>NC_082653.1:58871786-60071786 GCF_028023285.1 Balaenoptera ricei
TGCTTTACAATGGTGTGTTAGTTTCTGCTTTATAACAAAGTGAATCAGTTATACATATACATATGTTCCCATATCTCTTCCCTCTTGCATCTCCCTCCCACCCTCCCTATCCCACCCCTCTAGGTGGTCACAAAGCACTGAGCTGATCTCCCTGTGCTATGCAGCTGCTTCCCACTAGCTATCTATTTTACGTTTGGTAGTGTATATATGTCCATGCCACTCTCTCACTTTGTCCCAGCTTACCCTTCCCCCCTCCCCATATCCTCAAGTCCATTCTCTAGTAGGTCTGCATCTTTATTCCAGTCTTGCCCCTAGGTTCTTCATGACCATTTTTTTTTTCTTAGATTCCATATATATGTGTTAGCATACAGTATTTGTTTTTCTCTTTCTGACTTACTTCGCTCTGTATGAGAGTCTCTAGGTCCATCCACCTCACTACAAATAACTCAATTTCGTTTCTTTTTATGGCTGAGTAATATTGTTCCAAACAATTCCTCTGCTAAATGCACCATTAGTATCTCCCAGCAGGGCAGCTGGGAGAGGATCTGGGACTTTGGGGATGTTGGAATTTCATGTGAGCTAGCCCTGTTCTTCCCTTTGGAATTCTGATCTGTGCCAAGAGGGGAGCCTCCCTTGAAGATGCAGTAAGGCGCATAAATGCTTGCTATATTGTTTAGTCAACTGGTACCCTAACCTTGAATAGTGTGGCTAGGACTCCCACGTCTGCCTGGGCCTTCCAGAGCTTGTCCCAGTTCATCATCCAGAGTCAAGCCCTCCCTCTAACATATATCGCAATGCTGGAGGAGAGAGTACACACATGCACGGAGAGATGTATTCCTTGATTCCAGCTGCAACTAGCTTAGGACAGCCCAACATACTCTACATTCATCAGAACCACATGGCGATTGCTGCTCTTTGACCCAGTCCTGCTTTCTAGATCATTAGCAGGGCTGGCCAAGAAGAGACACCTGCTGAGATTCAGGCCCTTATTTCTATGCGAGGACACAGCAAAGGCCCAAGCTGGCTTCACCTGGGGTTCTGTCAAACTGCGGGTGAGCATCTGACTCAAGGCTTCCAAACAGGGTCATTAGCGATTACGGATTGTCTGAGGCTAGGTCCAGCCATCCTCACAGAGAAAGCCAGAGGGAAATTCTACCTGATCAGATCATTGAGGCAGGTCTCCAAGGAGCTGATGAACCCAAGTACATGAGAGCATCTTTTTTTGGAGGTCCCAACTGTAACCGGGCTACTGAACTTTCTCTGTGCACCTGAAGCTATTTTTTTTTCAGATTCCTTTTCTTAAAGAAGAACAAGCAGCCTCCCTGAGCCTCATCATGGGTATGCGCCATTCTGGCCACTGAGCATCTGTTCTTCCTTTACTGGTCGTAGTGAGTTTCCATGGGGAGGCATCCTTTCCCCTTTCTCAGTCAAACCAATTGGCCCATCCAATTCTCGTAGTGCCATCAATTAGTTCAGGGGTAGGAACATGTCCTAACTGGTACAATCAGAGTGATTCTTAGGATTTGTGTGAAAAGTGACTAGGAAAAGACAGTTTCCCTTATTGTTAGATTTGAACCTGGAAGGATGTTCAGCCAGAGTTTCTGGCAGCCATCCTGCCACCATACACCATCCTGAGAAGGAAGTCATCAGAGCCAAAGGCAAAGGTGAAAGGAGGAGAGTTACCAAGTCCTGACATCATTGTTGAGCACCTTGTTCAAGACATACCTGAAGCCAATACCCTTGTTGTCACTGTATGTCCCAATTAATTGCCAATTAACTACCTCATTTTACTTAAGCCAATTTGAATTAGTTTTTCTGTCACTGGCAACCAAAGATTTCTGACGTCACTTTAGCTAGGGAAAAAAATGGAGAATAACGTGATTCATTCTTCACTCATCTTCTGAATTTAAATCAGAAGCATCCAAGATACAGGGTGGAGCGTTTCCCTTCACCATCCTTCTCTTTTCTGATCCTGTTTTTTCCCCAGGGCAGCCGCCTCTCTCCACTTATCTCTCCCTTCCTTGCATGAGCTATTCATCATTCCTTTATTTTGGGGGTATTTTGTTTTGTTTCATTTTTCTTTCATATGCTGCTGAGATTGGTTTCCTCTCAGAGAGTCTGACAGCCACGCTGCCATGACCCAGATGAAAGACATGACAAGTTGCCACCAATAATAATCACTTGTCATTAAGCCGTTCCAGCGAGGAGAAAAAGCAAACAGGTCCCTTTCATTAAGTTCCCGTCTCTGGCTGTCACACACAGAGGGGACTGAAGGAGGCAACTTTATTTTTGGAAAAAGGAGAATCTCAGGTTTTCCCATAACACTTGGTAGGGGCAGGCCCTGGAGGTAAACATTATAGTAGAAATGTCCTCTTCAAAATGCCCCACTGTTCCCTAAGAAATGTCTATGAACAACTCTGAAAGCTGAGCTTCAAGAAGAAATTGCTTCTTCCTTTGGGAATCTGGATGTGCATGTTATTAAACGCACAGACATTGACGCCAAATAGACCAAGGGTTCAAGTCTTGGTTCTTCTTGCTAATGTCAGGGTCCTGGGGAAAACATGTCCTATCTTCGAGCCTCCATTTTCTCATTTTCAAAATGGAGGGAATTTTAGTCCCTACTTGAAAGAGGTTGTTGTGATTGAGATAATGCACGCATAGCTCTCAGCACATACCAAAAGCTTGATGAATGAGAGCTGGGATTACCATGGCCGTTGTCATGAGGAAAAAACCAACCACAGTGATGACAATGAAAGCCAAGCCCCAAGACGCTACAACCCACGAGCACAGCATTAATGAGAAGACAAGCAGTTCCCCTGTGGCTCTTTCCCACGTTTCCTAAACGTCCTAATCATGACACCACCCCTTCAAAGGAGCTCTCACTGTGCGCCAGGCATGAGCTGAGAGCAGGTGACAACTCATCCCAGTGTTAAAACTGAAAGTCCCACATCCCTGGAGGCCCTTAGGTCCTGGGCAAATCAGGATGACTCCTCAGCCACGCAGAGAGCTTTTAGTGCATTTAGTCCTCACACTAACCTTTCAGGAAAGGTATTAATATTCCTGTTCCCATTTTGCAGTTGAGGAAGTTGAGGATACAGAGAGATGCTTCTTTACTTTAATGAGCGTAGGAACCACTGGGGGCTCCTGCTCCGCTGCAGACTCGGGCTCAGTGGTTACAGACGGGGCATTGCTAACAAGCTCCCAGGTGACACTGATGCTGCTGGCCCATGGTCCCCCAGGGGCTGGCAGAGCAGAGGCTCAGACCTACAGGTCTGACCTCATAGCAGGCTTCAGCCATGATGCCAGGCGGCCTCTGTCTTCCAGGGAACAGTGGGGAGGGATGCAAGACGGTGTCTGTTGTCTGACATCCTCACCCCTGTGTGTTTCCATCGGCCTCCCTGGCTGAGACAGCCACATGTCACAGCCTGTCAGTCCCATCATCTTATCCCGACAAAGCACTTTCAGGTAGAGGCTGTGAGTCAGAGCTTACTGTGCGGGAAAGAGGAAGAGGGGAGGCGCCGGGCGAACCACCCCACTCCCAGGAGAGCTGGAGCCACCCCAAACCAGGCGAGCACAGAGAGGTCGCTACCATTCAGGCGCTGCCCACGCCCACCTACTGGTGGGAACCAAGTCCCCGGGAACGCAGCGCCCCCTCCTGCACGCTGGCCCTGCTGCTCTCACACTAGAGTGAGTGGCTGAGTCCCTCTGAGCCTCCGTGTTTCCACCTATAAAATGGACCTAGTGGGACTCTGGTTCCCTGGAGGGGTGCCCGGCCATCCATGACGTGGTGACTCACAGGAGCTCTGTGAACTGCAGGGTGGGGACAGGTGTGCCACCCGTGGGTAGAGAGCGAACCCTTGCCGCCTCCTCTCTCCCCTCCTCCCCCTTCACCCCCACGGTGCTCCCAGAACACACTGTCCAGGCCTCAACTGTTGATCTCGTCACCAGGTATTCAGAGTGTCTATTTAAATATCTGTCTCCACGCAACTAGATTAATGCCAATTCCTCTCTGCAGGAACAGCACCAGGCCAGCTCCTGTACACAGTGGGGCTCAGAACACAACACATTAGCTGAAGGTGTAAGTCAGTGGGGGGTGGGAAGGAGGGAAGGAGGAAGGAGGGAAGTAAGGGGGTTGTGGGTAAGAGAGAGGGAAGGAAGGAATGAATGAATATTCAGTGAGAAAGAGTGGCTGACTCATGGGCATGGCCATGGAGTTGGGAGGCAGGGTTTAAGTGGGTCCTGCTGGAATGGGGGGGTGAGACGAGGGAGCTGGGAGGCAAATCTGAGTGTCTGAAGTACAGGAATCCTTTGCTACCCGAACTCTCATGATCTGAAGGCAGAAAACAAATTGGGGCTGGGGGATTGGGCTGGTATTCATGTTGTCTGAACTCCTGCTACTTGCTCTCCAGAACTCAGGAACCAAACAGATTCAGACAAAATGATAACCCTCTCTATCCAAACTCAGCAACGCACTGTTTCCCTTCCCAATCCCTACCTCACTCCCAAGCCCCCTTTTCTGCCCTCTCTGCCATCACAGACCTTCAGCAAAAGAAGCCAGACACCAAAGACAACCTACTGTGTGACTCCATTTACATGGCACGTCCACAGCAGGCAAATCCATAGAGACAGAAAGCAGGTGAGTGGTTGCCAGGAGCTGGGGACAGAGAGGAATGGGGAGGGACTGCTAATGTGCATGGGGTTTCCGTTTGGGGTGATGAACAGTTCTGGAAATAGACAGTGGTTGTATAACACTGTGCAGGTAACTGTGCCATGGAATTGCACACTTTAACAGAATTACAATGGTAAATCTTGTTATATGTATTTTACCACCATTTTTAAAAATACCAAGACAAATTAATAAAGCAGGCAAGCAGGGCCTGCAGCTGAGGCTGGATGCTTCTCCTAGGTCCCTTCAATCTTGCAGCTGGTGTGATGGGGTCCCTTAGGGAGCCCTCGGACCTCACGGTCGCTTGAGGCAGTGGCCCGGCTGGAAGGAAGGGCCTCCTGGGAGTCTAGTAGGGCGCAGGCGGCCATCCACACGTTCCTGCTCTTCCCGGGTATCCGAAATCCCCCAGCAGCCTTGTGGTCATCCGTCACCCCCGACGTCACGGAGCATACGCTTCAGTGGCTGTGACAACAGTCTTCTCTAGACAGGGCTAGCAAGCAGGCTTGGTTCTTCCTGTTCTTTAACACACTCAAGCAGGATGGTATAATTGTTTTGCAAGAGTACAGACCCGGGAGAATTGCAGGAGGTGACCTGCTGCAGTGGACGGCACACAGGTTTGGGGCATGAGACACACCACGTTCAAACCTCCATTCTCCAGCAGACCAGCTCTGTGGCCTTGAGAAACCGACTCAGCATCATTAAGCCTCCATTTCCTCTACTGTGAGATGGGAAAAGCAATTGCCACCTCCCTGGTGGATTAGATGAGGTCATGTACGCAGACCTGTCAGCACAGCACCTGACCCACAGTGGCCGCTATCTACTGGTTAATTTATTCCATGCTAGTCCCTTTCTCCACATTAACTGATTTAATCATTAGCACAAGCCCAGGGAGTTGGCGGTATTAATGTCGAAGTGAGTTAATTTGAATTCTGTTGGATTCCAAAGCCCTTGCTCTCCACCGCCGGCAATGTGCACCTTCCTCTTCATCGATGTTTGCTTTCTTTCCTCAACCCAAGGCAAGCTCCTGTGGCATACATTCAACTATTGCCTAAAGATCACCCCTTCTCAGCACAGTGCTTGTCACTGTTGGCTTCTTCCTTTAGAAGTCATGTTTCCACAGCAGATGTATGAGCCCTGAACTAATGCCAAATTATTTAGCAACCCTATCTACCCCACTTTACTTGGGTATAATATTCTGCTTACTAATCACTTCCCTGTGAAGCTAACAGAATACAGAGTTTCCTGGACTGTATGTAGACCTAGGCATCTTAAGAGCATCGGGCTTATTCATCTCTCATACCCTTGGAGACCAGCGGACCAAACACAGAATACCAGAGGCCTCTTTAACAGGGCAATGCTAAATTCTCCCGTGCACCGTTACGTAGAGGCACACGACAAAAAGCTAACATTTGTTTGTTCCCTCCTGACAAGGGCTAAGTCAAGACCTATTTGAAGCTCAAAAAAAGAGTATGAATTAATGCGACCAGAGTTCATCATCACAGTTGAACTCCAAGCACAAAAGGAATTAGGAACGGAAACAAGGGGTGAGAAGGGAGATATTTTAACAGAAAAATTGATGGGTTGAGTGTTCTCTGGAGAAGTGACATAAAAGGGAAAATTGAATGTCAGCTTCTGAAAAGGGTTCCAAATTACTGTACACAACTGATGATGGTCCGTTTGCGTTCCTGCTCAGCCCTGGCGCCTCCCAGCTACAACCAGTGCAGGTTCCACAGGACCCCAAGTCAGCTCTTCAAGCTCAGGGAGGTCTGTCCTCTCCAACATCACTGAACACAAAAGAGACTCCTGTTTCAGGGTCCCAAAGGCAAGGAAGCCCTGACACACTTTGCCCACTGACCGCCCAGCCCTTCACCCCCATGTATCTCATACTTTCTGCAACCTTCGTGGAAACCATGAGAAATCAGAAGACAGTTCTTTCTTCCCATTTTATATATAAGAAAATTGAGGCTTGGGGCGGGGGAGGCTCACTGACCTCCTAGACTCACTCAGAGAGAGAGAGAGCGCCATGCTCGTGATATACCTCCAATGCTGAAGAATGGGGATCCTCAGTTCTTCCCTCTGGACATCCCTTTTTCTTTACAGAGAACAAATAAAATTTAATTGTGGCCTGCTCCTAAGAACATAAAGGAAGTAATGGCCAGCAGATTGAGGGAGGGAGGGAGGGAGGAAGGGAGGGAGGGAGGATGGAGTGACACAGAAATGGAGTGAAAAAAAAGAGATGAGGAGCTAAGGGTTTCTGCGGTTGATGAGAAGAATCCACGGAAAAATTTTAAGCAGAGATGTGACATGATCAGATTTTTGTCTTCTGAAAGGACCACCCTGGCTACAGCATGAAGAACGCCTTGGAGGGAGGAAAGAATAGAGGCAGGAAGAGCAGGTCAAGAAGCCACAGAAGCAATCCCAGAAAAGGAGGGAAAGACCTGAACTTGGATAGTGGCAGTGGAGATTAAAAGGAGGAGAAAGATTCAAGAGATGTTTAGGAGACAGATCCTGTTGGCTTTGGTAACAAACTGATGGGACTGGTGGGGCCGGGGGTGTGGAGGAGAGGGAGGACGTGAGGAGGAGGGCCAGGTGAATGAGATGTCACTTACAAAGGTGGGGAACTGGTGAGGGACCTTGCTTTCTTCCACACAGTTGTATCCCTGCCTCCTAGCACCATGCCTGACATAGAGCAGTGGCTCAGTAAACGTTTGCTGAATGAACGAGTGAGCAAGGTAGACAAGCAGGCACCGGGAGGAGAGGGGGGAACTAGACACGGAACGCAGTGAGGGACTGGATGCGTGTGAGACTTCCATGTCGGGAAGCCCAGCAGGCAGCGGGATACGCAGGCAGATCAGGAAAGAGGTTAGGGCTGGGGTGTGAGATTCGGGAATCGTCCATCTGCAGGGGGTTGACAGCTGTGTTGACATCTCCTAACACATGCAGAAAGAGAAGAGCCTTGAGGACTTTAGGAGAAAATCAGAAAGCGTGAGCTAGCAGAAAGAGAGATACACGGAAAGGAGACCGAGTGGGCATGCAGGTGAGGTACAAGGAGAAAGCAGGGGAGTTTTAAGTCTTAGAAGCCAAGAGGGTAGAGAGCTTGATGATGGAGGGAGGGGTGGGGGGCCTCTAAAGTGTCCAGGAGGACAAAGACTGAACAGGATGGCTGCACAGGGCCGGGAGAGGGTCACTGGGGGCTCTAGAGTGAAAGGAGGGAGTAGAAGCCAGACCTCAGAGCCATCCACAGGAGTGAAGGAGACAGTGGAAGAAGCACAACACTTTCTAAGCAAACAATGCTTCTTTTCAGCACAAAGATATTTTGAGGCCAAGAGGAGAATCTCCTTGATGCTGGGATTCAACGTGGGGTCAGGGGGCCCTTCCCTCTGCCTTCTTCTCTTTTCCCATCCACCAGGTCCTCCACACCTTTCCTCCCATGTGGGACAAAGAAACACAGGACAACACAGAAAGTCCCCAAATAACTTCCTGCATGCTAAAGAATGATGAACTGAATGTCTTCCTTTGTGTATAATTCCAAAGTGCATGCTTGTGAGAGACCTGCAATGCTGAAGAACGGGGCCCCTCAGCTCTTCACCCTGGACGCCCCTTCTCTGCAGAGAACCCATAAAGCTGAGTCCTCCTCCCAAGAACATAAAGGAAGTGAAGGTTGAGCACAGTCAGCAGATTGAGACAGACAGCCACGCGGACACCCTCTGGAGTCGAGAAGGCTGCTCTTTGCAACTCACACACTCCGCGTGCCTTTCTGTTGCCTTCTTCTGGGGGTGATTCCAGCACGCTCTCATTGAACGGGACACAGAGAACAGAGTACCGAGGGCCTACTGAGCACTCAGCTCGTTAGCAACCCACAAAGGTGCTTCTTTTTCTAAAGTTCATATGACACAGTGATCGGCCGGCCCTGGCATAAAAATGCCAACTCTTCATTTTTAAAAATCCCTTGCCAAGCAAGACTTTCAGGGTACAAATTAGAAAAACAGAGGCACTGCAGGTACAAAAAAGTTGGGATTTTAATGAGCCTTCTGCCTCTAAATGAATCTATCTGCCCAACATGCAAATTCTCTCCACACTCAGGTGAGATGCATCCATGAAGCAAGACAGACTGTGAGACGAGCCCCAGGATTCGCCAATAGTCCAAGCCCTCCTTCTTCCAGGCCAGTGTCTGGTTTGCTCACCTTGGCAATGAGTGGTAACTTTGTAGCAAGTGGTAGTAGATTTGCTCCATGGTTATTATGCAAATAGTGACTGTGACAGTGTGGTTTCCCTCACCCGGGATCACAATGCACTCATTCTGCAGGCTGGCTGGCTGGGATTGGGGGTGAGTTTGGTGTCATCCCTGTGGGCACTCAATAAATCCTTACAGCCAATTGCCTGAGTCAGAAGATGGTTTCACCCTCTCAATACCCGGAGTTTATCTCCACTCTGGCACTGACCACTCAGCACCAAATGGCTCCTAGGACAAATGACAGAGAACACAGCGTGGCCTGTAGATTCCAGAAGAACCTGGGCCCTGTTGCCTCTGCAGGCTCGAATCAGGCCACGCGTGGGCTTGCTTCCTCCCCTCCCTCTTCATTGACTTCTCAGCCCCGTTATGCTCACCACAGGGCCTTTGCTTGTGCTGGTCCATCTCCCTTGGGATGCTCCCTCCTTCTCAATCTCTTCCTCATCCTTCATTTCATTGCCAGATCATCATTTTTTCAAGGGATGCTTTCCCTGATCACCTCGGTTAGGTAAATTTCCTCTCTTCTCTGCTCTTTCTTGCATTTTCATAGAACTAATATGGTTGTAATATGTATTCATAGGCTTTTTTGAGTGTGTGTGTCCCCCACTGCAACATCCGCTCCATAAAGGCAGGAACTATGTGTGATATTTTATTTTTTTCTCCTTTGTTTTACTAATCACTGTATCCCTAGCACACAGAGAAGCCTGATTCAATTTTTGGCTTTGTTTTGGTTTACTGGCTTCTTTTGAATGAGGTCAGGAGTCTTGCCCAGGTGTGTCCACGTGAATTAGGTCCTTGAGTCACACAGCACCGAGGAAGACACTGCTGATTCAGATTCTATCTCCACCTCCAACTTCAACAAGCCAGGAAGCTTAGTAGGCTGCACGACCTTTGGGCAGAAATGCTGGGCAGCTTATGTATCACACTGACAGCTCTCAGACAGGCACTGAGAGCTTGTTCCTACCATCACTTCCACAACTTTCCTTAATGTTGTCTGTGTCATCCTGGGAAAGTTTTTCTGAAGGTTTTCTTGCTCCAAGTGGTGATCAAGATGCAGAACTATTCCCAGGGGCTGGAATCAGGCAAACACAGAGGTATGTGCCAGGCAAGTTAAATGCAACAGGTGGACATTCTTCAAACAAATCTGATGCTGGAGTCCATTGTCCCATGGGCTTTGTTGTCTGTCTTTCATTTTTGTTTTTGTTGTTGATTTTTGCTCATTTTAATTTCTAAAATTTTTAAACTACTTTTACCAATATGCAACATAATGCCCACATTTAAAGCAAAGATGAATAAAATTTTGGATTCTCAAGGGTTCTATATAAATCCTGGTTTCTGGAGTGTGTGTCTTGGAAAAGTCACTTCAGTTCACTGGTCCTCAGAGCCTCAGTTTCTTCATGGGAATAACAAATAGTGCCAGTTTTACCAACTTCCTAGAACTTTACAAAGGACCAGATGCCAAGTATCACTTAACTGTGTCTTTCTTTAATTCATTTGTTCATTCATCCTACTATTTATTCATCTCTGTACCAGGCACTGTGCTGAAGGCTGGGGATCCAATGGTGAATAAAAACAGCCATGGGACCTGCACCTACAGAGCTTATGGTCCAGACAGGAGACGAGCATAAATCAAACTGTTACATGAATGTAAAATTGCTACTGACATTCAGGTTTTGACGGAAAAGTTTACAGTGCTTTAAGAACCCACAATGAAGGAAACTGAACAATCTAGATGGTCAGAGATTTCCCTGAGGAAGGGATGCTGGAGTAGGAGTGACCTAAGCAAAGAGGAGAAGGAAGAGTGCCTCTCGTGAAGAGGGAGCTTCATGTGCAAAGGCCCTGTGGTAGGAAGCAAGTGTGATGGTCTCAATGGAAGACATCAGGGTGAGGGTGGGAAAGACCCCTTCCCTGCTTATAAAACATATTTTTATCCCTTTATACATATAACAGGCTATTACCTTTCTCTTACCTCTCAGTTGCCCAGGGATCTTTTCACAGTTTCTATTTAATCTCTTTCAATAATTCCCTGGCTGCTAATCAGAGGAAAGGTGCTAATTACCTTATTAGCACTCCTCTGCTTCTCTGTGATCACAAAATGCTCTTAACTTCCTCCACCCTGGGAATACCACTGGCCTGTCACTCTGGCCCTGTGTGCTCCTTGCCTCGGCCTGTTCTCAGCTCAGGGGACCAGGACTACCTGGCACCAGACTCTCATTTTGTTCATGGGGAAGATGAGTTAAAAAGACTGCCCAGGGGGCTTCCCTGGTGGCACAGTGGTTGAGAGTCTGCCTGCCAATGCAGGGGACATGGGTTCGAGCCCTGGTCTGGGAGGATCCCACATGCCGCGGAGCAACTAGGCCCGTGAGCCACAATTACTGAGCCTGCGTGTCTGGAGCCTGTGCTCCGCAACAAGAGAGGCCGCGACAGTGAGAGGCCCGCGCACCGCAATGAAGAGTGGCCCCCGCTTGCCACAACTAGAGAAAGCCCTCACACAGAAACGAAGACCCAACACAGCCATAAATATAAAAATAAAAAAAAAAATAAAAAAAAATAAAAAAGACTGCCCAGGGTCAGCTCATAAATGGTGGATCCAGGATTGAACTGCAAACCCAGGGCTGCTTTTGCTGCACCATGCGGCCACTGCTTGCCCCATGGGTCACCCAAAAAGAAACAAGGTCTTTCACTTCTAAAAGCACTCCTCAGCATTTGGGTTCAGACACTGTGGTTTCCTTCAAGGAACCTTCTTTTTCATGCCTCCCCTTGTGAAACTCCACTTCACCTTGTAAGACATTATCAGGAACAAAAGTGCAATCCACAACTGTACTCTACTTACACTGGGCAGCCGGAATAGCAGAAATGAAGCAAATAAACACCCTGAGAGCAGTTCCTAGACCGAAGGAGATTACTACGATGATACAATCACATCATACCTAGAGATGGGGCCAGAATTCTCAACCACAGGAAAGGGGGCAAGGGATGGGGCAATCCCAACTCGTTAACTGAATGATTTAACAACCCAACGATGACCAGTGACAACTCTGAAGGGCCGGGTGGCTCAGAGAGGTGGCCCCTGGGCCTCTCTGAGTCTCATCTGAGAACCGTCTGTACACCTGGGCAGGAGAACATCACCTGAACCTCTCCCGGGAGGTTCCAGCAACCACACTCTTAGGGTCCAGAGGGTGACATGGGTCACCCTCATGAGCAACATCTGCCAAGGAGATGAAGATCCCTCCCCGAAGGCCAGGTGAGCTCAATTTTCATAGTGATGGTGCGTGCTTCTTGTCTAGTCTTTCCTCTCAGTTATACTGGGAAGGAAGAGAGGTGATAAACTACATTAGGATTCCAGCTCTGCTATCTCCAAGCTGGGCGACTTTGGGCAAGTTGCTTAGCCTCTCTGTGTCTTGGATTCCTCCTCTGTTAATGAAGATAACAACTGTACCTTCTGCATAAGAGACTACAAGTATTAAAGGTGGTGATGATGTGAAAGCAGCTGGCATGCAATGAGCTCCCAATACATTTAGTTGTAACTGAAATTGCCATTATATGTCATCCAGCCCACCTTGAACTTACTACCAAACACACCCTCCTTGAAAGCTGGCTTGCCACAGGACTATGGCTCCCCCTTGCCAAACTGGGCAATGTTGGGCTTCTAAATCCATTTTTACTGGCAAACCAGACTGTAAGTTGCCAAACTTATTATCGATGACCCCTCACACCTATCAATGACCACACACACACTCACACGCAAACACATGCACACATGCACATGTGCACACACACATATTAGTTCAATTCCACGCCTCCTCCCCGCCCAGCTCCATGATTTTACCCATGGTCATCTAGGGCCCTATTCCCAGAGATTTTATCTGGTGCACTGCCTGAGGTGTGGTACAGGAATCTGTATTTTTTAAGCAGATTCTGAGTCACCTGGTCCTCAAATTGGCCCTAGGACAGACCCAAGGAATGGAAGTATTTTGCCAAAATGAACTATCAAGAATTACAGTGAGTCGGGGGAAGAATATTTGCTATGTATTAGGTATCTGTTGCATATCTTAACTTTCATTTCAGATTACAAGCTACGTGAGGGCAGAACTTAGAACTTGAATAGCTCATAGAACCACCTCTTCCCAAGCCACATAGAGTAGGTTCTCAGTAAATATCTAAAGCATAAACTCCCCCAACAGACTATAAAGTCCATACAGGCATGGCCTTGCCCACTGTTGTATCACCTGCGTGGACGTACAGGAGGCGATCGATAGATTTTGCTGAATGAATGAACGAACACAGAGGAGTTGGTACTGAAAAGGCACAAAAAGAAAAGAATCAGTGCTAATTTATGTTCATACAGACAAATGTTCAACCTATGCCCCACAGCATGCATTTTTATAATTATCTTTCCATCAGGCCGCTGAAACACTGCTAGGAGCAGTGTGGTCTGGCTCTGTGCTGCCCCATAAGTACTGTTTCCATTCAAATGTTTGATTTTGAGCATCACAAGGATGAGTAACCATCTGGACCAGAGAAAAAGGCTGGATTTGCATTCATCTGTTGCAGCACTCTGAAATCTGCCTCAAATAATTCACAGCCTTCTAGAAAACATCCCAAGAGATATACAATCTGGCTTCATTTGCCCATCCCTGACCCACCCCCCAGCTCTCATCTCTGAACCTGGGGTGAAATTACCTGACATTGTACCTCCTCTTCCTATTTCAATTCCTCACGCCCTGCACCTCCCCCAATAAGAGCTCTTAACAGGCTTGCAGGTTCCACCTATTCTGAAAATCAAGTTATGGCACTCAGTTTCTGGAATCCCTTCAATCTATTTGCAGAGCAACCCTCCTTAGTATTTAAATATGCAACCAGAGCTCTCGGTATGTGATATCTGAACTTCTCTCCTGTGATATGTATTCCAGTGGTCCCTGCTCCAATCTGTAGCAGGATTCCTGCCGTGCTAAAGCAAGGAGCCCAGGGAATCTGCAGGGAATTGTGGACAGTGTTCTTGTGGTTTTCTTCTTTTATTAATTAGAAAAGTAGCACAAAGCAGCAAACTTAGGAATTTATTAAAGGCACATAACCCAGCAGTGTCAATACTCTAAGGGGGCAACAGTGTGGCTTCCTGGTTGGGACCCAACTAACCTGGCTCAGGTAGGAGACAGTAGACCCTAATGATAAGGAACACAAGCTTTATAGTGCCCTGAACACAGGAGAGGCTCAACAAACAATGTCACACAGCAAGTAATTCATAAACATCAGTTGAATGAATACTGAATGAAATCATCACAACTACTGAGTTTATAACAAGCCAGAAAAAGAAGTTACGTGAAAAAGTAAGATATAATTTTGCAGGTGTACCGTGATCATAACTATATTAAACAAATAACACACTATACATAGAAAATAATACAAGAAGATAATAAACCTAAAAAAGATTAATAGTGACTGTCCTGGGGTGGTGGCACGTGGATGCCTTTATGTTTTCTTCCTTCGGCTTTTCTGTATTTCTCAAATTTTCTATAATTAACTTCTGTGTTTATTTTTTAAAGGAAAAATCAATTAACTTTAAATATAGCCCAGACAAGTGAGGGGAATGTATTTGTTGGAATCAACTAATCTATCACTTTTTAATCATATGACGTATGACTTGGACCCTATATGTAAGTCTCTGGGTCTCAATTTCCTGATTTATATACTAGAGATAATAATATCTACCATTCAAGTGAGTTGCTGCCGCTGTTGTTTTCATTTACATAAGATAATGAATGCAAAATGCTCAGCTCTGTAGTGACTGCTATATAGTAAACCCCCAACATATGTTAGGTGGAGAAGCACTTGTCATGAACTCATTTACTTAATAGTCCTTCATTAATTCTCTACTATGTACAAAGAACCACTTTCTCACTGAAGCTGTAGACCATGAGGAAGGCATTCCAAGCCTGAATCACCAGATACCATTCAGATGTCAATAAGGAACCATCATCCATTGGAGGCCCACCCTCCAGGCTGGGAACTCATCTAATGATACGGGAGTCACAGGTGAAATGCAGCAGTAAAGAGCTTTCTACACTCAACATTATGGATGAACTTCAGAAACATTATGCTAAGTGAAAAAAGCCAGCCACAAAAGAAGGCATACTATACAATCCCTCTTATAACATAACAACAGAACAGAACAGAAATTTTATATAAAGTTCAAGAGCAGTCAAAGCTAATCTACAGTGACTGAATTCAGAGAGGTGGTCATTTCGGGGTTGATGGGAAGGGAGCAAAAGAGGACTTTCTGGGGCACTGGAAATGTTCTACATCTTGATCTGTGTGGTGATTTCACAGTTGGAAACACATGTAAAAATTCATTGAGTTGTACATGTAAGATTTGTGCATTATATTATACGTAAGTTATACCTCCATATATACCTCCATAAAGTACTGTTGGAAAAAACAAAAGACTCAAACAATTACTGCAGGTTTATTAACTCTCAGTCTCTATATGTTTATTGGGCACCTGCTATTCATTAATTCATCCATTTAACAGATATTTATTGTGTAACTACTATGTGCCAGGCACTGTGTTAGGCACTGGAACACAGCAATCATGGACAAATCTCCCTGCTTTCATGGGGCTTGCATTTCAGTAGGCTACGGGCCAGACACAGTGTTACGTCCTGGTGAAAGTGTTAGGGAACCACTGACCGAAACCACCCACCTTGGCCAGGCATGGCGATAACCGCTTGCCTGAGTTGTCTCACAACAGGAGGACCTGATAAGGAATGTGGTGCTGCCACCGAAAACTAGCTGGGAGAATTCGGGAGGGGCCCAAAGAGGGAGGAGATGACCAACCTCCCAGAGCCCTTCTCGCTGGAATCCATCTTGGTTGAGAGATGCATGTGCACCAGGAAGGACCCTGAGCCACCAACTATGGGCCAAGCAAGATGACTGGCCAGAGACAACCCGGAAATTAACCCCATCACCATAAAACCCGAGACTGCAGGCCACGTGGCAGAGCAGTTCTCCTGGGTTCCCTTACCCTGCTGCTCTCCGCTCGGGCGTCCCTTCCCAGTAAAGTCTCTTGCTTTGTCAGCACGTGTGTCTCCTCAGACAATTCATTTCCAAGTGTTAGACAAGAGCCCACTCTCGGGTCTTGGAAGGGGTTCCCCTTCCTGCAACAAAAGAGAGGTAGTGTGATGCAGGAACTGAGAAAACTCAGTCTGGTGGGAAGACGGATGCCGTCGGTACCATGCTGTGTGGTAAGTGCTGAGATGGGGTGTGTGGACTTCTCTGGTGCTGTTGATGCACAGGAGGAAGGGGCCCTGGGGCCTGACTGTGAACTTGGAGACATACACAGCCTGAGGGTTGAAGGACATGGCAGAGCTCCCAGGTGGATGCTGGGAGGAGGCGAGAGCATCCTCAAAGGCATGGGTGCAAAAGTGGAGCTGCATGAAATGTCAGGGGATGCTCCGAGATCCACGTAGGGTTTGATACTGTGGAGCTGACGTGAAGTCTGTGGCTCTAGAACCAACGGTCCAATCCTGGCTCTACCACTCCATAAATATGTGACTTTGTGCAATTACTCAGCCTTGGATTCCTCTTCCTCCCCAAAATGTGACTAATCCTTAGTAGTTAACTGAATAGTTTTGAGGATTTAATGAGATCATGGTGTATTAACTTCCTTTTGCTGCTGTAACAAATTACCACAAACTTGGTGGCTTAAATAATACAAGTTTATTATGTTAGAGTTTTGGAGGTCAGAGTCCAAGAAAAAGGGTCTCTCTGAGCTAAAATCAAAGTGCCAGCAGGGTTGCATTCCTTTCTGGAGGCTCTAGGGGGAAATCCGTGCCCTCTTCCAGCTTCTAAGCTTCCAGAGGCCACCTGCATTCCTTGGCTCATGGCTCCTCCTTCCTCCACCTTCAAAGCCAGTAGGGTAGCATCTCTCTGACCATTCTTCTGTCTTCACATCTGGCCACAGCCTGGAAAGGTTCCCCACTTTTAAAGATTCATGTGATTAAACTGAGACCGTCTGGATAATCCAGAATAATCTCTCCACCTCAAGGTCCTTAACCTTACTCACAATGGCCAAGTCCCTTTTGCCATTAAAGTAACATATTCACAGACGTTAGGATGTGGACATCTTTGGGGAGCTGGTTTTCTGTCCACACACACATCATTACTTGGCACAATGCCTGGCTTACAATACGTGCCTAGGAATGGTTACTTACTATGATATTACTATTGTTATTATTACAGCAGATTCAAAGGAATATGAGAAGAAAATGCCAGAGCCTCTGGGGTCAGGAGGCATGCAAGTCTGAACCAAATCAGTTGTAAATCCTGAGAATGCTCAGGTCTTAAGGAACTGCTCCAAAAGATACACAAATCTAGAGTTCCCATTTGGGCAGAAGTTTCTAATAAAAACTTTCTCACTGAACACTATCTGTTGCATGCTCGTATGCTGGCAGAACAAACACTGCATGATGTTTCAGCACTTCCATACCAACAGCTAGAAGAGATTCCTCTCCTATCCCTCTGTGTCATATCAACCAGCTGGTCTAGTCTGGCTCATAAACGGCTGTCACCTGGTGCTGGGTGATCAGTGTTCTGTAAATCATTTGCAAAGAACTCCTAGCAACTGGTGGGGTGGAATCAAAAATGATCCCAAAGGTTGCCTCAACTTTATTCAAAGTTGGGCAGCTAGAAAGCCAGAAAACTAAACATAAAGTATATTGGACTGGGGCTATGGAATAGAAGTTCTTTGGATGGCTAGTAAACTTTCTCCCCCATTTTAACCAGACACTGCATAGATTTTGACACTGTTTAACATCCCCCCACAGTAGGTGAGACTGCCCGCTCCATGAGAGCAAGGAAATCAGCTGTCAATCTCCCATGCCTAGTTAAGTGTCTGGCACATAGTCAGGATCCAGTAAGAAGTGTTAAAGAATGAATGAATGAATGATTGATTGAATGGAAAGAGAATGACTGATGGGAAGATGAGCAAACCAGTATCACAACCAAGGGTGATACTTAGATTCTAAAGCAGGGGTTGACAATCTATGGCCCACTGGCCAAATCCACCAAGCAGCCCATTTTATATGGCCCCAGAAACACAGCCACACTCATTCCTTAAAGTATTGTCTATGGCTGTTTTTCTACTACAAACACAGAGCATGCGGCCTCCTTGTCTGCCAAACCTAAAATATTTACTAACTGGCCTTTTACAGAAAATGTTTACTGACCCCTGCTTTACAATATGTATGGTAGCTCATCAGAATAATCCTGGGATCTTTTATATGCAGCTTCCTAGGCCCAGGATCTGAATTTTAACTAGTTTCCCAAAGTTTGAGAATCCTTGCACTAAAAGGGTAGTGACTTGATTTCACTAGGGCAGTGTTCTAAATGTTTAGATTGAACCAGAATCACCCCAAAAGTTGGTTAAAGACACAGATTGTCAGGCCCTGCCCCGAGAGTTTCTGACTCAGCAGGGCTGGCAGGGGACTGAGCATGTCCACTTCCTAGGCACATCCCCAAGTGCCGCTGATGTTGCTGGTCCAAGGGACACACGTGGAGAACCACTGCACAAGGGCTACCCAACGCCCATCACTGTTGAGAAGTCACTCGTGCTCCACATGTTAGCAGTAGATTCTGGGTTGAGTATGTCCCACATTTGGAAATTTGGAATGAATTCTTCCTGCAACGCTGTGGCAATAAAGAATATGAACTGTGAATGCATTAGGAGGCCAAGGAAGCAAGCTGTCAGAGAGAAAGGCACTTGGTGACTGTGGCTGAAATACTTTCTATGGTGTTTCATCACCTACAAAGTTGATTCCCCATCTACTATCTCATTTAGACCCCAGAACACCCCTGTGGGGAGAAATTATTATGACATAATCCTCATCCCCATTTTTTAGGAGAATGAGGCTCAGGGGGTTAAAAACAGAGACAAGTTCCTCCTCCCTCCACTGCACTCACCTGTTCAAGGACAATCTCTCTAAGCCCTGTCTTGCTTTGTTCTTTCTTTTCTCTCCTTATCTACCACCTTTTCTCCTCTACTGACTCTCTTACACTTGGCCTCAAACCTGCCCAAGTCTCTCCCTTCCTAAAAATACACCCTTTGAGGCACTGTGTCTTCTCCTAGATAACAATGCCATCTCTCATCTTCCCTTTTTCTGCACGAGGGCAAGCAATCCACACTCTCCAATGTGACCACCTGTCCTCCCTTTTGCCCAAAGAGCAGTCCACTCTCCCACTGTGCCTCCTCCCCTCCCACGCCCTCCTCAACTATCAGCCCTAGTCCATCCTCCTCCACAGAAATTCTGTTCCGTGTCACACTGTCCGATAAAATACAATGCAAGCCACATAGGTAATTTCACACTTTATTGTACAAACAGGTGGAATCAATTCTAATAAGGTATCTTATTTAACCCAACAGATCCAAAATATTATCATTTCAAGGTGCAATCACTATAAAAACGATTAATGAGATATTTTGCATTCTTTCTTTTTCATAGTAAAGCAAGCTGAAATCCAGTGTGAATTTTACATTCACAGCACACCTCAGCTCGGTCTAGCTGCATTTACTCTGCTCAGTAGCCACCTGTGGTCAGTGACAGCACAGGTCTCTGTGTTCAAGATGACCTTCTGGTAGACACAGCCCAGGAGTCTATGTCTGGTAGACCTAGCCCGGGACATAGCCCAGCAGTCTTTCAGACCTGGTGTTAGTGAATCTTTCTTCTGCCAACTGTTACCTCTCTTTTTCTCCTTGCCCACTCTCCTCCATTGTTTTCCGAGACACTTCCTTCTCCTTGTCCTTCTCCTACATTCCTGATCATTCCTTCTTATGGGCACCTCTTCCTTCACTTAACTCTTCAAGAGTTGGTGTTCCCGAAGGTTCTGTTTTCGATCCTCTCTCAGTGCATCATTTACTTGGAAATTTTATACACTCTTTATGATTTTAACTATATGCTGATGGATCTCAAATCCATATTTCTAGGCCTGATCATTCCATTTGGCTTCTGTATACAAATGACTGGGCATTCAAGGTACCATATAAGCCACTTGAATTCAACAGACTCTAAAACTAGCCTTATAATCCACCACCTGAACCTGCTCAGTGAATGATACATTAATCTATGGGCCATCCAGACCAAAAACCCTAGAGCAATGGTTCTAAACAGGGGGTGATTTCCCCCCCCGGGGGGACATTAGGCAATGTCTGAAGACATATTTAGTTGTCACAGCTTCAGAGGAGAGGATGATACTGACATCTAATGGGTAAAGACCAGAGATACTATTAAACATCCTACAGTGCACAAGAAAACTCCCCACAACAAAGAATTATCCAGTGAAATTGGATCTTTATCTTATACCATTCACAAAAATCAACTTAAAATGGAATAAAAGGCTTAAATCTAAGACCCCAAACTGTAAAACTCCTAGAAGAAGACATAGAGGGAAAGCTTCATGACATTGGTCTTGGCAGTGATTTCTTGGATATGACACCAAAGCATAGGCAATGAACACAAACATAGATAGGACTACATCAGCCTAAAAAGCCTGTGCATAGCAAAGGAAAAAATCAACAGAGTGAAAAGGCAACCTCCAGAATGGGAGAAAATATTTCCCAACCCTATATCTGATAAATGGTTAATTTCCAAAATATATAAGAAAATCCTACAATCCTAAATAACCTGATTTAAAAATGGGCAAAGGACTTCAACAGACATTTCTGCAAAGGCCAACAGGCACATGAAAAGATGCTCAACATCACTAGTCATCAGGGAAATGCAAATCAAAACCACAATGAGATATCACCTCACACCTGTTAAGATGCCTGTCATCGAAAAAACAAAGGATACCAAGTGTTGACAAGGATGTAGAGAAAAGGGAACTCTGGTGCACTGTTGATGGGAATGTAAATTGAGGCAGCCACTATGGAAAACAGTATGCAGGTTCTGCAATCCCACTTCTTGGAAACTGAACAAAGTTATTGAAATCAGGATCTCAAAGACATATCTGCACTCCCATGTTCACTGCAGCATTTATTCACAATATCCATGATATGTTGACAACCCAAATGTCCATTACCAGATAAATGGGTAGAGAAAATATGGCATATACATACAGCAGAATACTATTCAGCCTTAAAAAAGGAAATTCTGCCATTTGTGACAACATGGATGAACCTGGAGGACGTTACACTAAGTGAAATAAGCTACATAACAGGACAAATACTACATGGTATACCACTTAAATGAGAAATCTAAAATAGTCAAACTCACAGAAGCAGAGGGTAGAACAGTGGTTGCCAGGAGTTGGGGGAGGGGAAATGGGGAGTTGCTGTTCAATGGGTATATTCAGTTATGCAAGATCAATAAGTTCTAAAGATCTGCCTATAACATAATGCTTATAGTTAATAACACTGTATTGTAGACTTAAAATTTTGTTAAGAGGCTAGATCTCTTGTTATGTGTTCTTACCATAATAACAACAAAAAAAGAATTATCCAGTCCAAAATGTCGAGTTCCACTGTTGAGAAACACTGCTTTAAAGCCTTTCCACTCAAAGAGTAGCCAGGGACCAGCTGCATCAGCATCGTATGGGAGCCTAATAAACATGCATCTTCTTGGACCCAGACCTACTGAACTGGAATCTCTAAAGTGGGGCCCAGAATCAGTGTTTTAACAAGCTCTCCAGGTGACTGTTACGTACATTAAAGTTTGAGAATCATTGCTCTAGGTAGAGACAACTTTAATGCCAAAGACATCCACTGAGTTCTTGTTCTGTGTCAAGCAACAGAATAGTTGATACAGAAAAAGAAGTTCAAATTCAAAGTTTGAGTGAGCACATGACTTCAGCCTTCAGGATCCAACCTCCTGGGCCCCAGGTGAATCATTTAACTCTTTTCTCCCTTTATTACACTATTCCAGAAGAAATTAACCTATAAAGTTCATGGTCCAAAGCAACAAGTATATGATACAGTATGCTTCTTATTCCTGGAGTTCAGAGTGGATTTCTTCAAGTTTGAAACTAATAAACAGAGCAGTGCTTGGCGCATTGCCCATTAGAGAGACTGGAGCAGAGACCAATGCAGGAAAATCCTCAACCCTTTTCACCCTGTTAAACTCAGTTTATATTTTAAAACATGAAAGAAAGTGATCTCGAGATATGTGGATAAAGATATAAGCTGGATATACTAAGGAAAAGAGGCTCTGAGGATTGCTGAATTTCACTCAGCTGCTGGCGAGCCCTAAAAAGAATTAACCTAGAGGGAAAACAAATTTGGAATCCAGTTCTGGTTCTGCCTTGACTGTGTGAAATAAAAAAAAAAAAATCATTCTAGCTCAGGAATACGTATTAAGCATCCTTGATGAGCCAGGCACGAGGCTAGGCTCTGGGGATATAGTAAACAAAGCAGTCAATGTCTCCAACCTTAGGGAGGTCACAGCCAGTGAACTCTCAATGGGAGAAACATTGGATGTATCAAATATGGTCCCTTCCCCTGAGAAACTCAAAACTAGGTGATGAGGAAGACAAACAGATCTTACAATTGCAGGACGATGTGGTAAATATTAAAGTATGGAGATGGAAAGGTCACTCCCTCTGGGAGACAGAGGAAGGCTTTCTCAAGAAGGCAAGGAGTTGTGCAGATAGACCTTTGAGAGAGGCAGGACAGGAGGGACACTGGAGGAAGGAGGGGACAAGTTAGAAGCTATTTCAGAGGTCCTGTAAGGAGATGATGAGGGCACGAACAAACGACATGGTGGTAAGGATACAGAGGGGCAGGCAGGGTCAAGTGGGGTGAATTAAAGGTGGCTACACATTCCTTGCCAGCCCCCCCCCACCCTGCCAATGGCAGATGGGTCCTTTCTCCTCCTCTTGAATCTAGTTGGCCTCATGATTGTGTGGCCAATAGAAAGTATCTGAAATAAAGAATTTACTGGGTGGACTTAATATGAGAATGGAGATGACATTAGAAAGAATCAGAGAACTTCAAGATAGATCAGCAGAAATGACTCAATATGAATGAGAGACATTTTAAAAAATTAGCAGAGCAAGGTCTCTGAAAGAGAGAAAATGGGATAGAAAAAAATATTGGAGAATGACGGCTAAAAGCTCCCCAAATTTGGTGAAAAGCCTAAATTTACAAATTCAAAAAGCTCTGCAAACCCCAAACAGAATATATGTGAAGAAAACCATGCACATCATAGTCAAACTAATGAAAATCAGAAGAAAAATAAAATCTTGAAATTAGGAAGAAAAAATGACATATTATATACAGAAAACGATGACTCAAAAGTTTCACAGGTTTAACAGAAACTGTAGAGTCCAGGACACAGTGGAATAACATCTTTAAAGTGCTGAAAGAAAACTCCTGAATTCTGTATTGGGTGAAAACGCCTCTCAAGAATGAAGTAAAAAGAGTGGATATATGTATATGTATAACTGATAAACTTTGCTGTATAGCAGAAACTAATGCAACATTGTAAATCAACTATACTCTAATAAAAATTTAAAATAAATAAAATAAAATGAGTCTTAGGTTTTGAAAAATAAAAAAGAGTGAAAGCAAGTTAAAGACTTCTTAAATAAAAGAAAACTAAGAGAATTCATTGCCAATAGACCAATACTTCAAGAAATGCTGAAGGAAGTTCTTCACGCTGGGGGAAAATAATACCAGAGGGAAACCCAGGTTCTTTCAGGAACAAATGAAGAGCATTAGAAACAGTAAATATCTGGGTAAGTGTAGAAGTTTATTTTTCCTCTTAATTTAAAAAATACATATGCATATGGCTGTGTAAAGCAAAATTTCTTACATTGTCTCCTGCAACTTTTAATGTATATAGATTCTGTGGACATCACACCACAGCCTAAAGGATGTTGAGCGGTGGTAAATGGGTACATCCAGTAAAAGATTTCTGCATTTTACCTTAAGTGGTACAATATAAACTGACATAACCTGTGAAAAGCTAAGAATGTTTCATGTAATCCCCAGGGCAATCGCTTTAAAAAGGCAAGAAACATAGCTAAAACCAACAAGTAAATTAAAATGGAATTCTAAAATATCCTAAAAAAAATGTTTAAGGTAGGTGTGGCCGGCAGAATAGTCCCCAAAGATGCCCATGCTCTAATCTTTAGATCCTATGAATATATCATTACATGAAAAAAAAAGATTGCAGAAGTAGTTAAGGACATTAAAAAAAGGATATTAGCCCACTGAGCCCAATGTATCACATATCCT
Organism: Balaenoptera ricei; assembly: GCF_028023285.1. Lineage (NCBI taxonomy): Eukaryota > Metazoa > Chordata > Mammalia > Artiodactyla > Balaenopteridae > Balaenoptera > Balaenoptera ricei. The sequence continues at coordinate 58,895,910 of NC_082653.1, forward strand.
TAAAAGCAGAGAACTTTCTCCAGCTGAAATCAGAGAGATGGGGCAGAGGAGTCAGATTCACTGAGTCAAAGGGTGAGAGGGACAAGACCAGCCATTGCTGGAGGGGGACACATGGGAAGCCTGAGAAGGAAAGTGGGTGCCTCTGGGAGCAAAGACCAGCCCCCAACCCACAGACAGCAAGGAAATGCAAACCTCAGTCCTGCAACCCTTAAGTCTGTGGTCATTTGTTACAGCAACAATAGAAAGCCAATACAGAAGAGAGAAGAGAAGAATAAAAAATGGGAGAAATACAGAAGACAAAGTAATAAAATGGTATACACCTAATCCATACACATCCACAGTCACATTTAGTGGTACACTGGACTAAAGGGCAGAGATTATCAGAATGGGTTAGAAAAAGCAAGACCAACTATTTGCTATCTTTAAGAGATGTACTTTAAATATAAAGACACAGGCAAATTGAAAGTAAATTAATGGAGAAAGATATACCACACAGCCAGTAAGCGTTAGAAGGCTGGAGCGTCCGTAGTAGCATCAGATAAAACAGACTTCAAGACACAGAGTATTTACCACAGGGACATTTCATAATGATAAAAGGGTCAATTCATCAGGAAGATGGAATATTCATAAATGTGTATGCACTTAATAATAGAATCCCCAAACATATGAAGTACGAAAGGGAGAAACAGACAACTCCATAATCGCAGTTTCCCTTCAATCACAGATATTTGGGATTACTTATTATTTGTCTATAAATCAACTCAACTTTTAAAATGTAATTAAGCTATTTTAAGGGAAATTTTATAGCTAGCATAAATAGGAAACTGTCACTTACATAAGTTCTCACCATAAAAATAAAACAAACCATATTCTTATATCCCAGCATTAGTGCATGCCCACTCTGTGAGTCCCCGTTCTTTCATGCTGGGGCTACACCACCTAAAAGCATCATATTCACCTGACGCATCCCACATTCTGGGAAACACTGATGCAACCCAACTCTCTCATATGTGCAAGGGAGACTAACTGGTCTCGTGTCACAAAACAAGGGACTATCAGACACCCCATCTTCTGATCCTTTGCTAGAACCCAACAGAAAACCCAAAGGTCCAAAATCCTGAACCAACTCAGAGTTACATGTGTATATTATACATATTTAAAATTTTCTATATATTATGATGTTTTGACATCCTTAAAAGACTTTCTGACTTTTTAATGGGAGAAATTGCACCTTCTGGGGCTATCCAATTCTTAGATATTGCAAGGACTCAGGAGCACACCCTTGATGCAAACAAACCAATCTGGAGCCACACAGCCTCTATCTGGCCCATAAATTCCAGGAGGCAATATTGCCTTAATCATCCAAGGACCAGGTGCTGGGCAACTACACACCACCCCTATAGTGTAGAGCCCGCCAAAATTATTCAAAGTAGCTAGTCCCAAGCTGTTTACACTGTCTTGCCTTTCCCTTGGAAACCCCAATAAAAGGTCTGTCCTGAAATTTTCCCTCCTCCCAGCTTCCGCTTCCCGACCCAAACCAGGTAGCTCTCCTCCCTTGGTCCTGCTGTGCCTCTCGTTTCAGGAGAACCATGAATAACATGAAAGTTTTCTTTCAATGGCACTGGCATTCCCACGTCATCCATCAGTCATCTTTATAAATTAAAACCTGGACCCAGACCAGGGTGCCGAGAGCAATCAGCATCCAGGAATACTCAGAGCCACGTCTGTTTGTCCAACACGACTGATGTCATCAGCAGATTTACAGAAAACTGGGAGGGAGCGCTCCAATTCCAGTAATGGAATCTCAGGCAGGTGCCCCTACATCCCCCCACCTCACAGGAGCCTCACAAAGGATGCAGGTCCTCTGAAGCTGTTCAGCGGGCATGACTTGCTAATTCATCCCTCGGAGGGAAGCCACTATCCATCAGGTGGCCGGCCTGGCAGCACACTGGGTGAGGAATGAGATCTCGAAATCCATGTGTTATCAGGGAAAGGCTGCCATATTAGTGGAATACAAAATAGTTTATCTTGCCTAGGCTCCGCTCATTGCTGTAAATGAACTTCGTCCAATCTTGCCTCTGCTTCCAACAACAAAGAAGAAGTTAACTCTCTGCATTCCCTAATTGAGCATGGTGATTAATCCCTAATCGACCAGTGTGTTACATGGCACCCATTCAACATGAAGCTGGCCTGCAAGACCCCAGGTTCAAACCTTAAACAGATCTGGATTTGAGTCCTTGGGTATTTGCTAATTGATTGATTTTAGGAAGTTAGTTAAATCTCTAAATAATTTTTTAATCTGTAAAACTGAGGAAATATTATTTACCTCATTCTAAGTGAGCAAATTATAATAAAAATTAATAGCATTCACGGCATGCCATCTGCCAGGTATTGCGTAAAGCCCTTTACGTGTCCTGGAGCAGGTGTGCAGACTGTAAAGAAGAGCTGTGTGCACGTCTAGCTGCTCAGTGTACAGAGTACCACCCACTCCACGGTTGAGAGTTGAAGGCAGAGCTCAAGCACATACATGTCTGGGCAACTCTGCCACTGAATTTTAACTATTGTAGCAGAGCAAAATTTGCCGCCCCAAAACGTGCCTCTTTGGCATGCGAATTGCTTCGAGCTAAAGCAATCAAGGCCCAAAGATTCGGGAAGAACCTTTGACCTTCCTCCTAACTGCCTAAAAGGATTTAGATAGAGGACCTGTTCCAGAAAGAACTATCACAACAGATAATTATGAACTCGGTGTATGGCAGTATATGAACTGGGTGTAGTAGACAGGGAGGAACCTAGCAAGGCTGGTTTAATCAAAGTCCTCGCTCTGTCTGTAGGTGGCCCAGCAAACATTTGCTCGTTTGCATCTTCCTGTAAATTGCCTTCCTCTCTTTTGAAGCCCCAAACCCCTATCCTCTTCTCCTCTCAGATAACATATAAGCCTCAACTGCCTCACTAGTCCTTGGGTCCTTTATTCTTATGGAGCCCCCGTACATAAGCAATTAAATCTGGTTTTCTGTTGTTAATGTGTCTCATGTCAATTTAATTCTTAGACCAGCCCGAAGAACCTAGAAAGAGCAGAGGAGAATTTTTCCTTCCCCAACACTAGCACATATGTAAATGTTCCCAGTCCTCCCTCTATCCCTCCTCACACGCACGTGCGCACACACACACACACACTTCAGTTCAATCTGTTGACTTTCCCCAGGGAAGTAGACTTTGGTGAATATATACCTCTTATAACCTCAGTCCCAACTATAAGCAAACTGAAAATCCTTTCTAATTCACAAAAGAAGGAGGTTCTCAATTATGCTGATCCTGGACCTTGACCACAGAGGTATCGAAGAAAAAAAGAGCTTTGGCAAGAACAAGGCAGCAATGGTTTGAGAAGGCAGTGGACTTGGAGTTAGAATTTGGATCCTGGCTCTGCTGCTTATTAGCTGCGTGAGCTTGGACACATTCTTCACCTTTCTGAGCCTCTTCTGTGCAACATGAAACATTGGATGCTACATTTTTTGGATGCTACATTTCTAGAACACTGCAAAGCACCAACCACTCACATTTCAAAGCATCCATGGAGAAGCTGTGTGATTCAGGGAATGGGGGCTGCACAGGCCTGGTTCAGCTTCTTGTCTGTGTGAACTTGAGCAGGTCTTCTAACCTCACTTAGCCTCAGTGTGCTTATTTGTAGAAAGGTGGTTATAATTCCTAGCCTGGCAATTCCGAGCCTGGCTGGGCTTTTGTAAGGATTATCGGGAGTATGCATAGTGCTCCACAGGTCTTCTCCCCCTCCTTTTCCTCCTTCCCCTCCTCCTCCTCCTCCTTCTCCTCCCAAAGAAAAGATCTATCCTCAGTGACAACATCAAATTTCTCCCACTCTGTGACTTGGGTCAAGTTCACCATGAAAACAACTGTGCCAGTCGGAACATTCCTCCAGAAGGCTTTTCATTACTTTTCTCTTTGGAGAAGAGAAAACAGGGAATCAAGAGTAGGCGTCTCTCAGAAGATGAAAGCAACTCGCTTCATATTCTGAGCTGCTGAGCCGATGCTCCACCGGAACCAGTGATGTCTTAATCTCTGTTCTGATGGCATGACGTGGCTCTGGTTCTCCATCTCAAATGGCAGGTTACTCAGCAAGACAGAGGGAGAGCAGCAGGATGTGACAGTGGATTCTGCTATGTACCCACAGACACTTGTAAGACATTTAAAAAGTTGTACCCACATTTCCTACTCCTACAGCAAAACCTGTGAAGTAATGCTGACATTGGTTTGAGAAGCATATGGAATCTCACTTCTTTTTTCAACACAAGCCCCTCCCGCTGGTCATGCCGTGCACAGCGTAAACTGACCTCTCTGGTTGTAAGAAGAGTGAGGTAAGAGGAGACTAAGACTATGAACAGGTTTAAATACAAAGGTTTATAAGAGACTACTACAAACAACTCTATGCCAATAAAATGGACAACCACAAAGAAATGGACAAATTCTTGGAAAGGTACAATTTTCCAAGACTCAACCAGGAAGAATTAGAAAATATAAACAGACCTATCACAAGTAATGAAATTGAAATTGTAATTAAAAATCTTCCAACAAACAAAAAAGTCCAGGACCAGATGGCTTCACAGGTGAATTCTATCAAACATTTTGACAAGAGCTAACACCCATCCTTCTCAAACTCTTCCAAAATATTGCAGAGGAAGGAACACTCCCAAATTCATTCTATGAGACCACCATCACCCTGATACCAAAACCAGACAAAGATATCACGAAAAAAGAAAATTACAGACCAATATCACTGATGAACATAGATGCAAAAATCCTGAACAAAATACTAGCAAACAGAATCCAACAACATATTAAAAGGATCATAAACCATGATCAAGTGGGGTTTATCCCAGGGATGCAAGGATTCTTCAATATATGCAAATCAATCAATGTGATAAACCATATCAACAAATTAAGGAATAAAAACCATATGATCATCTCAATAGATGCAGAAAAAGCTTTTGACAAAATTCAACACCCATTTATGATAAAAACTCTCCAGAAAATGGGCATAGAGGGAACCTACCTCAACATAATAAAAGGCCATATATGACAAACCCACAGCAAACATCATACTCAATGGTGAAAAACTGAAAGCATTTCCACTAAGATCAGGAACAAGACAAGGATGTCCACTCTCACCACTCTCATTCGACTATAACAGGTTTTAGTTTATCTGCTTGGAGGAACACCAGTTCTGCAGTCCGATGAAAAGAATCCGAGCTTCTGTTCCGTGACTTACTAGCAATGACACAAGAGGGCTGCCTTGGTTCTCCCATCTATGAAATGAGAGGAACAATAAGGACAGACGACACGGTTATTCTGAAAGCCAAATTAGATCGAATTCCTTGGGCCACTCTCCCTCTCACTCACTGTTCCCTAACCACAATAGACCTCGACAGTTTCCACACCGTGATCAGCTTTTTCTGGCCTCAGCGTCTTTGCACTTGCTGTTCCTTCATCCTGGAATGCTTTTCCCCTGACTCTTCCCATCTTTAGTGGCTCCTTTTCATCTTTCAGATTTCAACTTAAGTGTCACCTGCACTGAGCCATCTTCCTTTTCTAGAGAAGGGTCTTTGTCCATTAGTCTTTACCATGGCTCTCTGCTTTTATTTCTTCCTCCATAGCACTTTTTAAAATCTATCATTAGTTTTTTCTCCTGTATATCGGTGTCTGAAGCTGGGGTCTTTTCATACTGTATCCTCATCATCTGGTGCAGTACCAGCCATCTAAGCAGTCAATAAATAGTCACTGAATGAATGAATGTATTCAAACACACTTGGGAACTATAAAGTTCTGTATACATAGAGACATTTGATATACATATATGTATGTATACGAATACACACACACACACACACACACACACAGAAAGTGAAATCTGATGATATTGATGTTAGTATCCTTATTAATGCCCAAATTGTTCCATCTCTGGCCATTGGGGACTTCGGGTTGGCTTCTGGGTTCTTTTGACCTTCAGTCTTTCTAACTGCTTTGGTCTCTGCTCTGAAATGATGCTCTAGGAAGGATAAGTCCCCACACCTTGAAAGAGCTACTTTCCCAGTGGTTTCTCTCAATGCAAAATAGTATTTGAAGCCAAAATCTGATTCTAGAGGCGCTTATTGTTACGAGGTTGACAAGTATTCCAGAGTATACATATTTTAAGTTAAAATACATCATAAGTTCATCCTGATACTTTTTATTCAAGTTCAGGATTCAATCTCACAGATCTCTTCTTTCTCTTATGACAAAAGGCTCATTCTCCATGCCATCAACATAATTACTAATTTTCTTTATCCCACACTATACGCATACAAGTCTCAGAAAAACAATATTATTATTACTATCCCTGAAAATACTGAAAACAAGATTTTTTGCTATTCCTTTTGTCCTTAGGATGCATTATTCCATGTCGTATATACAAAGTTCTGTTTTAAAGTCATTTGGAATAGTTCTTTTCTGTGTGGTTATTGCAAAAATTAGATTTACTTGTTTTACTTTACTTTTAGTACTTAGGAATTGCTTTTTATTTCATTTCTCATAATTAGATAAATATTTAAATATTTCTAAAATCAAATCTATAAAAATAGTATACATTCAAAGAAGTCTAGCTTCTACTCCACTGTATCCTATTTCTTCCTTCTTTCATAGGCAGCCACTATATTATACATACATATACGAGGTGTGTGTGTGTGTGTGTGTGTAGATAGATAGATAGATAGGTAGGCAGGCAAAGACTCTTTCACTATGTAATTCTCTTATTTTTTCAGTACCATTATTCAGTGTATATTTTCATATGTAGGATGATTTATCTTTATATTTTGAGGGTTATTGTTAAATAATATGCCTCTTTATAGGTTGAACTGTATCCCCCACCACACCCCCAGAATCCATATGTTTAGTCCTAACCCCTCTTACCTCAGAATGTGACCGTATTTGGAGGCAGAGTTTTTACAGAGGAAATCAAGTTTAAAGTGAGGTCATTAGGGTGGCCCTAATCCAATATGGCTGCTGTCCTTATGAAAAGAGGGAGTTTGGAAACAGACACACACAGGGAGAACACCGTGTGAAGATGAAGGAAGAGACAGCTCAGGGTGATGCTTCCACAAGCCAAGGAGCACCAGGATTTCCCTGATAGGCTTATTCTTTTTTTTTTTTTTAATTATTAGCACCTTTTAATTATTTATTTATTTATTTCGGGCTGTGTTGGGTCTTCGTTTCTGTGCGAGGGCTTTCTCCAGTTGCGGCAAGTGGGGGCCACTCTTCATCGCGGTGCGCGGGCCTCTCACTATCGTGGCCTCTCTTGTTGCGGAGCACAGGCTCCAGACGCGCAGGCTCAGTAGTTGTGGCTCACGGGCCTAGTTGCTCCACGGCATGTGGGATCTTCCCAGACCAGGGCTCAAACCCATGTCCCCTGCATTAGCAGGTAGATTCTCAACCACTGCGCCACCAGGGAAGCCCGATAGGCTTATTCTTGATAAGACATTCTTTCAGCTACAAATGCGCACACACCAGTATGTGTGCCTTCCCTCACATGTACACTCATGTGTTCACACACACACACACTCTAAAAGAGTAACCTGACTCTCCATGAGGTTCTGCCAGAAACTAAATTATTGGCAAAAGTTGCCTGATTTGCCCAATTCTGAGTATGCTCCTCAGTTAAGTTGGATAGCTTGATTCCCTTGCCATCAATAAGAATAAACCAAATGGTGTTATTACAACATCCAGCTATGGGGCCAAATAATTTACATGTTCATTTCTATATGGTTAGCCATATGGAAAGGGAAGAAACTTCAATTTATCGTCTGGTTCCTATCTGTCTTCATCGTCAGAAGTGATTATTAGTGTTTTAAAAGGAAAATACATTGGAATGAGGTCATTATCTGGCTAAAACCGTAGGTAATCACCATCATCTAGATTCTGGCAAATGGAGGGTTCTTAATCATTTGGCCGGAGTAACAACTTTGAAGGAAAAATAGCAGCGTTCACCTTTCTTTGGAAATAGAAATTATCAACACCACTATTCTACCTGGGTACCAAGATACACTGATAAGAAAGATAGAATATTCTACAACCAAGAAAAAAGTGTTTATGGAGACGTTGTAATAACATGGGAAATGTTTAAGTTTAGACATTGGGTGAATAAAAGCAGGACACAAACACGCACAAGATGACCGTAAAAGATACTCATGAGGAAAAAAATAAGTTGAAAAACTATACATTGAAAAACAAAATATTATGGTAGTGATGGGATTACAAGTGATCTTTTTCTATTACATTTCATAGTATTTTCTATTTTAAACAACCAAAAGATTTTTTAAAGAAATAAAATGTGCTAGTTTTTTTAATTGAAGTATAGTTGATTTACAATGTTGTGTTAATTTCTGCTGTACAGCAAAGTGACTCGGTTATACATATATATACATTCTTTTTCATATTCTTTTCCGTTCTGGTTTATCACAGGATACTGAGTATGGTTCCCTGTGCTGTACAGCAGGACCTTGCTGTTCTTCCACTCTATATACACCAGTCTGCATCTGCTAATCCCAAACTCCCAGTCCATCCCCCAATATGCTAGTTCTGTCAGTTTATCTTGCAAGATCTAGATATCACTCTTCCTCTTCCAGAATCCCTACAATCTCACATAGGGATTTTCCGTGCTCCAAACTTTTAGAGTACGGGAGGCAGTAATTTGATAATTTGGTGAGCATCAGAATCACCTAAATGAGCTTTTTAAAGGCATATACCCGAGTTCCACTCCAGCCCCACTGAATCAGGATCTCTGGATATGGTGCCCAGGAATCTGTATTTTGAACCAGCATGTCTGGTGTTACTGGTGCAGTTGTTCCATGGACCCCACTCGGAGACATTGTATTAGGGACTTGACTTTTCACTGGGCACATAATTTGGTGCCTGCCACCAGGTTACTAACTATGGAAAAAACAGCCATGGCTTGTCCCAGAGCTCTCAAAACTTCACTGGTGAAAGAAAAATAAAGATGACCCAAACACATGCTACCTCTTCCTTTTTTAAAAATATTCGTTATGTGGTTGCGTATCATAGCCTACTCACTTCCATCTGTAATTCAGAAGAAAAAAAGCAACTAGAATAATGTCATTTTCTTTGTATACCATTAGGCACTCCTGTGGAATTCCGCCTATTCACTAAGAATAGTATCTACCTGATAATGGCTACTTTATACCTTGGCCAAATGCAGCAAAAATAAATGAGGGCATATGAAAGTAAACAAATATGCCCACACATATTTAAAAAGCAGCATACTAAAAATATCTAGTCACCTCCGCTTTGAGCTAAGCTGAGAAAATAAAACCAATGACCCCAAATAGAAGCAAATGACTAGACATTCAAGTTGCATACATTTGGCTTAAATAAAAGCAAAGAAAGAGAAGTTCTCACTTACATGATATCTGTTTACTCTGCTTACCCAGTTCAGAGATAATGGTCTTACATAGTTCTAGGAGGATCCTGGTGAACTCAGATCTAGGTTGGGTAGATACAACCATTCTAGAAGGGGTAATTCCCAAGCATGGAACCGATTTCCTAACTATCATAAGGTTGCTCTACAAAAGTCAATGTCTTTTCAGACTGGGGGCTGAAAAGGAGTTGTGTCTGCTCAAGAGATGAATCCAAAAAGTGCAAGGCTAATACTAAGAACAGTTTACCTGAATCATCTCTAATCCTCACAGCAACCATTTTGCAGACAAGAAATCTGAGGCTTATAAAAAAAATACACCCAAGATGCAAACACTGGTTTCTCTGCTTCTGAAGTCTGCACGTCTCCCACTGCACCACCTGACGGAGGCAATGGAAGAATACCAGGTGCAAGGAGAAATATGGGCCTGTCGGCAGCAAGAATCAACATGGAAGGAAGGAGATGCCAAGATGTTTTGGGACTGTGTCTCCACTAGACACGGAAAAAAAGAGGTCCTTGTTGTAAATATGTATTTGTGTGTATGCATGTCTCACAGATACATTTTTAGTAAAATTTTAAGACATAAGAACAGTGGACAAATCATTATGGATTACCACTCAATTAATGTTTTACAATTTGAACATACCCATGTAACCACTTACCTAATCAAGGTACAGAACATCACCAGAAACCTCCCTCCAAGTCTATTACCCCTAATGGTTATCTTCTATCTCCTCTCCCTCTCTCTCTCTCTCTCTCACACACACACACATTTTTAACAAGGACAAAGAATAAAGAACACTTTACACAACACCACAGAGCCCCACAGTACTCCCACTTTTGATATAATGTAGCCCAAGATCAACAAGAATCCAATGTTGTCAACCAGAAAGATGAGAAGGAAGAAAGGTATAATCAACAGACCTATCTAGCTAACAATTTTCATCCTATAACTAACCAATATTTTCCCTTCAAGTCAATGTTGAAAACTTAATATGTTGGTCCATTTCTCTGCCTTAATAAGGAGATGATATCTTGATACGTGTTGAATCTTGATGTGTGATGCTGACCTTGGCAGGGTTTTGGTACCATCACCCTGAACATCAATAATCTTTGCCCAAAGATCAAAATTATAGGGTTGAGATAAAGATGAATGCTGATCGTAGATTCTGCCTAGCGGTAGAATTTTGAAAATGTTCTTTCTATTGGTATTTCTTTTACCTGTCTCTTTCTCATAAAGGTCAAGTGTAAGGGAAATTTTGGCTAACAGAGCTCGTAAGGTAGTTTTTGGATAATACAGTTTTCTTGTTTTAACAAATGACCTGATATTTATAAGATGCCAATGTCCTCATTAAAAAGAAAATAGAATAAAAGCAAATGCCTGGCATTTCTTAATGAGACACTGCACTCAGCACGTTACAAGAGTTATCAGATTTAATGCTCCCAATAATCTAATATCAGGTACTATTAACTCAGTTTGCAGATTAGGAAAATACTTCCCAAAGAGGAAATGACGTCCCCAAGGTGGAGAAACAATTTAATCTTGGTCATCTAACCCCAAAGTCTAGCTCTGAATTACTAAATGATCCAACTGGTAAAATAAATGATGTGATTTCAAGTTGTAATCATGGTTCTTAATGTGAAGTCCTCTCAGATGATAAGACGGCTTACAAAGAAAGCTGGAAGAAGTGAAGAGAGGGATTAATCTATCTAGAAGCTCTGGGAGTTTATGTTCCCATGTGAAGATGGAATAGGGATGAGATATTCTGTTTGCTCAGCAGAAAAAGGGCCAGCTGCACTCTGCCAGTTGACTGCAAACTGTTTGCGTCCCATTTCTTTGAGCCATCAAAGGTAAGAAACAGGTCAATATATTTCTCAGTGCCTGAAGTTAGGGAGAGGTATCTATGGCTAAAATAACCTGCCCTGCTTTAGCCTCTTCAACCAGAGGCAAAGAAAAGGACCAACTAACTCATTTATTGTGAATAATGTTCTGGATATTTGCTGATGGGAAGGTTATAAATTGTTCTTGATTTCATACAGAGGTTAGCTTTGCATCAACCAAGCCTAATAAATCAGGCCAAAGAGGAATCAAAGCAACCACGTGAAATGCCGTTCACAGGGAAATGTTGACAGTGAACAAATCTGAGACAGAGAGGCAATGCTCGACTGAGTGACAGTACATAATAGGAAATACAACAGGAGCTATTCTCGAGCCCTAATACATCTCCTTTCAATCTTGCTTCCAACACTATATTTTCCTTCAGTAAGTAATGATGATAAACTCTCATAGTTTTAAAAAAATTACTTTGTTTTCCCTAAGAATTGAGACCCTTCCATTTCAAATCTCTCCTGTGCGTGGGATGTGTCCCCATCCTGTATTGAAGGTGGGGAACCAAAGACACAGAGTAATTGGGTGACCTCCTCAAAGGCACCCAATCACTCTGTCAAAAGGGAGAACTAAGGCCAAAACCTAAATCTGCCCCATCTCCACTCCCACCCCTTGGTAAAGACCCCAGGTACCAGGTCAACAGGGGCAAGAAACCTCAAGGTACATCATGAGTCAGTGTAGATGCTTGTGGAAGGAAAGGGTTCAGTAGTTGTTCTCACTACTGTCCCAGATTTCAGAAGCATCACTGCAATCTCTTGGTTCTGCTGCATGCTCATGTCGACTCACTTGCAAAGAGCCATTTGCTATCTTACAGGAATTGCAGATGGATACTTATTCTTGAACATTCTGGAGCAAGGGAAGAAGAAATTCACCATACGGAATATGATCCTGGGTGCTATCATCTCACATCTTTGGCACAAATACTCAGCAATAAGGGTAATGCTGTGAAACTCCTCCTTTCCCACTTAAAAAAACAAAATGAAGGGACTTCCCTGGTGGTTCAGTGGTTAAGAATCCGTCTGCCAATGCCGGGGACACGGGTTCGAGCCCTGGTCCCTGGCCCGGGAAGATCCCACATGCTGTGGAGCAACTAAGCCCGTGCGCCACAACTACTGAGCCTGCACTCTAGAGCCTGCGAGCCACAACTACTGAAGCCCGCACGCCTAGAGCCCGTGCTCTGCAACAAGAGAAGCCACCTCAGTGAGAAGCCTGCGCACCGCAACGAGGAGTAGCCCCCACTCACCACAACTAGAGAAAGCCCGCGCGCAGCAACGAAGACCTAATGCAGCCAAAAATAAATTAATTAATTAATTTTTTAAAAAAAATGAAAACTCTCGCTCTTCAATGACGAGATTCATTTTTTTCCAATTCCCAAGGCAAACTGCTGAAGAGAGCCTTGCCCCTGTCAGAATACAAAACCCATTTATCAGACCTCCTGGAGAGTTTCTTTCTGTTATTTGAGGAGGTAACTTGAGTTACCTGTCTCATCTCGCCTGTGCCCATGCTTTCTATCTCCTTCTCTCTGAGGCAATAAAGGAAAATGTCATTGTTCAGGGGACGGTGGAGCCCTCCACAATCCCAGGTGAGAGGTGGAATGAGAGGGTCTCAGCTACGGGATCCAATCAATTAGGAAGAAAACATTGTCTTAACTAAGTTCTGTCCCAAGGATTGACGTCCCCAAAAGGCTAGCCTTTGTGTGTCAAAGGAGTGGGGAGACTAGAGAGTTAATTCGCTTTTCTAAATGCAGGGGCAAGAAGAGGGGACTATTGACTTCTATCAAAATAGACAGAGAGCAAATAGAAGAGAAGACCACAGACAGGGAAGGATTTGAATACAAATGGAAACCACCATGTATAACATTGAGAGTTTCTGGATAAAGTTTCAGGCCAGGGGCACCTACATCACCACAGCACAAAAAAAAAAAAATTAAGCAACATTCTAGGCTCAACATCTGCATGTCATTGGATTGTTTTTATCCTGAAAATGTTTCCTATTGCCTCCAGTTGCTGTGGTAATGGAGGTGTTCTTGGCCAAGATCTTGATGACAATAAATAAGCAAACAAACAACCTAATTTCAGCTAGTTTTATAAGAAGCAAATAAACGTAAGCTGACATGATAGTGTGTGACAAAGGAGGGACACCACCGGGGACTGAGCTGGCAGTACAGATGTCCAAAAGGTCGAGAGATGGGCTTCAGGGAGCTAAAAAATCTCCTGAGATTGGAGAAAATGAAAACTATTATATGTATGTGCATGTTCCTGTGAAGAGAGTCCTTGGTTTTCAACAAATTCTCCAAGGTATCTTTTCCACCTTACAAAAGGTTAGAAATAACTGCAAGGGAGAATCATGACAAGGCCACTCTGAGGACCCAAATGATAAGAAGAAACTGGGCATGTGAAGACTTGGGGAGGGTTGGGGAAGGGACAAGGGAAAGTAAGGCTAAGCTGATGTAGGTGATAAAGAAACAGTCCAGAGAATCTGAGGAACAAACAAAAGACGAGAGATTTTTAAGCAGGTTCACGGAAGGGAAAATGAGGAACTAGGATTGTTTAAAGACTTTCTAGGTGTTCACCCCTCAGGAGGTTCAATAAAGACTAGAATTTTGTTGTCGTTGTTTTGGCTGAGATATCGTGAGGAAGTCTCACTCTTTCCAAACACACTGGCACCGATTCAAGGGGGGAAAAGTTTGAAATGATGTGAGCAAATGAAGAAGGGCTTCAAACCAGTCTGACCCAGAATGAAATCTCCCAAACAGATAAACGCACCCAAGGTCCTCGTCATCTGATATCAACACTTCCCACTTCCTTGTCTCCCCACCTCCAACACACATACACACACACACTCCATACACTGTGCTTATAAAGTTAATGATTCTTGCATTCTACATCTCCCAGTCAATTTCCTTTGAGTGGTTCCCCCAATCCTATATCCTCAGAATGCCTTTTCGGTGCAAGGGGTAGTGGTCCCTATGACCCTAACTGCCATTACAAGAGGGATAAGGGAGTGATGTGTGTAGAATTCTCCTGGCACCTTCAATGGATCGAAGATATAATGGGGGAGGGGCTTGTAGGGAGGTAGAGAAATAAAAGAAACAAGGAGAGTTGGAAGTACATTGAAGAGTGAGCAAAGAGGTAAAATAATCGACTAAGGAGGTAAAATAACAGACTAACAGGAGGGACCAAGAGAGAGCAAGGAGTAAGAGGGTTGAGACAAGGAAGGAAGAGAACAGAAGGAAACAGAATGAGAAAGGAGGGTTTAGAAAGGAAAGAAAGGAGACACAAGTGTGGAAATAAAGTAATAAAAGGATGGAAGACAAGGATGCCAGAAAGGGAAGAAGCAAGGCGACCAAGAAAATGGCAGAGTGATGCAAGGTGGAAGGTCCTCTCCAACAATTACATTCAACTGCGTCATCATTTGCTTCTTTCTGCCTTGATGACTCAGCTGCAGAAGGAGCTAGCCTCAGTCTCTTCCACAATGTTGCACTGTGTGAAAGCACTTCTGCTCCCACTGCTATGATGCACACTCCCTGTGCTCTCCCAAACGGAGATTCTTTCAGACTGAGGCACACAAGGAAACTGAGTTCAACTAAATGCAAACTGAACTTCAGAAGGTCTGCTACTACCCATTACCATAATCATTAAGAGAGAAAATTCATTGCCTGAGGCCACAGTGTGGAAATCCAACTAGACATCTTCTCCCAAGTGATCAGTCCCTGAGTGGATTTTGGTGGGCACACCTGTAAGTAATTTTCCAAATTCTTTTGTCTACACAGAATTTCCTTTGTCAGGATCTGTCATCACATATACATAATTGTTTTGGTTGTTGTTGAATATCTGTCTCCCCCAGTGCACTATAAACTCCATCCATGGAAACAGGCCATGCCTATTTTTTAATTCCCTAGCATTTGGTGCATAATAACCACTCATTAAATAATTCTGATGGATGGACATAGAGAATATCATAGTAAGTAAAGTAAGTCAAGCAAAGAAAGACAAATATTATATGATATCACTTACATGTGGAGTCTAAAGATTAATAGAAATGAATCTATATACAAAACAGAAACAGACTCACAGACATAGAAAACAAACTTATTGTTACCAAAGGGGAAAGGGATGGGGGGCAGGGATAAATTAGAAGTATGGAATTAACAGATACAAACTACTATACATAAAATAGGTAAGCAACAAGGATTTACTATAACACAGGGAATTATATTCAATATCTTATAATAACCTATAATGGAAAATAATCTGAAATATATATATATATATATGTATAACTGAATCACTTTGCTGTACAGGAGAAATTAACACAACATTGTAAATCAAGTATACGTCAATAAAAAATAATCATAATTCTGAAGAATGGGTAAATGAATGGGGGGTGAGGATCCCAAACCAGAATTCACAGTTCTTAATAAGGAAAAAAATACTGCTCATTTTTCTGGTCTAATTCCTCCACCAGGTTTTTTTTTTAATCATAAAATTATTTCTCATGCATTGAATAGTTAACTGCTATGACGTTTCAAGCAAAAGACACCAATCTTTACACAATTCCTTAAGCTATGCTCTTCCGTTCTTTTAAGCAAATCACAATTTTTTTTTTTATCACCACCGTCTTCAAAATTTATCATACTGACAATAAAGAAAGAACAACTTGATTAAGCATGAAAAACTTTCTCTAAAATCGAAACACTGATTGCCGAGTAAGACCCAACACAGTAGCTTCATCCTGAACTGGCCTCTAAGACGTCCTAACACTGGAACAAACCAATAATCACCAGCGTTTGAGATGTTATGGTTAAATTCGGTTTATCACAATGGGGAGAAGACAGAGTCTGAAAGCCGTCACTCTTCAACACTCCCCACACATGCTGTTCAGAACGCTCCAAAGAGTAGAGTTAATGGTGTGATGAACAATTTCACCCAAATTCCACCCCAGGGCCTCTCTGCCTCACTGTGGCCTTCTCCCTGTGCCTTTTTCTCAGCATTGTTGGTCTCTCTCTTTCACTCTTTTTCTTGTTTTCTTTCAATTCCATCCATTTATACATACACATTCAATATATGAACATATTCTCCTTTGGCAAATCCAAACACTGATCTCTTGACCATCACCCCTAATCCCACAGCAACTGCTGCAGTGTTATAAATTTGTTGTGTTCCCATCCAAACCTCTGCCTGTGCATTTATAAGCCTATATTTATATATAGAATTATATCACCCTGTTTCATAACTTTTTACATAAATAACCAGATATGCTTTTTGTTCTATAACTAGCTGTTTTCACCCAAAACAACGTCTTAGAGACTGCTCCACATCAGTATAAGACCCTATTTTGTTCTATCGAGTTCTTTTTTCTCATGGTACAGGTGAGTTATGGACCTACATGTTTGGTTATTTTTGTTGCCATTGCTACATGCCACACCACGGATGAGCCTCAAAAACATGCTAAATGAAAGGATCCTTACACAACACTGAATGATTCCATTTGTGAAATGGCCAGAATAGGTAAATCCATATAGAGGGAATGCAGATTGATTGTTGCTAGCGGCTGGGGGAGGGGGGAATGTTGAGTGCCTGCTTAATAAGTATGGGGTTTCCATTTGGGTGATAAAAAAAAAGTTCTGGAACTAGATAATGGTGATGGCTGCACAACATGGTGAATGTACTTAGTGCCACAGAAGTGTACACACTTTAAAAGTAGTTAAAGTAGTAAACTTTACATTATGGGTATTTTACTGAAATAAAACAAATGTAGACCTGCTGAATCGCAGAGTAGATGCTCTTTTGATTTTAATAAAGAACAGCAAATTGCCCTGCCAAACCTTACTTCATTTCTCTGTGTTTGTATTATTTGTAGTGTATCTCTTTCTATGTCTCATCCTCAATTTATTTCAGTATCCGTCTCTCTCCCTCCCTCTCTCGGCCCTTCTCCCTCCTCTTTCTCTCTCCTCCTCCTCTCTCCCTTGCTCCCACCCTGCCCTCTCGAGGCTCTATTTCCTTTTCAGGATTGTGGGGAACCCCTTCCGACCTTCCTCTCCAACTCCACGAATGGTTCTGATGATAGTCACCAATACTCCCGCAATTGCCCCCTCAAATTCAGGTGTTGTATCCGTTCCAATGACATGCATGGCTTTCCCCTTCCTGCTGCTCAGGGATGAATTCCTAGATGGCTACCTGAGGAACACAAAAATACTGGGGGGGGTGCGGGGGGGGGCGGTGCTGAGCGTAAGGATGCCTGGAATCCTTATCCCTGTGGTCGGGTCAGAGCCAGTGGAAGCACTACATCCACAGAACAACCAAAGTTAAGTTAGCGATTCCAATGTATCACAATTCCTATGATACGAGTTGAGTACTTCCCTCAGAACAGCACAGAACTTTACACTTAAGGCAGCCTCCCAGGCACCTGACGGTCCAGGAAGGACGTTTTTATGTCTACTACTTCCCAGCCATGTTAGGGAGGTAGCAGAGAGCAGTGGTTAAAGGCCCATGTTCAGGTATCCAACTGCCTAGGTTCAGATCCTGACTCAACCGCTTAACTAATGAAGTGACCCTACGGGTATTAACTTACCTCTCTGAGCAGTATTTTGTCATCTTTACAATGAAGGATTGATCAAAATTAAGCAATAATATATGCAATACAATGAGCACAGGTCCTGTCACAAGACGTACTACTTTCCATCTGCTGCTGCAACAAATTACCATAACTTTAGTGGCTTGAGACAACACACATTTATTATCCTGCAATTCTGGAGGTCATAGGTTCTAAATGGGCTTCACTGGGCTAAAATCAAAGTGTCCACAGGGCTGTGTTCCTCTGGATGCTCTAGGGGAGAATCCATTTCTTTGATTTTCTCCAGCTTCTAGGATTTACCACATCCTTTGGGACACGTCTCCTCCCAGCAATCTCATTACTCCGACTCTGCTCCTTCTGCCTCTGTCA
The DNA here is from genome assembly GCF_028023285.1 of Balaenoptera ricei. Taxonomy (NCBI): domain Eukaryota; kingdom Metazoa; phylum Chordata; class Mammalia; order Artiodactyla; family Balaenopteridae; genus Balaenoptera; species Balaenoptera ricei. Next base: position 58,914,215 of record NC_082653.1, read on the forward strand.
TCACATCTCCTCCTCTGTCTCTGACCCTGATGCCTCCTTCCTTCACTTCTGAGGACCCTTGTGATGACATTGGGCCCCCCTGAAGAATCCAGGATAATCTCTCCATCTCAAGATCCTTAACTGAATCACACCTGCCAACTCCCTTTTGCCATGTGCAATAACACTTGCACAGATGCTGAGGATTAGGACATAGACATCTTTGGGAAGCCATTATTCTGCTGACCACATGTGGTAAGACTCATGTGTTAGCTGCTGCTGCTTCTTTTCTACTCCTACTAGTACAGAAGAAGAAAATTTCTTGTCCTCCTAAAAGGAAACTGAGAAGCATTCATGGCTCAGCTATCAAGAGAGAAGGTAAAACTCCAATATCCTTTCATTAGAATTCCTCTAAAATTACTTGATACAACATCTCTTTCCTTTTCCACCAGTGGGCCACTTGTTTGAAGTATCAAGCACTGAGTTATGTTCCTAAAGCTCTATTAAGTGACCCTAAAGTCCTTGAAGTTACTTTGGCATGGAATATCGAGAGAAACAGGGAAGAGAGAAGCAGCATTCTGGATATGGTGGACAATCTTATCTACACAGATTTCATTTTGTTGAGGAGAAAGGCAAAGATTATTCTCCTTTATCATGCTTCCTTTGTTTTGGACAGCATCTCATGAGCACTTTTTTCCTCTTTCTCTCTCCTTTTCTACTCTTTCCCTTCCCTGCTGCCCTTGCTCACTCCCTTCTCTCTCTTTCTCCAGAAATGGATGCAATACTGGGTATCTTCAGCTTTTCATCCCAATGGCTTTGATCCTAGTCTTAGTTGCAACACAAAAAGCAGACTTCACAAGTGACCTCCAAACTCCTGTTGGCCCCGGAAGTTTGTCCCATCACCTGCTGTATCCATGATCTGCAGGCAAGGGATCTGAATCCCTGAGAAAAATCCATTTAACAGAAAAAGGAATAAAGTTGCTGTGATGTGAAGAGCAGTGCACTGGGGTCAGCCCACCTTAGACTTGAACCTCACTTTACTTGGACAAGTTACTTTTCCTTTTTTGGCCTCAATTTCCTTGTCTGTAAGATCAGAGGCTGAGTGTTATGATCTCATGGGTCTCTTCCAGCTCTGAGATTGTGATTCTATCAAAAGAAGGTCTGTCTAAATCAAGCGTAGAAGAGCAGAAATGGCATAGACTTTGGAACCAGACAGTCCTGGGTTTGAATCATGGCCTCATTACTTACTAGCTGAGTGTATCTACCAGTTAGGATTCACCTGGTTGCAAATGACAGAAAATTCAAACTATCTTAAACAATAGAGAAGATATTATCTGGGATTAGCAGATGCAAACTATTATATATAGAATGGGTAAACAACAAGGTCCTACTGTTTAGCACAGGGAACTGTACTCAATATCCTGTGATAAACCATAGTGGAAAAGGACATGAAAAAGAATGCAAATCTATGTATAAATGAATCACTTTGCTGTACAGCAGAAATTAACACAACACTATAAACCAACTATACTTCAATAAAGTAAATTGAAAAAATAAAAATTAAATTAAAAATTTTTTTTAATTTTCAAAAGAGATATTATCAGCTAATGCGACTATAATGATTGGTGACAAAGATGGCTTCAGGATTCTTTTGAGTCGTTGGACCAATGATGCCATCAAGATTTTGTCCTTTCCAACACTCCGTTCTGCATTCCCTGTTAAAACCACCCTATGGACACAAGATAGGAACATGTCAATCATTCCAAGAGCAACATGCATGCTCTTCTGTGTCCTTGGTAATAAGAAGAGGGTCTATTCAGAAGGTTCTCAGAAGTTCCCCCAACCAAATATTCTCCAATCTCATTCTTCTTAACTGTGACTCATACTAATCAATAAACCAATTGCTGTGGCCAGTGAATGGGAATTGTTCTGATTGGTTTAAGCCTGAGTTACATGGCCTGCCTTTTCCAAAGGACATGAACGCATGGGGTAGGGGTGGAAACCCAAAGGAAAACTATGGCAATTACCAAAAGACAGAGGAAGAATCTGGGGGAGACAAACACTGTGGCCTTTGAGAATATATTTAACCTCTCTGAGCCTCAGTTTACTCATCTGTAAACTAGGATAACACCTACCTTTAATTAAGATTAGATACAATGATGCTTATTAATCATTTTTCCTGGCATATGGTTTACCCTGGCAGCCGTTTTCCAATAAAAGGTAGCTACCATTATCAACATTGTTATCAATATTATTATCACTATAAAATTAACATATCTTCCTTTGGGTCTTCCCAAGTGAGCCTTGAGAAATCTCTCAGATGGCCTCACATATCAGATGAGCTTACAAATGGCATCAAATAACCAGATAAAGAATGTTATAGGATGAGGAGGGATCAGGGTTCTTGGTGCTTTACAAGGAGCACTGTACAAATGTTGAACTGACAGCCCTTAGTAGGTCCAAGCCCTTGGGAATTCAGTGGAAATCAAGTTTGGGAGGAGTAGAATAATCCAAATAGATGCCCCACAAGTATAACTCCAACCAAGGGGTGGGATGACGTAAGAAATGAAAACATTACTTCAATCTGTGGAAGAATTTTCTTCCAGGGAGAGCTGATTACAGAAGGAATAGTTATGTGGGAAGGCAATGAACACTTCATCTCTGGAGACCAAATAACCAGTATCAAGACATAGAAAAGAGACATTTACAGATCAGGTGGGTAATGGAGGTGTCAGTGTAGCCGTCTATACAGCACCTTCTTCCTGTGAGCCTGGAACTCCACGAGAGAAGTTGTAAACTCAGATGCCCACCAAAATCAGGCAGGTAACAAAACTGAGCAAAGTAGGGTTGATTTAAATACCAGACCGAGATGAACCAGAGATTGCCGCCTCACCCCCAGGGGCAGCCACTACTCAACGCCAGCTGTCTGCGGCCATAAGAAACAAAAAAACAACCTTAATGTTGCCAGATCTTTCCATATTTCAAAATAATCTAGAAGTCAGGGTTTTGTGTGAAGTATTCCTATTTTAAAAGTTGGAAACTCACACTTAAGATCTTGTATAGGTCAAAGACAACCCATTTGTGAACCAGAATTGCCCAATGGGCCCACCATTTTGTGGCCTCTCTGAGAAAGGTTATTTCTCTATGGAAAACCATGAGGCCTTTCATTCATGTCAAAATTCACCAACATTTTGTAAAATGTAATAAACTTTTAAGCAATAACTATTAGAAATATCTGGCATATTGCCAGTGAGTGAGTGTGTAGCTGTGGTGACTAACAGTTATGGACATTAGGACCCAAAATAGCTCTTGGTGCCTGTTTGAGGGGAAAGAGAATACAAAGCAGTCAAGTAAAATGAGGACCACATTTCTTGGAGGCCTCCATCTGTATTTCTGTATGGGGAGTATGGAGCCCCTGATCCTCCATCCATGTATGAGTGGTCCAGTCAAGATGTAGTGCAAAACCAGAAATACTGGCTTCTAATTCCAATGCTGGAGGCATGGAGTGATCAGGAACAGAGTGGAAGAAAGAGAAAAGCCCATGAGGAAGGTATAGACAGTAATAATTATCATAGAGGGATTTCAGATAGGAAATTTGTTACAAGAAAAGGAAAAGACATCAGAATTAGCTAGGAGAAGTTAAAGAACTAAGTTTGTGAACTCGGGAAAGACTGTATAGACTTTCCAAACCATTAACAAAAGAGGAAAAATGAACAGGAATGGCCACGGAATGGTTTGCATTATTTTGGCTACAGAAGACAGGAGAACCAAGAAGACAGTGGGAGTATACCAAGCAGATCTGAGTTCTTGGACAAGGCTGAAATTGTACATGCTCCCACTTCTGGTTGCCTTAGCAATGAGACTCCTACTTTATACTAATGACATCAGAGTGAGTAAAACCCCATGCAAATGAAGCACACAGTAATTAAAGGAAGAGCCACATGTAGTCTAGATAAGGCCATGTCAGAGGAAAGTCTAGGGAATAGTTTGAGTGGGCTTGTGCAGCAAAGAATGAGGTCATTAAAACAAAGAAATTGAGTTATGAATTAAGAAAATGAGTTATTAATAAAAGGGATAAATTCTTGAGAAAGATTTTGAGTTCTACTGACTTGTCGGTTCTCCCATTGATTTTGGTCAAGTCCTTCTGGATAACAGATCATGTGGTCACAATCTCCACTGCCTCATCTGATCCATTTTTCTGTGTCCCTCCTGGGAAGAAACCATGGAAAGGGGAAAGAAGGTGGTTTCCTGTCCTAGTTCCCTGTGTGTGCTGCCTCACTGTTGCCCATAAAAGGGAATCAAAGTGAAGCTGGAAAAGTTTCATGGAGAGACCTGTGACTATACAAGGGAAGAGGCCAGTTCTGGGATGTATTAGTTTCTTCTGGCTGCCATAACAAATTACCACAAACTTGATGGCTTAAAATAACACATATTTATTCCCTTACAGTTCTGGATGTCAGAAGTCCTAAGTCAGTTGCACTGGGCTGAAATCAAGGTGTCAGCAGGGGTGTACTCTCTCTGGAGGCTCTGGGGGGAAATCCATTCCCTAAATCCATCTCTAGCTCCTAGAGCTGTAGTCAATGCATCCCTTGGCTCATGGCTTCTTCCTCTATCTTCAAATCAAGAAGCACAGCATTTTCCTTCAGCCATCAAATGCCTTCATCTTCTCCTTCTCCCTCTGTTTTCCCCATAAGGATATTTGTGATTATATCATTGGGACCCTCTGAATAATCCAGGATAATCTTCCTATCTAAAAATCCTTAGTTTAGTCAATCTGCAAAGTCCTTTTTTCCATATAAGGTAATATATTCACATATTTACAGAGTCCAGAGATCATGACATGGATATCGTAGTGAGTTATTATCCAGCCTACAACATGGGGCAAGAGAGCAGAAGTGCAGAGGAAAGGTAATTTTAAGAATTGTTACTTAAAGTGCATTATAAACTAGATCCCCATTAATGTTGTTGGAAAGATACAAATAAGAGGAGAATTTCTTTTTAATAACTGTTAACTCTGTGTCTCTGAATTTGACACGGTTCTGAGGCTGGACCACAAGGGACATTGGCCAGTATGTAGGTTATAAGCACTAACCAATGAAAATAATCATTTGAAAAAAATCACAGCCAGCAACATGCATCACTTAAAGTAATCATTTCAAGTAATTACTTCTGTGCAAGCACTTATTTTAAATAAGTCTTGATGCATAAAGTAGCAGGAAATATTTAGATATCAAAAGCTACTACTATTCTGAGCCAATGTACTCTCAAATGTTGATTCCTCACCTTCTCTCTCTCTCTGTCTCTCTCTCTCAGAGAGAGATTTGTACTGGTAAACTTGGGCAATTACATGAATTAACAAACATGGATATATCATTTTTTATTAGTCACATTACCTGCTATTTCCCATCCTGTGACATAAGTGACTGAAGTGGTTCAGATGGGAAAAGTGGCAACCTGAAGGGTACAGACCCTTCCTAGATAAAGAAGGCACTACTCACATCTGTCTCACTATTGCTGTTTCAAAATGCAGTATCACCAGAACTTTTAAATTTTTAAGAGAAGCCAAAAATCCAGAATTTCACCTAGTATTTCAGATTTAGAATGTTGGGTGCTAAATCAGGACACTAGGTAGGCCAAATAAAGCTCATGAAACCTGTGACTTGACACCTTGCAAACTCCACTGTAAGTTCTGTTAAGTACTTTTGACTTTACAACCTGAGAACAAAAAGGGGAAGGTTTCACTCAGTGGCATGATATGGTTGTATTTGTATTGAATTTGTTTATTTCATGTGCACACCTACATATACACACCTACACAAACCTATGATTGTGTGAATGAATTATTTTTCAAACCATAAGTTCTTAAAGGATAGCTTTTAACCTCATCTTACAGCTTTGGCCAGCATCAAATTGTTTTCCCTTCAGTGAAGATCTATGTAGGGCTGCAGGTTGTTGCAATAATTACCTCCTTCCTGTGAGAGAAGACAAGCCCTCTAAATGCAGTGTAACCAGCCTCAGTGGACAATCTAAGCAAAAAGGTCCCAGGAACCTGGGACACCATTCCAACTGGAACCAGAGAGGTCACTGGTCACATCCTCCCAGGCTAAGGTCAAGGCTTGCATGGAACTACAAATAAATATTTTACCCAGATTTTAAAACACAGTTTTTTAAAAAGCAACCCCAAAGTCCACATCAACAAATAAAACATGTGAGCAACAAAAACAATGTTTTCAGATCGTGGGAAGAGCTGTGTGCAGGAAAACACAGGGCAATGAGAGGGAGTGTGATGCAAGGGACAGGCAAGAAAGATGTGGCACCTGTGAGGAGGTGACATCTGTGCTGTGACCAGAAGAAACCAACTGCCTATCACTTCGGGGCTAAATGTTCTTGACTGAGGGAAGTAGAAATGCAAAGGCCCAGGGTTAGCAATGAGCCTGTATATTTAAGAGGCAGAAAGAAGGCTATGGTTCCTGGATTGAGATGAGAGGAAGAGACAGGGATTAGGATTAAACTGGAGCTATGGGCAGAGTCCAGGTGAGAACGTCGGAAGGCTTTACGTTGGCAGGTCTTAAGCTGGAAGTGACTTAGTCTTATTTACATTTTTAAAAAGCTTACTCTGCAAGTCATTCCACCTCTCTGAGCCTCTGTTGCACCCTCTCTGAGATGCAGCTAATGTTCTTGGACTCTTCAGAAAGTTCAACTTGATCCTGGGCAGAAGCATCTGACATACAGTAAGCACTCTGTGAAAGGGAGCTGAACCTGAACAGGTTGGGGAGCGGGATTGTAAGAACTCTACGAGAGGAGGCAGGGGCTGCAGGTAATGGAGGAAAACGGATCTCTTGAGCCCTGATAGCTCCCGCTCCTAAGAGAGACTGATTTCATGGCCGTGTCTCCCCCCTCCCACGTTTTGTTGTCTCCTGCCTATGCTGCAGCTGTGCCCCAACTAGCATCCTATGCTGGCTTCCGACAGGAGAACTAATTAGGTTGTATCATGCTGAGAAATCCATCTTCTAATACAAATGTAGCAGGTTAGCACACAAGGAACGGACTGCCAGTGACCCCAGGGGTTAGCAAGATAGACTTCTAGAAGCTTTAACAGTGCGCAATAACACCCCCCTCCCTGTGTTCTGCAGAGCCAAGAAAGTGGGTGGGTTGTTTCCAGCAGTAACAACCGAAAGATCAAATACCCAGCCCATGAGAATGGGGATTCCTCTCTGGGCATCCACTGAAACAATTAGGCAATATCTACTCAAAATAGCAACACAGATCACTTGCTGCAAGTAATAAATCTTTCCTCCTCCCGCTCTTTGGCTTGATTATGTCTACTGGCTCAACACCCACCAAGAGGTGAACCTAGTCTTCAGGGTCTTGGTGCTCTGGTCAGGGGTCAGGCCTGAGCCTCTGAGGTGGGAGAGCCGAGTTCAGGACATTGGTCCACCAGAGACCTCCCAGCCCCATGTAATATCAAATGGAAAAAGCTCTCCCAGAGATCTCCATCTCAACGCTAAGACCCAGCTCCACTCAATAACCAGCAAATTACAGTGCTGGAAACCCTATGTCAAACAACTATCAAGACAGGAACACAACCCCACCCATTAGAAGAGAGGCAGTCTAAAATCGTAATAAGTTCACAGACACCCCAAAACACACCACCGGACGTGTTCCTGTCCACCAGAAAGACAAGATCCAGCTCCATCCACCAGAACACAGGCACCAGTCCCCTCCACCAGGAAGCCTACACAACCCACTGAACCAACCTTCCCCACTGGGAGAAGACACCAAAAACAACGGGAACTACGAACCTGCAGGCTGCGAAAAGGAGACCCCAAACACAGTAAGTTGAGCAAAATGAGAAGACAGAGAAATACACAGCAGATGAAGGAGCAAGGTAAAAACCCACCAGACCAAACAAATGTGGAGGAAATAGGCAGTCTACCTGAAAAAGAATTCAGAGTAATGATAGTAAAGATGATCCAAAATCTTGGAAATAGAATGGAGAAAATACAACAAACATTTAACAAGAACCTAGAAGAACTAAAGAGCAAACAAACAATGATGAACAACACAATAAATGAAATTTAAAATTCTCTAGAAGGAATCAATAGCAGAATAACTGAGGCAATAGAATGGATAAGTGACCTGGAAGATAAAATTGTGGAAATAACTACCACAGAGCAGAATAAAGAAAAAAGAATGAAAAGAATTGAGGACAGTCTCAGAGACCTCTGGGACAACATTAACTGCACAAACATTCGAATTATAGGGGTCCCAGAAGAAGAAGAGAAAAAAAAGGGACTGAGAAAATATTTGAAGAGGTTATAGTTGAAAACTTCCCTAATATGGGAAAGGAAATAGTCAATCAAGTCCAGGAAGCACAGAGAGTCCCATACAGGATAAATACAAGGAGAAACACTCCAAGACACACATTACTCAAACTATCAAAAATTAAATACAAAGAAAAAATATTAAAAGCAGCAAGGGAAAAGCAACATATAACATACAAGGGAATCCCCATAAGGTTAACAGCTGATCTTTCAGCAGAAACTCTGCAAGCCAGAAGGGAGTGTCAGGACATATTTAAAGTGATGAAAGGGAAAAACTTACAACCAAGATTAATCTATCCAGCAAGGATCTCATTCAGATTCGACGGAGAAATTAAAACCTTTACAGACAAGCAAAAGCTAAGAGAATTCAGCACCACCAAACCAGCTTTACAACAAATGCTAAAGGAACTTCACTAGGCAGGAAACACAAGAGAAGGAAAAGACCTACAATAACAAACCAAAACAATAAGAAAATAGTAATAGGAACACACATATTGATAACGACCTTAAATGTAAATGGATTAAATGCTCCAACCAAAACACATAGACTAGCTGAATGGATACAAAAACAAGACCCATATATATGCTGTCTACAACAGACCTAGGGACACATACAGACTGAAACTGAGGGGATGGAAAATGATATTCTATGCAAATGGAAATCAAAAGAAAGCTGGAATAGCAATTCTCATATTAGACAAAATAGACTTTAAAATAAAGACTATTACAAGAGACAAAGAAGGACACTACATAATGATCAAGGGATCAATCCAAGAAGAAGATATAACAATTGTAAATATTTATGCACCCAACATAGGAGCACCTCAATACATAAGGCAAATGTTAACAGCCATAAAAGGGGAAATTGATAGTAACACAATAATAGTAGGGGACTTTTAACACCCCACTTTCACCAATGGACAGATCATCCAAAATGAAAATAAATAAGGAAACACAAGCTTTAAATGATACATTAAACAAGATGGATTTAATTGATATTTATAGGACATTCCATCCAAAAACAGCAGAATACACTTTCTCCTCAAGTGCTCATGGAACATTCTCCAGGATAGGTCATATCTTAGGTCACAAATCAAGCCTTGGTAAATTTAAGAAAATTGAAATTGTATCAAGTATCTTTCCCGACCACAATGTTATGAGACTAGATATCAATTACAGGAAAAAATCTGTAAAAACTACAAACATATGGAGGCTAACCAAAACACTACTAAATAACCAAGAGATCACTGAAGAACTCAAAGAGGAAATCAAAAAAACTAGAAACAAATGACAATGAAAACACAACGACCCAAAACCTATGGGATGCAGCAAAAGCAGTTCTAAGAGGGAAGTTTATAGCAATACAATCCTACCTCAAGAAACAAGAAACATCTCAAAATAAACAACCTAACCTTACACCTAAAGCAATTAGAGAAAGAAGAACCAAAAAACCCCAAAGTTAGCAGAAGGAAAGAAATCATAAAGATCAGATCAGAAATAAATGAAAATGAAGGAAAAGATAGCAAAGATCAATAAAACTACAAGCTGGGTCTTTGAGAAGATAAACAAAATTGATAAACCATTAGCCAGACTCATCAAGAAATAAAGGGAGAAGACTCAAATCAATAGAATTAGAAATGAAAAAGGAGAAGTAACAGTTGGCACTGCAGAAATACAAAGGATCATGAGAGATTACTACAAGCAACTCTATGCCAATAAAATGGACAACCTGGAAGAAAGGGACAAATTCTTAGAAAAGCACAACCTTCTGAGACTGAACTGGGAAGAAATAGAAAATATAAACTGACCAATCACAAGCACTGTAATTGAAACTGTGATTAAAAATCTTTCAACAAAGAAAAGCTCAGGACCAGATGGCTTCCCAGGCGAATTCTATCAAACATTTAGAGAAGAGCTAACACCTATCCTTCTCAAACTCTTCCAAAATATAGCAGAGGGAGGAACACTCCCAAACTCATTCTACAAGGCTACCATCACCCTGATACCAAAACCAGACAAAGATGTCACAAAAAAAGAAAACTACAGGCCAATATCACTGATGAACATAGATGCAAAAATCCTCAACAAAATACTAGCAAACAGAATCCAACAGCACATTAAAAGAATCATACTCCATGATCAAGTGGGGTTCATCCCAGTGATGCAAGGATTCTTCAATATACGCAAATCAATCAATGTGATACACCATATTAACAAATTGAAGAATAAAAACCATATGATCATCTCAATAGATGCAGAAAAGCTTTTGACAAAATTCAACACCCATTTATGATAAAAACCCTCCAGAAAGTAGGCATAGAGGGAACTTAGCTCAACATAATAAAGGCCATATACAAGGACTCAAAACCATGGCAGCCTCTCTTCTGTACCTTCTCAAATGCAGATAATATAAACTATGCTTCAAATTTTTCAATCTTTTCCTAGGTAAAGACATTTTGTCCAGCAAAGAGAAAATCACTCAAAGTGACCCCTGTGTGGTTTGGCATACCACCCCCTCCAGCCTCCTTCTCCTCCTGGAAATTATCAAGCTCTTGAGTCAACTTCTACTCATCCCTCGAATCTTGCTCAAGCACCACTTCCTCAAAGAAGCCCTCCCTGACCGGCTACAAATCTGGGTCAAACTCTTTTGCTGAATGCCCTTTTCCTCTAGAACACTCTCTCTGTAAGTATGCACGGTTACTATGGCTAGTCATTTAATGTCTGTGACCCCCACTAGATGATAAACTCTGGGGGGGTAGGGTCTAAACCTATGTTTGCTCATCATCCCCCCTGGTGCCTAGTCCAGCTAATGGGTGGGTGGGTGAATGTGTGGGAGAATCTAACTTGTCAATATTCTGCCTTATTATTAACAGAAATGGAAGTTTCGGCCTACTAACATCATTTGATCATTTTTTCATGGATGAATACCACCACCTTTTCAACCTAGCACTTGTGGAATAAATTTTGTAAATGATATGCAAGACTTCAGTACTTATGTCACTTGAATGACAACTTTATTCCACATTCTAGGCCAGTGACCTATATTTGAAGCTTGATTTCACTGGCCTTTATATGTTCTTTCCTCCTGGCTTTGGCATTTACTAATTTGTTAAGAAAACCTTGGGTCTTCATTCAGTCAACAAGCACAGCCTGAGTGGCTACTGTGAGCCAAGCCCAAAGGGCAGCAGAAGATAAGCAAGTGAATAAAGCATGACCCCTGCCCTTAAAACACTCACAATCTAGTAAGACAGACAGAGACATAAATAGATGACCGTGTAACCAAGTGTTAAGTGCTATTATTAAAGAAAGCTGGGTTTTGTGGGAATAGCAGGGGTTAACTGGTGAGAACGGGACAGGAGCCCCAGACAAATGGAAAAGCATTAAAAAGGCCTGAAGGTGTCTCAAGAAGTGACAAGTATTTCAAGTGGTTGAAACATAGGTGAAAGTGAAGAGAGACAAGCCTAGTAGGCTATGAATGGAGGGAGTTGGGCAGCAGATTAAGTGACACGGATTTTAACCACGAGTAATGGATTATTAATAGGAGCATGACATTTGCATTTCAGAAAAAAATCCTAGTGTCTATGGGAAGATGCACGGATAGAAAGGTAAGAGGGCATTTCAAAGGGTGTTATAACAGCCCAAATGAGAAATAATTGGAGTCTTATAAAGGGTAGGAGGGAAGATGTAGAGAGAGCCATAGACTTGAAAGATCCACAATGTTTATAAAACAGACCCAAGTATAGAGACCTGTGGCATGCCACCAGAGACCTGCTTCCAGGTGACTTACTTCAAATTAGTAGTGACGAATTAGTAATGACTAGCTTACTTAAGAAAAAAAAAAAAAAAAGACTCCCTGCTGATTCTGAAAGCACTTCAAATTTCGAGTATACTTACATTTGGGAAGTTGCTTTGCCCTGCGTACGCAGTTTGCACTGGATTAATTTGTATGCATTTAACATTGCAGCATAAGCTTACTCTCAAGTGTTTTCACCTGCTCAATCATCCATTCACTATATTCCTTCAACAAACATTTACTGAGCACATACTGTTTACCAGGCCCTGGTAACCGCAGGGGACGGGGAGGTAAAACAACTCTGTCACTGCTCTGAGGAAGCTCATGGTCGATGGAGGAAATGAGCGCCCATGCAGACCCTCACTCAGTAACATGGTGGGCATGCCCTGGGAAAAGGAAGCCCAGGGGGTCAACAGGGGTACCTAACCCAGCCTATGATAGGGTAGGGGACAGTCAGGAAAGACACTTTGGATATTTGAGAGTTGTTCAGCTTCTCAACTGGACGGTGGGCTTCTCACGGTGAGTGTTCCCTCCAATCACCCCATGCAATGCTCAGCACACAGCTTGACAGGACAGGTTCAGACCTCTACTTCCTGCACACTGTATTTCCACACATGCATGGGAAAGCAAAGGACTCTTGCTCCATGGATGCGCTGCATCTAGTACTTGTAAGGGGCTGCAGCTGTGCACCAATCACAAACCCACTTCAGTGCACAATGCAGATGGCAGTCAACAAATCATGCACCTTATGAAGGCAGGGAGCCCTCTCCTCCTTGGTCGCTGCTGGGGCCAGAGTGTCTGGCATAGCGACTATGAGAGGAATGGATAACCAAGAGGCTGGGAGTTTAGCTGAGCTGCAGTTTTGCAGTAATTTCTCTCCCGCCTTTGAGTGATTATGTTGCTCTCCGCCACATTAGGGCAACGTAGGCTTATGCATCTCTGACTCAACCAGAACCACCCCGGACCCCACCAGTGTCCCTTACACAAGGCGGCAGGATGGAGCTGGTCTGCCAGACGAGCCTTCCACACCTCCTCTGCTGAGTCTTCAAATATCATCAGTCATATTGGAAAACGGCCCCAGCCCACTGTTGGTTAATGGACCATGATGGATGAACACAAATGCAGGAAGATGCCCTTTCTGTCCTCGCAGAGGTGTTTCTATGGGGGCAAATGAGGTTGAGTCCAGAGCCAATCATGAGCACGTAAGCAAGCCCAAAGCATGCCATGAACTTCTCCTCTTTTGGCCACAAAGTAACCAGGGGAAGATGAAAAAATGGCCATCTTTAAGAGGCTCCATGAGGAAGACAGACAAGTAAACAGATAATGATCACATGCTGTTGGAAGGGCTGGGATGGCACCATCACAGGGCACCTGATGAGTCTGGGGGTCACAGAAGCTACCTGGGGGAGACAATGCCTGACGGCAGGACTAGAAATTACTTCTGCGCAGGGTATGATCACCCAAGTGAATGGTCTAGAGCCAAACAGCCTAGGTTAGCACCTTGGTTCTGCCTCTTTCAAACTGCGTTAGTAGCAAGTTACTACGATTACTCTGAGAAATGTGAACGGTATCAACTCCTAGTTCATGGGGTTGTTGTGTGGACTGAGCACATACAAGGCATGAGAACAAGCTTGGGACCCCGTGGGTGCTCGGTAAACATTGGCCATTAATTATTACCAGGGCTGGGACCAGGGCAAAGTGAATGAGATTCTTGCTTTGGGTACAAAATTTAAGGTGTCAAAAGACTCAGCACTAAAGATAAGAGTTTAATGCCACATTTTTACAAATCAAAATAAACGCAGGAAAATCCATGATGAAAGAAATATCAGAATTTGAAATAATGACAGAATCTGGCCCTGCACTTGCCTGATCTGCCTGGCTGGCACTTAGTCCTGGTCCTGTTGGATCCTCTTTTTATTTAAAAATTCAATACATAGCTCATCATAGAATTCTTTACATTAATTTCTGCCCTTTTAAGTATTGCATTAAAATAGCATTTATTTTGATAACAGTTTTTGGCGCCCCCTTGAATTCTGTACCCAAGGCGAGTGCCTCACCAGCTCAGTCCTGACCCTGATGCATTTCTTCCAAATTTTTCTATTATACTATGAGTATATGTCACATTTATAATTAGAAAAAAAGGTAAGATGACAATTTTAAAGAGATGAATTGTTAAAAGGAGACTTGATCAGGAGGCACTTCAATCAGCTTGGGAAGCAAAGCAAAACATGTGGGCCATTTCAATTACAAAACCATAAAACAGCACACGATAAAGTACCTGCTAAGTGAAACATGGGTGGATGTTATAAGAATTCTGATCAAGGGGAGAGAAAGGGAGGCTGGTGTTTTCCAGAAAGAGTCAGAAGAGAAGAAGGTGGGGTTTGGGGGGCAGCACGAGAAGGCACACAGCCAGGTACCAATCCCGTCATAGCTGACATGCCTTCCAGCCCCTGGAGGACAGCTCTCCTACATACGGCAGGGACAGCCAGCGCTTGTACACTGTGGTGGCCCAGGTCTCAGCTCCGCTCTGCAGCCAGACCTGCTTGCAGACAGGCGAGAGGATCCTGGAGGCTCTTCAGGCTGTTCACCTGGGGGACACTTTCACAGAGGGAGTGGGGAGCCTCCGGGCCCGCTAGTGCCGAGGCTGCACGAGGGGAACTCAGCCAGGGAGGTGTCTGTGCTGGCGCTGCGGCACTCCGCTCGGCCCACCTGTCACTGCATTCGCCCGTAAACAGCCTACCCAGCTCTGCGCTGCACCGTGAAGATGAGCAGGAAAGAAACTCGCCTCTCATCTCTGGGCTGCTCTGACTGTCCAGGTCCCAGACTCGGAAGCACAGACGCTTTGGAAACCCTGATTGTCACAAATGAGAATACATCCAGAGCTACAGCTCCAAACGCTTGGTCTGGGTACTGGCTGGGGCCTGCATTCAGTGACTGTGGACTATACCAAGGCTCAGAGCCCACTTTTTCTCCCAAGTCCCTCCAAGTCCCAACAAAAAAATTCCATTTTTAAGAAAACATGTTTTTAACAAGATCCAATGAGATGGGGATGGGTCCATTCTCCGATAAGGCCGAGGAAGCACGGATCTCTGAGAAAGACCTGGATCCCAATTTAAGCTTGTGATCTTGAACAAATTGCCAGATTATGTGTCTCAGTTGCCCCAACAATAAAAAGAGGGGAATCACCCCACTGCTGATACCTTATGGGTAAAACAGGAAGACTAACAGTCCTTTCCTGTGTAGCAGGTATGAGAATAAAATGAGATATAGTGTAGGTAAAGCAAGCATTCAGCACAATGCCTGGCATATGACAAGTATTCAATATATGAGAGCTATTGTTTGTTATCATTTTATAATCATTGCTGTCATTATTATTATTATTATTATTATTATTATTATTTGGTTGTAAGGATTAGAATTAGATCACGCATGTAAAGCATCCATCACAGTCTGGCACGCGGCAGGAGCACAGTAAATGGTAGATATTGTCATAAAGATGGCCTAGAGGAAATGGTAAAATCTGCGAGGCATTTCAAAGAGGAAAGCTAAAATACTATTTCTAAGCAGAAATCCCTGGGCACACTTTAATGTAAATATAAAACACATTTCTAATCAGCATTATTTGCATATAAACAATTTATCTATCCAAGGCAAGAAAAGAATTTGCTCTCAAGTGGACTAAACCACCCCCACCCCATGCCCCAATTCCCTTTTTGCTACTCATTTGCTTGGCAAATGTTTTCTTCTGAGATTGCAGCCAGGTCAACTTCAGCCCCGGCCAGAAAGGACTCAGAACTACAGGCATCGGGCATAGTGGCTCCTGCATCTACCTCGCACTGACTTCCAGGCCGAGCTGGAAATCACCTTGCAGAAAGTAAAAGCCTCTCTAGCTCTGGGTTCACAATCCGAAACCACAAATTGTACTTTTTCCCCATGGGTGGCTGGTTCAGAACATTTAGTCTCCGATCTTAAAGGAAACTTTTTAATAGACTCTCCTTTGGGCCAGAAAAGGGTAAATGCTCAGTCTAGGAGATAGGCCGGTCAGTGTTGTAAAACAGTTCTCTGTATTTTTCTACGTGTTTGCCGTAGCGTGTAAGTAAAGAGGAGAAGAGAGAGAAGCAGGCTCATGCCAGCCAGGCTGCTGAGCTCAGTGATGCTGTAATCACAAAACCCTCCACAGGCTGCTTGGTCCAAGCCCTGCTTCCCTTCCAGTCACTTAGGATGTATACAAACTTCCCTACAATTTCAGATGCAGCTTCAGCCTCAACGAGCTGCTCAGACATTTTCTTCCTGCCCGGGCACCGACTTCCTCATTCTTTTCCCTTTCCCACCATCCAGCCAGGGGTCTTGGGAGTGCGTGAGGACTCCCACTGAATCAGGCCTTAAGCAGATGGGCTTCCAGGGTCTTGCAGGAAGGAAGGGGCTTTCTCTGGGGTACCAGAAGAACAGAAAGAGTCCTGAGCTGGGACTCGAGACACTAGTACTAGATCTGGCTCCATTGTGAACCCAATCTCTCTGGCCCTCAGCTCTCAGTCAGTAAGAAATGGAAAAAATAGGGAATCATCCCCACGTGCGTCCTCTAAAAGAAGGTTTCAAGTGAAATAATGGACATAGACACTCAAAGGCCACCTCAACCCTGGCTACATGTTAGTACCACGTACCGTACTTTTAAAAAATTCAGATGCATAGGGCCCACCTCAGAACAATTAATTCAGAGAACTTTCTGGGGATGCGATGTGTGTGTAGGGGTGGCAACCGCAGGGCAAGAGAAAGAGGATGTAGTGGAGAAGCAGTGTGTGTGTCTCAGGGAGTGTTAGCTACTCAGAGTGTGGTCCATGGACCTGGGTCCATGACAAGAGGAACAGAAATTGAGTTAACTGTCTAGACATGTTTATAGCAATCTGGCATTGCTGCAATGTCCAAGTATTATAAGATCATTTTTTCTAATAAATATTTTTATTGTATTTTACAAAAGTACCTGACAATAAAGGATTAGGTTTTTTAAAGTGGATCCCACCACTGCTGTTGTTTTAGAAGCACTGGTGTAGTGAAGCAGGACCAACCTTGAAGTCAGGTGGCCCTCCACTGAAACCCAGGCTCTAGCCTTCATTCACTGCATGCACTTCCATGCTCACTGAAGCTCTCTGGGCTCAGTTTCCTCATCCAGAAAATGGGAATCCTCATACCTGCCCTGCATTATTTTTCCAGGAAGTCCAGAAATCAATTATGCAGAAAACACCTTTCACGGTG
The DNA here is from genome assembly GCF_028023285.1 of Balaenoptera ricei. Lineage (NCBI taxonomy): Eukaryota > Metazoa > Chordata > Mammalia > Artiodactyla > Balaenopteridae > Balaenoptera > Balaenoptera ricei. The sequence continues at coordinate 58,931,558 of NC_082653.1, forward strand.
TAGGTGACCAATAAATATAAAATTCAAGGTCTGCATATTATGATTTCAGTACAAAGTAGGAGTTTAATGTGTAGGCACAGAGTAGCTGCTCAATAATGTAAGATTAGAGTTTTCCATACTGAGTTTCTGAATAGCCAAGGAGAACATGGACTCTGGAGCCAAGAGATCAAATGTGCTTACTAGCTATTTGATATAAGGCCAATTTATTAAGTATTCCAATACTCAGTTGCAAAATGAGGGTAAATAATTACAGTGTAACCCACGATGTTTTAAGGATGAAATAAAATTAAGTACATATAAAGCACCATGCATAGTGCTTGACCTCTATTAAATGTTCAGTAAATAGCATTATTTTCCTCTCATAATCATCATCATTATTATCCTTGCTACTCTCATGCCAGGTATAGCAGGAATCATACCTGTATCAGCCCCAGCACAGAGGACCACAGCTGCAGAGTCCAGACACATCACTGAGCTACGGTGGGTCTCGGTCAGGCCCCTGCACTTCTGTAGCCTGTGCATGATGCCACTACGTCCCATGAGCTTCTCCCTCTTACCTCTGAGTATGTGCTGAACAGCTTACCAAGCAGCTTCAGACTCATTAACATCTAATCAGTCCTAATTGGCTGTGATTCAACAGCCTAGTCTCTGGAAGAAGTCCACCAAGGGGCAGGTGGCTGCCAGAATCCTCACAGAAGCATACCCACAGCCTATGGGGACCAGTCACTAAGTGGGTGGGGGAAGGGAGACTAGAGTCGGGTCCTCTAAGAAACCTGTGCCTTCCCAGCTCTAAGGTATGTAGGCATTGAAAGACGGATTACATGAACAGACTGACCAAGCATGGATCCATTCAACACATATTTATTGAGCACCTACTATATTTCAGGCACTGTCCTAGGTGCTGGAGATAGCCCTCACTGAGCTTAATCTTGTGGGAGAGGTACAACAAAAGGCAAGTGAGTGCACTCATTAAAACAATGGTCAACATTTATTGAGCACCCATTGTATGTCAGGCTCTGCCCTCCTAGAAGCCCTTCTGGATGATCCTATAAGGTAAGATCTATTATTATCCCCATTTTAGAGAAGAGGAAAATGAGGTCCAAAAAGTTGGCCCAAAATCCCAGCAGTTGCTAAGAGGAGAAGCCAGGATTCTCACCTCAGCAATCTGCTGCAGAAAGAACAACCACCAGACACTGAGATGGTAGATTCCAACTGAGTTCTCCCAAGCTAACCTTATACCACACTGTAAACAAACAAAATGATGATTGCCAGATGCTCCTGGTATTCCAGTTGCATTCCAAAGCTACAGAATGAGGTATTTCCAAATCAGGAGTAATTCAGCCAACTAAGGCATTGGCTCCATAAACACCACGAGAAGCCAAGCAGAATATATTGGACAGATGTCACATGGTCTACTGGCAATTTTCTATGGCACTTGTGTCTGTGTTTATCTGGGTCCATATAAGTATGGTTTTCATAATGACTCTTCAAAGTCAGTATTATGATTACAACTTTATAGATGAGAAACTAAGGCTGAGATTTACTTAGAAATCTGGCACAGATCTTAAAACCAGTAAGGGGGCATACCAGGATCGGAACACCAACATGAGCCCATTTGCTACTATTACCACTGATGGTGAGAATTGAGAAGTCCTCAATAACTATTGATAAAAGAAATAGGTATGGTGGAATTAAAGGTCCAAAAAGAGCCTTCTGGTACGTCCTCCTGCCCTGGTTCAATGACCTCTCATGAGATGAAAGTTTTCAGTGTATGTTGATATAAATGGGCATTCTTATCTTGCTAGTTAAACCTGCAGACAGAAATAATACAAGTGGCAACAGATCCACTCATTTCCAAAGGCCTTCCAAAGAGGTCATCAACATATGGCATCTCAGTTAATCCCCCAACGGCCCTGGGAGTGAGCACTGTTGTAATTTTACATACAAAGCAAATGAGATCCCAAAACAGTGAAAACAGTGATGACATATTTATTAAGCACGGGCCTTATGCCAGGCACTTTGCACACTACGCCATTTAATCCACTCGTGTGAAGCTGTCATGGTGCTCATTGCTCAGAAGAGCAGCTTGGGGCTCAGAGAAGTTAAATGACTTACCCAAGGTCATATGGCAGGTCATCAGAGCCATAATTCGAACCCAAGGGCCTGCTCTCAACCACCATGACATCCAGCTTCTCCCCAAGAGAGACAAGGGCTCACACTAAGCCCATCAGATTCCCATCAGATACCTGTCCATTCATTTGGACTTGTCACTCATTATAGACTCTTGTGAAGACTTTGCTGATGCCATACACAGTTCAAAGCAAAGATGTGCTTCAGACTCAGATAGCCTATGTCCTCACTGCCTCTTCTCTGCCTCCTATTTCCTGTTGGAAATCACATAATATGCTGCGGTGTTCAGACTCTCACTTTGCAATCCCATTCAAGCCACAGAGTTAGAGTGGTATCAAGATGAGGACAGTAAACAACAGTGGCAAGACCCTCGCTCAAGCATTACCCCCACTCCTCACTCACTGAAGGCAGGCACAGTAGCTCCCCCTGCTTAGCGATGACTTTATGTCAAGTAGGTGTCACTGAGTGGCATGAGAGACCACCTGTAGACACAGAAGAGCTATTTGGTTGGTTGGTTGCTCATTTTCTGAAGAAATGAAATGAGCTTTTAATTCAAACACAGTCTCCCACAAAATAATCCAAGAGTGAATGAGCTATGAGTTTCAGGAGATGACAGTTGAAGTGGAGAGAGGCTGGGGAAGCCAAGAGATATGGCTGGGGGGGAGGAACTGAGAGGAGGAAGAGGAGAGGGAATGAGGAGGGGAGAGGGGTAGAAAGAGAAATGGGAGGTTATGGAGAGAAGGGAGGAGACTAGGGAGAGAGAGTGGAGGAGGAAATTGAGAGATATGCAGAGAATTAGAGGGGCTAAGAAGGAAAGGTACAGCTGAATCATAAAACTTTCATGTCTGTAGGAAACTCATGGCTCTAGGGTTTAACAAAAGGTGTTATGTCTCAAACCTGCCAGACTGGGGAAGCAGCAGGACTCCTGGAATGTGTTAAAGCAAGGAGGTCAGCGTGCCTTCTTATTTGACTCCAGGAAAACAATTTGCGCCAAGGGTGAAAATAAACACACAAGCCTCTTGGGAAAGGTCCACCCAAGAGTACTGACAAGAGCCATCCCCCCAGCATGTCACCCTGCAGTGAGAGGCAGGCTAAGGAATGCACAGGCTCACAGGCGGAGATACAGCCTTGCTTCAGAGAAATCTTGCTGCAAACCCTGGAGGCTTCCAGACTAGGGCTTTGGACAGAGTTGCAATGATGTCATATATCCAAGGCAGTGGAAGTTTCCTCCAAAGGAAAAAGGGAGGCAAGTGGCTTAAGCAAGTCCGGCAAAGCAAGCTTGGCTGCCAGAGTCCTGGAGTCAACCCTCAGCAGCCTCTCCGCCTCACACAACCCTGTCTGGTTCCACATCATCACTGTTCTCAGTCCAACCTTCTTCCTGGTTATAGAAGCTCTGTACACCCACCCCAGAAAAAATACACAAAGGCAGAAGGATGCAAAGAAGACTTCCAGAATCCCCCACCCAATGGCAGCCACTAGGACAAAGGACTGCTTGGTGATTGAGGGTAGGGTTCAAATCCAGACTTAGGTTCTCACTACTTGAATGATTTGGGGCAAGTCGCTTCACCTTCCTGAACCTCACCAGCATGGCAGAAGTAACAACATGTGAAAAAATAAAATAAAACCCTTGATGCACTGTCTACCATGTACAGGAAGCTATTGCTATTATTTATTATTGTTATTTGGGTGGATTCTATCTTTTTTCTCTGCATTTGAATGTGATCTGTGCAATGTACCCAGCACAGCCAGAAGGATTTTTCCAGGCGGTTTGGGGCAAAAAAAACCAACAAAACCTTCCTAAATTCTATCTTCAGATCACTTTGTCCCCCGATCCAAGAAGAGCACTACGACCAGTCTCCGACTCTCCCTTTCTGTCAACCGAAGACACTGGTGATGCTCCACTCAGCACACGGGCACGCCAGGAGGGACTGCAGCGGACACAGAAAGCAGAGCACCCCCAGCAGACATGGGCCATGACAGCTCTTAACAATGATCCCAGGAAAAACCACCAACTCCACTCAATTAGAGACATGTTGAAAAATAACCACATCTGTTCTTCTCTCTCTTCCCTCCTCCCACCAAAAAAATTGCAGAACTGTGACGTGAAAGCAGGTCATTTCAGGTTCTCCATATCAGCTGCAGGAATCTCCAGACCTTTGCACATGCTGTTCCCTCACTTACGATGCTCTTCCTCAGGTTCCTGGAGGGGATCAGACCCTCTCCTATGTGACTGGTCTGTTCTCAAATGACTCCTTCTCAGTGAAACCCTCTTATGACTCTATTTAAAATTGAAGCCCCATTGCACCACTACCCTAACCCTCTATTTTGCCCTTCTCTGCTCTGTTTTTTCCTAGGGCTTATCACCAGCTGACATATTACATATCAATACTTTGTCTCTCCGCTTCACACACTAGATCGTAGCCACAAAGAAGACAGAAGGTTTTGCCTGTTTTGTTGACTGCTGTATTCACAGCATTCACAGCCTATAGAAGTCTCTCAAATAGTATTTGTTACATGAAAGAATGAGTTGCTCATATCTGCCCCCAACCCCTGGCACATGCATGAAGGTATAAGGGATATTAAAAAGAAGTTGTCCAGGGGCTTCCCTGGTGGCGCAGTGGTTGAGAATCTGCCTGCCAATGCAGGGGACACGGGTTCAAGCCCTGGTCTGGGAAGATCCCACATGCCGCGGAGTGACTAGGCCCGTGAGCCACAAATACTGAGCCTGCGCGTCTGGAGCCTGTGCTCTGCAACGGGAGAGGCCGCGATAGTGAGAGGCCCGCGCACCGCGATGAAGAGTGGCCCCCGCTCGCCGCAACTGGAGAAAGCCCTCGCACAGAAACGAAGACCCAACACAGCCAAAAATAAATATAAATAAATTAATTAATTAAAAAAACAAAAAAAGAAGCTGTCCATATTACAGATAAGAAAACTGAGACCCAGAGAGAAGAGACTTGTCCAAGATTTCTCAGCAAAGTTTAGCAGTTCAGCCGGCAAGAACACCAGTGTTAGAATATCAATGTTAGAATATAATGAATTTCCTCTCCAAGGAATGTTCTATCTTGCCTTGTCTCGGAAACAACCTCCATAATCACAAGAGCAGGGTAGGAGCATGGCTTCCAGTCCTGGGTCTGCATTGATTAGCTGTGCGAGGTTGGCCTGTCCCTCAGTAATTCCACCTTGCCACCTCTAAAATGGAACAATAAATCCTGCCCTTACCACCAACCAGAGCTGCTCTGAGCATCAGTAGACTATTTTGGCTTCCGTGGTGAAAGGGGTACCTCATGAGACAGGAGGGGTCCTTGTGGTGTGTTACTGGAAGTGCTAAATTTCCATTGGGGGCTGGCCCAGTGCCTCTGTGCCTTCCCATTCAGACACTCGCCACCACGAGTCACAAGCAAGGGATGCCGTCTCTTAGTAAAGAACAGAACCAGAGATGCTGCTGCACCCATGAACAAAGCACTCTGTCTGCTTGTTCTCTCCTCCCTCTTCCCAGGCATTGTGCCTTGAACAGAGGACCTTTTCCACCCTCTGTCTGTCCCCACGGCCTTGGCCTGGACAAATCTCTCCAGGAGGCATCCCCTTTCACATCCACTCAGCTTCCCCCAGAGAAGCGCAGGTGGTTGGGAACTATTACTAAAGGATCTTGCTGATTTTCTGGTTGTCTGTGGAGTCACTGGAAAGCCATCGTCATAGCTGGCGACTGGCATTTGTCCTCTGTATGCCCCACGCCACACCTGTGCTATGGACTACAGCATGTAGTACCACTCACTCCTCACAACAACTTTATGAGGCAGGCACTAGTGTCATACCCACCTCAGAGACGAGAAAATTGAGGCAGGATGTTTCATTAAATTCCCCAAAGTTTCACAGTAAACAAGTGTCAGAGTGATGATCCAAAGCTAGGCATCCAGCATAGAAGGAAAAGAGATGACAGCTATCTGTCCAAAATAAACGTGTGCTCCCCTTTACAAAAATAGTGTGGTGCTATCACTGGGAGGCAGCTGCCCAGACAGGGACTACATTTCCCAGCACCCCTTGCTGGGCGTGGCCATGTGACTAGTTCTAACCAATAGGATGTGAGCCAACATTTTTAGGAGGTGAGAAGTCTTCTCCTCTCCTTCCCGCCTCTGCCTCCACTGGCTGGCGGTAGAACAGTCTAGAGGATGGCAGAGCCCCAGATGGTAGGGACTGGGTCTTTCACTGCCCCACAGTGAAAAACTGCTTGCTGATCTGCATTGGACCATTGGATGAGTGAGAAATAAGCTTTACTGCTAAGTCAGAGGTCAACCAACTTTTTGTATAAAGGGCTAGACAGCAAATATGTTCAGCTTTACGGTTCGGTTCATATAGTCTCTGTCACAATGACCCAGCTCTGCCCTTGTAGCATGAAAGCTTCCTTAGGCAATCTGTAAACAAACAAATGTAGCTGTGTTCCAACAAAATTTTATTTACAAATAAAACAGACAGACAGACTTGGCCCTGGGCTGTAGTCTGGTAAACCCTTTGAAATTGGGGATGGCTGAGTATCTGTCATTGTAGCTAATGTTAATCAAGTAACATGGGGGAGAAGAGTGGAACGATGATAAACAGTCCTCATTGGTCCCCCGATCATCCATGACCATACACACAGGAAGGGATCGCCCGGTCCCAACCCCATCTGCCCTTCCCAAAGCCCGAGCGGGCCATGGATCCAGGCCACAGGCTTTACTGCCTGTGTAAAATCAGAAGGGGGAGTCCTGAGGAGGACATTTCCTAGCCTAATCACACATCTTCCCAAAGGCTGCAGTCATGTGGATTCAAATGAAAAACAGCATTTTAAAAAGAGGACAGAAATGCTGAATAAAACATTAAATAGAAAAACCCAATGCAACACTTAAAAGTTAATGCCCCAACATTTATTTTGGGGATGAAGCATATGTCTCACCACATCTGTGATTAAAAGGTTCCCTGCCTTATTCATGCAGTGGTTTTTTTCATTGTTTGCATAATGCAGCCAGTCAAAGTAGAAATTCCACAGAGGCTGCTGAGTTCTAGGAGTTTACTGTTGGTTGTGGAAACGGATCGTGGGCAAGGTGCTATGCCGGACAAGAGGAAACCATTTCAGACACTTTCCAAGTCATTTTCACGTTCTTGGGTGAATTTTTTTAACCATTAAATATTATACAATGGCATTTCTCTTGTCGCTCAATATTACTGTCAGTTCTGGCAGAAAGTGTAATAGACACGTTCTGGGTTTCCTTCCCCCTCCTCTGCTCCAGACAGTGATGTGACTGCATGAGCAGCATCTTTACAACTGAGATGCTGCCTTTTTGGGAGGCACTGAAGTGGTGTGGCCACAGCTCTCCACAGCAATGTGCTCAGGCCTCGCCATTGCCATGGGGACGGGGTGGGGGTCGGGGGGTGAAACCCGGAGGGTATTAGTTGTGGTCTCCTGCCTGCACTTTCTCCTACCGTGGGTAATTGAGCTGGCACCTGGAAATCCACATACTGGGAAGGTCCTGCACAGGACCTGGCATTTTCAGACGGAAAGGTTTTCGTCATGGATACTTTCTACTTGCATTCTGTCTTAAGCATCAGACATTTTTCCTTTTGGCCTTTTATACTGGTGAATTACAGAAGGGCCTCTCCCATCTTTCTCTTCTTTCTAGCCTTCCCCCTCCTCTTTCTTCACTGATTCTCTGCTCTCAGGCCGAGAGACATTACTTAGAAACTTCAGTGCAGGGTGATCATCTATTAACTCAGCAAGCAGTTATTGACATCTACAATCTCAGATACTGTTTAAGCCTCAAGGGAGTTAGCAGTGAGCAAAACACAGTCGATGCCAACAAGGTACCTACATTCTAGTAGGAAAGACAATAAACAAGTTTATAATTTGTCTCCAAAAATTTTTTTTAAGTAAAGCCTCTTTGGTTTTATGTCTCATGCACTGTTTGGGGAGGGGGGTGGCTCTACAACAGTGGCTGCTGACATAAAAATATGCTAACATTCATGAGGCCAGGGAGACATCTGAACTTGGGAAGGTGGTTTGGGTCCCTGGGATTAGAGGAAAAGATTTCTTCTGCCACTCAGTTCACATCATTTCCCAGCTCTCCAGCTTCCAATGGCCTTTCGTCACTCCCTGAATAAAATCTGAAATCTCAACGTGGCCTTCAAGACCCCACATGAGCTGCTTCCGCTACTTCGCTGAATATATCCTCTATTCCTTCTCTCCAGCCCACTGGCTTCTCTGCTGTTCTTCAAAGACACAGTCTGTTCCCACCTCAGGGCCTTTGAACTTGCTGTGTCCTCCACCTGACTGCTCTTCCCCTAGACATTCACATGGCTGCCACCCTCACTTCAAGAGGTCTTTCCTATCTAAACGGCAGCCATTACTTTCTATTCTTTGCCCTGATGCTATAGACTGCATGTCCTGGGGGACAGTCATATGTTAAAGTCCCAACCCCCAATGTGATGATATTAAGAGGCAGGGCATTTGGGAGGTAATTAGGTCATGAGGGTAGAGCCCTCATTAATGAGATTAGTGCCCTTATAAAAAGACATTAGAGGGGCTTCCCTGGTGGCGCAGTGGTTGAGAATCTGCCTGCCAATGCAGGGGATACGGGTTCGAGCCCTGGTCTGGGAAGATCCCACATGCCACGGAGCAACTAGGCCCGTGAGCCACAATTACTGAGCCTGCGCGTCTGGAGTCTGTGCTCCGCAACAAGAGAGGCCGCGATAGTGCGAGGCCCCCGCACCGCGATGAAGAGTGGCCCCCATTTGCCGCAACTAGAGAAAGCCCTCGCACAGAAACGAAGACCCAACACAGCCATAAATAAATAAATAAAATTTAAAAAAAAAAAGTATACATTAAAAGACATTAGAGAGCTTTCTCCTGCTCTCTCTCTCTTGCTCTTCCCCCCCATGTGAGGACACAGCAAGAAAACAGGCATCTGCAAGCCAAGAAGAGGGTCCTCCAGGAACTGAATCTGCTGACACTCTGATCGTGGACTTCCTGCCTCCAGAGCTGTAAGAAATACATGTTTGTTGTTCAGGCCGCCCAGTCCATTTGTTAGAGCAGCCTGAACGGACTGAGACACCTGCTTTCAGTGCTTCTTCTCAGCCCACACTGTTCCGCGACACAGTCTCTATGCATCTGATTGTCTCTGCCGTCTGTCTTCCTCCAATAGGGCACCAACTATCTCAGGCTGAATGATGAATGCCACCCAGCAGCTGTAACTTACTGCACACACTCTGCCCCCCCTCCAGTCAGTCTTCCATGTGGCCGTCAGAAGAGGCTTCTGGAAGGTAAATCAGATGCTCACCACTGCCTCCCACCACAGTTTGGAAATCTTCATTGCTTTCTCTCTGATCTTAAGATAATGATGCAACTCCCCAACATGGTCTGCAAGTCCCTGTACGCTCTCACACCTGCCACCTTCATCCTCACCCTCCAACCTCCAGAATCTCCAGCATTTGCTCAGACCTTCATTTGCTCCAGTCCCTCCTGCCACAGAGCCTTTGCCCAGGCTGTTCCCACCTTCTGAAACACTCTTCTCTCTCCCAGTCACCCTCTCGAGTCTTCATATCAAAGTTTCAGTCCACATCCTCAGGCAATCTCTCTGGCCTCCCTGAGTGGGTCAAACCCCCAGCATCTGCTCTCATAGTCCTCGTGCTTTTACAGTACTGAATACAGGGTATTGGATATTTATGGGGGTGACACTTTTTTCATATCTGCCCCTCCCCCTCTAGACTATACGCTCCAGGTGAGCAGAAAAAGCATAGTTTTTACTCTTATTTTTACTCTCAGAGCCTAGCACACAGAAGGTTTTCAAGAAATACGTGAACAAATAACTAAATGAACATGACTTTCAAATAAGCTACTTAAAGCTTTCTGAGCCTCGGGCAATGACAGCTACACCATAGGGATGGAAGGCCTCCATGAGATAAATTATGATGATGCTTCGTAAATAGAAATGCGCACAATCTGTACAAATTAAGTGGTTGTTTAAGTACTCGGGCCTGCCCACCCCTAGGTCTCTCATCTGATCCATTGAATTCGAAAACTTCCACAGACATTTTAATCCAGATACCATGTCTGCTGAGTTTCTTTAGTAGCCTTTTGCACTATTAAAAGTCAGTATCTTGGGAGATTGGGATTGACATATGTACACTAATATGTATAAAATGGATAACTAATAAGAACCTGCTGTATAAAAAAATAAATAAAATAAAATTCTAAAATTCAAAAAAAAAGTCAATATCTCACAGGATCGTCTCATCAAACCAGCAAGTTGGGCATTTACTGTGTATTTTAAGTACTTTATATAAATTAACACATTCATCCCTGGCAACCTATCAGTCTCCCCATTGTACAGATGGGGAAACTGAGGCATGGAGGAGAAAGAGGACTTCCCAGTAGACACACAACTAGAAAGTGGTGAACTCCGAGTGTGAACCCAGGCATTCTAACTCCAGTCCATGCTCTGAACCATCCTGCAGCAGCGGTAAAGTCACACACAAATGACAAATGAGGAAACTGAGGCCTAGAAAGATTTCGTCACATGTTCTGCTGACTCCCAGCTGAAACTCTGAACATCAGGCCTCCACCTGCATGAAAGAGACCAATATCCAGTGTCCCTGCCCAGTGAGGAGTCCCTTGAACCCATCATCACGTCATGCCCTCCAGCACACCAGGCTCCCAGGACACACGAAGCCCCAGCTGGGCTGCACCTATGGGTGCAGTTTTCCCTGCACTCCTGGGCATATGTTTATACCAGTAATGGATGAGTTCTGGTGACCTTCTCAGGTGCATATACCTGGTGCCCTCACCTGACATGCCAACTTTGGGTTGTAAGTCAATTCCATCAGCATTTACCAAGATTCTACCACATGGAACTCTGCAGAGAGCAGAGTAAAGCTTTAGTCAGACAGGCCTGGGTTCAAATCATTCACTTACTCATTCATTCATTCACTCATTCATTCATTCTGCTAACAAATATTGTGGAGCCCTGGCTCTGTGATGGGGCCGCTCATGCACTCGGGATACAAGGTGAACCCAAGAGACAGGGGCACTCAGAGCCTGGGGGGATAGCCAGACACTAAGACACTAAACACGTAAGAAAATTGGCAATTGCGCTACACATTCAATGACGAAAATAAATAGGGAGATATGGTAGGATAAAACTGAGAGTAGAGGGTTGGAGAGGCCTTTAAACCAGGACCGTGATCTGCCCCTGACAGGTTTCATGCCTTTGGGCAAGTCTCCTAACCCCTCCAAGCTACAGTTTTCAAATCCATGAATGGGGATGGTCATATCTACTCCATATGTAAAATGCTCAGAAATGAAAGCTCTGCTTTTGTTAAGCCAGGTGCTAGGTATTCAAATGTAAACAAGACATCATGTGCAGTCCAGGAGGGGAGACAGGCCATATGAAGGCATGTGCCACCAGCATTAAGGGGATACCACCTTCAGTCCTCCCCAGAGCTCCGTCCCCCCCCCACCCCCCATTCCTCCTGACGCAGCCTTCTGTGCGCTGAGTCCACGCCTGTTCACTGCCCCCCAAGACAGGCACATCCTGCAGCCCTGTCCAGCCCAGCGGCCAACCATGAGGAAGGCAGACGGGAGGCATCTTCCTCCTCCCACCTTGCCGGGTCACTGAGCAGAGAGGAGACAGAGGCAGATGGGTCCACTTTCTGCCCCTTTTTTATTTTTTCCTCTTGCCCCAGGCACAACAACCAACACTGGCCGGAAGCGCTTGCAGGATGGGCCAGAACCTCGGCATAGGTGGATGGCTTCCCGAAGCCAGGCTGCCATGAGAGCCGAGATCAGTGGAGTAAAGGGCACACAGTTCTACATGCTATCTGACCAAGTCATACTGCTCCCAGAGGCAACGGCCCATCATTCTCTGCCTTCAGGCTGGGTTGGTGATCAGGGGAGCTCAGCAACTTGGGTCAAAACTGGCTCAGAGATGACGGAACCAGGCTCTGGGGAGAAGAAGCATGACTTGCTGGCTAATGGGCAAGGTCAAGAGATAAAGGAGTCACTTGTCTTTTAACAGCCCCAGGTGAGAGAAAACTGAAATATCTGTTCAGGAGATTTGTTGGCCCTTGGCATTCTTAAAGAGCCCCAAGTTCGAGGTATCCCCAACATATGCATACACACATAAATTTTATATACATATATAGGCACATATATATATGCATATACTTACACACATATAGTTACACATACAGACGTGCATATAGACATGAACATGTATGTATATATGCATGTATATGTATATAAGAGACTTACATAGACACATATGTAAACATGTAAATATAGAGAGATATACAGATGTATAGACACAGAGAGAGACACATTCACACATATATGTGTAGAGAGAGACACACACAAATGTACACATTGACGCACGTATGTACTGCTGATATCACATCACATTCACTCTAAAAAAATCTTCAGTGGTTCTGCATGAAGAATAAACTTATCCTAACCCTAAAACCCCTATAATTTGACCTTACCCTCCTTACATACAACCATGTCCTTCTTTAACACTTACACTTTTCTTTTCATATTCTACACTGGTGTTTTCCCGGCTTCCATCATTCCAAAACCATCTTTGTGATTTTTGCCTTATCTGCGAGCCACCTATGTTATTAGTAACTTAATATTTTAAAAATTGAGTTAGTTTTCACTTAATTTATTTTGAAATATAACTTTATTTGTAGCACCATAAACGTAAAACCAGTGTCATTCATCATGACATAAAGGCAGCTACAAAAATAAATACAATGAATTACAAAATAATGCTGGTGAATTCTAGCAGGAACAGGAGCCTGAAGAAAACCTTTAGCCAGACACTTACTTAGAGATTTTGTTAAGAAGGGAGAAAAGCTGGTGCTGGAGAAATGATACCTCCGGCTAAGACTCTCCCCTTGACATAACCTGGAAAACTGGAAGATAACTAAAAAGGGGGTCTGTGATTCAGTCCATTTAACCTGGTGTTGGTGTGACCCCTCCATTCATCTCAAGAAGCACCAGTGTGCAGCCCACACTTTGAGAAATACTGGTCGAGTATTCAGTGATTTGCTGGCTGGGAACATCCTAACAAGGTTCAGCCAATTTGAGTGTCACGCATACAAATCACACATGGATGCAGCATCCTAGTAACTGTCCTGAAACTCCTGCCAGGTCTCCGCACTAGGCATCAACTCATCCTGGCTTTCATATCCCATACAACATAACATCTTTGGCTTCCTCCTCACTTCCCACTGTGTGTCTGTACTTACTTTTCCTCACACTCCTCTTCGTATACGTACTCTACCCCTTGGGCAAACCAGATTGCTCCATTTCCCCTAAATAAGCCTCATGCTTCCACACCTCCCTGCCTCTGCTCCATCCGAAATGTCCTTCCCCGGCTCCTCCCGAAGCCCTACCCATCCTTCAAGGCACATCTCAGGTGTTGCCTCCCCCATGAAGCACCCCCTGCCTTCTCCAGGGTCTGCCACACCTAAGCCAGTGACTCTCAGATTTGAGTGTCCCTCAGTGCCACCTGCCAGGTGATGCTGATGCTGCTGGTCTGGGGACCACACTTTGAGGACGACTGCATTAGGCAATCCACAGATTTCTGTGGAATTTAATTTCCTTTCTGCCTCCTGCTTCAGGTGAAAGTGGTGACTGAATGGTTGTTAGGTTCCCCACTAATAACCCCTCCCTTGTGTTACTGAGATCAAGAGTCTCTCTGAAATACAGGAGGCCCTCCTCCTTTTTAATCACTCTGCTTACTCTGATTGTAAACAGTTCCTAGGACTGATGTGGCAAAGAACCACAAACTGAGTGGTTTAAACAAAAGAATTTTATTCTCTCATAGCTCTGGAGGTGAAAAGTCCAAAATCACGGTGTTGGCAGGGTTGGGTCCTTCTGAGAGCTATGAGGAAAAATCTCTTCCATACCTCTTTCCCAGCTTCTGGTAGCCTCAGGTGTCCCTTGGCTTGCAGATAGCACTCTCCCATTTATGCCATAATAAAAACATTAGTACTTACTATATTTAAAAAATTATATGTGTCTCCACATCATCTTCTCTGTGTATGTGTCTGACTCTGTGTCCAAGTTTCCCCTTTTTATAAGGACACCATTCATTTTGGATTAGGGTCCATCCTGATGACTCTATTTTAACTTGATCACCTCTGTAAAGACGCTATCTCCATATGAGGTCACATTCTGAGATCCTGGGGGTTAAGGACTTCTACATATATTTGGGAGGGGGACACAGTGCAACTCTTGACACCCTGTCAGGTAACCTCTGATCCCTGGAGGATGCATACTGTGGAGAAAAACAACTCACTTGCCTTGATGACACATCATCTCATAGATGTCCCTCGTCACCAATCCAAGCATCAGAATTTGGGCTGCTGGAGAATTCTGCTCTGGTGAGCAAAAGTGAATGGCTCATGTCATTATGCAATGCGCTGACCTGGCAGGTAATTTAAATGAAAAGGCACTGGTAGCCATGAGAAACGCTGGACACACATCTCACCAAGGCTTTTCTTCCCATAGCTTTCTTCATGAAATATAAAAACAACCCTGTTATATAACCACATTCCACCGCACTGAGTTAACTAAACGGATTTGAAGCCCTTCTATGGAAACACAGTGATGGCCTCTCCACTGGCTGCATTAACAGCCTCCACTCCCTGCCTCCCCACAGGCCCAGCCCTGCCCCGCTCCATCTCACCTGCCCCGCACCATCTCACCTGCCTCTCAGTCTGCAGCCTGGTCTTTCTAAAAAGCTCATCTGACCATGGCACTCCCCCGCTTAAAACGCTTTAATGCTCCCCCTTGTCCAAACTCCTCAGCAGGGCATTCAAGGGTCTTCATTATTCTGCACATGACAATGTCTCGATTCCCATTTCTTAGTTCACCGCCACCTAGCCGTCCTCCCAGGCAAGCCCAGCATCCTGCAGCTTTTCTCAGTCCCCACCACACTCCCTGGAATGCCTCTCCCTCCTGCTCTGCCTGGACCAGGGCACCGCTATCATTCGGGGTTGGGATAGTCCTGCCTTGCGCAGGGCTGTCTGTGCCCTGCAGGGTGGTGGGCAGCCTCCCCGGCCTCTACCCACTAGGTGTTAGTAGAAATTCCTCCCCACCTCCAGTTTTGATAACCAAAAATGTCCCTAGACATTGCCAAATGTCCCCTGGCCTAGATAATTCCAACTGGTCCTTTAAAACTCAGGGCAGAGCCTCCAGGAGGCTCTCTGGCCCCTCCTCCAGGTTCCATGGTGCAATGTCCATGTTTTACCACATCGCTCACAGTGCAGATTCACTGTGCGTTTACTTTGGGTCTCCCCCAAATCAGCCTGGACCACGTCTGCTTCTATTATGTGCCTCTGGTGCTATAGCACAGGGCCTGCCTGGGAGGGGGGCTCCCATTCTGTTTGTGGATCAAGTAAATGAAAAAGCAAGTGAGTGGAAAAGAGACAGGAAGAGGGTGGTCCTGCCCGCTGGGGCCGGGACTTAAAGAGGTTTCCCTGAATCCAGCATGTTTTCTCAGCTGTTCTCACACTCACCACTCAAAGGTGAATATGAATAAGAATGTACAAACATAGAAGGAGCATATATGACTCACGCTCCAGCCTGGCACCAAATCCACTCTCCATCCCCGGGGTCTCAGATGTTGTTTTGTTAAAACCACGCTCTCTAGGTTTCTATTTTTTTTCTTTTTTAAACCTTAAAAGATAGACTTTTTTTTTTTTTAAGGCAAGAAAGCTTAAGTCTTAAAGACGTTTGCTAAAGCTAATCGTCCCAGAAGCAAGGATGGGAGCCAGGCTTACCAACGCTGCCACCTACAGAGCACTGGGGCCCCTAAAGCCAAGCGCAGCAGAGGGAAGAGGCTGGAGGGGCAGGGGAGGGGCACCTCCAGAAGAAGGGCCAGGGGTCAGCGCAAGGGCCCAGCTCCTGGCTCCTTGGCCAGCGGGAGGAGAACGTCTCTGCCAAGAGCTCTGAGAACCCGGCGCCAGACAGAAATCGGTCTCTTCTCTCAGCTGCCAAGGAGCTGGGCTGAAGGAGAAAGAAGCCCTTGCTCCACAGGCCACACACTCACAGCACACATACAAACTCACACACATTCACACCACCCACACACCCACTACACATACACAAACACATACACCATAGGCAAACCATATGCGCTCCCCCACACACAAACACACACACAAATAGGTGCTTTTAAACCCTCACACAAACACACAATCCTGCCTACAGCGTATACACAAACTCACAGACTCACAAATACACACACACTCACACACAAACACACACATTCACACCACACACACGACGCATAAACACACATATCACAGGCAAAACATGACACATTCTTGCACACACACTCACATAGATACACATACAACACACTCATACATTTGTGCTTCTAATTCTCTTTACATCTGCCTCTGTTCCTCAAAAAGCCATTCTGGAGACTAAGATGCAGCTGTGGGGAGGATGCAGCTGTGGGGGGGATGCAGCTGTGGGAAGGATGCAGCTGTGGGGAGATGCAGCTGTGGGAGGGATGCAGCTGTGGGGGGATACAGCTGTGGGGAGATGCAGCTGTGGGGAGGATGCAGCTGTGGGGAGATGTAGCTGTGGGGAGATGCAGCTGTGGGGGGCATGCAGCTGTGGGGAGATGCAGCTGTGGGGGGGATGAAGCTGTGGGGGGGATGCAGCTGTGGGGAGATGTAGCTGTGGGGGAGATGCAGCCGTGGGGAGATGCAGCTGTGGGGAGATGTAGCTGTGGGGAGATGCAGCTGTGAGGGGCATGCAGCTGTGGGGAGATGTAGCTGTGGGGGGGATGAAGCTGTGGGGGGGATGCAGCTGTGGGGAGATGTAGCTGTGGGGGAGATGTAGTTGTGGGGGGGATGCAGCTGTGGGGAGGATGCAGCTGTGGGGAGATGCAGCTGTGGGGGGGATGCAGCTGTGGGGGGGATGCAGCTGTGGGGAGGATGCAGCTGTGGGGGGGATGCAGCTGTGGTGGGATGGCGCTGTGGAAGGATGCAGCTGTGGGGAGGATGCAGCTGTGGATGGGGGGGAGACTGGGAGGTCCCACAGTGCCCCTGGTGAGGCATCCTGACTCTGTTTGGCAGGAGCAATCTCAGGCCGTAAAGTTCCCTTATGTCTCAGGTTTGGGGAGGGGAGTTTTCTCTGTGCTTCCTGTAAGCCCTTCCCAGCCTCTACCTGACACCAAACCATCTTGACAAAGTAACCACGGCTGACTCATTCCCCTCTCCCTCCAATGTGCACTTCCCCTACACAGTGCTTATCTGAGTGGGAGGAGTTCCAGGTGTTAATTAACAACAATTAATTTTTACTTCAATAAAACTTATCACTTTTATAATAAACAAAAAGCAAATTTAAAGACCTCACTTCTTTCATGAGACTATCCCAGTTTTACAAGTGAATTTTTACAAGCTAATTGTTCCAACAACCCAGCCTACAAAAGGTATAATGCAAAGTAGGAATTCCAGGGGGAGAGGTATGCAAAGTTAATCTTAATAAATTTTGAATCATATTTTCAAAGCACTGGGTGGGGTGTGGCCTGACAATTAGGGAGAATCTTCAGTAAAGGTTCAATAAAATGACAAATTCTTTTATAAAGAGATTACTCACTCTGCTGTACCTACTCCCTAAAGCTAAATTATCATATAAAAGCCTGACTTTGAACAAGATAGCCAAGTTTCTTAAGGCAAGACATTGTTCCCCAAGTTCTCTGAAACACAATTATCCCTTAGGCAAGCACCTGAGTGGGGTCTCTTACTACCTACAGGTCCTCTGGGGGATCACTTTTAACATCTCTGAGCTTGTTTCTTCATCTGGAAAATGGGGATAATATTGCCTGCCTCCCAGGAGTGTTATAAGGGTTAAAAGATACACACACACACACACACACACACACAGCATGTGGTACCTATTAGGTGCTCAATAAATGCTAGCTGACACCTTTGGTATGATCATGCTCTTCCCCAATCTCAATCCCCATCGCTGAATGTGTAACTCTGACCTTTTCCGTGGAGCTCAGTTCAGATCACACCTCCTCCATGAAGTCTCTCCATGAATGTGCTCACTGGAAGTAAACCATTTCCGCCTGTGATCTACACCCACCTTCTGGCACTTTATCTGTCCCTCTCCTGGGGCCCATTTAGCTTCTGTATTGTAATGTCATTCCAGCACATCTTATACTCCCTCTGTACCATAATTACCAGGGTCCATGTCTAACTCATCCCTGTGTCCGCCTCAGCACCCAGAACAATGAGATGCACACAGTGGGCGCTCCAGTGGGTTGTTTATGTTAGTAACAGTAATAGCATGGCAGACCTGTGGTTGGTTCCCCAACATGCATTCTACCCCTGACCTGAGAAAACTGTTCTCAGACAATACGGAATTTCTGTTGCAGTACTCATTTGGTAGTTTTTAAATATGTCCACAAATTTTTTACACTCCTCCCCCTTCAAAAGGTGGGGCCTGATCCCCTCCTGTGCACTCAGTGATTCATTTCTAATGAATGGAATGCGGCAGAAGTGAAAGTAGGTGGTTTCTGAGATGAAATCAACAAAAGCACTGTGGCTTCCATCTGTCTCTCTTGGATCACTCACTCTGGAGGGACCCAGCTGCCATGAACATGAGGACACTCAAGTAGACCCATGGAGAGGTTCTCAAAGCGAATAAATGAGGCCTCCTGCCCACTGCCACTGGACTGAGCCATCTTGGTCACAGGTCTTCCAGCCTCAGTCCAGTCTTTATATAACTGCAACCTGTGAAAGACCCCAAACCAGAATCCCCCGACTAAGTTGCTCCTGAATTCCTGACCCACCGAATCTGTGAAATAAATGTGCTTGTTTCAAAATGGTAAGTTTGGAGATAATTTATTATACACCAATAGTTAACTAATACCCTCCATCAGTACATGGTTCAGGAATTTCATCCAATCCTGGAAAGCTGTACAGTGAGAGGAAGCGGCTAAGGGAGAGGTGGGTTCTAGGGAAGGCTTACTTACTCACTCCTAAGGGGGCCAGAGGAAGACAAAGTCTCTCTTGTGCTACCAGACATTTGTGGCTGGATGTGATGCCCCAAACCTCAGAAATCATTCTGGTACCAGCCTATGAGTGAAGCCAAAAGCAAGGATGGTAGGGTAGAGAAAGTAAGCAGCTGTGTTCTTGACGATGACACTGAACCACTGAATCTACCAGTTCCAAAGCCTGATCTACTTCAGAGTTTCTGGTCATGTGAGATAATAAACTTATACACTGTATAAACTACTTTGAGTCAAAGTTCTCTTACTTGTAGGTAAACACATCCCAACTCATTCAAAGAGTTACATTTAATGGGCTACCTGTATTTTACATTAAGCACTATCTATGACACCTCCTGCAGATGATTTCTAATCTCTCCAGGATCCAACAATTTGGGTATTCTCATCCCTATTTTAAAAATGAGGAAATTGAAGCTCAAAGCAGTTGAATAACTGGTCTCAGGTCACAGAGCTAGTGAGAGATTGGATTCAGTACATGCCTGTTGAACTCTTAAGTCCACATTCTTTCCAACACACCACGCTGACAACGAAAATGTCATGCTGAGATAGCGCCCCAAGATTCACTCAGGAAGGCAGCCAGGACTACCTGAGCAGCAAGTCCAAACCTGAAATGCTAACTCCTTAGCTTTGCATAGAGCCATGCATCGCCTTCCGCCCTGTAGCCTCCCAAGGCTGGACAGGTCCTGATGTGATTTTCCACCTCTCACTGTATAAGGTATTATTTCTCAATACAAAGGCACCACCAACCTTCACTTATGTCAGCTGGGAACACTTCTGCAACCATTCTAGCCCATGGTGTAGGCTCCCTGCTCTGAACCCCTACTGCATTGATAACCGGAAACATACAGTTTAATGCTAAAGGGTTTTCAAATTGTTTCAAGCATCCTAACCTGCCCCCATCAGCCCAGCTGTCTGCTTCTTAAGATCAAATCCCTGTGCCAAATTCTTCTCTTGCTCAGCTCCTGAATCTAGGTATCAAAGTATTAGGCATAACGTGGGTGCCTAATATACAGTTTCATCTTGTCTGATCAACAGGAAGGGGCTGCAATATTATTTTTGAAATCATGTCGATATGGCTTTTTGCTGCATTGGCAAGTTTGACCTGCCTGCCTGCTTTTATACCTCTTCTTTCCTTCATGCCTTTGCTCAATCTTTGTGAAGTCTTTCTTAACAAAATCTCAAAACCCCCAAATTAAGTCACTCTGCTTTTAGACTATCATTGTGTTCTGTATATACCTTTAATAAAACAGGAAACTTACTGCTTTATGATTATCTGCTCCTGAAAAGCTCTTAGGGAATCAGGTACGTAAAAAATCACATACTTTCAATTCCCCAAGTACCAACAGTTGGTATTAGTAGAAGCTCAATAAATCTTTTTTTTTTTTTTTGAGGTATAGTTGTTTTACAATGTTGTGTTAGTTTCTACTGTACAGTGAAATGGAGTTCCCTGTGCTATACAGCAGGTTCTTATTACTTATCTATTTTATACATATTAGTGTATATATGTCAATCCCAATCTCCCAATTCATCCCACCCCCACCCTTGCCCCGCTTTCCTCCCTTGGTATCCATACGTTTGTTCTCTACATCTGTGTCCCTATTTCTGCCTTGCAAACTGGTTCATCTGTACCATTTTTCCAGATTCCACATATATGTGTTAATATATGATATTTGTTTTTCTCTTTCTGACCTACTTCACTCTGTATGACAGTCTCTAGGTCCATCCACGTCTCTACAAATGACCCATTTTCGTTCCTTTTTATGGCTGAGTAATATTCCATTGTATATATGTACCACATCTTCTTTATCCATTCGTCTGTTGATGGGCATTTAGCTTGCTTCCATGACCTGGCTATTGTAAATAGCAATCAACTTTGGGGTGCATGTGTCTTTTTGAATTATGGTTTTCTCTCGGTATATGCCAGGTAGTGGGATTGCTGGGTCATATGGTAATTCTATTTTTAGTTTTTTTAAGGCACCTCTATACTGTTCTCCAAATAAATCTTGATGAAATGGATGAATACATTTTTGATTCAAACGATACCCAGTGTCTGCTGTGTTTCTGTAACAGTTATCACAGGTCTCAGCCCACTACAATGCAACAGTATGTTTGAAATTGTCTTCTCTTTTGGACTGTGAGATTCCAAGAGCAAGGAATGGGTTCTTTTCACCATTGTGTCTCTAACCTCAAGGCAAGCATTTAAATATTTGCACATAAATGTGTGACAACTGTTATGTTTAGTTAAGCATTAAATGGGTTACCCATTCCCCAATTAACGACCAATGAATTATTGAGCAATGCAAAGAAACTGGTCTTGAATTAAACATTTACTATACATAATCACCTGGCAGAAAATGGTACAAAAATAACTCTTTTGAAAAACATTTTTGGGGCACCATTAGTTGATGTCATAGTCTTCTTCAAGTTGGCAACAGCTCCTTGCCAACTGGCCAAAGCTTCCCTTGGTGCCTTGCATTGCAAGGTTGCAGACCTGACTCAGGGATTTCTGATAAGGTTTGGCCTATGAAAATGTATCCCAGGAGTTCAATATGACAAAGGGGCATTTTTAAAACTACAGACACCAGTAATAGTAATAATAATAATAATAATATAGATACCCTCTCCTAGGAAATTATTTCTTTCCACCCAAAAGAAGCAAGTTAAAAACATTCCTCCTTCCCTTATGTTCACCAGGGGTCTCTGGCTAGTTCACATCGTTTTGCATCACAGGTTTCATCTCAGGCCTCTTGGAAACTGGTCTGCACAGCTCAGGCTGCAGAAGAGAGAGGTTCAAAGTGGGGCACAGCTTCACCATCAATTAATCCTGACTGATCTCCTGCCAGAGGTGACATCCTATCCTCAGGGTTTGGCAGTAAGCCTGATGGAGATAAGCAATGCCAGACTGGGTCAGACCAATGGCTCGTTCAGGCCACAGCACTGTCTGGCAGAGGCATCCAGAGATGTTTTGCAGAAAAGAACTGCACGTGTCTCCTATGACATTAGTCACAAAAAATGTGCAAAAAGTCCTTCTGCAGCAGATCATCTTAGTGGTCCTTCCAAGTTCTATGCCCCTCCATCTTCCATGTTGATGGAGCTTCCATTTTGTTCAGATGTCTACCTCTCCTCCATGAAGCTCGGGAATAAATCCTTTTTGCCTTACACTAGGGTTTCTCCACCTCTGCACCACTGATATTTTGAACCAGATAATTCTTTTCTGTGGGGACTCTCCTGTGCATTGTAGGATATTTTGCAGTATCCCTGGCCCCTGCATGCTAGATACTAGTAGCAACATCCACACACACACCTAGTTGTGACAACGAAAAATATCTCCAGACATTGTCCTTAGGGTAGAGGGAGACAAAACTGCCCCCATGGAGAACCACTGCTCTAAACCAACATGGTAGCCCCATTGCCTTAGCCAGTGATTGGTTGGTTTAGATGTAAGCATGTAATCCAGTCCTGACCAATGAGACACAGGGAAAGGCACCTTGAGGGCTTCTAAGAAATGTTTTTTCACTCTTAAGAAGCTATGAAATAGAAGGCCCCTCTTCTTTTTCTGGTTGCTGACATGTCTAGATCTGACACCTGGTACTGTAGCACACATCTTATAAACACCCCGAGGATGCCAGCCAACAAAAGGGATGAAGAAGATGAAAAAAAATTTTTTTAAGTCATGGCTCCCCAATGTAACTTAACCAACCCAAGGGCCGCCATACCGCAAGATTTTTGTTACATGAGATAACAATGTCCTTATTAATGAAACATATCTGAGTTGGGATTTCATTACTTGCAGCCACAATCATCCTAACTGATACATCTTTCTGTCTTCTCCATAACCACCCACTTTGCCTCTCTCACTCATAAGTAGATCAAAACATCACCCTTAAATGCACTGAAAAGCTGTGTGGGATAAGGAGCCCTGGATTCTGAGTCAGACAGCGCTAAGTTCAAGCAGCAGTTCATACACACAGCTCTGGCATCTTCAGAAGTCACTTAATTTCCCTCATCTTTACAACTGTAATCCCATCAATTCTGCACTCCTTTGGGATTTTATGATGATCAAATGAGATAGTGCATATGAAAATGCTTGGTGAACTCTAAAGTCTTCACGAGTATCATTTCATTTTCAGCCCCTTCCACCCTTTGAAGAGCGGCACATCTACAGTCACCACCCAACAGTCAGACATTCCACTAAGATGGACAATAAATATTCAGCATGTGTAGATCAGGTTCCCAACCTCGGCACTCTTGACATTCTGTGCTGGGCAATTCTGTGTTGTGGGGTCTATCCTGTGCACTGCAAGATATTTAGCAGCATGCCTGGCCAGTCATGACAACCAGAAATGTCTCCAGACACTGCCAAAGGGGGGACATTCATCCCGGAAGGACAAAATTGCCCCTCATTGAAAAACACTGGTATAGACAATGGGGACATACAGATGAAAAGATTTATTCCATGACTTTAAGGAATTTACATTCTTACATAAACAATCATTTATTTTTAAACTGTAAAACTATCACAACCATTATTAGGTAGCAAATAGATCATAGATTTAGATTCAAATGTAGGCTCCCCTCTCTACTTGCCTGGGGGCATTACTGTCTCAATCTCAGCTTCCTCATCCAGAAAATGGGGATGAGAAAGCCTACCTCTCTGGAGCATCTTCAGACTTAAGTAAGATAATGAGTGCAAAAAGCCTAACAAAATGCGTGGCATACCATTAGTACTTAATACATGTTAGCTTTGCTTATTATTGTGTTCCTGGTTCAAAGATTATTATCTGGTTTTAGGAATTAGGACCTTAGTTCCTGTTAGCCTTCCTCACTTTGTTCCATGGTTTTACAGACTTGAGTCCCACACCTGATGTAGATGCTGTTGGTTCTCCACTGAAATGCCCTCAGATCTTCTTACCATTTCAGCAAGGCCAGCTTGACTTCCAAGAACCAACACCTGCATCTTTGTTAGAGAGCAACTCTGCAGATGTTAGGCCCCTCTTTGCCTGGACACTTCTGATCCACCACGCATACTCCACCCTGGAACAGCCTTTAACTGATGACTAATGGGCACGGGAGTATAAATAGCCCAGCTACCTCATTCCTCAGTAGGGATCATTCTCAGGCATGTATTTTGCATTGATTCCTAGAACTTTCCTGCAGGAATAAGTTTCGGTTGCCCACCAATTTCCAAACACAGTCAACAACAGCAAGAAGGAAGCTTCTCCCACTTGCCCCAAGCACAAGCCCAGCCTTCGTTGGTGAAGACATATTTGGGGATGTGTTGCTTGCAAACTGCCTGGATTTCTGAACTTGAATTAATACTCAAAAAATGTACCTGGATAGATCCTCACCTGCTGAATAGTCCCTCTGTCCTGGGAAACAGACTGAGACATCAGTGTCCCAAATGCTGACATACCCCAGCACTGTGCCCTGCAGAAACGAGCGTTCCCCAGGTTATGGAATGGGCAGGCAATAGTCCATCCCCCCTTGGGCTGGTGCTCTAAGTGGCCCAAAATATCTCAATCCATAAAGGCTTTCTCTCCTCACTTCCCCTCTCCACTTCAACCTTGTAGGGTTTTTGTTTCCCAGAACCTGTCTACATTGCAGAGGGGTGACATAGTTAGACGGGTATCTTATAAAGACTGCATTTGCAGCAATGTGGACATCATAACGATGCATTTTCATTTCTCAGATCACCATCAAATGCTAAAAACAAAACAAAACAAAACAAAACCTCTTTCATTTGTGCTGAGAGATCCCAAGCTACCTGTTTTACTGATGACTTCAGTAGGAAAACTGCAGAATCATAATGGACTGAAAAGATAAGTCCCTAAAGGACAAGAATTGAGGCCAGAAGACAACATCACGCACACCAAAAACAATGTTGTCAGGAAATTTGTGAGGCTATTAAATCTTACTGTGGAGGAAAGTAACACAAATATAATCCTAATGATAGATGTATTCTCGTGATGATCTAAGCTATTCCGCATATGGAATAGAAGAGAAAAGGAAACTACTTTTCAAAGAACCTATTACATTTAATCTTCCCCTCAAGACCTGCGAGGTAGACAAAGCTAACGCCACTTTAAAGTTAAGACTGAGGATCCACTATGGAAAACAGTGTGGAGGTTCCTCAGAAAATTAAAAGCAGAACTACCATATCATCCAGCAATCCCACTTCTGGGTATTTATCCAAAGGAAATGAAAACAGTGTATTGAAGAGATACATGCTCTCCCATGCTTACTGTAGCATTATTCACAATAGCCAAGATGTGGAAACAACCTAAGTGTCCATCAACAGATGACTGGATACACAGAATGTAGTTTATCCACACAGTGGACTCTTATTCAGCCACAGAGAAAAGGGAAATCCTGCCATTTGCTACAACATTGATGAACCTTGAGGGCATTATGATAAGTGAGGTAAGTCAGACAGTGAAAGACAAACACTGTATGATATCATTTACAAGTGGAACCTAAAAAAGCCAAACTCATAAAAACAGAGAGTACTATGGTGGTTACCAGAAGTGGGGGTGGGGATTGGGGAGATGTTGTTTAAGGATACAAACTTGGAACCAGTACATAAATAAGTCCTGGAGATATAACGCACAGCATAGGATTATAGACAACAATGCTGTATTATAAACTTCTAAGTTGCTAACAGACTAGGTCTTATTGTTCCCACCACAGAAAAGAAATGATAATTATGTGAGGTGACAGAGGTGTTAGCTCACACTACGGTGATAATCAATATTGCAATATATAAAGGTAGCAAATGAACATGTTATATACGTCAAACTTACACAAAGTTATATGTTAATTATTTCTCAATAAAAATAAACTTAAAAAAATAATAATCAGACTGAGGAGGCTGAGCCAGGTGTATCAGATCAGAGCTGGAACTTGAACCTGGATAAGTACGAAGCCTGTGCTCCCTGCCATGCTCTTGCTAAGTTCTACTTATTGTCCAACGGGAAGAGTCAAGTTGGAAACAAGACACTGGCTCAGCCGGCTCACCATCTGCCTGAGGGGACAGGAATGACACTGGCTTGCCTGGGAGAGGAGTGGGCAAAGACACAACCTGTCTCACAGCTGGAGGGGAGGGCAAGGTCACCCAGGGCTGGCTGGTGGGAAGGACCTCCTGGAAGACGTGGGCCACGTGCTAGACGTAAAGAAGGATTTGTCAAGGCAGCAAGTCTCCACCTGGGAGCTTCTACTAAATGCAGACACTGGGTCCCATTTCCAGTAAAATCAGACAGTGGGTCTGGGTGAACCCTGAGAATCTGCACGTTGAACAAGCCCCACAGGTGACTGTGATACAGTTCAGGGCCACGCTTGCAGAAAGAGGAGATGGGGACGGGTGGGGTGGAGGCATTTCACCTGGAACTTTCCAAATTCAAGAAAATCAGCTGGACTGGGTCAGGTGGTTTCCATAGGTGAGTAGCAGAGGATACCACTGAAGGGCTCATTTGACCTAAAGGACTTTACATGTCAGGCTAAAACGAAGGTAATGTGTATTTATTGAGCATCTGCTGCATATCAGACTCTCTAGGCATTTTGCATATATCACTTTAATATTCACAAAAGTCCTATAAGGATGTCCCATTTTCATTTAATTTGCCCAGAGACAGACAGCTAATAAGAGAAAAACTGGGATCAGAGTCTGAACGTTTGCACCTCTAAAGCCTATATTTTTCCTGCTATATCCCATCTCTCCTGTGGACTCTAAGCCACAAGCAGAGCAGAGTCACTGATGTCTTTGGAGCAGGCAAAGCAACAAGTTCACAGGGAATTTTAAGAGACCAAAACTTGCGTTAAGTTGGATTGGCCTGGGGAGAGAATGGAGCCAAGACCAGACCCCTTCGCCTCATCTAAATCGTACCTCCTGTGGTGCTGATCAGGGCCAGGAAGGAGTGGAGCCAGAGGTCTCCTCAAAGAGTTCCAGGTAAAAACCTCAACCTCATGCCCTTAAAAGACAAATGGTGTTCTAATCTAAGCTCTGAGCCAGGTCACCTGTTCGCCTGTATGCTATGCTAGTCTTTGCATCACCTAGAATTCTAAAGAGAACGTAATTGCTTATGCAGCAACGTCTGAGAACAGGGGTAGAGAGGTGAGCGGCCTGATGTACACGGTCCCGGGGTGCAGCTGCCTGAGAAAAGCTTCGTGTTCCCTTCAGCAGGGGTGGAGGATGAACTTGGGGTGAGCAGAGAGAACACAAGGAGCGGTTAGCCCCTGTGGCAGCAGTCCAGGTAAGAGATGATGGCAGCCCGGTGTAGGGCAGCCGGCAGTGCGGATGAAGACACATGGACTAATTCTGTAGGTAGAACTGAGACCGTCAAGTTGAAAGGGCAAGGATTTTCTTGCACATTTGGTAACTGAGGAGGAAAATGAGTCAAAAGTGGTCAAACGACAAAAGGTACTTGGCTAAATGACACAGAAACAACTCAAACCCAGATCTCCTGACTCAGCCATGGTGGACTGAGCTCTTACTCTGGGGTGAGCATGCTGCATAGGGTTAGGGGTACCAAGGAGAAGACTACAAGGCAGCGTTGCACACACAAAAAGGGGAGAACAAGGACACTCTTGAAGGTGATGGATATGTTTATTACCTTGATTGTGGTAGTGGTTTCACAGTTGTATGCATATTTCCAAACTCATCAAATTGTGTACATTAAATATGGACAGTTTTTATATATAAATTACACTTAAATAAAGCTTTTTTAAAGATTTCTTTGATGTGGACTGTTTTAAAATCTTTATTGAATTTGTTACAATATTGCTTCTGTTTTATGTTTATGTTTGGGGGTTTTTTTTGGTTTTTTGTTTTTTTTTTTTTTTGGCCACAAGGCATGTGAGATCTTAGCTCCCAGACCAGGGATCGAGCCTGCATCCCCTGCATTGGAAGGTGAAGTCTTAACCAGTGGACCCAGGGAAGTTCCCCATAAAGCTATTTTTTTTTAAGCAGTGTTACATAGTAGTTAGGAACCAAGGCTCTGGAGCCAGGCTGCCATAAGCCTACCTACTATTTGGGTAACCTTAGGCTATTCACATAATCAGTCCAAGTCTCATTTATCCCATCTGTAAAATGGACACATCTCATAGGACAATAGTGAGGATTAAATCAGATGATGCACATAAAGTCCTTATATTTTACTTCTACTTAACACTGAACTGGCAGGCCTTGTCTGTGTTATCAGTCAAGAAAGATTATTTAAGAAATAAGAACATTAGAAAGATAAGAAAATATTAACATTCACAGACAATATGGTTGCCTACATGGAAATATCTACGATAATTTACAGGTAAATAATGAGAACTAATAATAAATTCAGAATATTTTCAAAACAACCTCCATATACAGAAAACAATAATGTGCCTACACACCAGTAACTATCAAATAGAAAATGTTTTATCTATGGCTAGAGCTATCTATCACACTGAAAATACTTTTTAAAAAATTATAAAGCACTCAGGAATGTCAAAAATATGTGAGACAGTTATGAAGTTTTAAAACTTCACTAAATGACTTAAAATATGTCCCAAACAAGTGAAAAGGCTGTACACCATGTCCATGAATAGGAAGATTTCCTATCAAATGCTGATTTGCTCTATATTAATCTATAAGTTCAATACCACATTAATTAATGAATGTAATCAATAGAATTTTTTACAGACTATGACAAACTGAGTGCAAAATTTACAGCTAAGGATAAAGGCCTATGAAGAGAAAAGGAAATTATGATTAAAGCAAACAAGACAGAAGGACTTATCCTCTCAGAAATCATCTTATTATAAAGCTACATTAATGCAAAAAAAACCCAACCAGTATGAAAAAGGTATGAGGATAAATAATCCAATGGAACAAAGCAGAGAATCCAGAAAGAATTATATCACTGAGGAGTCATTGAAAATTGGGAGAAAATGGTGAGATATTCCACAAATAGTGCTGAAGTCATTGGCTCTCCACATGAAAAGTAAATAAAATTAAATCCTTATTTCACAACACATACAAAATATATTCCAGGTGGAATAAATATCTAAATGTAAAAGGCAAAACTTTACATTCTGAAGTGTCTATCTTTATGTCATTGGGGTAGGGAATATATATTTTTTTAAATGCAAAAAGCAAAATCTATTAAGAAAAAGTTCAATAAATTCGTATCTGTTAACATTCTTAATTTTTTAAATTATGAGACCCAATACATAAAATTGGAAGACAAACTGAAAGCTGAGATTGTAAAAAAATTCTGCAATACTTTTAATAGATTCAAAAATTAGTATCCATGACATATAAAAAAATACATTCAAATCAATAAGAAAAAAATTATCACCCCAATAGAAACGAAGACCCAAATGGCCAATAGACATGAAAATATGCTCAACTTCCCAAGTAATAAGATAAATGCAAATTGAAAACAATAATAAGATTCCATTTCACACCTATCGTATAAGCGAAAATGGACAAGATTAATAATACCAAGATTTGAAAAAAATATGAGAAAGCTGGGTCTTTCCTTCTTGGCTGTGGGAGCATAAACTAGCTCAGTCATTTTGCAGAACATACTGGCAATCTCTAGTGATACTGAAGATGCCCACATCCTATGACTCAGAAACCCCACTTACAGGGATATATTCTTAAGAAAACCTCTCATATGTGTAAGGATGTTCACTGCTTCACTGTTTCTTGTTTAAAAAAACAAAAAATAGGTACCCAACATTCAGTTTAAGGGTAAGTAAAAATTGTATACATCTGTACAATGTATGCTATAAACTAGAGCTATATTTTTAAATATAGATGAATCTCAATAAGATACAATTAAATAAAAAAATAATTGCAGAAGAATATATACAATGTAGTATGGTTTATAAAGAACTTGAAAATACGAATACAATATACTCTTTAGGTTTGCATGCACATATGGAAAAACACGTTTGTCAGCTTCCGGTTAGTGGTTCCCTCTGATGAGAGAGAGAAGGGAATGGAACCAAGGTAGCAGGATTTGACAACACCTTTACTTACATTTTAAAAATCTGAAATACACGTGATAAAAGTGTTAACATTTGTTAAATCTGAATGGTTGGTACATGGGTGTTTGTTATTTTATTTTCTTTGCTTCTCTGTACGTCTGAAATATTCTAGCATTTATAGACCTTTTATTTTAAAGGACAAAGAAAAGTTTTCAACCACAATGATATGACTCCTCTGAGACTTCTGAGTTCATCAGAGATATCTGGACCAACACTAATGAATGCTCTGAGCAGCCAAAGCATCTGAGAAGATCTTTGGCATCTGATGAAGTGAATCCATCTGGCACCAACCTGCAAACCTCTTATTAAAAGAGCACTGGCAAACTCAATCACTTAAATAGACAAAACCAGAATCACTGCCTTGCAGTTCAACTAAGCCCTTCCCTAGACAAAATAAAACCTTCAACAGAAATCAATACCCAAACTTTAGAATCACCAACACTGCAACATTACCCTGTCCAATCTGAAAAAAATGAAAGCAATTGTGCATGCCTAAGGCATATTTATCTGACATCATGTTTAAGATTTTAAAATATACTGAGAAATAGTGGTGTTTATATATTTTTTATTCCTGAACAGCGGGAATTATACCCAACATGTTATTTCTTTCTTAGAGTTGTTTCAGGCACCAGAAGCACATTCTAGGCTGGACATAGATCCAGACTGGACGGTGCATCAAGAAAATTCACACATATACCCTTCTCCCCTGGACGTTCACAGCCTAAGACAGCTGTCAGTAGTCATTCCAATGAACAGAAATTCTGTGCAGAGAAAACCAGATAACAAATATTTAACAAGCACTTCCTAAATGCAAACTGCCATACTAGGTAATAAAGAGAAGATAAACATATATGCCACGAATTCTACTATGATGTTTATAATCTAATCAATTCACCTATACATTTATCCAACCAGCCAATCATCCATCCCTCCACTCACCTTTCCTCCCATCCAACTTTCCACCCTCTATCCCTTCAATCCTACATCTTTCCACTCATCCATACAACAACCCTTCACCCATCCACTCTTCCACACTTCCAACGACCTTGATCCTCCCTTCCAACTCTCCATTCACCTACTCAACCACCTTCTATTGCTCCACACATCCATCTCGTCAACTCTCTAACCACCTGTACTGGGTTGAATAGTGTTCCCCCAAAATTCATGTCCACCTAGAACCTCAGAATATGACCTATTTATTTGGAAATAGGATCTTTGCAGATGTAATTAGCTAAGTTAAGATGAGGTCATACTGAATGAGAGTGGGCCTTATTTCAATGACTGGTGCCCTTATAAGAGGAGAAAACACAGACGCACATACACAGCAGAATGCCATCTAACGATGTCAGAGATTAGAATGATGCATCTACAAGTCAAGGAAGGCTAAGAATTGCTGGCAACCACCAGGAGCTAGAAGAGGCAAGGAAGGATCCTTCCCTAGAGTCCTCAGAAAGAATACAGCCCTGCCAATACCTTGATTTTGGACTTCCTACCTCCAGAACTCTGGTAAAACAAATTTCTGCTGTTTTAAGCCACCAAATTTGCAGTACTTTGTTTTGGCAGCCCTACGAAACTCTTCCCACCAACCACTCCTCTCCACCTCTCCAAGCCCCAATGGGTAAACCTTCCAACTAACCAACCCTCCAAGAATCCACCTCATCAACCATTCATTCCATCCATCCATGGTTTATTTAGAGTCTACGTGCCAGGCATGGTTCTGAGTGCTAGGTATACAATGGTAACAATGGCAGTAGCAAAATGTCATGGGTTTTGCCTCCCATGCATGCTAATATCTCCATTAATATCACCAGACTCCAAGTATAAATATAACCTAAATAAACACAATGGGCTTGCTGAGAAAACTGAGCTTCAAGGCAAGCTCCCAAGCCATCCCTGCCACCCACAACCTAGTAGTGGCTCTTAGGCCACTTCAATATAGAAGTTCTGAAGCCTCCACTAGGTGGTGAGCAGTCTCTTCCCCAGTGTATACATGGACATTAAACAAATAATCATACAAATAAATATGTATTTATAAGTTGTGCTAAATTCCACAAAGGATAAAACTCAGTTCTGTGAAGAAGACTATAACACTGCAGGGGCCAAGGCACTAATTATGGTTGGGAAGGCTCATAGAAGTGAAACATCACCTCCCAAAGGGGCTTAATGCAGGATAAGGGATTTACTGGGTTTGCCAAATAAATGAGTAAACACTACACACTCTCAGAGCAGTAGGAGCCCAGTGCAGGCTTCAAAGGCTTATTGGATAATTGGGATTTAAGTAATTGGTGCTTGGCGAGGGAGGGGGGGTAGGGGTCTACATTTAGAATGGTTCTCAATAAACAAAAGTACAGAGGTCATTCATTCATTCCAAGAGATCTTGACATTTTTGTGCCAAGGACCGCTTTGGCAGGCTGGGGAAGCCTTCAGATTCCTTCCCAGAACAAAGCTGTTAAATGACTGAAAATCTGCCGAACTACAAAGGAAACCAATTATATCAAAATACAGTCATAACAATATTTTTAAACAAACTTGTGATATGCATATAAGTTCCCATTAAAATGTTAGATAACAAGATCTATACTATGTTTACTAACTACTGTCATTTCAAAGTTAATTTGATGAAAGTAAACAATAATTCTAAGATATCTGTAACCATGGTAATGTGATATGAAAATATAAGTGATTCCTCTTGGTGAAAAAAATCAGAGAACTGCTCAAATTAGTGTGGTTCGTTGCTACCATTCAAAATTAAAGGAAATAAAATTTTCAGTTATGGGTGAGCAAAACTAGGTAATTTTCCCACTTTCAAGTTTACAGACCACTGAATTCTTTCCACAGACCCTTTGAGGGCCCATGAACCTCAGGATAAGAACTCCTAATTTATGTGCTTAAGTCTTTATACACTGATTCATTCATTTATTCCCTCATTCGTTCCCCAAATCCTGAGTGCTTATGACACACCTGACAATGTGGTAAGTGCTAGGAACACACTGGGGCAAAAAGACAGATGTGGTCTCTGCCCTCGTGAGCTTATATTCTAGTGGGCAGGGATAGTCAAGAAGCAGGTAAATAAACAAGACAGTTACAGATTGAGATAACTGCCAGGAAGGGAGTCCACAGGGCTATATGGTAGAGATAAATGAGGGGACTCCCCTGGTGGCACAGTGGTTAAGAATCCGCCTGCCAATGCAGAGGGCCTGGCTTTCATCCCTGGTCCGGGAAGATCCCACATGCCGCAGAGCAACTAAGCCCGTGCGCCACAACTACTGAGCCTGCGCTCTGGAGCCCGCATGCCACAACTACTGAAGCCCGTGCGCCTAGAGCCCATGCCCTGCAACAAGAGAAGCCACCGCTGTGAGAAGCCCACGCACCGCAACGAAGAGTAGTCCCCGCTCGCCGCAACTAGAGAAAAGCCCGCGTGCAGCAACAAAGACCCAACACAGCCAAAAATAAATAAACAAACAAACAAATAAAGAAATAAATAAACATGGTTGGGAGAGGGGAGGTACCCTTGGCGTGACAATCCATGGGAAGCAAGCCACGCAAGAGCCTGGGGAACCACAATGCAGAAAATTCAGAACACAAAGGCCCTATGACCAGAGAGGAGCTTGCAGAGGTAGAAGATGAAAGCAAAGATGGGGCAGCTGCCAGGTTATGTTGGACCTCATAGACCCTGGGGGGTCGCACTTTAAGTCCAGGGGGCAGTACTGAGGCAGCTTAAGCAGGGGAATAACAGGATCTGACTACATTGTTTTAAAAGATTTCCTTGGATGCTGAGTGGAGAATGGATTGTAGAGGAAAAGATCGTTGGCAGAAGCAACCAGCTTAGAGGCCAGGGCATTCACCCAAGTGAGAGGCAATGGTGACTTGGGTCAGGGCTGGGTTAGGGTGAGGTATCTAGGGTACAAAAATTAAGGAAGCACTCACTTCCCAGCTTGCAGTCGTGGTGGACAGTTTGAAGATATCTTTTGGAGATAATGGGCAAGACAGAAAAAAATTTATTCTAAGACTGTCTAAAGTTCAGTAGTGAGTAATAATTTTAGGAAGGAGCTTACACAACGGACCACGTAGGGTCCTGAATAACAGAGAAAGGACTTCTGACTTTCTCCTGTAGCTAATAAAGAGTCACAGAATTAAATAAAATTTTATACACTGTCCTGACAAAAGGCTGTGGAGCTCCAGCAGCTCCTTTGGACCATGAAGCAACTTCGATGATGCAAACCGTGTGTTTAGGAACAAAACAGCGTACAGAGGAATCTAGATCTATGATGACACCGTGAAGCCACTCTGCCAGCCCGAACCACACACACGCAGACTGCTTTAACCCAGGAGGAAATAAACTTCTATTTTGCTTTAGCAACTGATTTCCAGACCTGTCTACTGGCAAACACAATTCCTAAACAATGCAGAAACTGGTCCACAATGCTTACTAAAATCCAAATGAATATAGATTCCTCTATATACTCATTTCCACTCATTCACTCCCGTTTAAACACAGTCGACTGTGTGTCTCACTTTGGTTGACTAGGTGCCATCAAAAGGAGACTTTTCTCCCTTGTTGTTTCTGAAAAAGACTCTCAAATCCAGTGAAATAACTCTGGAGCAGAGAGAGGTGGTGTGATATATGTCATTATAAACTCTAAGTGCCTCTTTTCTGACTCTGAGAAGGCTAGTAGTGGCAAAGGCACCAAAAAGTCACGGTGATGAACAGAACATGTTGGAAGTTGGCTGAGGAAAGTAAGAACTAATGAATGTCGGCTCCGACAAATGTCAACTGTCAATCAAAAGTGAAGAAAGGCATGTGTTTCCTCCAAAAGTAGTGAAGGGGAAACCTTCACAAACAACACAAAGGTAACTCCAGCTCGGCAGCAAAATGGAATGTATTCAGCTAGTGCCTGCCATTTTGCAAAGCTGTGAAATCAGCTTCTCTGCTGGCATCAGAGAAGTGCTAGAAGGAGCTTTTGAAATCATTTCCCAATGCCCCCATTATAAAGTGAGGCGCTTGAGTCTCAGACAGGGTAATGGAAGTTGATTCCCAAAGGCACACACAAAATTAGTGGCTGGGATGGGATGGGAATCTGGGTCCCATACACACTTCCTTAGGGATTGTTTAGAATCAGCTTTTATCTAAGGCAGGGGTTGGTAAACTTTTCCGTAAAGGGTCAGATAATAAATACCTTGGGTTTGCAGGCTACAGGGTCTCTTTTGAAACTACTCAGCTGGATTTGACCCGTGGGCCATGGGTTGCTACCCCCTTACCTAAGGCATTGTATCCACGTGGTCCCCAGACCAGCAACATCAGCAGCATCTAGAACTTGCCAGAAATGCAAATTCTCAGTCTCCTACCTCCAAACCTAATGAATCAGAAATCTCAGGGGTGACATCTAGAAACCTATTTTCACAAGCCCTCCAGGTAATTCTGACAGACACTGAAGTTCAAAAACCACTGAGCTAGAAGCAGAGCAAATCACTGTCTCATATACCACTTCTAGTACATGGTCTGGTGTGTGGCTCCTAGTAGGCGCCTTTGACAGCAACTACTAGCTTCCCACCCCAAAATCTGTTCTCTTCTTCTTCCTCATTATACAATCCCAAGTCTCAGTTGGACTTATGGCTACCCAGAACAAAGCCTCCATTCTATACTTTTCAGGCGCACTTGCAGCTAAGTTTAGCTAACTAACTAACTAACTAACTAACTAATGTAACTAAATTTTGACCAGTGAGATGTAAGATAAGTATATGTGGCAGCTCCTGGGGACCTCCATTAAAAGACAGCTTATACACACCTATTGCCTCTTTCTCCCCTTTTCTCTGTCCAGCTGTCCGAAATATAGCCATAATGGCTGGAGCTCCAGCAACCATACTGAACCATGAGGTGACCAGGGGTGCATAGAAATTGTGTCCTTTCATTGTGTAGCCACCTTACAGGCATTGAGCTGTCCTCTGCCGGGCTCCTTTTATATGAGAGTGAAATAAAATTCTGTCTCACTTAAGCCATTGTTAATTTGAGTTTTCTGCCATAAACTACCAAACCTAAATCAACTGGTTCGGCGTCCAGTGAATATTTTTTGAATGAATACATTAGTTGCAAGCAAATAAGATCTGGGTCCCAAGTTACAGGTAGATTTGACTAGTAGAAACAATTCTTCCAAACACAGTGTCCATAGGGGCCAAAATAATAAAAAGAACCACATTAGGTGGCGAAAACATTAGAAACTTCTATACATATGGTAGCCTTCATTTCTCACATTGCCCAAAGCCTAGCTGGTAATGGAGCAAAAGCCCACTTCTCAGGCTCCCCCAGGAGGCAGCCACCATATCCATGACCCACAGTCACCTCTTCCTCGAAGCCTTGCCTAATCAGAGCAGGCCTAGCGTTCTGGGGGTTTGCATCTCACAGCGAAATGTATAGGATTGTTCTGTCCTGTTTCATTCGATTCACACTGATGTGTCATCTTGCAATGATTCTCAAGTTACTTCTCAAGCAGACTGTTTTTCTTACCCATGGTAGGCTCTCAATCAATACCTGTGGAATTGAACTGACTTCACTGGTGAGTGTCTTGTTTCTCCTGCTAGAACAGAAATGCCTTGAGAAGCTGGGGCTGACTTTTCTATTTTCCAAACAACCCCCCACTAGCCCCAACACCGTGCAGGAGCCCTGCACCTGCAGACACTCCATGAATACTGGTTAGTGTGTCCCAGGCACTTCCCCATCTCTGCCTATTTGGATGCATCAGAACACCATCAACCCTGGCCCCTCCGCATTCTCACTTTCTGGGGACTGACAGCTGGCCTGATTCCCAAAGCCCAGAAACAGAGATCCTCAAACATCTTCAGTGAGGACCTTATTTATCGACCAGAGAAAGATGAACGGTTTTGCTCCATAATATTCCAAAAGCAACTCTGAACCAATGCTTACTTCTGTTCATGCCTTTACATTAGTCCTTCTCAAGCTTTTATAACCCATGCCTCCTTGATACACATTTTTTAATCAGCTTTACTGAGATATAAGTAATATACAATAAACTGTACATATTGAATGTATACAATTTGATAAGTTTGGAAACATGCATACACTTATGATGCCATCACCACAATATCAAGGGAACACACATGTCTGTCACCTCCAAAAGCTTCCTTGTGTCACTTTGTGGTTTCTTGTGTGCTGTTTTGTTTTGTTTATAGTAAGAACGCTTAAAATAAGATCTACCCTCTTAAATGTTTAGCACAATACAGAATTGTTGACTAGAGGCACTACCCTATACAGCAGACTTCTAAATGAAGTCATCTTACACAACTGAAACTCATACCAATTGAACAAGTCCCATTTCCCCCTCCCCTTGGCCCCTGGCAACCACGGCTCTATTCTCTGCTTCTATGAGTTTGACAATTTTAGATGCCTTGCATAAAATTTGTCCTGCAAAAAATTCACCATGCAGTATCTGTCCCTCTACCACTGGCTTACTTCACTGAGCCTAATGTCCTCCAGGTTCATCTATGTCATCACAAATGACAAGACTTCATTTTTAGGGCTGAATAATATTCCACTGTATGTATATATTGCCTTTCCATTACCCATTTAGCTTGATACATATTTTTAAACTTGCATTTTCCTCTAATGGTACTTCAAATTTTGAGATGAATTAATATTGCAGCTAAAACATATCAAGTCATGTCACTGTTCAGTGGGCCCTGCTATCACCACTCCAGGAATATTATACACATATGTCTCAAAAGAAAATCTTTGCTTCACATGCTAATCTCTGACTCTAGCTGGTTCAGTCTCTGTTTGGACTCCACACACTTTGGTGAAACACAAATTACTATTTGGTCCCTTGGACTAAACCAGGGGGAACCTCCAATACCTCACAGCACGATTGAGATCCAGCCAGTAGCTGATGGCTGGCATCCATCCATTCAGACTGACCAGCACCTACACCTGACCAATTGCTAAACTTTTTGAATATCATTTACCTACAGAGACCAGAAGGTAACATAAATTGGAAATTCCATAATAATTTAAATGAACGAGAAGGGTGGAGACCATGCAAAAAATTACATGTAAATTCATCAAAGTCTGGTGATAACATATAAGAAGGCTCTCCACACAGCATCTCATACTTTGCATCTCATACAAAGTAGGAATTTAATAAATCTCTGGTGCAATTGTGAATTCATAGATGCCAATGAGTTCTGTGCTTTACTTTAATGTAACCCACCTGCCTGGCATTAGTTTGGAGAATTATTAACCATCATTATATAAATATGTCCCTTCTGCCACCCACCTAGGAGCCCACTGTGTGGAGGTACCCACATGAGAAACAACTTGTCAGCACAATAATGAGCCTGAAACTCAGAGTATCTACCCTTATGACTTTCTATTTAGGGCTCCTTGTTAAAGCCAGAGTTTTCTTTCCCCATCTATGACAATTTAATACGAATGTCACAGAGGTCTCTCTACTTCAGGCTAATCACTACCCATCTCTCCAAGGTGCCTCGAGGAGCCACCCACCCCCAAAGGGCATTTAATGTATGTTTAGATTGCTGTCATTTGCTCCCTGTGTGACCTTGCACAAGTTACTCAACCTCAGCTTCCTCATCTGTAAAACGGGGCCAATAATAGCTCCTACCTCACTGGGCTTTTAAAGGATTCAATGAGATCATGGATATAAAACACCCAGCATGGAGCCTGGAATGTAGCAGGTCTTCAGTAGTGCTAATAATTGTGGAAGATCTCAATGGCCATCAGGTAGAATGCTAAGCTGGAAGAACGATGGCTCCATCGTTTACTCGAGCCCCATCCCAAACCAAGACTAAACTAATAGCACACTGCAAGTTACCTGCCCATATCTTAAAGGTTCTTCCTTGAGAGAGAGCTTTGGGAAATGGATTTAGACATCATGGCTTCAACAAGCAGAAATCATTCCTCCTGTCCTCCTGACACCTCACACCCCAGCCACTCACACCGCAGCCCCATATTAGGAGCTAAGTGGAAGCGTCCTTCAGGCTTTAGAAAGCAGACGCTGCTCTGTCCTGACACAGGACTTCACCTCTCCCGGCATCAAAGCGGAAGCCTGACAGCCTCTGAAGTTTGGGATGTGTCTCCCTCTCTGCCTCTCGGGGGTCTTTACTTCTGCTGCACTGCACTTCTGGGGAGGGCTAGCTGTGCACTGGCTCACGAAGCAGCCCCCAGGGTCTTTCCCAGACTTGAATCCTGTCTGTCTCGTTATGTCCTTCTTCTGGAGAGATCACCTACTTATTTATCTCTCTGTCATAAAAAGGAGAGAGGGAAGGAGCAGCAGAGAGTTTCAAGGTTAGCCAATGTTTGTGCAGTACAAATGGCCTGTTGAAGGCAGCTGTGCTGAAGGAGTGCCATGCAAATACAGGGGGTATCACAGCAGAGACAAACTGTGGGCCTTCTCATTTTCCTCACTGAATAAGATCTCACTCACAATCACTTACTCTGTTTATAAAATGATGAGCCTCCCAGGGACAGGTGTTCTTACCCAGGATCCATCACTCGGAGACCCTGGGACAAGTGACTGAACCGTGTGAAGCCCCCCTTCCCAATGTCTGTTACACGTGGTCAGAGGCCAACCTCACACGGGACTGAGACAATTACACGAGAGAATGTGCGTGCAGTGTCCACCACAGTGCCAGCCACACAGTAGGCACTTAGTAGCTGTCGGCTTTGATACCGATTTACAAGGCCAGCCCATCACAGCAGCACTACCCACAAGAGTCAAAAGGTGGAAAGAACCCAAATGTCCATCAGCAGGTGAATGGATACACAAAATGTGGACCATCCGTACAATGGAGTATTATTCAGCCTTAAAAAGGAAGGAAATCTGGCCATATGCTACAACATGGATGAAACTGGAGGGCATCACACAAAGTGAAGTAAACCAGTCACCAAAGGACAAATACTGTATGGTTTCACTTAGTGGAGGTGCCTAACAGAGTCAGATTCACAGAGACGGAAAGTAGAATGGAGGTCCCCAGGGGCTCGGGGAGCGGGGAAGGGGGAGCTGCAGTTTAATGGATATGGAATTTTGTTCTGTGAGATGAAAAAGTTCTGAAGATGGGTGATGTTAAAGGCTGCAGAATGATGTGATTGTACTTAATGCCACTGAGTAGTGCACTTACAAGATATTTAAATGGTTAAAAAGCAGGGAAGTCCAAGGAGTCTGAAACAACCCCTAGACTTTGGCAGGGAACTGGGGGACAGGGGAAGCATCGGGGCTCTCTCCTCATCATCCACTTTGAGCTCTAAAGCAATGGGAACGTGGCCCTCACCAAAATACTCACTCAGAAAACCAGAAAAGATGCAGATACCTAAGGTCATGATTGGGGGATGCAGACCACAGTCAAAGCTGGAGAGGTGGTATATTCTGAAACTGATGACCATCATTGAATGCTTACTGGGATGGCTCAGGCCCCACCCAAGCAAATCAACTACAACCCAAAACTCTAGCCTAGGGATCCTCAGGCTGATTCATGAAGGGCGTAAGGAGAGGCACTTCCCTCTTCAGAGGAGGAAGAGGAGGATGGAGGCCGAAACCGGCTTTGCCCAAAACCAAGGAACTGTCGCTACGTTAGCAGGAGAGATCCGCGTGGGTAACAATGATATGGAGCAAGTGCCAGGTAGCAGAAACTTCAAATACATTACCCCGAATTGCTATAACAACCTTAAAAGGTTAAGTACAGCCATCCCCCACCTCCCTGGGCCTCAGCGTCCTCTGAATAGCGCTGACCTCACAGGGCAGCTGTAAGGGCTGAGTGAGACCACCCATGAGCATGCAGAGCACACGGGAGGCTCTAAAGAAACTAGCAATGGTCGCAGCAAGCACACGCAGCTCAACCTCTGCCCTCTTCTAAGTTGCCTGCTGGAAGTGAACAACTCTCCACTCAAATGCATTTGCTGTGGCTAGAAGGAAGAAAGAGGATTGCTATGGAATCCCTGGCTCACCCCTTCCAGGAAGTTTTCCCTGATTACCACCCCTCCACAATACTGGGCCAAGTGGTCTTCCTCTGGCTACTCTAGCCCCTGTGTTTCCCTCTGTGCCAGCATGTGACACCCTGTGTTGTAATGTAATGATTGCTGATTTGTGTGTCTTCCACAAAAACACCTAGAGAGTGGGGACAAATCTGTGCCCAGCCCCCAGCACCAGCACACATCCTAGCTCATAATATGCTGGATGGAAAGACAGCTGGATGAGCAGATGGACGGATGGATGGGTGGGTGGGTGGATAGGTGGGTGGATGAGAGGATGGGTGGATGGGCAGATGGATAGATGGGTGCGTGGACAGATGGATGGATGGATGAGTGGATGGGGTCATGGGTGAGTGGGGGGATGAGTGGATGGATAAGTGGGTGAATGGATGAGTGGCTGGGAGGACGGATGGAGGGAATGGGTGGGTGGATGAATAAGCCAAAAAGGGAGCCCTACCTCTAAGTGGGTCTCCTGGCTAGGAACTCACTCGGATTTTTTTTCTCTAATGTACACATGCCTCTTCTATTCCTTTCTCTCTCTTCATCCCTTGTGCTTAAAAAGACACTTGCATTTGGGGTTTTTTCTCTGTCAAAAAAAAGGCGGGAAGTAAATTTTTACTTTAAATTCACATAAAACACCCAAGAAAAATTCATACTCTGTCTCTGAATGAAGAAAGGCTAGGAGGCCAGGCTGTTCCAGCGGTGGAGCCATGAGTCTGTTTTGACAAGTTATCTCCTCATAAACATACTAGTTTATCTCATGCTAAACATTCAGACGTGCTATTTCGGCAAAGGGAAAAAATATATTGCACATTTTCTAGACAGCCTGTGAGCATCCATGCCAGTGACACAAGCATCTGAAACACGGGGCTGACACTAAATAAACCAGAAAAGCGAATGTTTGTTGCAACACTCGGAACTTCACCATCCGTTTGCTTCATTGCCAGAGTGATGCACAAGGAGGCCTGTGGGAAATGATGGGGTGAGGGAGAGTCCATGAGAAAAACAGCAGCTCTCCGAGAGGACTGGGAGGGCGGGGATCGAAGTAGAGGAGCACAGGGGAGGCTGAAATTACCCACGGGCCAAGCCAGCGGGTCTTACCTGGAGGCTGGCTTGGTCCCCAAGGAACATCTGGCAGTGTCTGGACACATTCTGGTTGCCAGAAGTTGGGAGGGTTCTACGAGCATTGAGAGGGTAGAGGCCAGGGACACTGCTAAATGCCCTACAGTGCCCAAGACAGCCCCCCCTCCATTACACAGCAAAAAATTATTTGACCCAAACATCATAACGCCAAGGTCAAGAAACCCTAGGCTAAGCTCGAGTAGGGTGCAAGCCCGCTACTCAGTGGCTGTGTAACTGGAGCAGGTGAATCCAAATCTCTGAGCTGCAAGGTGAATCTTGTAGCAATCAGTGGGATAGAGCAAATGAGAGGATAGGTGTGCAATGCACACAGCACGTGCTTCAGTGAATGTTAGCCTCTTTTACGCACTCCTCTCTGCCCTCTGCTTTCCTGAAGCTTATTTATTCTTTAATTCACTCGATTCTTGAACTAATATGCATTGAATGTGTACTATGAGCCTGGCCCCGGGCACTGGGTATTCAGCAGTAGAGAAGAAAGGCAGGATCCCTGCCCTCCTGGAAGCAATGAAAAAGGAGGGTTTATTTGGGGGTGGGGGAAGGGTGGTGCCAGGAAGAGGGAACAGAATATGCAAAGACTCAGAATACATGGGGTGTGTCAGAACAGGCAGCCTGGTGGCACTCAGCTGGCAGAGGGGAGAGGGATGAGAAAGGCAGGGCCTTGCAGATTCTGAGAAGGTACCTGGGTTCTAGCCGAGATGTCATGAGATGTCTCCTTGACGGCTATTAAGGAGAGAAGTGACCCAGCTACAGTGGGAAGGATGGATTGGAGAGGGATGAAGGTGGAAGCAGGAAGACCAGTTAGAAGGCTGTTCCAGAGGTCCAGGCGGGAGACGGTGGTGGCAGTGGAGGTGGGGAAGCATTTGAAGGAGAATGATTATAAACTGCACTAGGCTGGGTATGTGGGAAGAGAGAAAGGAATGGTCCACTGCTCCATGAGGGTCAGGCTGTGCAGTCAAGGTTGAAAGACAGATAAGTGACACTCAGGGAAGAGATCAGTGCATGATTCGAGGTCACTGGGAACAGGCAACACACACACAGGGCTCGTGTGGTCCAGCGCTTACTTGCAGAAGAGGAGTGAGAACACACAAGATCCAATCCCATGCAATAGGTTGGTGCCCCATGGTCCGGGATCCACCCCAAAGTCCACGCAGTGGTGTGGCCGCATGAACCCCACTTCGTGCTGCAGTGGAAAGCTCCCAATCTCTCCCCGCCGGGAACAGATACGGCGGCGGGGGCTGGCCAGGTGCCAATACAACACACACCCTTAAGCAAAACAAGGAAGTCCACATCAAGCTCAGAGCAGGGAAAGATATGCCCAAGCAAGTACATATGTCCAGCACAGGCTGCAAGGTCTTGTTATCTCTTTGCAGGAAAACATTCGAGGCCCAAGGCTGCTCTTAAGCAGCCATGCAGGGGTTACGCAAGCTGCATACAACTGCCTTTCCCAACAGGGAAAATCTAAGGACAGCTCCCAGCTCCCAGGCTTAAGCAGTGGGGTGGCTGGTGGGTACAACTATTAAAGAGAGAAAGACTTGGGAGGAGACAGTTAGGGGCAGGAAGCAGAGGAACAACAGTCAAGAAACACTCAATACCTGTGGGTTCCCTCCTGCCTGTCCACCCCCCACCCCGCCTCCTCCCTTTCTCGAAGCTCAATGACAAGGTTCGTAACGGCAATCTTTCTCTTCTCTACCTGAGAGGCAGACAGAAAGGCTGTCACCTAGGGGGAGCCCCAAGCCCTCCCCTGGACACAGGCCCCAGAGATGCCGGCAGTGCTTTCTCGACACCCCAGCAGCTTCCACGCCACCAGGAGGCACCTCCACTCAGGCCCCCCTACATCTGTTTACCAAGCGCTCCTCTAGCCCCACCGCTCACAGTGTGGTCCATAACCAGCAGCATCTGCCTCTCCTGGGAGCTTCTTAGAAATGCAGAGTCTCAGGCTGCCCCTCCACTCTGCTGAACCAGAATCTACATTTGAACCATGTCCAAGGTGATTCATGTGCACATGAAAGTTTGAGAAACAGTGCTCTACAGCTCAGAAGGCAGCCCGCCATAACATTCCTGTATGGTAATTTTTTGTAATTACAGTAAAAAAAAAAAAAAAAAAAAAATGCTACCGGCGTGGCCTGAGATGACTTGTTCGTAAACTTCAAGCACCCCCTGGGGCCCAAGATCCTGGTGGCACTGAGATACTTATGAATTCTTCCCCTTCGTGTTCCGTGACCATGGCTCATCAGATTTTCTGGGCAGTAAATTTCAGG
The DNA here is from genome assembly GCF_028023285.1 of Balaenoptera ricei. Classification (NCBI taxonomy): domain Eukaryota; kingdom Metazoa; phylum Chordata; class Mammalia; order Artiodactyla; family Balaenopteridae; genus Balaenoptera; species Balaenoptera ricei. The sequence goes on from NC_082653.1 coordinate 58,976,167, forward strand.
CAGGCACTTCTTCTCCCGCCACTCCTGACTGGACCTCTGTGGCTCCTCTTTTAGATTTTGTGAACTGGCTGTAAATCACTCGGCAGCGGGGTTAGCCAGCTCTGCAGGCCACCTCATACACAGCTCATCTGGACCCGACGGTTTACAGGAGAGACGTGTTCCAAGTGCTCCCCTCTCCCTTGTCTGCTTTTCTCAGGGGCACTTTCCCCTCCAAGGAGTCGGCTCCCTTTGCCTGTTCTGGTTTCCTTTTTTCTCCTCCTCTCCCCACTCCTCTGTGTTTGGGAGCGCAGCTAGCATCCACATGGCAACTACTTGGGAGCCCTGCCCTGGAGATCACAGGACTCTGCACCCTCCCAGAGTAACGACTGTCATCTATCCAACACTTCCCTGGCCGGCGATGGGTGGTGTTGATCAGAAGGGAAAATTTAGGGTATTGAAACTGGGAAGTCCGTCTAAATAATACATACATAAAACAACCATGCCTCACACATGGCTGAACTTTGAATACTGTTGCATGAGAACTTGGGGGGTGTGGTCAGACGTTTTGTAAAAGTATTGGGTTGGCCAAAAACATCTTATGGAAAAACCCGAATGAACTTTTTGGCCAACCCAACATAATCATGCAGACTTGGAAAATTATAAACTTGGAAATGTTGTAAAAATGACGTCAGTAGAAATACAATGTAGTGTATGTATTGGCTTGAGGAGAATGCCTCACTGTCAGTCACTTGGATGCAGATCCAGGAGAGGTTGGGGGGAACAGTAAAGAGTCTACACCCTACAATTGCAAGAAGAGTCAAGCAGGAGAGTTCACACCACTCCTGGTGTAAACCGGGCGAGGCATGGGTCTTGCTAAGAAGATGGGCGTGTATCTCTTCTGGGTGCCCTGACACCCAGAAAGGCCCCTCCGCACACTGAGACATTATATTGAGCAAAACTTCAAGTGCATGAGACGACCAGGATGGGGCTCCATGGTGTGATCACGTCTGTGCCTTCAGAGAGGAAGTGACGGGGAGTTTGGGCAGGTGTCGTGTAGAGAACAAACGATGAGGTCTCTGAGGGCAGGGCTGGGGTGGAACAGGGGTGGGGAGGCTGAGCCTGCGTGCGGGGGAACACTGGGGACAAGGCGCCTGGCCGTCGTTTCTGTAGCTGAGATGGTCCCAAGCCCCTGCCCTGCCTGTCAGTCTTGCTGCTTGGAAGGCAGTCCTATAGGAGAAGGGGAGGGGAGCTGACACCAGCCGTGGAGCTTTAAATATCTTACATGGATCATCTTAATTCTTTTTTTTTTTTTTAATTTTTTATTTATTATTTATTTATTATGTTTATTTTTGGCTGTGTTGGGTCTTCGTTTCTGTGTGAGGGCTTTCTCCAGTTGCGGCGAGTGGGGGCCACTCTTCATCGCGGTGCGCGGGCCTCTCACTATCGCGGCCTCTCTTGTTGCGGAGCAGAGGCTCCAGACGCTCAGGCTCAGTAGTTGTGGCTCACGGGCCCAGTTGCTCCGCGGCATGTGGGATCTTCCCAGACCAGGGCTCGAACCCGTGTCCCCTGCATTGGCAGGCAGATTCTCAACCACTGCGCCACCAGGGAAGCCCCCATCTTAATTCTTAACACGATTTTCTTTCTTTCTGAAAGCTCAGTCACATTTATTTATTTATGTTTAATTTTATTTTATTGTGGGAAGAACACCTAACATGAGATTTACTCTCCTAACACATTTTAAGTGCACGATACAGGACTCTGATTGTAGGTACAACGCTGTACAGCAGGCCTCCAGAGCTTATTCATCTTGCTCAACTGAAACTTTATGCCCGCTGATTAGTGACTCTTCATTTCCTCCTCCCCCAGCCCCCCGCAACCACCCTTCCACTCTCTAGGCTCAGAATTTGACTATTTTAGATTCCTCATGTAAGTGGAATCAAGCATTATTTGTCATTCTGTGTCTGGCTTATTTCACTTAAGATAACATCCTCCAGGTTCATCCATGTTGTCCCATATTGCAGAATTTCCTTCTTTTTTTCTTAAGGCTGTATGTATACACCAGATTTTCTTTATCCATTCATCTGCTTAAGATAATTCTTCAGTACTTTTATGTGGTTTTTATTTTTTATCTTTTGGCCACACCGCATGGCATGTGGGACCTTAGTTCCCCGACCAGGAATCAAACCCGAGCCCCGTGCAGTGGAAGCGCAGAGTCTTAACCACTGGACCACCAGGGAAGTCCCCTTCAGACTTTTACATATTCCCATTGCACTGATGAGGAAAGAGAAGCTCAGGGAGGACCAGCAGCTCACCCACCCAAGTGGTAGAGCTAAAATTCAAACCAGGCCACCTGATCCAAAGCCCACACTCTTGACCACTTTGTAGGACAACCTTTTCCAGAAAGACCCTGGTGCTACAGGTTCATGATCAGAAGGTGACAGTCCCTTTATCTGGGGGGCCTGGGACATCAATGGCTCCCTCAATAAGTCCAGGTCAATCCAGCATCATCATGAGAGTGAGCAAAGATGCCTCAGTCTGTGTCCTGTGTGGTCAGCCAACCCCCACTGTAGCAAACTTGGAGATGTGTGCACATTTCCACTCTTCCAATTCTGTGCCCTCAGTGTGCAGCAAGAGAATAAAAATAAATTGCAGCACGGGGGAAAGAGAAGGGAGTAAACTACCAAATCCAGCTGACCTGAGTGGGTTAGAGGGCTTAGCAAAGGGAAACAGCACATGCAATGCGATGGCCTCCAGTCCCAGGTAGTTATATAGCCTCTCGCTCTAGCCTTAGCTGCACCTTGGAACCACCTGGGGAGCTTTAAATACTACCGACTGATGCCTGGGTCCCAGGCTCAGAGATTCTGATTTGACTGGTCCATGGTATGACCTGGATGTGGAGAGGTTTTAAGTTTCCCCAGGTGATTCTAATATGCAGTCAAGTTTGAGAACCGCTGGGATCTCAGATTTGAGTGGGAAGGCTTCTAGAATAGGGCAGTGCCTCTCAAGATGTGGTCTGTGGACCCCCAACACCTGAATCATCTGGAGATCTGGTTAAAAATGCACATCCCTGGGTCCTACCCCCAGAAATTCAGATTCAGTGTTACTGGGGAATGGCCCAGGAATCCTCATGTTTAATAGCACGCTTCCTGGGTGGTTCTGAGACACTCTGAAGTTTGGGACCTTCCAGAATTGGGTGTTGTCAGAGCCTGCAGCTGGTTCTCATCAAGGCGGCTGTGGAGAAGCAGGAGGAAAAATGAGCTAAGGCAGAGGCAGAGGCAGGCTCAGGGAACTCAGGGACAAGACCCCATAATTCTTGAGCATTCCTGACACCTAGAGAGAGGTGGAAGGTTCTTGTAGGCAAGGCCCAGGGGAGACAGAAAAAAATTTATAGACTGTTGCCTCTGAAGATTTAAATGGGCTGTTTCATCACACTCTGAGGTCAGGTAGGGGTGGTCTGGGAAAGGGATCCTGAAGCCGGGGGCAGTGATGGTGACCACCAGAGTGATCACCAGCCTCGACTGACTGCTTGATGGTCCTTGTCCCTCCTCCCCTCTCACCCTGAGTCTGGGGTCTGACAAAGCACAGAGGGCTGGTCTGTTCTTCCCCACCCCCAGAACCAGCACGGCACTAACAAATTCCTAAGCCACTGTGATGGCTGAGGATAAAAATGTGGGCTAGAGGGGGAAATGGATCATAAACAATAATGCTAGGCATGCTTCATCAGAATTAAAAACTTTCCGCATTAAAAAAACACTCTCAAAAAGTGAAAAGATAACCCACAGAATGGCAGAACATATTTGAAAACCATATCTGATAAGGGTCTACTATCCAGAACATATAAAGAACTCTTACAACTCAACAATGAAAAGACAAATAACGCAATTAAATAACAAGCAAAGGACTTCAATAGACATTTCTCAAAAGATGACATATAAATAATAGCCATTAAGCACATGAAAAGATGCTCAACATCATTGGTGATTAGGGAAATGCAGATCAAAACCACAATAAGATGCAACTTCACACTCACTGTAATAGGTAAAATTAGCAGAATGGAAAATAATACATGTTGATGAGGATGTGGAGAAAAAGGAACCCTTGTGCACTGCTGGTGGAAATATAAAATGGTGCAGCTGGTGTGGAAAATTGTCTGGCAGTTCCTCAAAATCTAAACATAGAATTATTATATGACCTAGCAATCCCACTCCTAGGTATATACCCGGAAGAACTGAAAACATGTGTCCACACAAAAACTTGCACATGAATGGTTTATAGCAGAATTATTCACAATAGCCAAAAGGTGAAAGCAACCCAAATGTCCATCAACTCATGAATGGATGATGAATGGATAAACAAAATGGGTTATGTCCAAACAATGGAGTATTATTAGTCCATAAAAAAGAATGAAGTGCTGATACACGCTACAAGGTAGATGAACCTTGAAAACATGCTGTGTGAAAGAAGTCCACATATTGTATGATTCCATTTATACGAAATTTCCAGAATAGGAAAATTCAAGAGACAGAAAGTAGATTAGTGAGTTCCAGGGGCTGGGGCAGGGGTGTACGGGGAGGAACAGGGAGTGAGTGCTAATAGGTACAAAGCTTCTTTGGGAGTTTTTGGAAACGTTCTGGAATTAGACAGCAGTGACAGTTGTACAATATGGTGAATATAATAAAAAACCACTGGATTAAAAACTTTAAAATGGGATATTTTATGTCCTGGGAATTATGTCTTAATTAAAGATTTTTAAGAAAAGTTTTTAAAACATTAAAAAACTACTAGCTATCTGGGCTAAGTGCTATACATGTATCAAATATCGCGTTTCACTCTTAAAAGAATCCTCTGAAGTACTATTGCTGAGAGACTGCTCTGGAGCCACACGGCCTGGGTTAAAATCTCATAAAATCAGCATCTCGAAGAGATATCTGCAACCCCATGTTCACTTCAGCACTATTCCCCAGAGCCAAGATATGGAAACAAACTAAATGTCTGTCAATGGATGAATGGATTTAAAAATGGTATATTATTCAGCCTAAAAAAGAAAGAAATCCTGCCATTTGTGACAACATAGATGAACTTGGAAGACACTATGCTGAGTGAAATAAGCCAGACAGAGAGGGACAAATATTTCATTATCTCACTTACAGGCAGAATCTAAAAAATAATAATAATAATAACAAAAGCCAAACTTATAGTAATAGAGAGTAGAATGGTGGTTACCAGAGGCAAGGGTGTGAGGGGAAAGGGAAGATTGTTTAAAAAGAACGAAAAAAATGGTAGTTGCCAGGGGTTAGAGGGAGGGGGTCATGGGAAGTTAGTGTTTAATGGGTACAGAGTTTCCATTTTGCAAGAACAAAAGAGTTCTGTGGATGGATGGTGTTGACGGCTGCACGGCAAAATGAATGTACTTAATAACACTGAATTATACACTTAAAAAGTGGTTAAGATGGTAAATTTTATGTTATGCGCATTTTACCACAACAAAAAACTGGGCAAAAAAAAAAATCTCAGACCTGACCTTGCTGGCTGGGGGCTTTACCTCGGTCATTTCACGTCGCTGCACCTCAGTATCCTTTTCCATATACTGGGGAAAATAATCGTACCTTGCGCCTGGCACACAGTAAGCACCTAGGATGTTGACTATTGTGATTTTCACAATCACACACCATCAGATCAGGAAACTGAGACCCAGAGAGACGAGCTGTCTGAGGTCCTGTAGCTGGGCTATGAACCAGACGAAGTCTCTAGGCTCCTAGAAGGACAGTGAGGAAATTCAAGCCATCCCCTTTTTCCCCATTTGTTCCGACAGAGTCCATTCTGAGACCCATCTGCAAAAGTAAGAAATGTGCCCATTGAGCTGCCCATGAGAAGGCACAGAAAAATGAGAATGTTGCTCGCGTTCAGACATAGAACTGACCAGACCTTTCTCCCAGTCCCGCACCTGGGATGTGAGTAAGCAAAGTGGGTGGAGGATCCCACCACACAGGCCTTCCTCCGAGTCACCGGCAGGAAGTTTCTCCTTGCTGCCTGGGTTTGTTTCCCCTCTCTGCTGCATTAGGCACTGCTAAGCTTTGCAAACTGACTCACTCTGGGATCCAGGGGCCTGCGGAACTGGACCTTGACCCAAAAACCATCCACAGGAGAATGTTCTACGCAGCAAGATCTGCTGCCTCCAGCCCACAGAACCCCAAACCACGTACCAAGTTCACACCCAGAGTGACGGAGGTGGGGACCTGGAAGCTGCAACAGGAAGGAGTTTGGGGTGGGGGCTCACGGTCTGCCGTCAGCTATTATGAGGCCGGCCACCAACGCAAGGCAGGGCGGGGAACAGGGGTCAGTGGACATCCTGAGAGCAAGGACCTATGTCATGGTCCTTGCGTAAGAGATGAGTTTGGTTTAAATTTGGTTTCAAACTATATTCATGTCACAGACTATCCAGAACTCTTTGGGGTGTGGCTCTGAGAAATACAAAGAGGAAAAAGGTTCTGGCCTCCCAGGGCTCAGAGGCTGCAGGAGAAAGAGCCGTGGGACTGAACAAACACAAAGTGTGAGTCTGGAAGAGTCAAGAGGACTGTGGGCTCCCCACTAAATCCAGATGTAAACATCCAACTGCCTCTTAATGCCTCCAGCTGGATGTATGTGCTGGGTGGCAGAGGAAAGCCTCCCAGACAGGCCCTAATCCCTGGAACCTGTGAGTTTGTTACCTTACGTGGCAAAGGGGAAGTTGCAGCTGCGATTAAGTTAAAGCTCTTATGATGGGAAGATTATCCTGGATGATCCTGATGGGCCCAATATAATCACAAGCAAAGGGTTCCTACAAGCAGAAGACCTCTCCCAGCTTTGGTGTGAGGGAGACGTGACTGCAGAAGAAAGGCACAGAGAGATGCGATGTTGCTGGCTTTGGAAGCGGAGGAAGGGGCCACAAGCCAAGGGAGGCAGGCGGACTCCAGGAGCTGGAAAAGGCTCTCCCCAGAGCATCCAGAAGGAACACAGCCCTGCTGACACCTCGACTTTAGCCCAGCGAGACCTGGGTCAGACGTCTGGCCTTCAAAACTGGGAGATAAGAGATAAAATATTTCAGGCCACTAGGTTTGTGGACATTTCTTAGGGCAGCAGTAGAAAACTAACACAACATCTGACGAGCATCTCAAATCTACCATCCGTCTCGGTCAATAGCAGTTCCAGGTGCTCAGCCCAGGCACTTCGGAGGCACCTCTGACTCCTCTCTCCCGCTCACGCCTGGAATCCCATCCGTCAGCAAATCCACCCCACTCTCACCACCGCCACTAGCAGCCTGTCCATGCCACCGTCCCCTCTCCCCTGGATGACTGTCCCCAGTTCCACTTGTGCCTCCTTACACTTCAGTATCAACACAGAGGCCAGCACAGCAACCCTGTTAGTCCGCCTCCCTTATTTACCCAAAACCCTGCAATGATTTCCCAGGCAAGACCCTACTCTGTCCTGCAAGGCCCTTCACAGTCCAGCCAGCCTCCAGTCGCCTTTCTGCCATCAGCTCCTTTCCTTCCCCAGCCGTCTTTGACTCTGTAGTGTTCCTCAGACACACCCCAAATGCCCCTACCTCAGGGCCTTTGCACATGAATGGTCCATCCCCTCGCCTGTTTTGGGCCTTTATTCAGATATCATCTCTTCAGTGAGGCCTTCCTTGACATCGTACTTAAAGCTACAGCCTCATCCTTGACATTCCTTGTCTCCAAGGTGAACATATTATTGTCCAAACTGAGATGGTTTTGAAACTATCAGTAATTAACCTGAAATAGCAGATTTAAACTGGGACGGACCCCAAACCCTCTTTCCCTGATTTATTTTTCTCCATAGCACCTGCTACTTTTAAACTACATATTTTACTCATACATCTTATTTATCATCTGCCTCTTCCCCTCCTCCTACTCATAACAGCAGGGATTTCTGTCCACTTTGTTCATCTCCCCAGTACACAGTAGTTGTTCAATAAATACGTATTGGAGGAAGGAATAAATGGGCCTCAGAAGAGGAGGTCTTAAACCAAAGGGTTGGTCACGTTGCTAGGGGAACCACTGACCGAAACCACCCGCCCTGGCCAGGCCTGATAGTAACCACTTGCATGAGTTATCTCACAACAGGAGGTCCTGGTAAGGAACGCAGAACTAACAAGCTACCACCAACTGGAATAATTCGGGAAAGGTCAAAAGGAGAGAGGAGACACCAGTCCATATGTCCTACCAACCTCCCAGAATCCTTCTCACTGGAATCCATCTTGGCTGGGCGATGTGTGCGCCACCAGTAAGGACCCTGAGTCAGAATGATTGGCCAGAGACAATCCGGAAACTAACCCCATCACCATAAAACCCAAGACTGCGAGCCACGTGGCAGAGCAGTTCTCCTGGGTCCCCTTACTCCACAGCTCACCACCCGGGCACCCCTTCCCAATAAAGTCTCTTGCTTTGTCAGCACGTGTGTCTCCTCCAACAATTCATTTCCAAGTGTTAGACAAGAGCCCACTCCCCGGCCCTGGAAGGGGTCCCCCCTTCCTGCAACAATATCAGAGATGGCTTTTGGAGAAGGTAATACCTTGAAGGGCAAGCAATAAGATAGTCATATGGTAGAGGAGGAGGAGAAAGAGAGGATGAAAGGACAGGTCAGTCTAAGAAAAGGGACCAGCCAGGCAAAGTGTGGTGTTAATAAGAAAAACAACCACCAATAGCAACAGTGACAGCAGCACTATCTCCTGGGTGCTTTGCTCTGGCCTTGGCATCTTGCTAGGCGTTCGTCATGTGCTGTCTCATTTAATGCACGTAACACACACACATGATGGATGAAATGCAGAGCCCAGAGACTAGATAACTTGTTCAAGATCATGCAGCTGGTAAGCAGCAGGCAGGGAATTAAACCAGGCAGCTTGACTCCATGGATGAAACAGGTCGAGGAGATGGAGAAAAGATACTGTGGAGAAGAGAACAATCTAAGCAAACACATGGAGTCTAAGGAAAGCCTCCAAAAACTAGCAAGGGTTTGAAGGAGCCGAAGTACAGCCAGGAGATTTTGGGGAGGGGGGAGCTCACCGTGGACGGGGCCCAGGTCTCGTGCCTTTGCAGCTTCCAGGACCCCCGCCCATGTCCAGCATTCCGGGTCTCTGAGGACTGGGACACTGTATCTAATAACATCCGTGAGATTTTCCGAAACGTTCCCACGTGGCCCTGAGTTGAGGGGACTGGCTTTGGTCTCTGGGTTGTGGATGCATCCAGCACGTGGATCACCCTCTGGAAAACTGGGTGCTGTCCATCTTGGTGAGCTACCTTCTACCCTCACAGAGCTGCCCATCCCGTCATCAAGTGAGCTTCGTGATATGGTTTCACACGTGGAGGGGGCAGGGCAAGAGTTTCGCTGCGGGTGAGCTGACCAGTTAACACAGCTCAGGTTGTCTGGCTCCTTAGCTCTGCAAACCTCCAAAGTGTGAGCAGTCAGGCCTCCTCCAACATCCCTGAGCAGGGAAACGTCCGCTGCAGTGGAACAGAGGCTAGGAGCTCAGGCCCAGATCAGACAGCTCTGCCTTTGGCTGTCCTTGTGATCCAGGATAAGGTATTTATGTCTCTAAGCCTCTGTCTCCTCATCTGTAAAATGGGGATGTGGTAAGAACTGAATAAAACTGTGGTGATGGCTTCATCAGTTTATGCATATGTCAGTACTTAAGTGCGGTTTATTGCAATGTCAATTAGGTCTCAATAAAGCTGTAAAAATGCACATTTTAGTAACAACAACAATGGCAATAATAATTATAAAGTGCTTAGTCTAACGCCTGAAACATCTTCATTAAATGTAAGATATTTTTGGTTTATTGTCATTAGTGGGATGGGGCCAGCACAGCAGTTTCACCTGTCAAGTGTTGGGAACTGTGCCGGGGAAATGACAGCCCCATCTAATCCTCATGACCACCCCATCAGTCAGTGTAATCCCAATTTCACATAGGAACAAAGTGAGACTCAGACTCCACATAGGTAGAATGTTCTAGAACAAGCATGCACTAGTGGCAGGTGAAGCCAGGCAGAGGAGAAGAAAGCAAATCGAAGGGGAGGCAAAAGGAGGCCCTGAGAGTGAGACAGCCAACAGCACAAGGGAATTCTCTGAGTTCCTGGGAGGAGGGGACGTTGGGCCACAGGGATGTGCCCGAGGAGGTCGCAGCCTGCGTCCTCAACTCCCTGCTCAGTTACTACTGCCCGGCAGAGGCACCGCCCCAGGTCCGGATCTGCTCCCTTTCTCTGCCTGCAGCAGCTGCGGGGAACAAAGGGCACAGCCCCCTCCAGCCGACAGAGGGGACTGGGGTGGGCGAGGGGAGCTGTCCGGGAGCTGATGCCTCTGTTACCCATGCAGAAACCTCCCGAAACAGAGCCCCTGAAAGGGGCCGGCACTGAGCGACTCTCAGGTCGAGGGTGCATTGCAATCACAAGTGTTAAGTTGTGCGTTCTGCATCTCCGGTGTCTTTCCTCTTCACCAGCCACGGTAATGACAGTAATAACAATAACCACACAGCCTTGCACTCATGGCTTCATCCATTCTAACAAGGAGGCATCAGGGATATTCTGCACCTGTGTGCCTCCTCTGACCACCCAGCGAATATCTACGGAGGACTTGCCAGGTGCCAGGCTCTGTCTTAGGGCTGCAGACAAGGAGGCAAATAAGACATACAAGTTTCATGGCTTGAGGAGCTTAAATTCTAGAAGGGATCCGCGGGGAGGGGCATATGGATAAAAGCAGACAGACAGACATGGTAATGTCACAATATGATAAGGACCGTGAAGGAAATGAAGTGTTGGGCTAGAGAACAGAGGAGAGAACTTACTGGGTGGACAGCAAAAGCCTCTGAAAGAGCTGGCCGTTACGCTGAGACCTGAAGGATGAGAAAGAGCCAAGGCAATCATGTTTCAGGCAGAGGGAAGTGCAAAGCCCACAGGGAGGAAAGAGCTTGGCACATTCTGGGAGGAGGTGACAGAAGGTCACTGGGTAGCATTGTGATTTTTAAGTGTGTTCATATCAGGTTCAGCTCCTGACACAGCTACCTACCGGCTTGTATGAGCTTGAGAAAGCTGCTCTCTGTGCCATACTGCTCACAAACGAGGGTGATTATGGAATCTAACTCATGGAATGATTGGGAAGATTAATCTAGTTGATTCACGTGAAGTGCTTAAGACACTGCATATAGTAAGTGCTCGATAAATGTCAGCTATTATTTTTAATCATTCCCCTGCCTGGTTACCAGGATTCAGCAGCGAAGAGTACATTCAGGGCTGAGCATTTAGATCAGATTCGCCTCTGCAAGATCCCGCGTTGCGTTTCTTGCTGGGGTTCTCACTCACAAGGCAGTCAGCAAATATTTGTTGAATGAACAAATAAATGAGTGGGCTTCCTGATCCCCTTGTCTCTGAGCCACTGAAATGCACCGTCAGGGCTCCTTAGGATTAGGTTTCCTTTGTAAGCAATGTGATCCCGCCTGGCATTTTATGTTCCTGGAATTTTGCAGAAAAGAAAGGTGGAAGGGAGATGACTATTAACCACTGTCTCTGCAAACACCAAGCCATCTGCACCCCGTTACCTAAGCACAGACCTCTGTAGGCGCCGAATTTCAGAGCCCTGAAAGTTGGAAGGGATTCCGAGCTTGGATCCCTCAGGCTAGGCTATTCTTGGAAGCTGAGCGCCGTGCCTGCCGCAGGGAGATGAGTCATGCTTGATGGATTTCTCCATGGCGGCAGCTATTTATCAGGGTACATCTCTAGACCACAGAACACAGAACGTGAAAGGAGGGATGGGCTTCTGACTTGATGCTACTTAAAACATTATCACCCCCACCTGCATCTTTGCATCGTACCCAGATGGTAACGCTGGGACCCTCTCACCGTGCAAACTCCCACTTCAAGGAGGTCAAACGCTGTCCTTTGACATATTGTTCCCTGTCATATTTGAACAGCCCTTTGAAGAGCTTGTAAAGTGGTTCCCAGCCTCCTCTCCACCCTCCAAGCTTGGGCAGCCCATTCATCAATTCCTATCTTGTGTATTCCGTCCCCACGAATTTCTTTGTCTCTATTACATCTAAGATCTTGGAAGATCTTGTATTGCAGAATTCACCCTTGCTCATAAAACTCTGAGCTGTGCCTGAAGGCAGAATTACAGAGGTCTTATTTCATTTTGTTTTTGCAAAGTCCCAACTGTGAAAGAGAGTGACATGCCATAAACAGTTTAAACGCCAATAATATAAATAGCCGCTGTGGGGCAATTTCCTCAGATTTCACAAGCTCTGAGTTCACCATGAGGCAACGGGACCCACTGCTGAGCCTTTGCACACTTATTACAAGGGACAGGGAGTGGGGATGGATTGAGAGCTGTCGCCCCGCGTTCCTGGCACCTGGTTAATTCCGCTCGCCTGGCTTCCTTTGTTCTTCCTGAACTGCCTGGAGATGTTTCTCAGAAGTCAGCCTCAGCTCACACTTTCTGAAGTTCTGCTCCTTACATATGCTCCCAGAAAGTTGCTCCAAGTGAAGGCAAGTTAATTAAAAACCATATTCAATCAAACTGTAACTTTTTTTATGAAAAAGTGTCGAGTGGCTGGAAATGGCAGGCACAAGCACTGAAGATTAATGCTCAAAATGTGTTCTGATTAAAAGTATGATCGAGGCATTAAGAAAGCAAGCACCGTGAACCCAGGGAGCCCTTAAGCCCCACATTCTTCCATTTTCAAATACAACTGAGGACAGTTATAAATACAAATAGAACTTCTCTCTGCCCAGAAGGCAGAAGAAGACAAAGCGTCTAGCCGGAACTGGTTATTTTGGAAGGGGAACATACTTCAGATGTGCTTAAGAATCTCTCCCCACACCTGCCTGTTTCTTAAACGGCGCACACTCCAAATGTGATGTTCCCTGGATCTGAGTCATACTGTGGAACTGATATTAAGACGAGTGGGAACCTCAGAGACTCTCTGACCCTACTCCTTCATTTTTCAGATTGGGAAGCTAAGACCTATGGACAGAAAATAGCTTGCAACAACATGGATGGACCTTGAGGGCATTATGCCCAGTGACATAAGTCAGAGAAAGACAAATACTATATGATCTCACTTATATGTGGAATCTTAAAAAAAAAAACAACTTGAAGTCACAGAAAAAGGGATAAGATTTGTGGTTACCAGGGGTGGGGGGAAATTGGAGGAAGGTGGTAAAAGGTACAAATTTCCAGTTATGAGATAAAGAGGTACTGGGGGGTGTACACTGCTGGGTGGTATATTTGAAAGTTGCTAAGACAGGAAATCCTAAAAACTCTCATCACAAGGAAAAAAACATTTTTTCTTTCTTTTTTTTTTTTTTGTACCTATGAGATGACAAATGTTAACGAATTGTGGTAATCACTTTGCAATATACGTAAGTCATATCATTATGCCGTACACCTTAAACTTATACATTGCTGTATGTCAATTACCTCAATAAAACTGAAAGGGGAAAAAAAAGAAAGAAAATGAAAGAAGAGGACCTGGAGTCAGAAGGTCTAAGGTTAGCGTCACTTCCAGAACTTGTCAACGTCCAGAAACCTTACTTTTCCACAGAGCTACGAATCTGCTGGTCTATTTTATCCAGCAGAGAAATCAATTCTGACAAAGCCCACCTAGAAATAGGTGGCTTTTACCTGCCTCTGCAAACAAGGGATGCTTCTCCTGTATCCAGTGGCTCCACTTCCCCAGACTTGAAACATCCAAAATGTCATATGGTCACACCCACCTCCTCTTAAATGAAATTATAAGAGGGCTTTGGAAAACAGCTGTTCTCCAAGCCCATAAGCTGAATCCAAAGACCAGGAAGAACAGTACAGAATCTCTCACTTGGATTTGGGTCACCAGCCACAGCAGGCAGGATTCTAAGATGACCACCAATGACCCATACCCTTGTATGATCTCCTCCCCTTGAGTATGGGTGGAATCTGTGAATATGATGGGACATCACTCCTGTGGTTATATTACACCATGCAATAACAGCAAAGAGGTTTTCACGTGTCAGTGAGGTCCCTAATCAGTTGACACTGAGTTAATCAAAAGGGAGATTATCCTGGGTGGGCCTGGCCTCATCAGGTGAGAGCTCTAACAGTGGGCTGAGACCTACCCTGTGCTCAGGGACTGGAAGCAGTGAGAGTCAGTCTCTTTCTCGCTCTCTCTCCCCCCTCCCTCCCTCCCTCCCTTGCTGGTTTTGAACAAGGAAGGCTCTGTGAGTTCTACAGCCTCGAGGACATGCATCCTGTCAACAACCACGTGACCTTGGAAGAGCCCCTGAGCCCCAGATGAGACCCCAGCCCCAGCTGACACCTGGATGGCAACCTTGTGAGACCCTGAGGAGAGAATGCAGCTAAGCCACACTCGGAATCCTGACCCACAAAATCTGTGAAATAATAAGTAGGTGTTAGTCACTAATCTGTGAGTAATTCATTACACAGCTAATATACAAGCCAAGAACCAACAATTCCTAAAGAGGTCAAGGTGGGGGTGATGTCAGTGGTAGCTAAATGAGGAACTAGCACTAGACATCCTACCATGTGGGCCTCCTTTAATAATAATAAACCAGAAAAGACTTCAAAACCTAACTGGCCCATTTCCTTTGCCTGTCATTCACTTTTTGAAAATTAAAGGCCTCCATGGGCACCCTGGGCTGACGTGATCACAGCATGATTAGATAAGCTTCCAAGTGCTAAGGAAAAGAGGACTCTGCCGGCATAGGAGGAACAAGTTGCTCTATGAGGAAAAAAAAAAAAACCCATCTTTTCAAAGGAGACGTTTGAGTCTCAAACCTAAAAAGACAACAACTTCAGCCAAGAAGAAACTCCCACTATTTGGCATTTGCAGGAGCTGGAGGAGAGATGATGCAAAAGGGAATTAGTTCTGGGTGTGCAAATCTCTGACAGGTGTGCAGGGCACAACAATCCCTGTGTTAATTCCCACCATCCCAGACCCCAAACAGGTGCTAGTGCATGTGAGAATGAGAAGACATGCCTGGCTGCTGGGAGATGGGATTAAACGTTGCAAGACAGTATTTAATTAAGTGCTAAACTGTTGGTTGCTGGGTTTAAGTGGTAACCTTTATGTAAAGCCAGTTTGATCATGGGACACTTCCCTTTCAGAAATTACTATCATGGTTACCCAATGCCATTAAGATAAAAATCTAAATTACTGAACAAGGTGTACATAGCCCCTTATGCTGTCCACCGTGCCCTCCTCTCCACCCTCATCTTTCACGATTCCCCAATCTGCATTCTGTACTGCCGACTCACCAAACTCTCTTTAAGTTGCTTCTCTGCACCCCCTTTCCTACCTGGACAGCTACTGTTTGTCTTTCAAGATATGCTTCAAAGTCACTGCCTCCAGGCAGCCGTCTCTGACTCTTCCTATGGTGTGTTAGATATCCCAGGAGAGCCTGAGCTCAGTCTCTTTATCTGATCAACAGGGATAAAAGCAGAACTTTGGCTGTAAAAATTAAATAAGTTAACATACATCAAGTGCTTTAGAACCTGGCAACATGTCATCGGCACATAAGAACCCAGTGAATATTTCTGTTGTTTGCTGAGCACCTACTCAGTACCGAAAGTTGTGTGGGCAGATAGAGTGCAAAACAGGCACAGTCCCTGACCTTTTCCCCAGCGCCTTAAGAGTGGGGCTTGGTACAGTTCCTCCCATAGGGCAAGCCCCTTTTCATACCAGTCTAGCAAGGACATGAGTCCTCTCCTGGAATCTGTCAGTGGGACAAAAGCATTCCTGGAACCCTGAACCTAACACCCAGGTCATTAAGAGCAGAAATAAGCCCTGGCTTCTGACCTCACTTGGAATCCCTATTTAAAGGAAGCAAGAAAAAGGGAGATGTGACAAACACGCCTCCTGAGGAGAATATTTCAATGTCCCGGCAAAATCTTGTTTTGGAATTGGACGTCGTGTGCATGCTTCACACGACCACATCTTCATCTCAGCGGATGTCATCTCCTCTGGGGAAGTTTCCATAATCTCTGCTCATTAGGAATTAACCTATCCTCATCTGACTTCTCTAGAATCTGACTCTTGTGCACTTTTCTTCCAAGACTTCATCACCAGCTGATGCATGATATATTTATTTGTTTGTTTTATGTCTCCATCCTCTGAAACATAAGCTCCACAAGGGCAAGGATTTGGGTTTGGCTCATTGCTCTGTAACTAGGGCCTAAGTCAGTACTTGGCATACAGTAGACACTCAATAAATATCTGTTGAATGAATGAGAGGTGGAGTAACCAGTGCTTTGATAGCGCTTCCTATGCACCAAGACCCGTTCTGAGAGCCTTATGTGTGGTAACTCATTCAATCCATACACCAACGTTGTGAGTTGGGTACTGTCATTAGACCTATGTTAGAAAGGAAGAAGCTGACGTACGGAGCATATCAGTTACTTGTCCTGTCATGCAGCCAGTGAGCTACAGAGCAAGGATTCAAACTCAGGCAGTCAGGCTCCAAAGTTTATGCTTTTAACCACAACACTAGAATGAACAAACGAATGAATGAATGAATGAAAAATGTTAATGTCCTGTCAATGTAAAGTCTAGGGTTATACTGGCGGGTATGCTCATCTGCTGCCCAGGTATGTCCTGGAAGGTTGTAACCTCTACATGAAGCAAAATCCTATGCCTTGCACACAGTAGGTGCTCAGGAAGTATTTGTTGAATTGAAACACACCTGAGTTAATGTTTCCGGATACTCTAAGTACCGTTTCATGCAAATCCCCAGCTTTCCTTCCCAAGGAGATTCATTACAGCTCTGTAACAAATTGCAACATTGCTGACCCTTACCGGGAGCTTTTGAAAGTAAGCAAATCAAAGCCACCATGCCTCACAGTGGCAGTGCCACCAGTTTCTGGGCCATGAGTGTTTGGTACATGTGGATAATGAGTTTGGAGGAGCAGTGATGCCAAAAGAAATCACTGCTTCTTGAGCCCTCTGAATCCTCTTATTACGCTGCCCAGGAGAGTAGGCAAAGCTACAAACACATAAGACATCTGTGGCAAGAACCAGCAGCTTCCTGGCCAGACTTAACTGCAAGTGAGCAAATCCCACCATCCTCGCTGGCTCAGAAGCAGCTGCCAAATCATGGTGGGTCCCCAAGAGAAGCTACACCATGCAAAGGGGAGGAGTGGCTCAGAAGAGGAGGGAAGCAGAGAAAAAAATTCTGGCTGCGTATCTACCTGGGACAATCTGTTTTCTCAACAGCAACAGAGGACTGTGTACCAGGACCAGGCGGGCAAAGCGTGGGCATATGCCACTCCTGGGTTAATCCACGGGCCGCGGGGAAGAGCAAGCAGCACCGCAAGGCTGCCGAGCTCTAAAAATACTCAACACATTCCCAACATGGCATGAGTGGTAAGCTCTTAGCGGACAGGAATCCTGCCAAACAAATGCCTAGCTGGACGCTCCAGATTGAGTCCCAAGGCTGGGGCCTAGGGAAACAGGGAACCCAGCTAGGGAAGTGGTTTTCTCTTGAGCATTGTCAGAGAGTGATGAAGCTTTAAGAGATTGGTGTGTTTGGATTGCCAGGGATTGAGGCGTGGGGAGGGAGGAGAGAAGAAGCCTGCTGCTGCTATAGCCCTGGAGGTCAGGATCATGCATGGGTTAAAGCCACCGGCTCTGGAGCCAGATTGAGTCCACTTAAATCCTGGATCCACCACTTAATAATTATGTAGCACTAGGGGGAAATTTAATCTCTCTGAGCCTCAGTTTCCTCATCTGTGCAAAGGGAACAATAATAATAATCACCACCATCTACCTCATTGATTTTTATAAAAAATTTAGTAGATTACATTATTGTTCAAATATTCACTGCCTCTCTCTGCAGGATCCCTCCCCATTGGGCAACTGGAGTCCCCACTGATGCCAGGCTCAGAGCCAGTGGAATGTGAGTGGAAGTGAGGTATGCCACTTCCAAGAAGAACCTTAAGACCCATCTCACGGTCTACACCTTTCTCTTTATCTCTGCCATGAGACTAGCAATGACCCAGATAGAGGCTGCTGCTTCAGCCTGAGTCCTGGCTCCAAGAGATGAAGCAGAGCCACAACTAACCTAACATGAACTATGAGCAAGAAATAAACCTTTGTTCTGCGAGCCATTGAGATTTGGGGGTTGTTTGTTACTGCAACATAAAAAAGCTTAAACACCAACTGATACCAGGATTAGATGAGAGCATCTGTATAATACACTTAACACATATCTAGCATTTCCTAAGCATTCAAGTAAAGTTTATTTATTATTACTAATATCAATATCATCATCACTGGCTCTCACCGTTTGGAGACATCACGTACCTCGTTGAGAAGCTAATGAACGCTTTCACCCTCTCCCTTGAGAAATGCACACACAGACACAACTATGCATCCACCTACAGGTAGTTTACACATCCAACGCTCACAGCCCCTGGCAGAGGTGCCCAGGTTGAGAAACTCATCTTACTATCCTGAAGTAGGTTCCCTAAGCTTCAGCATGGAAACTGCCACCATAGACTCTCTGGGGTCAAATATCACTGTACTCTACCCACACCCACCCCCAACCCTCAACAGACACTGGGGGGAATGGTCTCCAATTGCTGCACCAAATAAGCTTAAAGTAAACAGCAGGGGAAGCATTCAAGTAAAAATAAAGGCAGCTTAGTAGGGAACACCATGCTCTCGATGAGATGGAAGAGGCCCTGTAGCACCAGCAAGTCACCTTTTCTCTGTAGCAGAACTTTGGGGCTCAGATTGGATTCGTGGTTCTGCAAGAATTTTAGATTGTTTTTTCTATTTCTGTGAAAAATGCCATTGGAATTTTGAAGAGATGGAAACATCCTCAACCTGATATAAGGCTTCTACTGAAAACCCACAGCTAACATCACACTCAATGGTAAAAGACACTGCTTTCCCCCTAAGACCAAGAACAGAGCAAGGGTATTCACTTTTACCATTTCTATTCAATACTGTGCTAGAGATTCTAGTCAGTGAGATTTAGTAAATAAACATAAATGACTTGATTAATTAGTTTATTAACTAAAGCCATCCAATCCAGGTGGGAAAGGAAGTAAAACTTTCTTTATTCATAGGTGACATAATCCTATATGTAGAAAATCCTAAAGAATCCATAAAACACTAATTGAACTAATGAACAAATACTATAAACTATATTTAGAAAAGTCCATTCACATTAGCATCAAAAGGAATAAAATACTTAGGAATAAATGTAACAAAAGAAGCAGAAGATTTATACCCTGACAACTACAAAACATTCTCCAAAAGAATTAGAGAAAATCTGAATAAAATGAGAGACACTCTATGTTCATGGATTGGAAGACCATTAGATTCAATACAATCTCCATCAACATTCCAGCAGCAGGGTTTCTTGTAAAATTTGACAACCTGATTCTAAAAGTTGTATGCAAATACAAAGGATATGAAATAGCCAAAATAATTCTGAAATAGAATAACAATGTTGGAGGACTTACACTACCCAGTTTCAAACTTTTTATAAAGCTACAGTAATCAAGAGAGTGAGATATTAAAGTAAGGACAAACATATAGATCGATGGAACATTAACTAAAGGTCAGAAATAAACCCTTATATTATGTCAATTAATTTCTGAGAAAGATAACAAGACAGTTCAATAGGGAAAGGTTAATCTTTTCAACAAATGATGCTGGGAAAATTTTAAATCCATAGGTAAAGAAGTGAACATAAATTCTTATTTCAAATCACGCACGAATATTAACTCAAAACGTTAAGTGTTGAAACTATAAATCTTTTAAAAAAAAAAAAAAGGTTAGAGAAAATCTTCATGACCTTGGGTTAGGCAAAGAGTTCGTAGACACAGCACCATTTTTTTATGAGCATAAAAGGGGAAATGGGTAAATAAGACTATATTAAAATTAAAAGCTTCTGCATTCCAAAATACACAAGAAGAAAATGAAAAGACAAGCCACAGACTGGAAGAAAATATTTTCAAATCATTTATATGATAAAGGACATATATATTAAGAAATACATAAAGAACTCTTACAATTCTATGATAAGAAAACAAACAACTCAGTTAAAAGATGGTTAAAAGGCTTAATAGATATTTCACCAAAGATGACGTACAAATGGCTAATAAGTACGTGACAAGGTGCAACATCATTAGTCATTAAAGAAATGAAAATTAAAACAATGAGATATCACTTATATACTTAGTAGAATGGCTTAATTAAAAGGACAAGTAGGGCTTCCCTGGTGGCACAGTGGTTAAGAATCCACCTGCCAATGCAGGGGACACGGGTTCGAGCACTGGTCCGGGAAGATCCCACACGTCGCGGGGCAACTAAGCCCGTGTGCCACAACTACCGAGCCTGCGCTCTACAGCCTGCGAGCCACAACTACTGAGCCCACGTGCCACAACTACTGAAGCCCGCGTGCCTAGAGCCCATGCTCTGCAACAAGAGAAGCCACTGCAATGAGAAGCCTGAGCACTGCAACGAAGAGTAGCCCCCGCTCGCCGCAACTAGAGAAAGCCCGCGTGCAGCAACGAAGACCCAACGCAGCCAAAAATAAATAAATTAAAAAAAAAAAAAAAAGCAAGTATTGGCAAGGATATAGAAAAACTGAAACTCTCATACATTGCTGTGCTGGAAATGTGAAAGGGTAACAGCCACTTTGGAAGACAGATTGGCAGCTCCTACTCTTGGGTATCTACCCAAGAGAAATTAAAACGTATGTCCACACAAATTCTTGTACATGAATGTTCATAGGAGTATTACTTATGACAGACAAAAAGTGGAAGCAACTCAAATGCCCATCAGCTGGTGAATGGTAAACAAAATGCTGTATATCCATACAATGGAATACTATTTAGCAATAGAAAGGTATGAAACATTGATACATGCTCCTACATGGGTTAACCTCAAAAACATTATGCTACGTGAATGAAGCCAGACTCGGGAGATCATATATTGTATGACCCCATTTAAGTGAAATGTCCAGAAAAGGCAAATCTACAGAGAAAGCA
The DNA here is from genome assembly GCF_028023285.1 of Balaenoptera ricei. NCBI lineage: Eukaryota > Metazoa > Chordata > Mammalia > Artiodactyla > Balaenopteridae > Balaenoptera > Balaenoptera ricei. The sequence continues at coordinate 58,997,188 of NC_082653.1, forward strand.
GATCAGTTGTTGCCTGGGGCTGGGAGTGGAAGAGATAACTGACTACAAACAGGCTTGAGGGAATTTTGTAGGAGTGATAAAAAATGTTCTAAAACTGTCTTGTGGTGATGGTTGCAAATCTGCATATTTACTAAAAAATAATTGAATTTACAAGTAAATTTTATGATTTGTAAATTATGGATCAATAAAGCTGTCAAAATAAAGTAATTATGCCCCCACCAGCCCACCCAATAGTCTAGTCACATACAAACACTGTACCACCAACCTGGTCCTTTCAACAAGAGGTAGAAGAGTTTGGTCAGAGGCGTGGTGTTTGAAGTTGGAGAGGTTCTAACCTCTTTCTCTCTGAATAATCCTGCCCAAGCAATATTTAGGAAGAGTTAAAAAAAAAAAAAGTGACACAAACAGCACAATAGTGTCAGCATAATATCTACACGCATATATTTTTAATCTCTTCAATTCTAGAAAGGGAGTCTTTTTACAGTCCAGGGAAAATCGGTCTTCATGCTGAATAATAAATTTGCATCTCAGCAGAAAGGAACTGTCCTGTGAGACCTTCCTGCGTTAGCAGTTAGGCCACCCAGGGACAGCAGCGCCTCCAGGGAAATGAGGCAGCAGTAGATGGAGACTGTCATGTCTTCACTTCTCTAGAACGTCAGAACAGAAGGAACTCTCCTTTGTCTGATAAAATAATAGCTTCCCAGCACCAAAGGGAGAAGTAGAAATGGGCAATTTTTTCTCTCAATAATTTGGCCTTCAATAATAACTAACTGTTAGGAACTGCTTACCATGTGCCAGGCACTGTTCTAAGCACTTGTGTCTTAACTAATTTAATGCTCATAACAATCCTATGAGGTCAGTTCTTTTTTATTCCCCTTTTAGAGATGAGGAAACGAGCACAGAGAGGTTAAGTGACTTGCCCAAGATCCCACAGCAAGTTAGTATAATGGAGTTAGGATTCAAATAAAGCAGGTAACTTTTCCTTTTTTTTTTTTCAGATAACTTTAGAGTCCCTTCTCTCAAGCCCTCTTCCTCTTGTACTCAAAGGCACCAAATAGCAAGGTTTGGGGAAAAGAGAAGTAAATTTTAATGCCATCTCCCACCCTTCTGAGACCCTGAGAGGAAGAAAAGCAAGGAGCTAAGAGTTACAGTTTCTTTCCACCGCAGGCAGTATCTGTGTCATAATGGCAGATGGCGGTGGGATACAGTTGTTCTAGCAGCCTGCAGGTCCCAAAGGAAACTGTATCCTTTTTTCTTGCCTGGTCCTGAAAAGAACAGCCTCTCTGTCAGGAGATCTCAAGTATCAGAGGCATGCTGCAGGTGTGTCTCCTATTTCTCATCAGGCCTCCCCATCTACTGGACCACTGAGTTCAGTCCTGACTTGTGGAAGGGGCTGGGCACACAGCTAAAATTCAGTGTCATTCCTCCTTTTGCCGTAGAGCACTGACACCTGAGCTCAAGTGACTATAATATAATTAAGAGGCATCAACGGGCTTTTATATTTAAGATCTACAGTCTCTGGCTATTTTAGGGGATACCCTAACAACCAAAAAAATGGGGGGAGTCTTTTGTGGGAGATTGCAGCCCCGTCCCAATTCTTCTCTCCTTACTGTATCCCTTATCATGTGATTCTGGGGTCCCTTCCATGGAAGGAGCAAACGGCATATTTCCCCTCCTCTTTCCTTTCGTTTGGTCACGTGACTTGGTTTGATAAATAAAGTGAGGCAGGAGTGACAGTGGACCGGTTCAGAGCCTAGGCCTCAAGAGACCTCATATGTTTCTGCTTGTTCTCTTAAGCCAGGATTATTATCACAAGAGGAACCTCCCCTGATAGCTGCTGCCTTCTCAGCCGAAGTCACAGAACAAACACACCAGAGCAGAACTGAGCCCAAAGCTCAAGGAGGAGCTAAGCCAGCCATCCCCATACTTGAAACGTCAAGGAGCCTGCCCAGCCAAGATCTGCCGACTCCTGCCAACCCACAGGTGTGTGAGTGATAACAGATAATTATTGTTTTTAGCCTCTGAATTTTAGGGTGGTTTGTTACACAGTAATAGTTAACTGATACACTTTGTTACAATGTGGCTTTTGCCTAGGGGGCCCAAGACTCCAGGGAGGGGATGGTCCTGGGGCCCTCTGACCACACAGCTCATGTATTTTGGCTTCTCTCCTTTTATAAATGAGAAATGTGGCCTAAAGAGGAGGACGGATGTGTTGCCCAGTGAGTGAGTGCTAGAGGTGTGGTGGAAACCTAAGTCTCCTGTCTTCCTAGCCCAGATCCCCAAGATCTGAGGCCCAGATGTCAGTCAAATAATCTGAAAAGTCAAGATCTTACTGAATAGTGTATTAGTTTGCTTGAGCTGCCATAACAAAGTACCACAGCCTGGGAGGCTTAAACAACAGAAATTTCTTTTCTCACAGTCCTGGGGGCTCAAAGTCCAAGATCAAGGGGTCAGCCAGGTTGGGTTATTCTGAGGCCTCTCTCCTTGCCTTGCAGATGGCTGCCTGCTGGCTGTGTCTTCACATGCTCTTCTCTCCGTACACCTCTGTGTCCTAATCCTCTCTTCTGAGGATACCAGTCAGGATAGATGAGGGCCAACCCTGAGGACTTCATTTGAACTTAATTACCTCTTTAAAGACCCTATCTCCAAATACCGTCACATTCTGAAGTCCTGGGGATTAGGATTTCAACACACGAATTTGGATGGGGCACAATTCAGCCCATAACAAGAAGTTACCCTCTGCTCAGCACTGTGACAAGTGTGATGCAGGGGGCACATTATAATCAGGGACCCAGTCATGCTCTTGATTGGCATCTCCCCCACAGCCCTTGCCACATTAACCTGTGATGGGGTGAATGAGTCAGACCCCTGAAACAATGAGACACTTCACGTGAAACAGTTAGGGGATAGCAGGGTTTAGGTCTTAAAAAGCACAGAACTGGGAGTCAGGAGGTAAGGGCTGTAGGCTCAGTTCCGTCACTCACCTGCTATGTGACTTTCTGTAAACTTGACCTACATCAAAATATACAGTTTAAAAAAGTATACGGGTCCAGGTCCCATCTCAGACTAATAAAATCAGATTCACTAGGTGTGGAGCCCAGGCATCCATGTATTTGTTTTTATTTTTGTTGTTTAAGCCCCTCAGGTTATTCTAACGTGCTTCTTGGGTTGAGAACTCCTATGGGTCTTAGAAGAAAATTATATTCTGACATTCTCTTAACTGGTGAGCACCAGCGTGAATAGTCTAGTGCAGTACAGCTCACAACACGTCCCCAACCAGCAGCAGCATCACCTGGGAAGCTGTTAGAAGTGGAAACCCTTGGGCCTCATCCAGACAAAATGAATCAGACACTCTGGTGGAAGGCCAGCAACTGTGTTTTAACAAGCCTTCAAGTGGGCTGTTATGCCCACTAAAGTTTGAGACCCACAGTCTACACTGCTTCTCAATTATTTGAAAGTGACTAATAGTGTTTCTCTTTTCATTTTTAGTTTATTTTTAATTGTGGTAAAATAAAAAAAGTAACAAAATTTATTATCTTAACCATTTTTAAATGTACAATTCAGTAGTGTTAAGTATATTTACATTGTTGTTGCAATGGATCTCCATTTTCACCTTGCAAAATGGAAACTCTATACCCATTAAACAACTTCCCATCTCCCTCTCCCTGTAGCCCCTGGCAACCACCATTCTACTTTCTGTTTCTATGAACTTGATGACCTCATACATGTGTGATCATACAGTATTTGCCTTTTTGTGATTGGATTATTTCACTTAGCATAATGTCCTCAAGGTTTATCCATGTTGTAGCATGGGACAGGATTTCCTTCCTTTTTTTAAGGCTGAATAATATTCCACTGTCTGTATATACCACATTTTGTTTATCCATTCATCCATGGATGGACACCTGTGTTGTTTCCACCTCTTGGCTACTGTAAGTAATGCTGCCACGATCCTGAGTAAGCAACTTCAGTTTTAATATGTATACAAATCACCTATGAATAGTGTTAAAATGCACAGTATGGGTAGGGATCTCCCAGATTCTGCACTTCTAACGGGCTCCAAAGTGATGCTGATGCTGCTGGTCTGCAGACCACACTCTGAATAGCAAAGGTCTAGACCCAATGAGAAGAGAGAAAGGAACTCAGAAAAGTTTTAAATCGGTGTAGACATCAAGCCCCAGATCACCTTCCCTAAATGTCCCCAAAGGACAAAGTCCAGGAACAACAGTGAAATTGTGGATTTTACCTCCACTCTTCCAACCCACGCCCGATATCCTCCCATCCTTGCCAGATACTCCTTTACTTCTCCTGCAGGTTAGCACCCCATGCACAGCCCTGCTGCCACCACCGCTAACTCACTGAACTAACCCCTCTCTCCTACATCACTCTCATGCCAGGCCCCCTGAGCCTGGAAAGAAATAACCAATCTACAAAATTAACTAATTCAAGGGCATCTACTAGAAAAGGCTAAAACTCTTTCCCAAGTGTGAGGCTGTAATAGTGGTGCTAACTGTAATGATTTTTAGGTGGTTGGTACAAGGATACAAAATTAAATAACATCAAATCACATGGTGAGAAAGCAGCTCCCTTTCAAGTCTGTTTCAACCCTTCTGAAAAGTCAAGGAAAATGTCCCAAACACCATACAACACTTGCTAATCTCCCTTTTTAAGAGATCAGGCCTGGGGCTCAGAGCCTTAGGCAGGCAGCAGTCTCCAGCTAGAAATAAAAAGCACTGTTTGGACTTCGCTGTATTTATTTTTGCACTTACTTTCTATTTGTGGGAAGTGATACTGGTTTTCCATTTATGGTTCTGATGCCAAGTTGCTTTTTTAAAACAAATGTACTTAAATTTAAAAGGGAGTGATTTAAAACACACATTAAACAAATAATCGTAGAGGAGATGTTTGAAGTTGGAAATCTTAGAGGAGGAGGACTCGGGCCTCTTCCCTGTGAAATTTTCACATCACACATATCATCTTGGCATCTTGGAGACTGCATCCTCCATGATCAAATCTATGAGGCATCAGGGAAGGAACAGAGCCTCCAGCCAAACTGGAACACTAGGTCCAACAGAGGGGCCAGCAGAACCAGCTTTCGCCCTTCCTTCTGGTCCATGAAATCTTTCTGAAACTCAGGGGCTAGAAAGGGACCCTGACCAAGTCCGCCGCTGTGGGAAGATTCTGGATTCTGTGGAGCCAGACATGGGCAGCAGTGGAGACAGGAGATGGCTGATAAACTTGGTTAGATCCTTAAGCTGCACTTTCCTTCTTAAACTCCCCCATCCACAGGAATTTGGATCAAAGCAAAGAGATTTCTAAAATTCCTTGTGCATCTGACCAAAGATTTCCTCCTTGACCTTAAAGACTTATAAAGGGCATCGTTATGGGTAATTGCAAAACCATTATGAAAGTCAACTACCTATTTTGAGATGATATTCAGTATAAAAGATACTTACTCTAAAGCTTTTGGTGTTTTCATTCCAATAGGAACTTCTCCTAATGTCGCAAGCAACATTACAATTTTAAAGGAGAGGAACATTCTCAGTAATTAAATGCAAAGCACCAGAGCTCCAAATTCGGGGCCCTGTCTCCTGAGCACCTAGATTCAGCACTAGGGGAAACAAAAAACTCAGAAAAGGAAATAGGATGTTGTTCTACCTCCCTCCCACCCTCCTCCTCAGCTAACCAAGGCTCCCCTGGCTCAAAAGAATGTGGAAGTCCTCTTTCACAAGGCTGATACTATGTGGAGCTGCTTTCTTCCAAGAGTAGGATGGGTCAGAAGAGATCTGTTCCTACTCTTTGACCCAGTCCTGCTATCTCTAAGGTTTTGATTTGCTGGCTTGTTTACTGGGGCCAAGAGAGAGAAGAGAAGTAACTTGCTTCAAGGGCTGGATTCCAATGCGACTTCCCCCAGGATGCCATTGGGACCCTCCCCCACTACCAGTTAGAAGGAACTCTGCTTGCCTATGGCAGTGAAGTCAGTACGTTCTCAGTTCAAACACCTGCATGGGGGGAGATCAGCCGGTGCTTTGTGACCACCTAGAGGGGTGGGATAGGGATGGTGGGAGGGAGACACAAGAGGGAGGAGATATGGGGATGTATGTATATGTATAGCTGATTCACTTTGTTATAAAGCAGAAACTAACACACCATTGTAAAGCAATTATACTCCAGTAAAGATGTTAAAAACACAAAACAAAACAAAACAAAACAAAACACGCACATGGGAACAGCTGCTTTTTCAACAAAGTTCTTGAGTACCTACTATGGGTGAGGCACTGTGCTGGGAGCTGGAGATACAGTGGTGAAGACAAATGGATAATTCTCTACCCTTACGGAGCTTGGAGTCAGGGAGACAGGAGTTAGTCAAATAATCACAGAAGCAAATAGACACAAACTGTCGCAAGTGTTAAGGGCCTGCATCAGAAAGAAGCAGACAAGCATGTGGGGAACTGCAAGAAGGCCCAAGGGACTTGTGCAGTGAGTTGGGGGGCAGGTAAGAGAGGCAGGTGGAGAAGTAGCTGAGGTCAGTCAAGCAGAGCCTCGACGATCATAGAGACAATTTTTATTCTAACCACCATAGCAAAGGAAGCCAGCAAAGGGGTTTCAGCAGGGAGGAGAGACAGATTGTATTTGGAAAGATCCCATGGGCTTCAGTGGAGAGAACAGGTTTGAGAGAGGAGCTGAGATGCGTGCAGGAGGGCAGCCTGAGGACCTGCGGTTGTCCTGGCGAGAGATGCTGAGTGCTGGGCACAGAGGTGACAGTGGAGATGCAGAGGATTTCTACTGGTTGTATGATGTCGGCCAAGTCACTTCCACTCTCTGAACCTCCACTTCCTCATCTGTGAAATGGGAATAATAATGCCCACACCTCTTAATGAAATGAGAGGACACATGGAAAGCACCTGGCCCATCATGAGGATTCGATAAATGACAGCTATTGTTATAATCACGATCTTCTCTGCACCTCTGCTAAGACCCTTGTCCGTTTTTATCTTTTGAAATGGTTGTTTGTCCACATTCTCATTTCATCTGCAAGGCCTTCTGTTCCTTGAAGGGATGGTCCCTACTGGATTCACCTCATTGCAAAGTAGATTGCTGAGCAGTGTGACCAGCATCCAGAAAGTGTAAATAAATATTTGTGGACAGAACCAACTTGAATGGCCCAGCTGATGGCACTCAGCTAGGCTCCCTAATCATTTGAGTTTGTATCCATCACAGACGTGCTGGTCTCCAGGAGGTACCACTCCGTGGAATCTTCCTTCAAGAAAGAACATATTGTTCAGCCACTAAGAACACACGTCACTGACAGCTTCCAACTATAGCCACGCCCTTCCCAGGTGATGCCCCCAGCCAGTGACTGAGCATGGTGGAGGTACTGGGGCCTGGCCGTTTCTGCCCAATGTGGGGTTTCACTATCTGTGCACTGTGGTCTGAGACTGTCACTTGCCCGATCCTGCTTCCTCCCTCCCTCATTTTATTTTCCACAGGCATTTACACTCCCTCTCCCTGCTCCCTAAAACCTCTTGCACTCTTGAGTCTCTCGGCTTCCTGGAGGGTCCAACAGGCACACCTTGGAGAGAAGAGGAACTAAAAGCTACTACCTGAAGCAGCATATAAAATAAACAGAGATAAGTTAAGCAACTCAGAGCTGTTTGCTGTCTCAAAGGATTAAAAACTCCAAGAGCTATGAAAGAGAATGGTCTAATTAAGGTGTCTCAAATTACCAGGAAGCTTTCTGAATAAGAGCGGATGTTGGGGTTCCAAGAAAGATTGCTCCCTGGCTTTGGCCGGAATCCCAGGGGTCATTCGGGCCTGTGATTTAGCCTGTTCTCCTCTCCTTCTGGCCAGCACATCTCAATCCATTATTTTGGATACCAATTATAAACCCGGGACAAGAGCCTAATCTTCCAGCAAGGAAAACCCAGGGATGTCAGTCCACTTTACCTCTCCTTGCCTTGAAAATCAGTGTGGGTCTCAGGCTAAAAGAAATCAAATGGAGACAAGAAAATACACACTCGCACCAATCAGGATGCAATTTGCAGACATTTTTCAGAGCAGAAAATGTATGAGTATCTGAAGGGCAGTGATCAATCATTTCAGCCATTGTAAGTGAGACCAGAATAGATACAAAGAGAATCACAGCCGCAGAGAATTCTAACAGCCAATTCTAACAGGGTGTTAACTAACCTCCAGAATATTTCTTCTTAAAATTCGATGGCCAAGGGACTTCCCTGGTGGCACAGTGGTTAAGAATCCACCTGCCGCATTATTATGAACTTTCATCAAATTTTTAACTGTGGTCATTTTTAAGTCTTTTGTCATTTACAGACAGTTCTGTGTGTACTCTGATGCTATTGCAAATATGTTCCTATAAAAGGGTTTCATCTTTAAGAAATTCATGGAAAAGACTCTGACAAGTACAGGTTTCTGGTAACTGACTGTACTGCTGAACTGAATGAATAAGCAGAACTGAATTTTCAGAACTCTAATGAAAAACTGATGAACTCATAAAAGTGCTAACAAAAGATCAAGATGAAAAAAAAAATTAATTACATGGGACTGAGTGAACTGATGAGGATGAGTATAATTTTTGTGACTTTCTGTCTGAATTAAAAAAAAAAAAAAATCCAACAAGGACTCAGAGGCAAAGAATATACAAATCAATTTTCACTGCAAAGTAAAGGAGCTGTTACAATGGAGGATTACTGGACTGAATGTCAATATTATGACATAGTATGAGTGTGTTTCATGTTTGGTAATTGCAATCATTGTTGCTTTTGTTGTGGTCATCCATGTACAATGCTTGGTGTCAGTCTATTTATCTCTTGTAAAAATAAAATATAGTGTGTGTGTGTGTGTGTGTGTGTGTGTGTGTGAAAAAATAAAAAAAATAAAATAAATTACTTTAAAAAAAAAAAAAAAAAAAAAGAATCCACCTGCCAGCGCAGGAGACATGGGTTCAATCACTGATCCCGGAAGATTCCACATGCCGCGGAGCAACTAAGCCCGTGTGCTACTACTGAGCCTGAGCTCCAGAGCCCGCAAGCCACAACTACTGAGCCTGCAAGCTGCAACTACTGAAGCCTGAGCGCCTAGAGCCTGTGCTCCGCAAGGAGAGAAGCTACCGCAATGAGAAGCCCACACACTGCAACAAAGAGTAGCCCCACTTGCCACAACTAGAGAAAAAAGCCCACGCACGGTTACAAAGACCCAACGCAGACAAAAATAAATTAATTAATTAATTAATTAATTAATTTAAAAAAAAATTCAATGGCCATGGTTCTAGAATTGGGAGAGGGTATAAGGAGATGCTAGTTTAGGCAGCTGAAGAGATACCTATCTATATCATGGGACTATTGCCAGAAGTCCTAATAACCTCACAGAATCTGAAGGACAAGAAAGGTCATACACACCCATCAAACCTAGTGCAAGCATCCCTGCTGGATTCTCTGTGACATATGCTTAACCTGCCTGATGACCCTCCAATGACAAAAAACTCAAACCTAATGAGTCCACCCATTGCTCTTCCTTATTCTTTTTGGAGACAGATTCTGTCTCCTCTGGACTCTACCACTTTCTTTAGATTCTAGAGCAACACGGAAGATATCTGCTCCGTGTTCAACATGGAAGCCCTTCAAATAACTGTATACAGCAAGCTACCAAATCCTTTCCCTTCCCCATTTTTCTCTACTCCCAGAAACACACACTTATCCTTCCATTGATATTCTTAGTGAACCATTTCCAGCAGCCTGCACCTCCCCTAGTCATCTTCCTCTTAACAAGCCCAGTTTATGAACATCCTTCTTAAAATATGGAACCCAGAAGTGAGCATAGCTAATGATAAAAATATTTGTGAGATGGCTTTAAAAACCATAATATGTTAGGCAGAAGCAAAGGAATTTTTCCCCCTCTCTGGAACCAAGCAAAATTATAAACTACAGTTCTCTTAACACAAACTAGTTTGAAAAAACTATTAAATTCATCATTCATTCATTTGTTCATTCATTTCACAGATCCGTGCTGATTCTAAAACTATGGCCTACGAGAAAGGCTGGGCATATAATGGTAAATAAACTCAATTCTTACCCTTTAGCAATCAGTCAAGGCTCAGTCCATGGCCCTCCTCTCTTCCCACAGTTTTATCTCTCCCAGGGTGATCTTATCTATCTTCAAGGCTGAAGCTTCCCAAATACTCACCTGCCACCCAGCTCTAGACTGCTTCCCTGACATCTCCATCAGGAGGACCTGCAGCCTCCTCCAACCACCCAACGTGTTTTTAAAAAAGTCATTACTTATCCCTCTTCAGACTAACGCTCCCCTTCGGTGCATGGCACCACTACCCTCTGAGATGTCCAAGCTGAAACTCTGGCATTCTTGCCACCTTCCTTTCCCTCACACCCTATGCCTGGTCACTCTACCTCTGATACATTATTTATATCCATCCACTATTCTGTTTTCTCTCCTGGCCTAACTCCCTGTAATCTCTTACCCGGACAAGTTCAATAACGTCTTAGCCTTTCTTCCTGCTTCCATTGTTGCCTCCTGTAATTCATTCCCCATCCAGCAGCCAGAGTTCTCTTAAAAAAACAAAAACCTGATCATGTCTATTTACTACCTAAATAAAACCCTTCACGGATCTCCCCAAAGTAGCCTATTTTCCCCTGCATGGCCTCTTCTGACACCACCTCTTCTAACAACACCACCATCATTCCATTCCTCTACTCCCATTCCTGGATCTTTAGTATATAATCATTCTGGCCTTCCTCCAGTGCTTTAAAGAGGCCATAGTCCTTCCAACCACAGGGCCTTTGCACATGCTAGAATGCTCTGCTTCTCTGCCACTCTCTCCTGCAACTCTTGTCTGTCTTCACCTAGCTAACTCCTCATTACCCTTCAGAAATGATTACTATCTTAAAGAAGCCTTCCTTGAGCACCGCCCCCACCCTGAGGGCCCCTCTGATAGCAGCCTCTAATTAGCAGTCATTGCAATTTTGGCAATTATAATTATATAATTTGATGCCTCACTCATTATTTGGTGTTTTTGTCCAATGAGACTGTAAGTTAATAAAGCCTGAGACTATACCTGTCTTGCATTCCTACACATCCCTCATTGCTAGCACCCTGCACTGTACAAAACAGGTGATCAATAAAAGGATAACTAGGGGTGCAAAGTCAGAAAATACAGATATGGCTGTATTTTGACAGCCATACATGGCAGATGTTGACAAGGAAAAAAAGTGTGATTGAATTCCATCAAAAATGGTTCTGCTGGAAAAGGTACAAACTTCCACTTATAAATAACTACTAGGGATGTAATGTACATGATAAATAATTAACACTGCTGTATGTTATATATAGAAGTTACTAAGAGAGTAAATCCTAAGAGTTCTCATCACAAGAAAAGAAAAAATTTTTTCCTATTTCTTTAATTTTGTATCTATATGAAATGATGGATGTTCACTCAACTTACTGTGATAATCACTTCAAAATGTATGTAAATCATATCATTATTCTGAACACCTTAAACTTACATAATGCTGTATATCTCAATTATATCTCAATAAAACTGGAAGGAAAAAAAATGGTTCTGCTGGAGTACAAAAACTGGGTAAGGAAGTTTGAGTTTAAACTTTTCCTTTTAACCAGCTTAAGTATATAGACAGACACAGCCTTGATTAGTGATTCAGACATGGTGTGAACTATTTATATTTCAACTTTAGACTCTCAAAGGAATCTCACCGAATATAACGTTCATTTTTCAGAGCTCCTAAAGAAATTCTCTTTCCTCATCCTCTTCCAATCCCCAGAAAGAAAGAGAATAAGAGATGGGTAAGAAGGAAAATACAAGGAAGGGCAAAGTGGGAAGAGAACCCACAACACAATGTTTGTTTGGACTTTTGTTGTAGAACTTGTGTTTCGTTTTGTTCATTTGCCAATTACCTGGCATGACAGTACCACTCATGCCTTCATCATTCTGTACTCCCATTGTGGATGAGACTCAATAGTTTTGTCTGTTTTGTTTACTGATGTATCTCCAGCACCTCAAACAGCAATAGATACTCAATAAATATTTGCTAAAAGAATTTCAGATGTGAGCACTGCATAAGGATGAGAACAAAGTCTTTTCAACTTTGTATCCCCAAAGTTCGTGGGAATCCAATAAAAAACTACCGGAATAAATGATTTGATGAAGTAATTAAATAATAAATATGTAAGTTACATTAATTCTGCTCTGCCACTGGCTTTCCATTTGGTTAAATGCATTCCTTTGTTTGGGGAGCATACATGAGTGTGATTTTACCAAGCTGTAAGGAGGAATGGTGATATATATATATATTTTTTTCCAATTACTGGATTCTTTGGGGCACCCACATGACAATGCCAAGTTTCTACACTGAGTCCTGATTCCCTAGTGGAAAAGTGCAAGGACTACCCATAAATAAATAAATGCCCAGCCTTAAAAATCAATACAATGATCCCTGGGTTCCAATCAAGTCAACATTTTAGACAGCACTGTATATTCAGGTACTCCACTAGGTGCCAGGAAGAGAAACAGATCAGATTTCCGCATCCTTCATGAGATCAGAGTCTGTAAGTAAGACTGATGAGCAAGCCAAAATAAGATAAAATAAAAAGACAATACAATGTGATAAACGATATAACAGAGGCACCTGCTAAGTGTCAACGGGGCACAGAAGAGGCATAAAATAAAAGAAGCCTAAAGTAAACTTCTAATTAGTTGCCAAAAAAGTCTTTGGTCTTCTCTGCCAAGATTAAGGCAGTGCTGCTCTGGGTCTGGTGCCTGTAGTCGTGGTCCCAGAGGAGCCAGAGTTCATCCTGAATCTTTTCCATGGATGGAAGCCCAGAGAAAGAGTTTAGTGGAAGTGAGAAGGTTCTGAAACTCCGACAGAAGGCCTAAGGGTCTTTACCCAACGATGCTGACGACGGCAGTTAAAGCTTGAAGCCAATTCCCCAGAGAAAAAAAGCCTTGCCCTTTAGTGAAGCTGCCAAAAACCTCCAAAGTTAACAGTTTGTACTCTGTCTTTCTGCAGACACAGAAAAATGAGAGGGGAAATCTAAAGGTCATATCAGGGCCAGGAGAGTTTTCAAGCCTGGGCACTAAGACCAGCTGACCCAACATTAATAGAGATATTAAAAATATACAAACATAAGGAAACCACGTTTGAAAATCACCATCGGAGGGTTTAGATACATGTGAAACAATTTATATGATAGAGCATTTGGCAGCCATTATAAACATAAATAATTTTAAGGACATAGGAATTCCTTATGACATTCTAAATAAATAAAGCAAAATAACCAGCCATTATGTTAAAATTTTTGGCACCTATTATATATAGAATTATGTATGGAAAAAGACTTGTACCCCCAAGCTCTCTAGACAGCATAGATAAAATGAGGCATGCATAAATCCCCATCTGAAATATACAAGATGATGAACACTGTAGGGGAAGAAATTAGTGGAAGAGGTTTTTTTTGATTTGGGGGCTTTTTAAAACTTTTTTAAAGTTTTTTTTTTAATTTTTAGTTAAAAAAATTTTTTTCCGGTTAAAATAATTTTTATTTAAAAATAAGAAAAAACCTCCAAATACCAGCACCTTAACACCACCATGCTGACCCCACCATCACACATGGCATTGCTATAGCCTCCTGCTCTGTGGCTGATGCTAAGTTCCTTGAGGGCAGGGAGCATGACTAGTTTGTCTCTGAATTCCTGGTGCCTGGAAGTAGCCCGACACCTAAAAGGTACTCATATGGGGACTTCGCTGGTGGCACAGCGGTTAAGAATCCGCCTGCCAATGCAGGGGACTTGGGTTTCATCCCTGGTCCGGGAAGATCCCACATGCTGCCGAGCAACTAAGCCCATGTGCCACAACTACTGAGCCCACGCGCCACAACTACTGAAGCCTGCACGCCTAGAGCCCATGCTCTGCAACAAGAGAAGCCATCACAATGAGAAGCCCACGTACTGCACTGAAGAGTAGCCCCCGCTCACCACCAACTAGAGAAAGCCCGCGTGCAGTAAGGAAGACCCAACGCAGCCAAAAATAATGAATAAAATGATGTTTGTTAGATGAACAAATGTGAAGGCACAGGAAGAAATGGAATTTTTTAACAAAGTAAAAGGGCATTCCAAGAAATGTTGGGAAGTTAGCTCCTTCACTTCCGGAGAAAGAAGGAGAATGAAGCAGGAATGCAAAATACTCTTGTGAACAGCAATACAACGGGCAGAGTGAGAGATGGGGGCACTCCTGAAGGGAGAGGAAGAAGGTAGGAAAGATGGGCCGTGTATGGAGAGCTAAACCTGTGCATCATTCTTTCCTCCTCGGAAGCTCCCAAGGTAGACATTGCCTTCATTTCCATTTTCAGGTAAAGAAATTAAGACAAAGGAACAGGACTAAAAACATAACATTCACAAATGGACATGTGGAGATTTGAAAACAGGTCAGTTGGCTTCGAACTCAGAAAAGTCTACCCCTAAAGGGACTTTGAGAAGCTAGCGAGCATGGTGTGGGGTGGCAGGAGGTGGGGACCAGACTTTCTTCTTGAAGGGATGTTGAAGTACAAGCCTGTGTACTTCAATCCTAACCACACAGAGGGAAGTTCTCTCTGTATTGGGAAGAGCCAGGCAGGAAATCTCAGCACGAGCCTATGGCCTTGACTATCCCCTGCTTCATCAGTACATTAACAGGACAAGTTCATGTCAGAAGATGGAGAAGAAAAGAAAGGTGGATCTGCTTGCACCAAAGGAAACCAAGAGGCATAAACAACGACAGCAGCCCCCAGAGAACATGATCCATACAACCTCTTCCATGCAACTCTGGTATGGAAACTACCATGAGCCGACTTTAAATTCACTGCAGGGTGTTGCACGGGGAGTACTCATGGGGTCCTGCTGAGTCTGCCTGTGTCCTGTAGCCTTTGACTAAATGCCCACACTCCTGCCAGCCCAGCTTAGCCAGCAGCCCAGCACCATCTCTGGAATTTGCAAACCAGAGCCAAAGGAAGGTGGCATGCGTCTGTGAACAAGAACTGTTATTTTCTCCGGAGTTCAGAAGATTCCTGAAAGTCCTGTCCCTCCCCGGGGATCCTGGCAGTCCAGAAGATTCCTGAGAGGAAAATTAGCAGCTCATGTGAGATGAGCAGGTGCCAGCTGAGATAACCAAGGGCTAGATTATTGAGGGTATTGTTTTCCTGCTGCGCTTCAGGGCACTGAAGTCAGAGGCACAGATTTAATAAACAAGAAGAAGAAGAATCGATTTCACAAGTATTTTGAACTGCCTGCTATCTGACCACACTGGTCTAGGTGGTGAGGATACAGGTGAACAGAACACGCAAAGTACCTGCCATGGTAACATCCTCCTGGTGGGAAGAGCTGATGTCCTTGGGAATAATACTAGAGTTTCAGGGAGCGCTCCACCTGCAAGAGACACACCCTGGGCTAGGTCCTTCTCATGCATGCCTCATCCAACCCGTCCACTGTCACACAGTTGCCAAGTGGGAGAGCCAGAAATCAAACCCAGGCCTCCAGATCACAGAGCTGGGACCCTCAGCCACTGCACACACAGCCCTCATCTCTAAAGGAATCAGCATTCATTTGAGAGAGGGTTTTGTGATTCACGATACTTGTGACCCTCATCGTAGCGTGGAATCCTTGGCATCAGCATTCTGTAAGCTGGGAATAAATACCTGTGGCTTGTCAGGGGAATCACATGAGATCCCCAACGCACATCAAGTTGGCATGTTCTGGGTGTTCATCCAGGCTCCCTCAGTCACAAGCTCTTAGCAGCAATGGTTCAGATGATCCCATGCCATTTATGTCAAAATCGTGAACATCCAGTGCATAAATCGGTTTTCCAAAATGTTCTCCACAGAATTTTATTCTGCAAGATGCTTCTCAAAGAACTAAAATAAGGCAGCTTGCATTTATTAAGCTCTTGCTGGGTACCAGGCACTGTGCCGAACACTTTACACATTTTAACTGTGAGATAAGATAAGCACCATTACATTTCCATTCTACAAATGCAAAAACTGAGGCCCAAAGAGGTTGACAAAATTGTCCAGGGTCGCACATCTAGTGAATGGTGGAGCCAGGATTCAAGTTCAGACTGGCCAACTCTAGAGCCTGCCCTCTTAACCACTATAGATAGTACTATCCAACATTGGAAACTGCTGTATGTGTCCTTCTTGGAAATTCCCAAAGCACG
Organism: Balaenoptera ricei; assembly: GCF_028023285.1. Lineage (NCBI taxonomy): Eukaryota > Metazoa > Chordata > Mammalia > Artiodactyla > Balaenopteridae > Balaenoptera > Balaenoptera ricei. The sequence continues at coordinate 59,013,420 of NC_082653.1, forward strand.
TTAGCGTATTAGGTAGACCAATTACTGATCACCAATATCTGAAAATTATATAACAGCAAAGAAGGCACGTGACAAACAAATAATCAGCAAATAATAAATAAAATAATTACATGTGTGCCTGAAATAGAAAATAAATAATGGGGGGCAAGAGATAGGGGAAGCCACTTTAGCTAGAACGGAAACAAACTCCTGAGAAGACATTTAGGCTGAGAACTTCCTGAAAAATAATAGAGAAAAAACAATAAAACCGAAAGATGGCTCTTTGAAAACAGTATCCGTAAAACTGATAAATTTAGACAGATTGGTCAAGAAAGAGAGGAGACAATAGCAGAAATAAAATAGAGGGCATCACTACAGACCTTTCAGATATTAAAAAATAATAAAGGAATATAATGAACCACTTAGAATATTTTGATAACATAGATGAAATGGACAAATTCCTTGAAAGACACTCTTTGGTGTTTTGAGACCAGTTTCAATGGGGGGAAGACTGCTACTCCAACAAGCAATTCTCATACGCCAGGAGGGTTTCAACTCAGTTCAATTCAATTCTGATATTATCTACCCAAAGGTACCATCAGATTCCATGGATAAAGGGTCCAGTCTCACAAGACTGCCCCCACCCCCACCCCCACCTTCAAACACCAGTTACAAGCCCAGGTTGTTACCTGTACTTCTGACAGACTGGCTATAAATCAGAGGTTCCCATGACCACCCCTCTCCTCAGGTTCGATTAATTTCCTAGACCTATTTATAGAACACACAGAAACATTTCACTTACTAGATTACCAGTTCATTACAACGCAGATAATTCAGGAACAGTCAGATGGAAGACATGCACAAGGCAATGTATGGAGAAGGAGTACAGAGCTTCCATGCCCTCTCCAAACACACCACTCTCCCCGAATCTCCATGCAGAAGCTCTCTAAACCCCATCCTTTTGATATTTTTATAGAGGTTTCATTACATAGGCAAAATTGATTAAATCACTGGCCATTGGCAACTGATTCAACCTCTAGCTCCTCTCCCCTTCCTGGAGGTCTGGAGATGAGACAGAAAGTTCCAACCCTCTAATCACATGGTTGGCTCCACTGGCAACCAGCCTATCCTTAAGTGCTTTCCAAAAGTCACCTCATTAACATAACAAAAGCTACCTTTATCACTCTCAACATTTAGGAAATTCCAAGGGTTTTATGAGCACTATGCCAGAAAGTGGAAGACCAATTATATATTTCTCATCATAAATCATGATATCAAAGACACAAATTACCAAAAATAATAGAATAGAAAACCTGAACAGCCCTGTATCAGTTAAAGAAATTGAATTTATAATTTAAAACCTTCCCACAAAGAAAACCTCAATCCCAGATGCCTTCCCTGGTGAATTCTATCAAACATTTAAGGGGGGAAAAAAAAAACCCAATCCTATACAAATTATTTCATAAACCAGATGAGGAGAGAACATTTCCCAACTCATTTTATGAGGCTAGTATTACCCTAATTCCAAAGCCAGGCAAAGCCATCATAAGAAAAGAAAACTATAAACCAATATCTTTCATGAACATAGATGCAAAAATGCCCTGTAAAATATTAGCAGATCAAATCTAAAAATATGTCAAAAGACAATGCATCATAACCAAGTGGCTTAATCCCATGAATGTAGGCTGAGGTGGATAAGTCAATGAATATTTTGAAGACAAAACCAACAGGATTTGCTGAGGGACTAGATGTATGAGGTAAGGTGAAATTATGTAGCAGGGTCTGGATATGTGATCACAAAACCCACTCCATTTTCTTCTGAGGCACACATGGTCCATACAAAATCTCCTAGGCTCCTCCCCTTCTATAGCTCAATACAGATGTGCCCAGTGGCCTTAGAGTCCACATATTGAAGATGGCAGAGCCAGAAGATAAAAGAAACCAAACCCCTAAATTGACACTTGGCAAAAAACTGCCCTCTGAACACAAACATCCACATTACACTTCAGGTGAGTAAGAAATAAATTTCTACTGCATTAAGTCCCTGATATTTGAGGGTTTGTATGTTACAGTAACTTTCTTAACCTTTTAATCCAAAAAGAAATCAAGAAAAGCTAGTTTACTGGCTTGACCAATTAAGTGGAAATAAGAGTACTCTTCCTTCAGCTCTTAAAAGAATTAATTAAATTTATTGGACATTAGCCAGTTTGGGGGCTCTCAAAAGGTGAGTTAGTTTCAAAGAGGAACCTATGCTGAGAAAATCATGAGAAATATAAAAATTTATGCACAAAGATGTTTATCACCATGTTATTTATATTAGTAAAACTTTCCATGAAAACAACCAAAATATCCAACATTAGATAAGTAGTTAAATAAGCACCATGATGATATGATCATATTAAGGCATTAAAAATGATGCTTACAGAGAATTTGATAAAAAAAAAAAAAGCAGACACGAACTTCATGTTTAAATTTTTCTCAATTATCAATATACATTTATTGATATTTATATGTTTCTGTGTGTGTGTACATAAACACACACACACGCATACATACATATACACACTGCTATGGACTGAATGTCTCTGTCCCCCCAGAATTCATATGTTGAAAACCTAACACACAAGGTGATGGTATTAGGAGGTGGGGCCTTTGGTAGGTGATTAGGTCATAAGGGTGGAGCCCTCATGAATGGGATTAGTGCCCTTATACAAGAGATCCCAGAGAGATCCTTCCCGGTTCTGCCTTGTGAGGACACAGGGAATACAGCACCATGAATAAGGAGGCTTGACCTCAGGAGACACCAGATCTACCGGTGCTATGATCTTGGACTTCCCAGCCTCCAGAACTGTGAGAAATAAATGTTTGTTGTTTATAAGTCAGGCAGTTTATGGTATTTCTGTCATAGCAGGTTGAAGAGACTAAAGCACATATATACACACAAAAATGTACACATACATAGAAGAAAACTGAAGGAAAAATACTTTTGTGTTTAATACATGTGACAAGATTATTGATAATTTTAATGTTATTCTATATTCCCAAAACAATGGGCATACAACAGTCTTGGGATCAGATAAAAATAAATACAACAAAGATTATTTTCAATTTTTTTTTTTAAAAGAGGATTCGTTTTTTGGGGTTTTATTTATTTATTTATTTATTTTTGGCTGTGTTGGGTCTTCTTTGCTGTGCACACGGGCTTTCTCTAGCTGTGGCGAGCAGGGGCTACTCTTCGTTGTGGTGCGCAGGCTTCTCCTTGCTGTGGCTTCTCATTGCAGAGCACGGGCTCTAGGCGCACAGGCTTCAGTAGTTGTGGCTCACGGGCTCTACAGCGCAGGCTCAGTAGTTATGGCACACGGGCTTAGTTGCTCCGCGGCATGTGGGATCTTCCCGGACCATGGCTCGAACCCGTATCCCCTGCATTGGCAGGCGGATTCTTAACCACTTGGCCACCAGGGAAGTCCCTATTTTTACATTTTTAAAAGACCATCTCATGACCTTGAAGAGTACAGTCTTGAAGAATGAAGAACACCTTAAGAAGGAGAATTGGTTCAATCATCAAACTACACCCCAGGACTTCATGGGACTGTGCTCTGCAATGCCGATGCTGAAATACGCTCTCAGGAAAGCCCCACAGGGGAACTGCTTGGCTACTTGAGAGAGAGTTGAAGGGGTTGTTTTCCATTTGCCCAATGGGGTATGGCTGTGCAAAGCCGAGAAAACTCCAGACGTGGAGGTTCCAGCCTGGATGAAATGAACCAAATCAAGCCAAGCAGAGAGCGGAGGCTGCCGGCCCATCGCCCACAGAGGAATCATGACCTTTGAAAGCCAATTGTGTAAACACGGGAGAGGGAGGAGGAAGATGTATCCTGTGTCCCCAGCAGTCCCCAGGCACCTGCCTCATGGATCCCAGAATGTCCACAGCTAGTTTGTCTTGGGAAGTTAAGAACACTGCCCACTCAACCAAAATAAGAATGACTTCTGCAAACAGTTATGCATCCACTGATTCCTCCAACAAGTATTTCCAAAGCCTAATCTAGACCCTGTGCTCAAAGCTCTAGTGATCTCACCCAGGAATCACAAATTAAAGTGTCCTACAGGAGCCAAGAAGAAGCAACAGTGGCAAAATGGAGAATTCATGCTTCATTTGATGGGGCAAAGTCAGCCCCCGCCCCGCCCATGCATCAAACCTGCACATTGTTTTTAAAACTTTTTTGTTTAAATATTTCTTATATAAAAGTAAGGGGGTTATTTTCATTTAAAAAATCCCAATTTCCAGTTTTCCCTGAAAAAATGGACAAGCTGACAACAATGGACCCACATTTCCAGGTAGCGTTAGTCAGTTCACTTGCCTTTTTTCACTTATTTATAATTCTCAGCTGGTTCCTTTAATTTTTTGAGTTTGCAGCCCCTACTATTGATGTTCCCTTCTGCTTCAAATGTGGGGCTTCCAATCCTCTGTTGGAATTGTGTGCAAAGGAAGAGTAACCCAGCCCTGAGTGAGAGTCTAAGAGGATTTTCCTTTGAATAAAGCACATAGACTTTGAGACTGTTGTTTGGATGATCTAAGATTTTTTTTTTCTCAGCTTACTTTGTGATTTCCTTATAGGTTCAAGATGCTAGACAACTGGTCTCCAGAAACCCTGCCAAGTCTCTTTATTGAAGCTACTTGTTTTATCACCAACTTAGTATTTGTTTGCATATGTGTTTTAATTTGTAGGTAGTACGAAAGACACTTGAAAATGTCTCACAGAGACAGTAGCTCTTCTTTGTGTTCCCCCATCAAAAATGCCAGAAATCTATCTTAAGGAGGATAAACAGAGCATCCTGCCACATGCACACCCAGGGACCAGCTTCCCCTGTAAATCATCATCTGAACCATCAGGCAAAGCTGCTGGGGTATCCATATTAATTACCATAGTCTGGCAGTTGTGCCCAGGTCAACAGCACCTTGATTTTATTATGCTGCAGGTGAAATTCACTGCATACCTGGTATTCCTGAGGCCTGACTTCTGCAACTGGATCCTAAGACTGGAAACGTCTTGTGTTAATATTGGGCCATGGGCATTGAGGGGAGACACAGTTTCCCAAAAGTATCCATTATTTCATATTCCAAGCAAATATTGAGGGTGGGAAACATGGGGCATAAATACTTAGGACTCTTTTTTGCCTTTTTTGAGAGTGACTGGAGGAAAGGGGAATGTCTCCGTTTAGGTTTTCTCTAAAGCAGACACTGAGATAAGAAATCATGGAAATGTGGTTTAGTTGGGAGGTGACCACAGGTGATGTAGTAGGAAAGTAAGACAGGAAGGGGAAGGAAGCCAACACAGGTGCATTAATGGGAGGGTTACTGCTGGGGCAACTGGGACTCAATCCCACAGGGGACCTTCTGACACTCAGTGGAGAACATGCCTCAGTATTGTCTCCTTGAGCCATGAGGAAGCCAAGATATCTATACACCACCTTCTGCTCCCCATGGTTGAGGGTGGCTCTGGGGAGCATTTAGTCCCTTCCACGTCTGGTCTGCCATATGCAGGAGCCAAGCACAATCCTATGGCCAGAGAAAGCCCTTAGGCACAGAGGTACCCATGCTCACGGTAAGGAGCCATCAGTTTTGGGAACTGTCCACCTAAGCTTCATATGACCCTCAGGGTGGGCCAAGACGTTATGGGCAGGGCACCAACAACACAGCTAAAAGGGATATTCTGGCTCACCCAACTTAAAAAAAACAGTGGTAAAGCTGACTTCGTGCACAGCTGAATTCAGGGCCCAAAAATCTGTCATCAGGACTTAGGTGCTCTCCTTCTTTCTACTCTGCCATCTTCTGGTTGGCTCCAGTCACTGCCTCAAAGTGGAAGGAAGATGGCGACAGTAACTTTATTCCCTACATCTTTTTAGATTCCCTTATTAATTGGAAATACCATCTTTTTCCCCAAGAGCACTTACCTTTAGAGATACATACTGAAAAATATATAGATGAAATGATACAATGTTGAGAATCTGCTCCAAAATAATCCACTGTGGTTGGTGATATAATAAATCAAGATTGTCCATAAGTTAATAAATGCTGAAGCTGGGTGGTGGATACATGAGTTTCCTCTGTGTATTATTATACTGTTACCTCTATTTTTGTGTATGCTGGAAAGTTTTTATAATAAGAAGTTAATTTTGAAAAAAGGATCTCTTTCACTCAAGTTTGAGCTAAAGTCTGATTTCATCTCATCGGCTATTCCTGGGCCACTTAACCATCCCTGAACTATTCACTGTGACCAGGGGAATATAATCACCCCAGTGGCCCAGGCCTGAGCCATATGCTCCACTTCTGAACTGGGGGAAATCTCCACAAGAAGCTCAGGGGCCACAGCAGGAAGGGACTTAAAAGAGGTTAATCAGATACAATTGCCAGAAGAATGTTCAAGAGTGTGAGGTGCAAAATATAGGGTTCCACTGTATAAGAGGACTGGAAATAGAGTGGACATCGGGTATCTCTGCCCATCCAGCACTACTTTCCAAGGATTACAAAGCTTTTTGCAACAGCTTTCCAGGTTTCCCTAAAGAACTGTCCCTCTCTACCTCTCAATCCATGTGCATTGGGAACCCCTCATTCCATCAATGCACATGTGACCTGGTCCAGCCAATGAGAGGCAGGCTATGGTGACTGGTGCAAGGATGTGCACATGACACCAGACTGGCCAATGAAACTCAACCCTGGGACATTGTCTGGAGCCCTTCCCCCTGAGGTGGCTCAGCTGAAGGATGAATGTCTGCCCCTGCCGGTGACATCTTTGCCATCACTTGGAAGAGTGTCCGCCAAAGAATGTCTGACATAGAGGAAAGCGGAACCAAGAAACTGAGAAAAAGAGGTTCCTGATCACACTGTCGAGCATCTGTACTCAGCCCTGCTGGAGACCAAATACCCTGAACGTTTTAGTTATATGATCAAATAAATATCTCTTTTTATCTTAAAGCTCTCTGAGTTGGACTTCTGACAGTTAGATCCCTGGCTAATAAAGTATGATCACCTCCAACGCAGTACTTGGAATTCGTCCTGCCCTGACATCAGCGTAGAGCTGGGGATACAGTTTTACGAGCACATATGTTGTAATTTTCAGGTTAACAAGTAAAACCTTGTTTGAATGTGTGCTTCTAAAGGTGTGAACAATATTGCTCATTCTTTCATGCCCTCTGCAGACATTTACTGAATGCTTTATATGTGCCCAACCCTGTGCTAGGTACTGGGGATAGAGAAATTAACTATGCACCATCCACGTCTCCAATCCTGGTAGAGGAGAGAAGAAGTGCAGAGAGACAGACTGCTGAACACAGAGACCTGGCTTCTCACCCCAGCTCCCGCTCAAACTGCACACAGAGGAGGACTCTATGCAAGACTCCCCCCACGTTGAAGAAAGAACTCTACATCAACAGGCTCCTAGGGAATTTTCGTGACCAGAGAGTATCACAGAGTTTGAGTCAAGATGAGCAATTCAATATCGATTCATTCTGTCTGATCAGAAACCATCAGGAGTCTAATTTTCAATGGGAAGTAAGCATAAATAAAGTGATATCCAGGCCGAGGCTCTTAAGAAGAGGGCATGCCTTCTCCTTATTCTTTCTTCTGCTGACTGGTAACAGAGGACAGTGAGATCTTGGGGATTGGAAGAGCCACAATGTGGCAGAAGCCTGGGTCCCTGAATCACCATGTGGAGGAAAGTCGTTCACCAATCAGGAAGACTGTTACATGAACAAGAAACAAACTTTTACTGTGTTAAACCACTGAAATTCTGGGGTTTTTTTTATTACAGCCTCTACCATTATCTTTACGTACTTTGAATTAGAATGTGCTTCACCCATTCCTCACAAATGGATATCTTTGCTGTTCTTCAAAACCAAGAGGAAGGGATGTTCCAGCTTTATTTGATAAGCTGTTCTCATTAGTATTTTCCAGGAATCTGTTAATGCCTACAAGTCAGAGTCTGTGCTTTATTCATTTCTATAGCTTCCACACATTTCACAAATAGTAGATTTAACAGGAAAGGAAATAACTTGTTCAAGGAAGGAAGGAAGGCTTTCTTTTTGACTAACCCAGTGCTAGGGGCCATTTCACCACAGAGGACATTTGGCAATGCCTGGAGACATTTTTGGTGTCACAACCCGGGATTATTACTGGCGTCTAGAGGGTGGAGGCTAGAGATGCTGGAAAACCTCCTACAATACACAGTACAGCCCCTACAACGAAGAATTTCCTGTTCAAAATGTCCATAGTACTGAGGGTGAAAAGCCCTGGTGTAACCTGAGGTCACCTCCCCAACTTGATCAATTAATCACTTCATCGCTTTTTCTGGCCTCCTCTTACTGAACTCTGCTGGGTCCTGATGCCAGTGGACACTTTTCTCAGCTTCCTAATTCATGAAACATTAATTTTCTGGATGTGTCTTAGAATTTTGCCTCCTGATTAAAGTTCTCTCTTTTTTAATTCATTAAGTGAGAGAGAGAGAGTGTGTATGTAGGTGGGTGGATGGGTGGGAGGTGAGCAGACCAGAAAGACTCCACATTTAAACACATGGGAAAACAGATCTCCTATCTGAGATACACCCATGATCTCTCTTTTTTTTCCTCCCTCTTCCTATGCAGGTGTTTTGGGTTGCCAAAGAAAGAGACCCATCCCAGTTAGTTCAAGGAAAAAAAAAAAAAACCTGTTTATTTGTAAGGACACATGCAGACTGCCACTGGAAAACCTCTGTATTCTTATCCTCTCTCTGTCTCTGTCTGTCTCCCCCTCTCCATGGTCTCTTATTTCTGCCTCCCCCTGGAGTCTTCACCCTACTGTCCCCACCCACAGACTTCCCTTGATCAGCTTCTGGCCGCATCCCTTCAGCTCCCGTATCAACTAGGCTAACTGGAAAATCCTATCCGATTTCTAACACAAAACCCCACACTCAAGTTCTTTTCAAGCCCAGCCACAAAAGTCATCGGTCATCAGACAGTCTGTGGATTGACTGCACTTCAATTAGTGCAAAACCCTGGTCAAACCAGCCCTGCATAGGAAGAAGGGGCGGAGTCTCAGGAAGCAGGGGCTATGAGCTGGCAACCATGACAACTGGCCTCCCTGGTACACTCTCTCTCACATGCTCCTACCCTTTGTCCCAAGTGATGACAACCGTGGAGTTAAACTGAGCTACCAGCAGGATGAAACTACCTCCAAGGCCCCAAGAGGTCACCTAATCATTTTGCCCCTTGTATGGGCTTGCATCCCTGCTGAGGGACGGTCGCCCACCTTGTCTGGGAATACTTTTTTAGAGGATCCCAACTCTTGGTCCTCAGTCTCAGCAGCTGTGAAGGGGAAGGAGATGGGGCTTTTCAGAATAACATTTAGATTACCCCACAGATAGCTTCCTCCCCCGGAATCGCTCACAACAACAGCATCCAGCAGGGCCCACACGTCTCGTTCTGGATCCCTGTGACTCTGGAAATCAGGCAGCTCTTAAGAAACCCTGGAACACAAAGGCAGAAGCTCATCCATTGCTATATCACCAATGCAAGAGGCTTCCAACGCAAGCGCGGTCACAGCTGGGTCCAGCTGCACTTGGCGGGGTTTCCAGGCCACTCTGCCTGAGTTGAAATCATTATGCTGTTTCTTTCATTGCACAGGAATGCGGGGGTCTCTCTAAACTATGGCTCATAGCAAAGCACACAGGCAGACATGACAAGAAACCTGTTCTCCCTGGGAGAGGAGGGAGAGCAAATGCTGAAACTTTCGACACTTGAATACAACACCAGCCTTGGCGAATTTTACTCAGTATGAAAGATTTCAAATAATGGGAACACTGTCAGGCAAAAAGAGAGGTGAAAAAAGCAGAATGTGCATAACATCTCACATAACCCTAAAAACAAGAGGGAAACATGGTTTAATTAAAATAAAGTAAAAGGTTGCTTCTAGGCTCCTGGAAACCCTTTTCAGAAAAACTTCATGTTAGACGAGCCTCAGTCCAGTCCAGCTGGAGTTCATTCAATGCCCTTTCTTTTGGATGCTACCAGCTGTGAAATGGGTAAACTATTGACAAATATGTTATTTTTCCAACTGCACCCATACTCGAGAGCTTAAGCAGCAAAATCCCCTAATAATACTTGGCCCCAAGTCAGAATGTGTTATACACCTCCTGTAGCCAGAGCCAAAAAGCTCAGAAGAAACCTTGGCACCCTGCAAAAGGTCCCTTTTTAGCATCAGCTGTCCCCTTGGCAGTTTGTTAAAGCTGGAGGAGTATTAATCCAAGTGAAATCTCTTTCAGGAGACTCTTAGTAAGGAAGCTATAAGAGGGGGGTGGGAGGGGATGGCTGCAAAGTGCAGGAACACTGCAGCAGGTTAGGCTACTCAGAAGGAGCTATTTTCTCCCAGATCCTGTAATTGCCTGGAGCATGTGATCTTCTTGAAGGTCATTAAAGACATGCTGCTGTCAGATTCCTCCCAGAAAGTTTATGCTTTGATTAGTTTCCTGATGCTTATTTCCTAAAAGGCTCTTTTTGTCCCTCAAAAGAAAAAAATGAAGAGCATTAAAAATGTTTTAAAAGGAATTAGATGAATAACCTGCTACATGTAGCTTGGCGAGATGAAAGGGAACAGCAAAGGTGAAAATGGCGCCGGCTTTCTTGGGGTCCGCTGCTAGGTGGACGACGCACGGGCAGCATATCCCCTCCCCGAAAATGAGGCGCCTCAGAGGTACACGACGTCAATCGTCTTCTACACCACCGCTCAGCCTCTGACTCGAACACAACCACTTACATCATTGGTAAACCCCACGTAAGCTTCCTGTGGCCCTTGGGGCGTTTATAGATCCCGAAAGGTTAAAACAAACCCCAAAAAAAACCACCTCTCCTTGTCTGTAAGGATTCAGCTGTCTAAGGGAACATCTACAAGGACTCAGTGAGATAAAGAAGTAGAGCTGAATAACTGCCCAGTGAGTGACAATGATTAAACATATATATAGCTCACAATGCCAGTGTTTCGAATCAAAGAAGGAAATCAAAGTATTTCCCCCAACACAATAAGATGGAGCCAGTTTCTCTTGGATCAAAGGCCCCTTTTGTCCTCACCATATTTGCAGATGTGTGAGTCACAGGCAGACCTAATGCGGTCATTACCTTCCCCATCTGTAGAGACGTTATTTGCCAAAACTTCACCTGCAATATGGACACCTTCAGCCATCCTAGCTCAGGGGCTCCCTGGTCACTTAGATGTAATACTATGGCAATAGTGTCCTGCAGACAGCAGCTACCTCTTTTTATTATTTTTTTTAAAGCCCTGGATCAACTTTGTAAGCTCAATTTGCTTTTATTTTTGTTGAAGGTACTAAATTAATTTGTCATCAGTCATCCCCCCAGCAAAGGAGGCAATGGCTCGTTAATGCCATAATTTGTAAGATATTGAAACTGCAGGTTGTCTCCGAGAATCCACATGCCCTAAATCTCCAGCTTTTGACTTTGGGAATATCACACTTATTTCACAACCACACAGCTTCTGGAGCAGCATGTCTCAAACTTTACCACAGACTCAAATCACTGGGAGACTTTGTTTAATGTAGATTCTGACCCAGTCAGTCCGGGGCGGGGGCCTGAGCGTTGGTATTTCTAACAAGCTCCCAGGGGATGCTGAAGCTGCTGGTTCCCGGACCACACCTTGAATAGTGAGGGCCTGGGAAAGCTTTACTTAACCAGTTAGTAGATACGTGGTGGTTGAGCCCTCAAGCTCTTAAGTCATATTACCTGGGTTTATTGCCAGTCTCTGCTATATACCCTTTCTAACTTTCCTTGTGCCTCAGTTTCCTCATTTGCAGAATGGTATGCAAAATAACAGCAAAAATAGAGTTGCCATGAGGATTAAATGCAGCAGGAGGTGTAAGGCTCTGAGCACAGCACATGGCACGTAATAAACAGCCAAGATGTGAGCTCCTGCTGCTGTGGTTTCCTCTCACAGGTCCCTTGGGTCCACCTCCCTCCCGGCCAGAGGAAACTCAGGAAGAGTCCCCAGAGACAGAGGATATGAAATTGAAAGTTTCTGACTCTCACAGTGCAAACTACCAGCTTAGTCTTTTTAACAAGTAAGGTCTTGTCAGCTCATTCTACCATTATAGTTTGAGAAGGGCTGTGTATGCATGTTTTCCAAAAGCCAGGCCATGTTGTATGGTGGAAAAAGAATGTGGGTTTTGGAATCAGGCAACACAGTGTGCAAATTCGTCTCTGACAGCCTCTATTTACTCACCTGTAAATGGGGATAATAAAACCTACCGTACAGGGATGCTGTGTGGATCAGGGATAATGTATGCAAAGTGCCTGCCCCACATGCAGTAGGCACTCGATAAATGGAAGCTGTTATTATTATGTTACCATCAAAATTCCATACGCACAATGACAAGCAGGAGAGGAAACCAACATAACTGGCAACTTAGTCTGGATAATGCTTTGATCATCCAGGAGAACAGAAGCTATTTGCTAACCTGAAATGGATGATAAATGAGGACAAGATTGCTCAGTGCTTGGGTGCAGAGCTTTTCCGTGGCCTTAGATACAGGGGATTGAAGTTACTGGATGCAACAGGTTTTTCCATGTGGCCCACAATATTGTGAAGTTGGCCCATGTGTCAGCTGCTCTACTAGACATTCAGTGGTGACCCAGACAGAGGCCCCACCCTCAAGGAGTGCCCACCTCATGGAGGAGATAGAATCACATAAATGAACAGATAAAAGTTAGAGCTGTGTAAGGCTCCTGAAGGGCACGCTCCTAAGAGAGCAGTTAACAGGATTTCACAGAAGGCCTCTCCGAAAAAAGATATTTAATCTGAGTTTTGAAGGATAAGAAAAAGGCAATCAGGTGCAGAGCAGTGGAAGAGCATTCTCGGCAGAGGGAACCGTGAGTGAAAAGGCTCTGGGGTTAGAAACAAGGAGGAGGAGAATGGTAGAAAATGAAGGCAAGAAAAGCAGGTGGCAGCCAAATCACGCAGGGCCTGGCAGTGAGGATACTGGATGTCATTCCAAAGACCATGGGATGCCAATAAACAGGGGATGCCACACATCTGTCCTACAAACCCTAGATTGAACACTGAGGGAATCAAGCCCCACGGTGGCTTGAGACCATGGGGTCAGGACTTGACTTCTGAAAGCCTTCTGCTTCCTACTAGAGATTGAAGGTCTTTGACCCTGGGGACACCACCCCAGTGTGGAATTTCTTAAAGCCTTTTGGATTCATTGCCAAAAGTGCAGGGGAAGCAAAGAACATGCGGCTTTATCTGCAAGTACCAGGAGGCACTGGATAGAGACACCCCAAACCCTTGTTAGGAGAAGTCAGAGCCTCCAGAGACAGTGCTGAGTAAACACACTACTGCCCAGCCTGTCCCTCCACCTCGGGCTCTGCAATCCTAAGGAATAAGTACATCCCAGACGGAAATTGCCCCTGGCAGCCTCCCTCAATTACACAAATCCAAGACAGGACAGGGAGAGGCAGAAATTCTCCTCCAGTGAATCTGAAAGCCGAGAGCAAAGCAAGACAGCTAAATTATAATCCCCATGCCGCGAGCAGCCAGAAGGAAGCACGGCTCCCCGAGTCCCCTGGTCCCCAACTGCTTAGCTAAGTCTGTCTACACAAGGCTGAGTGGCCAAGAGCAAAAGAGATGCCTTACCAACTACAGGGATGATTCAGACACCCAGGGACAGGAGAGGGAGGGTACCTTCTTCCTCTGCCAGGAATCTAGGCATGCTGCAGGAGGGGGCAGGAGATGGGGTAGGAGGAGGCTTGGGGCCAGTCTTTCCCTGTCCTCAGCTCACTAGGTAACAGCGAGTTCTCTCATACTCAGAACAGAGGAGGTCTGACACATTCATACCTGCAGGGGAGCCGGGGTGAGGACAAAATACGGACAAGGAAGCAGCCAAATCGCAGAAGGGAGGGGCCCAGACCTCCCTTCCCCCTGCCACCCCATGATTCCCACTAAAATGAAGTAGGAGGCCTCTGAGAAAGCCCCTTCCAAGTGCCCTGTTTTGCTTCCTTACCTGTGATTTTGCTTTCCTTAATTATAAAAGTAATTTGGAGTCTCTCTTAACACTTCTGGGTTCTCTGATTGTCTTGGTTATTTTATTTTTAATATTTTGTGTTATTAGTGGGTTTCAACATTTTCTCAGGGGTTTACTGACCTTTGTGTTTTTCTCCTCTAACCACTTGCTAATTTTCCTGGTCAGTTTTTCTTCTGGTGCATTTGCCTTTTTCTTAATTTGAAAGTAATCTTTTTATATGAACGATATTAACCCTGTGACAAACATTGCCAACTTTTTCCCCTCCCACTGGCTGGTTTCTATCAATTTTTATGGCATTTCTTGAATTCTCTGAAAGGACCACAAAGCAGCCATCTAATTCTGCCAAAAATACTCTCTGCCTTTGAAATAGGGTTTCTAGAATCTCCGTGAATCATCTGCTCACGTGCCCAAAAATGTCTCAGAAATCCTTTGCTTTTATAAACCACACCATTTATAAACCAAACCTTCGGCACCAATCTACTCTTCTTCTGCCTGTGTAGAGGCCTGGACCAGATTTGGGAAACTTCTGAGTCACACTCTGAAGTGCTGAGGTCACCGTAAACAAAGGACAGTCTCTTGATGGCTTGGAGATGCCCTCAGTCACTATAAACACCAAAGCTCACACTCGTCCGCCCCACTCAACCCCTTTCATTCACCTCCATTCCTTTTAGTCTAAAAGACTTCCTGACAGCAACAGGTGCCAAGCATCCCTCACAGAAACTTCATTATCAAAACCTGACTGCACTGGTACAAAACGGAGGGGTCCTCGATGGTGTTTATTGACTACACGCTCAATGTGAATCACCTGTGAGCTGTGGCATCTGAAGAAACATGGAGCTCTTCATGCTCAGCATATGCTTTCTCACCCCCATACCTTTTGCAGGTGACCTTCCTCTACCTAAACAACACCTCCCCACTTCCATACGCCACCCAGGTTGGCCAACTTCTAATCATCTTTCCAATCTCAGCTTAACCATCACCCCCTCTTCACCAGCAGTCAGGCTGGAATAGGCACCCCTCCACCAAGAACCCTTAGTATCATTTCTAGCACAATTGTATAATTATGTATAATTGCCTGTTTACCTGTCTCCCCGGCCCTTGAAGGCTTGAACTGTGTCTTTCACCACTGCATCCCCAGCAATGAGCACAGAGCCAGGCTCATGGCTCACAATCAGTACATATTTGTGGAATCAATGGATCATTTCAAGTGTTAGACCCATCGCTATCTGCAAAGGTCCATACCAGAAGTATGTATAAGAGTATTTAGCTCTTATACAGTGAAGAATTAAACCTTTCCCCAAAAGAGGGCTGGGCTTTCCTTTGGCTTCTCAGTAAGCCCTCGGAATGTTTTTGTTTGCACAGGGGACTTGACTAACACTGGATATAGTCTAACAATGGGATTTACGGTGGGGGCTTTGAGTTACATATATCAGCTCAACTGGGGACTGAAATCACTCATGTGGGCAGTCAACCATAGACCCCAATACTCGGAGCATCAAGGCTTGGCAAGCTTCCCTGGTTGCCACTACTGCACGCTGTTGTCACACATCCCTGCTGGGAAAGTAGCACCGTCCATGACTCCACGGGAAGAAGACAACTGGAAGTTTCCACGTTTGGAACTTTCCCAGACGCTGCCCTATGTGCCTCCCTTGGTCGCTTTTAGTCTGCATCCTTCACTGTAATAAACCATATTACAGCTTCCAGTGAGTTCTGTAAGTTTCTAGTGAATTATCGACACTGAGGGTGGTCTTGCGGAACCCAACATTTGCAACTGATACCAGATATGAGGGTGGTTTTGTGGACTGTACTCCCTCAACCTCACAGTTCCTCTCTCTTAAAGACACTCTGAGGGCAGTGGCTGTAATAAGAACTCACCTGGAAAATGTGAACCATAAAGGACAGGCCCGATGTATGGAATGTCAAGACTGGCAAAGCCATCACTGTGGATGCCTCATTCATTAAAACCAGCGTGGAATGCGGCACGCTCCTCTCCACTGTCCCACCCCTCCAGGATGGAGATGGCAGCGCTCTCCAGGGAAGAGAATGAATCATGAGTGCCTGCTTGCTGCTCCCCCTCTCTCCGACAGATGACTGGGCAAAAATAGAAGAGAATTCCTTCTTTATAAATATCTTTACATGCTAAATGTCTCTAAAAAGCACCATGTGCCAAGCTAGTCTGTTAAGAAACAGATGCAGAACAGATGCAAAGGCCCATGAGGTAGCTGAAAAGTTAAAGAATTTTTATTCAACAAGAGGCAGAAAAAGTTTCTTGGGAGCATAAATATGATCAAGGTTGCCCAAGGCAACTGGAGAGCTATGGAAAGTCTGGCTCCCAGCTTGTAACACAGCATTTCTTACCATGTCATTTTCAAAGCATATATAAGTGTGTGTGTATGTGTTCCGTCCATGGCCACTCTTTATCCATTCATTTAACAGATATTTACTAAGCACCCATTATGTGAACAACTCTCTTCTTAGGATATAAGATACAGGGGTGACCAAGACTAGTAAGTTCCCTGCTCTGAATGGACACACATTGTGTCCCAATGGAAGGAGTCAGATAAAACATAAACAAAATAATGTTTAGATAGACCTATGCTACAGAAGAAAATAGAGCTGACAATATAGTAATGTTGAGCATGGAGGCCACCTGAACTTGAGTGAAAGGCCTGTGAAAGGCAGCAACACGGAGATAAAACTTGAATCATGAGAAGAAGCCAACCATTGGAAGATCTGGGGGAAGAAAATCCCAGGCAGAGGGGACAGCAAATGCAAAGGTCCTGAGGTGGTGCTCAGGATTGCTCCAGGAAGAGAAAGAAGGGACCAAAGAAAAGGAGAACAGGATTTGGTCTGAGATGTGATCAGAAGATTAGGGCAAGCCTTTTAGGCCATGGCAAAAAACTGATTTTAATTCTTGGTAAAATGGAAAGCTGTAGGAAGGTTTTAGTAAGGATGAATGTGATTAGATTTATGGGTTTTGTTGTCGTTCTTAATCACTCAGGCAGCTAGGTCATGCACTGACTGTAGGATATCAAGGCTGGAAACAGAGACCACTTTGGAAGTTGTTGCTGCCACTGACAGTGGTTCACATAGGGAGTCACGGTGGAGATGGAGAAATATTTTATGGCTACGTTTTGAAGGCAGAGCTAGCGGCACTTGCTGATGATTTGGACATTGCAGTTAAGAGAAAGAGAGAAATCAAAGATGACTCCTAGGTTTGTAGTTTGAACAGCTAAATGGAAAGTGGGGTCATTTACTAAGATAGGAAAGGTAGAAGGAGGCACAGATTTGGGGACACGCTAAAGGTGAGAAAACGGAACTCAGAAAAGCCACACAGCTGGGACACGGTGGAGGCAAGGTTTGAATGCTGGTCCCTGGGACTCCAAATGACAAAGCAAGCTGAATTTCCAAGCCTGGTTCAGAGAAGAGTTGAAGGAAAAATCACATCAGTCCCAGGCAAATTCAGGGCATGCCACACAGCTGATCTATTTTCAGCATCCACTCCTGTGAAGGCTACTTGTAGAATCACAGAATTAATAGAATTTTTGAGCTAAGCAGATCCTTAGGTTCAAAAGGACACCTGCATCTTTGCAAACATGATTCACAGAACATTCCCTGAGTAGGCAGATGGGTCAGGCTGCTGAGTAGCCTTTGCTTTGAATGGAGCTCCGGACACAGACCCATCGTCCAAACCATCCTTTCTGCTTCCTCCCCACTGTCAAAAGAAACAGGACATTATATAAACCTTCTGAAATGCCAAAAGGAGGAATTCTATATTTAACTCCCCTCCCAGCATCCAAACATCACGTGATGGAATGTTGAGGATCCAATTCAACAATATTGAGTAACAAGGAGATAACCCAGGGGACTCTCCCCTTCTCCCTTCTCCTCCACCTTCCTGTCTCCAGCCACCCACTGTCATATCTTCATTAAGGAAGCTCAGCTCAGGCAGATCCCCGAGAAAGCAAACAGCTGGGGGAGTCTATTATGCTAATAGAGATGCTATTAACACTGGCATAGCTACCAGGCAGCTGGAACTCAGAGCCAATCACGGGCTCTTCCTCCCCTTCAGCAATCCCGAGAAGAAGTGTGGGGACTAAGGAATAAGAGGAAAGGAGGCAGCTTTATAAAAACCAATGCCCTCGAGGCTGGAGAAGCACATGAAATGGAACTTCAGCTACTGCATCTCCGAAGCTGAGACCTTCGTTAGAAAGGTGCTGATAAAAAAAAAGTCACGTCTATGAGACTGCAAGAGCTGGGATGATGGCAGGAGCCGATCAAGAAGGCATGCAGTGAGGCTCCTGAATACACTTACTGACCAGCTTGCATGCTGTAGGCGATCAGTAAATACTAAACACAGAGCCTGCTGGAGAACAGGTTTTAATGAGACCAGAAACAGCGTATAGAGTGGGCTGCCATGGTGAAGGGCCATGGAGACGCTAGGCAACCAGCCTCATCTCTGCAGGTCCTGTGTCCTTGACTCTCCCTGGGGTGTTCTCAGTTACAAAAAGAAAGCAGGGCTTCCCTGGTGGCGCAGTGGTTAAGAATCCGCCTGCCAATGCAGGGGACACGGGTTCAAGCCCTGGTCCAGGAAGGTCCCACATGCCGTGGAGCAACTAAGCCCGTGCGCCACAACTACTGAGCCTGCGCTCTAGAGTCCCCGTGCCACAGCTACTGAAGCCCACATGCCTAGAGCCAGTGCTCCGCAACAGGAGAGGCCACCACAATGAGAAGCCCGTGCACCACAACGAAGAGTAGCCCGCGCACAGCAACAAAGACCCAATGCAGCAAAAAATAAATTAATTAATTTTAAAAAAAAGAAAGAAAGCAAACCAACTCAGGGGAAATTCATGGGGACGTTGGAAGCTGAGGGAGCCCTCCCTGGCATGGCTCAGGTCTACTGCTCCAGTCTCATCATGAATTGTGGTTCATTCAATCAAAAAAAAAAGGAAAGGAAGGAAGGAAGGGAGGGAGGGAGGAAGGAGAGGGAAGGGAGGGAGGGAGGGAGGAGGGGGAAGGGAGGGAGAGAGAGAGGGAAAGGGAGAGGGGGGGAGAGAGAGAGAGAGGTCCCCAGGACAGAGCAATAAATAAGAGAAAGACTGAGGGGACCTCTACCCTCAGGGAATTTCCAGGCCCCTAGGGGGGCAACAAGCATACTGGAATAGGAAAGTACCTCATGTTATAAACCCACAGAGGAAGAGCATTCATTCCAGCCGAGATCAGGGAAGACTTCCCAGGAGAAGTGGCTTTTGAACAGGAAATGAGGAATCATAAGAGGGTAGCCAATTTAAGAGGCAGAGAAGAGAGGTCCACATGGGGAACATGGTGTATGCAGAGGCTTGGAGAATCTGCTCTTCCCTTTGCTTGTAACGTGCTTGTGCCCCTTATCTGCCATGGATCCTGTGTTCCTCCCCCCGATATCACTTTGCCTAGCGTTCTATAACAGGAAGAGTAATTCATCATGGTTATTAGTATTTTGATGTTTTGTTGTTACTACTACTACTGTTATCATTATTTTATTTATGAGCACTTAGTATGTGCCAGGCACCATGCTAAGCATTTTCCCTACATCATCCTCTTTTTAGCCCCACGTCCCTATAAGAAAGATGCCACTATGATCTCCATTTATAGGTGAGGAAACTGAGGTCCAGAGAGGTGAAATAACTTGCCCACAGTCACATAGCCAGCAAAAGTGGCAAAGTTGGATTTGAGCCCAGGTAATATGACCCCAGTGCATCTAAATATCTGCTATACCACTTTCCACTAGGTCATCACACGTACCATATGTAGCAAAGCTTCACATTGAACTATGTCTTCATGGCTTTCCAATCTACCCATTTGCCCACTTCACATCCTTCAGCATTTATCATTCAAGAGTCCATAAACACTGGAACCAGCTGGACATGGGTAAATCCCAGACTTACTACTTACTAGCTCTATCATTTTAGGCAAGCTATCTGAACTTTTAATGCCTCAGTTGTCACAATCACAACATGGGGATAATAATATCTACATCCTGAAGGACTGCTTAAAAAATTAAACAACATAATATATTTAAAGAGTGTAGCAGAAGGCTGGCCCGCAGACTGTATTAATTTCCTATTGCTGCTGGAACAAGTTACCACAAACACAGTGGCTTAAAACCCTGCAAACGTACTATCTTAGAGCTCCGGAGATCAGAAGTCTAAAATGGGTCAGCAGGGCTTCCCAGAACTCCCTTCCCAGCCCTAGGGGAGAACCCTGCCTTTCCAACTTCTAGAGGTGGCCTGCATTCCTTGGCTCATAGCCACAGCACCCTAAGCTCTGTGTCCACTGTCACGTCTCCTTCTTTGACTCTCACACTCCGGCTTCCCTCTAAGTACCCTTGTGGTTACACTGAACCCACCCAAATAATCCAGGATAAGCTTCCCATCCCAAGATGGGAAGAGTTTTAACTTAATCACATCTTCGAAGTCCCTGTGCCACAAAAGATAACATATTCTCAGGTTCCAGAGATTAGAAGGTGGGTATCTTTGCTGGGCCTTTATTCTCCCTACCATAATCCACTCTCTGGCCCCCAAAGATTCACATCTGTCCCACGGGCAAAGTACCGTCATCCTATCTCCCACAGTTTCAACCTGTTACAGCAACAACTCAAAATCCAAACCTCTCATCCAAACCTCATCAGCTCAGAAATCCCAAATCTTAACATCTCAATCATCTAAATCAGGTATAATCCATCCTGGGGCAAAATTTCTCTCCATCTGTGGTCCTGTAAAACTAGGAAACAAATTATCTGCTCTCAAATTACAGTTGTGGGAGAGGCATAGGATACCAGTTATAGCCATTCCTGATCTAAAAGGGAAACAAACAATGGAAAGAAAAAACCTAGTTACCACACCCAAGTAATTCTGAAATCCAGCTAGGCAAACAAACATTGGTTTCAAGTGTGGAGATAATCCTCTGTGTTTCATGACTGCCTTCAGAGTAATCCTTCCTTTTTCCCCCTCGAGGTAGCATGTGTTTGCAGCCTAGTAGTTTAGCAGTATGTTTCTTGCCTGTAGAATTTTGGGAGTGTGGTCTTCTTTCATTTCATCCTCTCTCTGTTTCCTTCAGACCAAATTGGCAATGTTCCCACTAGTATGAAATTTCAAGAACCTTGTGGGTCTCCTGTGTATTTCATAGGGATTCATTCCATTAGACAAGAGGCTCTTCCACAGACCTTTTCTAAATAATCCACTCTATCCCTGGCTTCTGTTTAGATGGCTGAGAGTCACACACCTAATCTGTTTAAAGATCCCACAGTATGATCAAATACTGTGACATTTTGATCATTTCCAGGCACTAATAAAAGGTTATCCAGTCACATCCTTGGCTTTCTCTCCAGAGCAGCTTTCCTGACTGTGTCTCCTACTTTTAGTATCTTTTACAATTTGGATAGGCTGGGAATTTCCCAAGTCATCCTTTTTGCTTAACAGTCCTTCCCTCAATCTATCTCTTTCCTCTAGCATTTTACTAAAGGTAGAAAGAAGAAACCAAGCTGTACCTTCCACACTTTGCTTGGAAATTTCCTCAGCTAACTATCCAAACTCACCGCTTACAACTTCAGGTTTCCACACACCTGTAGAACACAATTCAGCTAAACTTCCTGCCACGTTATCCTAAGGATTCCCTTTCTCCAGCTCCTAATAACATATCCCTCATTTCCGTCTTAGCTATCCCTCACTGGCAGTACCTTTAACATTTATATTTCTACCAACAGTCTGTTGATAATGATTCAGGTGTTCCCTACGATGACATATGTTTTCTCTACGACACTTCTCACTTCCTCAGCGTCCTCAGTGGCAGAGGTGTTAGCATTCATATTTCTACTAACAATGTGTTCAAGGAAATCGAGCCTTTTTCTATGATGTGTCTTAAAATTCTCCCAGCCTCTGCCCACTGCCCAATTCCAAGGCCACTTCCACTCTTGTAGGTATTTGTTGCAGCAGCACCCCACTCCTGGCACCAAAATCCGTGCAAGTCAGGGTTCAATCAGAGAAACAGATCAGTAGGAGATATATATTAAGAAACTTATTACAAGGAATTTGCTTACATAACTGTGGGGAATAGCTAGACACGTCTCATATCTGTAGGACAGGCTGGAATTCTTGGGCATGAGCCAAAGCTTCTAGCCTCAGGTGGAATTTCTTCTTTAGGGAAGCCTCTTAAGCTGCACTCTTAACGCCTTCAACCGATTGACAAGCCCACTCAGACTACCTAAAATAATCTCCCTTAAAGCCAGCTGATTACAGACTTTAGTCACAGCTACAAAACAACTTCACAACCACACCTGGATTAGTGTTTGACTGAATAACTGGCAAATGTAGCCTAACTAAATTGACGAATAAGACTGACCAACACAGGTGCGATACATTATCATGCTACATTCCTAACACTCAAGACAGCCTCTCATGCATTTCTATATCCCCTCCCCCAGGTCCCATGTCCCAGGTCCAGAGTAAGAACACATAAGTCAAATGAGTAAGTTTATAAGTAAATGGGCTTATCCTTTCATCATTACTTTTCGTCTCTCTCCCCTTCCCCTCCTGCTCCACCACCCAACCCCACTGATTCTGCAGGCTCTCTGTTGTCCTTCCCTTCAGTGAGTCCATCATCAACACTTTGGGAAGCCAATACTGTAAACACTGGAGCCTAATAATCCACAGCACAGACCCTATAATCCCACCTCTCCAAAAGATGAAGGCTAAAACAATAAGAATCCAAGAATAATTCTCTCTCTAGCGCACAACTAGGAAACCAAGCTCACATATCAATAAAAAACTTCAAAGGTGAGGTTCACTTGTCTTGAAAGAATGAGTTCATTCTACCTTCAGAATGATGATGACTGATGATGATGTGATGATGGTGATGGTGATGGTGATGGTGATGATGGTGATGGTGGTGGTGGTGGTGATGGTGATGGTGATGGTGATGGTGGTGATGGTGATGGTGATGGTGATGGTGATGGTGATGGTGATGGTGATGGTGGTGATGGTGGTGATGGTGGTGGTGGTGGTGGTGGTGGTGGTGGTGGTGGTGATGATGATGAGGATGACGATGAGGATGACGGTGATGATGACAGCAGCTACCCTTTACTGGGACTTACCTCGTGCCAGGTGACTGCGCTAAACACTTTACATACAGTATTTAATTTGAACATGATGATAACCTGTCATACTTTGAGTTGTCCCAGCAGGAGACACTGAGACAAAGATTTGAATTTCCAGTCACCTATTTGAGAAATGATCGCAGGAAACACTGGTAGGGAAAAAGAGAAATGAGACAGGGAAGGAAAAGGAAAAAGTAAATGGTGCATTTTTAAGCAAGCTACAACTGTGGGCGACTGAACCTTATTATCCCTGGGGACATCGGGAACCTAGCATAAAATATTTACATTATAGTTGTTGCACCTAAGAGGCAAGGGACTGGGGTAGTTATCCACAACTCCCCATCTATCACTGGCTGCTTCCAGCACCTTCACTCACCCTGCAGGTGGGCCAAAACTACTTCCAGAGTCAGAAAAGACCTCACAGATAGTCACGTGTGTTCATAGTCAACAGCCTTTGATATACAGACATGAGGACTGCGGGGATATGGGCAAGCAAGCACCAGCAGCGCATGCTACACAACCTAGTAAGTAGGTTGTATTAGTCCCATTTTAGAAAAAAACTGAGGCTCAAAGAGGATAAAGTAACTTGCAGAAATGATGGAGCTAGATTAAAATCAGGTCTATCTGAAAAGAAGACATACAAATTGCCGACAGATATGTGAAAAATGCTCAATGTCACTAATCATCAGGGAGATGCAAATCAAAGCCACAGTGAGATATTACCTCACATTTGCCAAGATGGTGATTATCTAAAACACTTTTGTGTTGGTGAGGATATGAAGACATCGGAACACTTGCACACCGTTCGTGGGAATGCAGAATGGTGCAGCCACTATGGAACAGAATGGAGGGGTTTCTTTAAAAATTAAAAATAAAACTACCATATGATCTAGCAATCCCATTTCTGGGTATTTACCCAAAAGAATGGAAATTAGGATCTCAAAGAGATATTAGCACTCCTATGTTCTCTGAAGCACTATTCACAATAGCCAAATGTGAAAACAACCTAAATGTCTATCTATAGATGAATAAATAAAGAAACTGGTATATACATGCAACAGGATACTATTCAGCCTTTAAAAAGGAAATTCTGCTGTATGTGACAACATGAATGAACCTTGAGGATGTAAGATTAAGTGAAATAAGCCAGTCACAGAAGGACAAGTACTACATGATTCCGCTTTTATGAGAAATCTAAAATAGTCAAAAACTCATAGAATCAAAGAGTAGAGGAGTGGTTGTCTGGGGCTGGGAAGAAGGGAAAATGGGGCATTTCTTTTCTTTTTTTGATGTCCATTATTTTTCTCAATTTTAAAAAAATTTTTTACTGGAGTATAGTTGATTTACAATGTTGTGCTAGTTTCAGGTGTATAGCAAAGTAAATCAGTTATACATATACATATATCCACTCTCTTTTTTTTTTAGATTCTTTTTCCCATATAGGCCATTATAGAGCATTGAGTAGAGTTCCCTGTGCTATAAAGCAGGTTCTTATTAGTTATCTATTTTATATATAGTAGTGTGTATATGTCAACCCCAATCTCCTAATTTATCCCTCCCCCACTTATCCCCTGGTAACCCTAAGTTCGTTTTCTACATCCGTTGACGTCTATTTTTGACAAATAAAAGTTATACACATTTAAGGTACACAATGTGATATTTTTGGTAAATGTATACATTGTGAAATGATTACCTCAATCAAATAAATCTATCCATCACCTCACATAGTTACTATTTGTGTGTTTGTGTGTGTGTGTGTGCGTGTGTGGTTGAGAACACTTGAGATGTTACTCTCTTACCAAATTTCAAGTATATAATACGCTAACTACAGTCACCATGCTGTACATTAGATCTCAAGAATTATTCATCTTATAACTGAAAGATCAATCTCTCCTTTTTCTCCACCCCACCCCCCAGCCTCTGGTAAGCAGAAGACAGGGATAGAGGGTATTATCTAGAAAAGACCTATGGAAGAGCCTTTTGTCTATTCTGTGTGAGACACTACATACATTCTA
Source organism: Balaenoptera ricei (assembly GCF_028023285.1). Classification (NCBI taxonomy): domain Eukaryota; kingdom Metazoa; phylum Chordata; class Mammalia; order Artiodactyla; family Balaenopteridae; genus Balaenoptera; species Balaenoptera ricei. The sequence continues at coordinate 59,038,601 of NC_082653.1, forward strand.
GTTTCCTCCTCTATGAAATGGGGATAATCACATGGTTGTTGAAAGGATTAAATGAGAGAGTATTGTGCTTAGCACAAAGTACTTGCTGAATCAATGTGAACTTGTATTATCATCACAGCTCAACCAAAAGTCATTTGTTTCATCCTCAGAGCCTGGGATCTGCCTGTCAGAGCCACATAATACTTGTCACAAACTCCCAGGTACTAGACAGGACTTCTCCCCTCTCTGAGGGGCCAGCTCCTTGAGACTGTGGCTTATACAGCCTGAGGTGGTGGGAAGAGCCTTGGATTAAGAGCAACAAGCCAGAGCCCAAATCTGGTCTCTGTCAATGCTTGACCAATCTACTCCAAGACCTCAGGTTTGTCATTACCAAAGTGGACACAGCCCCTTCCTCATGGCAGTAATAAAAATTAAAAATTCTGTAGATAACGTTTCATGAACAGTGCCTTCCTTTCATCAAGTCTAACTCATGTTAGTTAGACTTATCATGGTTAATAATGCAGATTCAGAAGTCAGAGAGAGCTGGGTTTGAATCCAGGTCCAATCACTTACCAGCTGTTTGGGTACTTTGTTTCACTTCAATGAGCCTCAGTTTTCTCATCTGCCAAATGGGGCTAAGAATACCCAAAGCATCACAGAGTTAGCGTGAGGATTAAATGAGATATTTAAAGCACTTGGCACAATGCCCGGCACATAATGAATTTTCAGTACATGCCAACTATTTTTGTATTTAATATGCCATCATTATCAGAATGCTTTGAATATAGATGTGCTTAAGGACAGTTTGCTGAATGAATGAATGCTGAGAAAAGAACATCATCAGCTAAGTCCTGGCAGTGCCTGGATTTCAGAATTCTTCATATGGAAGTTCTCCACTGGGGAAACAAAAAGCCTCAAAATTAAGAAAACTGAAAGAGGGGCCTCCCTGGTGGCACAGTGGTTGAGAATCCGCCTGCCAATGCAAGGGACGCGGGTTCGAGCTCTGGTCTGGGAAGATCCCACATGCCGTGGAGCAACTGGGCCCGTGAGCCACAATTACTGAGCCTGCGCGTCTGGAGCCTGTGCTCCGCAACAAGAGAGGCCGCGACAGTGAGAGGCCTGAGCACCGTGATGAAGAGTGGCCCCCGCTCGCCGCAACTAGAGAAAGCCCACGCACAGAAACGAAGACCCAACACAGCCAAAAAATTAATTAATTAATTAATTTTAAAAAATAAAAAAGAAAACTGAAAGAAAATAGAACAGGCTTGGCTAAATTGTCTAAGCCCAGTTGTGTGTGAAATACCTCTAACACTTGATGGAGAAAACACAGATCGGCCTGAGTCAAAACTGAGATCATGAGACAGGCCTGGGGGCCTGGAATCTGCAGAGGCCAGTGGACCTGGGGGTCAAGGTTGCCTGCTCTCAAGAGGCAAGATCTCCAGCTGCTTAGACTTCTCTTTAGATTCGCAGAGCATCTTTCCATGTCATCTATCAGTGATGGGAGGTCGGGGTGAGCATCCCCCAGGGATGGGACAGGTCTCCATAATGCTCTCCCAGGTGGGGAGAGGCAGGGGACACTGGCTCTTCTGAAAAGGCCTGGGGAAAGGAGGGTAGGTGAGAAAACTTACTGAAAGGAAAACAGAAGAGAGGTCAAATCAAAAGCCAATCTGATATATTATTCAAGTACAGATTCTGATTGTCTGTCTGGGGCAGGACTGACATTTTCCATTTAAACAAGATACCCCAGGAAATACAGACCCTGCTGATCCAATGGCCACACTTTGAATACCAAGGCTTAGACATTAGTCCAGTGTTTCCAGACTGCCTTTATGAGAATTACCTGGGAGTACCTTGTTAAAAAGGCAAATATCCAGGCTTGAACAAACCCACTGAGTCAAAATGAGTGGTGGTTATGGAAGGTCAGAGGGATACCCCAGAAGCTGTATGTTTAAAAAGCAATCCCTGGTTATTTTTAACATGAGGGAGATTTAGAAAACACTGATTTGGTCTGTGTCAGGTATAGCAAATTCAAATGCCCCAGAACCAAGATGGGTGATATGAATGATCTAAACCGTCCAGGTAACAATAGGATGTAGTGGGGACTGTAGTAAACTTGGAATGGCCCACCTCAGCGAAAGGAGGCAGCTACTTTTCTGCTCAAATGAGATGTTGCCATGAGGGAATTCAGGCTGCATGTTTCTAGAGCTTTTGATTTTTTAACAGAAACTCTAGATTCAGACTTTTCAGTGAACTACCTTCATGTTTTTTAGGGCTCCTGCAAGAGCAAAACAAACACATCTGCGGGCAACCATTTGTAACTTCCTGGGGTCCAGCAGATGAGAAATAGGGATCTGTGGCTGCCGTTGAATATTTCAAAAGGCCTGGCAGAACTGGAACTCTGACCTGTAATCAGACATCCACAGCCAATCAGTATACTCCATCCCTCGGCCACAGTGATTGGCACATGATCCAGAGGAGTCCAGACAGGATTAGCCCTGGGTCTTTTGATGGAGCTACCAGGAAGGAAACTCTGCACTCACTCTAGTTTCTCTGGGTCACTTAACAGGCAGAATGAAGGACAAGAGCTTCTGGTGGCCATCTTGCCCCACTGGGAATTGGGATGAGGGGATGTCCCCTGAAAATGAAGCTAATACAGAGAAAACCCAAGCTGAGATATGGGAGAGACCAATGACTCCTGGATTTAGCCAGGCTCGAAGACTACTCCTGGTATTTTCAGTTACATCACTCACCTTGTCTGACTTGGTAGCCGCAAAACCAGATTCTTTTTGTGCTGAGATTTAGACTTTACATATAATGTTCATTTGCATTACAGTGTGTCATCTTCAAAGCACCTCTGTGAGGTTAAGCAGGCCACGGGCTATTTTCCACACTTTACAGATGAGATACCAGGGCTCAGAGGGGAGCGATGCCTTGCAGAAGGCCACACAGCTCACCAACGGCAGGACAGGGACAACAAATCTAGTCTTACGACTCTGGTTCAGAGGGCTTTCCACCCGCTCCTCCCCGCCTCCACCTAGATGCGTCCTCCTCTCCTATGACACTCAACAGGGATGCGTTCAGGGGGCCTGGCTCCAGCTCCAAGCTCCACTGCAAAATTCTTCCAGGCTACTTACTCTGAGATATGGGAAAGAAGAAGTGTACAACCCAAAATGCCCATTTCCTCACATTCCAGAGAGCAAAAGGGCACAAGCCCCACAAGGAGCTACTGCAAGATCTACTGAGTCTCAAGGAAACGACAGCAAAGTGCTACAAAGAAGGCAGAGCCCAGGGTCAGAGTCAAGCTGGAACAAATGGAGCTTCACTGCTCAAGTTCAGAAAAGGGAGTAAGTTTTTAAAACAAACAAATAACAAGGATCCAGGGTTCCATCAAGGCAAGAGCCCTGACTTACTTCAGCCACCCAGGCTCATATTCAATCAGTTCAACAAACCGTAGGCGTCCAAACCTCTCCAGATCCCTCCCTACTTCGCACAACCCCTGCCTCAGAATCAGGCACCCTTGCTATGATCTCACTCAACTGCATTCCCATGTAAAATTCTCAGGTCCCGTCCCTTTTCCAATTAGGTACTTAATACATCTCGATCCTTGTGCCACCACATCATCATTTACACAGAACACTTAATTAGCTTCTTGGATAAAAATAACATGTAATTTGTTTGGTAATTATATGTTTCCACAACTGCTGAAAGCAACTCATTATAGGAATTTGGTACACTTAGGATAGATTACCTTAATTCTATTTTCTGTTTATTCAATTATATCTGTCGGTCTTAATTGTATTATAAATTGTGTTGAGCTGGTGAAGGTGACTATAAAGTGGCTGTTCCTTCAGATTTCATGGTTGGTTTGCGAGTTCCCAGTGTTCGCTCCAGGCTCTGACTGGCTCTGCCGAAATGGTAACACGAGGACACGCCAAGACCCTTCACACGAACAGAAAAGCAAGTCGTCAGAACTTTCTGCCGAGGGCCTCCTTAACACGGTGTGTTCCAAGGCAAGGGTACATGGACACATTTTCCTTCAAAGCTTTTAATAATTCAGTAGTTATTCTAATATGTATGAGAAAAAATATAAATAGCATTTCCAAACCATAATTTCAAACAAATTGTTGCCCGGAATGAAACTTAAGTAGGTATTTATGTTTAAAAACATTGAGTCAATTTATGGGCAATTGATGATATGAAAGAATTATTACTTTTTTAAATGTAATAGCAAAATTATGTTTATGTTCAATAAATGGAGTCTTTCTCTTTTAAGATACTTACTGAAATTTTATCATAAAATGATACAATCCCTGCAATGCATTTTAAAATAATCAAGGGGGTGGGTATAAAGGAGGAGAGTATTAAGAAAACAAGACTGACTGTGAGTTGAAGCTAAATTAAGGGTCCATGAGGGTTCATTATATTTTCACTCTATCCTTGTATGTTTGATCATTTTCATCATAATAATTTTAAAATTGAGTTAATTTAAAATATTTGGTTGAATAATAATGTAGGTTGGGGTCAGCACACTTTTCTGTAAAGGGCCAAATGCTAAGTATTTTAGGCTTTGGGGTCCTACAGTCTCTGTGACAACTACTCAATTCTGCTGATGTAGCAAGAAAGCAGCCACAGACAGTCTGTACATGAACGGGTGCAGTTATGTTCCAGTAAAACTTTATTTACAAAATCAGGGGATGGGTTATATAGTTTGTAGACCCCTGAGGTAGATAATACACTGATATGGCAAAGACCATGAGATGGCAATATAGGAAGGTCTGTAAGAGGGAGAGAAGTACTCAACTCTTGGAACCCTGAGATTCCCTCTTTTGGGATAATAAGAGACGCAACAGAGACACAGAAACGAGGAAGTCAGGGATGAGGTGGGAGCAGAGAAGCATATCACTCTTCCATTCATTCAACAACATTTTATAAGATCCTCAGGAGGAGGACATCATGTCAGCCCACATCAGGGGATGGTGATTCCTTGTCATCTGCAGCTCCTGCTGAGACCAGCTCACACACACACACCCCTTGGTTGTGCTGAGCCAGTGGGAGAATGAAGGCTCCCCGACAGAGTGTAAATTGGCAGCGCTATTTCCGAGTGAGTGTTATTCATATTACTGTTCTGACTCTGGAAGTCCACTCACCTTTGGATTTCTGTCTAGAGGTGAAGGAGAGGAGCTGGGGAGGTGATTCCAGGGGTTTCTAGGCACTAGCCTGAATCACAGAATCCACAGTTCATAGCCACACTTGAGATAAAGAGTTCCCCATCGCTGGTGTCCACTTGCTTGTGGAGAAACTACATGACAGTGACATTCCCAAGCTGCTGATGGAGGCAAGAGGCGAGAGACCTCAACAGTCCAGAAACTGCATGAGAAATGACAGCTGTATGTGGTCGTCCTCATGAGGACAACCACACACCCCTCTCAAGTGCAACTGCAAACCCTAGACCCTCAACAAAGATCAGGCATGCTGAAGTCTTCCCTAGACACCTCCCTTCCTTCCCCATTGGGTCACCCAGGTATGATGTGGCTTTGTCATTAGATAATCAAACACCCCTCACTCAACAGAATACTTATTAAGCCCTTAATATGCACCAGGCACAGTATTAGGAACCAGAGAGACTGAGAAGAGTCCATTTAGTCCCTGCCCTCTAGGAGCTCACACTGTAAACCAGTGGTTCTCATCTAGGAGCAATAATATTACCAGAAGATACATGGCGGTGTCTAGAGACATGTGTGGTTATCACAGCCAGGGGAAGGGGTGCTGTTGGCATCTAGTGGGTAGAGGCCAAGGGTACTTCTAAACATTCTACAGTACACAGGATGGCCTCCCACAGCAAAGAATTATCCAGCCCCAAATATAAAAGCATCAAGCTTGAGAAACCCTGTTCTCCTAGAAGAAACAGATTTTAAACAAATGACCGTGTGAAAGATGTAATTATAGAAGTGTGTGCAGGTACAACTGCAGCAAAAGGAAGAGATCAACTCTGAAATATAAACACAGCTCCTGCCTTAAAAGCAGAAATGAAAATCCTTATTTGACCCCCATAACTCCTCTAGATAATTCTCCATTTCTTTGTTCCCTTTCATAGCAAAAATGATCCAAGAGTCATCTGTAATGGCCACCTCCACTTCTTCATTTACCATCCTCTACTTCACCAGCTGCAGGCAGGTGTGGCCACCGCTGCACTGCTGAAGGGCTTCGTGAAGGTCTCTCCACTCAGGCAGATCCGCCGGCCAATTCTCAGTCCTCATCCTACTCAACACTGGACGCCGCACATCCCTCCTTTCCTTGCCTTCCTAGGCACCACGCTGCCCTGGTTTTCCTGCTACCCTCCTGGAGGCCCCCTCTCAGCCTCCTTGCTGCTTCTTCCTCATCCTCCTGACCTCACACTAAAGATGTCAGGAGTTGGCAACCTGTGAGCCAGATCCAGTCCACTGCCCAGTTTTTGTAAATAAAGTTTCACTAGAACTCACTCATGCTCATTCATTTACGTATCATCCAGACTGCTTTCTCTCTATACTGGCAGAGTTGAGTTGTTGAAACAGAGACCATATGGCCCACAAAGCCTAAAATATTTTCTGACCGGTCCCTACAGAAAAGTATGCTGACACCTAACCTAATTATTATTGTATTTAATCATTCTTTTTGTTTAATTGACTATTTTTTTACTCATTTTTATTGGAGTACAGTTGCTTTACAATGTTGTATTTGTTTCTGGCTGTACAGCAAAGTGAATCAGTCATAGGTATAATGACTTTTTCATTGTAGAAATTACCAAATATACAAAAGTAGAAAGTTCTATGACATTAAATGCCATGCACATGCAGGGAACAGCATCTCCAGCCCAGGCTCTCCCCCGAGTTCCAGATTCACTTATCCAGCCAACTTAATCGACATCTATCTTCACTTGGATGTAAAATGACATAATAATGTGGCCAAAGCAGAGATAGAGGCATTCCCCCCCGCCCCCGCTTCGTCTTCCCCATCTCAACAAATAGCGACTTCCATCCACCTTGTTAACCACATTAGAACTCTAGGGTTCTACCTGTTCGGGCAAATTGTGTGAAGAATGTACTGAAATTCCCTGTATTATCTTTGCAACTTTTCTATAAATCTAAAATTATTCCCAAATGCAAAAGTTTAGTAAGTAAAAACCCTAGGAGTCACTCTTTCTCTCTCATTCTTGACTTCTCTTTCTCTCACTCCTCATATCCAATCAGTCAGCAAGTAAGAGTGGTCTACCTTCCAAGCATATCCCAAACCTGATCATTCTCACCACTTCCACCAACACCTCCTAGCCCAAGAAGCTCTCCTGGCTTGTCTCCCACCTGGATTATTGCAACGAGGCTTCCCAGGTGCCCTCTTTTCCCCTCCTCACTCCCTTCTTCTATCAACAGAGCAGCCGCAGTGATTTTTTTTAAACATAAATAAGGTCATATCACTTCTTTGTTTAAGCCCCTTCAATGATTTCCCATCACACTTTGGAATAAAATCCAAACTTCTTTTCATAGCCCACAAATCCTGTGGGAGCTGCATCTGCCCACCTCTCAGAAACTGTCTCCTCTCACTTTCCATCTATCTGTCTGCTCAAGCCACCCTGGTCTGTTCCCCAAACATGCTAAGCCTGCCCACCCCTACCCCAGGGTCCACACACTTGCTGTCACCCTCTGCCCATCCTCCACACAACTCACTCCCTTACTTAACTCAGAGAGACCTTCTCTGGTCAGTCTGTCGAAAATATGCCAGCTCACCCACCCCCAGTCTCTCACCTTACTCTGTTCTATTTCCTTGCCTACCACTGATGGCTACCTGAATTTATCTTATATGGTGATTCATTCTTTTATTATCTGTCATCCCCACTAGAAAGTAAATTCCCTGTTGGCAGGGACCTTATCTATCTTGTTTATCACTGCACCTGGTTGCCTTGAACATGCCCGGCACATAGGAGATGCTCAAATATCTGTTGAATGTTATATGCTGAGTGAACAAAGAAGTCAGAGAAAGCTCCCAAGAGGAGATGACCACTGACCTGAGGCATGAAATGTACATATGTTCATTTCTTTGCTGGCATAGCAACCACCACTACCATAAATGCCTTTGGGGAATCCTTACTCTTGCCATCCACCATCTTTTTTTAAAATTTTTTATATTGAAATATATTTGATTTACAATGTTGTGTTACTTTCAGATGTACAGCAAAGTGATTCAGTTATACATATTCATATATCTACTTTTTCAGATTCTTTTCCTATATAGGTTATTACAGAGTACTGAGCAGAGTTCCCTATGCTATACAGTAGGTCCTTGTTGCCATCTACCATCTTGGTGAATCTATTAAATGGCTTCCCCTGGTCAAGATCTGAGACACAGGATGTAAAGTGGGTCCCACAGCCTTTTTAGTTTCAAACAGCATGTTCCTGCCAAGAACTGTGAGTAGTTTCTGTTCCCCTAACTCCAGGACTTGCCTTGGCCCTGCTCCTTCAGCCTCTCAATCTTATGAGCTCCCCTCTCTTTTCCTGGCCAGAGAATGTGTCTGGGGCCTATAAGTGAATAACTGTTCCTGACTTTACCAGTGGGTGGGGAGGGGGCTTCTAGATGCAGGTAACAACTTGTAACCAAGGCACTGAAGCATGACACAAAAGGAAATGATGGGGCATGAAAATCAAATGTTCCTTCAAGGTACAGATGTTACCCCAAAATTCTGGGACTCCCTAGGGACTCAATTCAAAAATCACAGAGCTATTTCCCTAGAACATCTCTTATCTACAGGAAAACAGGGCATTTTCTGCAAGATCAATGTTTGGCCAACATCATCAGCCTCCATTTTTGCTTCCTTAAAATGAAATCAAGCCAGCCAACTAAAAGTTTCCTCCTGCCTTTATCATAATTACTATCACAGACATTACCATCTTGTGTTTGTCCAGTAATTTCAGCTTTTCAAGGAACATTAATATACATGCTCCCCCAAAGCCTCTGAGTTCAAGGCATTACAGGTTCTTCAGGTGGAAATACCAACCTGTTAAAAACAAACAAACAAACAAACAAAAACCCTCAAAGTCATGAAGGCAGCCCAGCCTCTACTGACCCCCAACCCTCCTCATCAGAGACTGCAGCTTTTATCGAGGCAGCTGCAGGTGAGACATTCATTCAAGCCAACAGGAAGATAAATGCCGAGCCTGCACACTCAGAACCTTCTGCTGACCTAGCATCATGCCAACAGAGATGTTGAACTTGTCACTCATCCTGAGAAGGAGTCACAGCGTGCCTGAGCCGGCCCATCTCAGACATCTTCTCCCCGGCAGTGGCCACCAGGAAAGCTGGTACAATGGTGGTCTGAGCAGGGAAGACCACAGGACTGAGCAAGCCGTTACCGGAAAATCAAGACACCTGGCAGATCCAAGAACATGGCTGGTGCCATTTCCATTTGCCCCAAATTAGCATCAAAGTCACGAAGAGTTAGGGTTAAAATGCAAACACCCCACGCTCCAACCACACCATCTACATATGGTTCCCCATACACACCGTGTACTTGGCCGCCTACATCTTTACTCATGCTGTTCTCTCTGGCTGGATAAGCCCAGGCAAATTGCTTATTTTTGCCAAAGTTAGCATTTAATATGGACATAATTATGGTTAAACGCCATGGATACCATGTGGCAATCTTTCTCCCAGCTCCACAACTGAAATCTTTCTCATCCCTCAAGCCTGTTCTTCCTCCTCACCAGCACTCACTCTGATCTGATTCATTTCCCTGTGGTCTCAGCAAACTGTTCTCTACCTTATCATCCTTCTTGGCTGGGTGTTCAGTTCACCACTGCCTTTACCAGATAAACTCACTCTTCCTTTAGTTAAATCCATTTCATCTTCTTGGCAGGCAATTGCGCTGAAGTCAGCACTCTCTCCACAGCCAAACTCTAAAAGATGTGCAGCCTTCCCTTTCCTTGGTCAACCAGTCCACAAGTATTGGATGTACTGGCCAGCCATCACTTGCCAGGCACTATTCTACGTGCTAGGGATACTAAGTAGATAGACCTGCCCCTGCCTTCTTGGAGTGTACCAGGGAATCAGGACAGTGATAAAATCATTTCAAGTATGATAAAGCCATGAGGTACACACATGGGTAAACACTTGTTTTCCTCTTTATATGAATTTTATAAACATTGTATGGTTAGAGTGACTTACTTGTTTCTATCTTGTTTTGTGGCTGGAACATAAGATCCTTGAGGGAAAAGCCCTCAAAGGACAGGTCAAAATAAATCATGTAGCCAGAGATAAGTTCAGTAAACTGACTCTAAGTCCTTTAATTGAGAGACTCCAGTATCAAACAACCCTTATTTGGGCTGGTTAGATATGTTCTGTTCCTACAGAGGTACACTTGCCTAAATCTGCCACTTGGGCAACTGGAATAGAAAGACCTCACAAATGCACAATGTCCTGGGATTCAAGATGTACATTCAACGAACACCGCCTGGTTACCTACTGGATGCGAAACCCTGTGCTGAGTGCTGAAGGGTCTTCGCACGTGCTGTTTCCTCCACCCCAAGTGCCCCTCTCCCATATCCACATGGCTCCTTTCCTCTCGCATTAAGGTGTCTGCTCACATGTCCTTGCATCAGAGAGAGGTTCTGTGTATTCATTCATGCTGCCCACCAACCACTCCAGCTCCCCTCTTTCCAGGCACAAGGCAGGAGAGCACCTTCCTCTCCCCCTGAGTTACCTGTAGCCAATCAGATGTGTGCTGAAGCCTTTAAGAGCTCGTACCTGACTCATCACACCCCTTCTCTCCCACCCATGACAATCAGCCACACTCCATGTGCCACAGGCCCTGTCCACCTGGGTCTCCAGGTGGAGGGATGTGGAGCAGAGCCCCGAGATGACCCCTGGATGGGTATGTTGCATGAATGAGAAATAAGCCCCCATTGTTATAAGCCATTAAGATGCAGGGGTTATTGTCTCTGCAGCATAACCTAACCCATCCTAGTTGATGCAGCTTTTCTGAAAACCCTACGCTGAAGGGCAGCTCCTGTCACTCTCAGCCTCTTTACCCTGCTTTTATCCTAGCGCTTACCACAATCTAACATTACATATGTGTCACAAGTTCATATTTTGTCCCCATCCTCTTGAATGTAAGCTCTCTGAGGGCAGGGGCTTGTTCTATTCACCCAGGATCCCCAGTGCCTTCAAAAGGACACAAGAGGCGCAGTACATATTTATGGAATGACTCAACGAACACACGAACGGAAATAGGTAAGAATGGTTCCTATTCTCAACAAAAATATCCTCAGCTTCAGAATGCCGAAGCTGCAAAAGCACAGGAAAGGCACCTAATCCCATGGAGGGCAATGGTGCAAGTTCTCCCAGAGGGATGACTTCTGAGATGAGTTTTGAAGGGTTCCAGAGAGAGGCAGGGCCGCAGCACGGGCAAGAAGCCAGGTGTATTGAAACAACTGGAGCACTATTTTCATTATATTTTATCAAGCCAACAAGGACAAGCATTGTATAAAAAACAAAAGCGGAGTTTTGTGATTGAATCGATTTAGGAAACAATTTAAACACATTTTAAAAGAAGTCTATAGGGCAGGACTTCTCAAAGCCTTGAATGGGATAACATGTGTTGTAAATATCCGAGGGTTTCCTGATGTTCAACATCTTCTAAACTTGTTTTGGCTCAAACTCTTCTCTGGAGGGAACACCTCCCGGAACTAATTTTGTATTTTTGATACCACTACTTAGAGGCAGAGGTATGGTCAGGGAACAGAACCTTTCCTACATGCAGTTGAACCATAGATGTTGGCTGCTTTAATGAACTCTCTCTGGGAAATGCAGGACTAGAGGAAATTGAAAAGGGGGGAGTGAATGGAGGCTGGAGGTTAGAGAGGTGGCCAGAGATCAGAAATCAGGGTAAGAGGGTTTGTACGGCCAGTAGTTTTACATTTCATCTGAAGGCAATGTGGTGTAAGTGACAAGTTTGCACTGAGGATCCCCCATCACAGAAAAAGGATGTCCTTGCTGGTCCTTTCAACAGCACCATCTGACGGACCAGGAGACACATGAACCGGGAGTCAGGAAGGAGGGTGCCCTCAGCAAGTCCTTGAACCACTCTGAGCCGCATCTTCCACATCTGCTTAATGGCTTGAGTTAAATACATCCCTTCTGTCGATTATTTTGTTCAATTATGCGACTTTGATGCTGTCAACGATTATGATGTTGGGTGTCTAAGGTACCTTCTTTCCAAAGGCTCAAAAGATTTCAAAAGACAGTGAATAATCGCGCAGAAAGTCTGCTGTAAGTGGCAGAGGGACCCTGGACAATAAAAGGGATGGTGCAGCCTTGAGGCCGGGAGAACTGTGTGCTTTCGGTTCCTGCACACACACCTGTCTACCTTCTCCTCAGGGAAGCTCCTGTGCCTTACAGTGGTTTTCAACACTCTTGTCACTCATAGAATTAACTGTTCCATGGCTCCACCCAAATCTTCTGATGCAAAGAGCAAGAGGGAGGGGATCACGCCATGAGGCTGAGCTGCCTGCCTTATCACGTGTGGTCAGCTGTGTAGCAGAATATCAATTTAAAAAACCCAAACGATTAAACTGTCACTTCTTATTAGATGAAGAATATTCAAAGATGCAACTAATAAGGGAAGAAAAATAAGGAAAGAAAGTATGTTTGTTGGAGCCAGTGCAGCTACAGCTTTCTCACTGTTGGTCTACGCTGGCAAGACAGCCTCTCGGGCCGGTGGACACGGATTTGCTCTTTCGAACCACATATACCAGGCACGGGGTGGGGGCTGGGGGTAGACGGAAGTGGCTACAGCAAGGACAAAGAGAGGAAGACGTTCAGCCGTATGGGAGGACGTTCTGTCTGTGGGGCACAGGAGGCAGAGGAAGGTAATTGCCTCCAAAATGAGAAGTGGAAAATGCACCTTCACACTCAAAATTTAAAGGACCTAAGACAAAGCAGGACTAGCAATGACCTGTTTTGCATTTGTATTTCTTTTTAGAGTTTTCAGGGTTTCCATAGGCTTATCACGTTTGATCTTGGTAAGAACACTGAGAGGTCCATCAACACAGGTGAGGGTGGAGGAGGGAGGGAAGAACTCAGTGACAGCGTCAGAACGAGGGGGAATGTGGAAGGAAGAGCAAGATTCCCGAGTTCACCTGATGAGTACAGTACGGGAGACAGAAGAGCGGGAAGGGGATGAGGAGCAGATTGCGGCGATTCTCAGGTGCCTGGCTAAGGGTTTAAATTTTACCCTGGAAATAATGGCAATATCTCCAAAGCTTCGAGAGTGGAGATTAATATGCTCAAAGCTCCCCTTTGGTGGTGTGAGCGGTGGTTGATAGTGAGCATATGGGCACGAAGACTGGAGTCAAGAGTCCAAGTGAAAGGTGATTGGGACCCAGTGACACAGAGAGGAAGGTGGTCACCTAGAGTCAGGTAGTTAAGGAATGGACAGATCCAGAGGACCAGATGTGGTACCAGAGATGGTTTTGTCTTACACAAACAAGGCACAAAATAACATTAAAGCACATAGGATAAAACCCTGATTCTCTTTCAGTCGTTCTAATTAGTTGATGAGAAAGTCTCATTTCGGTGCTAATAGATCTTCAACACCTTTCTAACACTTTCTAATGCCCTTTTAAAATGTTAAGCCTTAGTAGGAAATAGCACCTAGTTATATTTAATAGCACTTCTGTGTTTCCTCTTTTTTATTTTTCTTTTAAGTTTGTGTGTAAGAGAGATTTTGTTTGTTTGTTAGTTTACTGTTGCCATCTATTTATGGCAGAGGAAACTGGTTTCTATTTTTTGTATTGCTATAGCATTTCCTTTTAAAATTTATTTTAAGATGTAAAGAAAAGCACTGTAGGAAAAAAAGTAAAAAAAAAAAAAAGGTCAATCTTCAATAAGTTAAATGTAGCATTACCATGTGACCCAGCAATCTGTTCGGTATATACAGGTGTTCAACAACAAAACAGGTTGAAAGAATTGAAAACAGGTGTTCAACAACAAAAAACTGTACACAAATGCTCACAGCAGCACTATTCATAATAGTCAAAAGGTGAAAACAACACAAATGTCCATCAATCGATGAATGGCTAAACAAAGTGTGTTTATCCACAGTGGAATATTATTCAGACATAAAAGGGAATAAAGTACCGATACATGCTACAACATGGATGATCTAGATCTCATGTCATGGCTGTGTGGCTGACAGTTTGTATTTTTGATACCACTACTTAGAGGCAGAGGTATGGTCAGGGAACAGAATCTTTCCTACATGCAGTTGAACCATAGATTTTGGCTGCTTCAATGAGTTCTTTCAACCAATTACCCTAACCCAAATCAACCATAAAAGTTAATAGATTCATTTACGAGATAAAAGTTGATCTCAATGTATTTTGGAGAAATGCTCAAATTACCAGAGAGCTCATTATTAATTCGTTCTTCCTCTTTTCTCTTCCCCAAGTATCCTGAATTTCTTAACTCTTTTTTCCCATCCAGGTCCAAGAGCGATGGGGAAAACTCTGTTCGTGAAGAATCTGGCAGAGGCACATTAATTGTTCAGGCAACTCCCCGTAAGGCCATGTGTGAGCTACATGAATCATCCCTCTCAAAAGAGTATTAAGCGCCTATGTGCACAAGCGTCCGTGCCTTTTGCAATCTGCTCAGTGCCCTTACTCAGTCTGCCGCAGCACTCCTCAGCTGCCAGGGAAGCCAATGGAAAAGTATTAACATTCTCGCACACAAAGTTCTGCCGGGGCTGGACACCAACCCCCAAACAGAAGAACAGATTCCACTGGATGCTGGCTAGATAAAGAGGCAGGAACATCAACTGACACTTGTCTACTTAGAGCTTCAAAGGTTTTGTGAAACATAGGGCCCAAAGTGTAATGAAGACTTCACTTGTTAAGCACCTACTGTGTAGATGGTATTGCACAGTGAGCAGACCTCAAAACCCAGAACCAGGGTTCTCATCCAGGGAACATTTAGCAGGTCTGGAGACATTTTGGTTTGTCACAACTGGGGCTGCAGGATCCCACTACCAGAATCGAGTGGGAGAGGCCAGGGATGCTGCTAAACAGCCTACAATGCACAGGACAGCCCCCCACACACACTCCAGCCACCACATCAGTAGTGCCGAAGCTGAGAAACTCTGCCCGAGAGCCAAACTAGAACTGGGTTCAAATCCTGGCTCTACCACTTACCACCTGTGTGCGTTCAGACACACACCTTAAGTTCTCTGGGCCTCAATTTCTTCATCTGTAAAATGGGGATGATAATGAAACCTACTTCATCGTGCTGTTGTGAGGATGTGAAGTGTTAATATGTAGGATATATTACTGTTAGCATAGCAGGTTCTACTTTATGTGCCAAGCAAGGTGCTATACACTTTTCACAGGTAATTACTGATCTTCACAACAACCTTGCAAGATTGGTATTACTATTCATGTAGTTTATAGATAAGGAAGTTGAGGCTTAGGATAGTTAAGTGACTTGCCCAAGGACACAGAGCTAGTAAGCTGAGGAGCCAGGTTTTGAGCTGTCTGGATTCAAAGCACATACTCTCGCAGGATTCTCCAACAGAGGGATGCATGGCCCAGCAGTACACACACAGAGAGAATAAATACAGTAGAATTTCCCAGAGCATCACTTTCTCATGACTCCTTGGTGAAGGGAAAAACTGACACATCTATCTGACAAGTCACTTTACAATTATTTTGGCTTTAATAACATCATAGTTACATTATGAGATGGGCTGCATAACCCCCATGAATTTCTAAGATAAAGCACAGAGAGAAGGCATTTAGGGCACAGCCTGCCCTCCAGGGTATGTTTACCAGACTTTCCCCCTGTATTGGTTTCCTAAGGCTGCTGGAAAAAATTACCACAAACTTAGTGGCTTGAAGCAACACAAATTTGTTCTCTTACAGCTCTAGAGGTCCAAAGCCTGAAATGGGTCTCACTAGACTAAAATCAAGATGTCAGTCAGAATGGCCATCATCAAAAAATCTACAAATAATAAATGCTGGAGAGGGTGTGGAGGAAAGGGAACCCTCTTGCACTGTTGGTGGGAATGTAAACTGATATAGCCACTATGGAGAACAGTATGGAGGTTCCTTAAAAAACTAAAAATGAACTACCATATGACCCAGCAATCCCACTACTGAGCATATACCCTGAGAAAAGCATAATTCAGAAAGAGTCATGTACCACAATGTTCACTGCAGCTCTATTTACAATAGCCAGGACATGGAAGCAACCTAAGTGTCCATCGACAGATGAATGGATAAAGAAGATATGGCACATATATACAATGGAATATTACTCAGCCATAAAAAGAAACGAAATTGAGTTATTTGTAGTGAGGTGGATGGACCTAGAGTCTGTCATACAGAGTGAAGTTAAGTCAGGAAGAGAAAAACAAATACCGTATGCTAACACATATATATGGAATCAAAAATAAATGGTTCTGAAGAACCTAGGGGCAGGATGGGAATAAAGACGTAGATGTAGAGAATGGACTTGAGGACACGGGGAGGGGGAAGGGTAAGCTGGGACGAAGTGAGAGAGTGGCATGGACATATACACACTACCAAATGTAAAACAGATAGCTAGTGGGAAGCAGCCGCATAGCACAGGGAGATCAGCTCGGTGCTTTGTGACCACCTAGAGGGGTGGGATAAGGGAGGGTGGGAGGGAGATGCCAGAGGGAGGAGATATGGGGATATATACATATGTATAGATGATTCACTTTGTTATATAGCAGAAACTAACACACCACTGTAAACCAATTATACTCCAATAAAGATGTTAAAAAAAAAAAAGGAAAAAAATATAAAAATAAAATCAAGGTGTCAGTAGGATTGTGTTCCTTCTGGAGGCTCTATAGGAGGATCTGTCCCCTGGCCTTTCCCAGCTGCTTAAGGCTGCCTGCGTTCCTTGGCTCATGGCCCCTGCCTCCACCTTCTAAGGAAATCACTCCAATCTCTGCTTCTGTCATCCTATCTCATCTCTCACCCCAGTCTCCCTCGTATAAGAATCCTTGTAATTACATTGGACCCACCAGATAATCCAGAAGAATATCCCCCCTTGAAGATCCTTAACTTAATCATATTTGCAAAGTGCCTTTTGCCATAAAGGTAATGTATTCACAGTTTCCAGAGATTAGGACATCTTTGGGGGACCGCTGTTCTGTGTGCCACATTCCCTGAGGCTATTGGAGTAAAACTATTTAGGAAGCACTGACGTCCTAGAGGTATTCTAGGAAGGATCCCAAGACAAGGACTCAGTTCCTCAATGCAGGAGCCCCGCTGCCAGGACAGAAACCTTACAATGAGAAGAACAAAGTCAGTCTTAGAGAAGATGGGGGTCTGGGCTCTGAGCTGGACATCTTAACTCCCTCCCAGTTCGGGAGTAGAATTAGAGCACTAAGGAGGCTTGGAATTAAGCTTGAAGTACCACCCAACCTCTCTGTATTGGTTTGCTAGGCCTGCCATAACAAAGTGCCATAGACTAGGTGGCTTCAACAAGAGAAATTTATCTTCTCACAGTTCTGGAGGCTACAAGTCTGAGATCAAGGTGTCAGCAGGGTGGGTTTCTTCTGAGGCCTCTCTCCTTGCCTTGCAGATGGCCATCTTCTCCCTGTGTCTTTATACAGTCTTTCCTCTGTGCATGTCTGTGTCCTAATCTCCTCTTCTTATAACGACATGAGTCACATTGTATTAGAACACATTTTAACCTGAATATGACCTCATTGTACCTTACTTACCTCTTTAAACACCCCATCTCCAAATACAGTCACATTCTGAGGTACCGGGGGTTAGGACTTCAACATATAGTTTTTAGGGGGACACAACTGAGCCCATAACACTCTCACACAATAAACTCCAAAATATCCCAGGTTCCTCCTACCCTCAGATAAAGCCAGAGACATGCCTCATTTCCCTGGAAAACATTAGGATTTGAAAACCTCTACACACCAGGATGGGGAAGGAGAATTTCCCATTCTAGAGGAGGGAGGAACGCCACGGACTCTACACAAATCAAGTACACGATCCCACTAAGGCACATCCATGGCCATCTTCTGAAAGTTGATCTTTAACAAAGCTCATTTATGCTTGGATTATTTCCAGTAGGTTACAAGTTTATTTTTGTGTTTCTGCAAGCAACCACATCACACCCCAAAACCAGAGACTGAAACAGATCCTTTCATTTAATGCCAATGAAAACAGGAGTTGCTTGGGAAGGTCTTGCCCTGGAAGACAAGGAGCAAGGGGGTGGGAGGTGGGTGCTGGAAGCAAAGCTGGCTTCAGCTCCCATGCCTGCCTCTTACCATGGGAGGGAGGCATGCCTGTGGAGTACAGGTGGACAATTAACTCACAGGAGAGAAGGGAAGAGCACTGGGCTAGGAGGTAGAAGTAAGAAGAAAGCACATTTCTACCCATATTTCAAGAAAGGGAACTTCGAAATGTTTTCAGCCCCATCTCCCCATTTCAGGGCATGGCTTGACATACGGCAGAGGAGACGGCCATCCTCTTTCCTGTCCTGGAAAACCACTGCACACGCTTTGGCATAAAAGACATAAGAGATCTCACTACTACTCTAGTGTGATATCAAGCTGATACATACGGGTACAACTGAGATGGTTATTAAAATACTGAAATGCCTGGGTTCTGATTGCCACAGCCTTCAGGGACTTCAAGTCCCTCTGCTACTCAGCCCCTCCCTCAGGAACCGCGCCCACCCCCACCTTCTCATAATCAGTCACTAGAGGACTAATGCCTGGCACAACAAGAGCTCCAGGATCTCATGAAGGGGGAGTCTGCTCTGATTCGTCACTGACTGTCCTAATCCATTCAGGCTGCTATAACAAAATACCAGAGACTGGGTGGCTTATAAACAGATATTTCTTTCTCACAGTTCTGGAGGCTGGAAGTCCAAGATCAAGGCACCAGCAGATTCAGAGTCTAGTGAGGACCTGCTTCTTGATTCACAGACATAACTCTTCTCACTGTGTCCTCACATGGCAGAAGGGGATCAGGGAGCTCTCTGGGGTCTCTTTTATAAGGGTGCTAATCCCATTCATGAGGGCTCCACCCTTATGACCTAATCACCTCCCAAAGGCCATACCTCCTAATACACTGGGGGTTAGGTTTCAACATAGGAATTTTGGAGGGATGCAGACATTCAGTTCACAAGAATGATCATGCTGTACTAGTGGTTAAATACTTTGAAGATCCTCCACACCTGTTAATATCAACCCTAAATCCCTCTTACTTTCATTTAAAATTCATTTCACTGCACCCACCCCTGCCATGGAAACAGAGAACATCTATTCCCTGCCACCCATGCAATATCCCTTTCAGATTGCAGGGCACTTACTGTCCTTACTCTGCCTTCACTTTTCTAGAGAAAAGAACAAACCGTGGCTTCACATCCCCACTGTGCACCACAAAGCCTATGACATGAGCACATCTCCAGCCAACTAGGACATAGTTCTGTACCTCACCTCCTGGCAAATCTTAACAGTCAAGTCCCAAAAAATGATTTTCTGCTGGGAAATTTTACATTTTAAAGCAATTCTTGAAACAACATTGATACAGACACACCGGTTGAGCAATGCCTGGTGACTAAGAATGAATAATCATAGAACTCCCTGCCAGTCTTCAAAATATTTATCATTTTTTAGAAATTCAAATTATTTCACTGTACTTTATATTGGAATCCATCATTTTCTGAGGTTTTCCATTTACACAATGAGAAACATCAAAGAGGTTAAGATGTGCAGCACCTAGGGAATATAAAAATGTGACGTGACTAAATTAAATATATTTCACAGCAGGTGTCATAAAAGACATGCAAATTAAAACAATGAGATAACATTTTCACCGAGCCAATTAGAAAAATTTTTGTTTCAAGTGCTGGCCAGAGTTAGGTGACAGAGATACTTTACCATAGCTACTGGAAATGTCAGTGGTCCAATCTTTCTGGAAACCAATTAGCAGTAAAGGACTTTAAAAAAATAACCACAGCTGATATAAAAGTAATCTAATAAATGCGCATGTTAGAGGATTTGTGAGATTCAGAGAAGTATAAAGAAAATAAAAGTCACCTTTGATCATCACATCCACATCCTCATCATCCACAAACAGCTGCTATTAATACTCTGATATATACCCTTCTGGTCTTTCTTTCTATACTTTATATACAAACACACATATAAAATATACATATTGATTATACAACTTCATACATAGCTTTTAATTTACTTAACATTGTATCATGTAATTAGTATGTAATTAGCATAACAAATTATTTGTAACCATTTTTATCTGCTACATTTTCTATTCTATGGACACATCCTGATTTATTTGATAATTTAGATTTCCTCCTATTTGTTGCTATTAAAAGCAACACCTCAAGAGAACAGCTTTACAAGAAAAAAAGAAAAACACTTTGTAACCATGTGTGGTGACCAATGTTAACTGGACTTACTGTGGTGCTCATTTTGCAATATATACAAATATCAAATCATTACATTGTTCACCTGAAACTAACATAATGTTATGTCAATTATGCTTCAACTTAAAACAAAAAAAAAAAGAAGAGTAACTAAGGAGAAAAAAAAAAGAGTAACCACTACCCAAGGCGAAAACCAACAGCAATTAACTAAAGTACAATTTGACCTTAAAGCTTGGGTCTTCACCCAAGCCTGCCATTTTCAAAATCCCGTTGGTGGAAGCCATGCCCATCGGCTGGCACTAGAGCCACACCAATCTTATCATTCTCTACAGTTCACACCGTCTTCCCATAGTTCTGGCTCTGTTCACTCATCAACCAACACTACATTTCCTCAGCCCCACAAATAGCTTTAGAACAATTCACTTGGAAAATAAGGGATTTTTTTTCCTTCAGCCTTAAGACTATAGACGTACAAAACAATATGGATTTCAAATGCCACTCACTCTTCCTGGCAAGAATTTCCTAATGTGGAAGAGACAAGATAAAGCAGGAGACATTTTGCTGTTTGTGACAACAGAATAGAAATCGGCAAAAAGCTCAATGTTTTGATTGTGAGAACTGCCGTTCAGAAGAGAATTCAGGAGTTGTCAAAGCATCACTGGAGCCTGGCAGCCTTGAAGGCCACGTTAAGAGGAGGGAAGCGGCCTCCTCAACTCCATGGCTCATCCTCTGCCGCGCTGGATGATGACCTGCAGGGCAGGCACGTGGGTCACGGCCTCTCCTGGATCAATAGTTGTTGACTTTGACTCTAGACCACAGCCCTCTAGGGCATCTTCCCTGACAAACCCCCACCCTCAGCCCTCTGAATGAGGTGCTCTTCTATATATTCTCACAGCGGCCGAACTGTCCCAGTCATCAGTGCATCACTCTGGGCTTTAACTACAAGTCTCCTCCAACTAGATTCTGAGTTATTAATACATCAAAGCAAATAATGTGATCACAGATACATCTACAGAACATTTGAGCCCAGGTTTACAGGCTCAAAAAATGTTTGAAGAATGAACATGTTCATAAAGCAGTAAGTAAATCAATTCCAAGGAGCCTATGAATGGGCTTCTGAGGGTCTGTGTGCCCCTGAAACTGCACAGAATACCGAACGCATGCTCTTGAATATGCATTTCTCTGAGGAGGGCCCATAACTCTCATTAGCCTATAAAGTGATCATGACGCCCCCCCCCCCACCAAAATCACTCCACATTATCTTAAATTCCTTGGGTGAGTAGGTAGGCCTAGCTTTGAGCATGAGTTTTTATTTTGCTTGGGAAAAATAGGCACAGTTGGGGACCAATGGAAAATGACTAACCTCTTTCAAGTCAGTGAGATTTAAAGGAGGAAAGGATCCTTGTAACATACCAACTTCAGCAAAAAAGTACAAAGGGAAACAAACTACCATTCCAATTAATGTTTTTCCTCTTTGAATTGGTAACAGGATCACCTCCATGGAGAAAATAGGGCAACTGAGGATCCGCCGTGCATTCATTAAGCAAATATTCTTTCTCTGAATGCTGCACTGTATTATTCGGATTTTTTTTTGCTCTGCACGTGAGTACCTGTTTCTAATAAATGAATAATTAATTAGAAAGAAAACATATCCATTTCCATCTCATGGAAAGTTGTAAAATTTGAACGGAAAGGCAAACCATTTGGAAAGAATTTGGGGTTGTGTTTCTTCCTTGGGAGATGTGAGGGGAAAACAGAAAAAGCGGATAACAATGGAATAGTACCCAGAGCAATTTCTGCCATAAGCAAATGTTCAAAACACAGGGGAGTACAACAGACAAAAAAGGATAATTACGCAACTGAAAAATCAGAGAGAGGTCTGGCTATCTCTTTAGGGTACAAAAGTATTACCACAGTAACAGGTGCAAAAACATGAATATACTTTAATAAATAATTATGACTAACTGAATGCAACTGCGAAAACTTCCCTTTTCAAGATCATTGGCAATTATTCTAAACATCGTCTTCTGAGATAGGCTTCTTAGCCAAAAACATTTCCACTAGTAAATATGACGTCGGCTGACCTACTCATGTTTATATTTATATATGTGTGTGTGTTGATATATACATAGGTTTTCTGCTTTTCAAATATGGTCTACCCTTCAGGATGATGTAAAGTCCTTTGGGGATTTGAGGTGATGATGCAGGGATCATAAATTCCTCCCCCATGCCAGGCACATTTATACTGAATTACTCACACACTTACAGAAAGTGAGGATGTTGCTTTTCAGCCAAATCCAAGGCCCTGAAGTACCAGGATTTGGGGATTTTAAGAGGTGGCCCAATCCAATCTCGCCAATGTGAGTCTGACTCTCTATCCTGCTCCTGACAGATGGGCAGTCATTCTCAGCTCAGTCAGGTCCAACAGATACATTATTCTATGAAACATCACAGTCTTCTATTAGAGACCTAATTGCCAAAGCTTATTCTTCATAACAACCTTATAATTTCATCCTCTGGAATCAGTTCTTTCCCCAGAACAAAAAAATTTTTTAAATATAAGACTTAACCTTCCTAATTTGTAAGGGGGTTATAATACCCCTTGTAACAGCCCATGGGGTATTTGAGCACATCTCTCACGTCCTCTCTGAGATTTCTCTTCTCCAGGCTGAACTTTCCTAAATATTTCTTCTGAGACTCTTATCATATGTTATTTAGATACTACAAAACCCTGGAGGCTCTTCCTCTGGGCACACTGAAGTTTTTCAACATTCATCATCAAATATTACCCCCAAGAACTAAGTCAAGTCTACAGATAATGGTGTTAGTGTTGCTGGAGACAGCATCTGGTGTTACCAGTTAGCCACTGCTCCTACACCTCTGCTAACAGAAGCAAATTTTGCTCCAGTGGCAATTATCCATTCTTGGAGAAGAATCTTTATTATTAATCTCTATCAGTGATGTTCAAGGGGTAGCACATGACCCAGTTCTAGCCAATGAAATGTAAGAGGAAGTCTGCTCTGCTGAAAGGATAGAGGGCCTAGAAGAAAACTTCTTTTCTCCCTCTTTTCTTCCTTTTATGAATGCTGGTATGTGAAGATGTGATGGCTAGAACAGAAGCAGCCATCTTGTGACCAAGAGGAACCAGCAGCTGAGGAAGGCAAAGTAGAAGAATGGAAAGGACCGGAGCCCTTGATGGGTTACTGCGATACTAAACTAGACCTGGGGCTCCTTGTTAAACAATAAAACTAAATGTCTTAATAGTTTAAGCCAGCGTTGGTCAAATATTCTGCGACTTGGAGCAGAAGGCACTCCTAACAACAGAGAAGGTATAATGGAAATATTACCTCTTTGGATTTGAACATTATATTTCTGGAGATGTGGCCTTTACTTTTTTAAGAGCCCTATCACTTCTTGGGATCTCCTGAGCATCTGGTCAATGCAAAACAAATGAGCAACTAAACAAAAACCCTGTAATTGAGGATCACAATTTCAAATGCTTGCAGAGACCATGCAGTTAACATAAATATGTGAATCTGGCTAGATGTGAGATAACAGGGAGCAAGGAGGGCTGTAGGGAACTTGAAAATGCATACCTCTTCCAAAGACAGTAAAGTTCAAGCATTTTAAAATACTATGCTGGTGAAATAAAATACTAATGCATCTATGAGCCACATTCAGCAGGCAGTCCACCGGTTCATGACCCTTACAAAAATCAATCTCAAGTGAGTTGGAAAGTCACATCTCCCCCTTCCTGTAAGAATGTACATCCTTCTTAAACCCTTCAGTGCAGTCTGTAGTATGGTTTCATCATTTCATTCTGGAAAGACAGTTTTGAATTTTAATTCCATCATCCAACACCTTAATCATTTCAATTAAGGCAATCAGATTATTACCATCAAAATCTATTGCCGTCTTGAATCTAAGCCCCTTCCCTAAACCAACTGGATTTGCAATCATTACCTTGAAAGGATAACAAAATAAGAGCAAAAGAATAAGATCACAAGGATTCTTTAATCAAATATCTTTGGGGCTGCCAGGGTCCTCAGGCTATCTCAGAGCCACTTAATCTCTCCTTGGCAGAGAGAAAATGAGAAACTATATATGTCCACACCCTAAAGCCCTAAGCCCAGTGCAAACATGTGTTCCAATTGGTGTAGTTATTTATGGTAAAGGTCACTGAGACGGTCTCCTCTCACAGTCACTTTCACACTGGCCACACTTAGTCTTCCGTTTGCCAGGATAAAGCTCATAGCAAGTCTTAAGAACTCAAAAAAAGCTTCTGGTTGTCCCAGTTAAGAAAATATGAATCATTTCATGTTGGACTCTCCATTTCTAAGAGTTCTATGAGATTCATTCCCAGTTTCTTGCAGGGAATACCCTCACATCACCACATCACCCTTCAGGCTGTTATAATACTATTATCATTTTATTATAATAACCCTTCTGGTTATTAAAAAGTACATGTACTTCGGAGAAAAACAAAAACCACACAATAACAGTAGCATTCCTATAGTAAGTATTTATTATGAGCCAAACACTAAGCTACGTATTTTGTATCCAATATCTCATTTAAATCTCACAACTCTAAAAAGCAGGTACTATTACTGTCCCCATTTTAAAGATGAAGACACTGAGGCTCAGAGACATTAAGGAACTTCCCCATGAGCACCCGGCACCTGAATTTAAACCCAGACATTCTAACTCAAGGTCCAACTTATAATATTAACCATGCTATAATGCCATTTTTTAAAAGATGAAAACAGCCATGAATCTACCCCTCAAAGATAACCACGGCTCACATTTTGGTATGTTTCTTCCCAGTCTTTTCTTGAAGGTGATAAAATTTTCAGAGCTAGAAAGAGGCTTAGAGATAATATCTCCCTAAACTCTCATTTCACAGAAGGAGAAGCTGAGGTAGAGAAGGCTGAAGAGCCTTTTCTCAAGGTCACGCTGCTGTTTGGAAATGGAATTTAGGTCCTCAGACTTGTTGTCCAAGGTATTCTGGGGTCTTCTGACTTGAGTTGGTTGATAGCGGCTTCCTAGAGGACCGTGTTGAGAAGGGTTTAAGGCCTGTGGCCAAAAAGGACAAAATGCTACAGTAGGTCAGTGATGGTGGCCATGAAAGTAGCAGCACGGCCACGTGCACACCCCAAATTTGCCACCTCCCAAGGAGCAGTCCTGGGAGACAAGGAGAATGATCGGGAAAGGCCCTCTTAACAAAGACCACCTACTTTCTTCACCAACATCAGGGGTCTCAAACCCCAGTGCCTTCAGGACCAAGTCCGTAACATAAATGAGTGAAGTGGGCAAGTTGGAGCCTGAAGAAAGGAAGAGCACCAGCCCCATCTAAGGAGGGAGGGACGCTATTCATCTCCAGCAAACTATCACCATGGGGAGAAGTAACCCAATGTTACCAGGCCTTCTGATTTTTCCAAAGAGGCATGAAATTTGGATTTTTTTAAAAATGTGATATCACCTAACTTTAAAATGCTGGCAACTAATTCAAATTTAAATAATTAAGGGGGAGTGCAGAACAAACCAAACACACTAGTTAACAACATTACAACTGTTCCTTTTCATGATGGCCTTATCAGAAGCCACCAACACCCTATTACAAACCTGAGATTTTCCACCCTCTCTCTCTCATTTTCTCTCTCTTTCTCCCCCTTGCTCTACCTAGAGAAGCACTTTCCATCTGAGGCTGCCAATGAGAAGATGAACCCTCCAACCCCACCAGACCACATCTATCAAGGGTCCAAGTGATTGCCAGTGACCCCCGAGGGCCATGTGGGAAGGTAATCATGCCTCTCGGGGTGATGCCTGTTGCTCTCCAATGCCTTCTGTGAGGAGGAGTGGATGACTGCATCTGACATGCCTCCCCACTCTCCCAGGAACTATCTGATGCCTTTAGAGCAGGAGCGGAGCGGGCCCCACCAACATTCTGCTGTGCAGGTCTCCACTTTCCATGAGCTTTCTGTGTCTAATGGGAAGGCCCGTCACTCACATCCAAGCTCAGAGCCGCCAGGTTACGAGAGCACCGACCTCCTGCAGACGAGCTAGGGCTGCACGGGCCTTTCGTACGGAAGCCCCCAGTTTCTGCTAATCCCCAGGACAGCTAGTGATCATCTGCCCACTAGAGAGAAGAGGAGACTTGGCACACACCTATGAAATCAGTCGGCATTTGGGAACAAACACTGCATGGAAAGCCCTGACCCACAGCATGGTAAGTTCTTCCAGAATATGCAGTAAGCTGGCATCGAAACCAATGACTTGATTCATTCAATCACCAAATATTTACCAAGAAACAAATGCAAAAAGCAAGACCAGTGCAAGGTGCCAAAAAGAACATACATGTGGACCAGAAATCAACCTTACTAAAGGTAGAAAAAAATAGAAGAATAGTTCAAATAACTGTGGTATAAACAGAACATTCTGCAGCCATTTAAAATCATGTTTGAGAAGTTTATTTAATGATAAGGGAAAATTCTAAGAATACATAATCAAGTTTGAAAAAAAATAAAAGCAGGTTGTGAAATATAACTGGGTCAAAATCAGAGTGAACACATTCAGTAACCCCTCTCTTCTGCTCCTAAGACATAGAATTTATAGATAAATCTTTAGATATGTCACAACTTATATAGTACTGCTTGAAAATAAGAGAATCACAGATCAAAAATGGAGGGGACTCCCTAAAAATAAATGAATCAGAAGATGAGGCTCTACAATTTCAGGAGGAATCAAAGTCCGTGGGGGAATGGGTCTGATATGAGCCATGGGAGCAGAGGTCCCAACACCCACCCAGGGGAGAAGGGGCAGAACTGGATGGAGAACCATGCTGCTAGCTGTGAATGAGGATGGAACGTCTGCACCATCCACCACAAGTCACAGCCACAAGGATGCCCCTGTATGCACGGGGCCAAAATGAAATCACCTGCATGAGACGAGGACCTAAGCCTGCATCACAGAGTATATAGAGCAGAAAGAGAGCTCTGAGCTGAGCTGTTGACAGGAGCTCTGGTTTACAAGTACACACACTTACAGATATAGGGCAGAAGAAGCCATAAAACTGTCTCGAAAATAAGTTCACAAACAAAAATTAGAGAACATATGAGGATATCCAATGATCAGACTCTACAAAATGGAAGAATTCATACCGGAAGAAGCGAAGATGCTAGAGCAATCAGAGAAAGACTTCATAATAAGTATTTTTTAAATCCTCAAAGGGACAGAGAAGGGATTTACAACCACAAAGTGAAAAGAGTTTTTCATAAAACAAAACAAAACAAAAGCAGGAAGGTATGAAAAGGGACCATTATGTATCTTAGAAATAAAGCGAACCATTGTTGAAACTTAAAACTCCACAGATAGGCAAAATAATAAACCAGACACAAATGAAAAGAGCTGGCTAACTGGAATATAGAATTGAGGAAACATAGCACAAACATAGCACAGAGAGACAGAGAACTTAAAAAAATGTTTAAGATACATGCAGAATTGACTGAGAAACTACACAGACAGAGAAAAGAGAGAATGTTAGAGAGGAAACATCCAACAGATAATGGCTGAGATTCTTCCAGAATTCAAGAAAAATCTGGATCTTCTAAGAAAGCCCAAAGGATTCAATGTACAATAAACAAAACAATATGTACATACAATACAATCCTGAACTTAAAACTAAATACATAGAGCTTAAAAGGAAATAGACCCAAGTGTCCACAGTGGTTACCCCTGGTGATAAGATTTAAAGGGAGATTTTTATTTTCTTCTTTAAGCTTTAATATACTTTCTAAGTGCTCTATAATGAAAAAACATTATTTTTATAAACTGTCTGTGTTGGAGGAATATCATTATTTCAAATATACATATATACATATTCACTTTTTAAAAAAATCTTTTCCTCAAGGAACTTACACTCCAGTAGAGGAGATGAGGTACGTATAGAAATAATATATAAAGCAAAACCCACACGGTAACTGACATGGATGGATGTAGCTAAAATGTAAGCCTTACCTTTTCTGCATGAAGCATTAGGAATAAGGGGGGAAGGGGAGGAGGAGGCGAGGATACTGAGCAGAAATGTACGGGTCTAGTATCTACACTTGATTTACTAGGGGCTGTTACTACAACCAGAGTGCATTTCATGTGGACGGGATCAAAATGGCCAAACCAAGATAAGATTAGAACTTTATCTACATTAAGCGTTATTTTCACTTCTAAATTAATTATATTTCAAGACCACCCAGTGATAAAAGCAAAAATTAACATCTCCATTGTAAATTAAATTAAACCATAAAAATCTGCCACTTAGCACATTTTCAATTATTACAAAGCTTTGTTCTTTTTTTCAAGGGTCAAGAAGACTGAGGAAAAGGTAAAAATTGGGGGGAGAGGCTCATTTTAACTGACAATCAAATTAACTGTCATTCTAATCCACAGGGACACTATCATGTTACCAATTTAGGGGTGCAAACAACACAGGTATGTTCTGGGCTTTACCGAATGAGCATCATCTTAAGAGGGGACAGAGAGATCTTATCGGTTTGGGGAGATTCAGATTCTGTGGTCATAACACCATCGGCACATCCAACCAAACAAGATGGAGTTTTAGGCAATGCCCACGATACTCCTTCAGAGCCAAACAAACTGCACTCAGCATTCAGCTCCGCAAGAAACAGGTGGCAAAGGCACAAGCCAACTCAATGTGTTACTAATGGAAGGAAGGGCTGTTCATATCTCAGACAATCTCTTTCCTTTTTTAACACAACCAGGTTTCTCAGAATACCACTCTTTAACCCAACTCCTCTCAACATCACCTGTACATCCCACACATGGGACCCAACATACACCCAATGTTATCCCACTGACTTCTTTGATTCCCTGCCATCAAGACCAACGTGGAAAGCCCCAACAATAATGAGGAATATGCAGTTCCTTTCACCATTTTTGAGCCAATGGACCCTTTCATTCCTCTCCTCTCCATCCCCTCTTAAATCCCTCTCTAATCTTGACCTCTCTGAAAATGTCCTTTCTCATCTTCCTCTTGCCCTTTCCTGATTCCCTTTTTCTTCTTTACTCTTAAGTGGGGTCACACTCTTGTCCAATCCCCATAAGGCAGTTTCATTCTACAGGAGGGGAAGATGCTTCCACCCATACCCCCTGGACTTCTCAAAACTCCCTTCCTAGTACCCCCTTCAAAGGAGGAGCAGCTGCTGGTCTAGTCAGTCAGAGCCTGACATGGACAGGGTCACTACATATGAAGGGGATGCTCAACTATGAGTCCACTTCTTTTCCTGCTTCTTTGCCTACAGTTGGATGGCTAAGTCAGGTAAGAGCCTGAGCCCCACACCTGCCAGCTCAGCCTAAGCCTCAAGTCACTTCTCCAATTCATTTTTTACCATATTTCTCCAATGATTGTGCTGGGCCCTAGTCTATTCAGAAATTTCACTTTCAAATTGGCTACTGTTTTTTGGAGGCTGTTGCTCTTTCCGTCAAAACTTCAGAAGGGAGACGGAATTGGTGGTAATATTTAAATCCCAAAATCACACTCCAAAACACTGCTGGACAATGCTATTCCTCTCCTTCTTCAGGCCTTCATCAGAAACCAGAGGACCAGAAAACCAGAGATCTAGTTCCATCACACACCAGGTGATCTTAGCTAAGCCTTTAACTGCTCTATGCCTCAGTCTCTTCATCTGAAAGTTACAGGATGCTCTAATGGCCTTGCCAGTTCTGAAATGGTCATTTATCAGTGGCAGGACATGGCTGTTCCCTACTTTTTTCATCCCAGAATGGAGCCCCCCAAACTGAGAGATGGCTGGGAAAATACTCAACCACACATAGAATTCTGCTAGGATGCAAACCATTTAAAATGAATGTTTAATAAGATACTGCATCAGTTGTGTACTTCAGCTGAATGTGCTGCAGCCCAGGAGACCTGAAAGAATTAATACGGTTCCCAAAGGAGCTGGTGGGAATTGCTAAGGCAGAAGCAGAATCTGATCTGATGAATGTAAAAGTGCTTTGAGAGTGTCAGAAGAAAAGTGCTATGACAAATGTCTGCTTGCTCCATTAGGATGTCTCCTGCTATCTAAGGAACATGCTACATGAAGGTCTCAGGTCTGGGGACCACGGCACACAAGTACACTCACCCTTCTCTTCCTGATCCCCCCCATTTCTTTCCCAGGGCTTAGATAGAGGCACAGGGCATCCACAACACCAACCCTTCCCTTTTTTCTCATTCTTCACCTTGCTTCTCCTTTCCCACCTGCACTTCTGCACAATTCTCAAACTGGGCCCTCAAAACATCTCACTCAAATCTTCAAACCTCTCTCCCCTCTTCTCCACAGCAACACTCCCAGCTGGTCCACAGAAAGACCCTCCCTCTCACTCTAAGCCAAGAGATCTGGACATACTTTCCTTCATTCTGACACCCTCTGACTACCTTATCAAAACCCATCCTTGGGAGCCAACCCCTCCATCTGAGGGCCTTGGAGCCCCTGTCAGTCCCTCCCAAGGAACATGTAGGAAAACACCAGACCCTCCATGCTCTGGGTCTGCAGTCAGTTCTCCCCACTCACAGCCACTCCCCTGGAGAGACACGGTCCTGTGTGCCTCTAGCCCAGGGCTTCTCAAACTCTCCACCCTATTTCCCCTAATTGTAGAGGTCTATGGAAACATGACATTTCTCTGCCTTTTTCTGCTTTACCTAAAAACTTTGCATTTTATTCTACAACATTCCCACATTTGATCCTTTAAAAATAGTTTTAGTTGCTTACCACCATAGGGGGAAAAAAATAGACATTTTCCACGACACAATCAGGTAAAATTGATATTATAGGAATATAAGCCTTATTGTTTCATGTGCTCCCAGGCTCATCTCTGTGCACTATTTGGAAATATCCAAGCATTCCACCTCCCCATCATACTTTTGCACTTCCTGAGTTCTTCCTGGCACACCCAAGGTGTCTCTGAGTACCCAACTTTCAGAAGCAAGGCAAAAAGCATTTCCATTCAATTCCAAGTTGAAGAGGCAGGACCTGGGTTCTCACCAGGGTCAGTGGTCACAACCCCCTTTCAGATTAAGACAGAGGCCAGGGGCTCCCGAAGACCTGCGGTGGCCACCATATGATTGGCACATGCTCCAGTCCTGGCAGCCCATCACCTCCCAGCCTTACCTTGTCAGCCATGATCATAGATGCGCCCCCGTGGATGCCCAGGATGGGGATGAAAGTCTGTGAGGAGATAAAATCCAGCATCTGGGCCACGGCCTCCTGGTCGGTATCGTCCCCAAACACCAGGCCGTGGATGCGCGCCCCTGACATGAGGTCACACACGTGCGTGATGAGGCTCTTCGGGTCCGTGCGGTTCATCAGCAGTGCTACCACGTTCAGGTCCAGGGGCAGCTCGGCTGCCTGCTCGGGGCCCCAGAGATTTCGCAGTTCACGCTCCGTCACGTCGTGGCTGTGACCCAGCAGCACTGCGATGTTCAGCGCCGGGGGACCCTTCTCCGCCGCCGAGCCCTGCGCCGGACCGCGCCAGACCAGAAGGGCCGGCAGCACCAGCAGGGTCCAATAACCCAGTCTGCCCATAGTCGCCACTTACGGTCCCTGCAAGGTGGAGAGGAAGAGTCAGGGCCGCGGTGTGCGAGGGTTCTAGACGGAAGGATTTTCCGACCCAGCCCCTTGCTCTAGGAGCCAGGTATAGAAAGCACCCGAGCAAGAGCTGTTGGAGTCACTGACTCCATTCCCCATCCTCGAAGCCATCCACGTCCCTTGACCCATCTCCAACTCTATCCACAACTCCAATCCGAGCTAATTCTCCGTATCTGTCCCCAAATCCATCTTCGCATTCAGCCTCCTCTCCATCTCCGACTCTACCTACATCTCCCACGGCACCCGCCAAGTGGGACCACTTGGATCACTGCCTCTGAAAGTAAGCTCACACCCCGCCCCCTGCTTACTGAGAGCAAACTACAAGCCAGCCCCTGCGTGGGGAGGCTGCAGAGCGACTCCGCAACCCTGCTCCCACTCTAAGCGAGTTGGCTGACCCCGCCCCCTGCGAACCCGCAGGGTTCAGCACCCACCTGCTCCACTCGGCACCCGCAGCAGATCCCGCACCTCTCCTGCAGGGTACACCCTAAGCGCATGGGAGTGAGGACGCTCGCTTGTGCGCCCGAGAATCCCAGGTGCCTGGGGGAAACTTAGGGTCCGCCTCACCTTGCGCAGAGGGGCCATGAAGCGATTTTCACTCATGTGCAAGCAGCCCTAGGACCAGCCCCCTACACGCGCGCATACGCGCACACACACACACTCTGTCTCACGCGCGCCATGTGCAATGCAGAATTCCGGAGAAGAAGCACGTTCCCCCAGCGGACCGACGCGTGGGAGCTGGCAAAGAACGTGCGTGGGGGGGGGGGGGCGGAGGGGCGGGGGAAGCTTGTCTCCCAAGAAGCTCTCCGGCGGACGTGAACTGTACAGCGCTCCCCCACCCACCACCCCAGGCTTTCCACTTCAGGTTCTGTTACCAAGACTTAGGTGCACGTGGGCAGTGGGCTGCACACCCTTACAGGCACGCGCGCATTTCTGTGCACATCCGCAGGCCGCAATAGGGGAGCCCACGGCCATCCGGAGTCCGCACACGTCCTCAGCCAATGCACATACATGTACCGCGCCAGGTGCACAGCCGCGCCTGTCTACAAATACCAAAACAGTCGTGCACGCGTGCACAGGCGCGCGCCCCTCGGGCCGGGCGCTGCTGAAACCAAGGGAAGTTAGGGCGAACTCGCACCGGCCTCGGAGGTCTTCGGCTGAGCACCGCGAGCGCGGAGCCGCAGCGCCCCCTGGTGCTCCTCCCGCGCCTCGCTACCGGTGCTCCCTCTCCCGCTTTCTCTCTCCCTCTTTCCCCAATCTTTCTCCCGCTCTTCCTCCGGTCGAGTCTTCCTTCTCCCTGGCCCGCCGAGCCCAGGTCTCCCGCTGGGATGTACCTGTAGCCGGAGAAGGTCGAGGACGCAGTGGGGCGCGCTGCACGCACGAGCATCTCGGCCGCCTCAGCAGCCACCGGGTTTAGCGGGTTCCCGCATGCTGCGGCCCCCGCGCGCTCCACTGGCTGTCCCGCGCTGTCCGCATCGCCCCCACGGGGGGCGGCTATCCCAGCCGGAGGCTCTGCATCAGGGCTCTACCAGGGCGGAGAAGAGACGGAGAGGCAGGGTCAGCCCACGGGCGGGGGGAGAAGGATCGGGGGACAGGCTGCAGTCTGCAATGCTCACAGTCCCTCTGTGCGCACAGGAGTCTCGACCGGAGATGCGAAGCTGAAGCTCCGTGCCCGAGACGCCCCCAGTGCGGATCCTAAGATCCTGTGGCCGAAATGGAGAGCTCCACTCTGGGGCGCATAGGAGAACCCGAGCCCCAGGTTGGCCACCCTCGAGAAGCTAACACGGCACCTCCACCCTCAGCCCCTGCCACCTCCCCGGCGCCGGCTGCTGGGAGTTGTGCGGCCAGGAGCTGCTGAGCAAGGGGTGGTAGGGAGAGAAAGAGGAGGGAATGGGGGTTGAGTGGGGGGGCTGGCTGAGTTTGCGATGTGCCGGCAGGAGGAGAGGGGGAAGGAAGGACTCCGGCTCCCGCGGTACCGGATCCCCGAGGGAGGTGCGATCTTTCCCACGCAACGACCCTCTTGCGGTCCTGCCGCCCCCTCCTATCAAGGCCTCCCACCGTCCTCTTCCCAAAGGGGCCGCCCAGGCCCCGCGTCGGCACTCACCGCAGCCTCTCTCCACATAGTTCTCAGCAGTGGCCGCCCCTGGTCATCTCCAGGGCTGATGGCTGCGGCCGCGACTCTCAGCGCTCACCCGACGCCATGCTCCGGCTAAGCCCTCGGCGCCTCCCTCCAAGAGCCTGAGCTCGGCTTCCTGCCCCACAACGGACAGTAGCTGCCCGATCCTCTGAGCGCGCCCGAGAGCCCTCTCCGCAGCCCAGGCTCCGGGCTGGTGCGTGTGTGAGGGCGAGTGTGTGTGCGAGTGGATGTGGGAGCGCGCGCGCGCGCGTGTGGCCGGGGATCCCCGCGGTCCCCGGCTGAGAGAGGTGCGCGCGGGGGAAGGCGGCTCTCTCCAGCCCTTAGCTGCGAGGCCAGCTCCGCGCCAGTCGTTCAGCTTCCCACTCCCCGGCGGGAGTCCGGAGAGCTCCTGGCCACCCTGGTTCAGAGCACTGGCAAACCGGGCTCCCGACGCGTGCTTCTGCTGCGGTCGCCTCAGAGGAAGAGGAGGAGCAAGGCAGGGGCGCCCCCACGCCAACTTAGGGACTTGCTCTCAGTCGGCGAGACGCAGCAGCCCCCGCGAAAGCCCGACAGGCTTGGAGCTCAGGCGGGCCAAAGAGGCTCCCGTCCGCAGCCGCCCTCCCCGGAGGCCGGCGGAGGCAGACCTCGCAGTCCCCTGGCAGCGGCGCAGAGAGCGGCCACCAGCTCCCGGAGCGCGCGGCGGCGTTAAGGCCAGGAGAGGCGGCTGGCTGGAGGCGGGGGCGCCTGCGGAGGCGCGCGCCGCTGTCCGTCGTGCTGAAACCACGCTCTCCGCCCGCTCCGGGTGTCTGGTGCGGCGGCTGAGGAATCAATTATTCAGATCTTCGCTACCGCTTCCTCCTCCCCCAGTGCCTCGCGCTGGGTACAGCGATCCCCCTCCACGCACAGGCGCGCCGACACACACACACACGCACACACACACGCACACGCACACACACAATCTGCTCCCGTGCTTCTCCCTGTGCCTCGCCACCCCCGGACAGGAACCCACTCCTCTGATCTCAGGGAGCCCGGACCCTACAACTAAAGACAGCTCTGTATCCTCCACTTGCTTCTTTCTTGCTTTCTAAGTTATACCAAACCAAAGTCGCCCTGAGGCTGTCACTTTCAAGCTACCAGCAGGGGCAAGCCAGAGAGCACGGGACTGCCTGGGTGCGAGGGGCCTGGCTGGCTTGAATTCTGGTAACTGGGCATGAAAAGCAATGCCAAGTAAGGACCTTTGCCCCTTTTTTTTTTTTAATTTTATTTATTTATTTATTTATTTGGCTGTGTTGGGTCTTCGTTTCTGTGCGAGGGCTTTCTCCAGCTGCGGCAAGCGGGGGCCACTCCTCATCGCGGTGCACGGGCCTCTCACTACCGCGGCCTCTCTTGTTGCGGAGCACAGGCTCCAGACGCGCAGGCTCAGTAGTTGTGGCTCACGGGCCTAGTTGCTCCGCGGCATGTGGGATCCTCCCAGACCAGGGCACGAACCCGTGTCCCCTGCCTTAGCAGGCAGACTCTCAACCACTGCGCCACCAGGGAAGCCCCTTTGCCCCCTTTTAAACTCAATTGTATTTCTCCTTCCAACACTCTGCTTTTCTCCCCTCAGGTCCTGGAAGGAAAGAGGCCTTAAATTGTAAGGGGTTTTGCAATCACTGTTCTAACCCTGCATCCTCCACTTAATCAGCCTGATTGCTAATCCGGAAAATGGGGAGGACAATAAAAAGGATCAACTTCTCAGGGTTATTTTGAAAAGAAAATGAGGTAGCTCTTGGTAAAGGAGCCACCAAGGTCCAGCACATAGTAGGTGCCCAATAAACTACAAGGTGGCCTGAGAGGGAAGGGACTCCTTCCAGGAATGCAGATGTGGCTACTGAAATGGAAATAGCAAAGAAGCACAGTTCCTGGAGACCTATGTGTTTATTACTAAGCTGGTGGTTGTATGTTGAGTTCTCCAGAGTTTTATCATCCAAAAGACAGAGAAAGGATGGGAGAAATACTGGAGGGTAAATTAGAATGGGGAGTTGTGTGATATAAGACAGAGAATAGGAAAGTGTTCCAGTTCTTTAGGCTGTAACTGGGCTGAGCTGGGTTAGGCCCATCCCTTGGGTGGAGATGATCATTTCTTGAACTTTGGCACAGGTACAGGACCCTAATTTGGGGACTTACAGGGAAGTTAGGCTTTTTCTATTTAAATGAGGTATAAATTATATACAATAAAATGCATATCTCTTAAGGATTCAGTTCAAATTTTGAAGTTGTATGCATCTGTGTAGACCATCACCAAAAACAAGGTATAGAATATTTTCATTACCCCCAGAAAGTGCCCTTGTGTCCCTTTGTTGTTAATTCCACTTCCTCCCAGTAGAAACCACCAATATGATTTCTTACACCATGTACTAGCTTTGCTTATTTTCGAGCTTCATATAAATGGAATTTGCATTGTATATTTTTTGGTGACTGACTTTTTTCACTTAACCTAATGTCTGGGAGATCCATCCGTGTTGCTGCACGTAACAACAGCATTTTCCTTTTTATTGCTGAGTAGCTTTCCACTGTATGAATACACCACACTTTGTGTATCCAGTCTCCTATTGATGGACATGTGGGTTGGTATATGTGGAGCTTTTTAAAATATTGATGCCTGCACCCACTTCAGAGCTTCTCTATTACAATCTCGACAGGTGGGGCCAAGCATGTTTATTTGTTTTAATTCCATAGATGAGTCTGATGATGCCCCGGTTATTAACCACCGTGCTTTCCATCCTTGTATATCAGTGCTGACTCTGAAATAGTCTTTGATGAAAACTGCTAATATGGAGAGTTTGAAGTTATTAGTGACCAGACTTGCAGAAAGGTAGATCAAACAGGTGTGACCTCTTTTGAATAGAGAAAGAACCCAGCCCTTCATTTGAAGGAACAGTCTAAGGAACAGGCAACAGGAGTCGCCCCAGGCTGGACATCTCCCCAGTGTGGAGAACCACTTAGGGTCAGGTACCTAGAACTCCATCACATTGTGGATGGAGACTGTAACAGTGTATATGTCATCATGACCACTTTATCCTGTGCTGTGATGAAAAGCTAAACCCACCACACAGCTTAGGATGTTGAGTAGGATTTTGCTACTTGAGACTTTCAGATGGAAAACCTTCATAGCAGCTATGCTGACAAAGGCTATGTCCCCAGTAAAGGACCCCTAGTCAACAATGTTCTGCAGTCAATTTTGCCATTTGCTTTTATCACATTATTTACATCATTAAAGTAACTGAACTAACCTAGTCTGGTCTTAAGGAACAAATTGTTTCAGTTGCTCTCAATTCAATTGATTTATCTTCAAATGCTCAACTAAAGAAATGACCCCCAGGGTTGCCATTTGCTTTGAGCCACTTAAACATGTGGTTAAAAATCAACCACCATAACACACCATTGTAAAGCAATTATACTCCAATAAAGATGTTAAAAAAATTTTTTTTAATAAAAAAAAATTTAAACATTTTAAAAAAATCAACCACCATATCGTATCTATGGGAGAGAACTAAAACAAGCCAATCATTGATTATGCATCTCAGAGGAACTCGGTAAAGAATTATAGCATTTTGAAGCTGAAAGACCTTTAAAGACTATCGTGTATGGTGTATTTTCTGTTTTCAAGTAAGTCTGGGGAAATCTGCCTACCTGAGTAACTTTAAGGTGAATTCTTATTAAAGATCTGAGATGTTTTGCAGTTTAAAAAAATGTTTTTATTAATCTGGCAATATTCTAAAAGAAATTAATCATGGAAAACTATCACACGTAATAGCTGCTACCATCCCGCAGGAATACTGTTTCTTTGAATACTTTCTGAGAATCAGTGAGCTGGCCCAACACCTTTATTTTGCATATGGGGAAAGTGAGACTCAAGTGGGACTTCAGTACTAGGAGAGACAAAATGCTAAAGACAAAATTTGGAGCAGGGTCCAGAATTTTTGCTTTAATTGTCTGCTGTGTAAAATAAAATGTGTGAGTGAGTGTGTGTGTGTGTGTGTGTGTGTGTGTGTGTGTGTGTTTGCATTCTACAAGGTTATTGGGATCAAAGCAGTATGAGAGAGGATAGAGCAAAAAAATATTTGGGGGGTGGGGGAGTGAAGTAACCTAAACTCCAGACTAGCCACCACCTTTAGGCATTGTTTTGCCACTGGTGATCTACCTTCACCATCCCTCCAAATTCCAGCCTATGGGTGCCAACACTTGAGCTAACCATGGTCCCAGCCTTCTTGACCTTGTCTTTTTTGTAGTGGCAGATGTCCCGTGCCAAGGCAGACAACACTAACCAATTCTTCAAGTGGTTCTCTCAAAGTTTAGATTGACCTTCACAAGCTTGCTCAGTTCAAGGTGTTCTGGGTAGCCCCATCCACTGAATAAAGTTGACTCCAATTTGCCATTTCTAACTTAGCAAGTTCCCAGAGAGTCCTGATTTTTGCACAACCTGACTCTGATTCCCTGTATTTCCTTTACGTTCTCTCAGATCCTAATCTCCATGTTACCTGGTGACCCTAAGGACTTTCTCCTCTTTAGACCTCAGTTCTCCCATTTATAAAAGAAAGGCATAGATTAGCCAGGATGACCTCAAAGCTGCCTTCCACATTTGACATTTTATGATTCTGTGTCTTTTCTTTTTTTTTTTTAATTTTTTTTTTTTTTTTAATTTTTTTTTTAAATTTATTTTATTTATGGCTGTGTTGGGTCTTCGTTTCTGTGCGAGGGCTTTCTCCAGCTGCGGCAAGCGGGGGCCACTCCTCATCGCGGTGCGCGGGCCTCTTGCTATCGCGGCCTCTCCTGTTGCGGAGCACAGGCTCCAGACGCGCAGGCTCAGTAGTTGTGGCACACGGGCTTAGTTGCTCCGTGGCATGTGGGATCTTCCCAGACCAGGGCTCGAACCCGTGTCCCCTGCATTGGCAGGCGGACTCTCAACCACCGCGCCACCAGGGAAGCCCTCTGTGTCTTTTCTTGAAGGTCTTTACCCTGAGATCAACCAAGGCACTTGTTAACCCTTCCATAATATCTTAACCAAAAGGCTGAACTTCCCTCTCTGCTCCCATAACCCATTAACGAAAATAGTTCTAATCAAAGGGCAAGGCTTTTTCTAAACAAATCTACTGCTAGTCTTGAGAACTAAAATGAAGACA
The DNA here is from genome assembly GCF_028023285.1 of Balaenoptera ricei. Classification (NCBI taxonomy): domain Eukaryota; kingdom Metazoa; phylum Chordata; class Mammalia; order Artiodactyla; family Balaenopteridae; genus Balaenoptera; species Balaenoptera ricei. The sequence continues at coordinate 59,077,975 of NC_082653.1, forward strand.
GCAGCAAAAGATTCCATTCCTTGTTGATCTTTATGCAAAGCAACCCAGTGTCCTCCCTTATATCAGAGGTGGCTAGGAGGCACCAAGGTATACCACTGAGAAAAGGATACTGAGTTAGGAGTCAGGAGTCCTATAATTTACCATTTTGGGAAAAGTCATTAACCTCTCCAGGCTTCAGTTTCTTCATCAGTAAAATGGGAGTAAAATCACCCTACCTCCCCCAGCACTGTAGTGAAGTTCGTGAAAGGCTATGTCTTAATGCGGATCCCTCCAAGAGCAGTAAAGGTTCTGCACCAATTCCAGTGCGGGGCAAGAGGGGGTAGTTCCCACACTACCAAGCAATTCTCAGACACCAGCTGGGTGTCCTACGATTCAAATCAATTCTGGCACTATCTACCTGGAGACAGCATCAGATTCCACAGGTTAAGGTCTCTGAACCCCAAGACTGCCCTCTACTGCAGATGCCAATGGCAAGTTCAGGTTGTTATCTGTGCTTCAGACCAACCGGTTATACATCAGAGGTTCTCATGACCCCCTCCTTGGGTTTGGTTAATTTGCTAAAGTGTCTCACAAAACTCAGGAAACCAGTTTACTCACTATATTTACCCATTAATTACAAAGAATATTAAAGGATATGAATCAATAGTCAGATGAAGACATACATAAGACAAGGTATAGGGAAAGGGCGAGGAGTTTCCATGCCCTCTCCAGGCACACCGCTCTCCTCCCCACAACTCCACGTGTTCACCAACCTAGTAGCAGTGCCTTTGGGTTTTATGGAAGCTTCCTTACATAGGCATGAGAGATTAAATCACTGGCCATTGGTGACTGAATTCAATCTCCAGGCCCTCTGCCCTCCCCTGATAGCCAACCCTCTAATCACGTGGTTGGCTCCACTGGCATGCAACCAGCCCATCCTCAGATGCTTTCCGAAAGTCGCCTCATTAACCCAACAAAAGACACCGTTCTAATCTCTTCACTTAGGAAATTCCAAGGGTTTTAGGAGCTCTGTGCCAGAAACAACAAAGACCAAATATATACGTCTTGTTATAAATCACAGTATCACAAGCAGACCCTGAGATAGGAGCTAAGAACCTCCTTGATCTATCTAGGAGGTGATCCAGGAAGCCCAGGAGGAAGTGGGAAAAGAAGCCAATCAAGGGTGTGTTAATGGGAGGGTGGCACCTGGGCTCAACTAAGTCCCAATCTAGCTCAAAACCGGCTAAGAGACCGTGAAGACTATGCCCCCTAATTATCCCACTTGGTGGCAAGGAATCAGGGGACTCATCCAGCTCCTCATCCTTCATTGGTTGAAGGATTATCAAAACTAAGGGTCACACACAGCCTCTTATTATGTCTTCTTCTCCCAAGCCCAGCCCTTTCCCTATCCATGAACTCTGTTGGGCGTGAATTCCAGTAGAGGTTGCCAGATATAAAGTCACTACAAATCATTCCTTTGTGGAGGGTGGGGGGACAGTCCTTGGGGACCCCCGCTATCTGCATCATAAACTGGTCAGGTCCAAAGGCGTCTGGGTGCCCTGGGCCCTTTGAGCTGGCAGGTGGGGTTGGGGGTGAAGAGTTAAAAGAAAGATGACCCAGTTGCTGAGTTCTTCCATCAGTGAAATAACTCAGGGCCTCAACGATCCCTCTTGGAGCAGTTCGTGGTAGTAAAACAGGATTGTCTAGCAGTCGAGAACTGACTCTGCCCAAGGACACCACTAGTAATAGGCAGAGCTAGGACTTGAACCATTTGTGTCTGGCTCCAGAATCTGCACTTTCAGCAAGTCACTAGCTTGCTGGTCCTCTTTAGATACAGGTCTTTTACCCTCTCTGAGGTTTATTTTCCTCCTCTCGTGGGGTACAAGAATGTCAGATCAGCAATTGCTAGTATTCAAACTTATCATAACCCCTTCTGTAGCCACCTCTCCCACACAATCCTGACCGAGAGAGCAGCGGAAAGTGGCGTTTGCTCTCAGGTTAAAAGCGGGAAGATGCTGAGGGTCTGACGCTCATCCTCAGCTTCTCCTCATCCCCTCCCCAACCCCACCCACACCCACACCATAGCTCCTGACAGAACCCTGGGACTTGGCTGATGAACACACTGTGAAAATGTGGTCCAACCCTGCAACACACAGAAGAAGAAACTGAAGACCCACGAAGAGCAGGGGACTGAACAGAATTACTCAACGGTAAGAGACTGAGCGAAGATCAGAATCCAAGACTCAGGAGCCAGCCAGGCTTTAAAAAGTGGATTCGGAACCCTGGCTCTGAAACTTACCAGCTGCAGGACCCTGGCTAAGTCCCTCAGCCTTTCTGTGCCTTAGCTTCCTCACCTATAAAATGGGGCTAATCATAGTACGTAAATATGGGGGTGCGTAAAGAGTACATTAAATGAGACAATGCACACAAAGCACTTAGCATAGTGCCGGCCACAGGAAAGGTTTGACAAATGTTTGTTTATCGTGTCAGATAGGGCCCTCTGGGACTAAGCAAGAAGTTCCCCTGGGATGTTCTGTCTTCTGACATCCTGACACCTTCCCTGGGCTGCGTGCTGGGGAGGTGAGACCCGCAGGGTAGAGGAGGCAGCCATTGGCCGCCCTGCTCTCCAGCTCAGTGCATCCCAGATGGTGCCCGGCGGGGAGCTGGCTGGTGACGCGCTGGCAGGTCCTCCCTTCCTTGCACAGTTCACCAAGCCACGTGGGGCCCAGGAGCCTCGGGCTGTAGCCCGCTCTGCCAAGGAGACCAGCTGCCCATCCCAGACTGCTGGAAGCCAGGCCCAGGTGAGCCCCGGGAGCAGCCTGTGCCTCCAGCCTCCAGAGAAGGTACAGGTGAGCCATTGGTCCAGCAGCACCTGCCCAACCTCCTCTGCAAACCGCCCCCCCAGCTTCTCTCTGACAGGGAGAGGGAGGGCCTTCCTCAGAGGCCAGCCTCCACCCCACATGACCCGAGTCCATGCCTAGCTTAACACTTTGTCTGAAAGTGACAGCTCTTAGACAACCACCATGCGGCAGAAGGAGAAAAACCAACCCTTCACTAAACACGTGAGAAGTCAGTTTCTTCATCTGAAAAAATAGAGATGATAATAATTTCGACTTCACAGAGTCATTTTAGGGGTTAAATGATATATTGTATTCAGTGACTGGAATAGTGTATGGCCACGTGGAAATGTTCAATAATGTTAGCCACTATCAGTGTCTGTATTGTATTCCTATGTGTATCAATATGATAGCACAATGGTAAAAGCACAGACTCCGGAAGCCCTCTGCCCAGACCCAAATCTCCGATGTAACCGTTCTATTTGGGTGGCCTTGGGCAAGTTGCTCAACGCCTGAAGCCTCAGTTTCCTCACCTACGAAATGGGGATGATATTTGTACCTCCCTCCGTCAGGACTGCTGCGAAGATTAAATCAGGTGATACTGAGTTGCTCAGCACAGCACCTGGTACATAATAAGAGATCAATAAGTAGAGGGTGTTATTACTATTAATGAGCATTAGTACTGTTGCCCAAGGTCACAGAGGCAGGACTGGAATAGGTGTTTCCCGACTCCCCGCTCCAGCACTCGCTGCTGCCTCTCACCCAATTAAACTTCCTGGCTCTGCCCTCCGAGAGTCACTGTTCCTAAAAAAAGAACTCCATTTTTACTGGGAAGTCACAAAATAAATTGTCGCCAAGTCCAGCGGTCAGATCCAAATTACATAAAGAACATTCCTCTTCATTAGGCAAAGCCAAGGATCTGGGCTACAGGGAGAGGAGGAAAGACTGACGTTCACCAACCAGACCCGGGCGCCAAGGGACCTGGCAGGAACCACACTTCTGCACCTGCCTCTAGTTGTGCGAGCGTGGGCAAGTCACTCTGCCGGCCTGAGCCTCAGTTTCTTTCCTCTTCTGCAAAACCACGGTTGTGTGAGAATTAAATTAGGTAAAGCATCTGGCACATGTGGGGTCTTTCATAAATAGTGGGTATTATACTTCCCAGCTTTCTTTCTTGAATGAGGTTATTTGTGAGGTTTGGAGGTTTTGTTTTGGTTTTGTTTTGTTTTGTCTGTTTGGAGTTTTGTTTTGTTTTGCTCTTAGTGAAAGGGTAAAGGATTTTTGTGATTTCTGCCTATGGATGTGTTTCTGCTGTCACTGGGGCGGGAGAGGGGGACTCGCAGCCCCTGGGGGACAGCTGGATCTCTTTCCATTTGAAGAGATGGACCAGGTCAAGCCTAGTGTATCTCTGGGATTAAGGGTACTGGCACCCTGGAGCCTGGGGCCCTGCTTTGGCCAGGAAGGAATCCTCTCCTTTGCTTCCCACTGGAGCTGTTGCTCTAACTGTGTCACCCATACCTGCCCAGACTGAGCACAGAAACACACATGCTCACACATCAACATAACCACCCACTACTCCCTGCCACCTCAGCCCTTTTATTCATGTTGTAAACAAAAGGTAATGTATGTGCATGCCAAAACCCTGCAGTGGGACATAATCCCCCTTCTCTCATCTGTCTCTCTCTACTGTCCCCTTCTCTCCTCCCTCTCTTCTCTCCCGCCAGCCACCTAGCTTCCCTCCCTGGAGGCAACCACTATTTCCACTTCCCCATCAAGAGGTGGAGTTTATGAACCCTTGAAACTAGGTGGCCTTTTTTACTCCCTTGACCAATACAGAACAGCAGAGGTGTTGCTAAGTGACTTCTGAGGCTAGATAAAAATGCAGTGTAATTCCATCTTGTTCTCTTGGGACATTCACTCTTGGAACCCAGTCACCATGCCCAAGCATCCAAGGGAGAGCCTGACACAGAGAGGAACCAAGGCCCGCAGCCCACGACCCTGGCAGGGTTTCCTGCCAACAAGCACACCAACCTGCCAGCCAGGTGCATGAGTCATCTTAAAAGTGGATCCTCCAGGGCTTCCCTGGTGGCGCAGTGGTTGAGAATCTGCCTGCCAATGCAGGGGACACGGGTTCGAGCCCTGGTCTGGGAAGATCCTACATGCCGCGGAGCAACTGGGCCCGTGAGCCACAACTACTGAGCCTGCGTGTCTGGAGCCTGTGCTCCGCAACAAGAGAGGCCACGATACTGAGAGGCCCGCGCACCGCGACGAAGAGTGGCCCCCGCGTGCCGCAACTAGAGGAAGCCCTCGCACAGAAACGAAGACCCAACACAGCCAAATAAATAAATAAATAAATAAATAAATAAAGGTGCTATTTAAAAAAAAAAATTGGATCCTCCAGTCCCCAGCTGAGCTGCCCCAGCAAAGACAAGCCATGACTGCTGAACCCTGCCCTAGTCGCAGATTCCTCAGCAAACTAATTGTTGTTGTTTTAAGCCACTAAGATTTGGGGCAGTGTGTTACACAGCAATAGAAAACTGATACACTGCATTTTTGACAAGCCTCCCAAGTGGTTTTTGTTTTTTAAGTCTTTATTGAATTTGTTACAATATTGCTTCTTTTTCATGTTTGGTTTTTTGGCCGCAAGGCATGTGGGGATCTTAGCTTTCCCACCAGGGATCAAACCCACACCCCCTGCAATGTAAGGCGAAGTCTCAACCACTATAGTGCCAGGGAAGTCCCTCCCAGGTGGTTCTTGATGATCAGAAGTTGAAACTTTGGGATAGATTGCCCTTTGTCATCTCTGTGAACTTGGAAATTACCTTAGTGAGCCATCCCTGTCCGCCACAGGGCATACTTCTGTTGATCTGCACCAAAGCCACCTTAGTAGGGAGACATCAAGAATTCCCTTCTCTACCATGGGGTTGATGAGAAAGACCTGGGCCTCTTTTGCACACACATATGTTTGCACCAACATTTCCCAAGAATGCCTAGAGCTCTCCCCACTTTTGGGTAAGCAAAGCCAATTTTCCATCCATATTTTCAGATGTATTTGTTACCTAAGCAGGAAGCAGCCTTGAAAATTCTTAGGTAAATAATACAAGTCCAAGAACTCCCATGCCAGTGGCCACAGGATACAGGAAATGACAGATCTCTTGGGTCTGCTCAGGCGCAGTCATAGACTCAGCAAGGGACCGGCTCTAAGGAGTGTGTGGCCACTGTCACTCAGTAGAGCAGGAAGCCAAAGACAGGGCAGGGCACCATGATTAAGCACGAGAACTTGAGTTTGAATACTACCTGTGTGTCTTTGGGCAAGCTGCTTAACCTTTCTGAACTTCAGTGTTCCACTATGCAAAATGAGAAAAATAATAGCTTCTTCACTGGGTTGCTATTAAGATAATGCATGAGAATCACCGAGCACAGGGAAGAACTTAGTATATACTCAATAAATAGTAAGACTTACTGTTTTTTAACATGTGTCATTACGATGTGCTGCCCAGATAGAAAAGAGGCAGAGTGGAGAGGTGGGGGAGGCCCTCAGATGGAAGTCAGGAGACCTGGATTCTTGTATTGGTTTTGCTACTCACTTGCTCAGATACCTGAGGCAAGGTGGTTAACAAAGCTGCACATGAGCTGTGAAATGAGGTAGAGGGACCAGGAGATGGTCTCCAAGCTCCTGTGCATTCTAGCTTTCTCCTCTGAAACAATCTCAAAAACCACTAAGCCAAGAAAAGGAGGAATGGTTGGCTCAGAGAAGCCAAAAATGGTTGAACAGTCAAACCTCAGGGATGCAGTCAGATCCCAAGAACAACTGGAAGCTGGGTGTCACGTGTCTCTCTCCCTCTCACTTGCTCACTGTATTCACCTTCCTCACCAAACTGTCTTCCTCATAGTGAGAGAGCATTCATATCAATGCCCCCTGTTCCTAGTCTGGACCTAAACCCACAGGAAAGAATGACTCACCACCCTCTTTTCCCAAGTCCAAATATCCCAGAGCAGCCTAGGTCCGTTGCCAAGGCCTTGATCAATCAGTCAACCATGGCTTTGGGGTCCTGATGGAACATGACAGCTTTCCTGGGAACCACATGCTACCTACCTAGACAGTGTGCACATCTGAATTTGCAACCCCTGCAGTACACCCTGGAGGGGAGCTCTTATATCTCCGTCGTTACCCCCACTCTTATCCTCACACAGTCCTTACACCAACCTCACAATGGAAATCGAACTGACAGCTTTAAATCAGATATAATACAGGACACTTGGGCTCAGGGAATCTGGGTGCCACAGACAAAGACACACAGCCTGTCCATGGAAGAGACAAATCTTCCTAAGGACCCAGGTGCTTGAATGTCCCCTTCCACTGTTCTTTCCTAAAACACACTATGTACTTTGCCTGATTTTCCAGAATACTCATGAATGAAGACCCAGGAATGGAATAGTTGGTGAATCCACAGGTCCTTTACCCTGGTAGCTGTGGAGCCTCCCTTTTGAGGGCTGCTTTCTGGGTCTGGTGTCTCCTTGCCTATAAATAACAGACCCAGGGACTCTCAAGCCCAGAAAAGGAACAGCACAACTTCCTAGGACCCTTCCAATCTGCTAAGAATGGAAGAAAAGGAAGCAGAAGGAAACCCTAGAGATGCCCAGAGCAGCTCCAAGTTCTGACAGAAGAACAGATTTAATCATTGCAGACACTACTCCATCGCCTCCCTGCAGACCTGTCCCTGAGCATCATGGGGAATCTGCTTCCCAGTCGTCACGTAGCATCCCCAGGGGAGGCAGAGTTGGTTTCCCTGCCTTCCTTCTTAGTTTGCAGCATCTCTTTCAGTTCTTTTCTTTTTTTTTAATACTTATTTATTTGGCTGCATCGGATCTTTAGTTGCGGCACACATGATCTAGTTCCCTGACCAGGGGTCGAACCCAGGCCCCCCTGCATTGGGAGCATAGAGTCTTAACCACTGGACCACCAGGGGAGTACCTCTTTCAGTTCTTTTAATACCACATGGCGGTTAAGCTTGCTGGCTTTGAGAGCTGGTCTGCTTGACAATTGGGCCTTGGCAAGTTATTTTACTTGTGCGCCTCATTTTCATCATTTATATAATGGGATTGATAAAAAGAGTATTTATGTCACAAGTTTATTATGAGAATTAAATAAGATAGTATAAATAGTATAGTATAAAGTGCTGACTACCATGCCTGGCACAAGGAAAATGCAGTTATTACTATTGCTTACACAGTTGGGAGCATGGCTAGAAACTACAGAGGGGAGTATTTTTTTTTTAATCACATTGTTTTCATATTACAAAAGCAATGCAACCACAAAGAAAAGGTAAATACAGAAGTTGGGACCTTCAACAGAATAACTGTGTGGGTCAATCTGATGGATACAAAGGCAGGGCTATGTTATGCTCCATTTACAAAGAATTAGAGACATGACAACCAAATGTAATGTATGGCCCTTAATTGGATCCTGATTCAAACAAATCTATTGTTAAAAAAATTTTTTTTGAAGAACAATTGGGGAAATTTGCATATGGATTATGTACAGGCAGACCAAGGAGATATTGCTGGTTTGGTTCCACTGAAATAAAGCAAATATTGCAATAAAGTAAGTCACACTAATTTCTTGGTTTCCCGATGCATATAGAAGTTATGTTTACACTATACTGTAGTCTATTAAGTGTGCAATAGCATTATGTCTAAAAAAACAATGCACATACATTAACTAAAAAATACTTTATTGCTAAAATATGCTAATCATTATCTGAGCCTTCAGCGAGTCATAGTAGTAACATCAAATATCACAGATCACAGATCACCATAACAAAGATAATAATAATGAAAAAGTGAAATACTGCAAGAATTATCACAATGTGACACAGAGACGTGAAGTGAGCAAAAGCTGTTGGAGAAATGGTGCCAAAAGACTTGCTTGATGTAGGGTGGCCACAAACCTTCAATTTGTAAAATATGCAATATCTGTGAAGCACAATAAAGTGAAGTGCAATGAAACAATGTAAGCCTGTATTAGATAACATGAAAGAATTATTCCTAAGTTTGCCAAATGTGGTCATGGTATTGTGGTTAGGTAGGAAAATTTTAAAACATTTTTTTAGATATACACACTGAAATATTTAGGGATAAAATATCATGATGTCAGTGTCTTTAAAATATTTCATCCAAAAGAAAAAAAAGATTAAGCAAATATGGCAAAATGTTAACTATCACTAAATCTAAGTGATGGGTTTATGGGTGTTCATAATACTAGTCTATTTTTGTGTAAGTTGGGAAATTTTCATAATAAACAAGATATGCTTATGGTAAAAATTAAAACCTACATAAAATATACTGAAGAAAATAAAATACCCAGACTCGCTACCTAGAAAAATATCACCAATAATGTTTTGATGTATCTCCATCCTGTTTTTTGTCTGTGTTTAAAATCACCACAATCACAAAGCATATAAAATTCTGCAGTCTGCTTTTTTTAAACTTAAAGCATTATTTCCTTGTCGTTAAAATGTCTTTGCAAATATCTTTTTTTTTTTTTTAGCCATGCCATGAGGCATTCAGGATCTTCGTTCCCCAAGCAGGGATCAAACCTGTGCCCCCTGCATTGAGAGCTTGGAGTCTTAACCACTGGACCACCAGGGAAGTCCCTGCAAACATCATTTTTAATGGCTACAGAATGTTTCTTTGAGGGGATGAGCCAGAAAACTTTTAAGTTCCTCCAGCACAGAGTTGCAATTATAATTAAAATGATGATGATGATGAAGATGAAGATAATGATGATGGCTAATATTCATTGAGCACTTATTATGTGCCTGGAGCTTTAACACGCATATTCTGTTTTCATCTTTGCAACCTGTGAAGTAGCTGCTAGTATTATCAACTCTATTTCACAGCAGAAGAAACTGACACAGAGAAGTGAAGTGACTCATTCAGGGTCACACAGCCAGGAAGGAGCAGAGCCCAAATGCATGCTCAGAGGTACAACTATAAGCTCAAAACTTTAATTTCATTCATTTAGTCATTCACCAGACATTGATAGGGCACCTGCCCGGGGTCAGAGCTGGCTTATGGCCCACACTGTGATTACGGTCTACTGCAGGACTGCTAACAACTTAAATTCATCAGACTAGAGGTCACGAGAGCGGTCATTCCTGGGGCCTGAGTCTTCAATGCCTGCATTCCTTCTCTACAGCAGATGAATAAGCCAAATGTCAGACTTCTAGTAATAACTCTTCCTGGGATCCCTGGCAGCCAGAGAGAGGGTGGGGGTGGGGTATAATTTATTATTGATAATTAATGACACCAGAAACCTTTTAATATTTATATTATTTATTCTTAGCCCTGATTGCCTGCACCGACACTAATAGTTTGTTGTTAATGAGACTGGGAGCATTTTAAAATCAACTTAACTGACATTTTTACAGTGTTCAGCAGGTCCTAAATACAGAATTTCATCTGGGGAGCTGCATGTGAGCTATTGGAAGGGATGGGGCCCCATGCAGCCTGGTGCAAAGGGAGGTCACTGAGAAGCAGCGAGAGGAGGAAGGAGCCTCACATTTCCCCAGCTGGATCTGCGAATTCTGTCTTATGGCTCCTTCCTGGTCCTCCACTTGGTTCCCAGCCTGGAGGGAACCCTGGAGGTTCTCCCTACCCAACCCGGGGTGTTCCACCTAACTCTGCAACCTCGGGTGTGGGACTTTAACTGCTCAGTGCCTCAGTTTCCCCGTCCATAAAATGGGAATAACAATAGCCCCTTCCTCACAGGGTTGTTATGAGGGTTCAGTGGGTTAATTTATGTAAAGAACTTGGAAACGCAGCCAGTACTTTGCTGATATTAGTAATGTTATTGTTCATAAAATGAATTTTATAAGATTTACATGGTGGATTTTAACACTATTTGCCAAAGATTCGGGATTACCTCCCACAAGAAGATTTTTACATCCCCATCCTATCAAACTCAGTAATGACTATGTGACTTTGTTTGGCCACCCATGTGCAGATGGAATTGACACGTGTCACTTCCCAGCAGATTTAAGAGCTGACACATTATTCACTATGTCTTTTCTTTTCCTCTGCCATGAGACTGGCACTGTTCCACATAGAGTTTCTTCCATCTGCCAGGTCCCAGTGTGAAGATGACATGGAGCAGAGCCACTGCCAACCCGCGATGGACATGCAATGTGAGAAGGAAACAAACTTTTTCAGTTGGAGGCCGCTGAGCTTTGGGGGTCGTTTATTACTGCAGCAAAAGCTAGCTTATGGAAAACTGACACAGGACCTTGCCTTAATGCACTCTGGGTCCAATGGGGAAGACATGATAAACAGAGAAGAGCTGTGTTGGTAGAGGGCAAAGGGGCCGTGGAAGTCCCAAACAGGGACACCCGATCTAGCCGGGAAGGACTGAACACCTTCCTTCCAGTCTGGGCTGGGAGAAAGTACTGCACAACAGGATGACACCTAACATGTACTGATTGCTTACTCTGCTCCAGCTAGTCTTTACGTGTTTTCTCAGCCTTCAAAACAGCCCTATGAAGTAGTTTTTATTGTTATCATTTATTAGGATGACTCCTATTTTTTAAATGGGGATATTAAAACTTTTAAAGTTTAAGTAACTTGCCCCAAGTCCCATATGGAGGACTTGGACCCATATGAAAGGGTTTCCACCCTGTTACACTGTCTCCTTATAGGTCTTCCCCTTCCACCTGCCTGAATCATTGGGGGCACAGCAGGAGTAGGCTCATTAAAATGAAGGTTTAATGATTTGCCATAGCAGGCAGAATTCTCAGATGTCCCCCGTGATCTCCACCCCTTGGTGTTTCGCCCTGTATAATACCCTCTCTTGAGTGCCACTAGGGTTGGTGACTTGCTACTAACCGAAAGAATATTGTGTCTATAATTGGGTATCTTAATGTTATCTAGAAAGCAGGGAAGGAAGGCTACAACAGTAACTGAAGAAGATGCAACGGTCACTCATATTAGCCAGGATGGGGACTGTTTGGTCACTTCTGTGGTTCGGACATAACTGCAGAGCGGTCTCAACCCATCACAGCCAAGGTGACCTTGTCTGGTGCTGGTGATCTGTGAAATCATTTCTCTTCCATAGGAGAATACCAGGCCACCTCCCAGCTATCAGGGGCTCCTTTTCTCCTTCTCAGAAAGGTTCAAGGTGAAGAACAGAGGAAGGTAAACCTGGAGAGGGAGGCAAGAGCCAGTTGCCTAAGGGCTTGTGCATTAGAACCTGGCCTCTTGGAGGCTGTTAAAGAGACAAGGACTAGCTGGTTGGAGGTCTCTCACTCCAGCCTTGGGTGGGGCAAGAGCGGGGCGCGCTCCTTCCTCCCCTTCCTCCCACTGCTAGGAGCTGGCATCACTTAGGACTCAATTGGGGAATTATAACCATGTTGTTGCCCAAAGTCAATGACAACCCACCTTAGGAATTTAAACCATGACCACCCAGCTGGGCTTTAGATCTCCCCCTCCCCCATCCCTGTGACTAGTCATTCATTCATTCATTCATTCATTCCTTTATCTAATATTCATGAAATGCCTACTGAGTGTCAAGCAATACACTTGGGCATTATTGATACAACAGAAAACAAGACCAACGACTGTGTCGACTGAGCTGTTTTCAAAAAAATCACTTTCCCCAAATCACATGCTTCCCTCTTCTAGCCTGCACTGCCCTCTCTCCATCCCATCCCTGCCTGGAATATCACAGCTATCCCCTGAGGTTCATTTCAGAAGCCTCCTCCTCCATGAGGATGTCTAGATCCTTCCTGACCAATGGCCATCTCTCCCATAAACCCTCTCCCCAAAATCCTTTCACACTGAAAAGTGCTACAATGTAGAAGAAGGGTCTGATGGTCTTGATGCTCATTGGGCTTGAAAGGCAAATGGCCTATTCCAAGGAGAAGAGAGAAAGGGTCCAATCCAAAGGGGTGATCAAGGACTGGGGGACTTTACTCCTTCATGACTATGAAGAGACTTGACAATACTGGGAAGCCTCAGAAATTCAACTGGAAGTACCTGCCCACCAGGGAGCAGAGACCAAGTGAACTAGATTGAGGAACTGCCCACCTGAGGACTCCATGAGTTGGAACATAAGACTCAGAGCTGAAGAGAAGGACTTTGTACGTTCTTCTGAGCTAATGACCATTTAGTCTTAAAGATTATTATTTTTGGCCACCCCTAGGGTTCAGAGTTGAGTTAATTACATTCAGGAATCATGGTGGTTGCAGGGTCAAGTTCCTGGTATCCACACAGGGGTCTGGGCAAGCCAACCAGACAAGTTCAGGTCATGCCCCTGAAAGCTGAGACATTCACCTGAGGATTGGGGCTCCCAACATACTTTTAACAAATTCCTTTTCTGCTTATTTAGCCCAGGTTGGCTAAGAACTCCAATGGGTACCTATGGTAACCTATGACGGAATAAAATTTATGTTTTGAGGCAGGACAAGAAAATTTAAGCATAACATACTCCCTGCCCATATTGGGCCCTCCCTAACGTGCAATGTGCATCTGAATTATACATTAACCAGACCTCTTCAAGGCAGGAATGCCTGCTCAACTATAAAGATCAACGTTACCCTTCTTCATATGCCAGCAACATAACTCTTTAGAAGTTAACATTCCTTTCCCAATCCTGTAAGGAGTCGTGGTGACCAGCTGCTCGCTTCATACATGCTTATCTGGACTACGTATCTTTGGTGAACTTTATGTCAAATGTCAGTGTGCCATTTTGATGTATGATCCTTTGTCTTGATAATAACTGTGTAAACGTATATAACGATTTCTAACAAGTGAAACAGTCTTCAGAATTTTCTGAAAGACTCTCTCCGAGGTTATAATCCTCAGGTTGGCTTGAATAAAATTCTCTATTTCTTCTTTAGATCGACTATTGATTAATTTTTTCGTCAACACCCACAATCCACCTACTCAGGGGTAGTCATTATTAACTCTATGGTGTTCAAATTTCCAAATCTTTTCCTGGTCATATATGAATTAATACTTTTTCAAAAAAGTGGAATCATATTTTATATAATGCTGTATAACCTACCATAATTTATTTGAACAACTCACCAGTTGTTTGACATGTTCAGCTTTTTCCTATTAATCCTCTATTTTTAAATAACTTGACTGTTCCAACTAATCCTCGTTTCCAGCACTTAGAGTAGAACTATTTGACTGATAATGGATTATAAAGGAAAGAAAGCTCCTCCCTATCCCCCAGTTCTTTAAGGCAAACAAAATATCAATGGCTAACCACGAGAGTTTTGAGTATCTATTATGTGTCAGGCACTGTTCTAAATTCTTAACATGTATTATCTCATTTAATCCTCACCAAAATCCAAGAAGGGTGGTGAGAGGTGGGTCATTCTCCCCATCTTCCAGATAGGGAAGTTGAGACACAGGATAGATCCAATGCTTGCCCAAGGCCACACACCCTGTGAGTACCAGAGCCAGGATTCAAACCTGGATATTGTGACAAAAAGCTCTTGGCACACTGCAGCAGGAAGAATCCACATCTCTTGTGTACGCTCAGGAATATCCGCATAGGAACAGCTCTTAGGCAGCCTTGGCCCCTCCAACATTTGCTTCAAATACCTGGTAAGGTCTGACTGTATCCTCCTCTAAATTTCTTACTACCCCTGCCACTCCCTTCCCTCCTCCTCTCCAGGACTAACTCAGAAACAGAGATAGCTGATACTAGGCATATGTGCCCTTATCTAAAACCTGTTGCGGGCATTGGTAATCAATCATGCTCTTTTTTCTGATGGGTCTTAACTGATCCTCATAATCTTTCTTAATACAGTATTCCAAGCACCCTCTATCAATCCATCAGAGTTGACATGTGAGCCTCTTTGCCATCTCTACTCTAGACTATGAAGTTTTCCAGAATAGGAACTGTACATTATTCAACACTTTAATAAAAATTTTAAAAATAATATCAACAACAATAACATTTTGTATGCTTTTAACATGCTTCAGGCACTGTACTCAGTGGTTTATGTGTATTCTCTCCTTTAATCCTTACAAGGGAGATATTTATAATACCCATTTCTCAGATGAGAAAAGTAAGGCACAGAGAGCTTAAACAATGCATAAAAAATTCTACTGCTTCTAAATGGTGGAGGCAGGATTGCAAACTGTGGAGTTTGACGGACAACACACTGGTAACCACCAGGCGACATGCCCCTGGCCCCCTTCCAATCTGTATCTCAAGGGTCCATGCAGTGCGGGGCATGTGATAAGTACATAACCAGCATTTTGTAAATGAATGAATGCACACGTAAATGAATGAATGCACACGTAAATGAATGAACTGACTCAAGGTCTGGCTCCAGTATGGAGGGCAAGGTGAGATCAGCCTCTGAGGGAGCTGGGCTGTGGGAGACAGTTTCTGACTCAGACCCAGCTCCCAAATCGGGCAGGAAGAACTGCCTCCCTGCTTCTACGCCTGAGATTCAAACCTTCCAAGATTATAATTATCCCGCTCGCCCCGCCCACGGCCCTGCTTCTCCATGGAGCCACTGCTCACGGCCCGGGGGCTCCAGAGGAGAGGGGGCGGTTGGCAGAAGGGGGGGCCTCAGGGCTTCTCTTAGTCAGAGAGAGGGAGGAAGGAGCAGGAAGAGGCTGCAGCCCTGGAGTGGGGCAAGGAAGCCACGGAGTGAAGGACCCACAGGTCACCAGGGATCCCCTCACATCCTCAGTTGATCCGGGAGGCGGGGCACAGGCAGCATGGCGAGCTTGTGCCCTGAGAGCCGGGATTCAGTGGGCGTGGCCCTGAGAAGCAGTGGGGTCTCAGACGTTCATTTCCTCTATCCCGGCCTCCGTTGCCCCATCCTCAAAGTGCCAGAGGAGCTAGATCATCTCAGGTCCTCTGAGCCAAGTGTTCTCTAACCGGCACATTTCTTGTTGTAAAGGAAACAAGTTTGCATCACCCTCCATCCACCCCCACCCTCTCTCTCAGCTTGGATCCAGCTGGCAGTTTGGTACAGACTTCCTCTGCCCTCAACATCATTTTCACCACCCAGTGCTTATGACAAAGTTACCTACGGCCATTAGTCAGTTTCAATCCCTCCCCCACCAGGCCCTTACAAGGACGCCATAAGGACCAGCACCAGAAGTTATTTGGGTGTGTGTTTTAATATCAATAAATCATTCGTTATGCATTCTCACCTTCGTCTGTGGACTTTATGGCCACCCTATGGAAGGCACCCTGCAAATGCTAGTGGGGAATCTCACGGGCTTTGCAATCAAACAGGCTGAGTTTGATACCTGGTTCCCACGCTTACCACCTGTGTGGCTTTGGGTAAATCCCCACTTCCCAGAGCCTCAGTTTCCTCAGCTGTCCAATGGGGGTTGGACAGGTGCAGAGGTAACAGGCATATGTTACTCAATGTACAGTAACTATTAATGTTACTTCAATTATCACTTTCCCAAGTGCTAAGAGTTGTTTCCTACTCAAGACCAGGCAGGTACGCAACGGGCCCCCAAGGTGCCCCCTTGAGCATCTGAGCACACAGCATGTTACAAAGAGGTGAATGAACACCTGCTCCAAGGGAGGGGAGCAGCTGGCGTGGTTATGGCTGGAAGCCCTGTCCCACCTCATGCTTGAAACGTCTACCCCTCTGGGCCTCAGCCTCCTCGTCCACACCACGGGGTATTAACAGAACCTAGCACAGGGGCAGTTCAGAGTTGAGATGAGGGAAGCACCTAGCACAGGGCCTGCTTTACAGTAAATAACTAATGTCAGCTGTAGCTATCATTAAAGGGGAGACGTTAGCATCTGGACCACCCAATGGAGCAAACAATCAGGCCACATTCAGTGCTCACATCCTGTGTAAGTGGATTAAGAAAGAGAACAGGAAAGGAGAGAGGGGTCCTCTGGGGGCACTGGTCTAGCCCGAAGTGAACCTGGAGGGGTGGGCTGCCAAGAATCTGTAGCTTTTCTAGCATTGCCATCTGACCTCAGCTAGCTGCTCTGCATCTCCTTTTAGGCTAAAACAAAGGGAAACAGGAAAAAACCACAGCAAGAGAGATTCACGGTGGACACAAGGGAGAATTTCCTGACTACAGTGGAAGGCATGGAATTGCAGGGCGAGGGCACTGAAGCACCGTGTCATCCTCATTTCTGAAGCAAATCCCTCGTCCCTCTAGCTTCTCTTGACCCACCAGCTTCAGTGGCAACTGCGTGTCTGGATCCCATGCACCTGACACCATCCCTCCTAGGCTCCCACGTCCCTCCATGTTTCTGTCTCAGGTCTTTTTGCAGAACTACAGACGTTCACCCCCTTGTGTCTCCATGCACAGGGCAGCCTGGAATTGCAGAGGAGTTACACCTGGAGGCAACCATCAACCATCATGGATAAATGCCCAGGATCCCGTGCTCTGGAGGGACAATTCTGAAGTACATTCTAGTGGCTCCTCAAAGGGTCCCAAAGGCCCCGAGGACCAGGTGTCCATAGTTCAATAACACACCTTTTATTGGCTTCCTCCCTCCCAGGACACACCCCCTACTCTCTCCCTCCTGCCTCCTGGGGTCCTCTCCCAAATAAAACACCAGCACCCATGTCCTTGTCTCAGGTTGAGCTTTCAGAGGAGCTTCCACCAGGACATAAATCTATAGTGACAACACCACTGTACCTGCTCCAAGACACCCTTGCTGACCTCTCCCTCAGGCCACTTGATCCTGGGTCTCCTGTTCTGTCCAACATCTGTGGGGCATCTGCACGGTCAATCCCATCCCATCCCACTGTCACAGTGATTTTGTGCACTTGCTCTGCATTAAGCTCCAAGATACTTCCAACTGAGACAGTCTCCCCATCATCAGAGGGTCTAGTGGCTCAGGGCACCCTTTATTTTTTTTGCAGCTGTGATCATCATTATCAGCAACACATGGGCTCCAATGGCCTCTGCACTGACTTTTTGCTTTTCTAGAAGGTAACAGTGCTGCATAGAAAAAACAAAGTTGAGAAATAACTTGATTACCTGATTCTTAACTATCACCTGTGGGTTCAATAAAGGAATAGTTACGTGAATAATGACATACTCAATAGACTACTCTGCAGCCATTTGTGATTTTAAATATTTCATTATAATAATAATTTTTACTGAGCACTTAGTATATACCACACACTGGGCTAAAAGCTTTTACATGCATTTTCTCATTTAATCCCCACAACAACCCTATAATATAGGTACAGGTATTATTATCATTATTATTGTTATTCCCATTTTACAAATGAAGAAATTGAGTATAAGATCGTCAACTAATGCTCATAATGTAATATTGAGGCAAAGGGTAAAATGGCTTATTCAATATATGTCAATTATGTTTAATTATATATATGAAAGGAAAAAAGACTAAAAGATAAGGTATTAAAATGTTAGCCATTGTTGTCTCTGGATGATGGGATTATAGGTAACATTCCTTTCCTCTGAGTATAACTTGCTTGGTGATTATGGGCAATTCACACCTTCAGGTTGGGTTTCTGATGCTCTCTCTTCTCCATGAGATGTAGGTTGGGTCTCCACGGCTCCATCTTCTCATCCATAAGAAACAGATGCCAGTCCCGAAGCCCTCAGAGCCCTCCCAGATGAAACATCCCAGGATTCTCCAATTTCAGTGTCAAGAGAGGAAATTACCAGGATTAAGGCCCAGCATACCAGAGAGGCTGCAGCAACTATGCTGGGTCAGATCACTGAAAGGACTCACATGACTCCAGCAAAGCAAGAGTCATGAAAGACTTCGTTACAAGCAAAGGATGCAGAAAATAAGAGAAAGGAAACTCAGAGCAACTTTAGGAAGATCCATAATGCCCCTCTTGGTCACACAGAACTAGCCTGGTCTCCGGACCACGAACCACCTAACTGTATGTGGGAGATCTCAGCCTCAGGGATGCCAAGGCATAAGTTTCCATGAGACATTTGTTCGTTTTGCCTCCCTCTGGTCACACAGGCAAAACTGGGCTGAGTAACTGGCATAATAAACTGAAACCAGGTGCACACCATTCATCTACATTTTTCCAACAAACTGTGCAGCAAGTTCGTACACGGCACCTCCAGGAGGTTTTGGACTTTGGACAGCACACTATAAATCACTGATTAATACATCCCATCCCTTCTTGGCCAAGTCCATGGTTCCAGTGTCTCTGGAGATAAGCATAGAGTTACACAGACCAGCTGCAAGTTGGCCCTATCCTTACAGAGGCTGACAGTGAAGATCAACCTTCCGGCCCCCTGAAGTCACACCCAGCCATGCTCCAGATGGGAACAGGGTCAGTTGTGTAAGAAATCTGTTCATGGAGGAAGCACTTGGATATGTCCTCCTGAAGCCTGAGTCCAGACTGGAGAGTGTCTTTCAGTCACCACTGACCCTGCTCCTGGCAAAGTGGGAGCGAGGGAGGTGAGGATGGAGACTGTATTTTCCTGCCTCCTTACCACTCCCCATAAAAGCCCTCTGCCAACATCCCCCAGTCTGACAGATAGAGAAAGCTTGGGTTGGAGGGGGAACCAACCAACCTGCATTCCATCTTCATTCAATAAATATTTATTAACTATGCCCCCCTGTGTCAAGAGCTGTGCCAGATGCTATAGAGTCCATGGGACTAGGCAGAGCCCATCCATATTTACATGGGATTTACAGCCTAGTAGGGGGGACAGGTAACAATTAATATTCAAATAAATATACAATTTCAAATCCATATATGTGAAAGGAAACAGGCTGTTGTGAGAGAGAATAAAGGGGGTTAGAACCTGCAGGAGATGAGGCCAAGAGGGAGTGACACTCTCTAAGGGACTGATGTTTAAGCTGAAACCTGAAGGACTGACACAGACGAAGAGTGAGGGGAAGGGCATTCCAGTCAGAGGGAATAGCATGTGCAAAGACCCTGAGGAGGGAATGCTTGGTAAGTTTAAGGAAGGTGATGGAAGGCTGGCATGACTGGAAGGCAGTGGGAAACAGGGAGAGAGATGGGAGATGAGGAAGGAATGATGAAAATGCTGGACCCTGCAGTCAGTGAGGAGTTTGGATCTTATTCCAGGTGTGATGATGTCATGAGTTGGGTTCTCCAAAAGCAGAGCTTGAGACAAGGATTTAGTGCAGGTGGTTTATATGGGAGATGATTTCAAGAAATAGGAATGAGGTTGTGGAAAGATTTGGTAGGGAAAGCCATGGATACATGTTCACCATCAAGATGACTGCTGGGGTTCCTTGATGCTGCCAGGACTTCTGAGAGGCAAGCAGGGAGCCTCCCAGAAATTTCCTCCTAAAGGAGGGAGGGTAGCATATTTATCCACCAGCTCCCTTCCCCATTGGTTGATGGTTGTTCCCTTGGCTCTTTTCTCTGCACTTGTGCACTTTTGCATAGGTTGAGCAGGTTCTGGCAACATCTGAAAAGGCCCCAGGGAAGAAAGCAGAAGATGCTGGACACAGTCTTGAGGTGGACAGCTGTGAGCAAGTGAGTCTCAGCTCAGAGGAGGACCACGGGGATAAGATGCAGCATGGGGGGCCTTTGCCGCCAATAGAGAGTCTCAGAAAGTCTTCAAGCAGGAGAAACCCATCTGATATGCAAGTGAGATGGTGTCTGCCTAGCTGTGCACACAAAGGAACATGAAGAATCTGACATGTATTGAGCACCTACTGCATGCACCAGTACTGGGAGCTTTATACACATTATCTTTAACTCTTCACAATAGGAATGATCATTCCCATCTTACAGATGTAGAAACTGAGGCTCAAATGAGCAAAATAATTTGCAGGAGGTCTCACAGACAGGGAGCAATGGAGCTGGGAGCCCTTAGCAGCCCCCACTGCTCTTGTCTGAGGCTGCATGGGGGCCCTGCCACTGTGCTCTTGTCTGGGAGGCTTCCCTCCCATGGGTTCTCTCCAGCACAGGTGGCACTACGGAGCCAGCTCTCAAGAGCCCCAGGCCCTGCGTTTTGACTTTCCGCCCCTGCAGGTGCTTGCCTCCCCCACATGCAGAACTGTGCCGCCACAAAGACTAATTATAAATGCCGGGTATTTATAGTGAGTTTCTCCACCCAGTGCTTCCAGCACCTCGAAGGAACTATTTACAGAATCCTCCCAGCACCTCGGAGAGAAAGTCAGAGCCCAGGAGGAGAAACTGAGGTGAAGAGAGTGGGCTGACGTCTCCCAGAGTAAGGACCCTCAGCAGGTTGTCCTCTGAGGAAGCTCTGGGATTTGACCAGACTGCTGTCAGGGAGAGAGAGAGAAAGAGAGAGAAAGAGAGAAAAAGAGAGAGAGACGGAAAGAGAGAGAGAGAGAAGGGGAGGGAGAGGGAGGGGAAACCCATGACTGCACACTTGCCTGTGGCCACGGACTGGGCCATTTCCAAGCATCAGCCCATTTCCTCTGAGCCTTGATATTCTTGCCTGTAAAATGGGGCTATGATTGTACTGTCTCCCGGGCTTGTGAGATTTAAATGAGCTTAAACAGGTAAAGAACAAAACTTGGCAAGGAGTAAACCTCACTAAGTGTTAGCTATTTATTGTTACCATTATTATCATCCTCATGACTAACCCAGTAAAGCAGGTAAATGATATGCATTGGGTGTGAACTTCAAAAAGTTAATAATAATTAAGATTTCCAAGTGTTTCCTCTGTAATGTATGGTTGTGCCATGAGGCTATTTGGGAACCAAATTAATAAAGGCAAAGGCAGATGGTTTCTTGATGCCTCCACTCAGACAAGAGGAAAAAGAAAAGAAAAAAAGGAGATGAGCAGGGGACACACAGAAACTTGTTTCTGGTCCGATGCTGATGGTCAAAGAACAGTGACCCACAAAGCACACGACAGATGAGTTGGGAGAACTTCCTGAGACAGGAAATTAGGACAAGATCTTTGGGGGCTACTGCACACCCAAACCTCCTGCCTTGTAACAGGGGCCAAGCCAAGAGCTAACTGTGGGTCATCCAAGGGGTCAGCTGTCCGCTAGGTTCCAGTGCCTAATCGACAGAACTCTAGAGGTTACACAAAAATGTGCAAAATGGGGCAATTACCTCCCACTCTGCCAAGGCACAATGAGGATTAAATGAAAAAATGTGTACAAATTTCCTGGTACATGGTGGGTTTTCCAAAAATGGTCACCACTATTAGAGCCCTGAGTTTTCATTATGATTTGTCTCTTAGCCAGTCTTTAGCATTTTTATATACTCCAACATAATTCAAACTCTAAAGAAGGATATAGGCAGGAAAAAATAAAAGGATCCTCCTCCCTTCCCACTCTCCACCCAAAATGACACTGATATTGTTGCTACTGTTTTTGTTTTCTTAGTAGGGGCAGAAATCCTCAATCCATAAAGTCAAGAGTGTGAGTCCTCTCCTGGGATGGGCAGTGACCCTGGGCAAGTCACTTTCCCTCTCCGGGAAATGGCCTCTTCTGCCCACAGAGGAAACTGGGCTAGTCCAGGTGTTCCCAGATTGGACTCGCAGAATCTCAGTCCCTGGGAGATGTGAAAAATCCCAGTGCCCAGGCCACACCCCAGGCCATGAATCAGGTGGACCCCAGGCATCAGTGTGTTTTAAAACTCTCTAGGTTGTTTCAGTGAGCAGCTACGGTTACAGGGGACTAACCCAGGCCTTCTCTAACTTCAGTGTGCACACACATTGCCCTAGGTCTGGGCGAAAATGTAGTTTCTGGTTCAGCAGGTCTGGAGCAGGGCCTGAGGTTCTGAATTTCTAACAAGCTACCAGGTGATATCCAGCTGCTTATCCAGGGATCCTGTTTGGAGCAGGGAGGGACCTGACCACTGGTTGAAAAAACTTGTTAGCCTTGGAATACACTCTTCAAAGGAAATTTTGCGTGGTTGCATATTTAACAAAACTGGTCTGGCTGGGACTTCCCTGGTGGTCCAGTGGTAAAGACTCCATGCTTCCACTGCAGGGGGCATGGGTTCAATCCCTGGTCGGGGGGAACTAAGATCCCACATGCCGTGCGGTACAACCAAAAAAAAATGGTCTGGTTGAAGTAAGGGATTGGAAACAGGGATCTCACACTCAGACTGACCCCCAACCCCCTGTTAGGCAGAATCATGGCCCCCCAAAGATATCATATCCTAATCCCCGGAACTTGTGAATGTATTCTGTTACACTGCAGTGGGAAATTGAGGTTTCAGGTGAAATTAAATGTTGTTAACTAACTTTAAAATAGGGAGTGTAGTCTGGATTATCCAGGTGGGTCCAATTAATCAGAAGGAGTCCTTAAAAGTGGAAGAGGGAGGCAGAAGAGGTCAGAGTGATGATGTGTGTGAAGAACTCAACCTGCCGCTGCTGGCACTGAAGACAGAGGCAAGAGCCATGAGTCGACGAAGGCAGGCAGCCTCTAGAAGCTGAAAAGGATGAGGAAACAGATTCTCCCCTGGAGGTTTCAAGAAGAATACCTTGATTTTAGCTGAGTGAGACCTGCACCAGACTTCTGACCTCCAGGACTGTAAGGTAAATTTGTGTTTTTTGTAAGCCACTCAGTTTGAGTTAATTTGTTACAACAGCCATAGGAAATTAATAAACCCCCTGATGCATCTCCTGTAAAGATCTAGATCACTGAAAAACAGCTGGGCTAGGTGACCTTCATCACCTGGATCCATGATGGGGCTGAGATGCTCTAAGGCCCCCACACAGCTGCCTCCTAGGCAGTGAGTATTCCAGGGCTTCCTGACACATCCTGGTCTGGTGGTATCAACTTTCCTGGAATTCCAGAGCCGCTACTGCCCCCCTTTCTGGCAGGAGGGGAACCCCTGGTAGCCTCCTCAGCAATGAGGAAGTTATTTTCAGCTAAGCAGATGAATATTTCAGCAAGGAACAACTTGGAAGTGTCTCCTGGCTCCCCAGGGGAGACCTCTGTTCCCCTCCTTGTCGTGTACCTGGTCAGATTTAGCCTAACACCTGCCCACTCCCCACTGCCATGGTACCCAGAGCATCTCCAGTGCAACCAACCAGCCCAGGGCAGGACAGGGGCTGGGGAGGAGACCCCAAGTCTGCCCCCGTCCGGTCTCCCCTGCCCTGGAGGCGGGATACTGCACTGTTCTGTAGGAGAACAGATGGGTGGAGGTCTTGGGGGTGGGGGAGAAGGGTCCTGGAATTGATGAAGTCTCAACAAAAGGCCAAAACAGTGCTTCTCAGCCCTGCTACACACTAGATTCATCCAGGAAACGTTTAAACTCATCATGCTCAGACTGCTGCACCCCAAACCAATTAAATCAGAATTTCTGGGTGGCCATTTTTTTTTTTTTTTTAAATCTCAATGTGCATTCAGGAGTGAGACCACTAGATCATGGTTCTCAGAGTGTGGGTCACAGATCAACAGCATCAGCATCACCTGGGAGCGTGTTAGAACTGTAGACTCTCAGGCCCCACCCCAGACCTGTCAAATCAGACCTTCCATTTTAACAAGGTCCCCACGAGAGTCCTTGGCACATTAAATTTGAGAAGCACAACAGCGGAGCATTATAGGCAAGACTGCTGGCTCTGGGTCAGACTGCCTGAGTCTGTGGAATGTCTCTACCGTCTCACAGTCATGAGGCTTTGGGCAAATAACAACCTCTGAGTTCCTCCTTTTGACTTTCTCCCACATCCCACAGGGGAGGTCAAGTCAGGAAACCTCAGGGGCCCAAAACTGTCCAGGGAGGCTAGTGGGAAAATCCAGGAGAACCCACAGCCTGTCTTGGAGGAAGAGATTCAGGTGGATCCTAAAGCCGAAACATTTTAGAGGACCTCCTGAAGAAAGCGAATACGAAATTCTAAATGTAAAATCGGGTGCATTAGGAAATGGATCCCATTTAAAGCGTTCTGCCCTCTTGTCTGTTTAAATGAGTACCCTCATCCCATCTTACGTCCTGACCTCCACTTTCAAAAAATTAGTCTCGGTGTGTATATAAATGGATTTACAACCTTGGCCTCAAGAAAAAAATTAACCCATCCGTAGTAGCTAAAAAATAATAGAAGCTTCAGGATATTCAAGAGAAGGATTACAGAGAGTCAGCACTTAACTGAAGCTCCTCCACTGATGTCATCAGAGAGCTGGAAGGACGTTGGAAAAGCCAGGGCTTCAGAGGGAGAACCAGGCAGCTCTCCGAAGAATCTTAAAAACAGGAACAAGGATTTCTCAGTTTGCAGGGCTCTCTGGAAGCGGGCCCTTTCAGATGAAGGCAGTCAGGCTATACTTAGAAAGAGACGCACGGCGAAGAGCAGTTCTGTTACTATAAATTCATTGCCAAAAGCCAAACATATGCGTGTGCACACACATAAATACCACATATATGGAGGAGATAAATGGGCATATGACACTTAGCCCTTCCTAAGTTGGGACATATATAAAATTGCTACCTTTTTTTTTTTTTTTTTTGCTAGTGTGGCAATAAGGAAGGAACACATCTCATTCCAATTAGATCGATCTGGTAGAGAGTAATCTGTATTCCTGAGTGTAGTTCATTCATTCACTCGTTCAGTCTGCAAACAGTGGAGAGCTTCCATGTGCCAGTGATACGATTCCAGTCTTCACAGGCCTGCAGTCCAGTGCCCACATCTCAGAGTGTGGTCCTAGACTAGCAGCATTGGCTTCTGTGGGAGCTTGCTAAAATGCAGATTCTCAGGGCCCACTCTAGACCTACTAAATCAGAATCTGTATTTTAGCAGGATCTCTCAGGGACCCATATGCACATTAAGGCTTGAGAAGCACGGATCTAGTACAACCTAATTTCTAAATTTGCTCAGCCACAGAAGAAAGTTGCCTGGAATATAGATTTCACACATGACCCACAGATAGGGTGTCATTAAATGGAAAGATTAATAAAGCTGGCTCCGTCCAACCCAATCACTACCCCCCAGCAGTGCAGATTATGAATCCAAGACATTGCTGATTTACATCATTGCAGAAGACCATGGAAATCAGCAACAGCAATAAGAGAAACTGGGGAGGTATTACACAACCCAGTAATGGGTTTCATGATTCATCAGTGCCCATGAGTCTGGGGACGCTCTCAGGAAGGAGGAGATGGGTTCAAGTTGCAGGGTAAGAGGGTTTGGAGGGAGTTTCTTGGTACAGAAACTGGAAAGTGTCAGATTCCAACTCTGACACTCAAGCCCGCTAATGGATGGATTGGCTCCAAGATCGGCAGGGTAACAGATGGAAGTGGAAGGAAAAAATATCATTTCCCCCAAACTTGCTGAGTCCGATGAAGATGTTGGAAGATTTGGATGCAGCTAGCATGATTAATCTTACCAACTTTACCTTGAGTTTCATTTTTGGTGGGGGAATGGCATCAGCTTAAAAGTTAATTACAAGCAAGAAACAAATCATGCAGCTGATGTGCACATTACAAACAAATTAAGTTCTTAAAATAGGCAACACACCACTTGGAGCAATGGTTTATGAGCCCAAGGGTGCATGAAAATAATTGTTGACGGTGAGCAAACTAGTAGCTAAGATATGTGAATTAAATGAGGGCAAATTGCCGTTATTAACCAAAAAAGAGAAACATGGTCAACCTCTCATTTTGTAAACAACAAGCCAAGCAGGAATGACCCAGGATTCAACCCCCTGTGGAGTGAGGAGGGAGGTCCCTGATAGAAACAGGGCTCCCCAAAGATGTAGAAGCAGCCGGAGTGCTGGGAATCAGGGCAAGAGGAGGGGCTGCCAGCAGGGAAAGCTCAGCTCAAAGCTGGCAGGCAGCATCCCACCACAAAAGGGTAAATTCAGAGGTGTGTGGGAGAGGAATTTTCAGTTGTAGAAAGTTAGAAATTACGTCCAAAGTCTTCATCATGAAATGAGGAAACCAAGCACAGAGAGGGAAGGTAATTTCCCCAAATCACACAGCAAGTGTTACAGCCAAGACTTGAACTCTAGTCTCCTCCAGGTTATACTTTCTTCTCATTCAGCAGGGATTACAAATTCATGTGCCTACAGAGTCAGGCAGGCAGTGAAAATGCAAGATGCTGGCCTGATGTGGGAGATTCTAGGCCAGCACTGTCCAATACAAATCCAATGGGAGCCAGATTTATAAATTAAAATTTTCAGGAGGACATCTCAATTTGGACTCGTCACATTGCACATGTGGCTAATTGGCTACCTCACTGGATAGCGCAGCTATAGGGAGTGGTGGGGAATGTTTAAAAACTGGAGATGGGATGATCCATCTAAAGGGGACAGCTGCCACAATCCCAACTAAGAGGGTTAAGACCACAGCATCGTGCTACCCAGAACACATCGGAGAATTAGAATGTGGGCCACCAATTTTACAACCTCTACCTTACACTGAGCTACCCCAGAGAAAGAGCAACTTCATTAAATAATCGTCTTAAGCATCCTTAGGAAGCTAGTTACTGTCAACCACCTGTAGTGACAGGTCCAAGCCCCAGCTCTGTCACTCCTCCAGTATTTGAAACTTAGTGGGTTCTCTGAGCCTCAGCTGTCTCATCCAAAGTGAAGCATCTCTTTCATGAGCATGTTTTAAGGGCCCAATGAGAAAATTAAATGGGAAAGCAAGTCGTACATGTCAAAACAACACATAAACATAATGATTGCTACTGGAACATTCTCAGAGAATAGGGCATGGCATCATGATGGCATTTGAACCTCACCTGCCGCTGTCACTGGAATTCCAGGCCCTGCCCATCCACATCCTGTCCCTGAAGCTTGGAAGAGCCTTCTTCACTAAGAGTTTTCTGCCTTTCTAGTCACCTCGCACCCAGTACAATCCACACCCGCCTGAAACCCTGGACACGAATTCACTTATTCATTCAGCCAACACCATGGAGCACCCATCTTGCTTCAGGGTCTGGGAATTGAGGCTAGAGAGTGTAGCGGACACCACTGGTGCCCCACCCACCGCTTCTACTAGTTCTCTGTGCTCATTCCCCAGCTTCTATGTGCCCCGTTCACTCCCACTACCTTCTTGGAAGGACTGTCTTTGAGCTGCAGGATCCCTGTCACTCGTATCTCAGAGCTGTAGAAGTGCCTGTGAGTTGACATCCCCAATGACTCACGGGGGCAGGAGTGAATAAGCCCAGCCCGCCTTGACTTGAGGTGGGTCAGACTCTAAGAAACCATTTACCCTCCAGAGCTCCCTGCAGGATCAGGCTATGGCTAGACTTGGTCTGAAATCTCATCTTTGGCTACTTTCCTTTCCCTATCCTGCTTCCCCACCCCCTTGCTGTCAGTTTTCTCCTCGGAGTACTTTCCTAATAAATCACGTGCAATGCATCTGCATCCCAAGGTCCGATTCTGGGAGAACTTGACCAAGGACACAAATATTATTCTTACACAGTCCCTGCCCTCAAGGAGCTCTCCAGCTAACTGGAGAGGCTGACATACCACAAACTTGAAAACGCTTGATTTGCCAGGATTCCTTTTGGAGAAAGTGCTATATTTGTTTGGAAGGATGTCTTAATAAATTCACTGGGGGCAAAATTGATTACCTACGGGCATGAGTGCTGCTGGTGCCAAGACCTGAAGAGAAGAGGATGAAACTGCCCTGCATCAGACGATGAGAGGGATGTGTTTGCTCCCCAGAGCAGAGAATGAAGGAGCATGCCAGGCATGGAGGGGGCGCCAGGAGCAGTGTGGTGCGTTATATGATGCCTCTCATCTCCAGCAAGTTAGCAAACCAGCATGCAGACGCAGGGGCTGGGAGTGGAAGAGACCACGAGGAACTAAGCCCTTGAGCAATCATGGGGAGGGCTCTGAGCCATCTGAGGCCATGGAATCAGGGACATTTGGGGCAAGTTTGAAAGCTGCCACCACTGCCCACCAGGAAGATGGCAGTAGCCTCCTAAGTGGTCTCCTGCTTCTATGTCTGCCCCCTCCTACACTGTCAATGCCCCACCAGCAGCCAGAATGAACTTATAAACTGCAACTAGGTCTTGACATCTAAATTTATGAAGTCCCTGAGTCCAGGTCATGTCATGCCTCTGTTTAAAACCCTCTGATGGCTTCCCATTGCATTTAGAAAAAAAATCCAGAGTTCTTATCCTGGCCTTCATGACCCTGTAAGATCCTTCTTTCTGTTCCTTGAACAGATCCATCTTGCCACCACCCCAGAACCCTTGCACTGGCTATTTGCTCTGCCTAGACCACTCTCTCAACCCCCAGATCTTCCTAGGGCTAGGTGCTTCTCATCATTCAGTTGTCAGCTCAACTATCACCTCCTTACTCAAGTCTTTCCTTACCATTCTCTGTATTTTAGCACCTCCCCCTCAATCTATACCACACAATTCTGTATCAGTTTCTTCAGAACATTTGCCATCCTCTGCACTTGCACTATTGGTTCATGTGATCACTTGTATATTATCTCTCTATCCCCAGAACATAAGCCTCATGAAGGCAGGGACCTTATCTTATTTACCAATGTGTCTACAGAATCCAGCACATAGTAGATGCTCAATAAACACTTGTTGAGTGACAAAATGAGCTTCTAAGGGACAAGGGAGCCCTGATTGGCATTTGGATGGCATAAACAAGTGATACTGACCTAACAGTGCATAAAGGAAGGATGTCCCAAGTTCTGTGAGAGCAGAGAGGAGTCAGAGAAGGTTCCCCAGAAGACAGCCTATTTGAGCTGAGCCTTGATATGCTGGCCTTTGCTTTGTTCAGAATGCTCTGATTTTTCCTCAAAAGCACAAAGCTCCTTCTGATTCAAGCCTCTCATAGATGCTGTTCCCTATTTCTGGGAAGCTCTTCTCCATTCTTTACCTGGCTAATTTCTGTCCATGTTCCAGGTTTCAGCTTAAATGCCTCTTGCTCAGCCAAGCATTCATTCCTTGACCCACTTCCATCCAAATCAGTTCTCTCTCCAAGTATCCTATCTTCATCATTCTTAGCACTTACTCTGGATATTCTCTGTTTCATGTCTGGCTCTCCCCACTAGACTATCAGCTCATGAGGGCAGGACTATGTCTTCTTCACTGTTGTATCCTCAGTACCTAGGGTGCTGCGTAGCATAGCACATAGTAGATGTTCAATAAATCTTTGTTAGTGAATAAGTCAGTGGGAGCTCACGTGGAAGAGAGAGGAGAAGGACATTCCCAGCGCAGCTAGGAGCATATGCAAAGTCAGTAAGCCTTGGTGCATTTGAGAAGTCATACATCATTCAGTGTGCCAAAAGAATAATGTGCACATGGAGAAAAGGCATAGGACAGGGTAAAAGAAGCAGGGAGATGCGAGGCCTGGATGGGATTTTCCATCACCACTGTTTTCCCTGCCAGCTAGACAGCTCCCTACACTTACTGTCCCATCTGCATCTTTGAGTGATGAAGGAAAGAGTGGGTTTGTTTTCCAAGGTCTCTTGAGATAAGGGAAGAATCTTGTGAGAAATCTTCCATGTGCCAAAAAGGAAAAAGATACAGAACGAGGGAACAGCTAGCTACTCTAATGAATTGCAGGTCTCCATGGGTCTGTGCCTGCAAGATCAGGCAACACACTTGCCTCAGAAGTAGAGATCCAAACAAAACCCAAACAAGTTTAGGTCAACTTGAGTCACTTTGAATCATCTAGTTTTCTCCCATGATGATAACTTTCTGAAATAGTCTATGTTGGGGAAAGATGATTGGATGGAAAATGTTCGAAAGTCAGGAGATTCTGGGGCAGGGAGATTTATGTATTTATTATTTATGTATTTATAGTAACTCCAGTGGGAGAAGATTTGGGTCCCAAGACACCTACTGTGGTGATCATCAGCACTGTTCTGCCAGATGTTTTCAGTTTCCGCCTCCCTAGCTCATGGTGGGATAATACTTCCTGAACCCTTTATGGTTGAGTGGGGCAAGGTGACTAGTTCCACACAAGGAGTTGTGAGATGAGTGATATGTGTCACCTCTGAACTGGGGCATTTAAATGACAATGTAAGACCTTCCTCGGCTCTCTTTACCTTGGTCTTTCCCCAGGATACACCATTATTTCTGTTTAACTTCCCTATTCTCTCTCCTCCCCTCCCCTCAATCTAGGGAGAAGACTCACTCATCTTAAACTCCAGTTATTCCAACCATTTGGAAATTCTTCTGAATCCTGTTAATTATCCTAGAGGCCGAGATGTTTGAACACTAAAGTCAAGCACTTGCAGACTTTCTTCTTTACACTGTCCCATATATATTTTTCTCCCTCCCCCTAGGAAATAGCCCAGCCATCTGTCTAGACTGGGGTAAGGGGCATGGAGAGAGAATGGAAAATGAAGAGAAAGTACATCAATTAAGATTTCAAAAATACTGTTGATCAATTTTCAAATTCACCGACTCTTTCCTCTGTCATCATTACTCTGTTAACCTCTTGCTGTGAACCCTTTGCTTGGTTGTTTTATTTTGGATATTGTTTGTTCTAGAGCTAGAATCTCCATTTGTTTCTTTCTTATCCTTTCTGTTTTTGGCTGAGATTTCTTAACGTTTCACTTATCATGAGCAGATCTTCCTTTACATCGCGGAGCATAGTTACAACAGTTACTTTAAACATCCTTGTCTGCTAATTCCAACGCCTGGGTCATCTTGGGCTCAGCCTCCAACAGATTGTCTTTTCGTTCGAGAATGGGTCACATTTTCCTATTTTTTTGCATTTCAAGTAATTTTTGGATTGTATCCTAAATATTTTGAATGTTATGTTGTGGAGACTCTGGATTTTGTTCTATTTCTCCCCCAAAGAGTGTTGATTTTTTAAAATTTGTTTTAGGAGGCAATTAACTTGGTTGGAACCAAATTGCAAACTCTACCAGTTGGGAAGCAGCCCAGTTCTCAGTTCGTCTCTTTTAGCCTCAGCTGGGCTCCTTAGGGTTTGCTGTGTGCAAAGATGCTTCAAAAGTCAGCCAGATTTGGGCAGAATTTATCTACAGATCTGAGGCTCCCCATCTCTGACTCTCTTCCTGTGAGAGCAATTGTCCATAACTCTTCCTCTGGGTCTTCGGGTACAGGTTTTCTATTGGGGTTTCAGCCACTACCATCACCCTGCAGGTAGTTGGGTTTTTAATATTTTATCCAGAGTTTATATTTGTTATATGTGGCAAGATCAGTTCAACCGGCACTTACTTGGCCATTACCAGAGCAAAATTCTATATTTCACTTAAGAAAGGATTTTAAGCTCTAAAAAATAATAAATAATAAATCAAAAGTACATTATCTCATAATAAAGGACAAACCTTTATATATATATATACAGATGTATGTATATATATACACATATATATACAGATGTGTGTGTGTATATATATACACACACATATATATATATTTGCCTATACATTATTTTTCATTTAATCACATTCTGTGAAACTTCATCCAGGATATACAAGAATCAAAGAACCAGTATGGAAATGACTGAATTGGCAACCATTTCCCACCTCACCTCAGGCCTTGTTCCTCTTTAGAAAAAAAGGACAAAATTAATATATGTAGAGTACCTTCTACATTTCAATCCCTTTGCTAGATGATTTGCCAGTTTAAATTGCAGCTTTACCTTCATTTTACTGATGAGGAAACCTGGGCTTCAAGAGAGTAAGTAGACTGGCAGAGTCTCAAAGTTACAAAGTGATGGAGCTGGAGTTTTCCCTCAGGTGACAGAGATGGTCCATAGAGGCACGTGCTATCAACAAAGAAGACATCTGCTGGGCACACCCCCTGCACTTTTAAAAATTCAGATGTATCTGTCTTTTCTAAACAGCACTACCGAGAGCCTCCCATCAAGCCTCTTAGATAGCCTCAACCACCAGAGGGCAGACAGCAGAAGCAAGAAAAACTACAATCCTGCAGCTTGTGGACCAAAAATCACAGTTACAGAAAGATAGACAAGATGAAAAGGCAGAGGGCTATGTACCAGATGAAGGAACAAGAAAAAACCCCAGAAAAACAACTAAATGAAGTGGAGATAGGCAACCTTCCAGAAAAAGAATTCAGAATAATGAGAGTGAAGATGATCCAGGACCTCGGAATAAGAATGGAGGCAAAGATTGAGAAGATGCAAGAAATGATTAACAAAGACCTAGAAGAATTAAAGAACAAACAAACAGAGATGACCAATACAATAACTGAAATGAAAACTACACTAGAAGGAATCAATAGCAGAATAACTGAGGCAGAAGAACGGATAAGTGACCTGGAAGACAGAATGATGGAATTCACTGCTGCGGAACAGACTAAAGAAAAAAGAATGAAAAGAAATGAAGACAGCCTAAGAGACCTCTGGGACAACATTAAACGCAACAACATTCGCATTATAGGGGTCCCAGAAGGAGAAGAGAGAGAGAAAGGACCAGAGAAAATATTTGAAGAGATTATAGTTGAAAACTTCCCTAACATGGGAAAGGAAATAGCCACCCAAGTCCAGGAAGCGCAGAGAGTCCCATACAGAATAAACCCAAGGAGAAACACGGCGAGACACATAGTAATCAAAGTGGCAAAAATTAAAGACAAAGAAAAATTATTGAAAGCAGCAAGGGAAAAACGACAAATAACATACAAGGGAACTCCCATAAGGTTAACAGCTGATTTCTCAGCAGAAACTCTGCAAGCCAGAAGGGAGTGGCATGATATACTTAAAGTGATGAAAGGGAAGAACCTACAACCAAGATTACTCTACCCGGCAAGGATCTCATTTAGATTTGATGGAGAAATCAAAAGCTTTACAGACAAGCAAAAGCTAAGAGAATTCAGCACCACCAAACCAGCTCTACAACAAATGCTAAAGGAACTTCTCTAAGTGGGAAACACAAGAGAAGAAAAGGACCTACAAAAACAAACCCAAAACAATTAAGAAAATGGTCATAGGAACATACATATCGATAATTACCTTAAACGTGAATGGATTAAATGCCCCAACCAAAAGACATAGACTGGCTGAATGGATACAAAAACAAGACCCATATATATGCTGTCTACAAGAGACCCACTTTAGACCTAGGGACACATACAGACTGAAAGTGAGGGGATGGAAAAAGATATTCCATGCAAATGGAAATCAAAAGAAAGCTGGAGTAGCTATACTCATATCAGATAAAATAGACTTTAAAATAAAGAATGTTACAAGAGACAAGGAAGGACACTACATAATGATCCAGGGATCAATCCAAGAAGAAGATATAACAATTATAAATATATATGCACCCAACATAGGAGCACCTCAATACATAAGGCAACTGCTAACAGCTATAAAAGAGGAAATCGACAGTAACACAATCATAGTGGGGGACTTTAACACCTCACTTACACCAATGGACAGATCATCCAAAATGAAAATAAATAAGGAAACAGAAGCTTTAAATGACACAATAGACCAGATAGATTTAATTGATATATATAGGACATTCCATCCAAAAACAGCAGATTACACGTTCTTCTCAAGTGCGCACAGAACATTCTCCAGGATAGATCACATCTTGGGTCACAAATCAAGCCTCAGTAAATTTTAGAAAACTGAAATCATATCAAGTATCTTTTCTGACCACAACGCTATGAGATTAGAAATGAATTACAGGGAAAAAAACCTAAAAAGGACAAACACATGGAGGCTAAACAATACGTTACTAAATAACCAAGAGATCACTGAAGAAATCAAAGAGGAAATAAAAAAATACCTAGAGACAAATGACAATGAAAACACGACGACCCAAAACCTATGGGATGCAGCAAAAGCGGTTCTAAGAGGGAAGTTTATAGCTATACAAGCCTACCTAAAGAAACAAGAAAAATCTCAAGTAAACAATCTAACCTTACACCTAAAGAAACTAGAGAAAGAAGAACAAACAAAACCCAAAGTTAGCAGAAGGAAAGAAATCATAAAGATCAGAGCAGAAATAAATAAAATAGAAACAAAGAAAACAATAGCAAAGATCAATAAAACTAAAAGTTGGTTCTTTGAGAAGATAAACAAAATTGATAAGCCATTAGCCAGACTCATCAAGAAAAAGAGGGAGGACTCAAATCAATAAAATCAGAAATGAAAAAGGAGAAGTTACAACAGACACCGCAGAAATACAAAGCATCCTAAGAGACTACTACAAGCAACTTTATGCCAATAAAATGGACAACCTGGAAGAAATGGACAAATTCTTAGAAAGGTATAACCTTCCAAGACTGAACCAGGAAGAAACAGAAAATATGAACAGACCAATCACAAGTAATGAAATTGAAACTGTGATTAAAAATCTTCCAACAAACAAAAGTCCAGGACCAGATGGCTTCACAGGTGAATTCTATCAAACATTTAGAGAAGAGCTAACACCCATCCTTCTCAAACTCTTCCAAAAAATTGCAGAGGAAGGAACACTCCCAAACTCATTCTATGAGGCCACCATCACCCTGATACCAAAACCAGACAAAGACACTACAAAAAAAGAAAATTACAGACCAATATCACTGATGAATATAGATGCAAAAATCCTCAACAAAATACTAGCAAACAGAATCCAACAACACATTAAAAGGATCATACACCACGATCAAGTGGAGTTTATCCCAGGGATGCAAGGATTCTTCAATATACGCAAATCAATCAATGTGATACACCATATTAACAAATTGAAGAATAAAAACCATATGATCATCTCAATAGATGCAGAAAAAGCTTTTGACAAAATTCAACACCCATTTCTGATAAAAACTCTCCAGAAAGTGGGCATAGAGGGAACCTACCTCAACATAATAAAGGCCATATATGACAAACCCACAGCAAACATCATTCTCAATGGTGAAAAACTGAAAGCATTTCCTCTAAGATCAGGAACGAGACAAGGATGTCCACTCTCACCACTATTATTCAACATAGTTTTGGAAGTCCTAGCCACGGCAATCAGAGAAGAAAAAGAAATAAAAGGAATACAAATTGGAAAAGAAGAAGTAAAACTGTCACTGTTTGCGGATGACATGATACTATACATAGAGAATCCTAAAACTGCCACCAGAAAACTGCTAGAGCTAATTAATGAATATGGTAAAGTTGCAGGATACAAAATTAATGCACAGAAATCTCTTGCATTCCTATACACTAATGATGAAAAATCTGAAAGAGAAATTATGGAAACACTCCCATTTACCATTGCGACAAAAAGAATAAAATACCTAGGAATAAACCTACCTAGGGAGACAAAAGACCTGTATGCAGAAAACTATAAGACACTGATGAAAGAAATTAAAGATGATACCAACAGATGGAGAGATATACCATGTTCTTGGATTGGAAGAATCAACATTGTGAAAATGAGTATACTACCCAAAGTAATCTACAGATTCAATGCAATCCCTATCAAATTACCAATGGCATTTTTTACGGAGCTAGAACAAATCATCTTAAAATTTGTATGGAGACACAAAAGACCCCGAATAGGCAAAGCAGTCTTGAGGCAAAAAAATGGAGCTGGAGGAATCAGACTCCCTGACTTCAGACTATACTACAAAGCTACAGTAATCAAGACAATATGGTACTGGCACAAAAACAGAAACACAGATCAATGGAACAAGATAGAAAGCCCAGAGATTAACCCACGCACCTATGGTCAACTAATCTATGACAAAGGAGGCAAAGATATACAATGGAGAAAAGACAGTCTCTTCAATAAGTGGTGCTGGGAAAACTGGACAGCTACATGTAAAAGAATGAAATTAGAATACTCCCTAACACCATACACAAAAATAAACTCAAAATGGATTAGAGATCTAAATATAAGACTGGACACTATAAAACTCTTAGAGGAAAACATAGGAAGAACACTCTTTGACATAAATCACAGCAAGATCTTTTTTGATCCACCTCCTAGAGTAATGGAAATAAAAACAAAAATAAAAAAGTGGGACCTAATGAAACTTCAAAGCTTTTGCACAGCAAAGGAAACCATAAACAAAACGAAAAGACAACCCTCAGAATGGGAGAAAATATTTGCAAATGAATCAACGGACAAAGGATTAATCTCCAAAATATATAAACAGCTCATTCAGCTCAATATCAAAGAAACAAACACCCCAATCCAAAAATGGGCAGAAGACCTAAATAGACATTTCTCCAAAGAAGACATACAGACGGCCACGAAGCACATGAAAAGATGCTCAACATCACTAATTATTAGAGAAATGCAAATCAAAACTACAATGAGGTATCACCTCACTCCTGTTAGAATGGGCATCATCAGAAAATCTACAAACAACAAATGCTGGAGAGGGTGTGGTGAAAAGGGAACCCTCTTGCACTGTTGGTGGGAATGTAAATTGATACAGCCACTATGGAGAACAATATGGAGGTTCCTTAAAAAACTAAAAATAGAATTACCATATGACCCAGCAATCCCACTACTGGGCATATACCCAGAGAAAACCGTAATTCAAAAAGACACATGCACCCGAATGTTCATTGCAGCACTATTTACAATAGCCAGGTCATGGAAGCAACCTAAATGCCCATCAACAGACGAATGGATAAAGAAGATGTGGTACATATATACAATGGAATATTACTCAGCCATAAAAAGGAAGGAAATTGAGTCATTTGTTGAGACGTGGATGGATCTAGAGACTGTCATACAGAGTGAAGTAAGTCAGAAAGAGAAAAACAAATATCGTATATTAATGCATGTATGCAGAACCTAGAAAAATGGTACAGATGAGCCAGTTTGCAGGGCAGAAGTTGAGACACAGATGTAGAGAATGGACATATGGACACCAAGGGGGGAAAACTGCGGTGGGGTGGGGATGGTGGTGTGCTAAATTGGGCGATTGGGATTGACATGTATACACTGATGTGTATAAAACTGATGCCTAATAAGAACCTGCAGTATAAAAAAACAAACAAAACAACTAATACTAAACTTTCATTGGGTTATTTGTATGGAAATATGTTAATATAAATGTTTCAGACATTACATGAAATTTCTAAAAATCTTATATTTGTACTTGTATGGAAATATGTATGGAAATATGTTAATATAAATGTTTCAGACATTACATGAAATTTCTAAAAATCTTATATGTTCTGGTATAATGTTATAAGTAATAATCCTAGTTATTACTTTAAAATGTATATCTCAGAAATAACTAATTTTCTTGTCAACTGCATTATTATGAACTTTCATCAAATCTTTAACCGTGGTCATTTTTAAGTCTTTTGTCATTTACAGACAGTTCTGGGTGTACTCTGATGATTTTGCAAATATGTTCCTATAAAAGGGTTTCATCTTCAAGAAATTCATGGAAAAGACTCTGACAAGTACAGGTTTCTGGTAACGGACTGTACTGCTGAACTGAATGAATAAGCATTTTCAGAACTCTAATGAAAAACTGATGAACTCATAAAAGTGCTAACAAAAGATCAAGATGAAAAAAAAAATTAATTACATGGGACTGAGTGAACTGATGAGGATGAGTATAATTTTTGTGACTTTCTGTCTGAATTTAAAAAAAAAATAAAATAAAATAAACAGCACTACCCAAGCTCAGCCAGAAATTACACAGCTGGAGGCAATCAGGCAGGTCAAGGGTATTGGGGTTCCCTCAATGCCACATTTAACGGGGTTCCACATGATGCCAAGTTGATGGTCCTGTGCAAGCCACAAACTCAAAGAGAGGCAGTCCCAATCTGGCTGCTCTCAAATTTCCCCAACGTGCCCTTATAAATTACAAACACCGACCCCTCTCCTATTCTGCTGCTAGGGCTATAAACTGCCCTTTCTGGAGGACAACTTCAAAATCTTGGTGACATATGACAAAAGTCATTCATTTAACTCACATGTCTGAGTTGGCTGGGGCTGGCTGATCCAGGCTGAGCTCACTTGTGTACCTCTGGGCTGGCTAGGTCTGGCTGATCCAGGCTGAGCTCACTTGTGTACCTCTGGGCTGGCTGGGTCTGGATGACCGAGGCTGAGCTGGGATACGGCAGCTGCAGTGGCACTGTTCCACTTGCTTCTCATCCTCTCCAGTGGGTGAGGGCCCATCCAAGTTCTTCTCATGGCCAAGAGAGAGGTGCAAGATGGCAAATCCCATCATGCAATTACTTTGAAAGCCTACTGGTGGCATCACACATGTCTAAAGTGAATCACATGACGAAACCCCAAATCAGGGAACAATTCTGATTCTTCAATGGGAGGCAATACAAAGGCACATGTCAAAAAGTGTGAAGAACTGGGGCCATTAATTTCATTTCCAGTGGTCGATCCTAGTTAATAGATGCTTGCAATTGGTCTGAAATGGAGACTGTGACTTAGCAGGTCATCCTTTGTGGTTAGCGACAGATTCCCACACCTCCACCACCTCCACCTCCACCTCTACCAATGCCTTTCAGACAATACTTTTTGTTCTGTGGGTATCAAGCGTGCCATGTTTCTTGATGACTGGCCATGTGAGTTTGTTTGTTGTTTGATTTTGTTGGTTGGTTGGTTTTGGCTTTTTTATATCATTCAAACCATTAATTATCTTTGAAATGCCTATTAATTTGTTCCATTGCATGTTTTAGAATTCCTAATGAGAGAAAGGAAAATAACAGTGTTCTGAAAGTCAAGTGGTTTGCCCAAGAAACATATAAATCAAAGCCATAACATAGAGCCACATATGCTGGGCATTGTAAGACTCGTGTTGTGCTGTCCAAATGGTAGCCACTAATGAAATTTAACTTTAATAAAAATTAAATAAAATGTCATTAAAATTAAAAACAATTCAAAATGCAAGTTTCTCAGCCACATGAGCCACATTTCAAATGCTCAGCGGCCACCATAACGGACAGTACATAGAACAGTTCCATCACTGCGGAAAGTGCTGGTGGACGGTGCTGCTCCAGATGGCACCACTGACACGGACTGCGATGTGGATGGCGCCCCCTGAAGCTGTATGATCCAGCAATCCTGACCCAGTGACCTAGATAACTCAGGCCCGCGAACTCAGTATAATTCTGTTCGTGCTAAGTTTTTTGGTCAACATTTTTAAAGGCATTGGCTTTTTTCATCCTTTCAATTTAACCAACATGTACTTGCTGTCCTTTTATCAGTTTCTGCAAACCTGGTTCATGGTGGATATTTTTCAGAGAGTAATGGGTTCCTTTGACGATCTAGTTCCTCCACTTGGTGCCCTCTGGCCCTGGACCATCTCATCTGCCAACACTCCCTACCTCACACTCTTGGATCCAGCACGTTTGTAGTTGACGACACATATGTTATGTTGTTCTGTGTCTCTGGACTTGGGGACTTTTGGACATTCTGTCCCTGCAGCTAGAATGTCTTTGTCCCAC
The DNA here is from genome assembly GCF_028023285.1 of Balaenoptera ricei. Classification (NCBI taxonomy): domain Eukaryota; kingdom Metazoa; phylum Chordata; class Mammalia; order Artiodactyla; family Balaenopteridae; genus Balaenoptera; species Balaenoptera ricei. The sequence goes on from NC_082653.1 coordinate 59,117,983, forward strand.
TCATCACCTAGTCTCCTGAGGCTGAAACGCAGTCTGCCTTTTGGGGGATGCTTTTCCTGACCACAGTGATTAAGATACTTCCCTCTACCTTCAGGTTTCCATCGTATCCTGAGTTTACCTTTATCTTTGCCCCCTGCTCCACTGTCTGGCTTCCCTTCCAGGCTGGGAGCTCCCTCAGGATAGGACATTTTGTCCAATTCAGATAATTAAAGTGGCCCTGGAGGCAGACCCACCTGAGTATAAACTGCTGTTCCATGACTTGCTGGCTGTGTAATCATAGACAAGATGCTTTAGCTTGTCTGTGTCTCATTGTCCTCATCTGCAAGATGAGGATAACGATAGGGATGTTTTGAGGATGAACTGTAATGACATGCACAGGAAACTCAGCAGTGCTTGGCACACTTTAAGGGCCTACTAAGTACTAGCTATTCCTCTTTATATTGCAAGAGTCTGGCATACAAGAGGTGCTCATTTATTGCAGCCTAATTTAGTAAAATGACAGGAGACCCAAACTACTTTAAAGTCCCTATGTGTTATCACGGTGCTACAGAAGACCCAGGTACTTTTAAATGGTCCCCCCAAAACGAACTGGGAGCAAAAACTGCTTGTTATCACCAAAGAGAAAGCACAGCTCTTTGTCTGGGATGGTTTTCCCTTCTGACAGTCCCAGCCAGGGAGCAGCTCCCAATTTCCTCAAGAAGCAGCTTCCTGGCTGTGAAAGTGGTTAAGGACCTCTCCAGCAGACCAGATTGGCAGTAGCTTAACGTCCAGTCAGAATAATCATCATCAAGTGTCTATCACGTATTGGGCATGTACTACGTGCCAGTGATTCTCGAATAAGGGCAATTTCTCCCCCCACAGTGGACATCTGTCAATGTCTGGAGATGGTGTGAGTTGTCACAACAGAGAGTGGGAGGTGCTACTGGCACTGAGTGGGTAGAGACCAGGGATGCTGCTCGACATCCTACATGCACAGGACAGGTCCCCACAAAGAAGAATGATCCAACCCTAGATGTCAATAGTGTCGAGGTTGAGAAACCCAGTTATGTTCCAAGACACCAAGTATTACAAGTATGCTCTCATTTAATCTCATGATGATGATTTATGAGTGAGGCCCTGTTATTACCATCATTGCCCCCATTTTCCAAATGAGAAAACTGAGGCGCAGTTACACAAACCACCCACAGTGACACAGCTAGACTAGGAGAAACCTGATTTGAACCCAGGCGGTAGGAAGCAGAGCCCATGCTCTTTAGCGGCTGCCACATATTGGGGGGCACTATACCCTCAAAACCCACATAGTTTAACAGTGAGAACCCCAGCTTGTCATAATTAAACCTGGGTTGGAATCCTCACTTGGCTACTTGGTGTCTGTATGATCTCGGGCACACCGTCTGTTAAGCCATGTAAGCTTCTATTTCCCCATCTGTAAAATGGGGGAAGGATGCCCACCTCACAGGGTTGTTTTAAGGGTTAAATCTGACAATGAATGTAAAGTGCCTAACAAAGAGCCTAACACTCATTAAATGGTAGCTGCTGTTATTACCATTGTCCTTGTCAACATCACTATTATTATTCCCATCGCCTTGGAGGCCCAGATTCCCTCCCACCCGATCCTAAGAAAACAGAACTCAATTCTGTAGCTGGTCCCAGTGCGCCAGCTGGCTCTCAGAGACCAGTGGGCTGCTGCCTCCCCAGCGCCAGATTTCTCCCCTGCAGAAGGGGGCCTGCACCTCGCCTCAGGAGGCCGAGGCAGCTCCAAGGGAAAGAGACATGTTGCTCACGTGTTCACAGCTGTGGGACCCGGAGGAGGAGGCTGGACCACTCAGGATGCTCCTCTCTCCCAGGGGTTAATTCCTCCTGGTTCTTCCACCAAGAAGCGCCTGGGTCCTTCAGTATGGGAAGCAGTGATGTTTTGGCCCTGCCCCAGATTCATGCTGCCATCAGAGGCTCTGTTCCCCAACACAGGGAGGGAAATGGTGGCCAAAGGGGAGAGTGGAATTCTTTGAAGAGAAAAATAATTTCTCTCTGCTAACTGTCTGGGAATACCTATCTTTTGGAAGGTGCCAAGAGAATGCAACAGCCAAACTGGAGAGAATATGCTCGAAAAGCTTCCAAAACGTAGGTGCTGGGGTTGATGAAGGCAGTGATTTCATGAGACCTCTCAGACCCAAGACGAGCTTCACGTCCTGTCTCTATTAATAACAGTAATAATAAGACCCACAATTTATAGCCCACTGTGTGTCAGGCCCTGTTTTAATTGCTTTGTACTCATCATCTGTAATCCTGCAATCAGTGTACCCATGCAGAGGACTATTGTGTCAGCACATAAAAGATGCTTAGAAGGGGGCGAATAGGAAACAATATGTAAGTGTTGGCCATCATCATCATCAACATCACTACTACAACCATTGCTATTATTACTGCCCTGCAAGATAGGTGTTATCTCATGGAACAGTAAGGCAACCAGAGGTTAGAGAGGCTGGTTAGCAAGGCCACTAAGGACGGGGGAAAGTACAGTGGTTAAACCAACAGCCTCTGGCATCGGACTGCCAACCTTCAGATCCTGACTCGGCTGGTTAGTAACCACATGCCGACTTGGACAAGTTATTTCCCTCTCTGAGCCTTGGATTTCTCTCCTGCAAAATGAAAAGAGTAGACTAGAATAAAGGTTCAGGTGATGAATTGACCCGTTTGTTTAATTATGAAAACTCAGCTCTGGAGTACCAAAAGTAGAAATTAGAAGATTTGTGTTTTGTGAAGATTGAGCCCTCCCTGCACTTAAGGAAAGAGGAACTAACTTTCTGTGGCTAACAGTATGTAGACTCTGCTGTTAACGGTCAGAGAGGATCCTCCTGATCTGCCGTAAAGGCTATTGTGCGAGACAGTCTGGCAGGCAGGCTCGGGGTGTGGAGGTGAAAGGCGTGGGGCAGGAAGGAGAGGCAGAGAGGAGAGAGAAGATCCAGGACCAGACGCCCCGAACCAAGCATGGTTTTGAGTGGGACCAATGCCCAGGAAATGCCAGGTGAGAAGCCAAGAGAAACCCCTTGGGTGCCCAAGACCTCTGCTAGACCAGAGGCTCTCTTGCTGACCACCCCTCCTCAGCTGATCCTCTAGGTCAGGACAGGAATCTGCCTCATGGTCAAAGTCTTCATTCTCGCTCAGTGTAGATGCTGCAAGAGCATGCCTCCCCAGCCCTTGACAACCATGAGACCAAGGCAACCTATGGACACCTAGCAGCGCAGCAAGGAAGGCACTCCCTTCCCCCACCCATATATGATGCATTAAAGTGATCCCACTTGGGTATTGTGAGCTGCATCAGTAAGAGTGGATACCACACCACCCCATTATCATTATCCGATGTCATCATCGTTATCATTTTCATCATCATCTCAGGTTGAAGAATCTCCTGAACTCTGCTCTCAAGTCTCTCCAAAGCCTCTGACCCTCCCCAGTGGTGACCTCTTTCCTCTGCTCATCCAGAAAGCCTTGAAGCAAAGCCATCCTTGATGTTGCCCTCCCTCCAACTATGCAGGCTGGTCAGCAAGCCCTCCCCTGGCAGGGAATGGGAATGAAGGAATAGCCTGGGTCCCCAATTGCTCTGCCTCTGGGGGAAGGGGGTGCTGGGGGAGGACAAGGCTTTTATACACAAAGCAGATGCACCATAAACTCATACTCCCTGGGCACAGACACTCCGGGGGAAATGCTGCCGATTTTACCCACTCGTTCTTCTGAAAATAACTGCACACACTACCTGCCAAGTTTCCGGAACAGAACGAGTGCTGAGGCATAGGGAACTGATGAAGAGATGGAGTTTTGGGTAATAGGAAGTAAACCACATTGCCTGGCCCATCAACAGGTCTCTGAAAGAGGAAAAGTATTTGTAATGGACTTTATCATGTCAAATGTTTTTAATAAAACAGTAATACTAATTGCTAATTAAAGCAGCTACTCTGTCCTGGCTCTTCCCTTTACATACACATTCCATTTAACTCTGCTGGTACTAGAAGTATCACCATTCTTACAGATAAGTAAAGTGAGGCTCAGATAGGTTAAGTAACTACCCCTAGGTCACACAGAGTAAAACTGCAGAATCATGATTCAAAGCCAGGCTTCTCAATCCATTCACCTGTGCTTCTCAACAATGGATGGATAGAGATAGATTAATAGGTAAGAGAGGGGATAGACATAGGTAGAGTGATAGATGGAAGATAGATAGTAAACTGAAAATACCTGTGATGAATGTAAAACATATCTCTACACCCACCTTTCTAGATGATGCAGCTCAAGTTCCTAGAGGTTGAATAAAACTTGCTCTAAGTCACACAGTCAAGCTGAAATCAGAACTCACTGGTCTCATATTCAGTGACTGTGTGTTGAGGGTCTGCTATGTGTCAGCCACTGAACTAGGTGCTAGAGACAAGGCCTGCCCTCATGGAGCTTAAAGCCCAGCAAGGTAGACAGATTGAAAGGAGCAATTAACAGCAAAGTTGGGTCTGCGTTGTGATAGGGAGAACCTCTCTGGTGGTCCAGGAAGGTGTCCTTGATGAGGAGGGGGTTAGCCTGATAGTCTCTGGCAGAGGAAGTGTTGGGGAAAGACAGAGAGGCTAGAGACAGGGGTCAGCTGGAGCACCTGCTGATCGGGACAGTAGTGGCAGAGAAGACTTAGGTTAGCAGCCAGATCATGTAGGACTCTGGGGGCCATGCTTACGCATTTGAATACTATCCTGACAGCAATGAAGCCCTATTGGAGACTGTCAGTAGAGAGCTAACATGAGCAATGTGTGCTTAAGAAAGACCCCTTGGACTGCTGGGTGGCTGCAGAGACCTGTTAGGAGACCACTGAAGTCATCCAGGTGAGGCTCAGTGGTGCCTGGGACAGGCGGGTAGCCATAGCGATGGAAAGAAGTGGGAAAATTGGAAAATGTTTAAAGAAAGAACTGACAAGATGTGGCTGAACAATGGTGCCAGATGTCCTAGACATTTGAGGACCTTCCTATTTTGAATGCAATGTTTTATTGTTAGACCTTATGCCCTGATTCTTGGTTCAAAATCTATAATCCCCTTAGCAATTACAGGTTGATATCCCAACTCCTAGTTTGGTATTTATTCCTATCCTATTCCCATCTTTTGTATGAGAGACCTGCCTCTCCAGCAAGAGATATTTTGAGTACGTGTAAAAAATTTTTTCATCATGGGTGTGGTGCCCCCAATAACAGACTAATGCTCCCCTCCAAGATGTTCACATCCTAATCCCTGGAACCTGTAAATATGTTACCTTACATGGCAAACGGATTTAGCAAATGTAGTTAAGTAAGGATCTTGAGATAGGGAGATTAGCCTGGATTATCCAGGTGGACACAATGTAATCAAAAGGGTCCTTATAAGAGGAAGGGGAAGGTTAGAAAAAGGAGATGGGATGAAGGAGGCAGAGGCTGGAGTGATGCACTTTGAAGATGGAGGAAGGGGCCATGAGCCAAGGAATGCACGAAGCCTCTAGAAGGTGGAAAAACAAGGAAACAGATTATTCCCTGGAGCCTCTGGAAGGAACACAGCCCTGCTGACACCTTGATTTTAGCCCCCATGAGACTCATTTTGGACTTTTGACGAGAATTGTTAATAAACTTGTGTTGTTTTAAGCCACTAAGTTTGTGTTAATTTATTACAGCGGCCATAGGAAAATAGTACAATGGGAATCTTAAAGATAAAACTGTACTTCACAAAAGAGCAAATAAAAAGATATATCAGGTCTGTAATACACTCATGCAAGGGGAAATGTAAAGAGAGAAGACAGATACAGAGAGATACCATCACAAACAGAATAAAAACAGAGTACAGTAGCTACCTACTGTTATGGGGATTGAATTGTGTTCTCCCCCCCAAAAAATATGTTGAAATCCTAATCCACAGTACCTCTGAATGTGACCTTCTTTGGAAATAGGGTCATTGTAGACATAGTCAGTTAATATGAAGTCCTACTGCAGTAGGGTGGGCACCTAATCCAATATGACTGTTGTCCTTATAAGAGGAGGGCAAGGTGGACACAGAAACACACACAGGGAGAGTGCCATGTGATGACAAAGGCAGAAGTTGGAGTTAGCCACAAACCAAGAAAAGTCAAATATTGTCAGCAACCACCAGAAGCTAGGAAGAGTCAACGAAGGATTCTGCATCAGGTTTCAGGGGAGCATGGTGCTGCAGGCGCCTTGATCTCAGACCTCCAACCTCCAGAAACACACGCGAGACAATACATTTCTCTTGTTTTAAGCCACCCACTTTGTTGTACTTTGTTATGGCAGCCCTAGCAAAATAATACACCTACTTTCATGAAGCCCTATCTACTGGACTTTGGGGGATATTATTACTAAATAAGTTGTATTTTTGCAACTATAGGCATATTTCTTCAGCACCCCCCCAAATAAATCAAAGCTTAGCATATTTTCATATTTCTGAAACTTCTCACCTCAAGTATGTACATTTAATATAGACTATCTTCCTTCCTTTATTCCTTCCTTCACTCCTTACTTTCCTCTTACCACCAAAAGGCCACTCTTAAATTAGTGGTGCATCTTATAAAGAGCATTTTAGAATCAAGAAAATCCAGTAGACTTTAAGTATCAGGAATGCAAGGATACCTTTGACTCCCAGCACTGAGAGCAGAGCCTGGCAGGTGGTCATCTAGTTTAGTAAATAATTGTGTGTTCAAGGAGGGGTTTGGGGGGTCAGGGGATGATAGTCTGGATATCATCCAGAGGACTTGGAAGGAATTGAGCTAAAGGTTAAATGAGGCCCCAAGCAGAGGTATCCTCCACCATGAAATATGGGTTTCTTCCCTCAGTCCCATTGAGTTCTATGACTGTAATTCTAATAGAACCACTAATTCTCTGTTGAGAACTCCATGCGGTCACATAAACTCCCTTTAAAGTTTCCAGAGGTGAAATCCTCCAGAGCCACATCCGTTTCTGAAAAACATTACCAGGAAGGTGGGGGAAATGACAACTCCCTGGAGAAGGAGAGTTGGGAGAGGGGCACGGGCTTGGGGAGAAGAGCAGCTCGGAGAAAGCCTCAGAGGCACAGAAATCCCAGGGGACATCCACAGGAACATGGTCCAGGACAGGAGGCCGCGTGTGCAGATGAGTCAGGCCAACCCAGCGGTCGGTTTGGCCCCAGGCACCAGGCTTGGCTCTGTCCCTAACCCAGCGGAAGATGACACCCATTTGGAGGCCCAGGGTCCTCGTGTGAACAAGAAGGTTTGTGACTAGGTAAGGAAGCGACAGCTGGGGTAACCACTGGGAAAGGAGGTCAAGTGTGAGACTGGTGGTCTGGGGTGGCAGTGGGGGGTGTGTGTTTTTAATAACCTACAGCAGGGGTCCTCAAGCAAGGGTCAATTGTGCCTCCCGGGGGACACTTGGCAATATCTGAAAACATTTTTTGGTTGTCACAGCTGGGGGAGGAGGCAGGGTGTTACTGGCATCTAGTGGGTGGAGGTCAGGAATGTGGCTCGAAATCCTACAATGCACAGAACAGCCTCCCTGGATAACAAAGCATTACCTGGCCCAAGATATCAATAGTGCCAAGTCTGAATAACCCTGGCCTATAGTCTACCAGCATTCAGGTTTGATTTATATAAAAAATTTTTAAAAAGTAGGGGGAGAGGGTAGTGATGGGTGGGTGGGTGGATGGATGGACAGACGGATAGACAGACAGATAGAAAAACACAGACAACACCAGTGCCATCAGTCATCTGTTATAACTGGGACACATTCTACTTGAGGACCAAGCACAGCCCAAATAGGGTTACAAGAACTTGCATAGAGAAAATGTGCTCACTTACCAGGTTAACCCACAGCAAATAGCTGCTGGGGAGCAGGTCTGACTGGTGAAACCACCACAGCCGCCTTCACTCTGTGGACTCATCTCCATCTGCCTCCATTGCGAAGGAAGCAGGGTCAGGGAGCCACCCAGAGCAGTCCACAGAGGACGGTGAGTTGGGAAGGGGACACACTCCCTAAAGACCCCCCAACTTGGGTTGCCCCCCCTTTTTATATATCCCCACTCTTCTGCATAGCACCAGTCACAGGTGTAATTCAGTAACAATTGGTATTATCAACTAAGAATCATCCCCCCCACCGGACCGTAAGCTCCACGACAGCTGGCACCTTGTGCGTCCCGTCCCCGGCAGCATCGCCAGCAACAAGCTGGAGTTCTCATTACCTGTTTGTCAAACGAATAAGCAACCACAGGTGACGACTGCACTATGAGAACTAGATCCCAACCAACGCGACTCTGACAAATGAGATGCCCCGAGGAGGGCTGAAAGCAAGGCTGCCTCCCAAAATCTGGGTCATGTCTTCACCATCCGTGGGGGTCACCTTTCCTTCTGTCTGGTTAGCTTCATCATCTGGCGCCTTAAAGCCAAATTTGGGTCTCTCCTGCTCCCAGCCATATCCAACCCACGGAGGAGTGTGGGAAATGGTGCTTGAGAAAGCAAGTGGGAACACTCCGGGCCACGTGAAATCAGGCTCTGAAGAAACACAGGTGTAACCCAGACAAATGTGTGGACATGTTTAGCATCTTTATTTTCCTTCTAAGTACCAATTACTCATCCTGGGCCCAAATGGTGGCAAGTTTTCTTCCCCAAGGGGACAGATTGCAGACACCATAGAGGTGGGTAGAAGACAGGTTGAGGGGTCACAGGATAAGAAGACTGGATGCCACCTTTGCTGCAGAGGGGGTGAGGGAGAGCGTCGGGGAGCGGCTACCTTCCAGGGCAGCTGCAGCCTCCTGCAAGGTTATCTGCAGCGGGCACAGGCTCGAAAGCCATGGGGCAATAAAAGTGAGTCATCGTCACCCAGCGAGAACCAACTCAGCTGCCTGGGGCTCCATGAAGCGTGTCCCCAGGTGCAAAGTTACTCAAATTCTGGAATGAGTTTTGCCTGAATAAAGGACATAAAAATGTCCGTGCCCATAAAGACCGGCTTCTGTGTATAGCCAGCGTGGCTGACGGAACCAGGGTGATCAGCTGACAAGGGCCACCTGAAATGAGCCCCATGCTGGAGACACTGTCATACCCTTTAGAGACATCTGTCCTCAGGCTCCTAACCCAGCCAGCTCCCTGGCTGCCTAGCTGGGTAACCTTGGGCAAGAATATCTCCTCTCTGATCTTCAGGTTCCACACACCTAAATGATCACTAAGTGCCCTTCTTACTCTGAAATGCATGCAACAGCTATGAATAGCTCTGTGCATTATTTCTCCCAGGGTTGATGTTTGTATTTTAACCAGAAGTGTCTGCTCACTCCAGCAGCCTACTGGTGAAGGTTATAGGTGCCAGAATACAATTGTCCAGATTCAAATCCTGGCCTCATCAACAATTACCTCTGTGACTTCAGGCAGGTTACTTAACCTCTCTGAGCCACTGTGTCTTTGATATAACCAACGGAAAGGCAAGGAATCGTCTCCAAAATCCCCAGCCCATCTTTTGATTGGATTCCCCACAATCCAACATCTTTGTGCTGAGATTTCTGGGCCCTTCTGTTTGGGGCAGAAGCCAGAGCATCATGACAACCACCACCATCTGCTCCACAGAACACCCCCTCCTGGGAAGGTGTTTGTACTTGAACAAGAAAGTTTTGATGAAGGCAGCAGCACCAAAAAGAGGTTGGGGCATGAGCTTTGAGCCTGCCAATCCCGGCTTCCACATTAGCACCACGATGAACTGACGTGGTCAAGTGAGTGACTTAACCTGGGCCTCAGTTCCCCACCTACAACATGAGGATACTACTATTTATACGTTCCTCTTAAGGCTGAGGGTATCAGGAAGACGAAGCAGTTTGCACAGTGCTTGGCACGTAGCAGCCCCTCAATAAACGTTAGCTTTTATGCATCACTACTTCTACAACCTTGTGGAAAACCCCACGGGGCTGGCCCCTTTGCCCCGCTGACCATTTCCTCCCTCCCTTCACTCCCTCTTTCTCACTGCCATCTCTGAAGAGGAGCATCCCTGCCCCCAAGTGAGCCCCCTGCACGCTGTTCCACTCCCACCACACAAGCCGGGTGGATGTCAGCACACCTGGTCCTTTGGCAGCCCACACTGCTTTGCTCTCCATTTCAGGCTGTGCACTCCTGATGCTGCCCGAGGCCTCCGTCCTACCCCGCCACCTCTTCCTCCCACCTGCATGCAGTGGCCCACGTGGGTGCACTCGTTCCTGTGGGCCGGCACCTGTGGGAGGGGAGCCCTGACTGCTGAGGCTGAATCAGGAGACCAGTACCCCTGCTCCCTCACTCCTTAATCCACTGCAATCTGGCTTCCTCCCTGGGCCACCCAAACCTGCCCAAGCCACTAATGACTCCCACTCGCTAAGTCCAGCATCTTTTCTAGGGTCTTGCATGTCTCCTGGGAGCATAGAATTTTGATGACCACCACCTTCTCAACTCTTCTGACCCAGCATACTCCCGCTGTTCTTTCCCTTCCTGTTCAGATTCAGTCACTCCTACACTCTTCCACTCCACAAACATTTATGGAGCTGAACATCGCCGGGACAGGATAAAGAACGAGGCAGACCCTAAGGAGACAGTATGCTCCTACAGTAGGAGACTGCATCAACACCACCTAGAATCAAATCCCAGCTCTGCCAACTTGCTAACTGTGTGCCTCTCGGCAGCTTGCTTACCCTCTCTGGGTCTCAGTTACCACCTCTGTAAAATGGGGCTCAATTGTGGGATGTGCAAGAATGCCTACCAGGTGTTTAGCACAGCAGGTTTCCATTGTTGCCCCACCCTAATGCATTTTCTGCTCAGCAGCCAGAAAGATCTTGAAACATAAATTAGGTCTTGGCATTTGCTCACCTAAAACCCCTCTAAAGGCTTCCCGTTGCCCGAAGCATAAAATCCAGACTCTTCACGGTGGCTCGTGTGGCCCTGGCAATGCTGGGACCTCATGTTGGGCCAATCTTGCCTTGGCTCAGAAAATTCCAGCCATACAAGTTCATTCCTCCAGCAGCACTAATTTTCTTTTCTCCACCCCTACTCCCCCGCCTCCCGCCCCATGCCACCAGGCTTTCTCTCAGCAGACCTTCCACACCCTCACGTCTCTCCTTACATGCCACCACCTCGCAGCCCTTCCCTGACCACTAGGGAATAAGCGGTATTGGTGCCCCCCGCTCCACATCCCTGTTACCAGTCCACTGGACCGTCTCCCTGATGCTGAGGATATTAGCTATTCCTGGCTCAGACCCACTCCCTTCTCCAGAGGAGTATCCTTGGCTGAAGAGAGCTGCCTCACCTGGAAATCCCTGAGAGTTTAGATAACCAACAGAAAGGCAAGGAATCTTCTCCAAAATCCCTAGCCCATCTTTTGACTGGATTCCCCACGATCCAACAGGCAAGATTCCTTGCCTTCCCATGGCCAGTGATGATTGATGGGGGACAGGGAGCCCCAGCCCCCTTGTCTCTGGACAGGACAGTGTCTGTGAGGCAGGTCCCACCCCAGAGCTCCCCTGGGATCAGGTCACAGCTGGACTTCTCCTGAAACCACATGTTCACCCAGCTCCTTCCCTGACGTTCCTCCTGAGAGCATCCCCACAGCACACCACTTACACAGGAATCCACAGCTCAGACTCCGTTTCTGAGGAACCCAGCTTAAGACAGCTTGGGTCTTATCCTTTATCTTGGTTTCTCTCAGAACTTATCTTAATTCTTAATTCCATGAAATGTTTGGTACATTTCTTCTCTCTCCTCCACTACAGGGAAAGCTCCATGAGGGCAGGAATCACACCTGTTTAATCCATCACTTCATACCCAACACCTGGCCTAGGGTTTGTGTGCAGGAGATGCCGGAAGACTATTTCTTGAATTATTGAGATGGCACATCATCGGGCCTCAATAAAAAGGATAAGGATGTGAGCTTCATCTGAAATCTTTTATGTCCAAATCCAGTGGGGAAGGCTGTATTTTTTTTTTTTAACAAACCCTTCAGGACATTTTACAGTTGAGCTGAGAAGCCACAGGTCAAGGGACAGACAGACAGATAAATGAACAGGGAGACATTTAGATCAATAAGTTACAAGGTAACCACGAATCCCAGAGCTGTGTCCAAGAAGCTGAAAGCACAAAAGACTCTGCAATTCACTCTTTCTGGGAAAATCAGAAAGGTGTCAAGGAGGAGAGGATCTTTGAGCAACACCTTAAAGGGTGAGTAGAGTTTGCAGAGTACACAAGGAAGGAGGAGGGGTCCAGACAGAGAGGACAGCCTGCATCAGAGGCCCTGGGCTACGGCAAAGACGGGATGGCAAACAGGGAGCAGTGACAGTATGAGGACAAGCAAAGGGTGCAGGGGGTGTGAGGGGAGAGAAGCCGAGGCTGGCATTGGGGCAGATGAGGGCCAGATGGGGAAGGACTTCGCAGGGTCTCTGAGGAGGCTGGAGTTTCTCCTGAGGCCACCGGGAGGCCCCAGAGTTCATGCTGGGGACTGGCTGGAGTAGCTTCCCTTGTCCGCAAACGGCCCTGAGGGGTTAGCAGTGAGGTGGCCGTGGCAATGAAGAGTTTATGGTGTGGAGAAAAGGGAACACTACTGCACTGTTGGTGGGAATGCAAATTGATACAGCCACTATGGAGAACAGTATGGAGGTTCCTTAAAAAACTAAAAATAGAACAACCATACGACCCAGCAATCCCACTACTGAGCATATACCCTAAGAAAACCATAATTCAAAAAGAGTCATGTACCACAGTGTTCACTGCAGCTCTATTTACAATAACCAGGAAATGGAAGCAACCTAAATGTCCATCAACAGATGAATGGATAAAGAAGATGTGGCACATATATACAACGGAATATTACTCAGCCATAAAAAGAAACGAAATTGAGTTATTTGTAGTGAGGTGGATGGACCTAGAGTCTGTCATAAGTCAGACTTATGAAGTCTGTGAAGTAAGTAAGAAAGAGAAAAACAAATACCGTATGCTAACACATATATATGGAATCTAAGGAAAAAAAAAAAAAAGGTCATGAAGAACCTAGGGGCAAGACGGGAATAAAGACACAGACCTACTAGAGAATGGACTTGAGAATATGGGGAGGGGGAAGGGTAAGCTATGACAAAGTGAAAGAGTGGCATGGACATATATACACTACCAAACGTAAAATAGATAGCTAGTGGGAAGCAGCCGCATAGCACAGGGAGATCAGCTCGGTGGTTTGTGACAACCTAGAGGGGTGGGATAGGGAGGGTGGGAGGGAGGGAGACGAATGAGGGAGGAGATATGGGAACATATGTATATGTATAGCTGATTCACTTTGTTATAAAGCAGAAACTAACACACCATTGTAAAGCAATCATACTCCAATAAAGATGTTAAAAAAAAAGAGTTTATAAAGAAATAAAAAGGCCTGAATGAGGGCCATAAGGGTGATTTATACCCTTTCTGTAGCACATCTCTTGGCTTGCACTAGAATTAGTGTATGCATTTGCCACATCTCCCCAGTAAACTGTGAGGTGCTCGAATGGAACTAAAGCCTGCTAATGCACTGGCTAAAGAGGGTTTCTCAGCCTCGGCACCAGCAACATTTGGGGCTGATACGTCTCTGTTGTGGGGCTGTCCTCCGCACTGCAGGATGTTTAGCAGCATCCCTGGACTTCACCCACGAGGTGCCAGTAGCATCTCTGGATGCCCCAAATGTCTCCAGGCATTGTCCCCTGGGCACAAAATTGCCCTCGGTTGACAACTTCTGGGTTAAAGTAATGGGCTGTGGGGTTCTACTGATCTTGGGTCTGTCACTACCCAGCCGGTGCCTTGAGCAGAGTACTTCAGCTCTCTGTACCTCTGTTTCCTGATCTATGGAGTAGAGATAATGAAGTACTGACCCCATAGAGTCTTTGCAAGAGTCAAATACAATGATTCATGTGAAGTGCACTAGGTAAACACTCGGTGAATACCAGCTATCACTGGCATTATATTTTAAGGAAACGAGCACTTAGACTAAGGCTGGACACACATTAAGTTCTTAACATATGTCAGCTACTGTTGCTTCTATTACTATTTTCTTACTCATATATGTAGTACGCCCTCTGGCACTTGGATGGGTCTTGCACATTCTTGCCAAATGAAGGTCAGTGGATTGGAATGAGAAAGGGGATGCCTATGAAGTTATGACCTAGCCACTGCTGACACTTTCTCATCATCTCTGGCACACCAGAAGTTTGGGGGTGGCTATGGTGCCCTCAATATAGCAACTACTCTCCCCACGCAAGAATTTCCTAAAGGTGTGTTCCAAAGAATACTAAACTCAAAAGCTATTTCTCCTAAAAAAGATTTTCAGGTCAGAAAATGCAAGATATCCCATTCCTTTTTGAACACATTTGGCACGTTCAGTTAATAAAGGCTCTGAGAAGTCCTGCAGCCACCATAACTAGATTTTAAGCTCTGGAATCAGGGATCGAGTCTAACTCACTATAACATCCCCAACTCCTTGAACAATGTTGAACAAAAGAGGCTCTCAATAAGCATGTGAACAATGAATAAATGAAATAAAATATATGAATGAACTTGTTAATTAAAAAGACCAGTTTGGCTGTGTTTAACCCAGTGTTTCCCAACTTTTTGAACCACTGCACCATGGATATCCCCTAGGACTAGCCCCACCCCTGCCCCCAATACACTTTGGAAAACATAGCCCCTCCCTGGGATGTCAAAGCAAAGGTGAGTGACTACCAAGGAAGAGCTACCCACAGTACACATTCCTGGCTTCTATGGTTCTCAGTGACTTCATCTTCAATTAAAATTAAGTAAAAACATTTTATTTTAGCTCCAAAATGAGCGCAGAGCAATTGAAAACAAAGTGCACCCTTAGAGACTCTTGACAAGAGGACTCCATTTTTAAAAGAAATGTGACAATCTATGTGCCATTTTGTGGGCAGTGAAGTGGTAAAGCAAATGTCACCTGTACAGGTGCTATCGACCTCACTCCTCACATCCAAAGAAATGTCTGTCACTGCAAAGGCCATAGTTCCTACACCCCAGAAGACTAAATTTTTCCCAAGTCGTGGTTCTGCTCAATGGCAATTCTGTCCAATGGCACTTAGGGCAAAGGTCAAGACAAGTGCCTAATGCAAACTCAGTTCCAGGTTCTGATTTTTTCAAACATGTATGTTTAGTAAACAAAATAAGCCACTGTGGAAAAATATGCTCCAGAGGCACAGAGGCTTTGCAACAGAAATGGGGGGAACCTTAGTTGAAATGAGAGCTAACATCTGTACTGGGCTCACTGTATGTCTGATACCGTTCCAGGTACTTCACATGTGCAAGCTCATCTAATCCTCACAGCAACCCTAACAAGTGGGTCCTAGTGTCATTCATATTTTACAGATGAGCATATTGCAGCTCTGAGAGGTAAAGTGACTGGGCCCAGGACACACAGCCAGCGAGGGCGGGAACTGTCTTAACACTGCACTCTGCAACCTCAGTAATTGGCAGTAATCACCAATGTTATTTTTATTTTTAAGAAAAGCTTTAATATGCACTTTGATTATCCATTTATACCATTAATGCTGGAGTTAATTATCTGGTAGGAGTATGAAAGGTATGCGTAGTCAGTGTTCATGTCTATGCCTGAGATACATTAGATTCCTTCTGGTGCTTAACTCCCACCCCCTTGACTCCTAAGTGGCATGGAAGGCAAGATACACCTACCATTTGGCAATAAGAGGTAATTACCAAATCTACCCCTATTGCCTTCCTTCATGCTCCTGGTATTTGCCAAAAAGGTTTAAACAAACAGAAAACTTCTGGGATACCAGCCTTACTTGCGTAACTTTAATGAATCAACTCCTAAAGACATTCTGAACAGTAACATCCCCACCTCACTCCCTGGCCTCCCCGCAACAAAAAAATTATTTGATCCCTTTGTAAACACTGGACTGTGAACTTCACCTATAGTATCTCACTTGATCCCTAGCTTAATCTGAATAGCAGATATTAGTCCCCATTTTACAGATGAAGAGACTGAGGTTCTGAGTAGTTGAGGGTCTTGACCAAGGTTACAGCAGCTAGTAAAGGACACAGGGAGGGTTCTAAACCAGGTCTCTGTTTCCAAAAACTCCAGGTCCTGCTGCCTTACGTAATTTGAGGTTAATTCACACAGCTAGCCCAGAAAAAAATTTTTTTAGTCAAATGTCCTTATAAGAGCTGGAGATATTATAAATGTTATTGAACTTGAGGTTCTGCTAGTTGAGAACTGTGACCAATTAAATAGCTATTTCTCTGTTCTGAGCTACATCAGGCTTGTTGGTAAGACTGGCAGGTCAGAAGAGTGATGGTAATGATAACTCTGAGGTGTAATGCCATAAGGGAGGACAAAGACCAGATAATTGAACTCAAATATGGGTGGGGCATGGTGTTAAGCGTAACGATTTTAAAAATTGTATTAATAGTAACACTTCTGCTATCCTTTCTTTCAACGAGAATGTGATATGTAAAAAAAATTTTTAGGGACTTTCCTGGTGGCGCAGTGGCTAAGAATCCGCCTGCCAATGCAGGGACATGGGTTTGATCCCTGGTCCGGGAAGATCCCACATGTCGCAAAGCAACTAAGCCTGTGCGCCACAACTACTGAGCCTGTGCTCTAGAGCCCGCAAGCCACAACTACTGAGCCTGTGCCACAACTACTGAAGCCCGCGCGCCTATAGCTCGTGCTCCGCAACAAGAGAAACTACCACAATGAGAAGCCCGTGCACTGCAACAAAGAGTAGTCTCAGCTCCCCGCAACTAGAGAAAGCCCATGCAGCAACGAAGACCCAATGCAGCCAAAATTAAATAAATTAAATAAGAAAATCTTTTTTTAAAAAAGTAAAAAAAAATTTTTTTTAATTATTTTTCCCATGTTAATACAGATCAAGTGGAGACATTAAATCTCTGCAGATTTCCTTTCTTTTTGGTACAAACACATTTTGTCATTCAAACACAACATCTGAGACTTCCCCTTGCTCTTGAAAGACGAATAATAATGCATCAGCTGCTACAAGCTATTTCTTGTTCTAGTTGAAAAGTTTCAAAAATCCCTAGGTAGACCATTTCTTCAAGGACTTTTACAAGGTTGCTGCTGTTTTCTAGGGAGCCCATCCCAAACTGTGGGAGTGAGTAAAGTTGGAAATGGGTCAATGCCAGAACAGTCCTACGAATATTTGAATCAGAATAGAAAACTCATGTATTAATTCAACAAACTGTTTTTGACCAATTTTCTTGTGTATCAAGCACTGCTCCTGCCACTGTGGCTAGAAGCAGGGACAAAAGAGGACCAGACCTGCCTCCATGGAAGTTTAAAAACTAGTGAGAAGGAGAGGCGGAGGTAAAAAACAAACATACTAACACCTGTAATGGGTAGAATTATGTCCCCCCAAAAGATATATGTTCAAGTTCTAACACCTGGTACCTATGAATGTGACCTTACTTGAAAATAAGGTCTTTGCTTATGTAATCAAGCTAAGATGAGGTCATGCTGGATTAGGGTGGGCCCTAAACCCAAAGACTGGTGTCCTTATAAGAGGAGGAAAATTTGGACACAGACACATGGGGGAATAGGCCATGTGAAGGCAGAAGCAGAGGTTGAAGTGATATGCAAGTCAAGGAATGCCAAGGATTGCTGGTAACCACCAGAAGCTAGGAGAGAAGCAAGATCATCCCTAGGGCATTTGGAGGGTGCATGGCCCTGCTGACACCCTAATTTCAGACCTCTGGCCTCCAGGATTGCAAGAGAATAGATTTCTGTTGTTTTAAGCCACCAGTTTGTGGTACTCTGTTATAGCAGCCCTAGGAATGGAACACAACATCCAGTATGATATTGGAGAATGACAAATGGTATGAAGAACAAAAAGCAGGATAAGAAGATGAAGAGTGACTGGGGAGGGAGGGGCTATTTTTTTTTCTTTTTCACATCATTTTTTTTTAGATTTTTTTATTGAGTTATAGTTGTATAATTTTTTTTTAAATAAATTTATTTATTTATTTTTGGCTGCATTGGGTCTTCGTTGCTGCGCGTGGGTTTTCTCTGGTTTCATCAAGCGGGGGCTACTCTTTGCTGCGCTGCGTGGG
Organism: Balaenoptera ricei; assembly: GCF_028023285.1. Lineage (NCBI taxonomy): Eukaryota > Metazoa > Chordata > Mammalia > Artiodactyla > Balaenopteridae > Balaenoptera > Balaenoptera ricei. The sequence continues at coordinate 59,136,068 of NC_082653.1, forward strand.
CTTCTAATTGCGGTGGCTTTTCTTGTTGCGGAGCATGGGCTCTAGGCGCACAGGCTTCAGTAGCTGCAGCATGCAGGCTCAGTAGTTGTGGCTCGCGGGCTCTAGAGCATAGGCTCAGTCGTGGCGCATGGGCTTAGTTGCTCCGTGGCATGTGGGATCTTCCCGGACCAGGGCTTGAACCCGTGTCCCCTGCATTGGCAGGCGGATTCTTAACCACTGTGCCACCAGGGAAGTCCATATAGTCGTATAATATTATATGTTACAGGTGTACAATATAGTGGTTCACAATTTTTAAAGGTTATACTTCATTTATGGCTATTATAAAATATTGGCTATATTCCCTGTGTTGTACAGTATATCCTGGCAGCTTATATATTTTATATATAATGGTTTGTACCTCTTAATCCTCCACCCCTATATAGCCCCCCACCACTGGCAACCACTAGTTTGTTCTGTGAGTCTGCTTCTTTGTTTTATTCACTAGTTTGCTGTATTTTTTAAATTCCACATATAAGTAATATCATATAGTATTTGTCTTTCTCTGCCTGACTTATTTCACTTAGCATAATACCCTCCAAGTCCATCCATGTTGCAAATGGCAAAATTTCATTCTTTTTTATGGCTGAGTAGTATTCTACTCAGGGGGGAAGGGACAGAAAACGAGATCAGAGGTGTGATGAGACCTCATTGGTAGACTTTGAGCAGGGGAGTCACATGACCTAACTTTACATTCCTGAATGTCACTCCAGCTGTCGTGAAGAGTAAACAAATGAAGACATTCCTTGTGACTCTGAAAGTAACAGAATCATGGAAGAAATGGCCAGAACTGCCCCATTCAGGTCTAGCACAGCAGGTAACAGAAAGCTTCCATGTTAATGGTCTGATTTTGAATTACACTTTCATCTCCATGACTATTTTTTAATGCCTGTCCCCTAGTAAATGGTTAGCTCTGTGAAGAAAGAAGTGACTTGCTTGTAACTGTCTCTCTAGTGCTTAGAACTGTGCCCGGCACATATTAACACTGAATAAATATTTGTTGAGTGAATTAGTATTTTTGAAGCCAAAGTTTTTGTTGTTGTTTTCTCTTTTTTTGTTAACTGTAGTAAAATAGACAGAAAAAAATTTACCATTTTAACCATTTTTTAGTGTGCATGTCAGTGGCATTAAATACATTCACATTGTTGTGCAACTATCACCACTATTCATCTCTAGAACTTTTCACATTCTAAACTGAAACTCTGTACTCATGAAACAATAACCCCAATTATCCCCTCCCCTCCAGCCCTGGAGGCTCAGAGAAATTGTAACCTCCCAAGGTCACACGGTGCGAAACGCGAAACGGCAGTTTGGGATTGGAGTGCCGTTTGGTTGGTGGAAGGAAGGTATGAGAGACGTGAATGATTTGCTTTGCATCTTTCAACACACTCTTGGCATTTCATCAAGAAGGAGCTTCTTTCTTTTATAAACTTTGTATCCTTAAATCATATGTTGATGGGATTTGGCCAGGCAAGTAGGACAAAAAAACCACATTTACAGGACAGAGGTGCTAAATAGCACATATTTTCCCTTTAGAACATGAAAATAATAAAAATCAGTAGGCATTAATTCCCTCCTTCCTATGAGCAAGAATCCTGGAATCCTGAGTTCATTTTTACCTAACAGCAACTTCAGGGGATCCAAAGAGTCATCCAAGGCCACCAAGACTGTAAAACTCCTCTGAAATGCACATTAATTACTCAGACTCACCAAGAGTTGTTGACCAAATTAAGTAAGACAGACAATTAAGCAAACTGAGTTTTCAATAAGTACAAAAACAATTTGCCAGTGCTTCACAGATAAGTGTCGACTGGATTAACCAACATTTATTTGGGTGCATTTTGCCTTTGTTTACTTGCCATCCATTCATTCCATAAATATTTATTGAATGCCTGCTGTGTGACAAACACTAGGTACCTTACGTACATCTCAGTATATCTTCCCAACAGTCTTACAATGCTATAATTATTATCATTATTCCATTTTACAGATGAGTAACCTAAGGCTCAGAGAGATAAATGCCTTTTCTGAACTGATAATTGGTGGATACCATTGTACCTATATGTGGCTGAACCACACTGACTCCATTCTGTCAGCTCCATCTTAGGCCCCCAGTCCTACCCCCTCCCCTGTCTGCAGGACTGTTAGCCTACTCCTAAGGAATGCGCCCAAGCCAGCTAAGTTCCCTATCAACTTTTACCCTTGCCTCCATCTGATATGAGAACTGGAAGAATACCTTTGCTGCACAGATGGTTAATGGTCATGAGACCCCTCCCCACCCTTTTGAGAAGAGAAGTCCCTGGTTCCTCGGTTGTGGAACCTGGGATTCCAGGTTGGAATCCCTTCTCACTTGGTAGTCAGATTCTATTTTTAGCTTTGGCCCCTTTAAGTCCCCCTGTACCCCTTTTGGTGGCGTGCGGTGCAGCTGCAAATGCCTCTGGATCTTCACCACCCCCTCCTGCCTGTATGTAAGTTACCCACAATAAACTTCGTAATCGCACCTTATGAAGTTGCCTGCTTCATTTTTCAGTCTCAAAGTTCCTTCCCAGTTCGAAGGATATTATTAAATATCTCCACCTTCTAATAAACCCATAAGAACAATGGCATAGGACATTTGTCATCCAGAAAGTCTCAGAAAAATCTACAATATGTAAAATCCACTAATATCAAAGCAAGTTCTCTTTCAAAAGGCAAGGAAACTAACACACTTGAATCACATAATCCTTCAAACACACTGCGGGGAGATGTTATCCTCTATCCCATGCAAAGGAGGCATCTGAGCCAGAGAGGTTCATTTGTTCATTCCTTCCTTCCTTCACTCATTCATCCAACAAATACTGAGCACTCCCTATGGGTCAGGATTGTTCAGGGTGCTAGGGATACAGTGGTGAACTCAGGAGTCCAAGTCTCTCATTTCATGAAACTCAGTTTTGTCTTTCAGTCCTCCCAGCCCAACTCCAGCCTCCCTGTTCTTACTTCCTCCCAATCCCACAGTAGCCCCCCCAGCTGGCCCCAGATTGCTAACGGTATGGGTGTGTTCTTCCCTCCCTGGCCTCACTGCACTCTTCAGGACCAAACATTAGATTTATGATAAACATGTACTACTTCCAGTGATTTGACAGCCTGTCACCTCCCCACCACCCTGGAGGAATTTCACTAACTTCTTCAAAACCTAATTCAGAGCCCCAGAGTCTGACCTTCATGGTTTGAAGAGTTCAAGGAGATTGTGTCAGTGGAGAAAAAAAATAAGTTTTTAAATTTAAAACACTTTGGGGGGGGGGGGGATATGGGGATATATGTATACATACAGCTAATTCATTTTGTTGTATGGCAGAAACTAGCACACCATTGTAAAGCAATTATACTCCCATAAAAATAAAAAACAGGGCTTCCCTGGTGGCGCAGTGGTTGAGAATCTGCCTGCCAATGCAGGGGACACGGGTTCGAGCCCTGGGCTGGGAAGATCCCACATGCCGCGGAGCAACTAGGCCCGTGAGCCACAATTACTGAGCCTGCACGTCTGGAGCCTGTGCTCCGCAACAAGAGAGGCCGCGATAGTGAGAGGCCCGCGCACCGCGATGAAGAGTGGCCCCCACTTGCCACAACTAGAGAAAGCCCTCGCACAGAAACGAAGACCCAACACAGCCATAAAAAAAAAAAAAAAAAAAGAATGAGCGAGACAGGCGGGTGTGTGTGTGTGTGTGTGTGTGTGGTGTGTGTGTGTGGTGTGTGTGTAAAAAAAAAATACAAAAACAAGTACACCTGTAACTAATATAACATTGTAAATCAACTACACTTCAAATTCTTAAAATAATAAATAAATAATACAAAACAATATGAAAAAAACAAAAATAAAAAACTGAGATATTAAAAAAAAAAAACACTTTGGGAGTTGTCTCCTCAATAAGTTCATGGCATAGGAAAAGGGCAGAGGGAAAGTAAGGTCTCTGTTACTTTACAAAGATTCAAGAAACACAATAGCCAAATGCCAGGGTGTGGACCATGTCTGGATCCCGATGGGAAAACCCATTATAAAAAGATATGATGGGGACTTTCCTGGTGGCGCAGTGGTTAAGAATCCGCCTGCCAATGCAGGGGGCACGGGTTCAAGCCCTGGTCTGGGAAGATACCACATGCCATGGAGCAACTAAGCCCGTGTGCCACAACTACTGAGCCTGTGCTCTAGAGCCCTCGAGCCACAACTACTGACCCCTCGCACCACAACTACTGAAGGCCGCAGGCCTAGAGCCCGTGCTCCGCAACAAGAGAAGCCACTGTAATGAGAAACCCACGCACCGCAACAAAAAGTAGGCCCGCTTGCCGCAACTAGAGAAAGCTTGCACTCAGCAATGAACACCCAACGCAGCCAAAAAAAAAAAAAAAAAAGATATGATGAAGACGATCCAAAAACTGAACTATAAACCAGGTGTTACATGAGATTAAGGAATTATTGTTGATTTGTAAAATGTGATGATCACTGTAGTGATATAAGAGAATGTCCTTTACTTTGTAGAGATGTCTCTTGAACTGTTTAAGGGAGAAATATCATGCTGACTGGGATTTGCTTCTTTTTGTTCTGTTTTGTTTTGTTTTTGGCCATGCTGCGTGGCACGTGGGATCTCAGTTCCCTAACCAGGGATCAAACCCGTGCCCCTGCAGCAGAAGTGTGGAGCCCTAACCACTGGGCAATCAGGGAATTCCCAGGATTTGCTTTAAAATAGTATAGCAAAATATAAAGGTGAATGAAATATGCAAGAAATTAATAATTGCGAAATCTAGAACAGCACTATCCAACAGAACCTTCTGCAGCGAGGGAAATGTTCAGTATCTAAGCTGTATGATATGGAAGTCAGGAGACAAAGGTGGCTGCTGGGCCCTTGCAGTGGCTACTGAGACAAGAAACTGATTTTTTTTTCCCAAGTAGTTTAAGTTTAGATAGCCACCTGTGGTCTATGATGGCTATATGAGGTTTCATTTATGCTCTCTACTTTCATGCATGCTTGAAGATTTTTATAATAAAAATTTATAAAAATGACTTAGCAAAAGACCACATTTTGTCCCTGGGTAACCTTGGGCGTGTGGCTCATTCTCTTTTAGTTTTCTCATCTGTAAAATGGGTATTCTTAACTGCTGCCCTCCTCACGCTCTACTGTAAAGCCTGAAATTTCACGTGCTGCCTTGGCCTCTTTGAGCCTCACAGGGCCCCAAAGGCCTTACTGTGGGTTCCCCTGCTGTTGCCATATATGCCCTCTTCCAGAGGGAAAGGCTCCCCACCTTGTCACTCAGGGCAGCAACCCAAGGGTCCCTAACCCACACCTAAACTGTCTCTATAAAACAAGTACACCTGTCTTAGACAAGGAGGCAAGGAAGCCCCCCGGTTCTAATGAAGACCTCCAGGCAAATTTGCAGAAAACCAAAATGGACTGTATCTTCTAGCTGTGTTTATATGACAGGAACAAGAAGGCTTAACCACAAGAAACCAGTATAAGCTGCCTGAACTTCAAAATTGGGACAAAGTTTGCTCTACATATCACTACCATCTCATTGTGATAAAATCTCCACCTGCTGGTGCCACATTGGTTCAGCCTGTTTGGACCCAGATACCAAATGGCCAGATAAGGCAGAAAAGAGGTGTGAACTGCATTCTGGGAAATCCCCACTCATTTCCACGAATCGGATGACAAAAGACTCCCGCCCCCAATAACCTCCTTCATCCTTTCCTATAAAAATCTTGTCCCTGCTTGTAATCAGGAAGAAGTTTTCTTTAGGGCATGAGCTCCCCTTCTCCATTCTCTGGCCATTGAATAAAAGTCTGTCTTGCTTGCACCAAACTCAGTTTCCTTATTGGCAGTTTGAACCTGAGCAAGGAAGAACTCCCTGACCGAGCCAAGAGGGGCGTCGGTTCAGCTAGGGCCGCACAAGGAGGGCCTTGCACTCATTCGGTAACAACCTGCCTAGTTCCCCTGTTGCTGAGACAGCTGCACCACACTCAGTCTGCTGAGTGAAACCCTAATGGGTTTCACTTCCCTGCTAGCCCAGGAAGTCAATCACATCCTCCTCAGGAACCAGGGATCACCTTACCGTCCTGTTACTACCCAATCTGCCCACCACGGTCCTTGCGTGTTCACTCAGAGAAAAACCCCCCCGTGGCCCTGCAGGGCATGCAGGGTCCTCCTGCCCCGGGGCTGTAGGTACATGTGTGACTCATAAACAGCTGTCCATCTCACCTGTGCAGTGTTGCCTTGTTCTGCGTTCAGGCAATTTCATATTATTTAGGGTGGGAGATTCCCTCCCTCACCAGTGGAGTGACTAGAAGACAATCAGAATACCCCTCCCCATCTAAGAAGGTATTTTTGAGGATTACTTGAAATACATACACAAAAGTGCTGTTTAAATCTCAACACATGAGTTAAATGCAAGGCATTATAAGTTAGAATGCAAGGGATTGTAAGTATTGCTCTTGGTTTTGTTAATTCTCTGGCAATTGAAAAAAGAATTCTCAGACTAGTATAGTAATACTAACTGGTGGGTGAATACCTTGCCCAAGTTTATTATTTACACTTTATTATTTAACTTTTTGATGGTCAAATAGAATTGTATCACGCATTATATTCTCGAAGCCGTGGTTTTTTTCATGCCACAATAAATCATAAACATATTTTCACTTCGGTTTAATCCCTTTTAAGAGCCCTACAATGTTCCAATGCGTAAAAATATCTTAATTCAACCAACTTCCTAGTCGATCTCATTCATTTCCAGGACTTTAAATATCATCTAAGTGGCGCTGGTTTATGAATGTATGTCTCTATCCCATTCATTCCTAAGTTTGAGATTCGTACACGCGACTGCCTGATTGCCCTCTCCACTCTGATATGTCATAGGCATCACAAACTTATTGAGCCCCAAACAGAACCCTTAATTTCCTCCAGTTTCTTGTATACAACTTTTTCATTCTGCGTTTTCCCTCATTAATAAGTTAAATGAAATTCTCACACATGTTCACTATGCATTTTATAAAAACTATGCTTTTCAACATTTTGAGAATTACATTTTAACAATCATCATGAAGATATGGTAATCACCACCCTCCTATATGTTACTTTTTGTACTTTTCAGATTATTTCTGGAAAGGAAGGCGTTACAACAGTCCATGACTCCCTCCTTCCCAGCCGGGGAATACCTGGAAATGAATGGCCTCCACCATTCATTTCAAGACTTCCTTGAAAATAGGCTAATGGTATTTACTAGAAGAAAGAGACCAGGGAGAGCTTATCTCTAAAATAATTTTAGCAGGATGTACCTGGCTTGTCTAGATTGCTTACTGAGAGTAAACCTGGAATTTGTGGGCAATGACTGGCTAGAGAATAGGAAGTCATCATGCAGACATTTCTACCTATGTAATTAATGGAGGATAAAACTGGGAAACCACAAAGCCAAAATTGCTTCACCTGAGGACAATGATCCATACCCATCACTGGGAACTCACTGATTAATCCAAAACTAACCCAGAACAACTAGGAAGCTGTACCTGACAGATGTGAGCTCCTTCATAAAAGGAATGCAATGTTTGTGCCTACATCTTGCTTGCAATCTTTAATCACTAGTAAGGATAAGCATTAGATTAGATGTATGATTCACTTGAGGTTGATTTGACTCGTCAATTCTTTGTGCTAATATAATTTCCTTAAGAAAATTTCCCAAAGTGAGAATTACTTAAAATTCTCACTTTGAAAGTGAAAACTTTTTAAACTTGAAATTGATTTTTCGGAAATAGAAATTTTGACAGTGGGAGAAAAGGCATGCACCATGAAAATTCTGATCCATGCTGTGATGTTATCCCCACTTCAGAGAGTCTTGTCCACTTTCAATGATACCAACAGAGCATGAGTGTGCCCCCTTCACACACACGCACACACCAGCTCCAGGCTCAGTATCACCTTTGCCACCATGATCAGGGGAAAACAAAGGCGTCTCATTTCTGGAATAAGAGTGATCAGACAGTGTGGGGAAGAGAACTCAGCCAAGTCCCCCCAAATTATGATGCCATTTCCTTGGAGGGGGTCAGAAGAACACATCAACAGTCTATCAGCCATTTCCCTATATCTGCCTTCCCAAAGGACCTAACAGTAGGCACCTGTCAACTGCTCACCTCAGTCACACCTGGCAACAACTCTCGGAGAAACCAGACATTCAACAAGAGTAGAAGCCTTTGAACCAAGTGTAAGAGACGTAGGCACTGTAGATACCAGAGCCCTGGAATACGGGCTGGGGCCCTGGAGCTCTCTTGGGCGTGCCATTTCACTTCTCTGGGATATACAATTCCAGGGACTGTTGGTCAGAAATGAAATGAACTTCAGAGACAACTCTGCCAGCTCTCCGATTTTATAGGAGAGGAAATCAAACCTCAAAGCACTTAAGGTTCTTCTTTTCTTCATTCAACAAGTATGTGTTGAGTGGCTAATGTATTCAGTGCCGGGCTTTGTGTTAGGAGGTGGGGCTAGAGAAGAAAACAAGACAGGATTATCCCTGACCTCACAGAGCTTAGTCTAGTGCTGGGTATGGGGAGGTATTTCTTCACATAATTTCAGGGACCACTTGAAGAATCTAATGAACTCTCTTCTCAAAAAAATAAGTAACTGGGGGCTTCCCTGGTGGCGCAGTGGTTGAGAATCTGCCTGCCAATGCAGGGGACACGGGTTCAAGCCCTGGTCTGGGAAGATCCCACATGCCGCGGAGCGACTAGGCCCGTGAGCCACAGTTGCTGAGCCTGCGCGTCTGGAGCCTGTGCTCCGCAACAAGAGAGGCCGCGATAGTGAGAGGCCTGCGCACCGCGATGAAGAGTGGTCCCCGCTTGCCGCAACTAGAGAAAGCCCTCGCACAGAAACGAAGACTCAACACAGTCATACATACATACATACATACATACATACATAAATAAATAAATAACAAAAGTGATTAAAAACAAAATTAAGTAACTGTACATGCACATGCCCCCACATGAACACAGTTCAGCCTATACATTCTGGTAGATTCACTGACTCCTAGAAGCCAGTCCATCCACGGATCCCCCAATTTAAAAATCGTTCATTAATGCACAACACGCTGTCATTGCACTAAGCCATTATATTTCGAATCCTTACACCAGTCCATCAAATAGAAATTAATAGTCTCATTTTACGGAGGAAGAAACCAACATGCCAGACTTAACAAACATGCTCAGACCACACTGCACGCCTCTGTTACATCACATTGGTTCTTTGTGCGCAGGTAACAGAAATTTGCTCTGGCAAATTCATGAAGAAAAGGAATGAATGCAGAGGATGTTAGGTAACTTTAAGAACCAAAAAGAAGGCTATGGAATTGGGCTCAAAACAGTAGTAATTCGGGCAGCTCCGCAGCTTTACTTTCTCCCCCCAGTCTCTGAATGACTGTTGTTAAAAAACAACTGGCCAAAATGGAGTCGCTTATGCTTTCCCACGTCACCAAACCAAGGCTGAACTTAATCACAGGTTCCGCTCTCCCAGAAATGGAGTCTTAAACCAGCCACTCAGGAATCGCCTGGTCAGCACTAGTGCTATCACCGGCAGACACTGTTAACAACTTCCGGGAAAGGAAACTAGAATCTGGGTAATAAAATAAAGTCTAACCTTTTGTTTTTCCTTTGGGCTTAGTCTAGTTTCACTTGCTCACAGGGTGCTGCGTGCAGAGGCCTCACGCCCGGCAACTCCAACCAGCGTTCCTCACGGGAAATGGCGGCGCCCGCCCCTCAGCAGGACGGGCCGTGCGCAGAAGCGCTGCACACGGCACCTCGACTCAAGATGGCGGCTGCGGGCTGTGCGCAGAGAGGCTTCGCCCGGCACTGGGACCTGGAGCCGTGAGCAGCGCGCCTGCGTCAGACCTGGGGGAACCCCGCGGAACCCCGCCCCCTCCCGGCTCCAAAGCTGCCCTGCCCACAGCCTTCTGGGGAGAGTATGTACTCAGAGCTCAAGTCTCTCCATTCTTTGCTCCACGAATAAAGCTTTTCTTTGCTTCTGAACCAACTTGGTCTCGGTCTCATTCTATTGGCTCAGTGGACACTGGACAGAAAGAACGCTTGTTGGGGACCGATTCAGGAAGGTAATAGGTCATCTGCCTGATAGACCCCCGTCATCCCCTAAAGAAAAGTGACCTCGCAATAACCAACCCACTTTTTGCCTCGTATAACTTCCTTGTTCCTGCTTCCTTCTGCCTATAAAAGTCTCTCATTTTGTACAGCTGCTCGGAGCTCCTTTCTATCTGCTAGACTGGATGCTGCCTGATTCTAATTGATCTTTGTTCAAATAAACTCTTAAAATTTTTAATATGCTCTAGATTATCTTTCAACACTGTCCTCAAAATTTAGAGCCCTGAAGCATTGACAAAGACTCTCTTTTTTTGGTATTTTATTGAAGTATAGTTGATTACAATGTTGTGTTAATTTCTGCTGTACAGCAAAGTGATTCAGTTACATATATATATATATATATATATATATATATATATATATATATATTCTTTTTCATATTCTTTTCCATTATGGTTTATCACAGGACATTGAATATAGTTCCCTGTGATATACAGCAGGACCTTGTTGTTTATCAAAGACTCTCTTCTTGACCAAACTTGTCAGGCTCCTCTGACCGCTCTTTTCAATGAGGTCTCAACCTTCCGGGCTCTCGTGCTCATTGCATTGCCTGGTTTTAGCAGAAATCCTGTCAAGTCAATTTAGCCAGACTCTCCACCCTCAAAATCTGATCAAATTCCTCATCTGCCACCATTCCCCAGGTACTATCTGATCACCTTGGGCTATCTTCAGCAAGATTACTGTTAGGTCAGTTTAGCAAGAATTACCCTACCCTCTTTAGTAATTTTCCATCCACTGACCACTCCCGTCCTTAGCTCCTTGGCTATAAATCCCCACTTTTCATGTTGTATTTGGAGTTGAGCCCAATCTCTCTTCCCTACTGCAAACTCCATTGCAGTAGCCCCTTGAAGAAAGTCTTTGTTATTCTTCTTTAGTAAGTGTCAGAAAAATGTTTTTTCTTTGACACCATAGAGTAGATTCCCCCGGGGTTGGCTCATGTGACCACATGTGGCCAAGGGACAGTCCTTGCAAGGCTGTGTACTGTGGGAGAGCAGATCTCTGAAAGAAGTGGGATGCATTAACTTTTAAACCAAAGTAGGGAGGCCAAAAATGCCAACAAGTTTATTGTAAAAATGGCAGGTGTAGAATCATGGTTTGTAAGCAAATCTGACCAGGGTATCTTCACCCTCTTTTCCATTTTCTGATTTGAGCAGAAGTCAGGCTCATTGGTAATCAGTCAACATAACTAATCAATGCTTCTCTCTGTCCTGAATTTGTGATTCAATTATCCTAATGATGTGCCAGAAATGTTTAGCCATCTCTGACCTGCAAGCTCTCAGAAAGTAAATATAAAGCCAAATGGATTGTTAGGCTATGTCCCCAGCCTTGGATGAGTCTAATGAGTATGCAGGTGTCATGGAAGAATGTAGTTTTGCCTTCCCAGCATCAATCCCTCCTTCTTCTGATAACAGCATCCTGACTCCCCTGCTCTGTCCTGACTCCCAAGAGGGAGTATAAGACCCAGACTTGGCCAACCAGAAATACTCAGCATTAGTCCCAGGACTGAAAACATTTGGGAAATTATTGGGAAATACATATTTTTTCCCAGGTTTGCTAGCCTGGAAAGGAAAGACTTGGGCTAATAGTTGTTTATTTCACCACTTAAGCACCTAGATCCAGCCAGGCCTGAAGATCTCTAAACTTTTCAGTTAGGTCATTCAATGCTATTTGTGTGTGTGTGTGTTAATATTAAGTTTATCACTTGGAAACAAACAAAAAAGTCTAGTATAAAGGTGTTCTACCATGTCTAATCATGTAGTGATACCAATGACTTTTTGTTTGATAGTAAAGGTGTTTTGTTTGCTTTTTGATTAACCACATAATATAACATAGACACAGAGTAAGAAGAAAAACACAAGACAGCAAAATGACAAAGACAGCCACATTTGTACCCCAGCTGACACTTTCCCTGTTCCATCCCTCTCTGTTTCCAGGCTCCGTTTTTATAGTCACCCGATATTATCAGGATGCTGGGTTATGTACCATTCACAACTTTGAAGCATAGGAATATACCACCTATTTTAAATAAATTAACAAAATTAAATAACTAAGGACCCAGGACCTGAATGTATTTTTGTCAAATACAAATGATTTGCATATTAAGAGGCACCTTGAAAGAAGGTGATGCAAAACCCAATGGAATAAACTAATAATGGTGGAACTTCAGGTGTTCATCTAATACAATGAATTGAATGTTTATGTCCACCCAAATTCATATGCTGAGATCCTAACTCCTGATGTGATAGTATCAGGAGGTGAGGCCTTTGGGAAATGATTAGGTCATGAGGGTGGAGCCCTCATTAATGGGATTGGTGCCGTCATAAAAGAGACCCCCTCAAAGCTCCCTTTCCATTATCCATCATGTGAAGATACAGCAAGAAGATGCCATCTATGAACCAGGAAGCAAGTCCTCACCAGACACCGAATCTGCTGGCACCTTAATTTTGGACTCCCCAGCCTCCAGAACTGTAAGAAAGAAATGTTTGTTGCTTAAGCCGCCCAGGCTATGGTATTTTTGTTATAGCAGCCCAAACAGACTAAGACATGTAATATAGAATTATTGCGCACCTACCATGTGCCAGACAAGATGCTGTGACACCAAAATATACATGTGTTCTCTTCTCTCAAAGAATTTACAACTTCAGGAAGAGATAAGTAATGAAACTGTTACACAGCAGAAAGGTAAGTAATAAAATGAAAACATTTCTTGGACACCTAACCTCTGGGGAGGGAGACAGCCGCCAGGAGAGGCTTCCTCTGGGCCCAGCACATTATTTCTAGCCCTAGCACAGTGTCTATCACAAAGTGATTGCTCTGTAAATATTTCCTATGCAACAAACAAGCTGGGATGACACCTGGGCCTTTCGGGACCTTGGATCTGCCTCCTTGGATGCTGCCCCCCGCAGCTCTCTCCAAAGGGCACTCTGTCAGCCTGAGAGGGGCTGCCAACGTGCTCGCTTAGCTTACTCAGCTGTGGTCTCTCCGTGGATCATTAACATCCTATTTTCAGGGCAGTAGGCTCCTGACTCCTAGCAATTAGTCAGAGAGTTTTGCACAAGATAAACAAACACAGGATTGCTTTAGGGCAAAACTCAGGTTCTAGATGTTATAGTCTAGGATTTTTGAAGGCTTGAAGAGTGAAGGCTGCTCTGAGCCTGGCTGCAGCTATCCTAGAACAATTCTAAAGGGAGCTGAGAAGGTAGAGGCATCGACCAGTGACCCCCTAATTGTGTTGATCAAAGTGAATGAATTACAGTGAAAAGCCAACTCCAGGGGCTGGAGGACCCAGCGCTAATCCACCTGGCAGCACACGTACGTCCAAGAACTCAGCCCGCACATTGTAAAGGGTGGGCTTGAGCATTACCAGCCAAGCAGAGAAGGGAAGAAATGGAGTAAGCAAGAGGGGACAACAGCTTAGAGAGGTGAAAAAGCAGAAAACTCATGGAACTGGATAGTAGCTTCAGGTATGTAAGTACTGTGTGTGTGTGTCTGTCTGTCTGTCTGTCTCTGTTTGTCTGTGTACATGTGTGTTCACTCTTCATGCCCCAGTCAGGGCAGAATTCCCATTAGGCACAGAGGGCACAATACCTAGGGCCCATGACTCTTTAAGTATCTTTTTTTTTTTTTTTGGCTGTGCTGCATGGCTTGCGGGATCTTAGTTCCCCAACCAGGGATCAAGGATTGAATCTGGGCCATGGCAGTGAAAACACCCCATCCTAACCACTGGACAGCCAGGGAATTCCTAAGTACCATTTTTTAATTTTATTTTAAAATCAGAAGAAACAAATGAATATGACAACAATGATTCCAGCCTGGGTTTTATTCACCTCTATACCAACACAGCTATAAAATATTATTTTTATATTTTTTTATGGAGGAAGAGGCCCATGATGGCAAAAGTGCCTAGAACTCATAAAGTGGTAAGGTGCCCACGGCCCCAGTATCTAGAACAGCACACGAGTTGGCAAAACTCAATAAACTGCTGAATGAAGGAGTGAACTGTAAGTGGTCCTGTTTGACTGGAAAGCAGGACAAGCGTTGGATAGAGAAGAACTAGTGGATGACCTTGACTGCTGGTTAAAAAGCTTGGACATGATCTTACGGGATACAGGGAGTCCTGAGAGGTGAGTGACAGTCCGGCTGGAGCTTGCAAAGCCTCCTCTGGCTGTTCTGAGGGAAGGTAGAGACTGGAGGCAGGGCCAGCACTGCGGTGGAAGCAAGGAGGACACTCAAGGAGCAGGAGGCCCTTTTGGTAAAGCATCACTTCCGGCCAGTGTTTCCCAAAGTGCAGCACCCAAACCTCTGCCAGCACTTGGACAATTTGGGGTAGCAAGTTCCCATGGCATCAGACAACCTCCCTCTTCACTCATCTCCCAGTGCCGCATGTTCCATCAAGGGAAAAGTCTGTTTGGTGAAAGTCTATCTTTAAACTCTCTCTAATCCTGGCTCATATCCCTTTGTAACCGTGGGAACAGGACCAAGGTCTTCGGGGGCAACTGTATCTGGTTATTACTTGATAATGTTATTTCTGTTTTCATCGTATTTATTTGCCAAGTTGTCTTCCATTTATACCAAGCAATCCTGGATTTTCCATTTATCATAGTGAGATCAAGTTTCTTGCTAAAAGAATTATCTGAATAAATAAAAGGGCAAGTCAATTAGAAGTAACATTATGAAAGCAGTTATGGAGTCTGTAGACAGATATGACTAAAATAAACATCAAGGTGGTACTCAAACGTCTGGAGTTTGGGGAACGTTTTTCTGTGCAAAAGGCGAAACCTGATGTATCGTCCTATGTTGTCTCTCGTTCTCCGCCTCACCAATTGTTCCAGAAATGCTTTTTCTGCAGACAGACTTGCAGGCCTTGGAGCAGAAAGAAGGCACTCCCAGGGAGGCCCCTGGCACACACTCAAGATTCGGGAAGAGGAAGATTTGCCCTCCTGCTTCCACCTCTTCTGTCCTCTCTAGATGACAGCAGACATCTGAGACCAGGACAGTGTCAAGAACTGCAGAGGGTCAGAGGTTTTAGCCCTCCTGCCTGCTAACAAGTTAGTCAACCATAGTTTTATGGATATTGGTAAAAGACATGAGACTCCTGCATCAGAAAAAAAGGACAGTTTATTCCTCACAGAAGTAGCCAGAGTATGAACATTTTTGGTGCTGGTTCCCCCAACCCAAATTCTGACAGGGCATCATGAAGAGGGTCAGATTACAGCTGCACACACGGTGGGTTGCAATATAGGAGAGGACCCCTTGGCTTAGGGAGCCTGAACCTATTATAACAGGCAGTAAGCAAGCCGGCCCTTTGCTCCAGAGAGAGGCATTATCTTAATTATGTTGGACAGTAAGCATGCCTGCCCTTTGACCTGAGGGGACATACCATCTCTATCTTCATTACACAAACATGCTTGAAAAGTCCAGAGCAAAAGGCAGTTAGTGCCTTCTTCATAAGCTGTGAAAAAGAGGCCCATGGAGAAGAGCCTCCCAATAGCCAGCAGCTCGTACTTCATCAGAGCCTTAGCTACCCTCCAAAGCTGGCCCTGTGTAGTAGGCGTATTGGGGTTTGTAGCCAGACACACATTGTTAACATTTATTGAAAACTTCTCAGGCCCTTCAGGTGCATTGTCTCACGGCAATAGCTCCTTGAGGTGGCTATTATTCCCATTTTATAGATGAAGAAGCTAAGGTAAATAAGGTGTCCAAGATCACTCAGTTAGAAGTGGGAGAGCAGGATTCTTTTTTTTTTTTTTTTTTTATTTTATTTTATTTTATTTTTTTTTTTTGTTTTTTTTTTTTGGAGAGCAGGATTCTAACACAGCCCGGTCTGACTTCAGATTACGGATATCCCTGCTATACAAACATTTATTTCCCAAATAAAGTTAGATAGCCAGGAATATTTATGCTTGCTTTTTACCCACTACACTCTCCTGCACTGCACTTTTCAAAGGCAAGACTAGTCCAGGGAAAGGCTTTCCTACATTCCAGCTGGGCCCTGGGCCAGCTCCAGTGGTGATCCAGTGGTCTACCTCATCTTATGGATCCTGGCTCCTTGAAAGTCAAGGTTCCAGCAGAGCCACAGCCTCTGTTACCACCCCTGGAGCCAGGGATGGTTTTACTTTGGCTCAAGATCAAGGAAAAGACCTGGGTGGGAGCTGGGCATGAAGGTCATAACTGGGGGCAGGCAGAGAAACTGGGGTGCATGGTTGCCTAGCATCTAAGTGAATAAATGAGATGATTCAATGAGTCATAAATAAAAATGCCTAAATGAGGGAAGAAGGACTAAGATTAATGACGACAAAGCTTCACTCAATCACTAAATACTAATTATGATCCTTTGTTACCTTAATATTCATTTTCTTTCCTGGCAATATCAGCTCCACTTCACAGATGGTGAAATTGCTTCCCTGAAACAGAGCCTGAGATGATACAGCAAGCTGGTGATAAAACAAGTAGTAGAACCCAGGTCTCCCACCTCCCACTGCAAGCTCTTTCCAACAGGCTGCGCTGCCTGTCAGAGCCCTGAGTACAAACCACTGATGGCAAGAAGCACGGCTAAAACTCAATGGCAACAGGTTATGTGAGATACACCTCCATCATTTCACCTCTCAAGTGATCCAGGCATCAACCCTCTTGGGTCCTGCTCAGCCCTGCAGTGGCTTCTCCATCCGATGCTTACCATCCCCAGAACTCGCCATCACCTTATATACCATCTTCAGCTAAAGACTAAAGAAGATGCTGAGGGTGGGGAGAGTCAGTTCTAGGAGGTGAGCAGGAAAAGCACCGTAAACAAGGGTAAGGTTGTGATGATTTTTAAGCCATTGCCTTCTCCTTAGTAAGAGTTTCTAGAGATTTGGTCATCCTCCTCTCCCCGGTACTGGGAGGGAGACACCCTTACAAATAGAGATTTTTCCCTTGCAAATGTAAATATTTGTTACAAAAGGGTAACTCCTACTTGGTTTTCAGAGTTTTTCCCATGGCTGCTGCTTCTTAGAAAATAACCAGCTTAAAATAGTTAAGATGCCAAAGAGACATATTTTGGGGTGGCAAATTCTGCTCCCCTACATGATCATATTTCTGCCTTATTTCCTAGTTTTAGATGGTTCTCCCTAGCAAGTCTTACCCTTCATATTATTATTGTTGTTTTTGTAGATGGTGATGAGGCCCTGTTCCTTGGTCCTCTCAAGGAGTTAAAACCAAGCAGGACCCTGTGGGGCTCCTGGACAGAGAAGACTTTCTGTCCCCCACTTCCTGTTTATAGGGAACAGCCTCCATGACCTTCGTTGAGTTCCAAAGGGCAGATTCAAACAGTTGCTAATCAAGGGAGAAGCAGCCAAGAAACCACCCGAGGTAAGGTTAAAGAGACCAGAGAAGGGCTTCCCTGGTGGCACAGTGGTTGAGAGTCTGCCTGCCAATGCAGGGGACACAGGTTTGAGCCCTGGTCTGGGAAGATCCCACATGCCGCGGAGCAACTAGGCCCGTGGGCCACAACTACTGAGCCTGCGCGTCTGGAGCCTGTGCCCCGCAACAAGAGAGGCTGCGATAGTGAAAGGCCCGCGCACCGCGGTGAAGAGTGGCCCCCGCTTGCCGCAACTAGAGAAAGCCCGTGTGCAGCAACAAAGACCCAACACAGCCAAAAATAAATAAAAATATAATAAATAAATTTTTAAAAATAGTCAATTTAAGAAAGAAATAGAAATTTTTATTAGAGCCGATCTGAGGATTATAACCTGGGAGACAGTCTTTCACAAAGCTCTGAGGACTGTTCTGCCTATTAGAGGTCAAAGCACAGTTATGTACATTTTTGAGATAAAGGGTTAAACATTAAATGACATATTGATGGTTTACACAATCCAGATCCGCATGTGCAAAGCAAGTAATGAGTCATCTTGACCCCTTACAAGATTAAGAAGGAATGTTATTGACAGGGACAGAGTAAAGGGACAAAGTAGGTAAATAGCTAATCCCACTAGGGGATTGTAAGTAAAGAAAAAAAAAGCATGGGAGACACCTGTAAGTTAATGATCACTCAAGAAAGCAGGTTTGCTTAACCACAAAACCAAGCAGGCTTGCTTAGCAACAAAACCATGCAACAGAAGCATGAGACATGCCCCAAAACAATAAAACAATTGTGGCATGAGACCCACATCCTGCCCAGTGAGCTCAGTAAATTAATGACCCCTAGGACACGCTCTCTGCACACATTAAAAAAATAATAATAATTTATGGAAAGGTGACATTTCAAAGTGAAAGACCCTCATTGTACTGAGACCTGAAATAATTTTTCCATAGTGCCATGACAGTCCCAGCTTGACCATGTAGAGACAAGAAAACTCCCCCACCTGACATGGAAGAGGAACTGATGATGGAAGTGTGACATCTACTCAAGAATGAGGAAGAAGGTGGTCTTCTCCCCCTCCCCACTTTTCCTTTGATTATAAAACTGTGGCCCACTAAGTTCTTGGGGCATGGCATCCTCTCGCCCTCCCACTTGTAAGCCTCATAAGTGTCCTATTCTAATAAATCACTTTGCTTCTCGCTGAATTCTTTCTGCACTGAGACATAAAGAACTGGAGCTCCTTAGAGCCCCCCAAAATGCCACTTAGTGGTTTCATTATCTCCTAGGGAGGTCTGGTAAATGCAGGAGACCCAATGGGCAGAGAAATTTTTATGTTTAAATTCTTCTTGCCTTGCCATACAATATGAATTTTCTTTCATCCTCAGGCAATAAGTCTGATGCTTGGTCAGGAGCTGGAGACCGCGAGAGAGCTTCCTATCAGCTTTCAAGGACGTGACTCCTGATGCAAACAGACAACAGAATACTTAGGTTCCAGGTAACTTCACTCTCCTCTTTTGCCACTCTTGTATTTAAAATGTCTTCTTCTCACTGCCTTTCTTTATTAACCTCAGTTTCTGTTGGAAAGTCAAATGCCTCCAAGGAAAGTCATGGTGTTCAGAGGCAAATGAGCAGAAAATCTGCTTCTGGCTAATTGGGAAATGTACCATGAGCAAAAAGTCTTCTATTCAAAGGGGACCCTGTGGTCCTGCCCTTGTTTTCAGGGGAGGAAACTAAAGATGGAGTTGGGGGGAAAAATTGCTTACATGTCTCTCTTTCTCCCCTTGTTGATGTTCACATTTTTTCCCTTGTAATTAATTTCCCCAGAATAATTTTAACCAACATGGTAAAACATTCATAACGTAATCCTGGTCCTTTGTTTCAGAAAAATGGGCCTTTGGACAGGGAAATAATAACTTTTAAAATATCTTGAAATAATGTCTTATAATAAGTACAGACACTCGCCTGTGTACAGAAGAAACTCCAAATAACAGTGTCTTATAAGAGCAAAGACAATAATATATTTCTCTTTCTCCCCCTAAAATGCAAGTAGTTTTGGTGGTTCTGCTTTGCAAAGCTGTCAGGAGCCCAGGAGTCTTTCACTTTATGGTGTTTTCATCTCTAAGATGTTGTCCTTGTTCCCATGGTCCAAGGTCCACATTCCAACCAGTAGAAAGGGGAAAATGACAAAAGGAAGGACCACACATTACATTATAAAGCATAATTTAGAAGCTGTCCACAACACTTCCTCTCACAGTCCTTTGGACAAAGTGCAGTCTTATGGACATACTTTATTACAAAGGAGGCTGGGAAATGTAGTTTTCATACTGGGAAGACTGTACAGAAAAAAAAAAACAACTTCTGGATCTCTTAATAGAGAAAAGGAGAATGGCTTTTAGAGAATGGAAAGCAGTTTGTACCATCGCTAGATAGCCAAGTATTTGACAATTTACAGACCTGATTGATGATTTTACTGGTTTTTTTGTCAGAGGCTCCTTTAAGAGACATTTATCCAAGACAGAGTTATTAAATACTTGGAATTCTTTCCATTGAATTATGTAACAAGTGAAAAATGTGAGTTCCTTTTGTGGATATATATGTGTGTGGGTGGACATATATGTTTATCTATTTAAATATATATATTTATTTGCCCTGGAAATTTCTTCAAGGATACTCAGAAGACTGTTATAAATAATTAACTTTGACGAGTAGAACAGGTTGTGAAGAGGAGGGAGGCTTTACATTTCATTTTATTCCTTTCTGTATTGTTAAATACACTTACCATGTACATATATAATAATGAGAGCTAGTTAATTAAAATAAGGGAGATTCCGGCTTTGATTCAAAAGCATACAATTTAAAGTTGGAAAGGAATTTAGAGGAAATTCAAGTCAAGATATACTATCAAATAAGAAAGAAAAAAAAGGCAGTTGAAGATTCCTTTGACTACTATGATCCTGTTTGGGTTTTTTAAATTATATATAATGATGTAATAAAAAATTCACATTTTAAGGCAACACAAGAAAAATTTAAACATAAAACTTTTTCTCTGCCCTTTGGCCTCTTCCCTCCCCTCTAGTGTGCATTGTACATCTGCATTATGCATTAACCAAGCCTCCCCAATGGCAAAAATACCTGATCAACCATAAAGATCAATTTTTCTTCTTCTGGCACCAGTTATCCTTAGAAGATAACATTCCTTTCTCAACCCTGTAAGGGGTCATGATGACCCGCCACTTGCCTTATATGTGCAGACATCTTTGGTGAACTTTATGTACAATGCTAATATATCATTTCCCTTAAAGACAGCGATTGGTGCAGAACAGACTGGTCAGACAACCTGGGGAGATACTGGGCCACACGAAATGGAAGTTCTTAGCTTAAATACTTATGACCTTATTAATGTTACTAGCTGTATTACTTGTATTCTGCCTATTTTACAAGACTATTGTTTCTTGCATTACCAAATGTGTGACTGAGTCTTAGATAAAATTAGTGATGATTAAGCAACTTGAAAGATCAATGATTGTAATAGTGTAACTCCAGATATGGGAAGAAGCAACAAGAAGGAACTATTTCCTGGACCATAACAGACTAGTAAGACAAGCGGTCCAGAGGTTTTGGCTACTGTTAACAGGGTCCAGTCCTGCAACAGCACATTTAGTGACCAATCAACAAAATCCTCCCTGACCTGGGGATGAGCATTCTTAGTATCACAGGACAAACTGGTCCCTAAATGCCTCCCAAAACTTTATAAAAATTAAGACCAAAAGGGAATGGTTTGTAAAATAATGTTGCCCACTATCCAGTTCGACACGAGTCAAGTCTGTAGCCACTGCAGTCACTGACCTACAATACACCCTGAAAGGAATTCAGGGCAAAAGTCAGGATGAGGCACTTTGTGCTCTAGGAAAACTGGCAGAACTGGCCCTCAGATCGTCAGATATTTTCAGGAGAAAATTTTTTGAATCCAGTTTCTCACATCTTCTCATACTTAGAAAAGCACTAACGCCATTAACTAAGCTATCTGTTCCTTGTGAATAGCAGTAACCTTTTACCAAGATGTGTGCTTGACTGCACGTACCCGTTTGCCAAAATCACATATATACTGGCCTCTTTGTTTACCTCTTCAGAACAGTCCTCAGAGCTTTCTAAAAGACTGTCTCCCGGGTTATAACCCACAGGTTGGCTTGAATAAAATTTTCCACTTCTCTCTTAGATTGACTATTAATTTTTTCATTGGCAATAGGATATAAATATACACATGTAGGTGTGTATATGGATAGATAGAGCTACATAAAAAAAGAAACAAATTGGAGAAGTACACATCATATTGTGAACTCCATTTATCTCTAGAGATTAGGGATGTGAAGGAGTTTCACTTTCTATTTTATTTATTTGTGGAGTGATTTTATTATTATGTTGACTCATTTGACTCCTTTTTTAGCAGGAAAAAAAAAAAAAGATAAAAATGGAAAGATTCTGCTGGGAAGGAAGACATTTTCCTCTACCCTCCAGGTTCTTCTGGCTGTTCTAAGAATTAAACTGATATGAGACAGATTAACAGGAGAAAATCAAACAAAAATTGAATAACACGTATACATGGGAGAGACCCAGGAAAACTGAGTAACTCTTCCAAATAGGCAAAACCCTCACCTTAAACACCAACCTCAGCTAAAGACAAGAGGATGTTAAAGGTAGGAGACACAGTTCTGGGAGGTGACCAGGAAAAGCACAATAAACAAGGGTAAGGTTGTTATGCAAATTCAAGTCCTTGCCTTCTCCACTGATAAGAGTTTCTAGAGAGTTGGTCATCCTCCTCTTCCAGGTACAGAGAGGGAGACACCCTTACAATTGGAAATTTCCCTTGCAAATGTAAATGTTTCTAACAAAAGGGTAACTCCTACTTGGTTTTCAGAATTTTTCCCATGGCTGCTATTTCTTAGAAAATAATCAGCTTAAAATAAGTAATATGCCAAAGAGATATATTTTGGGTTGGCAAATTCTGCTCCCCTAACAATTCCAAGGAGTTTTAAAATTCCTTCTGACACAGCTCTACCATCCAGGTTCTGATTAATCCTAGTGAAGGAGAATTCATTTATTCATTACAGAAAAATGTATGAAATATGGCCCACTGTGCTGAGCCCTAGGAATACAAAGATGAAGTAAATCTAGAAAGGTCTTCTTATTGGAGCCCCAAGTAGTGAAATGAGGGTAAGGATGGAAGAGGAGAGAAGCAGAATATAGGAGAGGGTGAAACTGAGCAGGAACCTGTCCGGCGCTCCTGGGTACAAAAGCCTTTCTGTGTCCCCCATTTCTAGTTTGTAGGAAAAAGGCTTCAGCCTCCTAGACCTTCCCTGAGTACCAGAGGGCAGATCCAAACAGTTTGCTTATCTGGGAAGGGAGGGAATGCAGAAACAAAGGAGGAGCAGTCAAGAAACAATAGTGCAGCAATGGGGCCTGTTTTCTCCTCAAGGAATATATAGAACAATATATCTTTGAGTTCTTTTACAGGAACTAACGCCCCCACCCAGGTGGAGGATGGTAATTTCAGGCTGAGCACACGATTTCTGAAACACCACCCTGTTACCTTAACAGCAAGCAATCAGAAGAAAGCCACACGCCCTGCAGCCCTCACTCCAAATTTTGCCTATAAAACTTTTCTCTGAAAACCATCAGGGAGTTTGGGTCTTTTGAGCCCAAGCCACCGTTCCCCATGTGTGGCCCTGCAATAAATCTCTCTCTGCTCCAAACTCTGACATTTCGGTTTGTTTGGCCTCACTGTGCACTGGGCACATGAACTTGGATTTGGCAATAAGGGAAGAGGAGAACATTGTTAGGATGGATCCTGCCAGGCTTGGTCATGGTTGCGAAACCATGCAACTCAGATTGGGACTTGAACCCACAGTCTTTTAACTGAGATCACACACCTGGTCTCAGGACTTAATGAAGCTCAGGTTCTTGATGTCTAGTCGCAGAGAGAATTCAGTGAGAGACAAAGTGATGGGTAAGAAGTGATTTATTAGAGAGACACACTCCACAGACAGAGTGTGGGCCATCTCACACACTGGTGAGAGGCACCAAGGTACAGGGTTGTCAGTTTTTATAGGGGTGAGTAATTTCATAAGCTAATGAGTGGGAGGTGTATTCAGCTATATTGGGGAAGGGGTGGGGATTTCCAGGAATTGGGCAACTGCCCACTTGTTGACCTTTTATGGTCGGCCTTGGAACTGTCACGGCACCTGTGGGTGTGTCATTTAGTGTGCTGATGTGTTACAGTGAGCCTATACTGAGACTCAGTGTCTAGTGGAAGTCGATTTGTCAGCCATCTTGGACCTAGTTGGTTCTAACAAGTTTATGCCATTTCCTCAGGCTATGTCATTCTTTTAAAGGTTGTGCCCTGCCCCCTTCCCTGCTGTTTCACTTGTAGCCCCAGCTCCTAGACTAGTGGTGATGCCAAAACTGGCCTCTGTACACTGACACCGAATTAAATCTCAGAGACAGAGTTTTGGGTGAAGCAGAAAAGAATAGCTTTATTGCTTTGCCAGGCAAAGGGGGCCACAGCAGGCTAATGCCCTCAAAACTGTATCCTGACCTGGAGGGGGTGGTGAGGAGTTTTATAGTAAGGGTTCAAAGAGGAGGGTGTAATCAGCTCATGGACTTTCTTCTGATTGGTTGGTGGTGAGGTAAGTGGGAGTCAGCATCATCAACCTTCTGGTTCCAATAGGTCTGGGGTCTACGTGCTTGTGGGCAGCATATAGTTAACTTCTCCCACCTGGTGGGGGTTTCAGTATCTGCAAAACAACTCAAGGATATTATGTGTGTCCCTTGAGGGGGAACCAGGACTCTGCCCCAAGGCTGCACTATTGTTTCCTGACTGCTTGCTCCTCCTTTGTCTCCCCATCTCCTCCCTTCCCTGATTAGCAACTGTTTGAACCTGTTGGTTGGAACTCAGGGAAGGTCATGGAGGCTGGATGAAGGCTATTTCCTGTAATCAAGATTAGGGGGTACACAGAAAGTCTTTTGTGCCCAGGAGCCTCACAGGGTCCTTCTCGGTTTCAGGGGATGGCACAGAAAAATGCTCAGTAAATATTTGTGGAGCAAATGAGTAGCAGAGGAGGAAGAAATGGCAAACAATCTGACTTGTCAGATGGAACAGTTCTATCAGCAGTGTAATTAAGATTCAGAGATAGGATAAACTAAGGCAGTTGTGATGGTCCATTAGTGGTGGGGTGCAGGGAGTGCAGAATTGGATCTCTGAAAAAGGGAATTAAAAGAGTCTAATCCTTAGGCTACCCTTTCTTCTGTGACATCTTCCTCCTGTACCTTCCAGTCATTGGCATTTTGTTATATAAATGAAGGTGTTGTGCTGGTATGATGATTAGAAAGTTAATGATAATTATAATCGCTTCCTTGGGTTCTCCTGCCATTAGTCTAGATATATTTCGTTTGGTATACATTTTATTCAATTATACTGAGCTGGCTTTGATGATGGAAAAATACAAAAGAGTTCACTGTTAATTATAACAGAATATTTACATAATTCCCAAGCAGTCCCAAATTTAGTTCATCCTTTCATAGTGAACCTCAAAGGGTGATTTTGAGTTTCCTTATAATGTTCTTTACTTCTGCAATTTCTTTACAGTGAAATTGTGTTACCTTTATAATAATACTTTCTGGGGGAAACAATAGACCAAAAATAAGTAAAACAACAATAAATTTTATTTCTTCTAATCATTCCAAAATTTTAGCGGCATTGAAAATTACCTGTAAGGGGCCAGTGTGGAGGTGGGAGAGGGGAGAATTTTCCAGACTGTTGAAATGAAAAGAGATCATTTCTCCCTTCCCCTTGCCAGAACAGTGCCAGGAGAAACTTAGTGGTTGTAAATCCTCTCCCTAACCTTTTGTTGTGTCTATAATCTCTAGAGGGAACTAAGCCTCTGGCCAGTTTTACAACCCAGAAATATTTTTCAAAGATCTGAGATTTTTCCCTTTTGAAATGTAAACTTCTGAAAAGATAATATCCCAGCCTGCCTGTCACTGAGGGCACCTTATCTGGGAGCTAGCAGGAGGGGATAGAGAAGTTTAACTTTTCAGTGCACTCAGGGAAGCCCAGTGCCTTCACAATTAATCCAAATAAAAGACAACTCTTTGGCCCCTCAATATACCATCAAACTCCCATATCCTCAGTGCCATCTGGATATGAATGGGATTCTCTACTTTGCATCTAGAAGTTGGATCTTTCAGGCCAAGCCAGGGAAGCCCTGCAGCTGAGATTTCCTAAATCTGAACTGGGAGCCTTCAAGTGTAGTCTCAGCTCAAGCACTGAGAAGCAGTTGGAAATGACCCTCAGGGATTAGCTCTCAAAGCTCTTCCATTTCATCCTCCATCAAGGGGAACTGGTTAATCCTTTCCATTTAAATTGCTCTGAGATTCATTCAGCCTTTGCTGGGCAGCCTGTCTCCTGTCTGTTATCTTTTCCTCCCACTTCAAGGAGACAATGGATCAAATCCACAACCAACATGAATATCCTACAAACCTCTGCCAAGAATTTGATTAATGTCTGCCCCAAAGCACCACAGACAACTGATGCAAAAAGTGTGCCTTGGAGTGTTTGAGCAACTCTAACGTATCCTCCTACTCTGGAAAATGGCTTTTTGAATACACTGAGCAAACGAGGGCTTTATGCCAAAATAAGATGGCAGTTTTTCTTTCTTGTCCAAAACCCTAGATGGAAATTATTGGCCAAATGACTCAAAAAGAAAGAGTGAAGTGTAGCATCATCCAGGCCATGACTGCAAAGCTGGTACTTGGTGACAGGTGAGCTGGTTAATGGTGTTATAAATATACATCGTGTTTCTGGAAAATTCAATCTAGGAGAAAACAAGTACAAAAGAAACATAGTTTCTTAATTTTTTTATCTCTTATCTCAGTTTAGTGGTCTTTGTAAATAAAGAATATAAGTTGGCCAAAGGAATAAACTCCAATGTAAAGAGTGAGGTAAGATGCATCTTAACCAAAGAGGAAGACTCAGAGTTGTCCTGGGATGGGGAGCAGACCAGGCCTTGGATGTCATTGGACAGTGATATCTGGAATAATGTCAAAGAAATACCAGGTCTATAAGATTCAGAGTTAATTAGATTTGGCCAGCATGTATGCATTCAACAAATATTTATTAAGCATGTGCTTGGTGCTGGCGCAAAACCAGACATGATACCTTTCCTCAAGAGTATATTGTCAAATAAAGAAGACAGATATTTATCAGACACACAAAAACAACGTTTCACCTCATATGTACTGAATGAAAGGGTCTCAGATAGGTGGTTTTAACCCAGAGGGAGCAGAGGAGGCTCCCCTGATGAAATGATGCTTAAGAAAGATGAGAGTACAGAGAGGAAGGAAGAGTGATTAGGAAGAGGGAACTGGCATGTGCACAAGTTTGGCCGGAGGGAGAGGGGCAAGTATCCGGAACAGAAGGAACACAGGCATGGGCAGAGCAGAAAGATGAAGGAGGAAAAGGACATCCGATTTGCATCTTAAAAAGACATCTCAAATGAGCTATAAAGCTATGAAAAGACATGGAGGAAACTTAAAGGCTAAGTGAAAGAAGCCAAACAGAAAAGGCTACATAGGGGACTTCCCTGGTGGCGCAGTGGTAAAGAATCTGCCTGCCAATGCAGGGGACACGGGTTCGAGCCCTGGTCTGGAAGATCCCACGTGCCGTGGAGCAACAACTGTGCACCACAACTGCTGAACCTGCACTCTAGGGCCTGCGAGCCACAGTGACTGAGCCCATGAGCCACAACTACTGAAACCCATGTGCCTAGAGCCTGTATTCCGCAACAAGAGAAGCCACCACAATGAGAAGCCTGCGCACTGCAACGAAGAGTAGTCCCCACTCGCCACAACTGGAGAAAGCCCGCGTGCAGCAACGAAGACCCAACACAGCCCAAAATAAATAAATAAATATTTTTTTAAAAAGGCTACATATATACTGTATGATTCCAACTATATGATGTACAGGAAAAGGCAAAACTATGGAGACAGTAGAAAGATCAGTGGTTGCCAGGGGTTGGGGGGAGGGATGGATGACTAGGTGGAGCACAGAGCATTCCTAAGGCAATTAAATTATTCTGTATGATACTTAAAAAAAAAATTATTTATTTATTTGTTTATTTGGTTGTGCCCGGTCTAATCAATGAATTTGGTAAAATAGCAGGATACAAAATTAATGCACAGAAATCTCTTGCATTCCTATATACTAACAATGAAAAATCTGAAAGAGAAATTAAGGAAACATTCCCATTTACCATTGCAACAAAAAGAATAAAATACCTAGGAATAAACCTACCCAAGGAGACAAAAGACCTGTATGCAGAAAACTATAAGACACTGATGAAAGGAATTAAAGGTGATACAAACAGATGGAGAGATATACCATGTTCTTGGATGGGAAGAATCAACATTGTGAAAATGACTATACTACTCAAAGCAATCTACAGATTCAGTGCAATCCCTATCAAACTACCAATGGCATTTTTCACAGAACTAGAACAAAAAATTTCACAATTTGTATGGAAACACAAAAGACCCCGAATAGCCAAAGCAATCTTGAGAAAGAAAAATGGAGCTGGAGGCATCAGGCTCCCTGACTTCAGACTATACTACAAAGCTACAGTAATCAAGACAGTACGGTACTGGCACAGAAACAGAAAAAAAATCAATGGAACAGGATAGAAAGCCCATAAACAACTGCACATATGGTCACCTTATAAACACATGCCCATATGGTCACCTTATCTTTGATAAAGGAGGCAAGAATATACAATAGAGAAAAGACAGCTTCTTCAATAAGTGGTGCTGGGAAAACTGGACAGCTACATGTAAAAGAATGAAATTAGAACACTCCCTAACACCATACACAAAAATAAACTCAAAATGGATCAAAGACCTAAATGTAAGGCCAGATGCTATAAAACTCTTAGAGGAAAACCTAGGCAGAACACTCTATGACATAAATCACATCAAGATCCTTTTTGACCCACCTGCTAGAGTAATGGAAATAAAAACAAAAACAAATGGGACCTAATGAAACTTAAAAGCTTTTGCACAGCAAAGGAAACCATAAACAAGACGAAAAGACAACCCTCAGAATGGGAGAAAATATTTGCAAATGCAGCAACTGACAAAGGATTAATCTCTAAAATATACAGGCAGCTCATGCACCTCAATATCAACAAAACAAACAACCAATCGAAAATTGGGCAGAAGACCTAAATAGACATTTCTCCAAAGAAGATATACAGATTGCCAACAAACACATGAAAGGATGCTCAACATCACTAATCATTAGAGAAACGCAAATCAGAACTACAATGAGGTGTCACCTCACACCGGTCAGAATGGTCATCATCAAAAAATCTACAAACAATAAATGCTGGAGAGGGTGTGGAGAAAAGGGAACCCTCTTGCACTGTCAGTGGGAATGTAAATTGATACAGGCACTATGGAGAACAGTATGGAGGTTCCTTTAAAAACTACAAATAGAACTACCATATGACCCAGCAATCCCACTACTGGGCATATACCCTGAGAAAACCATAATTCAAGAAGAGACATGTACCACAATGTTCATTGCAGCACTATTTACAATAGCCAGGACGTGGAAGCAACCTAAGTGTCCACCGACAGATGAATGGATAAAGTAGATATGGCACATATATACAATGGAATATTACTCAGCCATAAAAAGAAACGAAACGGAGTTATTTGTAGTGAGGTGGATGGACCTAGAGTCTGTCATACAGAGTGAAGTAGGTCAGAAAGAGAAAAACAAATACCGTATGCTATTACATATATATGGAATCTAAAAGAAAAAAAAAAGATTCTTATGAACCTAGGGGCAGGACAGGAATAAAGACGTAGACGTAGAGAATGGACTTGAGGACACAGGGAGGGGGAAGTGTAAGCTGAGATGAAGTGAGAGAGTGGCATGGACATATATACACTACCAAATATCAAATAGATAGCTAGTGGGAAGTAGCTGCATAGCACAGGGAGATCAGCTCGGTGCTTTGTGACCACCTAGAGGGGTGGGATAGGGAGGGTGGGAGGGAGATGCAAGAGGGAGGGTATATGGGGATATATGTATACGTATAGCTGATTCATGTTGTTATACAGCAGCAACTAACACAACAATGTAAAGCAATTATACTCCAATAAAGATGTTTAAAAACTTTTTTAATTTTAAAAATTCAAATTAAAAAAAAAAATAAATAAGTAAGTAAAATAAAATATTCTCTCCCTCTCCACCATTCCCATTGGTGGAGTATATTTCCCAGTTCCATTGATGCTTGGCTAAATGACTTGCTTTGGCTTATGAGATGTCAGTAAATATGATCAATGTACACAAAAGTGTGATATTGTGATTTCTAATAAGAAATACATATTGTGGTCATCATCCTAATTTCTGGCACAGAGCTCCTAAAACCCTTGAAATTTCCTAAGCTATAAAAGCCATAAAACTGTCTTTTGTTATTCATAACAAGCCCTTTCCAACCTCACCTGACTTTTTTTTAATGAGATAACTTTTAGAAAGCCCCTAAGGATGAGGGCTGGTTGCCAGGGGGACCAACCTGGATTAGAAAGTTAGAACTTTCAGTCCCACACCCCCCTCCCCACACATGGGGAAGGGAGAAGAGTGGGAGGTTGAATCAATCACCAATGGCCAATGATTTAATCAATCATGCTTATGTAATGAACCCCCAAATTGTGGGATTTGCAGAGCTTCTGGATTGGTGCATACATAGTGATGTAGCATGGACATTCAGTCAAAATAGGCAGTTGGTGAGCACAGGTAACAACCCGGACTTGTGATCAGAGTTTTTGGGGGTGGGGTGGGGGGGTGAATCTTGTGGGTCTGAACCCTTAACCTGTGGGATCTGATGCTATTTCCGGATAAATAATGTCAGAATTGAGTTAAATTGTAGGACATCCAGTCAGAGCCTGCTAAGAAATGGGGACTTGCTTGGTGATGTTGAAAAAACACGTCAGAAAATATTTCAAAGGCAGTTGCACCATTGGGCTCACCCTCTTGCAGTTCTGCCAACACCTGAGAGGGCTTCTCATGAGTAGCTGTTGCCACTTCTGCCTGGGCCCCAGAATGAACACACATGAAGCAGACCTGAGACCAAGTCTCAGCTAGGAGCCAGGCCCAGCTAGACCAGCCCTGCAGCCTGAAGCAGAGCCACCCAGTCAAGTTCACCAACCCCCAGCCAAACCTTCAGATGCCTGAGAGATAAATGCTTACCACTGAATGCCACTGAGACTTTGTAGCTGTTTGTTACTCGGCAATTGCTGACTGACACAAAAAACATCATTATTTTTTAATAGTATCTCTGCTGTGCCTTGATTATTATCAGGCACCGCATAGATTGCTTAATCTTATTTAATCCTCATTTTAGGGGATAAGTATTATTATTTCTCCCTTTTATAAATCAGGAAACTGAGGCTCAGAAGTTCCCAAGAGGCTTGAAGAACTAGGAAATAAACCCAAGTTTATCTGACTCCAAAGCTACTGCCCTTTCCATTATGGTTTCAACTAAGAGTAGTGCCACTTACTTGCTAACTAACACAACCTCTCTGTGCCCCAACTTTTGCATCTGAAAAACCCAGGTAACTAATACAAACTTCATAGGGTTCCTTTGGTGACTAAATGAGAAAATGGCTATAAGCCATTAATTTCAATACCTGGCACATAGTAAGTGAGAAATGGAGTAGCTATTATGTTGTTAATAATTAGTAAATTATTAAATATCAATAATATTAATTAATTGATATTAATTAAGCATTAATATACTATTATTATTAACAGTAATAGTATTGTCTACAAGTGTTGTCTACACTGCTTCCTTTTACTGCAGTACCGTTCCTCCACATTCTTGAATGGAATAACTCATTACTTGACCTATAAATTTCAATTCCTCTGAGTTCTCCTGGCTTTCTGGACTGCCCACCTCACAACTCTCACAACTCTCTTGTACTTGTGCAAGATTCTTTCTGACACCAACCAACTCTCTGGCACCAAATAGGTGTCCAACAATTCAAATCAATTCTGACACTATTTGGAATTAGTGTCAGATCCCACAAGTTAAAGGGGCTCAATCCCACAAGACTGCTCCCCTTGCAGATGTTGCAGATGACAGTCACAAATCCTGGGCCACCTGTACTTCTGACCAATTGCCTATAAATCAGAGGTTCCCATGACCCGTCCTCAGGTTTGATAATTTGCTAGAATGACTCACAGAATTTTACTTATGTTTATGGGTTTATTATAAAGGATACAACTTAGGAACAGCAAAATGGAAGAAATGCTTAGGGGAACATGTGAGAGAGGGGAGCACAGAGCTTCCAGGACCCCTCTGGGCATGTCACCCTCCCAGCACCTTGATGTGTTCATCAACCCAGAAGCTTCCATAATCTCCAGTTTGACTCCCCTCCCTGGAGGTCTGTAGTTGAGGCTGAAAGTTCCAACCTTCTAATCACTTGGTCTTTCTGGTGACCAGCCCCATCCTCAAACTGTCTGGGGCCCCAACCTAAGTCACCTCATTAGCATAAACTCAGGTGTGTTGGTGAGGAGTTCATTATGTATAACAAAAGACACTCCTGTCACTCAGGAAATTCCAAGGGTTTTAGGAGCTGGTGGGGTGGGGGGCAACGACAAAAAACAAATACTTTTCTTATTATACCACAACTTGTCTATTTGTTCTCTTTCTCCCTTAGATTTGGAATGCCCAAGCGATAGGTCTAGTCACTTCGAATTCCTACTGATTGGCACATGGTAAGAGTCAATACACAATGGCTGGTTTTATTAATCTTGTCATTATGGTTGTTGTTTTGTTACAGTGTAACATCTACCTCATAGAGTCACCTAGCTCATTCAGTGACATGAGCTGTGTAAAGTCATTGAGTGGATGATTTAACGAATATTTTTCAGTATCCCCTGCCCCTAAGTCCAGAGAAGGCTACTGTCTTGTCCAAGGCAACTTAACTCTTTAGAATAGAACTTAAGTTTCCTGTTTCTGGAGTGTTCTTTCCATTCCATCCTCAAAGATACACCAAGAGCCCTTTAGCATAATTGTAACTGAGCAGGAACCTGTGGGGCCTTCCTGGGACAGACCCTTCTGAAACAGGAGGGAAGGGGACAGGGCACAACTTTAGAAGAATAACATAGCCATAGGACACGACAAAAACTGGTTAGAACCAACTAGGTCCAAGATGGTGGAAGATTTGACTTCCAGTAGACCTTGAGCCTCATTATATGCTCGTTGTAATACTTTAGCATATGCTAAATGTCACACCCACCAGCGCCATGACACTTCTGAGACCGACCATCAAAGATCAGAAAGTGGGCGGTGGCCCAATTCCTGGGACCCATCCCCAAAATAGTTGGAATAATCCTCCCACTCATTAGCATATGAAATTACCCAGCCCATAAAAACTAACCACCCCATATTTTGGGGCCTCTCACCTCCTGAGATGGCCCACACTCTGTCTGTGGAGCGTGTTTCTCTCTAAATAAATCCACTTCTTACCCATCACTTTGTCTCTCACTGAATTTTTTCTGCCATGAGACATCAAGAACCTGAGCTTCATTAAGTCCTGAGACCAGGTGTGTGATCTCAGTTAAAAGACATGGTTCAAGTCCCAATCTGGGTTTAGGCTGGGTTCAAGGCCCAGCACATGGGTTCAAGTCCCAATCTGAGTTGCATGGTTTCATTTCCACCATATCCTCTGCTGTATCTCCTCTCTGAAGTACCCAGATAATAGTACCTCATGCATTTTTCCTGAATTTTTCAGATGCTAAAAACCATCACCAAATGGGAGAAATTAACTACTTGACCATGAGCACGTAGTCCCCAGACCTTCTGGCACCTAAGGATTGATAATGTTAACCTCTGTGACACCGCCCTGTTACCTCAACATCAACCAATCAGAGAACTGTGCATAAGCTGATCACATACCCTGGGACGCCCCTCCCTCACCTGGCCTTTAAAAACGCTTTGCTGAAAACTTTCAGGGAGTTAGGGGTTTGGGGGGGCTTGAGCCACCTGTTCTCCTCGCGTGGCCCTGCTATAA
Organism: Balaenoptera ricei; assembly: GCF_028023285.1. Classification (NCBI taxonomy): domain Eukaryota; kingdom Metazoa; phylum Chordata; class Mammalia; order Artiodactyla; family Balaenopteridae; genus Balaenoptera; species Balaenoptera ricei. Next base: position 59,169,736 of record NC_082653.1, read on the forward strand.
ACCTTTCTCTGCTCCAAACTCTGATGTTTCAGTAATGTTTGGCCTCACTGTGTGTTGGGCACACAAACTTGCATTCAGTAACGTATTGGTGATGGAAACAACAGAATTTCCAAGTCTAGAGACAGATCTCAACTCTGGCTTCCTGACTCCCTTTTCATATTGTCCTCCTAGGTCATCCTTTCCCCATGGCTGCATAAAATAGATTGAATCAAATGGACCCCATCATTCACGCTGCTTCTCTCTGCTGGGGCCAGGAGCAGCCCGGCTGTGCGGCACCAGCTGAGCAAAGACAGACGGCAAAGCACTATGCTTCTCCTTCCCCGAAAAACAGCCGCTCAAGGTCACAGAGAGCCTTTACAGTGGGTGACTTTAAAGTTACCAGAGTAACTTTACAGTGAGAAACCTGACAAACCCTGTTTCAAGGTCAGCATCCACAGTGATAAGACGTGATAAAAATGGTACTTTATCCCTGCAGTCCTCCTCTCCCCAAGCCCCAAACCCTAGTCTAATCATGAGAGAAACACGAGACAGATCCCAACAGAGGGACATTCTACAAAATACCTGACCAGTACTTCTCAAAACTGTCATCAAAAACAAAGAAAATCTAAGAAACTGTCACAGTCAAGAGGAGCCTAAGGAGACATGACAATTAAAGGCAGTGTGGGATCCTGGAACAGAAAAAGGACACTATGTAAAAACTAAGGGAAACTGAATAACGTATGGACTTTAATTAATAATAATGCATCAATATTAGTTCATTAGTTGTAACAGATATACTATACTAATGTAAGATACTAACAGGGAAAACTGAATGCAGGGTTTATGGGAATTCTCTGTACTATCCTCACAGTTTTTCTTTAAATCTAAAACTATTCTTAAAAAATTAATTTTATTTTAAAACAAAAAATTGACCAGTTTTCAATCTCTCAAAAATATAATGTTAATGTATAATATTTCTTAAAATATTTGCATTCAAGAAGGAGCTTCAGAATAGACCACATGAATAAAATACAGCAAAATTGATTTCTGCAGAGAATAAGAAGATAATACCGAGGTATTCAATGATACAAGGGATCAAAGGAAGAACAAGCTGAGGGAAGGGAAATTATTCCAATCAGTCTCCTGCTGCAGAAACCATAAATATAAAGATGAAACTATGCCATGAATCTCTCTTTGAGAAAGGGGAGGTGATCAATAGCATGCACCTAGTTTCACTGCCCCACTGAGATGACACTCTTCCCAAAGGGGAAAAATGAGCTGCCAATGAGAAATCGTTTGGATAACTAAGAAAGACACCTTCTCAGAAACTTCCAAATCAAGTTTGATGGTTGGTCAATGTGCCAAGCAGTGGTTATATGTCATTTCTTCTCCAGAAGATGGAGCTTTAGTCTAAACCATGAATGCAAAGACAAGTTGGCAAACAGGGTCCAGAATGATAGAGTTCAAAGAAAATGCATAAAATTGGGTCCGTATCACAGAGGGTTTCAAAAGCATTTTATTTTATTTTTAATTTTTTTAACATCTTTATTGGAGTATAATTGCTTTACAATGGTGTGTGAGTTTCTGCTTTATAACAAAGTGAATCAGCTATACATATACATATATTCCCATATCTCCTCCCTCTTGCGTCTCCCTCCCACCCTCCTTATCCCACCCCTCCAGGTAGTCACAAAGCACCGAGCTGATCTCCCTGTGCTATGCGGCTGCTTCCCACTAGCTATCTATTTTACATTTGGTAGTGTATATATGTCCATGCCACTCTCTCACTTCGTCCCAGCTTACCCTTCCCCCTCCCCATGTCCTCAAGTCCATTCTCTACGTCTACGTCTTTATTCCTGTCCTGCCCCTAGGTTCTTCATAACCATTTTTTTTTCTTTTTAGATTCCATATATATGTGTTAGCATATGGTATTTGTTTTTCTCTTTCTGACTTAACTTCACTCTGTATGACAGACTCTAGGTCCAGCCACCTCACTACAAATAACTCAATTTTGTTTCTTTTTATGGCTGAGTAATATTCCATTGTATATATGTGCCACATCTTCTTTATCCGTTCATCTGTCGATGGACACTTAGGTTGCTTCCATGTCCTGGCTATTGTAAATACAGCTGCAATGAACATTGTGGTACATGACTCTTTTTGAATCATGGTTTTCTCAGGGTATATGCCCAGTAGTGGGATTGCTGGGTCATATGGTAGTTCTATTTTTAGTTTCAAAAGCATTTTAAATCTCCTTGGAGATGAGTTCATTTGACCTGATTCTCCCACCTATTATAAACATCCATTGCTTCAGCTGTTTTTAGCCAGGCAAAAAAGAAAATTTCAGTGGGAGTCCTAAAAATGATTATGTATCATCTTGTTTTAGTGTGGTCCAGAAGTCCAAAGGCTGACCATAACTTGTCACGCAATTTGTATGTTGAGGGAGGTGACATATAAATTCACTGTTCTGGTAAATTTATTACACAGAAATGAATTTTGTCTAAAATATTCAGACGTAAAATTCATCTCTCATGCTTTATTCTAAAACAGATCAATCGGTCTTAGCCCCCATCTCAGGCACATTTTTCTCATTTCTAACCTCCATATATAAAACTGTAGCGAAGAATTCTGATGGGGATACTGTTATGGACTGAATGTTTATATCCCCCCATACGTTGAGATCTTAACCTCAATATAAAGGTATTAGGATGTGGGAACTTCGGGTTGGGATTAGTGCCCTTATAAAAGAGCACCCCAAAGAGCACCCTTCTGCCATATGGGGACACAGCTGTTCATGGATGAGGAAGCTGACTCTTACCAGACACTGAATCTGCCTTGAACTTAGATGGACTTCCCAGCCTCCAAAACCATGAGAAATAAATGTTTGTTTTTTTAAGCCATTCAGTCTATGGTATTCTGTTTTGACAACCCAAACAGACTAAGACACGTATCTTGACTCAGATGCTCATCTTTGACTCATCATAATGACCATAGCAATGTCTCATGAGGAGCCAGGATGGCTCATGTGCCATTCCTATTTGTAGCCAGCAATGTGGCATAATGTAATTGGCCACTGCCTACCTTTTCCCAGGTCAAGGAATCTGAAAAAAATTTACACTCTGTTAGCTGGGAAGAAGAGAGGGAGATATGTTTTTAGGCAATAAACAATGTCTGCCACAGTATATGTATCCATTGAATGGCGGGGATATTGAATAATATCCTATGAACTGAGAAGGAACTTTGAGACCAAAAAACCAAGCAGGCAACTCCATGAAGTACAATTATGAGGTTTATCACGGGTAACTTACATACAGGCAGGATCAGGCAGATGACAATCCAGAGGCATTCACAGCTGTGCTCCGAGCCACCAAAAGGGGTACAGGGAGATTAAAAGGGGCCAAAGCTGAAGATACAATCTGACCACTAAGGGAGAAGCACATACACAACGATGGGAATCAGGGATTTTTTTTCCTACCCCAGGGGTCTCATGACCATTAACCCTCTGTGTCAGCAAAGACATTCTTGCAGTTTTCACATCAGATGAAGGTAAGGGTAAAAGCTGATAGGGAACTTATCTGGCTTGGGCACATTCCTTATGAGTAGGCTAAAGCTCAGTCATGCAGAAAGGGGAGGGGTAGGACTGAGGGCTTAAGATGGAGCTGACAGAATGGAGTCAGTGTGGTTCAGCCACAGTATCAGTTAGCTATTGCTGCATAACAAACTAGTCCAAAACTCAATGACTTAAAACAATAGGTATTTGGAGTCTGTAGGTCAGCTGGGTGGTTCTGTTGGTCTTAGTGGGCTCATACATACATCAGTGTTAGGTGTGGTTTGGGTAGGTGGCTCTGCTGATCTAGGCTGGGCTTTCTCACATGGTAAAAGGTAGGCTGGCTGTAGGCTGAGGTGGCTTGACTAATTTCCCAACATGGTCTTTCATTCTTCATCAGGCTAACTTGGGCTTGTTCATATGACAGAGTTGGGAATTCTAGGAGAAGCAGCAAAAGCTGGAAGATCCTCTTAAGGCCTAGGCTCAAAACTGACACACCTTCAATTCTGCTACATTCCTTTGGCCTGAACATGTCATCAGGCCAGCCCAGACTGAAGGGCTGGGGAAACAAACGGTTCTATCTCTTGATGGGAGGAGCTGCAGAGTCACATTATAAGGGGTGTTGTTACAGGAAGAGATAAAGAGTTATCGTTTTTGCAATCAAGCTGCCACACGTTTTTAGTATCGAGTAAACTTTGAGCGTGCTTGTAAGGCTAGATCATGTTTGTAAGTGTAGATGGATCACAACTGAGATGGAAAAATTGATCATACAAAAGGGAATTTCATTATCCTTGCAATCACACAACCTCACATTTTATGCCATCAGATCATTTGGACCATTGCATTTTGGTGGGGATTTTATCGCATTTACACACCACAGACACACAGTATATATAAGTTGGTGACTGACTCTCCAAGGACCTCTGATAAAACCTGTTGACCAAGCAAAGCTGTTGAGTGGATGCACTACAGTAGAGGAGAGCATCATCTTAACAGAGTCTTGGTAGTATCTTAAAATGGGGAAATTAGTGTTGGGGAGGAAAAACTTTTCCTCTGTCCTCTTAGGCTGTTTATCTCAGGCCCCATGAATTACACTAGCAAAAGACAAATTTAGCAGGAAAAAAGTCACACAATTTTTACTAATATTTAAGTGCATGGGAGTTCATAGAAAAGAAATGAAAACTTGCAAAAGTTGTTCAGGGGTTTATGTACCCTTCTAACAAAGGAAAGAGGGCTTGGGCTTCAAGAGACAATAAATTATGGGGAAATTACTAGAAAATATATGGAGAGAACTAATGGGAGAACGGGAGTCATTTTAGTAAGGTCTATGTATGCAAACTCATTTTGGTACAGACTTCCCACATTCAATGACAAGAGTCACTTTTCTCTTGTTAGTAGTGGGGAGAGGGGGAGGGCGCCATCCTCAAAGGATAATTTTTGTCCTGCTTTCAGTCAGATAAGGGGAGGGCAGAGAACTCTTCCTGCATCTATTGACTCTTAACTGTCTTCAGGGCAAAGTAATCCTTACACCAAAGTGGCATGTTTTGGAGTGGCATATTCTGATCCCCTTTATTAGCAGAGAGTATTTATAGGACTTTAGGGCCTAGGCTGGGTGATTTTAATGTGGGTTTTGCAAGGTAGGGGACCATCTAGGATTGGGCATAGCTTATGACATAATAGCTTTGGGTAAGTGGGCCCAGTGATTCTAAAGTCTTAAGAGCAGATCTTGATGACCACCCTATTTTAGCTGGTTCACAGTCTTATCTTCTAAGAGCAAGTATTTCCTGAAATCAACAGCTAACTGTTTTAGGCCTGGTTTCTGTGTTATTTAATATAAGCATGGAAACATATTCCTGGTCCCAGTATGGTTTAATTCAGACACAGGAAATTATGTCAGTTTCCGTTCTCATATATATTCAACTTGTTTTATTTATCCCCTCCTTTTCTCCAACTCCAGCTGTCTCTGGGTGAAATGTTCCATGACCTTACTTCTTAGAAGTATGAAATGATTTTGAACTGCAAACAAAGTGTGTTTAAATCCAGGCAAAACAGTCAACACAACACTGAAAAAGCTAGCTCAATTCTAGGTAGGGAATTAATTGAAAGGCCTGATTTCACTATTTTTGCAAGCAGGACACAGACTCCCACACAACCTCTTTTAAAAATCACTTTATCTTCAGTAAAGCTAGTTTTCTCAACCAACGTTCGGAACATAACACTGTAAAAAGCTCTGACATTGACGGATTCCGAAGAAAATAAGGCAAGATATAAAACTTAGAATACTACTCACTGAACATATGGCTAGACGCTTTATTTAAAGGAAAGGACAAGGAATCCAGAAGTGCTATAATTAGAAAAACTTCATGCACTGTTCACAAGAACAAGTAGCTTTCCTGGGACCCAAATGTTTAAGATAATGGCCTCTGACATTTTGAAAAACGGCCATATTGTACCAAGTGAATAAACGTGAAAAGGCATGGTCTGTGAGAAGAAAATTGTGTGATGTGACATATTTTTGGTTGTCTATTGACAGGGATAAGGTGATGGACTGTGAGTGTTTTCTTTGTTGCCATGACAATCATTTCCCTTTGTAAGATGGACAGCTGCACCATGATTTGGTGAGTTCGGCCAATGCCATAACAAGCTGAGGTAGGTGGAAATCAGCCTCCTTTTGCTGATATGATCAGGAAGGCCTTCTACTCCCACCCTGCTCCATTCCATTCATCACACAGCAACAGGCACCATCACACCCCTGTATACAAAACCCATCAATGCCATCTTCCTGTATCAGCCTTAACTCGATACCTGCCCCCTGGCTCTTTCAACAATTTTACCTGGTACCAGTCTCCCCAAAACCAGTTTCTCATCTTTGGAAGGCTTTTGTCTACCTCTGCATAGCTGCTCCTTCCACTTGGAATGCTCTCCCCCCAGATCCCTACATGCTGACTTCTAATCCTTCCTCAGGTGGCAGAAAATCTTACCTACAGAAAGACCTTCCTTGCCACCCTGAATACCACAAGTCTTCCCAGCCCTGTCCCTTTTAACTCTCAGCTCCTCATTTGTTTTCATCATAATTACCCCAAATTTTAAGTATTTTAGGTCTCTGTCCATTCACTAATCTGCTGTCCTTCTTTCTAACAGAACATGACTCCCACGAGAATAGGGACCCTGTCAGTTTTGTTCATTGAAATATCCCCAGTGCCTGGTACATCTAAACTCAATAGATATTTGTTGAATAAAATGAACCATAAAGGTCAAGCCAGCCAAGAAATGAATGGAGAAAGGAGGGAGGAAGGAAGAAAGACATCTGATCACACCATTTGAGCACCTAGATCCAGCTGTGCCTGATTACACTAAATAGACTTTTCAATTATGTGAGTCAAAAATTCTATATGTATTGCTTACGCCAGTCTGGCTTGTGTTTCTGTCCTTTTCCATTGAAAAATCACTTCAAATATGCTTGGTGGTGGTGGTGGTGGTGATGGTGTATACCCTTCTATTTGAATATCTTTCTATAGACTTTGTTTTTGAAATGGCCACTACTAAATTTCTATGTGCAGGCAAGTGTTTTGTCTGGTAATACGGTCTTTCCACAGAGACTCTCCAGAACTGGTTATTGACAATGGTCATAACTACAGATTTTTGTTAATTCTGATGTTCTCTGTACAAATACACCTGTAGTCAAGAACAGGGGTTGCTGGGGGAGCGGAGGGTGGCACTCTGGTGAGGGGAGAGAAATCAGTGACCCTGTCGGCCCTGAAAACTCAAAAAGGAATACAGAATTGTTAAAAGTTCTTGGCTTTCCATGTGACCTCGGATTTTGAAGATGTATTTGAAGGGGTCCCCAATTTTATATTTTCTCAGTCCCCCCTTCTCTCAAGCCTCTTTCCTTAAAGTTGCATGAGAATTTAGTTACTTTACTTAGGGGCCAGCTGCTCTGCCCAAGGCAAATGGAAAACAAGCATGTCTCTGAGGATAACAAGTGTGGTTGGCCTTGGGTGGAAGGGAGTGGAGCAGATAAAGGTCCTTGAAAGACGAATAAGGAGCCGAAAAATATCACGTGTCTCTGGGAAAGTAAGAGATCATTATAGAACAAGATAAGTAAACACTCCGAGCCTGTGTTGCGATAGAAAACAGGACCCCTCAACCCTTGGGCAGGGAGAGGAGGAGGTGGTGGGTCTGAATGGCCCAGGGAAGAAGAGCTTAGAGAGAGAAGGGAGGGGTGGTCAGGGAGCTGTAACCCAAGTCTGCAGCTGCTTCTTGGACCTCAGTAGCAGGGATGTGTCTTTATTCCCATCGGTTGGGAAACTGATGGAAAAGGCTGCAAAATTCATAATAAAGCTAGGACTGTGTGCCAGGTACCATTCTAAGTGTTTTTCGTACATTAAACCATTTAACCCTGTCAAAGAAAACTCAGAGCTGGACAGTAAAGTGGCAAAAGCAGATTTACTCAGAACTATCACAACAGGGGGAAAGAGACTTCTGGGTGGAACCGGGTTCAATTCGGAATACAACAAGGACAAGTGGGGATTCATAGCCCAGGAGAAAGTTGAGGGTTGGGGGATGGAAAATCACTAAGAGGAAACATTGGGGATTCTGGCTAAACCAGCCTAACAGGATTCTCGCTGCAAGTGGGCTGAGCTGATCAGACATCACCTGAGGGACGGTGGAGGCGGTGAGGAATTTGGTCAGACATTGATGGTGATCAGAGGTTGAGGGTCAGGGATTCTGGCTAAGCTGACTTGACAGGATTCTCGCTAAAACTGGGCCATGCGAAGAAGAGCGTGGAAGCCCAAAAGCTGAGCCCTAGCTGGGAAGAGAGTTCAGAGAAGCCGGATTAAAGTTTGGTTAAGGAGAGGGCCTTTGTCAACCTTAAAACAACTCTATGAGATAGATAGTATTATTCCCGTTTACAAATGAGAACACAGGTATAGAGAGTCCGGCCAGCCATGGATTCAGCACTCCGTACTTAGGCAGCGTACTTTACGGAGGGCACGGTGTGGATACGTTAATCTGCTGCACACGTGGCTACTTCTTTCCAATCAGCGATCACAAGATCCTTTCCTTGTATCTCAATTTCAGCTCCTTGGAGAATGACTAATTACCTCTTCGAGGTAATACTCCAAGGCCTCCCGAAATGAAATCCACATTTTTCAAGTGAAGGGGATCAGGATAGGCCACCCCAAAATATACCACTGTGGCATAAGAATCATTTTGAGCTGAAGGCATGTGCGTTCCTGAAATCCGTTATCTACCTAAAAGCAGAACCTCCTGAAAGAGCACAGCTGTCCTAAGTCCCCTCTCCAGGAGCTGCTCTAATCTCCTGAGGTGAGACGTCACTACCCCACCCAGACAAACATTGTCACAAGACTCTCCTATCTCCCATCTAGTCTTTCAAGGGCTCACTGAGCTTTCCAATACATTGTTTGCTTTTCTATAAATACTCTTTCTCCCACTTCTGTTTCCCCTACTAAGTTAGGAGTATAGATCTCAAATTCTAACCACCCCTTTGACCTACTTACCTCTCTTCCATGTATATGTGCGATGCACATGCTAGCAGACTTCTGTTTGATTTTCCCTTGTTAATTGGTCTTTTGTTGGGCTCGTTCATAGGGCCCCAGCTGAAGACTCTTAAGATGGGTAGAGGGAAAAGATTTTTTTCTTCCCCTACACAATTCAGACGGTCTTAAGCACACCCTCCCTCCATCCAGTCTTTTTTGCATGGTGAAGCAACAAATAATTTGACACCTGGTTCTGTTTATACAGAAGACCACTTTCGTGGTGTGGTCACATTTCCTGATGTCTCCACTCTGAGGTTTGGAGCCTAAAGGGTTGGGAGAATGCATTATACTGGATAGTACGCAGTTTCTTTCTTCAAATTTTTTTAATATAAATTTATTTGTTTATTTATTTATTTTTGGCTGCGCGGGCTTTCTTTAGTTGCAACGAGCCGGTGCTACTCTTCATTGCGGTGCGCAGGCTTCTCATTGCGGTGGCTTCTCTTGTTGCAAAGCACAAGCTCTAGGCACGCGGGCTTCAGTGGTTGTGGCACGCGGGCTCTAGAGCACAAGCTCAGTAGCTGTGGCACACGGGCTCAGTTGCTCCGCGGCATGTGGGATCTTCCCGGACCAGGGATCGAACCTGTGTCCCCTACATTGGCAGGCAGGTTCTTAACCATTGCACCACAAGGGAAGTCCCCATTTCTTCAGATTTTAATAGCATCTGGTATCCAAACTTTACAATGCCTTTGCTTTTTTTTTTTGGCCGTGCCAGATGGCATGCAGGATCTTAATTCCCCAACCAGGGATCGAACCCACGCTCCCTGCAGTGGAAGTGCAGAGTCCTAACCACTGGACCACCAGGGAAGTCCCCTGCCTTTACATTTTAAACAGACTTCTCAGCAGAACTGATCTGGAGAATTGCCTTAGTTATTTCTTATGTCTAACAAGTCACACCAAAATGTAGTGGCTTAAAACAGCCATTGATGTATGATTTTTCATGATTCTGTGAGATGGGTGGGCAATTCTTTCTGCTGGTCTCAGCTGGGGTCACTCATGTGGCTGCATTCAGCTGGGGGGTCAACCGGGCTGGATGGTCCACAACGGCCTCACTCACATGTCGGGCAATTGGTGCTACTATTGGTCGGGTCACCTTCCCTGTGTGGTTTCACATGGCCTCTCATCCGCAGGCTCCACGGGTTTCCTTACATGGTGGGCTCAGGCAGCGTTCCAAGACAGCAAAGGCAGAAGCTACAAGACCCTTGAGGCCTGGGCCCAGAAGTTGCACAACATCTCTAGAACTGAAACAGGAGGGAAGGGGGCAGGGAACAACCCTTAAAGAATGACAGAGCTGTTGAGGACACAATAAAAAGTGGTTAGAACCGATTACTCCCAAGATGGTGGAAGATTCAACTTCCAGTAGACCTTGAGCCTCACTATACGCTCATTGTATTCATTAGCATATGCTAAACGAGACACATCCACAGGCGCCATGATAGTTCCAAGGCTGACCATAAAAGGCCAAAAAGTGGGTTGTGGCCCAATTCCTGGAAATCGCTGCCCTTTCCCCAAAATAGTTGGAATAATCCTCCCACTTATTAGCCTGTGAAGTTACCCAGCCCATAAAAACTAACCACCCCATATTTCGGGACTGCTCTCACTTTCTGAGACGACCTCATGCCCTGGGGCTGCTCTTGCCTTTTGAGACAGACCGCATTCTGTCTGTGGAGTGTGTATCTCTCTAAATAAACCCACTTCTTACCTCTCACTTTGTCTCTCACTGAATTCTCTCTGCGACATGACGTAAAGAACCTGAGCTTCATTAAATCCTGAGAGCAGGTGTGTGATTTCAATTAAAAGACGTTGGGTTCAAGTCCCAATCTGAGTTGTGTGGTTTCAGAACCATATTCTATTGACCCAGGCAAGTCAGAGGCCAGTCCAAACTCAGGGGCAGGTGGAGAAATAGAGTCCACCTTTAGATGCAGAGAGAATCCTGCTGCAAATGTGCATATATACGGGGTGAGGGGGAAGGAGTAGCTGCAGCTACTCTTACAAACTACCACAAATCACATGTCAACTTTTTAACAGAAGGAACCAACAAAAGCAAGAAGAAGTTGACACAGTGCTTTTCAAGAAGGAGGTCTTGATACAAAAAAAGGGGGAGGATTATATTGCAAGATTAGGTTCTAGAAAGAACTACCTGGTTAAAGATTGTGAGTCTCGTCACAAACTGGTTAAAGATTGTTAGGTAATAAAACTCATGACTAAGTTGTTTGGGGTAAATGTTAATTTCATAGACTGGGCCATTAATCAGATATAACCAACAATAAACAAAGACATCAAACAACAAAATTCCTCTTCTATCGACAAGTTGCTCAAGTTTGTTAGCGGTTATCTGCACAGTGGAACTTGGCCTTGTCTCAATTTTTGGACAACTTTTATCTTCTCCACACATAATCCTCTTTACATCCCCATCCACTTCCCACACCCTAGCTTCTTGGATAAAGATACCATTCTGAAAATTAAAGCCTGTTGAACACATAACACATAAAATTTTTCTTACCAAGAAACTCAATTTGCAGTATTTCTTGACCCTTAATATCACACAGATATAAATATTACACACATCAAAATTTGAATCATAATATCCTTGCCTTTCTGGCCTCTTTCTTGGCCTGTTTTGAATGGTTTTCTTGTCATCACATCAGTCGTAATGGCAATATCTGTTACGATCCTCTGAGTAGCAAGCAATGGAGATCCATGTTCACTGTCTTGAACAGTAATGAGAATGTATCACCCCACAAAATTCATAAGCCCAGCAACAGAGCAGACTTCAGCAGCTCAGCCATGTCACCAATGACCTAGTTTCTCTTGGTTATCCTTCGATTTCTCTAAAGTTGGCTTCAAACTAAGGCTGTGAAGAGGCGCGGAACATGCCAACCCCAAATATGCCGCTTTGACGTATCGATTATCTTGAGTTGCCGGCACTTGAGAAACAGCAGATGCAGGAAGGGCTCTCTGACCTCCCCTTTCTACCTAAAAGCAGGTCATAAAATTTCCCATGAGAATGGTGCCCTCCCTGCACCAGGGAGAGAAGAACATTCTTATTACCAGAGACAGGGAGTCGACACCAAAATGGACCTGTGCAAACCAACCTACTGTCATAACCCTTATCTTCCATTAGTTTCCCCATATATTTCCTAGTCACTGCCCCACAATTTACTGACCCTAGCCCAGGCTCCTTTGTCTCTTTTCTCAACCCCACAATTTATCGTCATTTGTAAGCTTTTGGGTCTATCGGATTCTTCGGGTCTTCATTTTCCTTCTAAAGATTCCCATGTTCACATAAAAATATTACATAAAATCTCTATGCTTTTCTCCTATTAACCTGTCTTACGTGAGTTTAGTTCTTAGGCTCAGCTACAGGACCTAAGAGGGTAGAAGGAAGTTTTTCTACCCTACATCTGCCTCCCAATGTGGTCCAAGGATGCCTGCCAGGAGCCCCAGGGCTACATACTTCTTTTCCTATTAGATGAAACAACATCTTTCCCAGAATTTTTCTCAGAAAAGGAAGGAAACTTCTTTCCCAGAATTTACCAGCATCTCATTGTCACTTCTCTGCCCAAATATGGTCACGTGGACAAACATTCTTAAGACAATTGTGGGTCTTGAGAAATGAAACTGTGTTTGCTGATTGCCTTAAGTTGCTCAGGTGCCACCTCCAAGTCTATAGGTGGGGTCAATCCTACCTAAATTGTTTGGCTAATTTTGTTCAAGGAAATCCAGTGGACTGATGCCAATGAAAAGGAATGGGTGCTAGGCGGCAAGCAATAAGGTTCAATTATGATGGCTTAACTTTTACTTGTGAAAATTCTATAGACTGTATCTCTACCTTCTAAAACATATTGGGATAAAAGATTTAAACATTGGTGGAAACGTTTGTAAAAGTGCTTCTGTTCAAAAACAGTATGGAGGTTCTTCAAAAAACTAAAAATAGAACTACCCTATGATCCAGCAATTCAACTCCTGGGTATATAGCCAAAGAAAATGAAAACACTAACTCAAAAAGATACATGCACCCTGATGTTCATAGCAGCATTATTGACAATAGCCAAGATATGGAAGCAGCCTAAGCATCCATCAAGAGATGAATGGATACAGAAAATGTGGTATATATATATACAATGGAATGCTAAAAAAGAATGAAATTCTACCATTTACAACAACGTGGATGGACGTAGAGAGTATTACACTTAGTGAAATAAGTCAAGAGAAAGACAAATACTCTATGTTATCACTTACATGTGGAATCTAAAAAGTAAAACAAACTAATATATATAACAAAACAGAAACAGACTCACGGATACAGAGAACAAACCAGTGGTTACCAATGGAGAGCGGGAAGGGGGGAGGGGCAATACAGGGGTATGGGATTAAGAGATACAAACTATTATGTTTAAAATAGATGAGCAACAGCACAGGGAAATATAACCATTATTTTGTAATAACTTTAAATGGAGTTTAATCTATAAAAATATTGAATCACTACGTTGTACACCTGAAAGTAATATAATATTGTAAATCAACTATACTTCAATAAAGCACATGGGATGACAGTACACACACCAAGCCTGGAACAGTGTTTATTGGAGGAAATAATAGAGATAGAACAGTAGCAGGTGTGTGACTCCACTCCCCTCCAACGTCCCTTTTCATAAGGGGCAGAAAACAGACTTTGCAGAGTCAGATGAGAGTCCAGGAGATGAACCTAACCTCTGGGCTCACCAGGTCCACAGCTAAGGTTGCAACAGCCTCCCTTCCATGTGACCTTGGTCTGTGGTCCAAGTCTTTCAGATACAGTCATTTGATATGACATACCACCTCAGCTCTTTTCCACCACATCAGCATGCTTCCAGAAAAGTTATTCTTTTCACTCTGAGCTTTAACTAGTTTCTGTAACTGAAACAGACTCTTTCCAGAGGAAGCCAAGTTCCTCCTTAGGAGGCCAGTCTGCAGGGAAGCAACATCTGGACAAGTTAATCCTTGCCTCTCGGTCCACCCCTTGATTTTGAAGGATAGCTTCTATGTGTCATAGTCTGTTCCACTAGCAGACTTGTACCTGTACCCGTTGAACCCATAGGATTGTAAAGCTAGTCTCTGGCTTTGCTGTAGTAGACACTGAAGGATGGTTAGAACAGCGAGCAGAAAAAGGAAGGTCAAGAATAACACCTGAAGTCCTCCCCAAAACCAGGGACCAAGGGATGCCAGAGCAGACAAGAGAAGAGGTTCTAAGCTGCTGGTCAGGGCACATTACTCAGCCATGCTACCTGTTTCTATATACAGGAGTCTGATTGTTCTACCTTGTCACCAGTGTGAATCTAAACAACACAGTTTGGTCAGGGTACAATCCATCCCTTATCTGGTTTGCTAGGACACTGGGACTTGAGCCACTTCACTTGCTATTTGGTCTAGCAGTTGAGAGATCCCATATGGATCTCACCAGTTCATTAATCCCCCAACCCAGAAATGAAGCCCCATGTGAAGCTGTAGTTTCATGTACTATGAACAACAACCACTTCCAGGCCCAAGGCTGGTATGGATCCTGGGAGTCTGGAAAACGTGGATGGCTGCCCCAGAGTGAAGATCATATTCACTAAAGGCAAACAAGAGATGGCTATCTGTTTAGACAGTTAGAATAGCCCAAGGACACACAGTCTATTCCAAGGGGTCATAGTCATTCATGGTCATTGTCAGAGGTGTTTCTACTGGTAGGCATAAGCCTTGAGTAATTAAATAAGACTGAATCTGTAGCTGTGACTGGGGAGTGTGCATGGCCTGGAGAGAAGACAAGGTGCTTTGTAGGCCCTGGGACCTGGGTCTCTTCTTGGTGGTTTCACTGGCAGGCATTGGGTAGAGTAACACAGTAGAGTATGCCAAGGGTCCAGGAGTGCTGGCATTGTGACCACTCTCCCCTCCACATCTGATTCTAGACTAATGTCCCACCTTGGAGACTATCAGGGATGAAGAAATTTTCCTCTACCCTTCTAGGTTCTTCTGGCTGGTCTAAGAATTAAAATGACATGAGACAGATTAACAGGAGAAAATCAAAGAAAAGTTTAATAACATGTATACCTGGGAGAGACCCAGGAAAACTGAGTAACTCACCAAAAGGGTTAAAAACCTCACCTTAAATGCAAAAGAAGAGATTAGAGACGGAAGAGAATTTTAGGGGTAGTGGTTTAGGACTTCAAAAGTGAGGAAGGCAATTGACATTGAGATGGAAAAGCAAATGTTTACTTAAACAAACTTCCATACTCGTTTAATATGAAGTAAGCATTACAGTATTTACGCACATGCAAGGTAGCACAAAAGTGTCTACAAAGCCTGAACAGAATTTCACACCACTGTATATAGAAAAGTAGAGGCAAAAATAATTAAAACTACTCTCATCTCTGGGATTGTCTCCATATAGCTTCAAAGTTAGCCCCGGAGGCATGTGTGTTTACAGTTCAAAGGATCAGAAAGCACAGATTTGCACTGCAAAATCAAAAGGTTGGCCCTCCTATGGGGCCTATTCTGTTTCCAGGAGACATCCCAAGGAGAAGAGGGAGGCGAGGTGTCAGGGAAGCAAAGGTTTCCTGGACCTTCTTAGAGACTCTAGGTTTAAAAATTTAACCAACACAGACAGATTAACAGGAGAAGAGCATACAAATTGATTTAGTACAAGTTTTCCGTGACACAGGAGCCTTCATAAGGAAATGAAGACCCAAAGAGACAGTTAGACTAGTGTACTTTTATGCTGGGTTTGAGGAAGAGTGGACAATCATGGGAGACAAGTTAAGGAGTGTGAGGTCTAACAAGTAAATTGGAGGAAACTTAGCAAGGCTGGTTGGTTAGGATTCTTCTTGGTGTCCCTTTATCTTCAGAGATAAGAATGCTCCTTTCCCAGGTATAGGGAGGGCACCTCTCACCTGAGGGTTTTATGGCCTGTTTCTGGAAAGGAGGGCCAGAGGGGGAAGGAGGTCAGAGCGATTTCCCTTCTGCTGTTTTCTCAAACTTCTTCAGCTTAAAATATTCAATATGTCAAGGTGCCATGTTTTAAGATAGCGTGTCCTGAACCCATCAGAGGCAATCACCTCCCTCCTTTTTTTTAAACAAAGGAAACTTGACCATGTCACCCTGACTTGGCCTGCTCCTGCCTTTCCTGCAACTGCTATTAATCATCTTTTAGAACAAATCACAGGAAAACTGCCGGGACCTATTTTACATTGTATACGTCTTTATATTCTTACAGAAGTAATACGCAAACACATTCCTGTAAGGTTTTTCGAAAAAGACAGAAGTATATAGAATTAAAAGGTAAAATTTTCTTCCTCCTCCACCCTCCACCCACAGCCCACCCTGCCCCCACTCCTCCCTTCAGAAGTGACTCTGACCTTTTTTTATGTATATCAAGAAACAAGGACAGAAGTGGTCTGACTGGTTGGGTGGGTCCTCTGTCTTCTTGGGTCTTTCGCACCTCAAAGATGTCATGGCCCTCAGAGCAAAGTCTGGGGCACTGAAGGCCATATATTGTATGAGGTTTTTCATTTATTTATAAGGAATTTTATCTGAAAGTTAAACCTTGCCAGACATTACCCTTGACAGCTTGATCAATGAATCTAGAAGATCTGTGATGGAGGCCCGGTCTGATTAAGATTTCTGGGCTTGTATCGATGAATTTTGACAAATTAAAAGACACTGGGAATTCCTGGTGGTCCAGTGGTTAGGATTTGGTGCTTTCACTGCCGTGGCCTGGGTTCAATCCCTGGTTGAGTAACTAAGATTCCGCAAGCCAGGCAGCGTGGCCAAGAAAAAGAAAAAAAAAAATGGAAAGATATTAAGAGTGCCTCTTCTCTCTCTTCTTTCCTCTCTCCCTCCCCTTCCCTTCCTTCTCTCTGGAAACATCCTTCCTGGCCTATCACACACCTGCCAAAGTCTTCAATTACCACCTTCATTAGAATAACTCTGAAGCTCTCCGCAGGGACCCAACCTACAGCCAAGAGCATCCAGATGTGTCTTAGCAAGACGGGCAGCCAAGAGTGGCTCCACCATCCACCCCAATGTCCAAACAGACACCTGAGCATCACCCCCTGATTTCACCCTCTTTCCTGTCCCCCACATCAAATCGAACGCCAAGCCCAGTGGCTTCTACCTTCTTGCTTAGTTCTTAAATCCAGAGCTTCCCAACCAGCGGGCCCTGCACACTGCTGCGCCCCATACCTGGTTAGGGTGGGCTGAGCTACCTGCGGGGCAGCTGGAGGAGGTGAGGGGCGGATCCCCAGGGCCAGCGCCTCAATCTGTGAGCAGAGTCCTCCCAGTGCCCCAGTGCACAGGATGAATAGCATTACTTTTCTGTGTGTTCTGCCACTTGGGTCCTCTCCTCTCCATCTCCACGGCCACCATGACTGTGGTCCCCACCGTGTGTCATCTCTCTGCTTCAAGCCTGCCCGTCCACTCCATGCGCCACACCAGAACCAACAATCTTCCCCCGGCGATACACTTCCCTGCTTCCCTGCCATCTGCAGGATAAACTTCAGGCTCATAGCCCAGTAAATCAGGCTATAGGACTCTTCTGTACCCAGTTGTTAGGGGAAACACTGACTGAAACCGCCCACCCTGGCCAGGCACCACAGAAACCATTTGCAGGAGTTATTTTACAATAGGAGGTCCTGGGAAGGAACACAGAACTAACAAGCCACCACCAACCAGAAGAATTTGGGAAAGGTCAAAAGGAGACACCAGTCCATATGTCCTACCAACCTCCCAGAATCCTTCTCACTGGAATCCGTCTTGGCTGAGCAATGTGCATGCCACCAGGAAGGGCCCTGAGTCAGAATGATTGGCCAGAGACAGCCCAGAAACGAATCCCATCACCATAAAACCCAAGACTGCGAGCCACGTGGCAGAGCAGTTCTCCCGGGTTCCCTTACCCTGCTGCTCTCTGCCCAGGTGCCCCTTCCCAATAAAGTCTCTTGCTTTATCAGCACATATGTCTCCTCGGACAATTCATTTCCGAGTGTTAGACAAGAGCCCATTCTCGGATCCTGGAAGGGGGGTCTCCCTTCCTGCAACACACTAATCTTCCTTGCCTTCTCTCTCCCCCACCCCGTTCCCTTCTTCCTCTACTTTCTAGGCACACCAAACTACAGGTCCATCCATCATCCTTTCAGTGCAATTCCAAAAATTAAAATCCAAAATAGTTTTGACGACTAAACATTTTCTTTTCTTTCACAGCAAATTCATTTGGTAGCAAATGACTGACTGGTGGCTATTTATGGTCTTAATTTGTCATGCTTAGTGCACGTATTTATACATTTTCCCTACAGATGAATTAATATTTTGCATTACCCACTGAGAAGTTATGAAAATATGTATAGGTACTGTATTATCATTCTAAAATTAAAAACTCTGAATTCTAAAATATAGCTCACCTTCAGGATGTTGAATAAGTGAGTGTGGACCTGTGGCAGATACTGGAATTGTCTTGGGCCCGGAATACTCACCCTGTCACCACCCTTTTTATCCAGCTAATTGATCGGTTGTTATTGCTGCTTCACAAACCATGCCAAAACTTGGTGGATGAAACAACAATCATTGATTTCGCTCACACACCTGCAGTTTGGTCAGGGTTCAGCAGTTGAGAGATCCCATATGGATCTCACCAGAGCTGGTCTCTTCTCCACCAGCTCAGCTGGGGTGGCGTGAGTGGGGACTGGAGGGCCCATTTCCAGGACGGCCCACTTACACAGCCAGCAAGGTGGGCTGGCTGTCGGCTGGGAGCTCAGTCGAGGCTGAGGACGGGGTGAGGGAGGGGACGACTCAGTTCCTTTCCACATGAGCTTCTCCACCAGACCCTCTCCACGGGCTGCACAGGCTTCCTCACAACATGGCGGCTCGGTTCCAAGAAAGGGACTGAGGGACAGGAAGTGG
Organism: Balaenoptera ricei; assembly: GCF_028023285.1. Classification (NCBI taxonomy): domain Eukaryota; kingdom Metazoa; phylum Chordata; class Mammalia; order Artiodactyla; family Balaenopteridae; genus Balaenoptera; species Balaenoptera ricei. Next base: position 59,188,732 of record NC_082653.1, read on the forward strand.
AAGCTGTCCATTTCTAAAGCACAGCATCACTTCCACCTATTCCGTGATCACGTAGTTACAGGGTACTAGTCACAGACCTTGATGGGAGGAGTGTCACAGAATTTTGAAATGTTTTAAACAGCCACAGTACTCCTCCTCATTCTTCAAGTAGCAGTTCCAATACCATCCCCTTTGAGAAGTTTCCTGCACTTCTTGGAAGAGTGCAAAATGCTCCTCCTTTGTATTTACCTACAGTGTGTAGAGAATTTCCTTTTTAAAATCAGCTTTACTGAGGCATAATTTACATACATAATATTCCCCTTTTGTAAGGCTATGGTTTGATCGGGTTTTGACGAATGTATACACCTGTGTAATCACCACCACAATCAAGACATAGAATATTTCCATTACGCTAAAAAGTTCCCTCCACCCGAAAGATTTCTTGAAGAGCTCTGTTGAGACTTTCGTTGTTCTTGTTTTTGCTGCTGCTCTTTTTTTGTTTATTTGGTTGGTTCGTTGGTTGGTTGGTTGGTTTGAGCTGTGCAAAGGGGAAGTGAGAGTTAAGAAAATCTATGATTAGAGTCTACTCTTCTGAATTAAGGGAAGTAGATGGAACGACACATTTGTCAGCTACTGCTAGCCACAAAAGTTTGGTAGTTCCAAGCATTGCTATGCTTTGCCTCACTAAGGAAGTTGGGTAAAGTGAGTAATGACAACTAAGTCCCCACCTCCACAGGCACAAGGCACATCATATCTCATTTCTGCCTAAGGTGCTCCAATGGCTTCATGCTGCCTTTAGAATGAAATTTAATCCCCTTGCCCCAGATGACACCACTGTGATATGGCCTCTGGGACTCTCTATGCTATGGTCACATGGCCTTCCTTCAGTTCCTCTAACTCAGTGTGTTCCTACCTCAGGGCCTTTGCACTAGCTGTTCCCCCTTTTTGGCAATCAGATAGATCTTTTCAATGTCACCTCCTCAGAGAAGCTGTCCCTAAATTCCTGACCCGAATACATTCCCTTGCGTATCACAATATCAATATGAAACCACTCCATATCTGAACAGGGAACGTAGAAAGATCTGGATCTCATGCCCCTTGTCTACAGTGTTCCTCTCCTGTGTGTTTTGGCAGTAAGCTGTATCTTAGGGCTAAGGATCCTTGGTGGCACTCTGTTAGTGAAATCAAATTTGTGACAAAACATGTGATTGTAGCTTTGATCATACAGTTTTTAAATTACTGATTTACTTGTCCACCTTAATTTCAGATGACATATCCCTTGGAGGACATGAACTGTTTCTTGTTTACCATGACCCTGGCACACCACAGATATGCTCATTAAATATATATTGAATGACTGAAGAAATAAATGAATAAAACTGTTGATACAAATAATCAATAATCGATCTATAATAAGGAACAGAAGAGAGTTTTATTTGAGCCAAACTGAGGACTATAGCCCTGGAGGCGGTCTTTCAGTAGCTCTGAGAAACTGCTCTGCTGAAGCATGGTTTTCAGCACAGTTTTATATCAGAACAAAGAACATACATCAAATGTGACAGGGGTACATTCCTTCAAGATTGCAAAAGAGATAGATTTGTAGGTACACAGAGGGTCAGTATGACCCTGGGGTCTGAGAAGCGAACCTTATCTTCAAGGGAGCCCTAATATTGGATGCATAGGAAGGGAGTCATTTATTCTTATCTTCAAAGAGGAAATTCTTTACCTTAATGGTTAAGGCAGATGTGCAATGTATGTTTGACAGGACATAAGTCAGGCTGTTGAAGTTCACACAAAGTTCAGGCCAAATCATGTATAAGCCAGAATGACTTCCCCATACCTCAATATCTGAAAATTTCTTCCATCAAAACCTATAATTCTAAAACTGAGCAGTATAATGTGAGAAGCCACTGTCACTGATTGAGATTTTGAGTTACTTCCTAACAGGAATCTTTACAGTTTCCTTGCTGGTCTCTTACTCTAGTTGCTACACGTGATGGTTAATTTTATGTGTCAGTTTGACTGGGCTAAGGGATACCCAGATAGTTGGTAAGGTATTTTTTCATCTCTTAATAATCAATTTTTGGCCCCTTAGCCAGATATCTAAATATCTGGAAGTGGAATTATTGTGTCGTATGATAAACACGTTTAATTTTATGTGTATATATAATACTGCCAAGCTGTTTTCCAAAGTGGTTGTACCATTTTATACTCCCACCAGCAATATGTAAGAATCCAGTTGCTGCACAGACTCACCAACCCTTGGTATTGTGCATCTCTTCTTTTTATTTGAAGTATAGTTGATTTACAATATTTCACATGTACAGCAAAGTGCTTCAGTTATACATATATGTATATATTCTTTTTCAGATTCTTTTCCACTATACGGTATTACAAGATATTGAATATAGTTCCCTGTGCTATAGAGTAGGTACTTGTTGTTTTCTGTATCTTTTACGTTTTCGACATTCTAGAGGGTATAAAATGACATCTTATCATGGTTCTGTGTGGCATTTCCCTGATGACCAACTATGTTGAGAACCTTTTCTTGTGTTTAAAGATCATTCTGAAACAGGCTGTACCTGGGACCTGAGACCCTTTGCTGCAGTGCTTGCACCTGGACAAATGTTTCCTTGAGCAACAAAATACAAAGAAACCATAGGGACTGAAAATAACTGCATACATTATCAATTGGGGCAAATTATGGACAACAAGATACAGAAAGACCAAAAAAGCCCAACAGCCAATTCTGAAGAGCCAGGAGAAAAACAGGGGCCTGGGAGCAAAAGCAGGGTACTGCATATGCACCCCGCACACACCACCACCAAAGGGGTTGGCAAGCCCCCTAAGCCGCCCCTCTGGCCTGACCTCTGGACCCGCCCCTACCCTCACCCCATATAAGGATTCAGCTCATCCCTCCTTGGGGAGCGAGCAAGGGAGCCTTTTACTTGTTTTCACTCCCTCCTGCTGCCACAGGTGTCCCAATAAAGCCTTGCCTGAATTTCTTGTCTGGCCTCTTATCAATTTCTATTAATTAAGGAGGCCAAGAACCCTGATGGGTAACAATTCCTAGGTGAAATGGGATATGTGAACTTCAACCCGAAGGCAAAAAAGGAACAAACAAGAAAACACAAGTTTCCAACTCGTGTCCCCGAAACCTCTAACCAATGGGTTTAAAGGTCACTTGCCTCTAATAGCTTCTCCCACTTCCTGAAGTTCAGAGGTGTGGTGAACCCCTTCCTGCTTCCGCCATTCTTAGAAATGACTGTGTATCTTCCACCATTCAGATAACACTATGGTACTGCTACGGTCCTGCACCCAAGTTGCTTAGCAAAATGAAACCAGATGTAGAGGAAACAACTCCCTTGTTCTTGTCCTGCTGCCTCACTACCATGTAGACCAAGACTTGAAAGCAACCTCTGGAGTTTGTCCCATTGATGTGGACGTTGTGAAAATACTTCACTAATTTTATTTCAGAAACTGATATCTTTTCTTGAGAGAAACTTAAGTGCTGAGATTTTTTTTTCATGTGCTTCTTGCATTTAATTGGCTGAAGATACATCCGAATTATTATTATTTATTTTTTAAGAGAAAAGAGAAAGGGTTTTCTTAAATCTGGAAAAACAAAGCACAGAGGAACCAACAATGTTTCAAACAGAAAGTCACAAAAATTATAATCATCCTCATCAGTTCATTCAGTCCCATGTAATTAATTTTTTTTCATCTTGATCTTTTGTTAGCACTTTTATGAATTCATCAGTTTTCCATTAGAGTTCTGAAAATGCTTATTTATTCAGTTCAGCAGTACAGTCAGTTACCAGAAACCTGTACTTGTCAGAGTCTTTTCCATGAATTCCTTGAAGATGAAACCCTTTTATAGGAACATTTTTGCAAAATCATCAGAGTACACCCAGAACTGTCTGTAAATGACAAAAGACGTAAGAATGACCACGGTTAAAGATTTGAAGATACATCTGAATTCTTAAGAAAAATTTCAAATGTCTTCAAAGAAGCGGGCTTTGGTTGGATTGATAGAAGAGAGGATACTTTTGTTACAGAAAGAGGAATGGTTATAAATCAACTAAACCAAAAGAAAACAGGAATTGCAACAGATTGATTCTTAACAGGAACTCCATGACTGCCAAATGTTGCAGGTTTTGGACAAACACAAGCCTGAGGCAGGAACCTGTGATGCAGAGCAAGTTATGGCACGATCAAACTTGCCATGTAATTGAACTTGATACATGCCTCACCTGAATGGATGCTTTGAGAGCTACCGTTTATTCCTGCCACAGGAATGACACATGCTAAATAGGGGCCACTCCTTCAGGCTGGGTCCAAGAATGGAAAGACACATCTGGCGGCAGTAGAGCCACCACTGACCTGCAACTGTTGTGGGTTGAATTGTGTCCCCTGAAAAGATAAGTCCTAGCCCCCTGTAACTGCAAATGGGACCTTATTTGGAGATAGGGTCTTTGCAGATGTAATTAGTTAAAATGAGGTCATACTAGATTAGGGTGTGCTGTCAACCCAATATGACCGCTGTCCTTATAAGAAGAAGAGAGAACACACAGAGACACACAGGGAAGAAGGCCATGTGACAAGAGAGGCAGAGGTTAGTGATGTAGCTACAAGATAAGAACTCCAAGGACTGCTGGCATCCATTGGAAGCCAGGAGAGGGGAACAGAATGGATTCTTCCTCAGTACCTCCAGAAGAAACCAACCCTATCAACATCTTGGTTTTAGACTTCTGGCCTCCAGAACCGTGAGAGAATACATTTATTGTTTAGCCACCCAGCTCGTGGTACTTTGTTTTGGTAGCTCTCTATAGCAGCCAATGTAAACATGAGCAAGTGAGTAACAAACCTTTGTTATTGGAAATCACTGAGATGTTGGCGTCATTTTTTAAATGGTTAAAAGGTAATATGTGCATTATGGAAAACTGAAAAACACAGGAAGCAAAGTATACAAACATCATCCACAATCATACTCACTTTATAGCTTGATGTGTTCTTCTAGGTCCTATGTTTGTATACATAGAACTAAGCAAATATTTTTATGTAGTTGAGATTATACATGCATGTATCATGCATTTCCACACATCATGATCATGCATATTTACCAATTCAAAGTCCAAAAACCATGAGTATTTTGATAACCAAAAATACCCTACACCAACTCAATCAGGAAAAAATAAAATCCTTATTCTCTTGGTGTGATGGTTAATTTTTTGTGTTAACTCGACTGGTCATGGGGTACCCAGACTAAACATTATTTCTGGAGCTAATTCTAATCAATCAATCCTACTGTTTCTGTTCCTCTGGAGAACCTTGACTAATACATTTGGGGACAAAAATGTCATAAAAGACAAAAATGGCAACAGGACTCTTACATAAAGATATTGAAAGAATTGTAATTAAAATACTACATTCCCTTATGCTCAATATTAAATGAGACAAAAAGTGATGAGTACAATGCTTTTAAGAGAATTCATTATCAGATATATTCTCTTAAAACATTATCAAGAAGGTATGTTTCCACTGAATTATTTAACAATACATTCCTACAGTACAGCCAAAAGAATTGTATATATACATAAATTGCTATCATCAAAATGTAAATATGAACACATTTGCCTACATCCCTCCCCACCAACAACCTAATGTACAAGTCCTGACATTCACTGCTCAGAGGTGGTTTAACAATGCCATGCCCAAGATGCTTCTTTTGTATTAATTACTTCTTTTAAGATATTTACAATTTGGTTAAATCACTAACTCTACTCTTTATCATACAGTGTTAGCTCAAGACATCCATAAAGCTTAGATAAACACAGGTGCTTTATAAAAAAATGCACATATAAAACTATGGATATAAGCCAAGACTATTTTCCAGATATGGAGACGCTAGCAGAGAGACCCCTCCCTCTCCCACCGTTTCAATGACCAAGTACAGAATGGTGGTAGCCAGATTGCTAGAGTGGGAGTTACAGACAAGCAAGGGGAGAAGGCTAGAATGTTCCATGTGATAATGATTACAGCAGGGGACATCAGTGTGAAATAATACTTAGCTTAATGCAAACACAGATGGTTACATACTGAAATATTTATAGATATGTGTATATATGTGAGTTAGTATACATATATATTTTCTTGTTCAGTCAGCTGAGAGGGTCTCTAAGGAATAAGAAACCAGTAGCAATCCAGCCCCCCAATCTTGGTTTCTAATACCATGCTCCAATAAAAGGAACCAGAGCTCTTCAGGGAAAAATGGCTAATTCTAGGGCAGGAAATATAAGATGAGCCTGGAATATCTTCTACTACCAGAAAGTATAGAAGAAGTACTCAAACAAAAACACAATAATGGGGTACATCAGGACACAGGAACCAGTTGAAAGTGCTCTATTTAATAACCAAGCTGAAACAATTTGAGCAACAAAATAAATAAGGTAGTATTGGACTATAAACAAAGTAAAAAATAACTAGCCATTAGTTCATATTGATATTAAACATTGACCGAGTTAACAAATAGACAAATCTCCTGTGCAGAATTCCTAATAGTATATGTGGATACTCCACCGTGAAGGAGGTGTAGCATAACTCCCCACTTTCTTCCAAAGGGTACAGTATGAAAACAGAGGAAAAAAGAATAATTTTGCAATGGAGAAAGTTGACCACATGACCTCAGGCACGTGATCGACAGTGATTCATCATCTGTTGAGAAATGAAAAGTTACGTGGAGAGCATTTACCCTGGTAAGACGTTACCAAATGACATTTTACCTCTGTGGTCTTTCTCCAAGAAAACAATTGCCCCAATATAATCACGAGAAAAACAGCAGACAATTCCCAAGTGAGGGACATTCTACAAAACACCTGTCTTGTACTCCTCAAAACCGAAAAGGTCATCAAAAACAAGGAAAGTCTGAGAAACTTTCACAGCCAAGGGGAGCCTAAGGAAACATGATGACTAAGTGAAATGTGGTATCCTGAAGCAGAATACCTGCATGGGGAAAAAAAAAAAACCATGAGCAATCATCAAAAGACAAATGATATACCAGAAAATAATATTTTGTAACTCATATAAAAGACAAGCATTCGTATCCCTAATATACAAAGAGCTAACCAGACACTGAAAAAAAGAAAAAAGTCAGAAACCTAAGAGCAAAATGGGCAAAAGATATGAACAGATAGTTCCCAGAAATATAAAAACAAGACACCTTTTAGATGCATGAAAAAAATCTTCAACCTCTCTCATAGTTAAGATAATTACAGATGTAAACTACATAAAATACTAATTTTTACCTATCAGTTGCCAAAATCCAAAAGTGAACCACATATTTCTATGGGAGAAGCTATGGAGGAAAAGCACTCTCGTGCAGCACCAATGGAAATACAAAATGATACTATCTATAATCCCACCAAAAGGATCAAGTTTATGAATTGTATTCAACCCTTTGACCTGGCAATCTCACTTCTGGGAATTTATCTGATAGAATAAACCTACATGTACAAGGCTATTCATTAAAACATGGTTTGTAGTAGCAAAAGGTTGGAAATAGTTAATAACTAGTTTAATAAACTATGGAACATTCGCAATTGAAAAAAAAAAGAAAGTAAATGAACAAAAAGCTTAATTACTAACTACTCTTTTTTTTTTTTTTCCTGTCTTCTTCCCACTTTCAGTAAACTATCTAGGGATTTTTTTTATTCAACCTTACAAACAAACAAACAAACAAACAAACAAAAACAAAATATGATCAACCTGCAACATCTCTTGACAGGAGCATTATCTGGCTCTGAATGACACCTCTCTTGGCAGGATTTTAATACTAATTCCAAAAACTGTCAAGGAATGTCATTGGCTTGCTTTTACATAACTGATAAAGTATTGATTCGTGTTAGTAAACCAGAAGGCTTGAACTTAAGATGTGAGTTAATTGGGGTTATACTAACTCTACTCTTGTCATACACTAGCAACTTCTTTAACATCTAGAAAGACTAGATGTTATACAATTTTAACTTGTTTGTCCTTTATATACGCCATAGACACCATGAAATAAAGCCAGATGCACAGAGCGTAAGAGGATGATGGTTAATCTTGCCTAACTATAAACAGACTGGCTTCGAGCCCTTTGCCCTTTGTTCTCCTCCCTCCTCCCTGAACCAGCACAAACACCACGTGTTCTGCTCAGAGAGGTAGTTTGACCACTCCATTTACAAAATCCATGATTTCAAATGAATTTTAACAAAAGGATATGTGCAAAATGTGTTATTTCACTACCTCCACTTTTAATAGATTTTATGTACTTCTAAACATCTAGAAAAGCCAGATGTTTCCAATAAGAACTTAAGTTTGTCCCTCATATACACAGTAGTGTGGAATAAATTATACTCGTGCAACAACAGTTGTATCTGAATGTGACTTCTGGTTAGGAACATTATAGTCTAGGATCCTTCATTTCTCTTGATTTCTTCTCTCCAAAAATGACCAGCTGAATGAGATGTGGTTTTATGATTTCATTCCCAAAGCCATTTTCAGAAGACAATCTTTCTCTGAATTTTAACACGAAGTGAACAATATGTGTTCGTTTGCTACCTCTACTTTTGTCACTGTTGGGGAAATATACTTAAGAACAAAATCTTCTCCCAACCCAGAAATCCTCTCCACAAATATAATAGAGAAAGAAAACAGTTTTATTATCGGATAAGGATTAAACCAGAATGTGATGCTCGTCACAGGGAAGCCACCAAGAGACTGGAAAGCCAGGAAGAAACCTCAGCCTTTCTTCAGGGCATCCTTCCTCATGCCAAGCAGATACAACCTATTACCCATGTTCTCAAGATAAGTGATCACTAGTGTGCAAGTGCAAGGACTTGACAGCACCATTCATCACACATCATCCATCTTAAGTTCACCTGGTAATTGAGGTAGATATCAGTGTTTGCTAATTGGCTTTATCCAAAGGAAAAATAAACTTATTTTGAGTATTCATGATGAAAGGTAGCTTTGCAACTTAGTAGGATCACACTGAACCTAGGCTCCTACTCCCTCACAGAAGCTGGGGGACAGGGGTTATATTCCTTGATAATTATACTTCAAAGAGATGGCTCCCATACCCTTGAAAAAGATATTCCTGGATTTATATACAGTACAGCTAAAGTTAAATGAAATGCACATAATATACCAGGCAATGTGTAATATGAAATCTTCCAGTACATGCCAGCAAAACACCTTTTGTAATTTTTTCCTCCCATCTCCTTCAACCCAATGAATGAGTACAAAAAGTATACTGTAGAGATGATTAACAATTCCATTTGCAAAGATGGTATTTCCCATAAATTTCTAAAAACCGTTTATATGGTAAAATATACATGTCATAAAATTTACCACTTAACCACTTTTAAGTCTACAGTTCAGTGGCATTAATTACATTCACATTCTTGTGCAATCATCACCACCATCCATCTCCAGAACTTTTTATCATCCCAAAGTGAAACTCTGTACCCATTAAACATTAACTCCACGTTAGAACACTCCCCCAAGCCCCTGATAACCAGTATTCTACCTACTGTCTCTAAGAATTTGACTATTCTAAGTACCTCATATAAGTGGAGTCATACAATATTCCCATCAATTTTTAAAAGCTCTTTACAAAATGTCATTCTATCTCTAATTTTAGAAATACCAAGCACTTCTAAACATCCTGAAAGATTAGAAATTTCAAATAAGAACTTAATTGTCTACTATATATACAATACTATTAAATAAAACTGCACACACACACACACATAGCACTGGTTATAATTGAGGTATCTTTTAAATATGACCATTTTGGCCTTGAACCATTCCCTCCTTACTTCCTTCTCTCTACCACAATACAGTGGGCAAGTATGGGCACATATAATGCTTAGAGGTGGTTGAACAAATTAATATTCAAAAGTCCCATATAGAAGGCAAGCTTTCCTATGAATTTCAACACGAACTGTGTAAAATATGATAATTTTTACTAACTCTATTTGTCATACATTGGCAACCTCTTAACCATCTAGAGACTTGATGTTATCAAATTAGGATTCATTTATCTATTATATACACTATATACACAGCAAAACAAAATGCATAAAGCTCACCAAAAGTGGTTTTGTCTGGAATTATGCAAATATGAACATATTACCATATTACCTTTTGCATTTCCTTCCCTCCCAGCTCCTCCAAACCATTGAACGATATAGACAGTAGTATACTTCTGACAAAGGAAAAATCAAAATGGAGTTGGTATTGCTAAGAGACCTCTCTAAAATGGAGCTGGGAGGCCATTGAAGAAGTGTGACTTACGTACATCCAGCCTGATGGAATCTGACCTTTGAACCACTTATTGTCTTAACGAAGGCTTCCAGAACATCTGCCCAATGTTCCAGAAACTCAAGATACTTATCAGACCCTCACCCAAAATAACTCATGATAGCCTATCTCTTAAGGACAATTATTTCCTTTCTTGTGTCAGAGTACAGCCTTTTGCCTTTATAAGCCCCTGATCCTTTCTCTTCCCTGGAACACTCTTTCAGTTTTACCCAAATCTGTGTCTTCCAAATTGCAAATTTTAAGACTCCAAATAAACTCTTTTCTTACATGCAGACTTCTGTGTTTTTTGGTTGACACTGCTCACAGAGGTGGTTTAGCAATTCCGTTTCCAAAAGACAGTACTTTCTATGAACTTTAGCACAAAGATATTTACAAAGTGATATTTCACTCCCTCTACTTTAAACATATGTCGGGCACTTCAAAACATCTAGATAGACTAGATGTTTCAAATAAGGACTTTGCCCACTATATACACAGTAGTCCTGAATAAACTGCACACATATGACAACAGTTATGATCTAAAAGTATCTTCTAAATATGAACATTCTGGCCTAGAAGCCTTCTTTCTTCTCTCTGTCCTGCACTGACCCAGTGAACTATAACACTCAAATTTTCAGGAGACAATCTTTCCTAGGAATTTTAACACAAAGCATACAAAATGTATTAATTTAACATCTATGTTTTTGTCATAAATTTGAGACAGGCTGGAACCTGGGACCTGGGACCCTTTGCTGCAGTGCTTGCACCTGGACAAACGTCTCCTTGACAACAAAATGCAAAGAAACTATAAGGGATTAAAAATAACTGCGTCACAATGGAATATTACTCAGAAATAAAAAGAAACGAAATCGAGTTATTTGTAGTGAGGTGGATGGACCTAGAGTCTGTCATACAGGGCTTCCCTGGTGGCGCAGTGGTTGAGAATCTGCCTGCCAGTGCAGGGGACACGGGTTCGGGCCCTGCTCTGGGAGGATCCCACATGCCGCGGAGCGTCTGGGCCCGTGAGCCACAACTACTGAGCCTGCGCGTCTGGAGCCTGTGCTCCGCAATAGGAGAGGCCGCGACAGTGGGAGGCCCACGCACCGTGATGAGGAGCGGCCCCCGCTTGGCACAACTGGAGAGAGCCCACACGCAGAAACGAAGGCCCAATACAGCCAAAAATAAATAAATAAATAAATAAAGTGCAAAATTAAAAAAAAAAAAGAAAGAAGAGTCTGTCATACAGAGTGAAGTAAGTCAGAAAGAGAAAAACAAATATGCATATACATGGAATCTAACACATATATATGGAATCTAAAAAAAAAAAAATGGTACTGATGAACCTAGTTACAGGGCAGGAATAAAGATGTAGACATAGAGAATGGACTTGAGGACACGGGGTAGGAGGGGAAAGCTGTGGCGAAGTGAGAGTAGCATCGACATATATACACTATACACAAAATAGTTGGCTAGTGGGAAGCAGCAGCATAGCACAGGGAGACGGGCTCGGTGCTTTGCGATGACCTAGAGGGGTGGGATAGGGAGGAGGCGAGGGAGGCTCAAGAGGGAGGGGATATGGGGACATGTGTATGCATATGGCTGATTCACTTTGGTGTACAACAGAAGCTAACACAGTACTGTGAAGCAATTATACTCCAATAAAGATCTATTAAAAAAATAAATAAATAATAAGCCTGACCCTGGACCAACCCCCACCCTCACCCCATATAAAGAACCAGTTCGCTCCCCCTCAGGGAGCAAGCAGAGGAAACTATTATTTGTTTTTGCTCCCCTCTGCTGCAGCAGGAGCCCCAGTAAAGCCTTGCCTGAATTTCTTGTCTGGCCTCTTATCAATTTCTATTGACTAAGGAGGCCAAGAACCCTGGTCGGTAACAGACTGGCAACCTCTTTAACATCTAGAAAGACTAGATGCTGTAAACCAGGAATCATTTGTTCATTACATGCACTATTACATACACAGCAACGTAAAACTAAATATATGACCCTAGAGGACAATGGTTAATCTTGCCCAAGAATAAACACACTTGCTTAGACGCCTTTGCATTTGCATCTCCTCTCTCCTCCCCCAAACCAATGCACAAACACACACAATGTGTGCTCAAAGAAGTGGTTTGGCCATGCCAAACAAACAAGCAATATTTCTTGTTGATTTGAACAGAAAGATATTTATGAAATGTGTTATTTCACTACCTCTACTTTTAATATATATCAGGCACTTCAGAACATCTAGAAAGACTATATATTTCAAAAAAGCACTTAGCATTGTCAACTATATATAGTGAGGAATAAAATGCACACATGGAACAGTGGTTTTACTATGAAAATATCTTCTCAACGTGGCCGGTCTGGCATAGAAGCTTCTTCTCTTCCTCCTCATACCTTCTGCTCTATGTCCTCCAAACTACAGAACAAACATGGATGTGTGTGGCACATGGTGTGGCTTCCAGAGGTCATCTAACAATTCCATTGCAACAGGTCATTCCGGAAGACATTCTTATGATTGTTTTAAACAAATGGTTCTGTACAAGTCATGTGATTTCGGGCAACTGCTTTACAGTCAGAAGGCCTAGATGTAGCAGAAGGTTTCCTTTGAAAGGTTGGGAGGGAAGTGAAGAGCAGCTTTTCCGTGATCTATGTACAAGCCTTCCATAAATGGCCAGCAAATCTTCCTCAAGCACGGTGGGCACTTCCTCTTGGCCCAATGTAGTACGTTATTCTACCATTTCTGGCTTCCAGTGTCAAGTCCTGAGGGCCACCGCCCCAACCTTAGTTGTCATGCGCTCCGTTCACTTCCCGGCCCTGACAGCATTCATCCACGTTGTTTGGGACCAATCGGTCGCGCCAGGTGCTGGATCTATGCGACAACTTGGCCTGACGCTGAGGTGGCCAAGCTCAGGCCAGCCTACACCAGCCTTCTCTGCCCTGCTTACCCTTTCATTGGTCACCGTTGCCCTTGCCCCACCATGCAAGCCACCCCAAGGCCACGCGTCCTCTGCAGCCTGGTGGGGGTTCACCGTGGCCCAACCCAGACAGGGCAGCCTGTATGGCTGGGGCCGGGCTCAGACAGGCCTATGGTCATCAGGTCATGGGGGTGGAGGGAGGAGGGATCACGGGGGTGGGGGGGTAGGGTAGGGGGAGAGTGGGGGGGTGGGAGGAGCTGTGGCTCTAGTTGTTGCCAGGCTTCTTACCTGTGGTCTGCCAGAAATTGGGGCAACAGTTTTCCTCCTTTTAAACCACAACAGAGCTAACACAATCAGCTGAGGTTGTTAGCACTAAATAACCTTGTGTTTCCACCTCAAAATTTCAGGTTACTCTGAATCCACAGGATCTTAGTCACGGCACTGGGGAGGTGAAAGGAAACACTATTTTGCAACTACTACGTTTTCCTAAATGTTTGGGCTACTTTGGGTTTTCTGTTATTTGCAAAATATCCGAACGGATAAAAGTCTCTCCTTTCTTCCTGGAACAACTTCCCTTCTAGACCAACTTCCCTGTGAAGCCACCATTTGGCAATTCGTATCAAAATCTGATATATAGATACCATTTAACAAAGTACTTTTTTCACTTCTGGTTCCTTAGTTTATAGAACTAGGGAACAAGACAGAAAGATATTCACTGCACAATGTTTATAAAAGAAAATAGGAAGGAACATCATGCTATGTCTTCCAGTTGGGAATTGGTTAAATAAGTTACTGTACATCTACACAACAGAACGTGGTGCAGTTTTTAAGAAGAATGAGCTGGGTCTATGCTCACATGGAAAGAGCTTCAAGATATTATGTCTTGATTGATAAAGAGAATGGTAGGATGGGCCCATTTGTGTAATAATAAAAACTCTAAAATTATACGTGCATATGTATAGATGTATGTGTATGTGTAAGTATATAGGAAAACGGCTGTAGAGTCATGGTAGGAAGGTTAGAGTGGGAGTATGGTTAAGTTTAGTTGTGAAGAGGGGATTTCAATTTTTACTGAGAAGAATATGCTTATATATGGTTTGTGTTTCATAAGGATGCATACAGATAATCATTGGGTACATTTAAAAAAATCAAAATCATTTAATGGATTGGTGGTGGTGGTTTTAAAATCAGTCCATAAATTCTAGAATATTCCTCCATTTAAGAGGTAAAATTTACAGACTTCCCAGGCGGTCCAGTGGTTAAGACTTCACCTTCCAATGCAGGGGGTGAGGGTTCGATCCCTGGTCGGGGAGCTAAGATCCCACATGCCTCCCAGCCAAAAAAACAAAATGTAAAACAGAAGCAATATTGCAACAGATTCAATAAAGACTTTAAAAATGGTCCACATCCAAAAAAAAAAAAAAAAATCTTAAAAAAAAAAAAGGTAAAATTTAATTCTCCCCCTCTTGAATGTGGGATGCTGCAGGTTAAGTTGTACTTTCCTGCTCAGAACTGGAATCAACTATTTTTCTAAGAAGCTCTAGTTTCTTGGAGTGGGAAATAACACGTAGACTGAACCCTGGGGGGAGTCCATTACCATTAGATTGGTCATTATTTCTTGGCTTTTTCAGTGGGTAAAGTTAGAAATACATATTTCTTTTGTTTTCAAAAGAGAAAATAGACTATGAATTCACAGTGTACGAAAAAAGAGTTATTTGGATTGCCTTTTTTAAATTTAGTTGCTAAGGACACACCATCAGATAATTTTTTCTTTTGGTAATGAATCTTCTATTTTAGTTAGAAAGACAGAAACAATTATCTTCTCTTTTTCTAATATAGTTACTTGTCTCTGAATCATTCAAATTAAATTGAGCTGTTGCATAACCAAAATTAGTATCTTTTTTGGTCTAGCTAAATATTTTTAAAATAATATTTTTGAGACAGAAAAGTAAAAAGAACAAAAATATTTTATAATCTCAGCCTTCAGAGGATTACTATTAATGTTTTTAATAAAAATTATACATATACATGTCAGAGTGTTACCTGCTCATGGATTGGAAGACTCAATATTGTCATGGTGCCAATTGTCTAGGTATGCAATACAGTCAAAATCAACATCACTGCAGTTTTTTTACGTAAAGTGACAAGTGGATTCTATAATTTATATGGAAACGAGAAGGACTAGAATAGGCAAAACAATTAGAAAAAGAAGAACAAAGTTGGAGGATTTATACCCTCTGAATTAGAGGCCTACTATAAAGCCACAGTAATCAAAGCCATGGAATATTGGCATGAGGATAAATATATAAATCAATAGAAACAAATAGTGAGTCCAGAAATAGATATGCATATGGTTAAATTGCTTTTTGATAAATATGCCAAGTAATTCAAAGAGGGAAAGAACTGTCTTTTCAACAAATGTTACTGAAACAAGAAAAACAGTATGAACAAAAAAATGAACCTTGATCCTAACTTCACACCACCTACCAAAATTAACTCAACATTGATCTAGACCTAAATATAAAAGCTATAGCTATAAAATGCCTAAAAGAAAACATGGGTGTGAATCATTGCAAAGTTGGTTGCCAGGGTTCAGCAAACAATGGACTGCTGACCAAATCTGAGCCACTACCTGTTTTTGTGAATAAAGTTTATACAGACATGCTCGTTCAATTATGTATCACCTATGGTTGCTTTCATACTACAGTAGCTGACCTGAGTAACTGTAACAGAGACCCTATGGCCCACAAAGCCTAAATTATTTACTTTCTGGCGAGAGAAAACATATGCCAAGCCTTGAAGTTAAGCATATGCTTATTACGTGCCTTCCCAGGTGGAAGAGAAACATACGATCTCTGAAAGACTTCTGCACAAACGTTCAGAGCAACTTTATAGACATAGTAGACAAAACTGGAAATAACCAAAATGCCCATCAGCAGGTGAATGGATAAACAAAGTGTGGTCCATCTATACAATAAAACTCTACTCCCCATTCAAAAGGAAAAAACTACTGAACACAAAGCAACATGAATGGATCTCAAAAACGCTGTGCTGAATGAAAGATATAAAAGAGCATATGCTGTATAATTCCATTTATATGAAATTCTAGAATAGGCACAACTAATATATCTTGATTAAAATCAGATCAGGAGTTTCTTGGGGCTGAGAACCAGAGGTTGGGGGTAATTACAAAGGGAACAGGGAATTTTGGGGGGGTGATCTTGACCATGGTGGTAGTTACATTACGCAGAACTCATTGTTTGCTTAAAACGTGTGCATTTTATTTTAGGCAATTTTTATACCCATGAAGTCGATTTCAAAGTAAAAAAGAAAATTATTTTTTTAGATGTTTATTTATTTATTTTATTATTTATTTGGCCGCACCAGGTCTTAGGTGTGGCACGCTGGATCTTCGTTGCCACGTGCTGGATCTTCATGGTGGCATACAGGATCTTGTTTCTTTTTTTTTAGTTGTTACATGCAAACTCTTAGTTGCAGCATGAGGGATCTAGTTCCCTGGCTAGGGATCAAAACCGGGCCCCCTGTATTGGGAGCGTGGAGTCTTAGCCACTGGACCACAAGGGAAGTCCTGAAAAAGATTTTTAATGAATCAAACTTGAACTCATAAAATAGAAACAAATAGTAAAGCAAAGTCTCACTTTAGGACAATGTTGAAATAATCTATGCAGAAATGGACCACAGGTTTGAAGCCTACTATTGACATAAGCACCTTGGAGACTAACCCTTGATCCCATTAAGTAAATGGTCAGGAATGTGCTGAGTTGGTTTGTGCTTGTTACCAACTGACAAGCATAAAATAATGTAAATGTGTTGCATTGCGCTGTATAGATTTCCCATCAACACGCTGGAGACCAGAGACTTGTGATAAGCATATGGTAAACGAGCAGATATATAATGTAAGTCTTCCCTCTACGGAGGGGCCATAAATGTATACAGACCCTCAAATCAGGAGGGGGAAAAGCATCTGTAGCCTGCAGAGCCCTCACTCTAGTTGGGCCTTATCACCCACAGCCATACAACCACTGGGGACGTCCAGGGAACCAGATCCTAGTACCTTTACCTGTTTACATATTACCACCCTGTGGATGTTTCCATAAACTTTGTTACCAGAGTGTAGGTTCTTGTTTCATTACAGAAGGTATTCAGAGATAAGACATGGAGACCAAGTAGGCAAAGCAAGCATTTATTAACAGACGGAATGCTCTCAGGAGGGAGAGTGGGCAGGCTGAGTTCCTTCTGGCAAGCTGGTTATATGGGGTGTGAAAATGACTGGGCAGAATATTCACTGAGGAGGGTTTGGGGGGTAATTTCCTGGGTTTTGTCCCAGCTTCACCTTCCCGAGGGGAGGAGGAGTTTTTGTCCTTAGTCGGTCTTGCTCGGATCTGTCATGGTGTCAGTGCATGACGGGTACTGCTCTGGTTGCAACGCGAATTCTATTGAAATAAGGGCATAAAGAGCAAAAGGTTACTTTCCGATGCTAGAGATTCCCGCCGTTCTTTGTTTGCCTCTAGGACCCCTGTCATCACAAGATGTATGGTTTCCTGTCACATGACTCGTGCCTCCCTTCTCTGCGCATATCTGGCTAACTGCCTGCTCTACAATTTTGCCATCAATGACACCTTATATCCTGTAACACTATCTGTGGGCATCTTTTAACCACATCACAGTCCCCAAATCTGATACCCATGTGGTGTGAATCCCCCAAAACTAAGCCTTTGACAAAAGTGGAATAATTTCAGAGTTGGCGGACTGAGTGCATTCTAATGTATATTAGCTCTTAATATTTCAATTGCTAAACAGACACATCATCCTTTATCAAGATTAGACTTGAAACATGTATGCTTCCTTGTCTGCAAATTCGTCGGGAGAGCCTAAAGTAGGGCAATGTCATGGTCGTAATAGCCCTCACCAGCCTCTGTTTTCTCACAGTTCTGCAGGCTGGGAAGTCCAAGATCAAAGCACCAGAAGATTTGGTGTCTGGCAAAGTCCTGTTTCCTGGTTCATAGTTGGCTATCTTCTCACTGTATCCTTACAAAGCAGAAAGAGTGAGAGAGAGCCCTCTGGGGATTGTTATATAAATGCTCTTTATCATGTTGAGGATGTACTCTACTATTCCTAGTTTGTAAGAGTTTTTATGATGAGAGGGTGATGGATTTTTTTTCAAATGGCTTTTCTGCATCAATTAAGTGATCAAGTGGTTGTTTGTTTTTTCTTCATTCTGTAAATGTGATGCTTTACATTCACTGATTTTCTTATGCTGAACCATCTTTGCATTCCTGGGATAAATGCCAATTGGTTATGGTGTCTCATCCTTTCAATATGCTGCTAGATTTGGTTTGCTTCTATTTTGTTGAGGATTTTGCATTTACATTAATAAGGTATATCGGCCTGTAGTTTTATTTTCCTGTGCTGTCTTTATCTGGCTTTGGTATCACGGTAATTCTAGCTTAACATGAGTTAGAACATGTTCCACATCTATTTGGGGGGAAGGGTTTAAGAAAGATTGGTGTTAATTCTTCTTTAAATAACTGGTAGAATTCATCGCTGAATCTATCTAGTCCTGGTCTTTTCTCTTTTGGGAGGTTTTTGATCATCGATTCAATTTATTTACTTCTTATAGGCCTGTTCAGATTTTCTATTTCTTCTTGAGTCAGTTTTGGTAGTTTGTGGATTTCTATGAAGTTTTCCATTTCATCTAGGTTATCTAATTTGTTGGCATACAGTTTTTCATAGTGTTCTCTTATAATCCTTTTTATCTCTATGTGGACAAAGAATGTTGCCAGTCTTATCAGTAAACAAAGGATGTTGTGACCATCAAGCCATCAGCCACTACAGGCACCCCAGAAGGTGTACCCTGAGGGGGTTTAGGATGGAGAAAAATAGGATACTGGCCCTAGATAGTTAAGGTGGATATCAAAGGAATAATTTCATTAAGCCCAGACTCTTGCATCTTCCCATACTTGGAAAGTGCTAAATTCATTAACTTGAGCTGTCTGTTTTTTCCTTAATTAATGGTAATCTTTTGATGTTTGACTATTTGGTTTTTTGTAAAAACTCCTATGTATCCTGGCTCTTCCCTTACCTCTTTGGAAAAGTCCCCCAGAGCTACCTGAGAGGCTGTATCCAGGCTTAAGTCCTCAGTAAAGCTCCAAATAAAACATACTTCTCAACTTTCAGGTTGTACATTTTTTTCAGTTGACATCTATAAGGGTAGTAGTAATGTTCCCACAATCATCCCTGACTTTAGTAATGTGAGTGTTCTCTATTTTTTCCTTGGTCAGTTTAGCTAAAGATTTGTCAATGTTGTTGATCTTTTCAAGTAACCAATTTTTTTTTACTCTGTTGATTTTCTCTATTTTCTGTTGGTTTTCTATTTTCTATTTCCTCTATCTCTGCTCCAATTTTTATTATTCCCTCCCTTCTGCTTGCTTTTGATTAGTTTTAGGAACTTTCTCTAGTTCCTTAAGGTATAAAGTTTGGTTATTTATTCAAAACATTTTATCTCTTTTAATATAGACATTTACAGCTATAGATATCTCTTGCAGCATTGTTTTTGCTGCCTCCCATAAGTTTTGGTATATAGTGTTTTCATTTTCATTTGTCTCAAAGTATTTTCTGATTTCCCTTGTGATTTCTTCTTTGGCCCACTGGTTGTTTAAGAACATGTTGTTTAAATTCAACATACTTCTGAATTTTCCAGTTTTCCTTCTGTTACTGATTTCTAATTTTATTCCATGTGTCCAGAGCATATACTTTCTGTGATTTCAATCTTTTTAAATGTTTTGAGACTTGTATTGTGGCCTAACATATGGTCTACTCTGGAGAATTGTTCCAGATGCACTTGAGAAAAACGTCTAGTCTGCTGTTTTGGTGGGAAATGTCCTGTATGTGTCTGTTAGATCTGGTTAGTTTATACTATGGTTCAAGTCCTCTATTTCCTCATTGCTTTTCAGATTAGTTGTTCTATCCATGTTGAAAGTGGGGTAGCAAAGCCTTCGACAATTATTGTAGAATTATCTGTTTCTTCCTTCAATACTGTCAATTTCTGCTTCATATATTTTTAGCTCTGTTGTTAGGTGTGAATATGTTTATAATTGTTATATATTCTTGAAGGATTGACCCTTCTGTCAATATACAATGGCCTTCTTTTTCTCTTGCAACAGTTTTTGACTTAAAAACTATTTGTCTGACATTAGTATAGCCACCCCAACTCTCTTTTGGTTACTATTGGCATGAAATATTTATTTTTATCTTTTTCATTTTCAACTTACTTGAGTCCTTGGATCTAAAGTGAGTCTCTTTTATTATTTTTTAAATTAATTAATTAATTTATTTTTGGCTGTGGTGGGTCTTTGTTGCGGTGTGCGGGCTTCTCTTGTTGCGGAGCACGGGCTCTAGGCATGCGGGCTTCAGTAGCTGTGGCATGCAGGCTCAGTAGTTGTGGTGCACAGGTTTAGTTGCTCCACAGCACGTGGGATCTTCCTGGACCAGGGCTCGAACCCATGTCTCCTGCATTGGCAGGCGGATTCTTAACCACTGCACCACCAGGGAAGTCCTAAAGTAAGTCTCTTATAGAGAGGATATAGTGAGATCATGGTTGTTGTTGTTATTTTTAATCTATTTTGTCACTCTCTGTTTTTAATTGAGAGTTTAATCCATTTACACTGAAAGTAGTTATTGATAAGGAACTCCTTACTCTATTATTTTGATATTTGTCTTCACTGTCTTTTTTTTTTTCTGGTTGTGCCTCAATTTTTCCATTACTCCTTTCTTCTGTCTTTACTTTTTTTTTTTTTTAATGGTGTACCATTTTTATTCCCTTCTCATTTCCTTTTCTGTGAAAATTTTAAAAGTTATTTTCTTAGTGGTTACCTTGAGGGATTACAATTAGACTCTTACCCTTATAACAATCTATTTTGTATTAATACCACTTTAACTTCAATGGTATACAGACACCCTGCTCTTTTACAGCTCTTTCCCTCCCCCTGTCTGTTGTTGTTATCACAAATTTCATCTTTACACACTGACTTCACTTAAAGTCAATTTATTTGTAGCTGTTAATCATATCTACAAAATACCTTCACAGGAACATCTTTTATAGTGTTTGACCAAACAACTGGGTACCATAGCCTTGCCAAGTTGACACATAAAATTTAAGCATCACAACAATCACACCAACAAAAAATTATTCAAGATAATAATAGTTGTATCATATAACTTAATATTGTATTCATAATCAGCAATAATGTTTTAATCTGCCATTTTCCCTTAAATAAAATTTAGTTGTTCTGTTTTGATTTATGCTAACAGAAATGATACTATAAATGATATGCTGAAAAATTCCTTCTGAATGAATTCATTCATTTGCTTTCATTTTATGGACTTTAAATGAGCACTTATTATGTACCAGATAATGGAAATAGGAATATATAATGATAATGAGAGGGTGGCAATGATGATTTTATTAGTAATAGTAGTTTTAAACTTTTATTAAGTACATACTATGGGTCAGGCACATCTTATTTAATATAATACATAAAAGATCGGTCACTGATCTCAAGGTGCTCATAAGCAGTGGGAAAAGACAAATGAAAAAAGAGACAACACAGTATAATAAGCGTTATGCTGTAGATAAAGATGGAACCACCTGACAACATGTGAATAGACATTAGCCAGGTGAAGAAGAGGAAAAAGACTTTTCCAAATAGTTGGAGCAACTATGCAACAAATGCAAATTCCCAAGTCTTGATTTAATATGGTATTATTATCTCAATAATAATATAGCCTCTGGAAAGGCTGGAGATCAAGGGGATAGAAATAAGAATGGTTAGCTAGGCAGGGGTTACTTCCCTGGAAAGTTACCACAAAAGTCTTTTTTCTCTCTGCCATTGCAGGCTTCCAGACTTCTCCTATGGCTTTTGAAAAAGATCCAGTAAAGACTGGTATAAAATAAACTGTCGGGCTTTCCTGGTGGCGCAGTGGTTGAGAATCTGCTTGCCGATGCAGGGGACACGGGTTCGGGCCCTGGTCTGGGAGGATCCCACATGCCGCGGAGCAGCTGGGCCCGTGAGCCACAACTGCTGAGCCTGCGCGTCTGGAGCCTGTGCTCCGCAACGAGAGAGGCCGTGATGCTGGGAGGCCCGCGCATCGCGATGAAGAGTGGCCCCCGCTTGCCGCAACTAGAGAAAGCCCTCGCACAGAAACGAAGACCCAACACAGCCATAAATAAATAAATTAATTAAAAAAAAATTATTTGGAAAAAAAAAAACAACTGTCTAACCCCAGAGTTGTTTTTCACAGTTGACAGTGCTGAGAACTATATATAATCCTGAGTTCTTATGTTATAAGGTACTTTGTGGCTGCTAAAACCCCTCAATAGGTAAAGTAGTGACAATGTGTATGTGTTTTCAAGATAGGAATGTTGATGATAGGTTTGGAAAAAGGTACAATAAATTGGCATTTGGTAGTGTCAATTTTGTTAATCATATGAATAACCCTTTAGATAAAATAGTAAAAAACATTTATTGAGCACGTACTGTGTGTTCAATATTCAGCACTTAAAATGGATTTATCAATGTAATTTAATCCACACAGCAATTCTAAGAGGCTACTTTTTACTCTGTCATGCATTATTGGTAATTTCACTTTATAGATGAGGGAACTGAGGCATGGAGAAGTCTGTACGTGGGTTCAATCATGAAAATAGAAACTGCTCCAGGTATTTCAAGCATAATGGTATTTAGGACAGAGAATTAGGTGCTTAAAAGCCTTTGGAAGGGCTGAAGGAGCTAATGTCACATTAATTTTCATCTGTGCCACTGCTTCTATGGTTGGCCCAGAGAATAGAGAAGTTGCTGCTGCTGCCACCCAAAAGCCAGAAAAGTTCAGAAAAGCACTGTTGACTGTCTACTGAGGCAGAAACTGGCAGGCAAGCAAGCCAAAGCCCAAGCAAAAAACACCAAGCAATAATTTATGTCTTTCTGCCACTTTCCAGATCTCAGGAAATACATCCCACTTCACAAAATGTAAATGAATCCAGAACACTGGTGGTAAGGGCATCTGGGAAATGTAGTTCCCAGGATTCCAGTATGCCTTGGGGAGAGCTGAGAAGGATATGAGAATGAATGCTATTATTAGTTTTCTATTGTTGCCATAAAGTTACCACAAACTTAGTGGCTTAAAACAATACCCACGGGGCTTCCCTGGTGGCGCAGTGGTTGAGAATCTGCCTGCCAATGCAGGGGACACGGGTTCGAGCCCTGGTCTGGGAAGATCCCACATGCCGCGGAGCAACTGGGCCCGTGAGCTACAACTACTGAGCCTGAGCGTCTGGAGCCTTTGCCCCGCAACAAGAGAGGCCGCGATAGTGAGAGGCCCGCGCACCGCGACGAAGAGTGGCCCCCACTCGCCGCAACTGGAGAAAGCCCTCACACAGAAACGAAGACCCAACACAGCCAAAAATAAAAATAATAAATAAATAATAAATTAAAAATTAAAAAAAAAATACCCACTTATTATCTCACAGCTCTTTAAGTCAGAAGCCTAGTGGACTCAGCTGGGAGCACTGTTTAGGGTCTCATAAGACTGGAATCAAGGTGTCAGCCAGCCAACACTCTGGGGAAGAATCTGCTTCCAGGCTTGTTCCAGGTTGTGGGCGAATTCATTTCTTTAGTGTGGTTTTCATGTGGTTCCTTCCGTCTTCAATCCAGCACCCGTGGTTTGGGTCCTTCTTATGTATGAAATCTTTATGAATTTCCTTTCTGCTGCATCTCTCTGACCTGCTATTTTGCCTTTAGGGGTTCATGTGATTATATTGGGTTCACCTGAAAAACCCAGGCTAATCCCTCCATCTTAAGGTGAGTTGATTAGTAAGCTTAATTATATTTGCAAAATCCCTTTTGCCAAAGATGTAACATAACCATGAGAGGAATACCAGGGGACAAAGATCATGGGAGTCAAAATTCTGCCTACCACAATTCTCACTGGAAGAAACTATCAACCAAAAAAAGTCCAACACAAAAGGCTAAGAGATTTGCTCAAGATCATCCATGTTATTCAGCTTTATCAATTTTAATAATAATACCTACAATGTACCAAGTGTCTACTATAAGTCTGGAAATATGCAAGGAGGTGTCTCCCTACTATCCCATGTATTTTTTTAAATCAAATATAGACAATATTTTATAAGAACTGTAAATGGAGTATAACCTTTAAAGATTGTGAATCACTATGTTGTACACCTGTAACATTTAATACTGTAAATCAACTATACGTCAATAATAATAAATAATATAAAAATCAAATAGCAAATTGAGAGACTTCATAGTACTTCATATATTGAGTTATGATAATTAATTTAAATAACATGGATAAGTGCTTTGTGCAGTGTCCGGGACAATTAAGAACTCAATAAATCCTTTGTTGTTATTATTCCCATTTTAGAGACAAGATCATTGTGGCTCTGAGAGGTGACCTAACTTGTCCAAGACTACATGGCTAATAAGTGACCCAGCACAATTTTGAATACAGATTGTCCAATTTCAAATGTGGAAATAAATGGGAAAAAATGCATGTAATGAACTTAATTGACATAATGCCCGGTAAATATCGATTGTTATTAAAATGGCACACAAGATACCCAATCACCCTAAATAGACATGATATTTCTAAAGGCTACTTACTCACTATTGACTGAATTAAGTCTAAATTCCTTATCTGGCTCCAATTTACTTGCCTCACACTCCCTCCCATACCATCCTTCTCTCTCAGCAACCCTATACATACCCTTCAATTATATTCAAAATTGTTATTTTCTCAAGAGATCAGATTTGTGGTTACGAGAGGTGTGGGGGGGGGGGCGGCGCTGAGCACGGAGGGAAGCAGTGGAAATCAGATGAAGCCGGTCAAAAGGTGCAAACTTCCAGTTATAAGATTAATAAGTACTAGGAATGTAACATAACAACACGTTAAACACAGTTAACACTGCTGTACGTTATATGTGAACGTTAAGAGTGTAAATCCTAAGATTTCTCATTACACACAAAATTTTTTTTCTGCTTCTTTAACTTCGTATTTATATATGATGAATGTTCACTAAACTTATTGTGATAATCATTTCATGATGTATGTAAGTCAAATCATTATGCTGTACACCTTAAACTTATACAGTGCTGTATGCCAATGATATCTCAGTAAAACTGGGAGAAAAAATTTTTATGAAACAAAAAAATTGTGCAAAGATTGGCAACATTTTACATTTTCCCTAGTGTTTGATGTAAAACAGCTGGATTC
This sequence comes from Balaenoptera ricei, assembly GCF_028023285.1. Lineage (NCBI taxonomy): Eukaryota > Metazoa > Chordata > Mammalia > Artiodactyla > Balaenopteridae > Balaenoptera > Balaenoptera ricei. Next base: position 59,214,288 of record NC_082653.1, read on the forward strand.
TCACATCTGTTTCTGCATTCAATCTGTTGCAAAAGACGTCAATTTTCTAGAAGCTTCTGGAAAATTCCATTGAACTCTTGAGACTATAAGAATGAAAAAGGACAATAACATCTTCCTATTGTTATGAAAATAGAGTGACCTTGTAGACCTCCAGGGATCCCTGGACCATATTTTGGGAACAGACTGGGTTAGAGTATGTTTTTCTGTTAATGACCTACTCCTAGATCGTCCGGCCTTGGCTCATTTTTCTAGTAGCCAGTAGTTACAAGCAGGCAGCTCCACCCTCCATGGTGAGGAGGCCTTAATCAAACTAGCTGATGGTGATATTTCCTGCACCGGCTACAGTGAGGGTACTTAACTATTCAACGAACGCAGGATAATCACCAAAAGTGTGGTTATTCGGTCGCAGAGTAGGTCTCATGAAGTCTGATGCAGCCTAGCGTGGCAGATCCCTGGGTCGATTTAGGAAACTCGAGAGAACACAATGGGGCCGTGACCACTCGCCTGGGTCGCAAAATTTAAGGAGTTGTCACAAACCTCCGAAACCAAGATCAATTATATTTTATTGTAGTGTTTTAAAAATTCAAATTGGCTAGCCAGTGCTTGCGGACGGGCCGCCTGTTTTTGTAAATACAGTTTTTTTAATAGTGATTTTCGGAAAACTTTCAGTCGCTCAACGGAGAGGCCCACTCAGGCGGTCAAAGGAAAGGCCCAGCTCAGGCGCTTGGTCGCGTGACCCGCTGGGTAGGTCTAACGGCCTGACAGAGAGTAGCGCGGAAATGCGAACTTTCCGCACCCCACAGCGGACTTCCACTTCCCCGCCGCGTTCTCCCCTCCCCCTCCACCCGGTCGTCTCTGATTGGCTGGGCTGCCGCAAGTGCGCGCTGCCATTGGCCGGAAGTCCATCGGGGCTGGGCGCAAGGGATACTTACCTCAGCTGGTACGCGCGGAAGCGCTATTGTGATCGGCGGCAGCGTCCTCAAAGGTTGTGGAGAGCGAAGCGGCCGGCGCGGCGCCGCTCTAGGTACGTTGGGGCCGGGCGAGAACCCCGCGCGAGCGACGGTTGGCCGGGACGGAGGTTTCTCGCGCGCCGCGCGCCTCTCTGAGGGCCGGCCCCCGGAGGCCTCGGAGCGCTGCGCGAGCCGGACGGTTGCGGCGGGGTTGATTCAAAGGTGTCCGCGGAGTCGTTGGGGCTCTGACCCGGCCGGCAAGACAACGGCGAAGGGCGAAAGGACGTGTCTCCGCCCGCTGTCCGAGCGGGCGGCGGGCGAAGCGGGAGTGGTGGGCGGCGGCGCGGGCGAGTCGGGGCCGCGGAGGGACGTTGCCTCAGGGTTTGGTACTCGCCGAGTAAGTAAGTGGAAGTGTGGGGCCCGACCGTACTGCTTTTACAAACTAACGGAGAATATGTAGTCCTCCCCTCAACTTTGGGATTCCGTCGCCAAATTTCCAGGAGTTTCAGTTATAATTTGTCTGAGGAAACCAGGTGCCAGAACAGTTAAGTGATCTTCATCAGGCGGTGGGGCGCTTTCCTTGATGTACATTTTATGCAGAAGGCACTAGAACATCAGGGAAAATAGAAAATTCCGAGCCTTTATGACCACATGCCTTTTTAAAGGAAAGCGCCTGGAGCACAAACGTGTAATGTACACCTGTGGAGCTCACCGGTGTAGGGATGCTCTGATTGAAGGATGAAAGCCGTGTACCGGCAGGCGTGGTTCTTTAACACAGTTTATTTTTGAGGAAGTTAAAAAAAAAACCATTTCCTGCTTGTCGCCCTTCCCCCACCTACTTTCAATTTTGGCAAGTTCAAGAATGTGTCCTGTACAGAGGAAGCAATTATTTTGCTTTGTCTCTCTGATTACAACCTTGCTGTGCTTGGAAAACTGACTTCCACCTTTCCGTGATACTGTGTTGAAGATGAAGTTTCCAACATTGTAAGCCAGCACATGTTGCTTGCTTTGTGACGAGCCGGTATTTACTGCTCTGAAGACTCATAGATGGTCAAGACCTAGAAAAAGATGATCGTACTGAGTAATTCATTAGGAATAAAATGTTAAAAAATAGAAGAATTATGTGAAACCCGCTTAAACGGGCTGTCACGCTAGATTGGAATTTAATACTCTTTTAATTATGATTTTGTCATATATTGTAGCCAGTAAATGACTGGCGACATAACTATTTGCAAAACAAATGGGGAAGAACATTCAAGATAAAAATAATTTATATCACAGGAAAGCTATTGAAAATACAAAATGAAGCGTCCGGCTGAAGGACTGATTACACTGAGTTCAGCTCATGTGAAGTATGTCTTCTTAGTTTGTTCATCCTTCAATACATTTTTGGAAATGTTGAGTCTGACCCTAATCAAATTAATCTACTTAACTCTCAGTCTTATCTGCAGATTTGTACAGACTACATCCTAAGATTGACTTCTGCCTCAACAGAAATGCATGAACAGTGTCTTAATAGAAATGATTTGCGTCTTTTAAGAACTGGTGTATCTAGGTGCATCTTGAATTTTCAGCTGTTTATCTTATTGACGCTTGTACTTCACCTCAACCTTCAGTTCTACTGTATTTCCTTGCTACTTAATATCTTGAATTCTGGTATGAAAATATTGCATGATCCCTGCATCTTTGCCTGTGCAAATCATGTAGTTCTCTTATAGTGGGTGTGTACAGATGTATTTCATTTGATATAATCAAATTTTAAATAATATATTGGATACTTGTTAAAAATAAAAATAAACTATGATTTTAAATGCACAAGAGTACTAGTTCTCATTAAGTTGAGTGAGATTATATTCAAATACAAAGAAACATATTCTTCTATCATACTTTGTCTCATATCCTTACATTGTTTAAATACTTATTCTGTTCTCTGAGGCTTAATTAAACCTTGACCCATACCTTTAAAATGCATTACTATAGACTCAGGTAATGTCGTATCCCTTTTTTATCTTTACCAATCTAAGTAGGACAGAAAGATTGTAGTCAGGCAATATCTAGAGGGAAGTAAACATAACTGTTTGGGTAGGGGAGATAACTGGATATAATGTGAAGTTTTGAACTTCTGATTAAATTTCTAGGGATATAAGGGGCATTTGTATACAGATCTTATTAAATTTAACCATTAATTATATTAGAGGCACTATATCTACTAAATGTGGTATCATTAGTATACCTTTGAGGTTCTACTGTGTATAGTGCTGCTGATATGAAATAGCTTATGTTAAAGCTATGGCAAAAATTGCTGAGGCCTGTTCTGGTACTCTTTATTAAGGAAAAAATAACCCTGGGTGGCTTTCCAGAGGTTCATTTTTATAAGTTGAGTATTCATTTAAGCAGCATTTAATAAAACTTCTACATGAAAAGCATCTCACTGAGGATATAAAAGTAAGACAAGTCTCTGCCCACAAATATCATGACTAAAATATAAATTTCTAATGGGAAATTCAGATAAGGAAGTAGTTCTCTTGGGGGAAGGCTTTCTCTGAAGAGATGATCTTTAAACGTGACCTTGAAGGAGTGGAGAATAAGGGAAAATGTTGGTATATGACCGTTCTGATGAATTTGAAAAAAAAGTGAAGGATAGGTTTATAGGAAATTTGGAGATAAAATTTGATAGCTTCAGGAAAAAGGAAATATAAAAAAGATAATGCAGTCGTGATTCTCTGGTTATGTATTTGCTTGTAACAACTCAAGTATTGATTTAATTACAAACGTGATGAAAAGGTGTATAGGGTATAGAAAAGAGCTAAATCCTCATCTGTATGTATAGGACCTTGATAGTGGCTAAAATTTGTAATTCAAGAAATACTACTGTGAATGTATTTTAAAGTACTGAGATTTTTTTAAAAAGTTAAAAATGATTGTTACTAGGCATTGAGTGTTGACAAGCAACTACTTTATTTCACTGTGAGCATTTTATGCTGCTTAATTTTATACCATTACATCGATAAAATTTTTTTAAGTGAAAGCAAAATTCTACTAGCACTTAGAAGATGCTAATGCTGCTGGTCCATGGACCACACTTAGAGTAGTAAGGATTAGTTCGTGCTCATTATAAGATTGTCACCTGGCATAAGTTGGTCATGTTTTGTCCTTTTGTTGACCACTATATATCCCTTAAAGGTAACCTTGTTACTTCATAATATCTGATTTGTACTTGTGATATGAGATTTCTTTGAGTCTTAAGATCCTGGGTTTAAATACTGGCTCTGAACTGTGTTTTTTTGAACAAGTTATACAACCTAGCTTAGGTTTGTTTTGGTGTAAATGTAAAATATAACAGGAATTGTGCTTTATTTAGTATTGATATTTATAATGTATTAAGGTAATATCTCAGCAACAAGCATCACTAGAGATAGAGATATTTTGTAATGAGAAAAACCAGTCCACCACCAGGAATAGAGAAAATAAACTCAGTCAGTATGTACCCATGGCTTCAAACTATATACTGTAAGGGGGGAGAGACAGTGATTCAGTTAAAAGAAATAGACAAGTTGTGGAATCATAGTGGATCACTCTGAACACACTCCTGTTTTAATAGCTGGAAGATTATAAACAGCTAAGAAATTTGAACTAGTTGGCGTCGACATAGAATAACACTGTACCCAACAGTGTTGGAATACAGGTTTTGCTCAAATACACACGGAGCTTTTGAAAAAATTGGCTGTGAAACTAGCCTCAACAGATAATACAGGATGGAAATTATTCAGAGGATATTCTCTGATTACAGTGGAATTAAATTAAGCTAACCTTCAACAACAAAACTGCAACTTGGAAATCTGCAATTGCCTGGAAATAAATGTATTTCTAAATAATGCACAGATTATAGAAGGAATTACAATGGAAATTAGAAAAGTATTTTGAACCAAGTAATAATCAAGAGGGCTTATCAGAATTTGTGAGACTTGACAAAGACAGGACTTAGAGGAAATTTTGTAGCTTTAAATGCAAAAAAACAAAAAAGGGACTGAAAGTTAAAGATTTGAGTTTTATCTCAAGCTGGAACAAAAATCAAGCCTGAAGAAAATTGAATCATAAAACTAACAGGAAATGATGAAATAGAACACTACATACAATAGAGAGTCAGGAAAGTCAGAATGTCAGTGCTTTGACAGTATTGATTAAATGGATAAATTTCTAGTAAGAGTGACCAAGAGAAAGAAAAACAAAACACGTCAGTAATATCAAGAATAAAGAGAGACATCACTACAGATCCTGCATATATTACACATGTAATTAGAGAATATTATGAAGAACTTTATGAACTTGAAATTCTGTTAAATTTTGAAACTTTGTGTGAAAAAAAAAACAAAAATAAAATATGAATGATTCCTGTATCTATTTTTAAAAATTCAATCATAATTGAAAACCTTTATCACTAAGTTAACTCCAAGCCCAGATGGCATAATGATGAATTATTTCTAACATTTAAGGAAGGAGTAATACTATTTGCAAACAAAAACTCTTCAGAGAATGGAAAAAGACTTTCCAGTTTTTTATATGAAGCCAGAATAACCCTGATTTCAAAACCTGATAAAGGAAAAGAATGACTCATCTTTCTCATAACATTGATACAAAGTCCTAAACGAAATGTTAGCAAGTTGAATACAGAAACATGAAGCAAAAAAAATGGGCATATTATGACTGACTGAAGTTTCTTTCAGAAATAAGCTAGGTTTAATATTTTAAGAGATCAACCAATATGATAGAAGTTAATTGAAAAAATGAGATTATATTATCATCTAAATATACATGAAAAGGATAAAATTGAAAATGCATTAATGATAAAATCTGGGAATAGAAGGGTATTTTATTAATCTAATATAGAGCATTTGTAAAACGTATAGCAAAAATCATACTTAGTTGTGTTAGTAAAACCCCACACCCCTTTCAAGATTGGTAATGAGTGAAGGATGCCTGCTAACAGTATACCCATTCATAGCATACTGGAGGTTCTAACTAGTGCAATAAGAAAAATAAATAAGGATTAGCAAGAAAATTATGACACTACGTAGAAAGTTCAAAGGAACTTATTTGGTTTAATAAGTGAATTTAATGAATTAGTTGGAGATATGATCAATAAAAAAGCACTGATTGTATTTCTATATGATACTAGGCAGAAAAATGAAATTTTAAAGTGATACCACATAGAAAGTATTAAAAAATGAATACCTATGTCAGTAATGGAATAGAGGAACAAAAGACATGAAACATATAAAACAAACTAAAATGGTAGCCAGAAATCCAACTATATCAATATTAATGTCAAGTGTGAATGGATTAAACAATCCAGTCAAATACCAGATTGTCAGACCAGAGGAAAAATAGCATCCAGCTATATGCTGTCTGTAGGAGACACACGTAGATTGAAAGATACAATTATGTTGAAAGTAAAAGCATAGAAAAAATCATGTGAATAGCAACCATAAGAAAACTAGAGTGGCTCTACTAATTTTAGACAAAATAGACTTTAAATATTAGAGGTAAAGAAGGACATTTTTAAATAAAAGGTGCAGTCCCTTAGGAAGTTATAACAATTACAAACATGTCACTAACTAGCACCAAAATATATGAAGCAAATATTGACAAGAATTGAACAGAGAAATAGAAAATTTCAACAATAATAGTTGGGAGACTTCAATACAACACTTTCATAACAGAAAACTAGGTGAAAGATCAATTAGAAAAGACTTGAATAACACTGTAAATCAACTAGACCTAAGAAACATCTTTTGAACACTCAACCAAACAAAAGCAGATTATATTCTTCTTAAATGTACATAGAAGAATTTCCAAAATAGACATTATGCTAGGCCATAAAACAAACCTCAACACATTTTAAAGGACTGAAACCACAACAAACTACATTCTCTGACCACAGTGGAATGAAATTAGAACCTAAGAAGAAGAAATTTGAGAAATTCACAGCTATGTGGAAATTAAACAACACACTCCTAAATGACGAAGAAGTCAAAGAAGAAATCATGAGGGAAGTTAGAAAATACTTTAACATTAATGGAAATGAAGACGTAACATACAAAACATTTTGGGTGCAGTTAAAGCTTTTCTTAGGAAATTTGTAGTGATAAATGCCTATATTTAAAAAGAAGACTTCAAATCAATAAACTGACTTTTAATCTTAATGCAGAAAGAGGAAACCTATGCAGAATGAAGGAAATAATAAGAATTAGAGTGGAAATGATTAATAAAATCAAGAAAGAAGGGGCTTCCCTGGTGGCGCAGTGGTTGAGAGTCTGCCTGCCAATGCAGGGGACGCGGGCTCGAGCCCTGGTCTGGGAAGATCCCACATGACACGGAGCAAGTGGGCCCGTGAGCCACAACTGCTGAGCCTGCGCGTCTGGAGCCTGTGCTCCGCAACAAGAGAGGCCGCGATGGTGAGAGACCCGCGCATCGCGATGAAGAGTGGCCCCCGCTTGCCACAACTAGAGAAAGCCCTTGCACAGAAACGAAGACCCAACACAACTAAAATAAATAAATAAATAAATAATTAAAAAAAAAAAAAATCAAGAAAGAAAAAGATAAAATAAATAAAATCAAAATTGTTTTTCAAAAAGATCAACAAAATTGACAAACCTTTACCTAGAGTGACCATGAAAAAGTCTCAAATTACTGAAATTTGGAATGAAAGGGTGCATTACTACTGATCTTGCAGAAGTTAAAAAGATAATAAGAGATCCTATAGATCGATTCACTTATATACCGATCAGTTTTGTAGATGAACTAGACAAATTCTTAACAAGACCAAAATGAACAAAACGGACTCAGGAAGAAATAGAAAATCTGAAAGCAAGTAAAGAGATTGAATTAGAACACAAAGAAAAACTCAGATGGTTTTTATTGTTGAATTCTACCAAACGTGTAAAAATACCAATTTCTTACAAATTCTTCAGAGAAATAGAAGAGGAAGGCACACTGCCCTGATCATTCTGTGAGGCCAGTATTATCCTGGTAACAAAATCAAAGACACTGTAAGGAAATGATAGAACAATATCTCTTATGAATATAGGTGCAAAAATTGTCAACAAAATACTAGCAAGTTGAATCCAGCAATGTCATGACCATGTAGGGTTTATCCCAGGAATGCAAGGTTGGTTTCACATCCAAAAATATATTAATGAATGTACCATATCAATAGAATAGAGAACAAAGCCATATGGTCATGTTAATGCTGAAAAGGCATATTCTGACAAAAATCCAAGGTTCCTTCATGGTAAAAAAAAAAAAAAAAAAAATCAAAGAAGTAGGGTTAGTTGGGAAATTTCTTAATCTGATAAAAGGCACCTGTGAAAAATCCACAGTTAACATCATGCATAATGATTAAAGACTGAAGGTTTTCCTCCTAAATAGGGAGCAAGACAAGGATGTCCACTCTTGCCACTTCTAGTCTACATTGTACAGGAGGTTGTAGTTAGGACAATTAGGCAAGAAAATGGAATAGATTGGAAAGGAAGAAATAAAGCTATTGACAAATGACATGATTTTGTGTGGAGGAAATCCTAAAGAATCTGCAAAAAACTATTCTGAGATGAGAACAAGATCAATATAGTTGCAGGATACAAGATAAATATACAAAATTCTATTGTATTTCCATGTACTTGCAGTGAAAAAATTTGAAGTTTCATTAACAATAGTATCAAAAAGAAGTGTAAAACTTTAACTCTGAAAAGTAAACATTATTGAAAGAAATTAAATATCTAAATAAATGGAAAGACATCCCATGTTCATGGATCAGAACACTAGATAGAATGAAGGTAATTGCTCCCTAAGTTGATCTAAAGATTCAACACAATCCCTATTAAAGTCCCAGCTGGCTTCTTTGCAGAAATTGTTAATCTGGTCCTAAAATTCATATAGATATTCTGAGAACTCAGACTAGCCAAAACAGTCTTGAACATTGAGCACTCACACATCCTGAATTCAAAACTTAGAAAGCTATAGTAATCAAGACAGTGTGGTACTCGCATAAGGACATACCTATGTATCAGTGGGATAAAATTGAGAATCCAGAAATAAACCTTCACATTTATGTAGGCAATTGGTTTTTGATGAGAGAAACAAAACAATTCAATGGGGGAGAAGGAATGGCCTTTTCAAAAGGTGCTGGAGCAGCTCTGTGTCCACATGCAAAAGAATAAATGTGGACCTTCTCCCTCACTTTATTATTAACACACATAAAAATTAACTCCAAATGTATCCAAGAGGTAAAATGTTAAAATTTTTAAACAGAGATAAATCTTCATGACCTTGGATTAGGCTGTGATTTTTTTTTTTTAGATATGACACCAAAAGCACAAGCAACAAATGAAAAAGTAAATTGGGCGTTATCAAAATTTAAAACTTTAGTTTCTCAGAGTATACCATCAAGAAATTGAAAAGACACCTACAAAATGTGAGGAAAAGTTTGGAAATCATGTCTATAGGGACTTAGATCTGGAATATATGAAGATCTCTTACAGGTCAACCATGAAAAGTCAGATAACCCAATTTTGAAGTGGACAGATGAGCTGAATAGTCATTTCTCCAAAAACAATATACCAGTGGCCAATAAGCTCATGAAATGATGCTCATCATCATTAGCCATAAGGGCAGTGCAAATTAAAATGACAGTGAAGTCATCACTCACACCAAGATGCAATACTAAAACAGACAGATGATAATGAGTATTGATGGTTGAAGAGGTGCTAAAATTGGATCCCTCATACTTTCCTGGTGTGAATGTAAATTGGTCCAGACCCTTTGGAAAACAGTCTGTTTCTTAGAACATTAAATGTAGAGTTACTGTATGATCAGTAATTCCATCCTTGGGCATATATACCCAAGAGAAATGAAAACCTGTTCACACAAAAATTTATACGTGAATGTTCATAGCATTATTGATAATAGCGAAATCTGGTCCTTTAGCAAGATGTGAATATCCAAAGTTATTCTTGAAAGTACAGTTTACCCTTGAACAACATGAGTTTGAACTATGCAGATTCACTTATGTGGGTATTTTTCAATAGTAAATACTATAGTACTACATGATCTGCAGTTGTTGAATCTGCTGATGGAGAACTGTGGATATGAAAGCATCATAACCACATATGTGGAAGGCCAACTGTAAGTTATACGTGGCTTTTCAACTGCACGAAGAGTTGAACCCCAACCCCTGTGTTGTTCAAGGATCAACTGTGTGTGTGTGTGTGTGTGTGTGTGTGTGTGTGTGTGTGTGTGTAAATATAATGTAAGAGTAAAGTAAAACCTGGGATATAAAATTCTAAATTCAGTGAAAATAAATCTCTTGACCTCAGTTGTTAATGAAATGTTGGCTGAAAAATGCTTTTAGGGAATGTTTAAATATACTAGGCTCCACGGAATTGTAAAGCTTTTGTAGACCTTAAAAAATAGGACATTTTCATACTAAAATGACATGGAGATAAACATAATAACAAAATGTAAAACATAACAACAAGTTATAAAAATCAGGGGGCATAAAACCAAATGTAAACTAAAGCTTTAATGAGTTGTTTACAATAAATGTAATTGGATTAAATTCTCTTATTAAAAGACATTCATTAGTTTAAAATATTTTCAATAGGTTTTACAAGAGACATCTAAAAAAAGTTGGTGGGATGGACAACAGTATATTCAGCATGAGTTACATCACCAGATAAAATAGAATAAAAGGGACAGATTAGATTATGTTTTTAAAGTTTAAAATTAATAGGATGCTTTCAAACAATTACAGGCATACCTTGTTTCATTGCGCTTCTCTTTATTGTGCTTCGCAGATAGTGTGTTTTTTACAGATTGAAGGGTTGTGGCAGCCCTGTGTTGAGCAAGTCTGTGGGCAGCATTTATCTAACAGCCTTTGCTCATTTGTGTCTCTGTCACATTTTGGTAATTCTTACAATATTTCAAACCTTTTCATTATTATATTGCTATGGTGATCTGTGATCAGTGGTCTTTGACGTTCCTATTGGACTTGTTTTGGCATTTTTTGGACAATAAATTATTCTCAAATTAAGGTATGTACATTGTTTTTTTAGTCTGTTGTACACTACACTGCAGCATAAATAGCTTGTATATGCCCTGGGAACCAAAAAATTCATGTGATTCACTTTATTGTAATATTTGCAGTGTCTGGAACCTAACCTGCAGTATCTCCTAGGTATGCCAGTATACATCTGAGGGAAAGCAAAATTAGATCCCTTCCTATAACTATATCCTAAAATCTAGATGGATTGAGGATGTAAATTATAAATGACAAATCTTTAAGACTTGAGAAAATGTAGATGACCTGTCTTTCTGACCTTGTGCTGCAGGACAGTACCATGATTCCAAAGACCTCTGTGAAATGTGGCTTATTTGCAGCAAAGGATTCAAGCCTAAATGTCAGGATGGTGATGCCAGTGATCCCCCAATTAGACTGAGTTGTTGCTTTTTATGCTCCCAGTAATAAATTTCACTCACCCTCTCTACAACATGTAAATTATTTCTTCACCTTTTAGGCAGTTACCAGTACAGTTGACCCTTGGAATTATTCTCTCTTTTTTTTGTACTCTTTTATTTCTATAGCTCTTTTTTTTCAGACTTCATTTTTTTTAGAGTAGTTTTAAACTCACAGCAAAATTAAGAAGATACAGAGATTTCTCATATATCCCCTGACCCCCACATGCATAACCTCTCCCATTATGAATATCCCCCACCAGAGTGGTATATTTGTTATAATTGATGAATCTATGGATCATTCTCTTCTTGATCTTGATTCTGGTTAAATGGTTTGTGAAAATTCTTTTAACTGAACACATGATATGTGCACTTTTCTGTAGGTACTTCAATAAAACGTTTGAAAAAAAAAAAAACCCAAAAAATAAAAAAATTAAAAATTGATCAACCTTGCTAGAGAAAAGATTTGGTTTGTCTTTGGGGAATATTACAAATATTGTATTCATGAAAAAGCTATCAAATATGTAGTCATATAGGGAAAATAGAGTTCTATCTTGTATCAGGCCCTTAATGAGAATGTGCTATTTTTCTGGATTTCCTGATTTTTATGTATACACGACAGGTTTTTGCAATTTGAGTTTGTGATTTTTTTTCTTCTTCTAAATAAATATTCACTCAGCCTTCAGGTCTAACAAATCCTGGAACTGTTCCTGATCAAATGATACAGTGAATGAAAAAAATACAGTAAATGAAAACTAAGTAAGAAAATAGATAAGGATAAATCAAATTATTCAGGTAGCTTTGACCAGGTTATTTGCACCTTAAAAGGTCTTAGATTCTGTCTTCGAGTTTAATAAGTGCTCTATAGTTTGTTAGGTAACTGGTCTATCATGTATTATATAATTTTTTTTTTTTTGCTTGTATTATACCTTTAATTGCCTTGTAATTTGGCAGTTTTTCTTTCTTTTAAACCATTTACTTACCTATGGTTCAGATCAGGCTTGATGTGGATACTGAGAGATAAATACTAAAATATTTTTCCCTGCTATGTAGGAGATTTTTCTTAAATTAACAGAAATAATTCAGAATTAAGGATGTATTGAAACCTAACTTGGCTTTCTTATTTGAACTAGCATCACGTTGTGTATTTTAGTGCTCATTTCATACTGATGATTGTTGAGAATTACTCGTGCAGTACCATTAATTTGGAAATTTGAACATTAGGAGGGCTTTAAAAAGATGCCACGGTATGTAGAAACTGGAGTATTCCACACAAAACATTGTTTTTTGTTTTTATGAAGAAATGCAACTTAATCTTTAGATTATCTAAAGTATGGCCTACTTGGATTATTTAAATCAGAACTTAATGGTTATAGTAGTGATGTGATATAACAAAAAGTGGCCAGATAAATTATCAGACTTAGTATCAAATAGAGGCTTACTGACAGTATAAATTTTGACTTTATATAGAGTTATAGAACAAAATTAAAATTATCAATGACAGATGAAAATGGGTATATTTTTCAATAAAAATAATTATCTAAATCTGGAAAGATTAGTCTCAACATTATTTTAATATTGTAAGTAAATGTTAACTTTTGTCTGCTAGAGATATTCATTTAAATATGGTATCTTAAATTCTAGGATATGAAAGATGGCAAGTCCAGATAGAAGTAAACGGAAGATTTTAAAGGCGAAAAAAACAATGCCTCCAAGTTGCCGGAAGCAAGCAGAGATCCTGAATAAGTCAAAGAATGTTGAAGCACTAAAAACAGCAGCAACTGGGAATAATGTATCAAGTGGTAATCAGAATTCAAGTACTGATGTCATAAGTAGCAAATGTAGACATTCTGAAAATGATGCTTCCTCTTTGGACTCTATCAAAAATTCAGTATGTGCACCAAAAAGTAAAGTATTTTCTCAGAATTTAATAAAACCACTAGAAATTGTTGATTCCAAAACAAGATTAGAATACACTGAAGAACAAGTTGTGTACCCTTATTCAAAGCCAAGTAAAACAGTAGTATCTCCCAGGAAACTCTTTACACAAGACGCAAAAGATTCACGAAACACTTCTGAAAACCATTTTGAATGTCAAGCAAGTGTAACACGATCCTTTTTTGAACATGAAGAGGATGGTAATCTGAAATCCATTTGCTCTCCATCCAGTGTATTGAGTGGTGTAGTTCAAATGTCAAAGTCTACAATAACCAATACCTTGGATGATAAGAGAATTGACAAGATAGTTTCCTATTTAGAAATAAACTCCAATTCTGAGTTACATGATAAAAGACAAAATAACACTTTAATTTTAAGTTCAGATACCTCTTTTGTGCCTGTTGATAAAATACCTAAGTTGGTAAATTCAGTCATTTCTAGTAACTGTGCTGCTGACATTTTGAAAAGTGAAGAATCCTGTAGAACCTGTCATTCCAGCATTTTAAGTTGTGAAAGTACAGATGCAAAGTGGCTGTCCTCATTTGACACTGATAGTAATAACAGTAAGTGCATACTTATGTATCTCTTGGAGAAGTTAAAATAGTTATTTTGCTTTGGGCAGTTTCATAATCTCAGAAACAGTAGAGTACACATAGACAGGAAAACAGTAAATGATAATTATTTCAGAGTATCTTATTTCTGAACCATTCTTGGCAGGGAGGGGGAATGGTATCCTCTATGTCCAAAGGGAAGTAAATTCTGGCAAAGAAGGAATCAATCACTTTCCCTTGAAAGTACAACAAAATCAAAAGGTGGTTTATAGAAATTGCTTGGTTTATTTCATTTACACCTTTTCTTTTTTTTGAAGTTTTATTAAGTTAATGAGGCTAGTTGAAAGAGAGAGTGGGTTTTTTAAATAGTTGGTGAACCCATTTCTTTCCATAGAATTGGCCTGTATATCACATGCCAAGTGTAAGCGGATAGATAATAAGAATACATACAGGTTTGTGTGTAGAGTGAGAAACACATCAAATAACCAATGAAGTTCTAGGGTTATAAAGTTATTAAAATAGCACAAGTAAATTTCATTAAAAGGGTGTTTTTGTAGGTTAATGAAATATAAGAAAAACTTGATTTACTAGGATAAATTGTGTTTGTTTTCTTGTGTATGCTACAGAGTGATCATTTAACAAGGTGAATTTTAAATTGCTTAAAAATAATAGTAGGATCACCTATTAAAAATATGTAGGACTGCCTAAGTAACTCTAAAAATAATGTAAGACCACCAAGTAAATAACTGTAAACAGAAGATCAAATGCTGTAATTTATTGTTTTTGGTAGTATTAAATAAGTATTAAATGTGTATTAAATACGGTGGAAGGAAAGTATATCTGAGACCAGGACTAAGATATTCTTTTTTTTAAGGATTAGTTTGTCAGAATTTTTTATACAATTACATTTTCTAAAAAATGCTGCCATGGTCACATTTTAGTTTTTTAATTTGCTTAGGGGTCCCTAAATTAGAGAATTCCCCTCTTTCCTTCATTAGAAGGAATATTTTTCTCTCTGATCTTTCCGTCTCCCCAAGGCCATAATCAAAAGAAGAGGATGTTTTCAGAAAACAAAGAAAATGTTAAGCGTGTGAAAACTTCAGAGCAAATTAATGAAAATATTTCTCTAGCTCTGGGAAAGCAAACAGCATTGCTGGAACAGGTAAAATATTGGACTTAAATATTTGCTTCAGAAACTTTTACTTTTGATTAGTAAAAAATGGTAAAAGTTAATTGATCTAAACAATGAGTACAGATAACTTTCATGATACAGGGCAGGTATATGAAAACTGAATTATTAGCAGGTGGAGGTATTAGGGAAAAATAATTGCTTACATCACCAAAACATCTCTAGATCCTTGAAAATGATCCTATGCAGTGTAACCTACAGAATCACGTGAAGGTAGAGTGCTGTGGTAGAAAGAGAATGGGCTTTTTAGTCAATATTATGCTCAAATCTCTTCAAGTCAGACACTACATGACCTTGAGCTTTGTGAACAATTCTGTCTCTTTTGTACTGGTTATGGGGTTCTTGATCTGCAGCTATAGCTGTTAATTATCACAATTGACCACTACTTCATAGACCCAGGCAACCCGGAAGTTCATTACAAAGTCCTGCTACATTCAGGTTTACTTGCCCTAATTTCCAAGAAATTAGGGAAAGGTTTACTTACCCTAATTTACACAGATATGGTGCATTATCTGACGTTTTGCTTTTATAGCGTCAAGTGTACTTTTCTTTTTGCCCCATTTCATCTCATTGTACTACAGTTTCCATTAATGTCTGATCAACTCTGAGTTTAAGTGTAATGAGCTTCAATTTTAGTAGGTCCTGTATCAGGACTTGTTTTGATGATCATGTTTTGCTATTTTATTACCACTGAAATGCCACAACTAAAAGTCATTATGTGATAGATTAATGTCTGTCGTCAGCTATAATGGACCAAAAAATGTCCCAATCCAAACTATCCTGCTGTTTCAGAAACAAAAACACTGTTTCTAAAACAGGCCACTACAATTACGTAGTTACATGTTATATGAACATATATTCACATAATAAATGGAAACCATTGAAAGACTCATGCAGAATCAGCTTAAAAGGTGAGTCAACACTTCCCCTTTCTACCTCTTATTTTCTTCTGCAAGACCAAAGGAGACATTAATTAAAAATATGTAAATATTCTTTTGTTTGCAGGATGGGGTAGAGGAATTATGTTAAGCATGGATCTAGCTTAAGAGGTTGGGGATTGCAGCTGTGTTACTCCCAGTGATTAGTAGCTGAATTCAGAAATAAGTTCTGATATTGACATATAAATACAAAATTTAATCTTTGAACATTTTAATTTCACTGGCACAGAAAAATCAGTGTTTTCATTCACTACTATTATGTACCTCACAAAATACTTGGTCCAAGTTGACGCAGAATATGGTCCTTCCCAGTGAGGTTTAAGGAATGCAGTTTATTTCTTATCCTCCCTCACCACTGCCACCAGAAGTTTCTTACATTGTCCGGTGACAGCGTGGGTTTTAGCTAATTCCTATCTTTTATCTATCTCTCAGTAACTAGCTCTCCCTCACTTGATATTTTAATTCCTGTCTGAATAGTTAACTCTCTAAACCACATCTGTTTGTTTTTCTTGTTTGAATCCCAGTGGAATAGGGCCTCCCATTCTGACATTGTTCTTCCCTACTGAGAGAGTCCCAGAGCTGTTGACTCTTTATCTTTTGAGGTTTCAGAAGGATCTTGGCCTGTTTGATTCCAATTAAATTACTGAAGTAGAGGGGTTTTTCTTCCGAAGTCCAAGTTGTTCACCCTACCCATCATTGCAGAAAGTTGAGGCAGATAGGGGAGATATATATATATATATATATATATATATATATATATATATATATATACACACACATACACACACACAGAATTTCCAGTTTTTCGCCAATCTTTAGGCCGCTTTGCCTACCATCTGCAAATTGTAGGTAGGACTTCATGTGATTCCATAATTTTTGACACATTCCCATCTGCAGAAGATATTTATGAGGTATTTGGTGGAGGTTATTGTGTCTTCCTTCTGTATGAAGAACATAACCACTAAATGAGAACAAATGTGTACTCTACACTAGAGGACTCATGCCTTGGTGGGCAGTTAGTCCAAAGTAACCAAGTTTTAAGAGTCTGCCTCCATCTGAATCACCAGGAGTACTTGTTTAAATTGTGGTGTCTTCAGCTCACTACTAATTGTTTTAAGGTTCTCTTTTCTCAGACTTAGCTGATAAGAATCATTAGTGGTGCCAGGCCTCTTTCCAGGCCTCTTTTCAGGAAATTGTTTGGTGAATCAGGGTAGGTCCTAGGAATTTGTGAATTTAACAAGTATTCCATATGATTCTTCCTTACCAGGGAAGTTTGACGAACACTGTATGGCTTTTGCTTCTTAGCAAAACAGTATTTCCATATTCAGAACAGTTAAGTATGTATTCCAAGATTCATCAGGGTATGAACTTCACGTATTGACCTCAGCCAGTGAACTGGCAAGCATGCAATAATCCATAAAAACACACATGGGGACAGGTAATGGCTGTCAGTAAAAATAGTATGATTTTCTGAGCACTTATTTACATAATACATATGTTTTGAGCAGTTATTAATCAGATATTTAAAAGTTGTGAGAGTACAAATGACAGTCATGTCTAATAATGTTGAGAAACCACTGAAGAAATGTTAATGAAGCGTTACAGAAGAAATCGAGTAGATGATAATGTTGAAGATCAAGAACAGTTGGGAATGAAAAGGAAAACCCTTGGGAATAATCAAATAAAATTACTGAATTTGACTAATCATCTAAGTGACATCAGTATAAAAGAGTTTAACATAGAAACTATGTGTTCCAGTTTTGAGCACTAAGAAACAAGATATTATGGGAAGATATAAATATTACTAATAAATACCTTAAATATATCATGACAGATTTTGTTATTAAGAGAGACTATGTACTGTGTTGTGAAGATTGCTAAAAGGGGCATATACATTGAGCAAACACCTGCAGTGGATATTTCTGAATGTATGGCTCAGCAGAGCCGTTCATATCAGTAGGCATTGAGATTAATTATGCTCCCTGAAAATAGGCCAACCTATTTTCTGAAAACTAGCCAGATAATGAAATTCATTAATGTTTCATGTGCTAACTACTATAATCTGATAGAATAGCATGCATTATGCCAGATAGCATTAGTCACATAATTGCTTTTTTCAATTTTAACAATAAGTCATCCCCTCCCCCTGCAAAAAAAAACTAAGTAAAGGAGATTATCTTGCATATTTATTTCTTTAATTTCAATTCAGTATTTTCCATTTTATGGAGCTCTTATGCATATTATCTTTTTATGTTCTTATGAAAATCCTATGAGCATCACTTTTTCAACATTGTATGACATCTGCCCATTTGTGGACCAGGCAAATGAAGCTCAGAGATGTTGTGACTTCCCGAAGGTCATATAGCTTGTTAATGGTGGGGTCAAGGCTCAAATTTTCATAATTTCCTTTCTGTCTACTACAGATCAACCAGCCATTTTCACTGGGCTCTGATTTTCAGATAAGTGGAGTCCGTTTTTATGGAATACTAGGTTTCAGTTACGGTCATTAAAAAGTATAAATGGGGTATATATATAGACTTTTACTATTCCTTTAATTTGTATTATGGAATTCAACCAAAACTGTAGGAAACTAAAATTAGCACTAGGAGAATAAATTTAATTTCTGACTTACCCATATATTTAAATATTAGATGTGTTCTGCTGAATTTGCTATTTAACTTTTATAAACCTTATTGACATAGTAATATAAATATATAATTAAAGTACCTTTTATTAGTTACACTAAATCCAGAAAAGAGCAAAGCTGTTTTTAAGAAGTAGAAAATAAAATTGCTTTTAAATTTGAAACGTGGAGTGTTTTGGTTTTTATTTTAAAATTCTAGGTCAGACATTTGATTCGACAGGAGATCTGTAGTATAAATTACAAACTATTTGATAACAAACTGAAAGAATTGACTGAACGCATTGGGAGGACACAGTGCAGGAGTAAACATGAAGCAATAGCTGATGAACTCTTTGTAAGTTTCTAATTTCATTTTATTTCGTTTGAGTCTCTTTAAAAAGTAGAATTTAATGATATTTTACATATTAGGAAAGGAAAACAGTAAAGGTGGACCCAAATCTGATCCCTGGCCACAACCCTCATGTGCTATACCATCGGTAATATAAGTTATTATATCTCAGCTGTATTGGCCCTTGAGAAATACTTGTAGAATTATCAGCCATTCTGTGTCAGTTCAAAATATATTCTGTATTAGAGCTTGTATAACCTGTTTCAAACTTTCTTTAGGTTTTTTGTTTTGTTTTACTCTTCTAGGGTTACTTGCTAATTGGTGTTTCTACCAACATTAATTTTATTGTGAACCAATTAGAAGATTGATTTTTTTAATCTTCTATTCTTGAACATCTTATACTAGATCAAACCTGATTTAAATGTTTGGATTACATAAGAATTTCTCATTTATTTGGTGGATGCCTAAGTCTCACAAAACTACATTGGCAAATAGTTTTCTCTCCATCTCTATATGATATATTATTTGGTACTCTGGTTTTGTATTTATTTGTTTTTCTCTTCTAGATAAAAATAACAAAACTTCAAAGACGTATTAAAATGGTAATGTTACCTCAAAGGAATTGTGTGGAACCAAACGTGGTATCCAGCAATACAGCTTGTAAGGTTGGTATAAATGTATAGGAGTTTTAATAACTTACTTGCCCCACATTATAAGTAGTTGGATTGTAAGAGCAGAATATGCTTCCAACGAAGACACAGGTTTAAAAGACAGTAAATTTATACTTAGAATGTTCCTCTGACTCTATCTCTGGAGAAGATACCCTCAGATAGCCAAAAGTAAATGCCACCTGTATTTCTTTCATAAAGTGAGTAGAGAGGTGATTTGTGATTGCCTATACTGCCTCCCTCCCCACCATTTTATCATGATGAAAAATTTCAAACATACACAGAAAAACTGAGAGAATTTTACAGTGAACGCTTGTATAATCAACGTCTAACTTCTACTTTTACTATTTTAATATATTTATTTTTGTCATGTATCTGTCAGTCTATTCATCCCCTAAGCCATCTTTATATTTGGTACATTCATAAGTACTAATGTATTTTGTATCAAAATACACTTTGCAGTGTACACTTCCAAAATATTTCAGCATGGGTATCATTAAGTAGAGTTTAGTATCTGTTTATATTTTTTATGTAAAATTTAAAATAATCATAAGTATACATTCACTGAATTTTTTCTTGTGTCTTTATTCCCTTTAGTATCATATTTGCGCTAGCCTCAATAAATCAATTGGGAAGCATTTCCTTCCCTGTTTTCTGAAAGTTTGTGTAAGATTTTTATTACTTCCTTAAATGTTTGATAGAATCCACCTCTGAAAACTATCTGGGCAAGGACCTTTCTTTGTAGGAAGACTTTTTCCTGAAAATGTAATTCTTTCATAGGTATAAAGCAATTCAGATTTTCCTATTTTGTTTTGTGTATTAGTTTTGTAAGTTATCTTAGCAAGGAATTTGTCCATTTTATCTAAGTTGATGATTTTGTTGGCATAAAGTTATTGATAAAATTCCCTTGTCCTTTTAATCTTTGTAGATCTGTAGTGATATACTCTATTTCATTTCTGATACTAGTGTAATCTATGTTTTCTTTTTTTCTTGATCAGTCTGACTTTGGATGTAATTTGTTCTTCTTTTTCCAGCTTCTTAAGAGAGAAAGAGCATTAATTTTTAACCTTTTCTACTAGAAAACATTTAAAGGTATAAATTTTCTTCTAAGCACTGCTCTTTCTAAGCACCTTCTAAGCATCTTCTTAATGCTTATATTATGTACTTCTCAGTGTAGAGAGTATAATATAATCTGTATTATATTGTATTTTTGTTTTCCATCAGTTCAAAGTAATTTCCAGTTTCCCTTATGGTATTGTTCTTTGACCCATGGGTTATTTAGAAGGATATGTTTAATTTCCAAACATTTCTAGGTATCTTATTTTTATTGATATCTAATTTCATTTTTTTTAAAGGAATTCCTTTATTTTTATTTTTTATTTATTTATTTTTATTTTTGGCTGTGTTGGGTCTTCGTTTCTGTGCAAGGGCTTTCTCTAGTTGCGGCAAGCGGGGGCCACTCTTCATCGCAGTGCGCGGGCCTCTCACTATCGCGGCCTCTCTTGTTGCGGAGCCCAAGCTTCAGACGCGCAGGCTCGGTAGTTGTGGCTCACGGGCCTAGTTGCTCCGTGGCATGTGGGATCTTCCCAGACCAGGGCTCGAACCCGTGTCCCCTGCATTGGCAAGCAGATTCTCAACCACTGCGCCACCAGGGAAGCCCCTCTAATTTCATTTTGGTCGGAGAACATACTGTGTAAAATTGCAACATTGAGAGTTATTGACACTTATTTTATAGCCCAAGATATGCTTTCCCTTGGTGAATGTTTCATGTACACTTGAAAAGAATATTGGGTATAATATTCTATAAATGTCACTTCTGTGCTAATTGTGTCAAGATGGTTGATAGTGGTGAATCATGGCGCCCAAAAGATGTCCACGACCTAATCCCCAGAACCTGTGAGTATGTTACTTAATGTGCTAAAAGAAGCTTATAGATGGGAAGATTATCCTGGTGGGCTCAATATAATCACAAGGGTCCTTATAAAAAGGAGTCAAGAAGGTTAAAGACAGAAGATGGAAATGGGACAATGAAAGCAGAGGTTGGATGATTGCACTGAAGATTGAGGCAAGGGCTACAAGCCAAGGAATGCTGGCAGCTTCTAGAAGCTGGAAAAAAGGAAACAGATTTTTCCCCTGAAGCCTCCAGAAGGGATGCAGCCCTGCTAACAACTTGATCTTAATGAAACTGATTTCAAACTTCTGGCCTTCAGAAGTGTGACGGAATAAATTTCTGTTGTTTTAAACCACCCAGTTTGTGGTAATTTGTTATCGCAGCCTCGGGAAACTAATATAGAATGTGGTACCAGGAAGTATGGCATGCTGTTGTAACAAATACCTAAAAATGTGGAAGTGGATTTGGAATGGTAGAGGCTGGAAGAATATTAAGGAGCATGATTTTTCAAAAGCCTGGATTGCCTTGAACAGACTCTTAGTTTTATAGAAATATAGATGGTAAAGTCTGCAAGTGAGGGCTCAGGAGGAAATGAGGAACATCGTAGAGAAACCCTGTATAGTCTTAAGAGAATACCTAAATCTTCATAAACTGTTGGTAGAAATACGGACATTTAAAAGCACTGTTGGTGAGGACTCAAAGGAGGAACATGTTATTGGAAATTGGGGAGGGGAGGGGGTTCTTGTTACATAGTGGCAGGAAGCTTAGCTGAAATGTGACCTAAGTGATATGGAAAGCAGAATTTGTAAGTGATAAACTTGCATGTTTATTAGGCTGATGAGATTTTTGAGCAAAGTGTTGAAGGTTTGGCTTGGTTTCTTGCTTCTTACAGTAAAATGTGAGAGAGAAGAAATAAATTGAAGGAGAAACTGTTTAGCAAAAAGGAACCAGGATTTGATTTGGGAAATTCTTAGCCTATCCAAAACTCATCACCTAGAAGAGCAAGTTGGAAAATTGATTTATTTCTGGTCTTCACTCATATTAGAAATATAACAAAAGTAAAAGTTTCCTTGTTAAAGTCTAATGTTTATTAATTCCTAAAATTTAGTATAATAGGAATAAAATGTTGTCTAAGTACTTAGGTATTTGTTTCTCCTTCTTTTCGTTCAAGCTAGGAAGTTGATTTGTGCTGTCATTATTTTTATTTCTTTTGAAGTATTTTTTTAAATTCATTTTGGCAGAGTAACTGCAATCATGGTCATCAGCCATTGATATATATATAATTTAATATATGTTTTATTGTGTGTATGCAAGAATATTTTGAGAACACTTTCCAAGTGGAATTTTAACCTATTATCAATTTTGTTGGAAGAGCACAATTGGTAACCCTCCCCTCAACTGCTTTTTCCTCACCCAACTAACAGGTTGCAAATTCAGAGACTATGAATTTGGATAAGAATCCAGAGTCAGTTAATAGTCCACAGGAAAGAAAAACTTCTGTGAAGTCTGAACCTTCTAACCCTTCAGAAAAAGCAAGTGAAAAGATTAATTTGTCACGGGAACATAATGAGGCTGTTTGTGAAAGGTAGGCATTTCTATAAAAATGCATAAACTTACTTATCTAAATATGTTTGTAAATACATATACTCAATTAAGCATAAAATAGCTTAACGCTTCATATTTATATGAATGCTATTTTTGTCCATTATGAAGAAATTGGTTCTTAAAAGCTTTTATTGTTGTTTTAACTGTACTAAATAAAATTTTGAATTGGTTAGGTGATCAGGTTTTTCATTGTGATGCTTTCCATCGTTGGTATGGCAACTGGAGTGATCAGCTGGATCACTCCAGTAGTTTCCACTTCTACACATGGAAGAATCAAGGCCCTGTGAAACAGTGGTTTTAAAGAATTACACAGAGGAGTAAGACTAGGAGAAAAGTGTCTAAAATTAGTTCCCTGCATGTTGAAAGTAGTATCATGATAACTTCAAACTAGAGTGAATAGGTTAACTTATTTGTCTGATTGATCACAAAGCAGCTGAGACACCTGATCTCCAGTCTAGTCTAATAGAAGATTTGGGGCTGGTAGGGAAGAAGTAATTTAGTTTAACAAAGACGCTTGATTGGTGATCCTGGCCTGCATTGATGTTCAAGGATAGGGGGATGGGGACATTTTAATGAATTCTCTTGACTGGTGATTCTCAACAGTTTTGGAGCTTTATAATATTATTTATTTATTCTTAACGTTTCACTCCTTAAAATGTCCTATGGTTTTGCTTTTATATGTTAAATTATACGTCAGCTTTTAAAAAGAGGAAAATTTATAACCAAAAATAAGTGAATTAAATGATGGCCATTGTTTGAAGAACACCACTCTTTCCCCCAAATAACTATGCATACTCAAGGATGCTATAAAACGAAAGAGAAGCATTACAGAGCTACACCATTTACAGGAGATTCTTGGTATTTGGGAATTCACATGTAGTTCTGGCTCTTCAGAAGAAACCCTAATATTCCATGATATTGAGGCCTGCATTTTAGTTTTTTTGGTTTTTTTTTTAAATTAATTTATTTTTGGCTGTGTTGGGTCTTTGTTTCTGTGCAAGGGCTTTCTCCAGTTGCGGCGAGCGGGGGCCACTCTTCATCGTGGTGCACGGGCCTCTCACTGTCGCGGCCTCTCCCATTGCGGAGCACAGGCTCCAGACGTGCAGGCTCAGTAGTTGTGGCTCACGGGCCTAGCCGCTCCGTGGCATGTGGGATCTTCCCAGACCGGGGCACGAACCCGTGTCCCCTGCATTGGCAGGCAGATTCCTAACCACTGTGCCACCAGGGAAGCCCCTGCATTTTAGTTTTGAGCCAGGAAGCTGCTGTGAAGAAGGCATTTATTTAGTTGACAAGGGAAAGAGTCACATTTCAGTGAGTGTTTGTTGTTACCACTTCTTGATGCCTATGCTGAAACTCAAAGTGACAAAAAAGAAAAATGCTGTTGATGGAAGTGAAAAAGTGAAGATGCCATTAAAATAACATTTTATAGACTGATATGTTAACTTTATCAGTGGCTTATACCCATGATATGAACAATTCACCTCATGCTGTATAATGAAGGAAGAATGTGCAATTAAGAAACTGTGTCAGGCAGCACTGTCAGCCCATGGTGAGTGTGAGAATAGGTGTAACAATTGTGTAACTTGACCCTGATGAGTAGGTTCAGTGGTGAATTTTATAAAACATTTAAGAAAGAATACCAGTTTTAAACAAACTATCCCAAAGAATAAAAAAAGAGGGAATATTCTTCATTTTATGAGACTAGATGCTGAAATTTGATATAACTCTGATACTTTGATAATAAAATCAATTTTAAAATTTTACAGAAATGGAAAATTACAGTTTACTTTTACCCACAAAATAGATGCAGATATCCTAAACAGAAACTAGTAAACCAAATTCAACAGTCTATAAAAGTTGAATTTGTTCCAGGAATGCTGCAACATTGGTTTAACAGCAGCAAGTCAACTTACGTGATGTGCCAGGAGAATAGTCATCATTAGCTCAAAATAGATGTAGGATTTTAGAAAATATATGTTTAAAAGAAATTCTTGGAAAACTTGGGATAGGAGGTACCTTCCTTAATCTGATAAAGAGTATCTATAAAAACCCTAAAACAAATCTGATAGTGAAATATTGGAAATATTCCCTTTGAGATAAAAATAGAAGGATGCCTGCTGTTACCACTTTAAGGTTATACTGGATATCTTACCTAATGCAAAAATGCAAAAAAACAAAAGAAAGGAAAATATAAAAGATTCAAAAAGAAGAAACAATAAATATTATTACTATTCCTAGATGATTGGGGGTATATATGTAGGAAATCCAAAGGAATTTACAGATAATTTATTAGGATTAATGAGAGTTTAGCAAGATTGCTAAATTCAAACATATAAGAAATCAATTGTATTCCTATAAGATATAAAAAATTAGGAAATGAAAAATTTTTAAACATATAATAGTATTAAATGTATGAAGTACCTAGAAATACAATTAACGAGGCATGTAATAACTGAAGAAAATTACGAAACTTTGAGATATCGAAGAAGAATTCATTGGAGAAATGTACTATGTTTATGGTTTGGACAATACAGTATTATAAAATGCTTTTACTTTTGTTCAAAATAATTTATAGAGGACAGTTTCAATCACTTTCCCAGTGTGCAATTTTATGGAACTTGACAAGCTGATTTCACTCGAAAATGTATATATAAATGCAGTGGGTTAAGAGGCCAAGATACCCTTTAAGTAGAGAAACAGAATGGAAGGAATTTGCCATCAGATGTCAGGATTATGAAACTGCAGTAATTAGGATAATGTGATACTGGCAAATGCTAGACAATAAAACTGTGTAACAGAGAGTCCGGAAACCTATACCTATATGTATATGTGATTTGTGTTGGAGATTGTATGGCAGATCATTTGGGAAATAATTGACTTTAGTAAATTCATATTGCTATTCATATTGTGAGAAATATAAAAGAAATTGGATCCCTGAGTCCAATCACTGTACATCAGTCTCAAGTGAATTAAGGAACTAAATATCTAAAGGAAAATTATGAAGCTTTTAGAAGGTAACATAAAATGTCTTCATGAACTTCGGATAAGGAAAGATATCTTAAGACACAAATACCCTTGCCATAAAAGGAAAAAAATGATCAATTTTACCACATTAAAGTTAGAAACTTCTTTTCTCAAAAGGCACTATAAAGATAGAAGACAGGCCGTCAAGTGGGAGAAGATACTCGCAGCACATATAACCTATAGAGGACACTAGTACCCAGAATATATATAAAGAACTTCAACAAATCAATGAGTAAAAGCCAGATAACGCAAAAGAAAAATGGGCAAAAGACTTGTACATCTACTTCACGAAAGAAGAATTCCAAATGGCCAATAAATATATGAAAAGGTGCTCATCTTCACTAGTAATCAGGGAAATGCAAATTAAAACCACAATGAGGGCTTCCCTGGTGGCGCAGTGGTTGGGAGTCCGCCTGCCAGTGCAGGGAACACGGGTTCGAGCCCTGGTCTGGGAGGATCCCACATGCCGCGGAGCAGCTGAGCCTGTGAGCCACAACTACTGAGCCTGTGCGTCTGGAGCCTGTCCTCCGGAACAGGAGAGGCCGCGACGGTAAGAGGCCCGTGCACCGCAATGAAGAGTGGCCCCCGCTCGCCTCAACTGGAGAAGGCCCTCGCACAGAAACGAAGACCCAACACAGCAAAAATAAATAATAAATAAAACCACAATGAGATACCATTTCATATCAGGTAAGGAAAAGTAACACATTTTAAAATCTGACAATACCAGGTATTGGTGAGGTTTTGAAATAAAGGGAATTGGTTTTATTTAATATTTTGTTGGGTGAGTAAATTGGTATAGTACTTTAGAAAAAATTTAGCATTATCTAGAAATATTGAAGATCTGAATATCCTTTTACCTAGCAGTCCTATCCCTTCGTATATACCCTAGCTAGAGACATGTTCACATGTGCAATAGGACATATCTAGAGGAATGTTTATTAGCAGCATTTTCCATAATAGCCAAAAACCAGAAGGAAAAAAGTCCATCTACAGCTGAAAAGAAAAATAATTGCTGTAAATCCATATGGTAGAATTTTGTACATTAATGAAAGTGAAGGAACTACAGTCACATGTAACAGTATGTTGCTCCCACAAAAAACATTGAAAGGCAGACACAAGAAATAGTATGATTCCATTCAAATGAAGTTCAAAAATAGCCAGCAAAAAGTACATTATTTATTCATTCAAAGCTAGATGGTAAATCTAAAGTGTAAAACAAGGGGATTAGTACCACAAATGCTATTTATGAAGGAGATTAATGATTCAGGATGGAGGCACGTGGGTTTCTGAAGTGCTGATAATTTAAAATGTATTTATCTGAGTAGTGGCTACATGGATGCTAGCTTTATAATTATTTATTAAGCTGAGCATGTATTTTTAATCCTATTTGAAAATAATTATTAATTGGAAATTTTAGATTATGTTTAATTAATCTTACTGATATATGTGGGTTCATAACTATAATCTTAATACTTGTTTTCTATTTGTCGCATTATTTTATGGTCCTTTTCCCTTATCTGTGTCTGTTTTTTCTCTACTTATTTTAGCCTTCTTTTAGATTTCTTTTTCCCATTCCCCATTACCTCATTAATTATACATCTTTCATTGCACCTTTTGAAGTTACCCTAAAGATCATGATATGGATTCTTGACTCTAACATTAGAGTCTAATATGAATTGCTACTTTTACCATTTTATAGGCAATGCTTGACCTTAGAGCACTTTTAACTCCATTTAGTGCGCCCTCCCATTGTTTGTTTCACGCATTTAAGTTTTACATTATTTTAAATCTCATAAGACAATATCATTACTTTGTACAGTCATTCATTTAGAGTTACCCAAATACAGCTGACTCTTGAACAACAAGGGTTTGAACTACTCGAGTCTACTCGTATACATGGAGTTTTTTCAATAAATATAGTACCTATAAACAAATAATTTCTTTTTCACATTTTCTTTTCATTTTTGATGTCTAATGTTTGTCATACATATAACATCTATGGTATTTGTATCATTAGGACAATATTGATGTAGGTACTGACTGACAATTCATCTTGTAAACAGACAACATAAACTTACAGTATCAATAAATACAGGACACTACTGTAACTGTATTTTCCTTATGATTTTCTTAATTTTTTTTCTACCTTTATTGTAAGAACACAGTATATAATATATATAACATACAAAGTATGTGTTAATCGACTGTTTATGTTACCAGTAAGCCTTCTGGTCAACAGTAGGCTATTACTAGTTTTGGGGTGAGTCAAAAGTTATACTTGGATTTTCTAATGCCCTCATTGTGCAAGGGTCAAGTGTATTTACCCTTTCTGTTGCTCTTTATTTCTTCCTGTATTTCCATCTGGGATAATTTTTCATCTGCCTGAAGAATTCCATTTATTATTTATTTTTTAAATTCTGCTCAGGATAAACTGTTTGTTTTTATTTGTCTGGAAATAACTTCATTTTGTCTTTATTTTTAAAGGATATTTCAACATGGGTATTGAATTATAGGTTGGCAGTTATTTTTAGCACTTTCAAGATGTCATTACATTGTTTTCTGACTTATAATTTCTGTTGAAAAGTTAGATATCCATCTTCTTGTTCCTTCTTTGAGGATGGTGTCTATTTCTCTAGCTACTTTCAAGATAGTCTATATATTTTTGTTTTTCATCAGTATATTCTATGATGCTGGTGGTGGGGGGGATTAATTTATCCTAATTGGGGCTC
Source organism: Balaenoptera ricei (assembly GCF_028023285.1). Taxonomy (NCBI): domain Eukaryota; kingdom Metazoa; phylum Chordata; class Mammalia; order Artiodactyla; family Balaenopteridae; genus Balaenoptera; species Balaenoptera ricei. Next base: position 59,243,252 of record NC_082653.1, read on the forward strand.
ATAGTTTTTCTTGAATCTGTGACTTCATGTCTTTCATTATCTTTGGAAAATTCTTGGCTATTATCTTTTTAGATATTGCTTCTGCACCATTCTCTCTCTTCTCCCCTTCTGGTATTCCAATTATACTCTTCTGTGTACACTCCATCTATTTTGTTCTCCATGCTTTTGTCTGGATATTTTCTACAATTTTCTAGTTTATTCTCTCTTTAACTGTAACAAAGTGGCTGTTAAACTCTTGTATTTAGTTCTTAGTTTCAGTTTTTTTAATTTTCCAGTCTCCTCTTTTCATTGGATCCATTTCCTCTCCATTATTATAACTCTAGAGAAAGCCAGGAGGCTTTATAATTGTGTCTTCTGATACCCCAAGTGTTGAAGGAATTAGTGCCACTACTAACTTTCTATGTCTATAGTCATGGTTCGATTTAGAAGTTTAAGCATTTTCTTTTTAGAATGTGAAGAAAATGGGAAAGGCAGTAACAGCTGAGCTGAAGAAGCTCATAGAAGAGAAGGCCTGTGGACCAGAACACATATTTGATGAAGAAGGAACTTGCTTAAGTAGAAAGAAAATGCTTTCATATGCAATCTTTTCCAAAGAGGAAAAGTAAGCATCAAGGTCTAAGGCACCCAAGAACAGACCACTTCACCAGTGTTGATGGAATGAAACATTAATATTGTCTGAAAAATAAGTCTTGCATTGAATTTCATGTGAAGAAATGTTTACAGAGATACAAAGGAGAAAAAAGTACTTACCAGCCATAGTATTATAAGAAATTTTCCACTGTTTTTCATGTGCTCCTTCCTACTCATTATTAACACTTATTTAATCTTATGTTTCTTACATATCCCTCTTTAACAGATCAGGAAACCAAGTTTCCTGCCCCCCAAACACTGAGCTAGTAAATGGCAGAGCCAGGATTTAGACCTAGACAGTTTTGTCTCCAGATCCCATGTATTGAACTATGTACTACATTATAACGTTACCTGGAGAATTTTAATTACTGATTTTAGACACAGAAGTTTTTCTCCAAGGTAGAATACAAGTAGAAATATAGGTGCATCTAGAAGACCATGAAAATCATCAGTGTCCTCAGTTTTCCTCCCAGATATGGTTCATTAAAAAAAGAGCCATCATTGGAAGCAGTCAGTGGAACAGTTTCATGAAAGTTACGTATCATTAAATGCTCGTGGAATTCCAATCTTTAGTGTGTAGATGTATAAATGAATTTCTCAGGATAAGCATTAGCAGCTTTACATACATACATACACAGACACATAATTTTTAAAATAAAGTCAATTGACCTATAATACCTACTGAAAACTGCACAAACAGTAAATGTATAGTCTGGTGAATTTTGACAAAGTAAACACATTTTGTAAATGTCACACAGATCAAAAAACAACACCAATGGCATCTGTTCTGCCTCATGCCAGTCACGAGTCCCACCCCTACCACACTGACTTCAGTAAACATCATCCTAACCTCTAACACCATAAGTTGTTTTTGTTTACTTTTCACCTTTATATAAATGGAATCATACTCAATGAACTCTGGTGTCTTGCCTCTTTAGCCCAACTTTATGTGTTGAGAGATTCATCCATGCTGTTGCTTAGCAACAATAATTTGATCATTCTCATTGCTATATAATGTCCATCATATGAATATACCACAACTTATTCCATTCACAACTGTTGATGGACATCTGAGTTATTTGCAGATTGGGGAAATTATGATTAGTGCTGCTATGAACATTCCTTTATGTGTTTGTTGGTGAATGTACATAGATACATTTCTGTTGGACCTTTGACTGGAAGTGGAATTGGTAGGTCATAGGGTATGTGTATTTTCAGGTTTAATAGATACTACTAAATACTTTACCAAAGAAGTTGTACCAAGTTACACTCCCAATGAGAGTATATGAGGTTTTTGTTATTCTGTATCCTTGCCAACACTTGGTATTATCTGCCTTTTTCACTTTAGCCACACTGGCGTGTTTATAGCATCACATACAGGCATGCCTTGTTTCTTAGTGCTTTGCTTTACTTTGCTTCACAGATATTGTGGTTTTATACAAATTGAAGGTTTATGGCAACCCTGCATCAGTTCTGTTGGCACCATTTTTCCAATAGCATTTGCTCACTTTGTGTCACAGTTTGGCAATTCTCACAGTATTTTTTTTTCCTCACAATATTTCAAACTTTTCCATTATGATTTGTCATGGTGATCTGTGATCAGTGATCTTTGATGTCACTATTGTATTTTTGGGGGGTTGCCACAAACCACACCCATATAAGATAGCAAACTTAATAAATGTGTGCATTCTGACTGCTCCACTGACCCCATCTGTGTCTCCCTTTCTTCAGGCCTCCCTACTCCCTGAGACATAACAATATTGAAATTAGGCCAGTTAATAACCTTACAATGGTCTCTAAATGTTTAAGTGAAAGAAGACCTACATGTCTCTCACTTTAAGTCAAAAGCTAGAAATTAAGCTTAGTGAGGAGGGCATATTGAAAGCTGAGATAGGCCAAAAGCTAGGCCTCTTGCACCAAATAGTTAGCCAAGTTGTGAATGCAAAGGAAAAGTTCTTGAAGGAAATTAAAAGTGCTACTCCAGAACATGTGAATGATAAGAAAGCGAAATAGCCTTATTATTGATATAGAGGAAGTTTAAGGTCAAACCAGGCACAGCATTCCCTTAAGCCAAAGCTTAATCCAGAGCAAGGCTCTAACTCTTCAATTCTGTGAGGGCTTAGAGTGATGAGGAGGAAGCTGCTGAAAAAAAAGTTTGCAGAGGTTGGTTCATGAGGTTTAAGGTAAAAAGCCATCTCCATAACATAAAAGTGCAATGTAACGCAGCAAATGCTGATGTAGAAGCTGCAGCAAGCTATTCAGAAGATCTACCAAAGATAATTAATGAAAGTGGTTACATTAAACAAAAGATTTTTAGTGTAGAAGAAACAACCTTACATAGCAAGAAGATACCATCTAGGACTTTCATAGCTACATAGAAGTCAATGCCTGGCTTCAAAACTTCAAAGAACAGGCTGACTCTCTTTTTGAGGGCTAGTGCAGCTGGTGACTTTTAGGTTGAAGCCAGTACTCATTTACCATTCCAAAAATCTTAGGGCCCTTAAGAATTATGCTAAATCTACTTTGCCTGTGCTATATAAGTAAACAACAATGCCTGGCTGACAGCATATCCAGGCTTGAATTACTGAATATTTTACTCAATTGAATGTTTGAGACCTACTGCTCAGAAAAAAGATTCCTCTCAAAATTTACTGCTCAAAGGGGACTTCCCTGGTGGCGCAGTGGTTAGGAATCCGCCTGCCAGTGCAGGGGACATGGGTTCGATCTCTGGTCTGGGAAGATCCCACATGCCACGGAGCAACTAAGCTCGTGTCCCGCAACTACTGAAGCCCGCGTGCCTAGAGCCCAGAGCCCATGCTCCGCAACAGAAGAAGCCACCGAAATGAGAAGACTGCACACCACAACGAAGAGTAGCCCCCACTTGCCACAACTAGAGAAAGCCCACGCACAGCAACAAAGACCCAATGCAGCCAAAAATAAATAAATTTATTTAAAAAAAAAATTTACTGCTCATTGACAATGCACCTGGCCACCCAAGAGCTCTGATGGAGATATACAATGAGATTATTGTTGTTTTCATGCCTGCTAACACAGCATCCTTTCTGCAGCCCATGGATCAAGGAGTAATTTCAACTTTCAAGCTTATTATTTTAAATACTTTGTAAAGCTGTTGCTGCCATAGATAGTGATTGCTTCAATGGATCTGAGCAAAGTAATTTGAAAACCTTCTGGAAAGGATTCACCATTCTAGATACATTAAGAACATTCATGATTTGTGGCAAGAGGTCAAAAGATAAACATTAACAGAAGTTTGGAAGAGGTTTACTCTAACCTTCATGGATGACTTTGAGAGGTTCAAGACTTCAGTGGAGGAAGTAACTGCAGATGTGGTAGAAATAGCAAGAGAACTAGAATTAGAAGTGGAGCCTGAAGGTGACTGAATTGCTGTAATCTCATGATAAACTTTAACGGATGAGCAAAGAAAGTGGTTTCTTGAGATGGAATCTATTCTTGATGAAGATCCTGTGAAGACTTGAAGTGACGACAGAGGATTTAGAACATTACATAAACTTAGTTGATAAAGCAGTGGTTGGGTTTAAGAAGATTGACTCCAACTCTGAAAGAAGTTTTACTGTGGGTAAAATGCTATCAAAGAGCATTGCATGCTGCAGAAAACCAATCACTTGTGAAAGGATGAGTTAATTCATGCAGCAAATTTCATTGTCTTATTTTAAGAAATGACCAGAGCCACCCCAGCCTTCAGCAACCACCACCCTGATCAGTCAGCAGCCATCAGCATCAACACAAGACCATCCGTCAACAAAAAGATTACAACTTACTGAAGGCTCAGATGATGGTTAGCATTTTTTAGCAATGAAATATTTTAAAATTAAGGTATGTATTGTTTTTTTAGACATAATGCTATTGCACACTTAATAGACTACTGTACAGTATACAGCACAGTATAGTATAGTAAACATAACTTTTATATGCACTGGGAAATCAAAAAATTCAAGTGATTCACTTTATTGACATATTCGCTTAATATTGTTGTGGTCTGGAATCAAACCTGCAATATCTCTGAGGTATGCCTGTATTTGTTTTAATTTGTTTCCTTCTAACAATGAAATTAAGCCCTTTTTTATATTTGTTAGTCATTTGGATATCTTCTTTCATAAAGTTTCTCTAAGACTTTTGCATGTTTTTCTTTTGAGTTGCCTGTCTTAAGTTTTTTATCAGATATATTGACCACAAGTATCTTTTCCCATTCAAAGTCTTTCCACTTTCATAATAGTGCCTTTATATGTATTGACTCTTCTTAATTTCAGTGTAATCTTTTTTTCATAGATTTTGCTTTTCTGATGAATGTTCCATCTGGTTTTGACTATTTTCTCCATCTTTCCTCAGTATTCTTAAAACTATTCATCATAGTTTTTTTTTTTTAATGTCCTTGTTTTATAACTCCAGTACCTCAGTCATCTGTACATATGTTTTTATTGTTTTTCTCTGTTCCTAGTCATTTGATTCTGTCTGTTAGTGTGCTTGATAGTTTCTGAAGAATTGGTGAGGCTCTGAATAATATCTTTCTATAGACAAGATTTATTCTGTTCTCTGGCAGGTAGAGTAGGGCCTGGTCACCTGATCTGCTCAGGTAATGATATAAATTCAGGCCTGTTGTTATTTTGGTAAGTCTCCTTCTATATCTACTTCACTCTGGCTTTTAAGATGTAGCCCTTAATGGATTCCAGCTGAAAGCTTGGAGTGTTCACCAGGGCCTCTCCGCCTTGGTGGCTTCTAAATCTTTACCTTACCTCCTCAGCCCAAAGTTCCAATGAGATTGCCAAAAATTTCACTCTGATTTGTAAAGTCTTTCTGCTTAATGTCTTAGACTCCTTAATAACATTATATTTGATATACTGTAGCAGCAAATAAAGATATTGAAAACATTAGAAATATTAAATGAAGAATTTTGAGATTGATAAGAGATTTTGACTATAGTGTAATGAAAAGAATTGCTTATAGTTGTCTTGTAGTTAAGCAGCAAAATAAATACAGCTATTAGTGTTTCATCCACTATATGACTATTATTGAATACTAGTAGAAGAAAGTATATACAAAATAAACTTTGTAAGTTGTGTTAAAGGCCAAAAATGAGTAGAAGAGTAAAATATTATTGATAAAATTTAGATCTGAACCTTTTTTTGTTAATTGAACTTAGAAATAATAGCTTTTGTCAGAATCTTTTATTGATAAATTTGATATTGAAAAAATTATTGAATTAAATCTGTTTAAAAGTGCACATGAAAAACAGTTGATTTCACAAAATGGAAATCAGTGTGTGGGAAATGTATCCTTCTGCTCATGAAGTATTAACTGCACAGGAATTGTTCTTTTGCTGTAAACAACCAGAAAACTAGACTAAAGAAAAGAAATTGTGTTTAGACATTGTTCAACAGGGAGCACACAATTATGATCCCTGTGAGAAAAGAAACAAAAGAAATGCACCCTACCATTGTGCCAGTTCTGCCTGGAGGCATTTCCCAAGTTGAAAAGCAGGGATGGGAGGAGCCCAAACAGCCTGGTGGTCTTGGTGCATTTAGATCAGATATTGGAGAATATGAATTATCTAGAATTTGTGAGGCAGAGCAATGAAGAGAGGTAATTGCATAAAGGTAGAGCTCTGGAGATCTGCAAAGGGAACCCCTTGAATCATTGGCTGAATACAGATCTATATGTGCAAAGCATGAAACTACAAGAGGCTGGGGCAAGAACCACTGAAAAGAAGAAGGCCATACATTTTTTGGGAGGTTGCACAGGGCTGGGAACATTTTGCTTTCTCACTGGCTATAATGAAGAGACTTAAAATGCACCAACAGGTAGAGTCCTTGGATGGGTATAGCTGTAGTGAGGCTAAATTAATTCTGGACTAAAAGACCCCAGTGGACCTACCCCCGAAAGCTAAAAGGACTCAAAGGAGTCAAACCTAATCATGGGTAATTTAACTGTATGCCAGAACAAAGTCCAGCACTCTGATGAAATGAAACATCATCCAACAGTGTGAATTTTACAATGTCTGGCATCTAAAAAAAAATTACCAAGCATGCAAAATATGAAAAGTAACCCATAACAAGGAGAAAACCAAAATGATAGAAACAGACCTAGAATTAATATGGTTGTTGGACTTAGCAGACAACATAAAATAGCAATTATCAGTATATTCTTCATATCCAACAACATAGAGGAGAAGGTCAACATGATAGAAATGGAAGATGTAAAAAAAAAGACCCAAATTGTACTTCTAGAGATAAGAAAGACAATAAAGTGAAAAGTCGTTGGATAGGATTAATGACAGAATAATTACTGGCTTTTTAAATATCAGTGACATAGCAGAAACTGTTCAAACAAAAGCATGGGGAGAAAAAAGACTAACAAAAAAATGAATGGAGCATCAGAGACTTGTAGAACAGTATCAAGCAGTCTAATATATGTATATATCATTGAAGTCATCACTAGGCAGGGGGCAGGAAAATATGATATCTAAAATCTGTCCAATTCTAAACCCATAAATAGAAAGGAAGAAAGAAAGGTTAACAAAGCTAAGCAGAAGAAGCATAAAGGAAAAGCACATCATAACCAGATTGCTAAAAATCAGTGGTGACAAGAAAATCTTAAAAACAGCCAGAGAGAAAAGACACATTACATAGAAAGGAACAAAAAATAAGATGAGAATTCTCACTGTAAACTATTCAAACTTTAGAGATGTCAAAAAGGAGACATCTCTAAAGTACTGAAATGGAGAGACATCTCTAAATTATTAAAAGAAGAACTGTCTACAGTTTCTGCAGTTCTACACTCAGTGAAAATATCTTTCAGACGTTTACAAGAAAACGGACTTTTTCATACTCAAAAAAAGTGAAAGAATACATCAGCAGCAAACTTGCACTACAGGGAATGCTAAAGGAGTTTCTTCAGGTAGAAGGAAAATAATATCAGATGGAAATTTGGATCTATGCAAAGGTAAAGTTATGAAGGGTGCTGGAAATTATAAATATGTGGATAAATATAAAATATTTTATTGTTTCTATATAGGGAATATATGTGTGTATATATCACACTATTCCTTTGTACTATGTGGTGTGTATATATATGTTATATATATAATACTGGTTGTCTATAGTATTTCTGTGTACAGGCAACAAACAGTTGGAATTTTAAATTAATACCATTTACAATAATATCAAAGAGTATGATATTCATAGGGGTAAATTACCAAAATACATATAAGACCTAACTTCAAAACTACAAAGTAGACTTTAAGTTTTCTGGTCCAGCCTGTAAGGTGTCATCACTCCATACTAACAAGTAAAAGCTGAACAGACTGAAAAAAACCGCTCTTCTTTGATCCACCAGAGAAGTAAGGTCATAGAGCAAACTACTGCCACCCAAATTGGAGAGAGAAACAGGCGGAAACAGAATCAAAACGTCCTGGAAGTGGAGCAAAAACCTCTGTGGCAACCACTGCTGGGGTAGGGAAACCTAAATTGTAATTGCTGGAGGCTCAGAGTAAATAAATCTCAGAGGCAAAAACTCCAAGGGGTGGGGGGCGGTCCAGGTAAGGGCAGGGCACAATTTTGTGAGTTTTCCCTCTAGAGCTCTACTGATCTTCACAGTGAATATTGAAGAAAAATCCTCTCATGCTTCCAGGAGGGCGCAAGGTAAAAAGAAGCTTTTGAAATACACCAGAGCACTGTGTTCTTAACAGGCCTGTCCTCCGGAGAAAGTATTACCAGAGATTCACCTACCTGGGAGAAAGGAAATATCTAATACCTATGCCCTCCAGCCTCCCACTTGGAGGAAGAGAAATACCCAACTCTAGCCCCCTCTAGCCATCCTGTCCCACCTAAGAGGGGTATGGGGACTGAGAGGCATTAGTGAATTTCATGCTCTAGGGGCACAGGCTCATTAAAAGACTGAGACCTAATCATAGGACTAGTAGAATGCTTCCCCTTCTGCCACATTTTACCACTGCATTACTCAAGGCCTGTTTACCATAGTTCCTTTTACCCAGTACGTCATGTCTACCTTTCAACAAAATGTTACAAGATACATTAAAAACCAGAAAACACAATTTGAAGAGACTGAGCAAGCATCAGAACCAGAGTCAGATATGGCAGGAATGTTCAAGGTACTAGACCAGGAATTTTTTTAAACTATGATTAATATGCTTTAATGGAAAAAGTAGACAGAATGCAAGAACTGTTAGGTAATGTGTAAGAAGAGAGATGGAAATTCTAAGAAAAAGAAATGCTTGAGATCAAAACTACTAACAGAATGGAGAAAGCCTTTGATGGGCTCATTAGTAGAATAGACATGGCTGAGGAAAGAATCACCAACCTTAAGAATATGACAATAGAAACTTCCAAAATGGAAAAGCAAAGAGAAAATAAAAGACAAAACAAAAACAACCCAGAATATCCAAAAACTTAGGCCAACTACAAAGGGAGTTATATATGCATAATGGGAATTCCAGAAAGAAAAAAGAAAGGAACAAAAGCAATATTTGAAGTAACAGTGACTAAGAATTTCTCCCAAATTAACGTTAGACACCAAGCCACAGATCCAGGAAGCTCAGAGAACACCAAGTAGGATAAATACCCAAAAGAGTACACCTAGACATATCATATTTAAACTTCAGAAAATCAAAGCTAAAATCTTGAAAGAAGCCAAGGAAAAACACCATACCTGTAGAGGAGCAAAGGTAAGACTTACATGCAACTTCTCCTTAGAAACTATGCAAACAAGAATAAAGTAGAGTGAAATATTTGAAGTGTTGAGAGAACAAAACTTACCAACCTAAAATTCTTTACACTGTGAAATTATCTTTCAAAGGTGAAGGAAAAATAAAGACTTTCTCAGGCAAACAAAAATTTAGGATATTAGTTGCCAGTAGATCTGCCTTGCAGGAAATGTTAAAAATTCTTCATGGAGAAGGAAAATAGTATGTCAGAAAATCAGATCTACATAAAGAAAAGGAAGATCATCAGAGAAGGAATGAGTGAAGATAAAATAGAATGTTTTATCTTTCTTATTATTAATTGATTTAACTGACAAGAGTTTGTTCAAATTAATAGCAACAATGTATTTGATTATGTATGCTTGTGTGTGTGTGTGTGTGTGTGTGTGTGTGCGTGCTGCATTCACGCACTTATATATAAGTGAAATGAATGGTAGCAATGATTGAAAAGGAACAGGAAAGAGGAATTAGGAATATTTTGTTATTATAAGGTACTTGTACTACTTGTGAAGCAGTATAGTATTATCTGACAATTGACTTGGATTAGTTATCAATGTATATTGCAAACTCTGGGGCAACCACTAAATACAGAAGTATAGTTTGCTAAGAAAGGAGAGAAAATGGAATCATATAAAATGTAGTTTTATTCATAATTGCCAAAACTTGGAAGCAACCAGGATGTCCTTCAGTAAGTGAATGGGTAAACAAATGTGGTAGAGGGTTGGCCAAAGTTTCCATCAGTTTTTAAGTAAAAATAAAAGAAACATTTTTCATATTCACCAAGAACTTTGTTGAACAACATATTCAGCGTTTTGTTCCACTACCTTCTGACATTTTTCAGGCAACTTCATAATTCCATCTTCCCAAAACTTGTTACCTTTTTGAGCAAAGAACTGTTCCAGGTGCCTTTTACAGTCTTCCAGGGAATTGAAATTTTTTCCATTAAGAGAATTTTGTAAAGACTGAAATAAATGGAAATCCAAAGGTGCAATGTCTGGTGAATACAGCAGATGAATCAGAACTTCCCAGCCAGGCTGTAACAGTTTTTGCCTGGTCATCAAAGAAACATGTGGACTTGCGTTACCCTGATGGAAGATTATGCATTTTCTGTTGACTAATTCCGGATGCTTTTCATCGAGTGCTGCTTTCATTTGGTCTAATTGGGAGCAGTACTTGTTGGAATTAATTGTTTGGTTTTCCAGAAGGAGCTCACAATAGAGGACTCCCTTCCAATCCTACCATATACACAACGTCACATTCTTTGGTTGAAGACTGGCCTTTGGTGTGGTTGGTCGTGGTTCATTTCATTTGCCCCATGATCTCTTCCATCCACATTGTTGTACAGTATCCACTTTTCATCACCCGTCACAGTTTGTTTTTAAAATGGAATGTTTTCATTATGTTTCAGTAGAGAATTGCATGTGGAAATGCGGTCAAGAAGTTTTTTTTTGCTTAACTTATGTGGAACCCAAACATCAAAGCGATTAACATAACCAAGCTGGTGCAAATGATTTTCAACGCTTGATATATTTTGAGTGTGTCGGCTATCTCTTGCCTGGCATAATGTTAATTATTCTCAATTAATGTCTTGATTTGATCTCTATCAACTTCAACTCGTCTACCCGACCGTGGAGCATCGTGCAGCAAGAAAATCTCCAGCACGAAACTTTGCAAACCACTTTTGACGTGTTCAATCAGTCATAGCACCTTCTCCATACACTGCACAAATCTTTTTTTGCATTTCAGTTGCAAATAATAAAGCATAATGTGTCGAAAATGTTGCTTTTTTCTTCCATCCTCAATATCAAAATGGCTTCACATAAATTTACCAATTTTGATAAGTTTTTTAAAAATCGTGCTGATATGGCAGCTGACACAATACAGTCTAACAAAATTGTTTTGAATGAAGTTAAAGACAGCTAAGCACTACTAGATCCATCTTACAGAAAAAAACGAACAAACGTTTTGGCCAACCCAGTACATTCAGGCAATGGAATACTGTTTAGTGCTAAAAAAAGAAATGAGCTATCAAGCTATGAAAAGACATGGAGGAAACTTAAATGCATATTATTAAGGGAAAGAAGCCAATCTGAGAAGGCTGTATACTGTATGATTTCAACTATATGACATTCTAGAAAAGGCAAAACTGTGGAAATCGTAAAAAGATCAAATGTTGCCAGAGGTTGGTGGGGAGGGATGAATAGGCAGAACACTGGGGATTTTTAAGGCAGTGAAACTATTTTATATTATACTGTAATGGTGGATACATGTCATTACATGTTTGTCAAAATCCACAGAATGTCCTAACACTAAGAGTGAATGTTATTGTAAACTATGAACTTTGGGGGTAATGATTACCCCCAAATGATTGGGGGTTGTTAATGTAGTTTCATCAGTTGTAACAAGAGTACCCACTGGTAAAGGATTTTGTGGGAGGTTGTGTGTGGGAGGGATAGGGTGTATATGGGAAAACGCTGTAGTCAATTTTGCTGTAAACCTAAAGCTGCTGTAAAAAAAAATCCCACTTATTTAATAATTTTTAAAAGTACAAAATATTGCTGAGAAAAATTAATGGAGATATAAATATATGGTGAGATATGCCATGTTTACAAATCAGAAAATTCATTGTTAATGTCACTTCACCCAAATTGTTCTGTATATTTAATGCACCCTTAAACAAAATCATGGCATCCTTTCTGTAGAAAGTAACAAACTGATCATAAACTTGTATGAAATGCAAAAGACCTAGAAGGTGAAAACAGTGTTATAAAAGAACAACGTTGGAAGACATACACTACCTGAGTTCAAGACTTACTATAAAAGCTATAATAATTAAGAGAATGGTGTTGGCATAAGGATAGAAATATAAATCAATGGACAAATTAGAGAGTATATATAGAGTCCATTGGTTTTCAGCAAAGATGCCAAGGTAATTTAATGGGGAAGAGAGAGTTGTTTCAACAACTGTTGCTGGAATAACCAGAGGGGAAAAGTGAACCTCAACTCTTACACCATACACAAAAATAACTTGAAATGGATCATAGACCAAATACAAAGGCTAAAAATTAAAAATATCCATAAGAAAATGGTACAACCCTGTGTATAGAAAATTCATGTAGCAAATTAAATGGGCTTACTGAAATTTGTGTCAATGTTTTCTTAACAAAAATTCTGATTTTAAATGTCAAATTCAAAAAAGTGGAGTCGGGGTCAAATGGGAGCAAAAGACGGTCTCATGACTCAGAATATTCTGTAACCATAATCAGCATCATTTATCATCATTGCCTCAGTTTAGTAAATGCATAGTAAATATTGCTACTATAGTGATATAATGTAGAGTAGTGGCAGAATTAATTTTTTAATATCTTTATTTTTTATAGTTCTACATCAGTAACAAAGTTTTAATCAGTTTCTTTTATACATTGTTTCATTTTCAAGAAGGCAAGTATATGTGCTAGAGTGACTTTTGTATGTTTTGTACATTTATATATGTTGAATACTTATAGTTCATACATTTGGATTTATTGTAAATGGATTTCTATTAAGTTTTTTTTTAATAAATTTATTTTATTTATTTTTGGCTGCATTGGGTCTTTCGTTGCTGTGCCCGGGCTTTCTCTAGTTGCGGCGAGTGGGGGCTACTCTTCGTTGCAGTGCACGGGCTTCTCATTGCAGTGGCTTCTCTTGTTGTGAAGCACGGGCTCTAGGTGTGCAGGCTTTCAGTAGCTGTGGCACATGGGCCTAGTTGCTCCGCAGCATGTGGAATCTTCCCGGACCAGGGCTCGAACCTGTGTCCCCTGCATTGGCAGGTGGATTCTTAACCACTGCGCCACCAGGGAAGCCCTCTACTAAGTTTTAAGGGTCTGTGTTTATTGTATATCATGAACTTTTGGTCATATAAATAATTGGCTATACACAGGGTTTCTTGGGTACTTGGTTTTATCATTTTCATTCCACATCCTCCCCATTGTTAGATTAAAACATATCAGTTATGAAATGTTAAATTAGAAGAATTAAAACCATTGATTGCACGTCTCAGCATAATCACATTTATTTAATTAATTAATTTATTTATTTCAGTAATGATGATGTCATGTTGATTTCTGTGGAAGGTCCTAATTTGACAACTCCAATTACATCAGATCCAACAGGTATCTTAAAATATGACCTATCAAATCAGAAAGCCTCAAATCAGTATTTGTTTAAAATGGAGAATTGAATATTATCTTTTAATAAGATAAAAGTTTTAATTCTACTCTCAAAAATGTTTAATTTATATCTGTGATTAATATTACCTGAGTAAATCAGTGATTGCTTAATAAAATTGAGGTTTCTTATTAACCTTGTGTTTATCAATTTATGGCCTTTTGTTTCTTTACTGTGTTTAATGGCTTTGTAAATTATAAAACTACTTACCTTTCATATCCGTTATTTGTACTTGTTTACTCTGGTCTTGTTGCTGATAGTGATGGTTTATTTTTTGTTTGTCTTTTGTTTTATCGAGTTAAAGTCTACTTAAGATTTAAAGTTTGGCTAATCTTTAGTATCTTTGATTTTTTTAAACTTTTAAAAATAATACTTCTGTTACTCTTTAGAGTTTCTCATTACACTTAATGTAAAAATCTTTAACCTTAGATTTCCAATAAATTTCCTTTCCCTTAAAATAGCTATCTTTCTTGGCTCATAATTTCTCCTTCAAAATTCCCCGTTTCCTTTTCATTTTTACTATATATTAGAGAGTTTAATTTGCATCTTAATTTCAGAAAGCTTTGTCTGCACTTATATAGCTACTTAATTGCCACCATGATTTGGGCTGTTAACATTGTAAATCAAATAGTTAAGAGATATTAAGCATTTATCTGAGGCTTTTACTGGTTCTGTGAAGAATCCTCCTCAGCCATCTCAGGTGGTCTAGTCTAAAGATACTATGAATAAAAAATGTGTAAATTTCCAAGTTATTTCCCCAAATGCTATAGTAGTTTACAGATAGATACTCAAAAAAGAGTTACTAATATAGCTGTAAAGTTACAGAACGAAAAAATCTTTTGAACCAAAATTAGAGTTTGCTTTTTTTGGACTGGTTCATTGGTTTTTGGAATAAGTAAAGTCGATTGAGTTACATTTTTTATGATTATATAATGGTTAATTAGCATCCCCATTATTATTGTTTCAGCATTCACATATTACAAAGTCCATAAATATTTAATAGTTAATAAACTTGTCAAATGTTCATATTTTAATAATTTTCTTTCAGATACTGGAAAAATTACATCAGGAAATTCTAACAGTTCACCTGATGCTGAAACTGAAGCTATGGTAGGTTCTAAATATTGTCTCTGAATATTGTTTATTTGAATATGTTAGTTCTAGGAACTTTAGTGTTGCTACCTGTTGGATGACTCATCTTTGTCATTCATTCTTTGGGAGATTCATTCTCTGAGAGATTAATGTCTCCTAGTTAGCGTGACCAGGTTCCAGTCCAGCTTAAACATTAAAAAGCAAACAGCTAATGATAAACATATTTCACAACCATATTTATTACCAAATTAACTCATTTAGACTCTGCTTAGTTATATTCACAGAAACCATATAGCATTTCACGAGCTTCTCTTTCATAGTAGAGTTAAATTAAGCTGTAAGACTTTTAGAATGTTCAGTCTCTAGCTTCTAAATGGTAATTTTAAATGATATGTGTTTTATTTTTAAAAAACATTTTCTGTTGAGGCAGTCTTATTTTTTTAACAACCTTTCAGGCTAAAGAGAAGAAGAAACTTGATTCTGTGATTGATCTAACGAACGAAGGCCTGTCAAACTGCGACACAGGTAAAGGATTTGTCTTTTTCAAGAAAGAGGGAAGGGTAACAACTCAAAATACATTTGACGCATTTATGAAGTTTTTTTGTGTGTTAGTGTGTGTATTTAGTAGCTCTATGCAGTTTTATCACGTGTGTAGATTTGTGTAACTGCCACCACACTCAAATTATACAACTGTCCTATCACTACAAGGTTCCCTCATGCTACCCCTTTATAGGATGTTTTTTAGAGTTTGCTCCCAGTCCCTAAACCCTGGCAACCACTAATCTGTTCTCCACTATTATATGTTTTTTCATGGATGTTATATAAATGTGATATAATATGTATCCTTCTGATATTGGCTTCTTTCCCTTAGCTTAATTTCCCCCAAGGGTCATCCAAGTTGTTTAGTAACTATTCCTTTTTATTGCTGAGTAGCATTCCATGGTGTGGATGTGTAATAGTTTATCCATTCGCTCACTGAAAGACATCTGGGTTGCTTGGGACTATTAGAAATCTCTTTTCTACCTGTGAGACACACCTTTTTTCCTTAACCATAGCAATACTGGCTGTGACAGGATGCTAGGGCATAACATGAAAATGCAGAGGGAGAGTGACAGCAGTGCCCTCTTTCTCAGATTTAAACAAAAAGAAGTAAAATAGAGTCTTCTGGGGCTGGTAATCAATCGTAAGGTTTCATCTCTTAATTGCACTTGAATGTTTATGGTACTCTTTTGATGAAATATTTGATTCCATTTATTAGCATTAGTAAATTAATATTAAAAATTACTACATTATTATTATTATTAAAGATTACTACAGGAACTATATAGTCCAGTTCATTCTCCGATCTCAGCTGTGGATCCAAACAAAGGTTGGAACCACTGGAATCTTTAGGCACCCCGTGATAGAATCAAAAAACCCTTCAGTTTCCAATTTCATGAAGATTAGAATGAATTAAAAAATGAAATTGGAGTCCATAATGAAGTATCATTAATGATTAACAATTTTAACATTAATTTTAAGGATTAAGATTACTAAATATTTTTTAAACTACACGATACAGGATTCGAGTTGCAGTAAAATAAAAACACAGATTCATTCAGTGCTTGATAAAATAAGTTACACCTGTAATGGGGTTGGGGGGGCTTCACTTTGAAATCGAGCAGTTGGAAAGGTAGATCATGCCAATTCATGATGTTAACTCACGATAATGTGAATGTGAATCTGTCTTGTAAAATGTTCAGTTCTGAATAAGGGTATAGTTAGTCAGATGAAACTTGGACTGTTTCTCATATTCCCAGGCTTGATGAATGGTAGCACCAACTCATCCAGTTTCTCAAGCCAGAAGTAAGAGTCACTTTTGACTCATAGATATGCCTCATTCCACTATGTAGTCAGCTTTCAAGCTCATCAGTTGTCTCCCGAAAAGCTAACAGATGTAGTCCATATATTTCCTTATTTCAGAATTCTATTATCTTTAGTCTATTGCCATAACTTAATAACTAATATTTCTGCCCTAACTTACTGCTTTTAATGAATCTTCTAAGTTGACACTAAAATATTATTTCCTTATACAAATCTGGTTATGTTTTTGTCTTTAGGATAAAATCCAAATTCTTTAACAAGATATACAAAATTCTTAATGACTTAGACCCTGAAAACGTTTCTAGGTTTATCTTCTACAGATTCCTTACCTCTTCCTTAATGGCTTCTCAGTAGGTAGTGCTTCTTCTCTCCTTGCCATCACCACATATCCTCTTCTCTTTGCCAGGAATGCTCTCCCTTCTGTACCTCCCCAGGCTTGTCTGATGACCCCACTTCTCATCCTTCAATATTCAGTTTAGACACTTGTGACAAACTGTTCTGGCAGAAATTGTCATCTTTGCTCTCCTTACCCTTGGTATTTTGTGCATGCCTATATTATACCTTTATTTTATTGTTTCTGTACATATCTGTTTTCCTAAAAGGACTTGAAATTCGTTTCAGCAGCATTAATGTCTTTATTAATCTGTATGTTTTCATCTTTTTAGCACAGTGCTTGGCACACAACATAACATTCCAAAAAAAAAGGTTGAATTAATGCAGATTTTCTACTAAATAGTTTTAAAAGAAATGTAAATTTATATACTGTGAATGGGAGTGTAAATTAATCTTTCTGGAAGACATTCTGTCAATATCAAAACTTTACAAATATGCAAGCCTTGTGACTCAATTCTTTGAATAGTTACCTGAAGAAAATAAAGTATAGGGGAAATATGAAAATGTTCATTGCAGTACTATTCATGAAATATAAAACTTTGGAAACCCTTAAATTTCTAGGAATAAGGAATTAATTACAAAAATTAGATTTATATGGTACAACCATATTCAACCATTAAAAATAATGTTGAGGAAGTATATGTATTGATGTAAACATGTTAATAATATAACAAGAGAAGTTATAAAAGTATATATTTAGAGTCATGGTGGAGTAAATGGGCTCAGACTTAACTTTTCTTCAGTAAACAAGTAGAAGACTAAACAAGATATAAGAAAAAATTTTTTAGATATTGCAGTACAGGACTGCAGTCCCTGAGAGAAGGGAAATGCATGAGATGAGCCCTATGGGCTGCCCCAGCTTTCTTCCTAGATTGCGGTGCACTGATGGAGATCCCAAGCAGAGAATGGCTGTCTTGCTGAGGTAAGAGAGATTGGCATTCAGAGAGCCTGAGGCAACTGGAATGAGGGGAAGAGTACTATCAGATGAGGAAGCCACTCAGAGAAAGAGCTCCAAGAGGTTAGCATAGGAGTCCTTTTGAGTCTTTGCTGAAATATTAAGTCACACATGCAGAGTGAAATTGCATGAGTCTGGGCAAAGAATGACCAAGGACCTTTACACTAAACAATTTCCAGAGTTCAAACAGCAGTGGGAAATGTTTCAGGTCTGACCAGCCATCATGGTAGATTCTTACTGAATATACGGGTGTAAACTCATCTTAGAGCAAAGGCAACTCTAGCATTGCCCTAATAAAACCGAACTCAGAATTCAACTCACAACCATGTAAAATTCATAATATCCATCATCCAATTTTAAAAAGTCACTCGAGATATGAGGAAGAAAAATGGAATCCATAACCAGGAGAAAAATCAGTCAAAAGAAACAAACTTAGAAATGACAGATGACAGAATTAACAGACAAGGACCTTAAAAGAACTGATAGAAGTACACTCAGAGATTTAAAGGAAAACATGAACATAATAAGAGAAATAAAAGATATAAAAGAGAACCAAATGAAATAAAAATACTTGAAGTTCAGTGGATGGAATAAATAGCTTATTAAACACCAGAGAAAGAAAAACAAATTGGTATACTGGGATAAATAGTACCTGACCATATAATTTGGAAAGAAGCTATACAAATTAAAGAAAGAATATGAAAAGAAAAGAAAAAAGACTGGGAAAAAGGAATCGGACCTTTAGTAAACTGTGGGACAATATTAAGTGGTCTAACATAGATGTATGGTCAAAAGTTTTACAAATTTAATGAAAAGTACGAGCCCACCATAACCAAGAACTTCAGTACTCTGCATGCAGGATAAATACAAAGAAAACCATATCAAGGAACATCATAATCAGTTCCTGAAAACCAGTGATTAACAGCAACAACTTTAGAGCAATCAGAAAGACACCATATATATAGGATATATAGGGAAGAACAAAGAATGCACAGTTTTCTCAATTGGAACTATGCAAAACAAATCAAATGGCATTATTAAAAGGCTGGGGGAAAATAATTGTCAACCTAGAATTCTATATCCAGCTAATATATCTTACAAACATGAAAGCAAAATTAAGACTTCTGTTTATTAAGATAAACAAAAGTTGTTGCCAGCAGACCTTCACTGTCAAAAATAAAGGAAGTTCTTCAAGCAAAGGGAAAATATCAGATGGAAAGTGGATCTACACAGAGGAATGTAACAGTATGTTGTGGAGTTTATAATTTATGTAGAAGCTAATGTATGCCAACAGTAGTGTGAAAGATGGTCAGAGCAATGGAAGTATGCTGGCTATAAGGGTGTTACATCATGAGTAGTATAATGTTACTTGAGGATAGACTATACGTTATTAAAGATACTAGATACGTACATACGGCAGTGCCTAGAGCAATATTTTTTTAAGTGTAAGTATGGCTGATAGACCAATAGTGGAGGTAAAATGGAATTTTTAAAATACTCAATCCAAGAGAAGGTGCAAAGAACAAATGACACTAAATAGAGAACAAATTACAGGATGGTAGATTTAAACCCAACCATATTGATAGCTAGAATAAGTATAGAAGGGTCTAAACACTCCATTAAAAAGCACACATTGGGCTTCCCTGGTGGCACAGTGGTTGAGAGTCTGCCTGCCAATGCAGGGGACACGGGTTCGAGCCCTGGTCTGGGAAGATCCCACATGCCGCGGAGTGGCTGGGCTCGTGAGCCACAATTACTGAGCCTGCGTGTCTGGAGCCTGTGCTCCGCAACGGGAGAGGCCACTGCAGTGAGAGGCCCGCACACCGTGATGAGGAGTGGCCCCCGCTCGCCGCAACTGGAGAAAGCCCTCGCGCAGAAACGAAGACCCAACACAGCCAAAAATAAATTAATTAATTTAAAAAAAAAATTCTATGAGAACAAAGTTTAAAAAATAAAAAAAGCACACATTGTTGGACTGGATAACAAAACAAGACCCAACTACATGACAACTACATGATGTACGTTAAATATAAATATATGGATAGGTTAAAGTTAAAAGGATGTAAGAAGATAAGCCATGCAAAAACATACAAACACTAATCATAAGAAAGCTAGAGTGACTATATTATCAGATAGACTTCAGAACAAGAAATATTACCAGGGATAAAGAAGGCTGTTTCATAACAGTAAAGCAATCATTTCATCAGAAAGACACACTAAACCTACGTTTATGCATATAATAGTAGAACTTCAAAATTCCTGATATAAAAACTGATCGGACTGAAATTATAAGTGGACAAACAATTATAATTGGAGGTTCCAACACTCCCTTCTCAGTAATCGATATAATATGTAGTCAGTAAAGTTTTGGAAGCCTGGGCAATACTATCAACCAACTTAACCTACTTGACATTTATAGAACACTCAAACCCAGCCACAGAAGAATACACATTCATTTTAAGTGCATATGAAACATATCAGGTTCTGGACCATAAAACTAGTCTCACTATATGTAAAAGTTTAGAGAACATACTCTGTATGATTACAGATACAATTAAATTAGTAATAACAGAAAGCTAGTTGGGAAATCCCTAGATATTTGGAAGCTAAAGATTACATTTCTAGATAACCCATGAGTCAAAGAAGAAATCAAAAGGAAAGTTTAAAAATATTTTGAACTGAATGAAAATGAAAACACAGCATATCAAAATCTGAGGAATGCAGCTAAAGCCGTGCTTAGAAGGCAATTGCTAGCATTAAATGTTTATAGTAGGAAAAGTGGAAAGTCTAAAATGAATAATCTAAGATTCTACATTAAGATGCTAGGATAAAAAGAACAAATTAAACCCAGAGCAAGTAGATGACACTTCACTAGAGAAGATATGGGGGTGGCAAATAAACACAAGACATCCTCAACATTGTTATTCATTAGGGAAGTTAAGACCACAATGAGATACCACAACACATCCACTAAAATGGCTAAAATGAAAACAACTGAAAATATACAAAGTGTCGGTGAGGATGTGGAGTGACCTGGAATTCTCATGTTTTGCTGGTAGGAGTGTAAAATGGTGAAACCACTTTGGAAGTGGTCTGGCAGTTTCTCAAAACATTAGCTATACTCTTAGCAAATGACACTATTATTCCACCTTTAGGTATTTATCCAAGACAATTGAAAACCTACATCTACACAAAGACTTTTACACAAATGTTCATAGCAACTTTATTCATAATAGCACTGAACTATAAACAGTCCAAATGTCCATCAATAGATAAATAGGTTGTGGCATATCTATCTCTACAGCTAAGTACTACTCAACAATAAAAATGAACAAAATATTATTATATGCAACAACATTGATGAATCTCAGAAACAAATGTTGGGCAAAAGAATTGTACATACTGTGTGATTTGCTTTATGTCAAATTCTAGAAAAGGCCGATCTAATCTTTAGTGACAACAGACCTGTGGTTTCATGGGGCCAGTGGTGAGAGAGGGATTGAGAATGTTACGAAGACCAAGTTCATACTGCTCGCTGCACAACAGGCCAATAAATCGAGAGATGAGTTGTTGGGTCAAGGAATGGAGAAGATGGTGGACTAGTGTCCCAAAGAACCATCTTCTCAGAATTCGAATTCAGGCTCCTTTTATACTAAAAGAGGAAGGGTGTGTGGGTGGTTGCTGCAAACTTCTTGGGGCTGGAATCCTTTTTTCTTGGCAGCTAGCTGTCCACGTAGGTCATTTCACAATGTTGCTATAAACCTCCAACAAGACAAATGTTATTGTCTGTTCTACAACTTTTTATCTCTATTTAAATGGATAAGTGTTATACCTTTTAAGGTCAGGGCCTTGAGAATGAGCTATCCTGTGTATTTCAGGCTACCGGCAACATTTTTAACTTGTAGCAAAAGCAATAGAATACAAAGGTTAAAGTAAAACAAACAGATCCAATGTGGAGTCAGATTTGTTCTTCCATATTACCAGAAGGGACACTATTTGGGGTAATAAAAACATTCTGTCTTGATTTTGGTGGTGGTATCACAACTGTACATTTGTCAAAACCCAAAGAATGGCACATTTAAAATGGGTACATTTGGGGGACTTCCCTGGTGGTCCAGTGGTTAAGACTTCACCTTCCAATGCAGGGGGTGTGGGTTCGATCTCTGGTTGGGGAGCTAAGATCCCACATGCCTTGGGGCCAAAAAACCAAAACATAAAACAGAAGCAATATTGTAACAAATTCAATAAAGACTTTAAAAATTGTCCCCATCATGGAAGCAACCTAAGTGTCCATCGACAGATGAATGGATAAAGATGTGGCACATATATACAATGGAATATTAGCCATAAAAAGAAACGAAATTGAGTTATTTGTAGTGAGGTGGATGGACCTAGAGTCTCATACAGAGTGAAGTAAGTCAGAAAGAGAAAAACAAATACCGCATGCTAACACATATGTATGGAATCTAAAAAAAAACAAAAAATGGTTCTGAAGGAATTAGGGGCAAGACAGGAATAAAGATGCAGACGTAGAGAATGAACTTGAGGACATGGGGAGGGGGAAGGGTAAGCTGGGACAAAGTGAGAGAGTGGCATGGACATATATACACTACCAAATGTAAAATAGCTAGCTAGTGGGAAGCAGCCACATAGCACAGGGAGATCAGCTCGTTGCTTTGTGTCCACCTAGAGGGCTGGGATAGGGAGGGTGGGAGGGAGACAAAAGAGGGAGGAGATATGGGGATATATGTATATGTATAGCTGACTCACTTTGTTATACAGCAGAAACTAACACAACATTGTAAAGCAATTATACTCCAATAAAGATGTTAAAAAAAAAAAGGTCCACACCAAAAAAATCTAAAAAAATAAAATGGGTACATTTTATTGTATGTAAGTTATATCTGAATAGTTAATTTTTAAATACAAACTTTAAAAATCATGTCTATAATGTAAATATTTACATAAGTGAACGTGCGTCTACATGTGCATATACATGCAGCAAAGGATCTGAAAGGTCAAACACCGAAGTGGTAAGTTGAGACCAGAGGCCACAATTCTCACATAGCAGTTTAGTGAGGAGGAACCTTAAAATAATCGGGTACTGGCTCCTGTTGCTTTGAGAATACAAAGTGCTAAAGTAACCATTCCTGGGACTTCCCTGGTGGCGCAGTGGTTAAGAATCCACCTGCCAATGCTGGGGACACGGGTTCGATCCCTGGTCCGGGAAGATCCCACATTGCCACGGAGCAGCTAAGCCTGTGCACCACAACTACTGAGCCTGTGTTCTAGAGCCCGTGTGTCACAACTACTGAGCCCACGTGCTGCAGCTACTGAAGCCTGCACGCCTAGAGCCTGTGCTTCACAACAAGAGAAGCCACCGTAATGAGAAGCCCGCGCACCACAACAAAGAGTAGCCCCCACTCGCTGCAACTAGAGAAAGCCTGCGTGCAGCAACCAAGACCCAACACAGCCAAAAAAATAAAATAAATTTTTAAAATGTAACAATTACTCATTTTTATATAGATAAGGATAAAAGCTGCAGAGTATTTACAAGACATTAACATTGGTGACACAAAGGATCCAAACGTAAACTGGTTTGGGATAAAAGTCCTGTTTTGTCTCTTATCATAAAGTTGAGTTTCTGTCTTAGCCTGTTTTAATTTGCCAAGGGCTTGTTGACTTACTACCTTGAAAGAAGGAATGTTAGTTATGGGAAGTTATATCTATTAGAATTTTTTTTTGTATGAAACTATTCACTTGAAAATTTAAGGGAGGTTATTTGTATCAGCTCTTGTGCATTGATTAACCTGCAGATTATGATTTCACAAATCTAGGTCTAATTAACAAACCAGTTTAAAAGGGTGTATAGATTCTCTTACAATTTGTAATTTTAAAAATTTATTTCTTATACAGCAGGTTCTTATTAGTTATCTGTTTTATACATATTAGTGTATATATGTCAATCCCAATCTCCCAGTTCATCCCACCAGCCCCTCCCCCCCACTTTCCCCCCTTGGTGTCCATAGGTTTGTTCTCTACATCTGTGTCTCTGTTTCTGTCTTGCAAACAGGTTCATCTGTACCATTTTTCTAGATTCCACATATATGCGTTAACATATGATATTTGTTTTTCTCTTTCTGACTTACTTCACTCTGTATGACAGTCTCTAGGTCCATCCATGTCTCTACAAATGACCCAATTTCATTCCTTTTTATGGCTGAGTAATATTCCATTGTATATATGTACCACATCTTCTTTATCCATTCATCTGTTGATGGGCATTTAGGTTGCTTCTGTGACCTGGCTATTGTAAATAGTGCTGCAATGAACATTGGGGTGCATGGGTCTTTTTGACTTATGGTTTTCTCTGGGTATATGCCCAGTAGTGGGATTGCTGGGTCATATGGTAATTCTATTTTTAGTTTTTTAAGGAACCTCCATATTGTTCTCCATAGTGGCTCTATCAATTTACATTCCCACCAACAGTGCAAGAGGGTTCCCTTTTCTCCACACCCTCTCCAGCATTTGTTGTTTGTAGATTTTCTGATGATGCCCATTCTAACTGGTGGAGGTGATACCTCACTGTAGTTTTGATTTGCATTTCTCTAATGATTAGTGATGTTGAGCAGCTTTTCATGTGCCTTTTGGCCATCTGTATGTCTTCTTTGAAGAGATGTCTATTTAGGTCTTCTGCCCATTTTTTTATTGGGTTGTTTGTTTTTTTAACATTGAGCTGCATGAGCTGTTTATATATTTTGGAGATTAATCCTTCGTCCGTTGGTTCGTTTTCAAATATTTTCTCCTACTCTGAGGGTTGTCTTTTCATTCTGTTTATCGTTCCCTTTGCTGTGCAAAAGCTTTTAAGTTTCATTAGGTCCCATTTGTTTATTTTTGTTTTTATTTCCATTACTCTAGGAAGTGGGTCAAAAAAGATCTTGCTGTGATTTATGTCAAAGAGTGTTCTTCCTATGTTTTCCTCTAAGAGTTTTATAGTGTCCAGTCTTACATTTAGGTCTTTAATCCATTTTGAGTTTATTTTTGTGTATGGTGTTAGGCAGTGTTCTAATTTCATTCTTTTACGTGTAGCTGTCCAGTTTTCCCAGCACCACTTATTGAAGAGGCTGTCTTTTCTCCGTTGTATATCCTTGCCTCCTTTGTCATAGATTAGTTGACCATAGGTGCGTGGGTTTATCTCTGGGCTTTCTATCCTGTTCCATTGAACTATATTTCTGTTTTTGTGCCAGTACCATATTGTCTTGATTACTGTAGCTTTGTAGTATAATCTGAAGTCAGGGAGTCTGATTCCTCCTGCTACATTTTATTCCCTCAAGACTGCTTTGGCTGTTCAGGGTCCTTTGTGTCTCCATACACATTTTAAGATTTTTTGTTCTAGTTCTGTAAAAAATGTCACTGGTAATTTGATAGGGATTGCATTGATTCTGTAGATTGCTTTGAGTAGTATAGTCATTTTCACACTATTGATTCTTCCAATCCAAGCACATGGTATATAGCTCTCCATCTGTTTGTGTCATCTTTGATTTCTTTCATCAGTGTCTTATAGTTTTCTGAGTACAGGTCTTTTACCTCCTTAGGTAGGTTTATTCCTAGGTATTTTATCCTTTTTGTTGCAATGGTGAACGGGATTGTTTCCTTAATTTCTCTTTCTGATCTCTTGTTGTTAGTGTATAGGAATGCAAGAGATTTCTTTGCATTAATTTTGTATCCTGCAACTTTACCAAATTCATTGATTAGCTCTAGTAGTTTTCTGGTGGCATCGTTAGGATTCTCTATGTTAGTATCATGTCATCTGCAGGCAGTGACAGTTTTACTTTTTTCTTCCAATTTGTATTCCTTTTATTTATTTTTCTTCTCTGATTGCTGTGTCTAGGACTTCCAAAACTATGTTGAATAATAGTGGCGAGAGTGGACATAAATTTCTTGTTCCTCATCTTAGAGGAAATGCTTTCAGTTTTTCACCACTGAGAATGACGTTTGCTGTGGGTTTGTTGTATATGGCCTTTATTATGTTGAGTTTCCTTCTATGCCCACTTTCTGGAGAGTTTTTATCATAAATGGGTGTTGAATTTTGTCAAAAGCTTTTTCTGCATCTATTGAGATCATATGGTTTTTATTCAATTTGTTAATATGGTGTATCACACTGGTTGATATGCCTATATTGAAGAATCCTTGCATCCCTGCGATAAATCCCACTTGATCATGGTGTATGATCCTTTTAATTTGTTGTTGGATTCTGTTTGCTAGTGTTTTGTTGAGGATTTTTGCATCTGTATTCATCAGTGATATTGGTGTGTAATTTTCCTTTTTTGTAGTATCTCTGGTTTTGGTATCAGGGTGATGGTGGCCTTGTAGAATGAGTTTGGGAGTGTTCCTTCCCCTGCAGTTTTTTGGAAGAGTTTGAGAAGGATGGGTCTTAGCTCTTCTCTAAATGTTGGATAGAATTCACCTGTGAAGCCATCTGGTCCTGGACAGTCCTGGACTTTGGTTTGTTGGAAGAGTTTTAATCACAGTTTCAATTTCATTACCTGTGATTGGTCTGTTCATATTTTCTATTTCTTACTGGTTCGGTTGTGGAAGGTTATATCTTTCTAAGAATTTGTCCATTTCTTCCACGTTGTCCATTTTATTGGCATAGAGTTGCTTGTAATAGTTGCTTATGATGCTGTATATTTCTGCGATGTCCGTTGTAACTTCTCCTTTTTCATTTCTAATTTTATTGATTTGAGTCCTCTCCCTCTTTTTCTTGTTGAGTCTGGCTAAAGGTTTATCAATTTTATTTATCTTCTCAAAGAACCAGCTTTTAGTTTTATTGATCTTTGCTATTGTTTTCTTTGTTTCTATTTCATTTATTTCTGCTCTGATCTTTATGATTTCTTTCCTTCTACTAATTTTGTGTTTTGTTTGTTCTTCTTTCTCTAGTTCCTTTAGGTGTAAGGTTAGATTGTTTGAGATTTTTCTTGTTTCTTGAGGTAGGATTGTATTGCTATAAACTTCCCTCTTAGAACTGCTTTTGCTGCATCCCATAGGTTTTGGATCGTTGTGTTTTCATTGTCATTTGTCTCTAGGTAATTTTTGATTTCCTCTTTGATTTCTTCAGTGATCTCTTGGTTATTTAGTAACGTATTGTTTAGCCTCCATGTGTTTGTGTTATTTTACGTTTTTTTTCCCTGTAATTTATTTCTAATCTCAAAGCATTGTGGTTGGAAAAGATGTTTGATATGATTTCAGTTTTCTTAAATTTACCGAGCCTTGATTTGTGACCCAAGATGTCATCTATCCTGGAGAATGTTCCGTGTGCACTTGAGAAGAAAGTGTAATCTGCTATTTTTGGATGGAATGTCCTATAAATATCAATTAAATCTATCTGGTCTAATGTGTCATGTAAAGCTTGTGTTTCCTTATTAATTTTCTGTCTGGATTATCTGTCCATTGGTGTAAGTGAGGTGTTAAAGTCCCTCACTATTATTGTGTTACTGTCAATTTTCTCTTTTATAGGCGTTAGCAGTTGCCTTATGTATTGAGGTGCTCCTATGTTGGGTGCATATATATTTATAATTGTTATATCTTCTTCTTGGATTAATCCCTTGATCGTTATGTAGTGTCCTTCCTTGTCTCTTGTAACATTCTTTATTTTAAAGTCTGTTTTATCTGATATGAGTATTGCTGCTCCAGCTTTCTTTTGATTTCCATTTGCATGGAATATCTTTTTCCATCCCCTCACTTTCAGTCTGTATGTGTCCCTAGGTCTGAAGTGGGTCTCTTGTAGACAGCATATATATGGGTCTTGTTTTTGTATCCATTCAGTGAGCCTGTGTCTTTTGGTTGGAGCATTTAATCCATTCACGTTTAAGGTAATTATTGATATGTATGTTCCTATTACCATTTTCTTAATTGTTATGGGTTTGTTTTTGTAGGTCCTTTTCTTCTGTTGTGTTTCCCACTTAGAGAAGTTCCTTTAGCATTTGTTGTAGAGCTGGTTTGGTGGTGCTGAATTCTCTTAGCTTTTGCTTGTCTGTAAAGCTTTTGATTTCTCCATCGAATCTGAATGAGATCCTTGCCGGGTAGAGTAATCTTGGTTGTAGGTTCTTCCCTTTCATCACTTTAAATATATCATGCCACTCCCTTCTGGCTTGTAGAGTTTCTGCTGAGAAATCAGCTGTTAACCTTATGGGAGTTCCCTTGTATGTTATTTGTCATTTTTCCCTTGTTGCTTTCAATAATTTTTCTTTGTCTTTAATTTTTGTCAGTTTGATTACTATG
The DNA here is from genome assembly GCF_028023285.1 of Balaenoptera ricei. Lineage (NCBI taxonomy): Eukaryota > Metazoa > Chordata > Mammalia > Artiodactyla > Balaenopteridae > Balaenoptera > Balaenoptera ricei. The sequence continues at coordinate 59,271,427 of NC_082653.1, forward strand.
TGTCTCAGCATGTTTCTCCTTGGGTCTATCCTGCCTGGGACTCTCTGTGCTTCCTGGACTTGGGTGGCTATTTCCTTTCCCATGTTAGGGAAGTTTTCGAATGTAATCTCTTCAAACAGTTTCTCGGGTCCTTTCTGTCTTCTCCTTCTGGGACCCCTATAATGCGAATGTTGGTGCATTTAATGTTGTCCCAGAGGTCTCTTAGGCTGTCTTCATTTCTTTTCATTCTTTTTTCTTTATTTTGTTCCATGGCAGTGAATTCCACCATTCGTCTCCCAGGTCACTTATCTGTTCTTCTGCCTCAGTTATTCTGCTATTGATTCTTTCTAGTTTATTTTTCATTTCACTTATTGTATTGTTCATCTCTGTATGTTCTTTAATTCTTCTAGGTCTTTGTTAAACATTTCTTGCATCTTCTCGATCTTTGCCTCCATTCTTTTTCCGAGGTCCTGGATCATCTTCACTCTCATTATTCTGAATTCTTTTTCTGGAAGGTTGCCTATCTCCACTTCATTTAGTTGTTTTTCTGGGGTTTTATCTTGTTTCTTCATCTGGTACATAGTCCTCTGCCTTTTCGTTTTGTCTGTCTTTCTGTGAATATGGTTTTCGTTCCACAGGCTGCTGAATTGTAATTCTTCTTTCTTCTGCTGTCTGCCCTCTGGTGGATGAGGCTATCTAAGAGGCTTGTGCAAGCTTCCTGATGGAAGGGACTGGTGGTGGGTAGAGCTGGGTGTTGCTCTGGTGGGCAGAGCTCAGTAAAACTTTAATCTGCTTGTCTGCTGATGGGTGGGGCCGGGTTTCCTCACTGTTAGTTGTTTGGCCTGAGGCAACCCAGCACTGGAGCCTACCCGGCTCTTTGATGGGGCTAATGGTGGACTCTGGGAGGGCTCATGCCAAGGAGTATTTCCCGGAACTTCTGCTGCCAGTGTCCTTGTCCCCACGGTGAGCCACAGCCACCCCCCGCCTCTCCAGGAGACCCTTCAACACTAGCAGGTAGGTCTAGTTCAGTCTTCTGTGGGGTCACTGCTCCTTCCCCTGGGTCCTGATGTGCACACTACTTTGTGTGTGCCCTCCAAGAGGGGAGTCTCTGTTTCCCCCAGTCCTGTTGAAGTTCTGCAGTCAAATCCCACTAGCCTTCAAAGTCTGATTCTCTAGGAATTCCTCCTCCCATTGCCGGACCCCCAGGTTGGGAAGCCTGACGTGGGGCTCAGAACCTTCACTCCAGTGGGTGGTCTCCTGTGGTATAATTGTTCTCCAGTTTGTGAGTCACCCACCCAGCGGTTATGAGATTTGATTTTATTGTGATTGCGCCCCTCCTACCGTCTCATTGTGGCTTCTCCTTTGTCTTTGGATGTGGGGTATCTTTTTTGGTGAGTTCCAGTGTCTTTCTGTCGATGAGTGTTCAGCAGTTAGTTGTGATTCCGCTGCTCTCGCAAGAGGGAGTGAGCACACATCCTTCTACTCTGCCATCTTGAACCAATCTCTCATGCATCGATTCTCTTACAATTAAAAGCGTAAAATCATTACCTTTACAAAAATGTTTTTTAACACCAGTAAATAAAGCGATTAATAAGTTATCTTTGAAACACAGTGCAGAATTTAATTATCCTTGTCAGTTAAAAGAAAAATACAAATAAAAAATTTTATTGGGGGAGATTCATAAAGTATGTTAAACAGTTATATCACTGCACACACAGTGGATTAAAAATGATTTTTGTTGCTTGTTAGATATGTTCAAACTTCTGAAATTTTTAGCTGTCTGGCCCTATTACTTTCCAACATGGAGCCCCTTTTCTTACCACCCCCATGATACTTTCCCCAGTTGTCCTCAAACCATTCTTGCGCCTACTAAACCTTCTTTCTCTCCCTCACACCCACATTTTCTCTATTTTCCTCCTTTTCTTCTTCTAACCATCTCTCTTTCTTCCATTCTCTCTTCTGTCTCTCCTCCCTCCCCCTCCCTTTCAACAGTCCACAATTGATGTCTAATTCCCTCTAGGCTACCATGAGATACCTCCAACCCCAGCCTGCATGAGATGAGTTTTAGTTTGAATTCCCAGGCCTTGTTGGTATCACACATTCTTATAGGATTGTAAACAGTTCTGTGTTTGCAAACATCCTTGTTGACCTAACAGAGCAAAATCTGCCTCTGAGACTGCTAAGCAGGAATTCCCTCTCCCATGGGTAATTTTTCCTAGTTCCCAGTTGCATCATGACATTAGTGTTTACCTTAAGGGAGGAATTTTTGTCACATTAAAGAAAAATTCTCTATATTTGATACATTTGCATATCAAAAGTTGTCTTCTTATTTCACAGTTTTATAATTTTACTTCACATTTAATTACTACCCAAGATGTAAACTACTGTTTGCTCTAAAGGCTATGGGATTGATTATAGCAGATACATTTTACTTTTAAACCTTCTGTTGTTCACAGAAAGTCCAGTATCCACGCTTGAGTTACCTACGAAAGCTATTTCAATCTCAAAAGAGACAACCCCAGTGGCACAAAATGCAGCCCAGGTACTGATATGAAATGTTCTGTAAGGGATATTCATTCCAAATTGAGTGGAAGTACCCATTTTACTCATAAAGAAACATTTGGGTTACATTTCATCTTAGAAAGCACTTTAATATGCTTTTTTAAATGTGCTATTGTGAGTCTACTTATTTACTCAATTAAACTAATTTAATTGAATTTTCCAGAAGCTACAGAATTAAAACAACTACATTTTTTTAGGCCAACAACAAATTGGAAAAGATTTTTAAGAGTAATAACCATTGTTGATGAAGGTGGATGGAAATGGGTGTTCTCCTACACTCAACACTTTTCATGTTTGGGAACACAGGTTTGGAAATGAGATGGAATATTTCTCCAGAATGTCTGGGACCTAACCCATTCTGGATTAGTGATATTCCAGAGTGTAGAGATCTTAACTCTAAAAGAAGCTTATGCTTGAAAGAAACTGGATCCAGCCTCACGTGTCCTTGAAGCATCCTTTTGTTCTTATGATTTTGATAAATGGATTGAGGAATGGGAAATATATATTGTAGAACAGCAGTTGACCACTTAAAAAAAATCAGACCCCACCGATTCAGCTTGCTAAACTTTTTATAAATGTGTTTTAGGTTCTTGAGTCCTTTGAGCACCTGCCACCTCTCCCAGAACCACCACCACTATTACCCGAACTGGTAGACAAAATCCGAGACACACTTCCTCCCCAGAAGCCTGAGCTCAGAGTAAAACGGGTGCTGAGACCCAGGGGCATTGCCCTGACTTGGAACGTAACCAAAATCAATCCCAAGTGTGCCCCCGTGGAAAGCTACCACCTCTTCCTGTGCCATGAGAACCCTGATAATAAGCTAATCTGGAAGAAAATTGGAGAAATTAAAGCTTTTCCACTCCCAATGGCCTGTACTTTATCTCAGTTTTTAGCTTCCAACAAATATTATTTTACTGTCCAGTCAAAAGACATTTTTGGGCGATATGGACCATTTTGTGATATAAAATCTGTTCCTGGGTTTTCTGAAAATCTTACCTAAAAGTATGAAAAGTATTTGATAATTATATATTGTAGTACATTTTGTTTTTTCATACTTCAGTTGTTTACAATGTTTCTCTAACGCTATTTGATGTCTTAAAGGGCCAGTTCAGATTGTGAACCCTTTATACGGGGACAGTCCTCTTCCCTATGTTGTAAGTGGCCTGTAGTTTCATGAATTTCTGATTTGCATTCAATAAATACTTCCAATGGATATGTTCTAAGAAATACACTATCATGGACCCATGTCGCTAAGCTGTGTTAGGTACAATACGTTTGGTGACTGTGGAGCTACTGCTTCTATCAGAAGCCCTAGGATGTAAGCAACCACCATTTCCTCTCTTGAAAATCAGCTTTTGGTGACCTGCTTGTGGTCAGTATAGGTACAGGAAAATTCAGCTCTTTACTGAGGCCAGATCATCCTTGGGGTGCATCTCCACCAAGATTTTATGAAAATAGATGTCTTCCCATTCTGTTCAAATTCTAAGGGCTATTAATTTGTGCCCCTCCCTACTCCCCCCCCTTTTTTTTAGGCCATGTCAATCATTTAGGGAAATAGTCTAGGTTTTCCCGAAATCGGTTTGTATACTTACATACATAATAAAACTAGTTAAACGTTGTGTGCTGTGTACACAAATAATACAGTATCTCTTGTAAAATAAAAAATTACCCAACCTGCTATTTCAGTTGAGGAAAATGGAGTTGTCTGCCTTAGATTTAAGGCTTTAATTTGCTGATTCCCTAATGAGACCCTTTGCTTATTTCCTGGCTACCATCATTACTTACAACATAACACTAAGGGGCTCCCATAGATGTCCTGCTTACCTCTGTCTGAGGGAACACTGATGTGAGCTGTGGCTCCTACAAGTAGCCCAAGAAACTTGACGGGTGAGCAGAGTGGGTAAGTGTAAGTCAGGCCCTGATGGGACAAACCGTGGATAAGTAATACTAGGACACTGAGAAAACAGAAAAATAACTGTTAGTGTGAACGTCTGTTCAAGAGAGGCATTCTTTTCTGGTATATAGTGAAAGTTCAGGCCTCAGAGGCTCTGAGATTTAAAAAATTGAACAGGAATGGCTTTCCTTGGCATTTTGTGAATGCTGTCACATCTTCAGTCATCAATGAAGATGTTATTCTTCAGTCTCCTGTGTCTACCTTTTAAAACACTATGACTGAAAGAGCCAAATTCTGAGCTGAATTTGCAGAGATGAGCCGCCCTCTGTGAGGCCCTGTTTCAGGCTCGGAGCCGTGGAGCGTGTTCTGCAGCACAGGACGAGGCTTCACTTGAGGACACCTGCACCCGTGGGCTGCCGTCAACTAGCCATTCACTCACTAAGCGAAGCCGAAAGCCTTGATGCCACAACAAGACTTCGGTGTACATCAGCAGAGCGAAACTGCATCCTAACCAGCAGATCTTCTGGAATGTTGGTAGGTACACAAGTCTTAAGCAAAAGAGCTCTTCACAATAGTAGAATGAGGAGGAATGCTGATAGCAAGCAAACATCTCACAGCTGGTGGCCCAGAAAGCATTAATGTTTCTTGCCTTTTGGAGGGGCAGGAGCAAGATCTTCAACTGTTAACTATCAGGGACACCAGAAGAGAACCGGCCTGAGAACAAGACCCAGGACTGTACAGTTACATAGTACAAGGTGAACCCCCCACCTCCACCCAGGAAACGTTTCATGCGCTTTTGGTGGGAAACCTTTATGCCTCCTTTAAGCAACAGAACCAAACTCTTGATTGATGAGCTAAAATTGAATATATTGAGAAAAGGCTGTGGGGCGGTTCCTGGAATCAGCAGGGAGCTGAGAGACTCTCACTTGGAAAACAGGAAAGGGGAAAAAAAGATACTTTGCAACAAATTCCCATGAGGATTCAAACCTGGGACAGCTTATGCAATTTATACCCCATAATGATATGTTAAGATATTTTCTGCCCATTTTAAAGATGTGGAAACAGGTCCAGGGAGCTTGGTTGGCTTGCCCGAGTCACAGAGACCCAGCCCATTCACACACGGCACCCTGGTCCTGGGTTCCGGCTGTACACACAGGCTGTGCGGCCTCGTGGGGACAATGGGCAGAACAGAAAGCCTTCCCCACTGTCCTTGCTGCCTTGTGGTTCCAGAATCAAAACCCAGACATCAGATTGGCTTATCCTAGGGCATGTGTCAAAGCTGCAAGGTGAACAAGAAAGCAAACCTCTGGCATTTTTGGTCAGTGAGAGGTATACTCCGCTACTCTTGACACTCAGGGTAGGTGTAGTGGCTTTGGATGATGTCCATGTCGCTAAGCTGGAACTACCTTTCCCAGGATGTCCTTCCCTGGCTGGTTCAAGTTTAGCGGTGGTCACGAGACACTGCATGCAATTTGGAGCAGAAGCGAAACATCAGTTCTGTGTTTTAGGTTCTGAAGATAGATACAGGGCATCAGAGCGTGGAGGCTTCCATGCTCTGCTGGCTCACAGACCCACAGCTCCTGCCAAGTGCCTGGCGAAGTGAAGGGCACCTCTGTTTGCTGCTCTGTGCCTTTCCTATAGGCCATGTTTCCTGTGGCTTCGAGGCTGGAGGTAGTCACACACAGACGTGCTTCCAGTTTGTACTTGCTCTTGTCCGCTTCCTTCCTTCCTTCCTGACGGCCACCTGGCTGACCTCGCGCGACTCCAGACTCAACACTAGACCCAGAGGGAACAGGTTGCATAGGCTTCTCCACCAGCTCTCCCACACTGGGCCGAGTCTAGCCCCTCTGATCAGTTCCAAGTTCTATAGTTTTGATGGCTTCCTCACCAAGACCACAGGGCCCCCAGACAGAGGAGGCGCATCCTCACCCCGGGAGTTGAGTATCAGGGCAGTAGCTTGTCCAACTGTCCTGGACACTGAATGTCTCATATGTTGTTCTCGTGGGATAAGGAATTCACAGACAGACCCTGAGTCTGAAAGCCAGTTCCAACACTTACTATGAGGTCGGCATCTCTCTGAGCCTCCTTTTTCTCAATGTGTAGAATGCAGTGCTGACTCCTTCCTTCTGCCTCTTTCTCCCTCTCTTTCCTTGTTTAACTGGTTCTGCTGCCTGAGCTCAAGAGCCCTGATTCAGGGTCATTGTAAGGAGTTAACGATGTAACATAGAATACCTAGGATGAAGCAAGTCCTTTATTAGTAAATGGTAGAAAGCAAAAACATAAAACCTTTGCTGGGGATGGGTAAATTAGAAATACCTTGTTTCCGAGGTAACTGCTAATTTACTGGGCCAAAGGGTCAGCAGGAGATGGCATGTCACTCAGAGGTGGCCATGGAGATAGAAGAAAATTCTTCTAAAAATCATAATGTGAACACGTTTCCAATATGGAGATAGAGGCAGAGATTGGAGTGATGCAGCCACAAGCCAAGGAACACTGGAGCCACCAGAAGCTGGAAGAGCCTCTGGAGGGAGCACAGCCCGGCCAACACCTGGATTTCAGACGTCTCTAGAGCTATGAGAAAATACATTTCTGTTGTTCTGAGCCACCAAGTTTGTGGTAATTTGTTACAACAGCCCTAGGGAAACTAACACAAGCACTCTTCCCTGGGACCACGATTTGTTCAAAACGTGGACACCTGGCCCTTACCCCATATGCTGCGGAGGTGGGGCCTCCTGTGTGTTCCTAGACACTCATGTTGGCCGGGGGGTGGTTTTATGCCCCCAACATGGAAGATGCAAAGCCTCTGCCAATCATTTCACAATGTCTTCTGTCAGTGAGATGTGCCCGACATCGTGAAATCAGATGGTGGCTTTAACTGGTAGATGGCAGCTGTTGAAGAATAATCAGTATCAAGGCTTCAGAGAACAAAGAACCTTATTTGGGGTCCTAAGAATTGCAATTCGGGAGTCACAGATTCAGGTAAAACCAAAAGACTGTTCTGGGGAAGAGGGAGTCAGGGGCTTATAAAGGCAAAAGCCACTAGATTATTGTCTGGCGAGAATTATGACTGACGCAAAAAGGAAATATTTGTCTTTAAGGGATAGGCTGAAACGAGTTATTTAGGGTAAGGGTCTAATAGGTATCTTGAGCTTCTGGAACATTGTGCAGATGTTCTGGATGCCCGCATTAAGATACTAAGTGGTCAAAGGTCAGATTCCACCCGGAATGAGAGGTGCGTGAGTCCCACTTCCTCAACAGCCTCCTGGCTTCTTTTCAGAGAGCTCTCTTAGCAATACTCACTCCATCTTATTTTCCTTTGACACAGCTGAAGTGGCAAATGCTCAGAGATAGATAGACTTACATTACCTGTTACCACAAATCCAGAGGATAGAGTTAAATCATTGAATTTTAAAAATCAGGAGTCCTATAATGCAGACAAATCTAATTCAGTCAGTTCCTACCTTTCAGCCTCCTGAGATTTTCTCGGGGAGGATGTGGCTATTTGATTTTTTTTATCCGTGTTGAAAGGGATCAGAACATGCCACCACAAAATATGCCACTTTGGCGTAAGGATTATGTTGAGCTGAACGCATTTGAGAAAACCGAAGACACAGGAAGAGCTCGCTTCACTCCCCCTTTCTGCCTAAAATCAAGGCATAAATTTCCACTTGTAAAGGTGACATAAATTTCCCTCTGTAAAGGGGTTTCCCTCTCCAGTACCTGGAAGACCTGAGATGAATCTGCATAACAAACCCTATTAAGCAAACCTTTATCTGCTATATATTTCCTAGTCAACTTCCCACAATTTACCACCTCTAGGAGCCCCAATCCCTTTCCTTTGTCACTTCCCCATAATTTAATCGCCCTTTGTTAAAGCCCTCCAGGTCTAACCACTTCTTTGGGGTTTCACATGTTTTCTCTGAAACCTCTGTGCATGTAAAAATATTAAAATTTGTATTCCTTTTCTCCTGTTAATCTGTCTTTTGTCAGTTTAATTCACAGGCTCCATTCATAGCCCCTAGAAGGGAAGAGGAAGTTTTCTTCCTCTACAGTGTGAACTATGGGTGGTAGAACTGTGTTGGGGTAAAGAGTCCCACCCACTGGGATCTAATCCTCCAAATGCGCAAGCAAAGTCTGAGACGACAGAGACCACAGGAATTACGATGGGTGGTGGGAGAACTTAATAGATTAGCTATTTAGATGGTGGAAAAGAACAAACATTAGTTAAAACTCAAACCATCACTGGTCAACAAGCAACAACTCTTATACATAGACAATGAATTAATCATCCATATACCAGGATGTTTTTCTCAAATTTCTTTGAAAGGAAAATTTCTTATAATTTTTAAACTAGGGCCAGGGTTTTGTGAGATTGAAAGCGAGCAGGACCCTGCAGGGCCTTCCTGGTGGCAGATCCCTCTGTGTCTCCTGTTTCTTGTTTGTAGGAGAAAGGCTTCAGTCTCCTAGGCCTTCCCCAGGATCCAAAAAGCAGACTCAAGCAGTTACTAATTAGAGAAGTAAGGGAATGCAGAAACAAAGGAAAAGCAGTCCAGCAAGAAAAGTAATGATAGTTTAAACGATAGGTCAGCCATAAAACAGAGTCACAGGACCCCAGTTCCTCCTCAAGGGATATAGATAACAATCGGACACATATCCTTGAGTTGTTTTACAGAAACCAGGGCCTCACTGGATAGAAATTGCTGACCACAAGCACGTAGACCCCAGATTGGTTGGAGTCAGAAGGCTGATGGTTAAGATTGCCCAAACACCTCCCTGTTACCTCACCACCGACTAATCAGAAGAACATCCATGAGCTGATCATGTACCCTGCAACCCTCACCCCTAACGTTGCCTTTAAAAATCCTTCACTAAAAGCCATCGAAGAGCTTAGGTCTTTTGAGCATAAGCTGCCTGTTCTTCTTGCTTGGCACTGTGCAATGCACCACAACCTGGTGTCGGTAGATTGGCTTTGCTGTGTGTCTGGCAAGTGAACCCGAGTTCAGTTCAGTAACAAGATGGACAACTGTTTGTCAATGCCAGTGAAATAAAACACCTTAAAGATTGCAGTAAGTTGGATCAATAAAGATGATATCAGAAAACATATCTGTAGATGCTATGACTAACCACAGGGGCAAAGACACCTGAAGTTTCTTTTCCTTACTTTGACAGAGGGAAGTGACGTCTGATGTATGAAGAAAATATTTCTACACTCAAGATTTATTTAAAACGATTTCTAACCCAATTATGTTTCCCTGGATTTTGGCTGTAGAGGAATATATTAAATGCAGTTGGACAGGTTCGGATGGAATTTGGGCCAAGATAGTACAAAAGGCAGATCATATTTGATTTTTGCCATACAGAGTTTTAACTATTCACATTAAAGAGAGTATTGAGTTTTGGGGGGTTCCTAAAGATCTGAGTAATCTGTGGGATGGATGTCCAGAGTGCCTGTGAAGGAAGGATACAGATGCAGCACAGCTGGTTCTGTAAAGATAGCAAACGGCCAATTCTGGCCATGGCAAACTCTGCCACCATGGAAACCACACATGGTGGTAAGGATCATGGGGAGTGTGAACTACCCACAAATTGCCCCCATCACCTCCACAGCTTGAGGTCAGTTCCTTTTGAGCTAATTGTACTTATCTACCACTTCTCTCTCCATGAAAAAAAATTATCCCTTAGCCTGGGGATACTCACCCATGTCTTGCTCACAGACTGGGACCCATGTGCAGCAAGCAGAGATATTTGGGGTAGTTTAAGAAGTAAGATTGAGGGCCCTGTTTCAGGCCACATAGGCTCTGTATAAATGCAATTTGGTAAATTTGTGGGCAGGGGTTATTCGTCTGAGCGAAACAGAGGCCAAGCTTAGGTAGGCTGGATTGTAGCCCAAGACACAGGAGAAATTCTTAGCAGCTGTGTTAAGAGGTTTACGACATGGTAAAAGTTTGGTAAAGACATCAGCCCCGGCAACCCAAAACTCTATTTTCACCCATTGGTTACAATTTCACAGTGAAATATTCATGTGTTCATTCATCAAGGGATCTACCAGATTCCAGACACCGTGCCAGGTGCTAACATGGAGAACAAGGCTTATCACTGTCTCTGCCCTCTTGGAGCTGACCTAGTGGGGGGCACAGGAGACAAATGGAAAGTACACACATGAGATTTTCAGGGAGCAATGTGATGTGGTCCATATGAAAATAAGGAGGGAGATATGATGGGGGCAGTGGGGTTATGTGAGACAGGCTGGTTAAGAAGAGCTTCCTGGACGAGGAAGCACTTAAGCTGAGGGATGATAAAGAGAAAGGCATGAGAGTGCCTAGGGGAAGGGCTTGTGCCTGACCAAGAAGATTAATGCACATGGGGAAAGTCCTCTGAAGAAAAAGGATTTGGGTGTAAGAGCGGATCCCACAGGACAATGAAATGCAATGCATGACCCACAGTGGATCCTGGATTTAGAGGATATTATTTGGACCTTGGTGAACTCTATGGATAATAGTGTTAAATCACCTGAAAGTGATCATCGTATTCATCGCATTGGGCTTACGTGGGAGGACAGTCTTGTTCTTAGGAGATACTGCCGACGTCCTTGGAGGCAAAGTGTCTTGATGTCTGCAGCTGACACGCAAATGGCTCATAAAATATTTATACACATACACACATACAAAGAGAAAGATAAAAGCAAATGTGACAAAAATGTTAATAGTCAGTGAATCTAAGTAATGTTATTCTTGCAACATTTCTGCAGGTTGAAAATTTTCAAAATAAGCAGTGGGGGGACAAAACAATGGATCATGGACTCTTAGAGTCCACGTAGGGTCAGGTGAGACTACCCTCTAGAAATCCTGATTTAGCTGAAATCTGCAGAATGGGTAGAACTCACCAGGTTAAGTACATAGGGAAGGACATTTGCAAGAGGCAGGTGGTTCTGGACAGTCTGGTTTGGGGCCTGTGGGAGGAGGCTAGACCTCCTAGTACCTCCTAGGCCACTTGCCTCTCTCCCCTGCCTGGAGGTGGAGTCTCTCTCTCCACCTCCTTGATTCTGGGGAGATCTATGATTGCTTTGATCAATAGAATACAATGAAAGCAATGCTGGGCCAGCTCTGGGAGCCGGCCAGGCAGCTTCTACTTCCTGCCTCTTGGACACCAGCCACCACGTAAGAAGTGCAGCCACCCTAAGATTACCAGGCTGTGGGAAGCCCAGGCCATGAGACCCTGGAGGACAAGATGCCACATGGAGAGAGGGAGAAAGAAAGAGACAGGCCAGGGAGCACTAAGATGGCAGACCCGTGAGTGAAGAAACCATCTTTGGAGCAGATCCTGAATTGCAAATGCCCCAGCTGAAGCCACGTGGAGCAGACGAATAGCCCAACTGAGTCCTACCCAGATCTGGACCCACAAAACTGTAGGCAAAATAAGTTATTTTAAGCCACTATGTTTGGGGTTTGTTTATGAGGCAACAACAGCACCTGGGACACTGCTAGAGACTGTTGTCCATGTTAGGAAGTTTGGTCATCATCTTGGGAGTAACAGAGAGCCATTGAAGCCTTCAGGCCCGATGGGTGACAGGACCAGAGTGGAGGCTGTGGTCACTCTGGCTGCCACGTAGAAAATGGGCTGGGGGCTGGGGTGGGGGTGATGGGTAGGGGGGAACCAGGATGACAAATTACAAGTCCATCGCAATGGTCAGGGTGACACGACAGCAGCTGGGACTGGGTTTGTGGAAGTCATGTCCAGAGTCAGGGGAACTGAAGAACAAATCCTTTCCAGGGAAACATCAATGCACATACCAGCCCCAGACCCCAAGGTCCAGTTATTCTGTCCTGATGCCACTAAGGAAGCCAGAATAAATGTGCACACCCTTCTTCCTCCGGGAAAAAAATAACATGGCAGAAGGAAGTGTAGAATGACCACAAAAGGAATCACTGTAATGATTTCTCTTCTTTGGGGAATATCCGATTTGGGGAAAAAAAAAAAAAAAGATGGAAATTTTATCTGACCAGACCAAACCAAATTGTTTTGGTTTATGATTGGGATTGTAATTGAATATAGAAATGTATAATATCCAGGTCAGTAGCCAAATGTTGAGGCTTTGGAATGTTTGCGGTTTACTGCCTGCCTTCAACGTCACAAATTTCATCCCTACAAGACCTGAACGAACAGTTTGGAAAATTGGCCACCAGGTGGCAGTAATGCCCATTCTCCACCTTTCTGAAATTGAAAATAAACCTGCTTTTTGTCATGTTTGGTGTTGAAACCAATCGATTGTCACAAAACTACCAAACAACATATTTGAAATACGGTGCCAGTGTAGCGAGACTTTAGCTAATATTTAGGTATAGCACAGTCCTTTCTTCCCAGACCTCCACATTGATTCTCAGTTGATTTTGAGTCTTGAGTCAAAATTTTTAACTGGAATTGCTTCTCTAAGAGTCAGAAGCTCTTCCTTGACTGTGTTCTCTGCTCCAGAGCTTCAGTTCCATTTAGAAACAAAAGCCCTTGCAGGTGGATTTTATCATCCTCACTTCATTTCATCAAATTGGAATTGATGTAGATTAGAGGCAATTAGTTTAAGCTGAAAATCCAATGCAAGTCAAAAAAGACTCAGATCTCAGTGAGACTTTGGAAGCAACTTACCCTTAGTTGTCTGTGATGAAAATGTAAAGCTTTTCTGAGGGACTGGATTGAAAGTGGCAAAATGTATAGCATAGAAACGACTCACATTACCACCCCATCTCTGCTCCTCCCCTCTCCCCATGACAAGTCAAAACAGGACAAAGCTTTCCAAAACTCTGCAGCAGCATGTGGACATAGATTAAGAGAGAGCCTGGGACTTCCCTGGTGGCGCAACGGTTAAGAATCCACCTGCCAATGCAGGGGACATGGGTTCGAGCCCTGGTCCGGGAAGATCCCACATGCTGCGAAGTAACTAAGCTCGTGAGCCACAACTACTGAAGCCCGCGCGCCTAGAGCCCGTGCTCCGCAACAAGAGAAGCCACCGCAATGAGAAGCCTGCGCACCGCAACAAGAAGTAGCCCCCGCTCGCCGCAACGAGAGAAAGCCCGTGCACAGCAACAAAGACCCAATGCAGCCAAAAATAATTTAAAAAGAAGGCAAAATATTAGCATCTGTTTAAAAAAAAAAGAGAGAGAACCTTAGTTCCCAGAGTTGTCTAGTGGACCAGAATTTCAGCAGCAGGGGGGTTTATGGGAGGGGCCTGGGGTAGCCCACAGAATTGTGCTGTAGGCTAGAGAAGGCTCAGAAAGGGGCACAGAGAATAATCAAAGGGACAGGAGCTAATGGAGAGAATAAGATGCAGCTGCTTGAGGGCTGGGTTTTCCACCCTCACAAGCCTAGGAGAGAAATGTTGATTGACTTGGTTTGGGTCACGTGCCACCAGACACCCTGATGGATCGACCTGCCCACCCACTGGGAGGGAGAGATAATTCCAAAAGGAATTTGGGGTGTTGCTACCAAAGCAAGGGGAACTGCATATTAGGTGACCAGAAAGAAAGCAATCTGTGTCAACATGATTCACAGGTATTTTGAAAACCCGTAGACCATGAAGTGAGATTTCCTTTCTTTTTAAAATTTATCATTTTTGATTGGACTGCAGGTCACTGCATTTCCAAACCACCTCTGAGGTCTGTTTATCCTGCTCAGTGAGATAAAGAAGAGAACCAGCAGAGAAGAAAGGAAGTTCAGGTTGGATGGGCCAGGACCACCTCTTAATTTGGGCTGTCTGGCCTGGTTTTCAGTGTTAAGCATCCCATGAAATACTCCCAGCTGTGATCCACCAACATCGTTTGGTCCAAATCCCTGGAGAGCTCGATAAGATGGCCGATTCCAGGGCCCCACCCCTTGAGGGTCCCACTCCACAAGTCTGGGGTGTGACCCAGGAATCTGTATTCTCAACATGCTGCCCAGGGAATTCCAAGGCAGCAAGTCCTTGGACTAGACTTTAAGAATCAGCCCCCTACCCCACCCCTTCCCCACCAGCAAATTATAAAGACTTTTTCACGTACAAGGAGACAGAAATTTAGGCTGAATTTGAAATCAGTTGAGCTGCTGGCAAAATCTGGCAAATCACACATTTTGCTCACTGGCTCTCTGCCTCCTTTGCCAGAAAACAAGCCAAGCAAGACGGAGGCTGGAACTGGAGGCTGAGTCATCCATCCTTTAAATAAGCACTCTGGTTACTGCGTCAACTCAGCCAGGGGCAGGGAGGCTGCAGGCCACACCTTGCTAACAAGCGGAGGCAATTCTCCGAGGCTGGCTGTGTGCAGTTCACACTGAAGGCTCCAGATCCCGGCTTGGAACTCCTATCAGCCCATCTCTCCCATTAATCCCTTGGGAAAGCCTTCCGCTCCAGCAGCTGCTCCGCATGTTGGGTCCACACTTTCCGCCTCTTCCTGGAAGAGCCTGGAGGCTCCTCCTCCAGGAAGCCCTTCTGATTCAGTCCCCCTGTTTTCAGCCTCTGCCCACCCTGGAGCCTTCAGCACTTCCCTGAACCACCCGTTTGAGCCTGTCTTTTTTTTTTTTTTTAAGTTGTGGTAAAAAATTTTATTTTTTTCATGACATAACATGAGATTACCCTCTTAACAAAGTTTAAGTGTATGGAACTATACCGTTACTTATAAGGACTATATTGCACAGCCTCTCTAGAACTTTTCCATCTTGCAGGACTGAAACGCTGAACCCATTGAACAGCAACTCCCATCCCCCCTCCCCAAGCCCCTGGCAACCATCCTTCTACTTTCTGTTCCTATGAATTTGACCACTTTAAATACCTCTTGTAAGCGGTATCAGATGATGTGGAGAAAGAAATGACAGATGAGTGGAGAAAGAAAACGTGATACGTACATAGGATGGGATATTATTCAGGCACGAAGAAGAAGGAAATCCTGTTGCACGCTACAGCGTGGATGGACATTATGTTCAGTGAGAGAAGCCAGCCCTGCGAGGTCAGCTTCTGCCTGAGCCTGAGTGTCGTTCACCTGAGTTATAAGGCGGCACATTAGAATCACCTGGAGACCCTCAACAATCTCCACACCTGGCTGCTCCCCAGACCAAGGAGATGGCAACCTCTGCAGGATCCAGCCTTCAGAAGCCTCCCAAGTGATTCCAGCATGTGGCAAGGTTGAGAACCCAAGATTTGGAGTCAGAAAATCTAATTTTAATCCTCAAGTTTGCCGCTTACTTGGTAGGTGGGCTGGGCCCAGTGACTTGATGATAATAAAAGATGAATAGCCCTCACCGAGCGCTGGGTGTAGGCCCCCTGCTGTTGCTGTCACAGCTGTTCCCATTTTACAGGCAGCAGAGCCCCAGAGAAGTCAAGCAGCTTGCCTGAGGTCACACAGCAGGAAAATGCCGAGACCTGGTTTGAAGGCAGCCAGCCAGCTCACCAGGAAGAGTTAGCCCTGGCGTGCAGGTCTCATTGGTCCTAGTGAGATATTTCCAGACATCACACCTTATTCTGAGAACGTCTGGGGACCTTTCAGGGTCCTTTTTCTCAGGACAAAAGACCATCCACCCCAGGAGACAGAGGGTAACAAAGAAGGAAAGCGGGCTTCAGGAAAATGCACACCTAAGCACAACTAAGAGGACAGAGGCATGGCGGCCACCTTGTTACACCCCGTTCCCCATCACCATCTCAGCGTCAGACTAGGCATGTGGGTGCTTTCCTGGCCGGGCTCTCCTCTCCAGCAGCACTCATCTCTGGACGAGGCAGCAGCACGTCATTGCAATTTGACTTCCCCTCCTGGCAAAAAAGAAAAAAAAAAAAGAAAGCTGTTATTTAAGGGAACCCTGTGCCAAGGTCAAGTCACACCTCTCTTTCCTCACATGTGTCCAAGTCCCCCGTGAAATTACACTGTTGTCCTTCTACAAACGCGGAGAGGCAAGTCTTTCCTGGTTCCTCCGGTCTCTGTTTGTTCTAGTTGATGACAAATATTGAGCTAATATGCAGTTTAAGCTTTGGACCAGGAACATCCTGTGCTGTTCAGAGACGGGCCAGGGGCCACGGTGGGGTGGGCTGGCACTGGCTTCTCCTTGTTTCCTCTCCCAGTGGCCTGACCTGCTCTGGACCCTAGTGGCCTCCTCATGGTTGCCAATCACCGTATTTCCTGGTATATAAAGCCCTACCAGTGGAGGTTCCCAGCTGCGGGCAATTTTGCCTCCCCTCCCCAGGGGACATCTGGCAATGTCTAGAGACATTTTGGGTTGCCACATTCGAGGGGTGCAGTTGGCATCTAGTGGGTGGAGGCCAGGATGCTGCTAAACATCCTGCAGTGCACAGGACAGCCCCCCACAGCTGAAAACTATCTGCCCCCCCCATGTCAATTGTGGCAGCGTTGAGAAACCCTGACATAATATGAAGCTCTTTCAAGGAAAAATTTTGAGAAAAAACGTTCACAAGTACTTTTCATAATACAATTATTCAAAATGCCTTCAAAGTGGTTTTGCACTTAAAATATATTCTTCTTCTCATGCAAGAATAGTAAATTCTACACTGACATCCAGCTGCAAACTGTAAATCCCTCTCAATGTTGTAATATTCTACTAGCTGAAAACAAGAGTACAAATTTTAAAACTGAGCTGAAAATTAATAAATTGAGCTCAATGAAAATAGCTACATAGCCATGTCTGTAGTAATAGATTAAACTTTAAAGCAGTGAGGAATAACTCACATTGGCTTTTATCAGCTGTCTTGTATTTGGCTGAATTGTATGTGAAAGAAAAAAATCTTTGCTACGGTGCTTTATTGCTCTGTTGTGTTGCCACACACCACCACTGGGAGGTGGTAGTATTACCTTCTATTTCACTCCCTGGCCACTTGGCCTGTCGATGCCCATAAAGCAAATGCATTGGAAGCAGGATAATTTTTGGACACATATGTTTTGGAGGGAGGATTAGAGATTCATATTCATGTCTATACATAATATACTTCTTGTTCCAGTGTTTACCTCCAAATGTAAAATGAAAACCCATCTGTACATAGGTCTGATCCCTTAAAAATGGTTTGCAAACTTTTGTGATCATCAGAATAAACTGAAAGGCTTATAAAATTCAGATTCTGGGTCATGCCCTTAGAGATTTAACAGGTTTAAAATCTGCACTTTCACAAGTATTCCATCTGTGCCCTAAATGGTTCAACTGTTTCACACACACATGTACACACACACATTGTTCTCTATTGCATGGCCCTAATTGGAAGCCTGCAGTAATAGATTACATCAATGGCCCCAATCTGCTCCCACCCTCACCTCCCCATCTTCATCCTTGTATTCCTCTCACTGAAGGAGGGAGTTGATTTCCCCTCCTGTGAACCTGGGTAAGATTTGTAAACTGCTTGGCCAGTAGAAGGCAGAGAAGTAATGGTATCTTAATTGCAAGCCTAGCCCTTAAGAGGCCTTATGTTTCCACTTGCTCTCCTGCATCTCTGCCATCATATGAGACTATACCTGAGTCAGTCTGATACAGGACAGGAGACATATGAACAAGGTTGAGTTGCCCCAGCCACTTCAGTCAAGGGCATTATCAGCCAACACCCAGACCTGTGAGCACATCCAGCCAAGGTCAGCAGGGCTGCCCATCCAAACTCCAGCTGATCCCAAACACGTGAACAATGAACACTGATTGTTGTATGCCACCATGCATTGTGGCTATTTGTTACCCAGCAGTAGCTAACTCACCAGGTGCTGTCTTGCAAGCATCCACTGTAGATCAAAGGAGGCGACTTTTGGGGATCCGAGATACCAAAGGAAAAGGCTTTGCCTCCTTGCTCTACTTAACCGTTCTTCCCATCACTTTCCCACCAATAAACTGGGCACACCAGTGTCTGCTCTCTCTATTTGGTGAGTGGTCATGAGAATCAAATTAAATGATACAATTCATATGAAGGTGCTTTGTAAACTGGAGTTCTGGGTATCTCTGGAAGCACAATGTTCCCTACGTGGTGCCAGGTCCTGTATATGCATTACCTTATTTAATCCTTACAACCGTGTATCCTAACTGGCCCTGCTGCCCAGTCCTTCCTGCCCTCAGCCCTCCTGATACAGGTCTTAGCTTAAACGTCATTTCATCAGTGACTCTGTCCCACATGGCCTAGGTTGCTCTCTTTACATGACAGTATTTCCTTCGCAGATTATATGCCAATTTGTAATTTTATTTATCTTTTTTCTTGCCTATTGTCTGCTCCTCTCCCCCACTATAATGTAAGCTCCGTGAGCACATGGGACTCTTCTGTCTGGTACATCTTTGTGTCTCTGGTGCCTAGCCCAATGTGTGGCACATAGTAGGTGCTCAACAAACATTGGGTGAAGGGGAGACCAATGGAGTAAGCATTACCCTGGTTTTGCAGACTAGGACACGACGTTTAAAGAGTCTAAGTAGCTTACTCAAGCCTCTTGGCTCCTAATTGCAGAGTTGGATTGGAACTGTGGTTTACACTGCCTCCCAGGGAGGGTTTGGTTGGTCGCAGAAGTCCTGGGTCACGGCCTTGGGTGGGGGCAAGAAAAGCAGCGATCAGAACAGAAAAAGGCAAATGAAAGCTCCTTCCCCCTGGGCGATGAGTCAGAAACCTCAGCTTCTTAAAGCCAGGCAGGCTCTGTAATTAGCGTGATCCAGACACCTGGCAGAGACGCCGCTGTGTGGGGTTACACAACGCACCTCATCCAGCCCCTTCCACCCGGGTCCCTGCAAGCCCAGAAGCTCAAGTGGGAATTGTGCTCAGAACGGGGTGAGAGGATGGGGCATGATGGGCTTTCTTGGAAGCTGGAAGCATCTGATGATACACCCAGGTGTGGCTAAACCAAAGTATATATTTCTAATCTCCTGTTGGATTGGGATGTCCTACAAGGTCATCTTGAGAGAGGAAACCCAGTTCAGAGAGACGAGACTCAGGGGAAATCTGACACGGGAGGAACGAAGCACACATGTGAATTCCCTTGCACCGGTGAGGACATCAGCGTTCACGCTTTCTTGTATTACATATATCCTCCCCCAATGCACCCATATAAGAAAGACAAGATTGGCGGGGGTTGTGGTAGGTGGAATCACGGCCCCCCGAGATGTCCATATTCTCATCCCCAGAAGCTGTGATGTGTTACTCTACATGGCAAAAGGACTTTGAAGATGTGATTAAGTTAAGAATCTTGAGATGGGAAGATTATCCTGGATCATCATGGTGAGCCCAGTGTAATCACAGGGCCCTTCTAACAGGGAGGCGGGAAGTCAGAGAGAAGATGCTTTGAAGATGGAAGGAGGGACCATACACCAAGGAATGTAGGTGGAAAAGGCACATACTCCCAAAGGAAAGAAATGAATTCTTCTCCTGGAGCCTGTAGAAGGAACCAGCCCTGCCAACGCCCAGTGAAACTAATCTGAGACTTCCAACCTGAAGAAATGTGAGATAATAAATTCACGTTGTTTTAAGCCACTGAGTTTGTGGTCATCTCTTAAAGCAGCATCAGGAAACCACTACAGGGTTAAAAGTAAACTGCAAGGCAAATACTCCCAGTGGTACCCAACTGATTCACGTGGTACCTGAAGTCATATCACGTAAGAGGAATATTAGCCATAAAAAGGAATGAAATTGGGTCATTTGTAGAGATGTGGATGGACCTAGAGTCTGTCATACAGAGTGAAGTAAGCCAGCAAGAGAAAAACAAATATTGCATATTAACGCATATATGTGGAATCTAGAAAAATGGTACAGATGAACCTATTTGCAGGACAGGAATAGAGACGTAGATGTAGAGAACAGACATGAGGACGTGGTGGGGAAGGGGAGGGTGGGACGAATTGGGAGAGTAGGGTTGACATTTATACACTACCATGTGTAAAATAGCTAGCTAGTGGGAACCTGCTATAAAGCATAGGAAGCTCAGCTCGGTGCTCTGTGACAACCTAGATGGGTGGGATGGCAGGGGGCATGGGAGGGAGGTCCAAGAGGGAGGGGATATAGGTATACATATAGCTGATTCACTTCATTGTACCGCAGAAACTAACACAACATTGTAAAGCAATTATACTTCAATTAAAAAAAAATGAGGAAGTGATCGTCTTCTCCGTTCTCTGACTAGCTTTCTGATTAGGTCAAGTACGTATGGTCCTGAGCATTTTTAACACCTACACATCTGCTACTAACCTCCTTTCTGAATTAAGAAAGAGCAGTCCTCAGGCTCAAAAAATCCTGCAAACAACCATTTACAATATGCATTTAATAACATTCTTGTCTTTAATCGTATCTCATTTTTAAACTGGGTCACTAATGACAACGGATGCTAATCTCCAACTTACTCTAGAACTCTGAAATTTCAAAAAATCATAAATTTAGTTTTTCTTCTGAATAAATGTACTTATATAAAAAGAGTTGATTTAAGGAAAAATATTCAGCGAATAATAATGTAGTATGTACATACATATGAGCAAAGAGCATGTGGATGGGATATGGATCAATAAAGTTTGGGAAGCACTAGCTTGGCTGTGGGTCAATAGGGAACTGGGCTTCTGATGGGATTTAGCAAGCATTGGCCTTTCTGTTTGCCCAGTATCTGAGTTTCCTTCCTTCGTTTGGGGCATTCCCTTCCTTCTGAGTCTCGGTGGGCTGCAGAACTTACCTCCCACTGTAGAAACTGAAGATGCTTGCTAATCATTCCCAGCCTCCCTTGCAGTAAAGCCATGGTCACGTGACCCAGCCTTCACCAATCAGATGCACCATATCCGGCTCCGAATCTAAAGAAGTAGGGGTAGCACAGATACTTTCCATAAGATCAAGTTCTTGGTGCAAGAACTTGGTGTCATGTTGTGGTGACAGCAGTGGTTTCCTCAGCAAACTGTGCTCTGTGGGGGGGATGGCTACCTGATTTCCTTTTAATGAATTCCTTTTCTATTTAAATCGACCAGTCGCTATTGCTTGCAACTAAGAACCCTGATTTATACAGAATGTGGTGCTACGAGCAACAGACACAGGTGGCAGAGCAGAGGGCAGCTGTGACCCGCTTCCCATGCTGGGAAGCAGTGGCCCTGACATTGCTATTGCAAAACTTTTGATTTACACCAAGGTTTGGCAAACTTTCTGTAAAGGTTCAGCTAGTAAATGTTTCATGCTTAGGTCATATGGTCTCTTCTGCCGCTACTCAGCTCTGCCTTTGAAAGCAGCCTTGAACAATATATAAATCAGTGGTTGTGGCTGTGTGCCAATAAACCTTTGTTTACAAAATCAGGTGGTGGGCTGGGTTTGGCCCTTGGGCCATGGTTTAACCCTGGTTTTAAACTGTCACCTGTTTTACACCAACCATGTACCCATGGATGTTGTGAGCATCAGAAAAACTTGTAGAAACACATCAGGATGTTGCCATGTTCAGCTTCTTAGAGCCTTGAGTAAGTTCCTACAACAAAAAGTCAATCTTGGGTCAAAGATGGTCCATTTAACAACAAAAATGGAAGAAAATATGGCTTTATTGAAACTCTTTCTGCCTGAGGCCTGCAATCTAAATTGGTGGAGAATCCAATGATTTGGAGATTTGCAGGGATAAGCAAGTCAAATTCTGAAGCAGGGGCTGGTAAACTTTATTTGTAGAGGGCCAGACAGTAAATATCTTAACTGTTACAGGCCACATAAGGTTTTTGTTGCATATTCTTCTTTGCATTTTTAAAAATAACTCTTAAAGAATGAAAAAGCATTCTTGGCTTGAGGGCCATAAAAAAGGCAGGGCTTTGGCTAGCAAGCCAGCAGTTTGCTAAGCCCTGCTCTAGACTAAGGGTCCATGGTGTGGAGGCAAAAAGCTTAGCAAAGACATATGGGATGACGGGAAAAGATATGCCAGATCCTCAAGCATTCTTCACCAGACAAAGGACAAGCCTGGGGACATAGCTTGGATCGAGGGCTTGAAGAGACAGAGTCATAAGACTGGGAGGCAGACAGAGAGAACAGACTTGTGGTTACCAAGGGAGAGGGGTGGGTGGGGGAGGGGTGGAGTGGGAGTTTGGGATTAGCAGATGCAAATAGTATATATAGGACGGATAAACAACAAGGTCCTACCCTGTAGCACATGGAACTATATGCAATACTCCGTGATAAATCATAATGGAAAAGAATATGAAAAGGAACGTATATATATGTATAACTAAATCATTTTGCTGTACAGCAGGAATTAACACAACATTGTAAATCAACTATACTTCAATAAAATAAATTAAAAAAAAAAAAAAGACTGGGAGGCAGGAATTCTCAGGCTCAAAGATGAGGTCCACCTCATTCGTATAAGACTGTAAAGCAAAACCACCCTGATACACTGCTACTGGATTCCTGACTGTCAAAATTCGTGTGAAGGGGCTTCCCTGGTGGCGCAGTGGTTGAGAATCTGCCTGCCAATGCAGGGGACAGGGGTTCGCGCCCTGGTCTGGGAAGATCCCACATGCCGCGGAGCAACTAGGCCCGTGAGCCACAATTACTGAGCCTGCACGTCTGGAACCTGTGCTCCGCAACAAGAGAGGTCACGATAGAGAGAGGCCCGCGCACCGCAATGAAGAGTGGCCCCCGCTTGCCGCAACTAGAGAAAGCCCTCGCACAGAAATGAAGACCCAACATAGCAATCAATCAATCAATAAATCTTTAAAAAAAAAAAATTCGTGTGAAAATAAATGTTTGTTGTTTTAACAAAAAAAAAGTCCAGATAAGAGCTCTGGTTGGCTTGGCCTTCCATGGCCAAAGGAACCGAGAACCTCCTGTGACTATCCAACCCTGAGGTGCTTCTGAGACCCTAGGCTTCATGCCCACAGGAAGGAGGGAAGGGCGTCCTCCCCACTGCCCGTCTTAGATACAACCCTGGAGGACTGCGGACTAGAGAGATGGTCCCTCTGAGCGGAACCAAGGGCCCTGCATTGACCACGCCCGGATCTTACTCCCCACCAGGGAAGGGCGTTCTTGGTGTTGGTAACCAGCACTAAATGTGCGCCACTGGGCATTGATGTTCATTCTGCTCATCCGGTTTCCAAAGGGGAACATTTATGGTAGGGATCCTGTTCCTTTTCCTCCATTCTATATTGGGTGCCTTGACATGACATGTCAAGTATATGACAACTTTTACTCAGAGGTTGCTGGGCCATGAGGAGACACACTGGGCCTGATGAGAGGATATTAACACATCACCAAGTGACCCTGGAGTGCTTGTGACTTCAGGGTGTGTACCTCCCAGGAAGGGGTTGGTTCATTTCATGAATGTATAAGAATTTTTAAACCTCTTATAACGTTGTGCATGGATTTAGACAGCAAAGGGATGGACTTGAGCAGATAATTTGGTTGCCCAGCTCACAGTCAATCCCCTCTTTTCTTTCCTAATAGTGTGGTTCGTAAGTCTATCCCTCACTGAAGGAATCTGACCCCCAGCTCGGAGGCCAATGCTAAGCGTGGTAATTTAATTACCTCTGCCAGTGATTGGGTTAAGCGTGAAAACTGGAATCCTCAAGCCAATGACACCAGGGAGAGTTTGCTAAAGGGCTTCTGGGAAATCTCTTCTTGTTCCTAAAAAAAGACCTAGAAAAAAGACAGTTCCTTCTTACCTGATTAAACCAGGGGATGGATGGCAACATTTTCTACTAGCCAGAGAGTACTGAAGGCTTTGCAGGCCATGTGAATTGTGTGGTAACTCTGCCACTATAGCGTGAAGACATCCATACCCAGTATCTAAACAGACGCGTCTGTGTTCCAACAAAACCTTCTTTATGGACACTGACATTTCAATTGCATATAATTTTCATGTGTCACCAACTACTATTTTTCTTGTCACTTCTTTGGGGGGGAAATTGGGACTAAAATAGTCTAGATCAGAGCAGGGACTAAGTTTATCATGATGTACCTGACAACTAGCCCAGTGCTTATGCCATAATTTGTACACAAATGTTTGGTGAATAAATATTTACAAAATCCTTGTGATGAATTGACCCCTTTATCATTATAAATATTTATGTACCCAACATCGAAGCACCTATACAAAGCCAATATTAATAGATGTGAAGGGAGAAATTAGACAGCAATACACTAACAGTAGGGGACTTCCATACCCCACTTTCAACAATGGATAGATCATCTAGACAGAAAATCAATATGGAAACATTGGATTTGAGCTACACTTGAGAGCAAATGGACCTGATAGAACATTCCATCCCACAGCAGCAGGATACACTTTCCTCTCGAGTGTACATGGAACATTCTCCTGGATAAACCATATGTTATGCCACGAATATTTGGTGAATGAATGATAGGTTGATTTCCTGACTGGAAGAAACATAAAACTGAGTGCTCTGGGGTGAACACTATCTACTTGCCACATGGAAAAAAAACAAAAAAATCTAGAAACACGAAGAATATAGACAGCAACCCCTGTGTGGAGACAAGGAAATGTGGGTTCCCGAGATAGAGCGCTTTTACTACTTTGGGCATTCCTTAGGTTAAAATGAAAGCGCTCTCTCTCTGGTTGAATTTTTCTTCCTTCCTTCCTTCCTTCCTTCCTTCCTTCCTTCCTTCCTTCCTTCCTCTCTCTCTCTTTCTTTCTTTCTTTTTTCTGGAGAGTGCGCTATTACAATAGTCTTATTTTCATCATCACCAAACTCTTTAAAGCAAAAGTCTTACTAAATACAAACTGAAGAACAGGACCGGCTACATAACGTGCGGAGACCATCACAAAATGAAAATGTGGGGCTGTTTTTGTCCAAATATCATTAAGAATTTTAAGACAGGGCTAGCAGATCATTAACCAAGCATGGGGGCCCTTCAAGGTGTTGGCTCCTGTGCCACTGCCACTCATTCGTCCAGGAAGCTGGCCCATGAAAACCGCAGAGGGAGTGGGAAATTGTCCTATGACCAATCGTCAGACATCCCTGGCTCACTGTAAAAGCCACATGTTATGATCTTGAGGAGAAATCAAATGACCCCTTGCCACTCCAGACAGCAGCTTCTTCCTCTAGATACTGGCACCGCTGGGAACATTAGAGTCTGTTGCTCCGGGCAATTTGGTTTTAAACTTTATTTTTCAATGTACAGTTTCAGATTATACAAAACATAGAAAATGGACTACTTTAAAGGCACATTAAGTAGAAAGTATCTAACTACCCTAAAATCACATTTGTCCCCCGACCAAGATTCAAACTTAATCTCTACGCCTTTCCCTAGCATCTCCCCATCACCACTGCCCCCCAATATACAAAACTATCCAACTTGCTGTATTGCAAGTAACCTTTCAACTATTAGCAAGTTTAGTAATTCCCACCCAGGCAGATTTTAAATGATGCTACAGCTTCTATTCAAGCTACCGTGTTTAGTGTGCTTACGTATGGGCTTGGGGGTCTAGGTTTCTTCATCACCAGTGAATATAGAGCATCCTAGGACTTCAGCCTGATTAGGGATGCGCACAGGCACACAACCCATAGCACAGAGTGTGTGGCAGGGTGGGGGGATGTCTCCAATTTCCCTGTATTCGGGTATGCGCAACATTCACGCAGAGCAACAAATCAAGCATTCTCCAAACTCATTTGAACAGAGACCCGAAGTAATTTTAATGCAAGTAACAAAAATGAGTTAGTCTGTCTCCATCCATAGCCCCTCAATGAACGAATTACAGTACTTTATAAAAATGTCCTAAAATATGCAAACTATAGTTCCCTCAAATGCAGTTGTTACCAGTAATATATTTGGTCCTAATATTCGCTTCTTGGATGTCTTAGCTAATTGTCTTTGTTGTTGTCTGTGAATAACTGATCATAAGCACCAAGTAAGGGCTGAACCTACTGACGGGTAAGAAGGCTGGGTACTTTCTCACTCATGCCATCCCCTCTTTCCCACCTCCCCAGGGCACGTCACACCACAGGGGGAAAGGCAGCACTCCTGTTTCGCAAAAAGCCCCGGCATCACAGATGGACGTGGGCGCTGAATGCTAAACAGTAGTGGAGACCAGCCAGGAAAATCCATGGGTCATTTCAGATACCCACTCCTGAAGTTTTTTGGGGAAGGAAATTCATGCATTGCTTGGGGATAAGGCTTTCCAGATTTCTGGTTCTAAGGGGTTTTGTTTGTTTCCATTGTGACTACCAGGGAATTATAGAAAAGCCGCCTGAGCAGAAAGCTTGGGGCACTTAGACCCACCTTCCTCCACGAGGTATACGAAGCATCCTGCCAACCCCAGGGGTGTGACCCGCACTCCTACCCAAAACAGGACTAATGACAGTTTTCCATTGAGGCAAGAAGTGACCATTTGTCCTGCCTCTGGCCCCATGTCCCCCTGTACTGTGCTGGTGGCCTCCCTGTGGGAGGGGCCCTGTCTCAGGCAAGATGTCTGGATTTGCTTGCCCCTGTGTTTTCAGAGCCTTGCACAGTGCTTGGAACACAGTAAGCATTTAATATTCTGTTGAAGCCGAATGAATGAATGAGTGAATGGGTAGATGGAGAGAAAACCCAATCCTGCACTAAAGAGGTATCCACGGTGGCCCTAAACGACTCAAAGCAGGCATTTCCCCAGCTCCACTGGAACTGCACTGAGGGCAAACCACTGCCCCACGTAGCAGAAGGTCAGTTACATGGTGCCAGTGCTGACATGCGCAGACGGGTCCCAGGCGCACCTCCCCGCAGCAGGCTCACGACACACAAGGGAAAAGACAGTGAGGTGCAAAGAGCTTCTCCCGTAGGCACTTCCCGAGGTCCCCGCATTGCCACACACCTCACAGCACTGAGGACCAGCTCCCCAGAGCCCTACCCCTCAGTACAGTCTCTGAATCCCTGGCGGCACTTACCCAGACCCTAGCAGGCAGCATCTCCCGAGAGGCACTTGTACCCACTGAAGTTTGAGAACCACGGCAATCTGGGACCCTCCCAGGGCTTCGTTCGCTGTCAGGACCCTGGGCCCCTCCAGGGAAGGAAGTGTTCTCCGGGTGTAACGCACACAGCACCGCCCCATCAGTGCCACCTTGCTCGGGCTGAGTGGAGTGATATTTAGGCTGATCTAAATCCTAAATGCTTTTCACAGGCAGGCATAGGGCAGGTTCCCTCCCGCCCACCCCACGGGCCTCTCTTCTGAATCCTTGGTTGTGTTCTCTGCAGCCTTGACTGCTCTTTGTAATTCGTTTTCCTAATTGGTTTTTAATCTGTCTCCTCCGCTAGACAATGAGCCCCACGAGGAGAGAGACTGTCTCGACATGGTTTCCCCTGTGCCTGGCACAAGCATCCCATCATTTATGTTGACGGATGAACGAAGGAATGGTGAATGGTCCTCTGAGGCTCCAGAAATGGGGGTTAGTAGAGGCCAGGCAGTCTTGAAGGCAGGCCAGGGAGAGAAGGAAAAGGCCTCCTGAATTCGGGTAGGGAGGAGGCTGCACCCCCATCCCAGGGTGTCTGGCTATCGGGATCAAGGCCTGGGACTGGAGTTTGGGTGGTCCAGATGTGAGCAGCGGTGCAAGAGACAGTGAAGAATGAATAGCTGATGGAGGCCAAGGTTTGGGCCTCCAGTGGCGTCTAGACCCACCTCCCCATCTCGACATGATGAGATCTTTAACATTTGTGAGGCAGCTCTGCTCACCTGGCCCTGGGACCGTGGTCTTCAATCTTAAGGCACCTGAGCATCACCAAGGAGCTTGTTAGAAATGCAGGTTCCCCGGCCTCATCCCTGAAGACTGATTCTGTAGGTCTAGGGAGGGACCGTGATATAGCCTGCATTTTACAAGGTGCCCTAGGGGTCACATGCTGAGATTAGGGTGAGCCTAAATCTGAAACCCAGGTTAAAACTCACCTTCCCTAAGGCAAGCAGGTGACTTTGTCAGCAAATCTGGTGGCACTTTCTGGACCCAGCCCATTACAGGAGGGTCGAGGCTCTGGTCTGGATGTAGACAGAACACCAGGGGCTATACCTGTTTCTCATGTAGAACGTGGCTAAACATCTGAGGAGGTTTCCTCCCTTACCTGGACCCCCCTCACTCCACCTTCTACCACTAACACAGAGAGATTCAGGAAGGGAAGCTGAGGTGAGGGGGGCTCAGCGTAGCCCAAACCTAGGGGAAGATGTCCCCCGAGACCTGGCTTTCTTGGCCTCTTGTCACATCACATGACATCCCCATGGTTAAGAAAGATCCTGCTGAACACTTTTGGATTTGAGCATTGCTGGATTTTTGGCTTTGTTGTGTTGAGTCTTTCGGATGGGCAGGATTTCTGAATTCCAGCCTTCATAGTCTATTCTCTGATCTCAAGAATGCAAAAATTCTTCTCTTCTTTTGGCTTTTAAAGGAAACAATGTGTTTGCTAGAAAAACCACAAAAAAAATTGATTATATACAAAACGGTTATCTGAACGTGGATTCTGTACGCAGCGAAAGCGACCCAGCTCCTGGGCTCTATTTGCGCTTCCTCAGTATCAGGTACATGAGGCCGCTGATGAAGGTGAAAGCAAATGCCACCCAGGCCAGGATGAAGGAGTAGCCATAGCTGCCGTCCGAGGTCAGGGCGTACAGTCTTGAGTTGTTCTTGTGAATGTCTTCGCGCTGGTCTGTATAAATGGAAGCTGCAATCATGACACACAGGCCTGTCGGAAGAAAGCCAGGGTCCAAATAAATCACAGACCACAGCATGCACCAGGGACCTGAGGGGACTATGGTCAGAGCTGAAGACAAACTTCAGTTTTTGTTATTAGTAGGTATTTATTTTAGTCTCTTGGAAAGATTACAACTAATATTTTGTAGCAGAATATTGCTGCCTACCCTGTAGCCATTTTGCTTCCCATTCTTGCTAGCTGAACTCAATGTTGTTTGGGCAGCCAGCTACCCAGCCCAGAGGGTCATAATTGGTCCAAGCCATCGGTCAGCCAGGCAGGAAGTAGTCTGCTTTGCAGGCCACGTACGGTCTCTGTTGCAACTACTCAACTCTGCTGTCGCAGCGTGAAAGCAGCTATGGGTGATACATAAATGAGTGGGCGGGGCTGTGTTCCAATAACATTTTATTTGCGAAAACAGGCAGTGGGCCAGATTTGGCCCATGGGCCATAGTCTGCCAACCCCTCTTGGCAATCCTGTTCCTGTTTACTTGCTATAGTTTATGGTTCCATGTGTCCCAGTTCTGGCCACAGAAAATCCTTCAGTGAAAAATATAATACCCTTGGTGTCCATATGTCCATGGACACCAAGGGGGGAAAACTGCGGTGGGGTGGGGATGGTGGTGTGCTGAATTGGGCGATTGGGATTGACATGTATACACTGATGTGTATAAAATTGATGCCTAATAAGAACCTGCAGTATAAAAAAACAAACAAACAAAACAACTAATACTAAACTTTCATTGGGTTATTTGTATGGAAATATGTTAATATAAATGTTTCAGACATTACATGAAATTTCTAAAAATCTAGAAAAAAAAAAAAAGAAAAATATAATACCCTGAAAAGAGGGAGATGTGGGAGGAGAAAGCATTTTTTTTGTTGCTGTTATTTTCCCTTGCTTACTGTTTTAGAAACTGTGAGGCCAGGATGAATGTCTGGAGCTGCAGCAGCCTTTTGGGGGCCATGAGGTCATCACTGACACTCTGAAGATGACAGCATGGAAGGATGGAAGGAGTGGGGCTTCTTGATGATGATGCTGAGCTGCCAAACCAACTCTGACACCTTCCACCTTTAAGCGATTTGTTATATAAAAAAAGTAAAGGTTTTTGTGGCCAAAGTCATTGTTACTGGATTTTTCTCTTACTTGCAGCCAAAAGCATCCTCACTGAATCACCAACACTAACAGATATTAGTGGTAGGATGAGGTTAAGTACCCAGATTTTCCTTGGGGGACCTATGCTTCTCTGTACCAAGACAGCAACTCCTACTTACCCTAGAGATCCCAGCTCAGGCTTCATGTCTTCAGGACGCCTTTCTTGACCCCCTAACTAAATCTGAAGTCTGAAGTATAAAACATCCCACCGTGGCACAGCTGCCAACCTCTCCTTTCCAAGTCCTCACCTGCCACACTCCTCCCGGCTTCTACTCATGATTGGCTGGGAAGAGAGTGTTTACTCCAGGAAGTCCATCATTTTACTTACATGACATAAGCTGGATGATGGAGGTTAAAACAAATCTCTCTCCCTGCTTGAGGCGGAAGAGCTGGAGCACGAAGATCAGAAAGGCAATGCAGCAGAGAATGGTGGACAGGATCATGGTGGCCTGGACTGCCTGCACTGTGGAGAATTCTGTGGGGAAAGGGCAAGAGCTCATGACTGAGGACCACAGACCACCCGGGCCCCTGGGGTGCACAGTGACAGCTCCAGAGCAGGGATGATGGGAAGCAAAAGGGCACCAGGCTTTCATCTGCACAGAATGAGCACAAGGGCAGCCAAGGAGTCTTCCTGACACCCCCTCCCTCCAGTGTCCATTTGTGCAATTGACCAGATGATCTCCAACATCCTTATCTGGAAAATGGAGCAAGAACCACCCACTCTGCAGTCTTCCTGGTTTGGGTATTGCCCCCAAGTGCCTGGCTCATGGTCAGGTTTTTTATTTAAAGTACAAATCCTCAGGTTCCAACCTGGCAGATTCTGGATCAAGAGGCTGGAATGGGATGGGTTGCGTCAGGATTGGGGGTCTGCACCGTATAAAGACCTCCAAAGGGATTCTTGGAGATACAGGGCTCATGGGGCTGAGGGACCTTCTGGAAGTGTTCTGTGGACACAAAATACCCTCTAAGAGAGTGAGCCTTGTGATTGTTATTTAGGAAAAGGGAAAGTGAGGGCTTTTTCAGATTAGCTTTAGTGAGTGGGGCATGAGAGCCTGGGGCTCAGCACCGGGAATTTTCAGGGAAGAAAGGAGCTGGTCTTGGGTGGAGGGCACTGCATGTGGGAAGGACACAGGTGAGGCTATGAAGGGGTCAAGTGCAGGGACTGGAGCCACCTTGTGTGGGTCTCAGTTTCCTCACCTGTAAAATGGGGATAGTAATAGCTCCCACCTCATCGGTGGGGGAACATGGAATGAACTCAACTATGTAAGGATTTCAGGCAGTGCTAGCAAAAAGGGAGTCCTGTGTAAGGGCTGGATGTTATCACCAGGATGCAGCTAAGACAGGTGAGGGAACAGCGCCCAAAGCTGCAGAGGAAAACCTAAGGACAAATCCTCTTTTTTTCTTTTTTCAATTTTACCTGAAACTGACTGGAGGGAAGCATGATTTGTAAGTACTTAATCCAACATTTACAGCAATGGATCCTGGTCCATTGGATCTCTCAGAGAGCATCTAGCCCCCTCGCCATTCCCTACGGTGAGAACAGAAGCCAGACCCCCCCCACACACACATACACACACACACACACACACACACACACACACACCATATGATTTCATATGAAGCCCATGAGCAGGAGAGAGAGAACCATGGTGACAGAAGTCAGAAACCCTGCTCCTTGGGGCAGGGGGTGGTGGGAAGTGAGTGGAAAAGGGCTCGAGGAAACTTTCTGAGGTGATGGGAATGTTCTCTATCTTGCTTTGGATGATAGTTACATGGGTGTATATATAATTGTCAAAACTTTGAATTGAGCCCTTAACAAGTGTGCATTTCCTTGTTTGTAAATTATAGCTCCATTAAAAATAAAAATCCTGCAGGCTACCCTGAGGTGAAATACATCAGAATCTCTGGTGTTGGGATCAGACAAGAAGGGGGACAGGGCATGTAAAGTCCTCCAGGGAATTCCAACGTGGGGCCAAGGTTGTGACCCTCTGGCTTAGAGCAGAGCTTCCCAACTTTGCCCAATCCCAGGAATCACCTAGGGGCTTCTTAAAATAGATTCCTGGGCCTCTTCCTCTGAGATTATGATACAGTCATTCTGGGATGGGCACCAGGAATCTGTATTTTTAGCAAGTACCCCAGGTGATGGGGCAAATATGGAAAACATGGCTGCTGCTGTAGACTGAATGTTTGTATCCCCCCCCAAATTCATATGTTGAAATCCTAACCCCCAATGGGATGGTATTAGGAGGTGGGGGCCTTTGGGAGGTGATTAGGTCATGAGGGTGGAGCCCTTATTAATGGGATGAGTGCCCTTATAAGAGACACAATAGCTTGTCTTGCTCTCTGCTCTCTGCATGGTGAGGACACAACAAGAAGGTGGCTGTGTGCAAACCAGGAAGGGAGGCCTCACAAGACACTGGATCTGCTGGCACCTTGTGAGAAATAAGTATCTGTTGTTCAAGCCACCCCATCTATGGTATTGTCTTAGCAGCCTGAATGGACTAAGACAAAGGCTTTAGAGAAAAAGATGGATTCATTTTTTTTAGAGCAGAGTTTCTCAAAGCTGGGGGGTGGGTGCAGCATGTACCACTGTTGGCTGATGAGATGAACGTAGGTGGAACCTAACCAGGTCACCGAACAACCAAACCTCACCTAAAGAGAGGAATGTTCCCTTTGATCGTGTTTAAATTCGTCCAAGGACCCCAAGGAGGAGGAGGAGCTCTATACCTGGTGCTTTTGCACTTTTGTAACACCTGCCAGTATCTGGGTGTTGGTGGTGGTTTTGGTTTTTAACCAGGAAAGAATCAGAAACAGATTCAAAGGCATCAAAAGGCAAGTGAATCTGTTCAGAATTTAATAACATCATTTGGTTTTCAATGTAGTTTTTTTTTTTTTAATGTTTTCTTTCTTTTATGGTAAGTCATACCAGTGTATCACTTACAATAGGCAGATAAAGTTCCCTTTAAAATAAATTTATGTAGGGAAAAAGTGAACTGTTTTAAAGCAGGTGTTGGCATGGTTTTTCTGTAAAGGCCAGACAGTAAATATTCTAGGCTTTGTGGCCATACAGTCCCTTGTTCATTGTCTTATTTTTGGGGTTTTTTTGCTTGTTTCTTTTTACAATGCTTTAAAAATATAAAAACCATTCTTAGCTCATTGGACTGAATCTGGCTGGTAGTTTGCCAGCTAGTTATTTTAAAGGAAAATAAGGGAATTCCCTGGTGGTCCAGTGGTTAGGACTCCGCGCTTCCACTGCAGGGGGCCCAGGTTCAACCCCTGGTCAGGGAACTGCAAGCCGCATGGCGCGGCCAAAAAAAAAATTTTTTCAATTTAAAAAAATAAAGAAAAATAAGAGGTAAGACATGCACATAGGGGATGTTGTATGCAAACGACAGAAGCTTGGAAACATGGCCTCAGAGCACAGCCAGTGCTCCCAGCTGACCAGGCACCCTGGCAACGATGGGGCTCCAACAGGGAAGAATGGCTGTTTCCAGGGTCAAGGGTTAGCACAGCAGAGAAACAGACCCAGAGCGGAGGTGGCGTGGATTGCATTATGTGTTTTAGAATGCAGGCTTCAGAGTTGGTCATGTCTAGACTGGAATCCTAACTCCATCATTTACTCCTGACTTTGTGAACTTGGGTTTCTTCTCTGTGTCTCAGTTTCCCCATCTTAAAACAGGGCCAACAGTCACTTATGTAAAGGACTTAGCCCAATGCCTCCCAGTAAACCTTCAATAAATGATGCCTTCTATTGGTATTTTTGCTTTTATTATGAATGTTGACATTGTTATTGATGGAATAGCGAGACTTTAGGACCCAGTGATCAAGGTCCCTTGCTCTCTAAATAGGATTCCAGGAAAAAATACGTAAAAACAGGATGCTCGTTAAATTTGAATATCAGGTAAACAAAAACAATTTTTTTAGTATAAGTATGCCCCATGTAATATTTGGGACATACTTATACTAAATTATTAGTTGTTTATGTGAGATATCAAATTTAACTGGGCATCCAGTATTTTATCAGGCACTGGGAACCAAAATGCATCTTCTATCAGTTCTACAACAGAAAACCAACCCATTCACTCCACAGTGAAGGAGAGGGGTTGGCACGTTTTTAGGTGCGATTTTCTGTATTTGCAAAGCCCTTTTGTCTACTGTGGCTCCTGTACAGGGACAGGCATGGCAGGTGCATTGCTGTCACCTGCATGTACAGCTGAGGCTATTGAGAGTCTGAGCACTCACATGACCTGCCCAAGGTAAGGTCACATAGCTCTTAAAGGAGCCAGCTCTCAGGTTTCTGCCCATTAGGCTGCTCAGATGCAGGGAAGTAACACAGATGTCTCTGAGCCTATTTAGAGGTGTGGGGAGAAGATTTTAGATGAGGGCGGAAGCTGAGAAGGGGTGAGGGAGGGAAGCTCTGCTTGGCCAAGAAAGAGAGAAGAGAAGGGTGGGGCCCAGCATTCCTGGAGTTGGTGCCCTCTGGCCTCTGGCTTCCCCACCCCCTCCTGTCCCCAGCTTATGCTGACCCCTGCTCAGCATGCCCTGAGCAGCAGCCAGGCCCCTCTCTGCACAGGCTGTGTTGAAGGAGGGGTGAGGAGTCAGACAACAGGGAAGCCTTTCTCCCGAGGGATCTTTTGTCACTCAGTGCTTTCCCATCAGCTTCACACCCACCTTGAATGGAGTCATCGATTTCTGTACAATTCGTGTTGTTCACGCATACTCTCCAGATATCTGCAAAAAACTCCTCTCCTACCCACCAGGCCTGTAACACGAAATGGAAACACAGGGAAAGGCTGTTCGTTCATTATGAAAACACGAGCCCCTAATCAGGTGAGGCACAGGAGTAAATGAAAATTCGGGACCGGTGCTTCTCAACCTGCGGTGTGCACACAGGTCACCTGGGGATCTGGTTAGAATGCGGATTCTGATTCAAGAGGTCTGGGGTGGGGCTTGAGAGTCTGCATTTCTAACAGGCTCCCAGGTGACACCCATTCCACTAGTCTGCTGAAAGGGAAGGTCCAGGCCCTCCCAGGATGTGGGCGAGGAGGTGAGGCTCAGCTGGTGGTGCTAAGAGCAGCCAGTGGTGAATTCCACCAGAACTGCAGGGGCGATGCGGGAGGGGAGGAGGGAAAGGATGAGATCTAGCGGGCAGAGCCTGTTACGGGTGAAATAATCAGACAGAAGACCCCCCTGCTTTCCATCCAAAGGCTTCCGTTTCTCTCTGTGTTCCTGCCGCTCTTTTGCCCCCAGATGGGCCTCCTTCTGCTTTCCGTCCACCCGAAGACTGGAATCTCCCCCCGACCCCACGCCCATCCAGGCAACAGTCGGTCACTGAGCTCCCACTACGTGCCTAATGACAGTGCCAAGCGCAATTCCTAACTCACAACGAAGAACCGCATGACTCACCGAATGGCCAAAATGCCCACCTGTGTCTTCTCAGTAAGGGCCATGGTAACAGAAACACCCACAGGATTAGCTGGTGCTGTGGCTGATGGCTTTTCTGCCCTTAATGTTAATCTATCCCTTTCACTATGTCTGGGACCTTTTCAGGATCCCAAGGGACTAGATGAAAGCAATAGAAAAAGATTCTAAAAGAACATTCAAAACCACTTAGTTCACAGAGAGTGGGCCCTTTGGATAATGGTAGGTCCCCGGGACTTTAACTTACAGCATCAACGTGGTCCCTGCCCTGGCCACTCATGACAGCTCTTCTAGAACCTCCAGGAACCCAAACCCAATCACTGCACTCCTTACAGGATCCTTACAGGATGTAGAGCCAGGAGCCTCTGGAACGCTTCAAATCCCAGCTCTGCCACTTCCTGCCATGTCAATTCCAGCAGGCTCCCTAAACGCCCTGAGGCCCATTTTCCTCATCATAAAATAGTGCCAGGAGAGGACCTACCTTGTAGACCTGAGAGGGGGATCAGATGAGATGACGCACATAAAAGGGCCGCGCATACGCACTGCCAGAGTAAGTACTCCCTAAGTGACAGGTGTTGTCCTGGTCCGTGCTGTTGTTATTTTGATGATTAATTGACAGGAGTCTATATGTAGCCAGACTGGATGGTTGCTTGTAGGTGCACTTTTTGGCTTTCTGAGCAGACTTTCTGACTCTAAATGTCTCCACAATCTGAAACCATCAGGATTGAAGCCAGGCCTTTGGATCAGGGTGTGGGCCATAGGGCATCTCTGGTAAAAAGCTTCATTTCCTGCCAGGAGGGATGTTAATCTATGCCCATAGGTTATTTATCAAATGCTATACGGCTGTGAGCTGGACACTCAAGGAAAGAACTAAATTTTTCATGGGCTCATGGGCAGAATGGGGAAAGTTCCAAGCATGAGCTCTGCTGGGAAGGGCATGGCCGGGTGGGCTGGCAACAAGGGATCCTGTCAGTAAGGAGATGTCAGAGACAGGAGGGGGCAAAGATCACCTGGGATGGGTCATCTGGGAGATCTAGGGCAATGGTCCTCAACCAAGGGTGATTTTGCCTCCCATGGGACACTTGGCAATATCTGAAGACATTTTTGGGCATTACAACTAGGGGCTAGAGTGCTGCTGGCATCACGTGGGTAGAGACCGAGGATGCTGCTAAACATCTACAAAAAGAATGATCCAGCCCCAAATGACAACCGTGCCACGGTTAAGAAAATGACCTGCAGAGAGCTGAATTTAAGCCACATCCTCATAGGGCTTCCTACAGCCAAGGCATCTTCCCAGGCTCTGTGGGGGACTCAGGGATGAGAGGACCAAGGTCCCTGCCCGTCCAGACACATGTGATGCTTCGAACCGCCACACTTAGGCCAAGAGTCCTCGGGCCCGGGCTGAGGAGATGGGTGTGCTTGGTAGAGAGGATAACCCCAAATTATAATCACCTTGGGGGAGTTCTCAATCCTACTTCTACCGACTCTAGGATCCAGGGGTTCTGGGATGGTCAAAAGGAAAGGGAACTTACGTTGTCGATGGTGGCAATGAAAAGCAACGCCGCAGACGTGATGTGGAAGAGGATGATGAAAGCCAGAAGCACCAACATTTTCACGGGGCACGGTGGCTCACGGAGTAGCGTTTAAAGCCCAGAGGAGATGTGCTACAGAGGGTGAAAGAAATTCAAATTTGTCAGTGACAAAGCACGAGGAAAATGAAAAATAAGCAACTTTTCATGGGGTTTTAGACAATCTTAAACAGCTCTCCCCATCTTTCCCTTGCCTAGAGACTTTACTGGACAAAGTTTTGCAGGAGAAGCTCTTCTCTGTTGCATCCAGATGACAGATATTCCTTGTGGAGGAGAAGAGGTGAGGACCACTTAAAATCCCTCATTTAGAAAAGCATGGCAAGTCTTCGAAGCAGCACACGGCAGGCACCAGGGCAGGAAAGAGTAGCTGTGTGTGTGCTAAAATGCTGTTCCGGATCCCCCAGCCACCAGGCAGTGCCCTGGGGATTTCACAGCACCAGAGTAAGCCCACTGTCTGAGTAGTCATTAACACAGTCCCTGCTGCCCTGCCGCGTAACAAAGCAAACGTGATCAAACAGGAAAATATTTCCTAAGGATCTGACCATTTATAAAATTAATCCCAATGTAAGTTGGTGCAGCCACTATGGAAAACAGTATGGAGGTTCCTGAAAAAACTAAAAATAGAATTGCCATATGATCCAGCAATCCCAGCCCTGGGCATATATCCACAGAAAATTCTAATTTGAAAAGATACATGCACCCCAATGTTCATAGCAACACTATTCACAATAGCCAAGACATAGAATCAACCTAAATGTCCATTGACAGATGAACGGATAAAGAAGTTGTGGTATATATGTATACATAATGGAATACTACTCAGCCATAAAAAAGAATGAAATAATGCCATTTGCAGCAACATGGATTGACCTAGAGATTAACATACTGAGTGAAGTAAGTCAAAGACAAATATCATATGCTATCACTTAATGTGGAATCTAAAATATGACACAAATGAATTTATTTACAAAACAGGAAGACTCACAGACACAGAAAACAAACTTATGGTTACCAAAGGGGAAAGAGGGTGGGGGAGGGATAAATTAGGAGTTTGAGATTAGCAGATACAAACTACTACATATAAAATAGATAAACAACAAGGTATAGCACAGGGAACTACATTCATTATCCTGTAATAAACCATAGTGGAAAAGAATATGAAAAAGAAAATGTATGTATATGTGTGTGTGTGTGTATATATATATATATATATATATAAAACTGAATCACTTTGCTGTACACCAGAAACTAGCACAACACTGTAAATCAACTATACTTCAATAAAAAATTAAAAAATTAATCCCCACTCAAACACCCCTCAATATCTAACCCCATCTGAATAACATCCAACCACAAAAGGCAAACACAATGTGTGGCCGACAGCCGCAGTTTCATTTTCCTCTCTCTGCACATGAAAAGACTGCATTTCCCAGCCTCGCCTGCAGTTAGGTCGGAGCCTTGTGACTAATTCTGGCCAATGGGCTGTAAGCAACATTGGCTTATGTCATATCCAGGCTGAAGCATTTCTGGGCTGAAGAGCAGGTGTGAGTTCTCCATGCTCCATCTCCTTGATAAAGTAGCTGGGATGGTGGAGCCGTGATATGTTGAAGCCTCACACTTTGGACAGATACTGTGATTGGGAAATAAGCCTTTGGAAGTTAAACCACTGAGATTCCAGGGTAAACTTTTTTTTACTAGGGTTGGATAGTCTTAATCATAGAAAACAGAAAGCGATGACAAAGTGACATTGGAAATCTTGCAAAAGAACTAGGGTTGTATCAAGTTGATGAAAGTGACACTGAAGAACTGGTCAAAAGGCACCAAAGGGGTTAATACATGAAGACCTGTCCAAGCTGAACTAGTTAGCAATAAAAGAGGAAAAAGATAAACTTGAATGATGTGGAAGAAGAAGAAAAAGGAGAAGAAGAAGGAGGAGAAGAAGAAGAGGAAGAAAGCAAAGAAAGAAAGCATTCAAAAGAATGCTTTGAATATCAAAGGATAAACAGCGACACTTGGGAAAACTGATGAAGTCTTTGAACATTTTTGCAAAAATGACCATCGTCTTGGTCAAACGACATGCAAATGTCAAGCAAAAATGTCACATCAACCAATCCTGTTGGACGAGTGAATGCTATTAACTCCCCAAATCAACACTTGATTCATTCTTCTTTCATTCCAATAATTTGTGACCAGTTACTATTACTAAAATTTTGTGTAACATAAAATTAAGTTTTAGTTTCACTTTTGAAAACCAAATCAGACCTTGTTTTCACTATTTATGATAACATTATAGCACCAGTTTTAAGTGGATTGATTTTATTTGTTAACAGTCTCTTTCTCTCCCTCCAAATACTCCACTCCCCCACACACATTTTTTCTGAACCATTTGAGAGTAAGTTGCCTATGCCATAATTTATGTCTAAATATTTCTGTGTGCATCTCTGAAAAACAAGGACATTCCCGTACATAACCACAGCATGATAATCACAAAAATTTCACATTTTACAATATTTTATCTCACCTACAGTCCATATTCAAATTTCTCCAATAATCTCAGTAACGGCCTTAGCTATGTTTTTGGTCCAGGACAAATCCAAGATAATGCATTGCATTTTGTTATCACATCATATTAGATTCTAATCTAATCTAATCTAATCTAATCTAGAATGGTTCCTTAGCCTTTCTTGGCCTTTCCTGGCATTGATATTATGTAAGAGTACTGACCATTTATTTTGTAGAAAGTCCCTCCATTTGTTTAATGCTTCCTAACGATTAGATTCAGGGTATGCTTTCTTGACAGGAATACTCCATACTCATGTGTCCTTAGTGTGTCCCACCAAGGGGCATAGGATGTCAGGTTGTCCATTATTGGTGATGTTAACTTTGATTAACATCACCAGATTTCTCCATTGTGCATTTTTCCTTTGTAATTAAAAAGTAATCACTGGGGAGGTATTTTTTAAAGTGTGATAAAATGCACATAATTTTAAAATGTACTATTAATGACAATTAGTACATTCACAATGTTGTACATCCATCACCACTATCTAGTTCCAGAACACTTCCTCACCTTGAAAGGAAACCTTGTACTCATTAAGCAGACACTCCCCATTCCTCCCTCCACTCGGCCCCTGGCAACCACTAATCTGCTTTCCTTCTATGGATTTGCGTATTCTGGATATTTCATAGAAACGGAATGACA
Organism: Balaenoptera ricei; assembly: GCF_028023285.1. Lineage (NCBI taxonomy): Eukaryota > Metazoa > Chordata > Mammalia > Artiodactyla > Balaenopteridae > Balaenoptera > Balaenoptera ricei. The sequence goes on from NC_082653.1 coordinate 59,311,800, forward strand.
CAAGATTTGTCCTTTTGTGTCTGCCTTCTTTTATTTAGTAGTGTTTTCAAGGTTCAGCACATGTAGGGAGATATTTTGAGATGACGTAAAGATCTAATCTCTCATCAAAATGTCACCCCAATAGTTTGAGCATCCACTGATATTTCTGAAATAGAATCATTTAAAAATAGACTTTTTGGACAAATACCATACGATACCACTTATATGTGGAATCCAAAATACGACACAAATGAACATATCTATGAAACAGAAACAGACTCACAGACATAGAGAACAGACTTGTGGTTGCCAAGGGGGTTGGTGGGGGAGGGACAGATTGGGAGTTTGGGATTAGCAGGTGCAAACTATAATGTACAGAATGGATAAACAACAAGGTCCTGCTGTATAGCACAGGGAACTATATTCAATATCCTGTGATAAACCATAGTGGAAAAGAATATGAAAAAGAATATATATATGTATGTATAACTGAATCACTTTGCTGTACAGCAGAATTTCACACAGCATTGTAAACCAACTATACTTCAATAAATTTTTTAAAAAAAGAATAAAATAGCCTTTTTCTGATACCAACTCTCCCACTTAGAGAGCTGCACTGCACAAACCCCTCCAAACCCTCCACCCTTTCTCTGACCAGGCTCACTCTCACTCGTGGGATGCATTATTCCCTCGTGAGACTGAACAAGGCTCGTGAGCTCACACAGGGGCCCCTCTTTGAGACCCAGGACTCATTAACCACGAGCCAGAAGCCATGTGGCTTCAGAGCTCAGCCTGGGCGGTCCCAGCCGCAATTCTGTGCACCATTTGGAAGAACCCAGTGAATCAGCTCAGAGATTCTTCCAATTCTTTTAAAAAGGACAAATTCCCCTTTGTTTAGGCCTGCATCATTCTTAGCTTCCATGCCATGCTGCCTCCAAATCGATGCGTTTCTGACCCTCACAAAAAAAGGTGCATTACCACACTGAATGCCACGTTACTTTAATATCAGCTGGAATGCCAAAGTGCCAGCATCATAGGCAGTGCCAATAACTACAGGGTGATAATAGCTTTACATATTGTCCAGCTCAGATGACACAAATACGTAAGGACACATAACTAAAACTTTCTAGAAAAGGAAAGAAAGGCTTTAACTAACTCTTTCCTAAAGTGTGGAATTCAAATGTTATAAGGCATGATTTTGGATGGTGCATTGATATGGCATTAAATAAGTGAACCACTGAACAGTGAACCACTGAACAGTGAACCACGTAGTAAGAAAGTCCCCATCCTAATCCTTCCAAGTCCATCAAGGAAAAAGACCCTGGGGTGCTCGACTGTCTCTAACACTTAGCAATTTTCTTTCAAACAAAAAGAAAAAGCAGAACTCTGGATGGGCCACAGTGCATAGCCAGAATTTAACAACGTTGTTTAGATTTTATTATATTTCTTTTTGAGGTTCTTTCTTTTTATAAGAAGTAATACCATTTATAGTAGTGATAGAAAGTCGCCTTTTAAAACAACTTTATTGAGGTTTTAAAAGTCATTTAAGAAAAATATTATGTAAATAAAAGGGCAGGTGGTCTTCAAGGTCAGCAAGAATCCTGAAGGTGGTTCTCAAGTGCCTAGTGTCTGGGCAACACTGCTTTCACACCTGGGAGTGATTTCAGTTGGAATTCCAGGCATTAGAAATAAACTCCTGCAGAGAAAAGAGTAAGTTTTTACAAGAGGTCAAGTAAGGTCTTGAGCCCAGTGTAAGAGAAAAGTCTGGAGGCATACAAGGGTGGCTATGGCTTGGTTTGAACCATTAGGAGTCCAGGAAAATTAGGGAAAACAGACATGTCACCTACTTAGTACTCTCCCATGTTGGTGTCTGGAATTCAGATCCCCAGTGAAAAACAAAATGAGGTAAATCAGTGGCAGAACTTTCAGACCTAAGGCATTGCTTGGTAACCTCACCAGAGGCTTTGGAGTCAATCGTTCACAAATAGAGAAGACCCCATGAACTTTTAAGAGACTAAAAATGATCCTCTACCCTTGCATCTCTATACCGAAAGAAGTTCCCCTTCATCACTATCCCTGACTCACTCTTCAAGTTCCTTTCCTTTAGTGACCCACTCTTCCCAGTTTCCTGTGCATTCTTCCAGAAATATTTGTTAGGTGGGAACACTTACTCCACACTCTTCAGGTTTCCATGTTGGGGGAGCTGCCCCAGGGGAACACTCCTGGCCTCAGGTCCCGCCCCTCACTCACTCCTTTGATCCTGATTGGAGGGTGCATCAGTGTCCACTTTCTGGATTGGTGGAGCTCAACCATTGAGAGGCCACCTTGCAGCGCTTTTTCTTTGTCCTTCCCCACACCTCCTCCCTAGACAGCGAGTGGGTGTGTCTGTCCCCCAGAGCCCCAATTTCCCTTGGCTTAGGGGTCCAGGGGCTCATGGGGGGCAGGGGTGTGGAGCTAAGAGCCCATCCTCCAGCCCAGCTTTTCTCACTTGATAATATCCCTAGAGATCATTCTTCTCCAGCATATGGATCCACCTCATTCTCGCAATGGTCGCCTGGTGTTCGGTTGGGCGGCTATGCCACCATCTACTCCACTAGGTCCCCACTGATGGCCATTTAGGGCGTTTCCAGACTTTTTGCTACTCCAAACTGCACTGCAGTGAGCATCCTTGCACTTATTTCTTTGCACGCTTGTGTTAGTATTTCTTTTTCTTTTTTTTTTAATTTATGGCTGTGTTGGGTCTTCGTTTCTGTGCGAGGGCTTTCTCTAGTTGCGGCGAGCGGGGGCCACTCTTCATCGCGGTGCGCGGGCCTCTCACTATCGCAGCCTCTCTTGTTGCGGAGCACAGGCTCCAGACGCGCAGGCTCAGTAGTTGTGGCTCACGGGCCTAGTTGCTCCGCGGCATGTGGGATCTTCCCAGACCAGGGCTCGAACCCATGTCCCCTGCATTGGCAGGCAAACTCTCAACCACTGCGCCACCAGGGAAGCCCTGTGTTAGTATTTCTGAGGGGCAGATTCCAAGAAGTAGAGGTGCTGGGTCAAAGGATAAGTACATTTAATTTACTTTACTTTTAATTTTTCACTTCAATTCAAACTTAATTTACTGCAAAGCATACTGGACACTGTTAGTGCTGTGCCAGCCTTGATCTGCAGAGGGTTTTCAAAGGGTATAAAGTACTGGACCAACTGTTATGTACGGACTGGGTAGGTAGACAAGCCTTGATGTCATGTTTTTTGAGTTAATAACATCCCTTAGTTCCCCCAGAAGTATAATCCTGGCCTATACAGACTAGCCTCTGCCGTCCCCGAGGCTCTTCCCAGCGGTGCTCTCTCCTTCCCATGTTTTCTCCTGCACTGGGACTCTGGGACTCTCCCTCTCTGGAGACACTGAAGAACAGACAGTTCCCTGGGCTATAGATGTTGCATGAAGGCCAGCCCAACAAACCCAGGGTGGCATCACATTCGTCTTTGCCATTCACAGAAATTTATTTTCCCTTCCAAAAATGTCATACTGAACGCTGATCCCTCTGGCCTCCCCTTGTCCCTGTGGGCTTCAGCGCTCTGCCAGCCAGGTCCGGCCTCAGCTCCTTGGAGCAGAGCTTCCGGAGCACCCTCAGCCGGCTCTCTCGCGCGCTGTCCGGGTCTCGACTCGAGCATCCCCTCCTCAGAGAAGCGGCCCTGATCACCCAGTAGCCGCGCCCCTCCGGTACTGTGTATCCCATCAGTATCTATCCCATCCCCCTGGCTTATTTTCTTTGGAAGATTTTCACTGTCAGAAAGCATCTTATTTGTTCACTTGATTATTATCCATTCCCCCTCTTTCTCTGCTGTGCTGGGTGCACAGAAAGCTATTTGCTGTCATTTCTAGTTCTAGGAATGTAGAACTATAAAGGCTCTGGGAAAACTCAAAGCCCTGATTGTCCAGAGGCAGGAACTGAGGCCAGAAACGGCCATGACACGCTCAGATCCCACAGCAAAGCGGGAGCAAGAGAAGGACTAGGGGGTCTCCTGGCCCCCACTCCAGTTGCCCTTTTGACCTCAGTGGGAGACCCCTCACAGGGTGCACAGCAACCTTTCAATAGTCAACAACCATTTCCCAAAAGCCTCTGTCACTTTCAAGCACAACTTTCACCGAGCAGTCCAAATCACGTTGTTTTTCCTTTGGTGATTTCTTCAGGGGCTGAGCAGGACATTCTGAGAGGCCACCTGGGTTGGGGTGTTTACCTGTCTGAAGGTGGGAGACTGTACTAGATGAGCTTTAAGTTCCTGTCGAGAAATCAAAGTCTTATGATTTGCAGAACTTCTCTTTTAAAAATATGTTTTGATCTACATAATACATGTGATGATTAAGAAAAAAGGTAATAGAATCAAAGGCATATGATGAAAACCACAGCCTCTGCCCTACCCCAGTCCCGATCCCTGGAAGCAATCTCTCTTAACACTTTCAGCTGTTTATTTTCCCCATAGTGCCATATGTCCAAACAATATTCATACATTTCTCTTCCCTGATTCATCTGTTATAAACATTACTGACTTCCTGCCTAAGGAAGAGTTTCTTTCACCATCATCACCGTCATCTCCCTACTCCCACCATCCCAATATAGTCTTATCACATATCGATAATTCTCATTTACGCTATGACCATGCAAATGTTGCACACTGCAGGGCCAAATAGTGTGCTATGATTGCACTTTTTTCTTAAAAACTCTTCTCTTCCCTAGCATTACTAACTGTCTTTTCCCTGCTTTCTCTGTGGCTCTGTCTATTTTCCCCATTTCTTCAGTTCTTTCCAAACTTCTTATCACTCCAAGACTTCTATTGCAGAACCCCAGATGCAAAGCAATGCACAGTTTCAGTTGCCAGCCTGTAATTAGACTCCTCCTTTGCAGTGTACTGTCTCAAGCCAGTCCCTCTCTTCCAACTCTGTCCTCCCCTGCTCTCTGCCAGGCGCAGCCTCAGCAACTGCTGCTGTCACAGGACAAGCAAGACAAATATTCTTCAGGCAAGACCAGCAGATCTGCTCCTAACTGTGACCGGGGCACAGGATGCCAGCACAACCTCAAGACATGTAGGAGACAAAGCAGATCCCTGGGGAGGGGGTGTGCTCAGAGGGGGTTATCCCACATGAAATGAGACTCCTCATGATTAAAGGTCGAGTTGCAGTTTACACAGCGTATCTTGTGTTGGATCTTCACGTCAACCCTGTGAAGCTGGCAGGGCAAGGTATCGTTATTCCCATTTTACAGATGAAAAACTGAGGCTCACAAAGGCATCACACGATTCGCCAAAGTTCACAGAGTTGGGACTCTAACCTCTGGTTTTCCAACTCCAAATCCAGGACATTTTTATACCACCCGCCTTCCTGCTCCCGTGCTTAGAGCCTAATGAAAATCAGGCGAGAGGGCACAGGCAGCATCAAGTCATCTTTGTATGCTTCACCTTTGGCTGCATTTCCCTCAAGCTTTGCACCAGGCAGGGGGGATTTGGGAAGGCAGCGTCTCTCTGCCCTGGCCATTAGCTAAAGTTGAGATATGACTGGGCTAATTAAGAGAGGACTTCATTAAAATCTATGCTTTAGTCATCATTTGTACCAAAAATAGAATTTCTTGCATTTTTAATCCTATTAGCTCACCGGCCCAGCTGAAGCATGTGTTGTCTTTATTTACTCTGAGATTGGTTTGGACTTTGGATAGAGTTTTTCCCTGATCACTAAAAGGATTTATTCAGACACAGTAGAATGGACTCAGTTCTGTTTTCTAAATTTATCACAATGAGCCCCCTTTCCACCCAGAAACTCAGGTGGATCTCGCCACCTTGATTTAAGTGCATTGTAGGAATCATGATAAAGACTGAAGGCCTCAATACTCCCTATTCTATAAAATACCCATAACAATAATCACATAAAATAATAGAGAACACAGAATATTAGAACTTAAGATTTCTTTTTAAGGCAGAAGAATCAGTAGCTGGAATAGAAGGAGCAACAAATGGGTTTCCTTGCGCAGGAGCAAGAATCCCCTGGGGCTCAGACCTGGAGCGAGTAGGGAGGGGGGGAGGAGGGGGCGAGGCACTGGGAGGTGTCAGTGGGGCTATGGAAATTCTGCACACAGAATGCAGTGTTCGTGGTTCAGTGAACTTCAAGTTCTAAAGGCTGATGGTTAAAAAAAAAAAGGCTGATGGTTTGGGATAAGGGATGGTACTCCCAGAAATGTCCATCCAGACCTCCGATGACAAATAGGATATGCCAAGAACTGGCATCTCCTCGCTGCCTCCTAAGTAGCAGTGCTGTCCTACTACACCTTGGTCCAATGTTTGCTTGAAATGTGTGTGCGCGCGTGTGTGTGTGCGTGTGTGTGCTGCACATCTAGCACTGGGTGTGGAGAAAGTCCTGCTGGTGACTCACCGGCCCTCCCTCCCCCAGAAGCAACTTTTGATCTGTCGTTGATGGTGGGACTTCACCAGCAGGGTCTTCCAGGTGAAGAGAAGGCCAAGGGACCTTCCCACGGGTGATGTGAGTGTCCCCTCCTCTCCTTCCCTTCAGAAAAACACAAATCCCCACCACAGGGAGCCCCGGCCCCCGCCTGCTGTTGCGAAAAGGAAGCTGCTTTGGCCACGTTCCATTACGTGCAGGGGAGCGAGAGAGTGAGCCAGCAGCTACCCGCGGCTGTTAGGATGACCACTCGACCACCTGATTCTAACCCCACCCTCGGGAGTTCTCCCTACAACTTAAACCACGGCCCATTCTCAGCTGAGTCGGAGCCTCTTCCCGGAATTATAAGCGAAAGGACAATCCTGAGGTCTAGAACCTTTCAAAACAGACCTGAGATGTTTGGTGTCTGAGGTTTCCCCAGCCCAGAAGGGCTCTACCCACGGGCCCCGCTCAGAAGGCCAGGGAGGCTCTGGGCGCTGGGCCCCGGGGAAGGCCAGCTGGTAAGCAGTCTCCCGGGCCCCACGGCCAGAGGGACTCCAAGGCCCACTCTGGAGCTGGCGGTTCTGCCCCAGGCTGGCTGAGACGCCGCCCCTCCACCACATACCACCCACGGCACTCAGAAGGGACAGTGGCTTTGGCCTGTTTTCAGGAAGGCAGAGGTCAGCTCAGCCTCCTTCCTGCCCTGGTATCTGGACACCAACCAGCCCGAACGGCCAGGCGTCCAAGATGCCCTGGGGATGATGGAAGCCCTTCGCCCTGGGTGGCCCAGCTTTGTGCTCACTGGGTCTGGGGCTTCTAGGCACAGAGCCAACGCTTGCCTCTGTCCGGAAATGAACACTGGGATTTGGCAGTGCTCCAGGGCAGAAGCCACTGAGGACGATTCTGCCTGAGTCTTTCAATCCACTGTAATAATAATAACTACTATATCAGCAATAATGATAGCCAACATTTATTGCCTAGTATGTGCCAGGCACATGTATTAACTTATGCATTCCTCACAAAAACACTGTGCCATAGGTGCTATAATTAGCCTCATTTTATAGGTAAAGAAAATAAGGCTCAGAGAGGTTAAGCAACTTCTCTAAGATCACACAGCTAGTAAAGGCTGGAGCTGGGATTTGAAGTTAGACAATCTGCCATCCGAGAAGCCACCATGTTGCCCACCTTAAATCTGAATTTCTCTTCCCTTTTGGGATCCTGTCATCCTCCAGCCTGATCAGGAGATGGGTCCAAAGTCCTGGGGCCACGTGTGGCTTTGGATGCTGGCCATCGTTACATGTCAGGCAACAAGCGTTCATTGAGCACCCACCACTTACTGGTCCCCGGTGACACGCGGGTGAGTAAGGCAGGCTCCACGTCCCGTGGGAGCTGCCAGGTACATAAAGAACAAGGGCGTATAAATAAATAAACATGACGTGATGACATGCGTGCTATGAGAACGTAAAGGAAAGTGTGACTAGCCCCGTGCTGGGGTCGGGGCAGCATCAGAGGCTTCACGGAGGAAGCGACATCTGGGCTGGGTCTCAAACGATGGGCGGTTTGCCAGGCAGAGCCGTGGGGACAGGGTGTTGCAGGCAAAGGGAACGGGATGCTCCGAGGTACAGAAGCATTACCAGTGTGAGCAGGGGGTGAGCTGGGCAGGGCCCGGGGCTGAGCCAGAACTCTACGCCGGGTGAGAAGCTCGATGGGGCTTGGAAGTTTGAGTGTTATCCTGGGGGCAGTGGGGAGAGGGGGAAGGTTTTGAAGCAGGAAAGGAATAAGATCTGCCTCTAGAAGGAAAACATCCCACAATCAGGAGGACGGATTAGAAGGAGACGAATTGGGGGAAGCTGTCAGAGAAGCCCTGGTGAGAAAAGGAGAGGGTCCAGATGAAGGTAAAAACTGGGAGGTGAGCAGAAGGGAGGGAGGGAGACTCTTCAGAAGGAGAATCAGCAGGACCCTGGGACGGGTGGGGCGTCGGGCAAAGGATTCTGGGGGCTCAGAGCGGCCGCTGGTTCCACTCACGCGCTTGGCTTAGAGCAGGAGGAGCACATTTGAAGGGTGAGGGAAACAGTTCACCGGTGTTAGAAATGTCTGGTTACCAACGGCGGAGATGCTCCCGGGCAACTGGAAATATGGGCGGCACTGTCACCCAGGAGGAGACAGGAGCTGGGCACAGAAATCCCTGTGTCGTGGGTGTGTGGATGGGAGATACAGCCGCTAGTAACTATGAAACAGCACCAAGGAGAAAGGGCTGGGAGAGAGGAGGGGTCGGGGGAAAACCAAGAGCGGATGGTGGGACCCCAAAGCCGAGAGAGAGAGAGACAGAGTAGGAAAAAGGAATCAGGATGGAACATTAGCTCACTGGCAAACTTGGTAATAACAATTTTAGTGAAGTAAACTAAAGCCCTTCTTTATTTTTCTCCTCTTAGCACCTCTCATGGCCCGATGTTATGTTGTAGTTGTCATTTGGGGGTTAACTTTCCCCCCCGGCCACAGTGTCAGGCATCTGGCAGGTTCTGCAGGTCGGTATTCTCAGCACTAACAACAGTGTCTAGTTTATAGATGGTGCTCAACAAATGTGCTGAATGAATGAAGCAAAGAAGGAAGGAAGGAAAGAAGGGAGGGAGGGAGGGAGGGAGGGAGGAAAAGAGCCAGATTTCAAGGGGCTAAAGCGCTAAGAAGTCAAGAAATGTTAACGAACATTGTAAATCAACTATACTTCATTTTTTAAAAATATTGAAAAATAAATTAAAAAGGAGTCAAGAAATGGAGCCAGACTTTTCCTTCCAGTTTGGCAATACAAGAAGAAAGAAATATTTATCAAGGCTCTGGAGTCCCTTCCCAAAGAGAGAACTCCAGGCCCAGATGGCCTCACTGGTGAATTCTGCCAAACATTTAAGGAAGAATAATACCAACTCTACACACACTCTTCCAGAAAATCGAAGAGGAGGGAATGGCTCCCAACCCATCCTATGATCCTATGATCATCCTATGATCACCCTGATCCCCAAACCAGGCACGGCATTCCAAAGACAGGAAAAATACAGACCAGTAGTTCTTATATTCATACATGCAAAAGGTTTTAACAAAGTGTTATCAGCAAATCGAATCCTCTTATTAAGAAGTGGAATCTATTTCCCCACCCACTGAACCTGGCTGCCCTTGTGATTTCTTTTTATCAATAGAAGGCAGCAAAAGTGCCAATTCTGAGCCCAGGTCTCAGGAAGCCTCACACACTTCCTGTCTGCTCGGCTACCACGCAAATGAGCCCAGCCTGGCCTGCTGGATGGTAGGAGATTACATGGAGCATAGATGAGCTTTTCTCCAGCAAGGGCCACCTAAGACCAGCCAGCCCCCAGCTAACCCACCTGCTGGCCACAGAGACGTGAGAGAGACCAGCTGAGCCCAGCCCATATTGCCCACCTACAGAATCATGAACTAAATGTTTTCTCTTTTAAGCCATTACAGCCTCGGAGATACTGCAGGCTCAGTTCCAGACCACTGCAATAAAGCGAATATCACAATAAAGTGAGTCATGTGACTGTTTTGGTTTCCCAGTGCATATAAAAGTTATGTTTACACTACACTGTAGTCTATGAAGTGTGCAATAGCATTATGTCTAAAAAAACAATGTACATACCTTAATTTTAAAATACTTTACTATAAAAATTGCTAACCGTCATCTGAGCCTTCAGCAAATTGTAGTAGTAACATCAAAGACCACAGATCACATAACAAATATAATAATAATGAAAAAGTTTGAAATATTGTGAGAATTACCAAAATGTGACAGACATAAAGTGAGCAAATGCTGTCAGAAAAATGGTGCCAGTAGGCTTGCTCAACGCAGAGTAGCCACAAACCTTTAATTTGTAAAAAACGCAGTATCTGCAAAGTGCAATCAAGAGAAGGGCAATAAAACGAAATGTGCCTGTGCATTTCAGGATGGTTTGTTATACAGCAAGAGCTAACTGATACAGGGGAAACTCTGCATTGTTAGATTCAGAGTTCCTCAAAGACAGAAACCATGTCTTACTCATCCCCAGTGCCCAAGGTTACTCAGCAAACACTTGGTGAATGTCTGCTAGTTTGCACGGCTTTGGCGGAAGACCTAAAAACCGCCATTCTGCCAATGACTGCTGTCTGACCCCCTCAATTAAAGAGCTCCCTGATGGCTGCTGTCATCCAAGGAGCTCCCGATAATTATGCCACCCACTAAACCCACTAAACCCCAGGCCCAGAGAAGGCTGGGACCTGCAGGCACTCAACATGTCATTCAGATTAGGTGGCTGAGGTGAGGCAGGTGTCAGACTCAGGGTGTTTGCCATCCTCACAGCCATTAGGTTAGGAATGTTCTTCCCTTCACAGAGCATCTCGTATTAGTGACTTTCAAGTAACCTTCAGGAGATCAGTGGCACTCACTTTAGCAGCCTTTTCATCTTTCCTAAACTGTCATTTCTGTGGGTGAATTTTGTCAGCAAGTTAGGGACTGGGAATCACTGCCTACAACTCAGCCAGACCCAAGGAGCCCCAGGACCAGGAAGCCAGGCCTCCACCTCCAGGTAAGTTAACCCATGAAGGGGACAAAGGCGAGAAGACCAGCAGGAAGTAATACGTGCAAAACACAGAAGAGCACAGACAGAGCCAGACTGGACCGCAGTCTAGCAGCCTAACAACTCAGTGCCTCAGTTTCCTCATCTATACAATGGGGATGACAATGGTATGCCCACCTCCTAGGACCATTGGGAGATAACAGAGTGAAAGTGCTTAGAACAGCATCTGGCACAAAGCAAGTGCTTTGTACATGCACCGATCATGACCAGCATCACGGTCAAGGAGTTTCTTAGAACTGCCACCCCCAGACCTTTCCCCTCCCCACAGAGTTCTCTCCTTGTCCACTGCCACTTTCAGGTGGCAGTCATCAAGTGGAAATAAATCACCCAGCTGTCTCCAGAGGGGAAGAAGGGCAAACAGACAACCGGCAGCTCAAGGCATGTGGACAGTTAGGGGATATTTCAGGCACCACCCTCACTGTGCTTGTGTCAGTGTTCCCCCAATCAGCCATTCCTGCACCACCTGCAGAATCTCAGGTATATCCATGTACCACCTATGTTACTAGTAGCCTACTCACTTTTTAAACTTACATTTTTATAAAAAGAAACCTTATATCACAACCGAAATGGAAAGTTAGCAGTCGCCTGCCATAAATAGAGGGTGCTGGGAAGAAAGAAATACAAGGAAAACAGAACAATGTTATTCAATTCCAGCTAGAAACTGTTGCTGCTCAAGACTCTGAGTCCAAGGCCAGCTTCCTTTCCCTTTGCTGAAGCAGGATGTCACGTGTGTTTGGGAAGTTTTATTAAAGACATATTAGCACAAAACTGAGATTTTCTCCTTGGAGGGTTGGGAGGGAATTTAAAAGAGGATGATTTAAAAGGGATTCTATCTTACTTAATGCTGTGTATCTAGTCCACCTGAAGTATCTGTGATCGTTAATTTTCTGTGTCAGCTTGGCTGGGCCACAGAGTTTCTGTGAGGGTGTCTTTGTGGATGAGATGAAGATTTAAATCAGTGGGCTCTGAGTAAAGCAGATTGCCCTCCATAATGTGGGTGGGCCTCATCTGATCAGGTGAAGGTCCAAATAGAACAAAACACTGACATCCCCCTCACCCGTGAGCAGCCTTCGGACTTGAATTGCACCATCAGCTCTTCCCTGGGTCCCCAGCCTACCAGCCTAGCCTGCTGATTTTGGACTTGCTAGCCTTCATAACTGCGTGAGCCAATTCCTTAAAATAAACCCCTCTCTCTCTCTATAAACACACACACACACACACACACACACACACACACACACACACACACATCCTATTGGTTCTATTTCTGGGAGAACCCCGCCTAACACAGCATCTCTCCATTGGGGTACCCAGCCCATACAGACTCACTAAGCTGAGAGCTGGCAGGTCATGTCCTTTAACTAGGGGTTTGGGGGCAATAACAGGAAGGGATGCCCTCTATTAAACACCCAAGATCAGGCAGATGCTGAGCCAGCTGGGGAACCATCCCCATGAACTTGAAGTGACACTCTAACATTTCCCCACCAGCATGACCCGGGGGACTGTGAGGTTGCCCTGCTGGAAAGAACGGCAGGCCCCCAAACCTCTTGCCCTTCCGACTGGGGAACCTCTGATGACGTGCGTCTGCAGCTATGACACAGTCCAGCCGTGGAGCTGGGAAACAGACCCCACACAATGAGAACTGCAGACTCATGCAGTCTTAGCTGAAAGGCGCTGTGTGATCATGCAGAACCACCCCTGCCCCAGCCTCTGCCTGGATTATTTTTATAGCAACCAGTTTCCATTTGTATGGGTCCCAGGAATGGAGACCTCACCGCTTCCTGACACGGCACCTGATAATTGGGCCCTAAACATTGGAAGAAGGTTTTCCAAACTTCAGTCACTGGCTTACCTCCTTCCTGAGTACCACCGTGAGATTTTACTTCATATTTGTCCTTAAATAAACCCACTCTCTAACAGAAATACATGTATTTCAGGAAGAAATATTTTGCTCCTGGGAATGGAGAATCAGCATGACCTGCCACAGAGACTGATCGTGAAAATTAAGAGCCACCCCCCGCAAAAAAGTTCACAAGTTCTGGTTCAATGCTGTTGTCCACCAAAGGGCTGAGTGAAGACCTGCTCTGTCTGGTTAAAGGAGGAAAACTAGAGTCGAAGAGATGTCTTCTCCTTGATGGAATCCCTGGCGGCCAGTGGTTAGGACTCAGTGTTTTCACTGCCATGGACCTGGGTTCGATCCCTGGTCAGGGAACTAAGATCCCACAAGCCATGTGGCATGCCCCCGCCCCCACAAGAAAAAGGAAAAAAAACAACAGAGTGTGACAGCCATAAAATGGAATACTACTCAGCAATGAAAAAGGAACAAAAGGAACAACATACTACATGTACAACACCATGGATGATTCATCAAACCTTATGCTGAGTGAAAGACGCCAGACACAAAGAGTGCATACTGCCTGTGACATTGTGACTTATAATAAAAAATATAGCTTTAAAAAAAAAAAAAGAAAAAGGAAAACTAGAGTCGAAGAGGTATCTTCCCCTTGATGGAATCACAAGAGCTGAAAGACCATTGAAAAGGGAACCACTTTGTCATTGAGTGATTTAATGTCATTTAATGTCATATCCAGCAGCACCTAAAATCACTCTAGCATTGTGCAGAAAACAGCCTTATGGAGGGCTCTGCCTTCCACGGATTCCAATTCTCTCTCAGGTGGTCCCCATGTGCCCTTCAGTCCTTCCCACCATCCCCCAGCCTACTCAGGTGGGCCCAGCCTGTCCCAGACCTAGAAGCCTCGCTTAGCCCCAGGGGCCCTGGCCCCCAGCAACCTGCTCCAGATCTATAGGAATTTCACCAGTGGAAGTTTCTTAGGAGCCAGAAACTAGGACAGGACTGGACACTGAATTCAAACCTGGGGAAGCAGAGAAACTGGAGCCCTCATCCACTGCTGCTGGGAGTGTAAAACGGTGCACCCACTTTGCGAAACAGTCTGGCCGGTCCTCAAACGATTAAACATAGAGTTATCATAGGAGCCAGCAATTCCACTCCTGGGTAAATACCCAAGAGAAATGAAAACACTCGCACAGAGAACTATACTCACTATCTTGTAATAACCTATAATGGAAAAGAATCTAAAAAATTATATATATATATATATATATATATATACACACACACATATATATATATACAATAACTGAATCACTTTGCTATACACCTGAAACTAACACAACATTGTAAATCAACTATATTTCAATAAAAATTTTTTAAAAAGGAAATGAAAACACATGAGCAACAGAAACGTACAGGAATGTTTACAGCAGCGTTATTCACAATAGCCAAGGGGTGGAAACCACCAAAATGTCCATCAACTCATGAATGGATAAACCAAACGGGTTATATCCACACAACAGAGTATTATTAGGCCATAAAAAGAAATGAAGTACTGATAGACTCCACAACATGGATGAACCTTGAAGACATTATGCGAAGTCGAAGAAACCAGACCCAAAAGATCACCCAGAGTACGATTCCATTTATACAAAATGTCCAGAATAGGCAAATCAATAGAGACAGAAAGCAGATTTGTGGTTAATTAGGGCTGAGGGGGATGGGAAAATAGGAGGGTGATCTCTAAAGGGTATGGGGGGGTTCTTTTGGCCGTGGTGAAATGTTCCAAAATTGACCGTGGTGATGGTTGCACATATCTGTGGATATACTAATATACACTGAACTGTACACTTTTAAAAACTCATTAAGAAAGAGATTTTAAAAAACACAGTGAGAGAGCTCTGAGTTCACTGGAGGCTGGTATCTCAACACCCCCAACCCCCTGGGTCTGACACAAGGACACCTAAGAGCCCTCCGTGGCCCCTGAGGTGGGAGGGAGGGTAGAAACCATGGGTCAGGACCCCAGGCCTTGAGTTGGTCTGAGCGAGAAGTCCCGCCCCACCCACCATGGCGCCCAAAGTTGACCATCCCACACCTACAACTGACCACCCACCCCCTAGGGCTGGAACTGAGCCAGCCCCTCACTTTCCAGGACACCCCAAGAGGTGGGGAACATGTGACCCCATTTCCCAGCCATCTGTCCCGAGCATACAGTAGGTGCTACTCGAGGACATGAGGACATGGACCACTCACTCAGTCCTGACCCTCACAGAGCGCCCCAAAGAACCAGCGGGATGAGTCAGGACCCCAAGCTGTGCCCGTCCTTCCCCAAGGCGGGGGGGGGGGGGGGAAGAAGACTGAGCTTGCTTCCCCCCCACCCCGCACCCAGGGCACCAGGATGTTTGCACGAGCCGTTCCCTGTCTAGAAAGTTCTTAGATCCGGGGGTGAATGGCTCCTTCCCTTTATTCAGCCTCAACTCCAAAGACCTGTCCTCAGAGAAGCCTTCCGAGACCATCCAAGATAAGTGACCCCGTTTTATTTTCCTTAAATCACTGCACATCATCTGCTGTTTTCTTCTTGATCTCTAGTCCCTTCTTTTGTTCTGTCTCGTCCCTCTAGACTGCAGGCAGGGGCTTATGTCTGTTTTGTCCCTGCTGTGTTCCCAGTGCCCAGGACAGTGCCTGGCACGCGGTGGCTCGAGGGATGGTGCCCTGTCAGGCGCTCTCCTCTCGACTCAGGCCTCACCCGGAAGGCCCAGAGCAGCGAGGAGGTGACGACCGGGAGAGTGTCCGGTGCGGGGCCCTCACTGGTGATGACGGCTCAGCATCCTCCTATCCCTTGGGATTGTCACGGCCTCCGGCTCGCCTCTGAGTGCAGGAGCATGAAAATTCCAAGGCTCCTCTTCCCCTGCCTGGAAACTGTACAAAAAGCACCTGGGACAACACAGGTGAGGTTGAGAGGGGCTCAGGCCAGGCTCCGGGACACACCTGGGGCCATGAGCCCAGGGAATGGGGAGCATAACTTGCCAGGCATCTCCAGACTTCTCGAAATTCCTGGGGAGAAGGGGAAGCTGCGAGTCCTTAGCAGCCAATACTCACCGCAGCTGGGGGTGGGCACATCACCCAGTAAAGGGGACCTGGATGGGTCACCAATGGTGTCAACACCACCACCATCATTCTGCCCTGTGTCCCACCTGTACTATTCATGACCCACACTGTCTTTAAAACACGAGTCTCAGACTTTCCTGGTGGCACAGTGGTTAAGAATCTGCCTGCCAATGCGGGGGACACGGGTTCGATCCCTGGTCTGGGAAGATCCCATGCGTGGAGCAACTGAGCCCATGTGCCGCAACTACTGAAGCCCGAGCGCCTAGAGCCTGTGCTTCGCAACAAGAGAAGCCACCGCAATGAGAAGCCCGCGCACCGCAACGAAGAGTAGCCCCCGCTGGCCGCAACTAGAGAAAGCCCACGCGCAGCAACGGAGACCCAATGCAGCCAAAAAAAAAAAACCACGAGTCTCACTTGATTAATTTTTCAATGTGTATTATACCATAAATGGAAAATCAGTATCACTTGCCAAGCGACTGACATTTTACTAATACACTTTAAAAAAAAATGAGCGTATTACAGTTTGTAACCTTGCCTGTATGCTACAGAAATCATCTCCAAATGCCTGTGGGCGTGCAGACCACACTCTGGGCGGGAGGATGATTAAGTCTCTTTTGGGTTCCGGCCTAGAAGAATGTGACCCGGTGTCACGCTGACATAAAGGGACGCTGACCATGCCACTTGGGCCTGATGCCCTCCAGGCAAGACCAACTGCAGGAGGGGGAGGGAGCCGCTGCCCGAGCCCTGAGCCCCTCTCGTCCCCCACTCCACCCCTGCCACCCGTCCCTGGGGTGGGCTAAAAAGCAGGAGGCCGGGAGGACACCCTCTCTCAGCTATTCATGCAACAGATTTATTGAGCACCTACGGCACACTTAGCTCTGTGCTGGATGCTGGTGTTACCCCAGGGAACTCAACAGATCTGGTCCCTCAAACAAAGACCATCAGAAGTAATGGAAGTGATTACCGATTAGACAGAGGGTTCCTGTCCAAAGCAGGGTTCCCAGAACACCCTTCTCCATTCCACACACATGTGAAATACAGGAATCAAGATGGTTTTGCCCAGGGGAGGGGTGGGCGTGGGTTCTGTTCTCTGTGATCAGGCTGTTAAGGGCACAGGACCCTCATGTGGTCCAGCACCCTTAGGACTGACAAAGCTGACTTGGAGGAAGAACACTGGTGTCCAAGACACCCACCGGCACATCTGCAGCAAAGGCACTTTGTTGGCCCAAAGGGGCAGGATTGTTTCAAGAGGACGCATATATCTGTATTGAAAAAGAGGGATGTTGATGGGCTATATCCATCCAATAGAGCAGGGTCTGTGGGGTCCATGAGACTTGGGTTCAATCCTAACCCCAAATTTTTAAGACTCCATTTCTTCATCTATAGGGCAGGGATAGTCCTTACCTCATAGGGTTGTTGTTCATCTTAAATGAGATAGAGGATGTAATGCACATGGCCCAAGCTACTCTGCACCCTATAAATGCTATACTGATAGCAATGGTAAATTATTGCTACTAAGACTGGCAAAATGAAAGTCATTTTCTCCTATTCTCAAACACCAACCTAAAGCACAGTTCCCGACCCAGGTCTTTATGTGTCTCTCTGAATTCTCTTCAAAGGCCCAGACTCCCATTCCCGACGGTCTCCTCGATACCTTTCCAGGGATCTCATAATGGCCCTATTAGCACACCTTAAATGTACCACGTTGCTCCCTCCCCAAACCACCACTTGTCTGTTAACAGCACCCAGACGGGAAACCCATCACGCCTGTGAGGGGGCCACAGAGGGATGTTTCAAGGGGCATGTTCCATGGGGGCTGGATGGCACACGTCCCGGTTACCTTGCCCCTGAATTACTGCACTGCTGCCACCCAGTCTACCATGCCCCCCCATCTCCTAAAGTTCCCCACCCCAAAACCTACAAAGCTCGCACTGCTTACTGAATTCAGGGAAGACTATTTCATCATTATTGAACTTCATGTACACACGTAACCCATGAATATATTCTCTCTGTTACAAACAAGACCGGAGTCCCGTGGCCCATTCCTGCCTCTCCCTTCTCCCCACGCCAGCCACACTGATCGATTCGGATGTATCCTTCCAGACACTTTTCTTGCATACATGTAATAGGTATGAGGCCATAAGAATGCAGCGACATTTATAAATAGCCTATTTTTCCATATATTGTTTTGCTACTTGCTCTTTTTTTTTTTTTTAGCTCAATAGTGTCTTATAGATTTTTCTACATTGGTACACAGAGATGAACCTCGAGACTTTTTTCTCTGCGATCCAAATTTTTAAAAAAATTTTTATTGAAAATATAGTTGACATACGATATGTTAGTTTCAGGTGTGCTACATAGTGATTTGACATTTGCACACATTTTGAAATAATCTCCGTAAGTCTAGTAGTTCAATATATTACATCCCATGGCTTATTTAATAACTGGAGGCTTGTACCTCTTAATCTCCTTCACCTATTTTGCCCCTCCCACCCACCTTGAACCTTGTTCTTTTAAACTTCTGTAACATGACTGATGGATATTTAGTTGCTTCCAGGTTATTTCCACTTTTTTCCTTTTTCTCTCTCTTTTTCATCCCAACATTGCTGTGGGAACATCATCATGCCTGCCTCCCTAGCCAGGTTCATTGGGATGTGGAGGGAAGCCCCCTTCACCTTCGCCCTCCCAGCTCTACCCCCCAGCCCTGCCCTCCCTTCCAGCACCTTGCACTGCAGGCTAACTGGACGCTCAAGGCTTCTCAAGCAGGGCTCCTGCCTGCAACCTCTTTCCTTTTCTTTCCCTCCCTTCTGCAAACCCGGAACCATCAGTGCCCAGGGAAATTCTAGGGACTCTTCCAAGTCCATCTCCAGTCCTCCAGCCTTAAGGAAACTCTTGAACACCACGACATGGGCTTCCCTGAAACCCCATCTCGTGACCCCGGTCCTGGTGCGTACACCCTTGGACCCACCATCCTCTTCGCTAGACTGTAACCTGCTTTGAAGAGAGGGAAATCCCCCTTTGCCTACACAGCTCACTGCCCAGAGTCACTTAACAACAGCCATCAAGATGAAAGTGGGCAAGCCAGCCCCTCCCTCGGCTTTCCTTTGGTTCAAGCAAACCACAAACATCTCAAGTCACTTCCATGTATAATACATCAACATACCGACTCCTCCAATCCCTGCAACAACCGGCCAAGGTCATCCAGGCGGCACGATGACCCTCATCAAAGATGGGGAGGACTCCCTTGGAAACTGAGTGGCGGGTTTGGTCTGAAGCTGAACATCGGGGCCTCTTTGCAGAAGACGAGCTTGGGTGGGGAGCTTACAGTTATTTCAGGTTTAGTCATGTCAAAAGGATGAACATCTCAGCCCCAGTTATGCGATCTCCCAAAAGGCAGTCACTCCTGCATTAAGATTTGTGCCAAATCCAAGGATCACCTGTGCTTATTAATTGTATCCTTCCATTATTTAAAAAAATGCTTTAAAGTTTAAAATATCAACTCAAGTTTCACCCTGCACAGTACTGAAACTATGAGTCTGTGTGCTGTTTGTGTTTTTTTCCCAACTACCAACTGAGAAAAAGACATAATTACTCTTTTTCGTTTCATGTTCAGCTGTGAACTTTTAAAAACGATCTTGGTTACCGCCAGTGATAACACGCTTTGGGAAACGTTCATTAGAATAAGATGAATGAGACTTTGGGTCATATTTATTCACTGCAAAATTTTTAAACTAATTTCATTTTAAGGAAAGAGAGCCCTCCAGAGAAGTTTGTGATCAGAAGCACCAGAAAGAGAAATCTTCAAAGAGAGTTCTCTATCAGGCAAACTTACTTGGTCTTAGGCTACAAGCAGTTTTCACTGAGGGACTTAACTTGTCCCTCTCTGCATCCTGCAGGGTGATAGATGTTTCACATCCAAATTTCTCAGAACAATCTTGACGCCAAATATCACACCGGCGACCGCTCCCTCAGCTCTAGACCCAGGAGTGCTAGGAAGCTTCTAGAAGCTGATGTCATCCAACCTGTCCGAGGAGGGCAGGAAGCTGGGCAATCTCTTCACCCTCAGTTCCCTTTTGGATCAACAGAAACCCAGCCTCCCCAGGAAAGTGAGAGCCCTAGAAATTCAACTATTCAGGTCAACAGCTCCTTGTTAAACCCTTGAGATACCATGTGAACAAACCAAGTGTCTTCAGACGGGAAGACGGTCCTCCTCCAGCCTCCGTCTTCCTACTCACCCCCACCCCCAGGATGGACGACATCCCCAGAGCCCGACAGCTGTGGCCGGGAGCGACCCAATGCCAGTGGGAAGTGACCCACTGCCTGAGCATGGCTCCTAGCCCACTTCTCTCCGATCAGCATCCCAGATGGATGACACATGCCATAAGGGTCCCTGACCCTGGGGACCTGGCCTGGAAACCCACTGACCACTCCCAGCCATCGAGCTCCTCAGCAGTGAGTCCCCAGACCCAGATCTCGTCCAGGTACTGCCGCCAACTTGCTGAGCGACCTCGGGTGAGTCACTCCACCTCTCTGAGCATCCTTAGCTGGCAAACTGGGACTTTCTAAGGCCCTTAGGTCCCTGAAAGTCTTAGTCCACGGCTTCCCTGAATGCAGAGCGCTCTCACCCCTCCCACCCTCTGCCCAAGGCTTCGCTGCCTGGAAGAGTCCCAGTGACCGGAGCAGAGCAGAGCTAGTGCTGCCGTGGGTGTTGGGTTACCAGGCCGGCACTCTCCCCGGGTAGCAGCTCTGCCTCGGATATTTTTAGACTCCCCCCTCAGCCTGTCCCTAACAAGAGCCAGATACATCTGACAACTCGCCCCATGGGTCAGTCCTGCCAAAACTGCACTTTTGGGTCACTCCTGCAGGGAGCCAGACTCCATCGCTCCTGGGGTGAGAAAGGGAGCCTCCTCTTCCCACCGCCCCTACCCCTACCCCCATCCTTCCCTGGACGAGATGAAGCCAACATCCAAGGGTCGGGCCCCAGTTCTGTCTAAGGTGCCAGCTGCCCTCGCTCGCTGTTCCAGCTGCTGCTGCCAATCGCCTACGCCCAGTAAGACGTCCCCGGAGCCCATCCTCCTGCACTGGAGTCCTGTCGCCGACCTTTAACTGCCTCTTCTGGAAGGACTCTGCTCCGCAGTCCCAATGCCTGGGACTGCACCCCACCTTTGGGGGATGGCTGCCACCACCCCGTGGCTGGAGAGCCCACCCCCATCCCGCCTTAGCCCCCGAAGCCCATGTCAGAGGCCTCACTTGTCCACAGAGCTGGGCAGCGGCCGCATGTTGCGACACACACACACACACAGCTATCTGCACCTCCCCAGGACAGTGGCTGCACTCCTGCCTTCCAGACAAATCCCGCCAAGCAGCCAGCAATCTACCGCCACCCCATCTGGCCTGGGAAGGCATTCATGTATTTTTGTCTCGACAGACTTCCCTTCCTGGTCATGTCTGGCAGAGTTTACTATGACAAAGAGGCGGCCTCAGCTGTGCCCCCGTCAACCAGGAAGGCCGCAGAGGGCAGGAGAGTCAGCACGGGCCTGGGATGAGAAATTAGCCTGTTGAGCCTCCCCGTGATTCACCTGTTGCTGGAAAATGGAGAGTCCGTGCGCACACGCTCGTGGTTTCAGCTCCTGCCCTGCAGATATTATGCACAGGGCAGAGAAAGGAAATCTAGGTGAAACACTCACTTCCATTCCAGTAACAAAGGGCCTTAGACATTACTTGTGTGTGCAGGGGAGTGGCGGGGAGGGCTGCATGGTTGTGCCCTGTATTTACAATCAGCGGCCACAGACCCCTCAGCCCCTCAAGAGCTGTGCCCTAAACTGGGGCCGGGAAGCCAGAAGAGGGCTCGGCCCCTCCCCTCTGGGTGGGGCAGTGCAGTGTCAGCCCCACCCGCTGGCCCTGCCCTCACCACCCCCCACCGTGGGACACCTCTGCGGCTTCCAACACGAACACCTGTCCCCAGATTTCAGGTGAATCTCAGTTTCCCCACTGGAGGGACAGAGGTGGCTACAGGCTATGCGGCCCACGCCCGGCCTCCCCTCCCCCATTCCCGGCGGGGCTGGAGGCAGCTGATCCTAAAACCCTCAGTGGGAAAACAGGTTCCCCACGCCCCTCCCTCTGCTGTGGCCTTGGTATCTGCCAAGGCCCCCGTGGGTGGGCCCTGATTTCCCCAGGAGGGTCTCCCCCTGACTCTCCAAAACCCACCAGGGCATCTCCGGGTGGAAAAAAGGGGAGGGCTTGCAGGGAAGCGGATGGAGGTTCAGAGCCTGGCTCTTGGCACTTAACTCGCTCAGGGACCTTGAGAAACTGACCTAAGGTCTCTGACCTGGCTCTCCCCACCTGCAGCCCAGGAGTGGGGATGGGCCGGCGCAGGGGGAGGCTTCCAGGAGCCCTGGAGGGCACGGGGCAGCGCGCTCCATCAGAGGCTGACGGAGAGTCAGCACGGGCCTGGGAAGAGAAATTGGCCAGTTGAGCCTCCCCGTGAATCACCTGTTGCTGGAAAATGGAGAGTCTGTGCGCACACGCTTGTGGTTTCAGCTCCTGTCCTGCAGATATCATGCGCAGGGCAGAGAAAGGAAATCTAGGTGAAACACTCACTTCCATTCCAGAAACAAAGGGCCTTAGACATTACCTTTGTGTGCAGGGGAGTGGCGGGGAGGGCTGGATGGTTGTGCCCTGTATTTACAATCAGCGGCCACAGACCCCTGTGGCACCTCCAGCAGCTGCGGCAGCTCTGTCAGAGGCTCCATCAGCTTCTCTTCCCTTCCTTGTCCCTTCCAGGCTCCTGGGGAAACCCGGCTCGTGTCCCTTCCTCATCCGCCGTCCACTTCCTTACTGAGGCCAAATTCTGGGGAGAGGTGGCCAGCAACCGTGAGCGGATTCTGGAATTTCTAACTGAATCACACTGAAGCACAGAGGAGGCTGCAGACTCTCTGTTTAATTGTGGTAAAATATACATCACAGGATACTGATCATTTTAACCACTTTTAAGTGTAGAATCCAGTGGCATTAAATACACTTACAGTGTCGTGGAACCATCACCACTCCCTATACCCAAAATGTTTCCATCCTCCCCAGCCCTGTACCCATTAGCAATAACTCCCCATCCCTCTCTGCCAGCCCCGGGTACCTCTGCTCCACTTTCTGTCCCTCTGAATTTGCCTATTCGAAGTGCTTCCTGTCAGTGAAATCATACAATATCGGGGCTACCGGCTTCTTAAGACCCTCTCCAAGCCCGTTACCTTACACCTCACTCTGCCTGGCACTTTTTAGACTGGCCTCTGCATTTCAGACACAACTCAGTTAAAAGATCGCCCCACCTCACCCCACATACACATCTTTGCAGCTCGGGATGGGGCACTGCCCCTTTTCCCAAACCTGAAACGGGGCTGTCATTCTTGTTCCAAAGCAAGAGGTGGGTCCTGTGGTCTGGAGGGAGGGCTTTGCTCTCTGTGGTCTCCCTCAGGCACAGGTGCCCCCAACTAACCCCCATTTACGAGCTTCCCATGTCAGTCCCAAATTAGGGCCTCCCCGGGGTATATTTAGGACGCTGGATTTGGGGAGAGTGTAGAGTCCTCCTGTATACGAGCTCTAGGCTCCCCCTTCTCCGGACCCATGCGTGGGGCCCTCGTAGCCCCCCAAGCCCAACCGGAGTGGAGCGGGGACAGGCGTCATGCAAGCAGTGCCTCCAGCTCCTCCACTCGTCCAACCTAAGGCAGTTGCTCCCTGCCGCTGGGGGGCGCAACGGAGCCGCGGCCGGGGCCGAGAGGGGCCCCAATGACCCAGCCAGGGCGCAGCGGGTCCCGCGCGCTCCGTGAGGCGGGGGACCGTGCGCCGAGGCGCCGGAGGCCTTCACACGACGAGAGGGGGGCTACCCGGGACTCCGAGAACCCTGGGAGTGGAGCTAGCGGGGGCGAGGGGAGTCGCCCTGACTCCTCCCCAAACTTTTCCCGCCCGCCTCGACGCAAAAGGCGAAGGAAGCAGTCCGGGGGTGGGGAGGTGGAATTCGGGGTCCCGAGCGAGGTCGGCGCAGGCGGGAAGTCCGCGCCCTCGCAATCTGGCAGAGGAACAGTGGATTTTCGGCAGGGAGGGGCCTCGGCCCCTCCCTGTCCCCCACCAATTGCAGGGACCTCTCTGGGTCCGGTACGTGCAGGGGCTGGCGACCCCGCTGCCCCGTCGCCCGCAGCCCGGAGCCCCCCGCTACCTGCGCGCGCCTCCCGGGCGAGACCCCGACTCACCGGACGCTGGCGGCTGGACAGACAGTCGGGCTGGGGCGCGAGGCGAGGCCGCCGGACTGTTTTGAAGCTCTGGACTGGGACTGCGCGCCCTCCCTCCTCCCTCTCCGTGGCGCCGAGCCGCCTCCCCACGTCCCCCCTCCTTCCCCGACCCCGCCTCCCGGGTCGTGATGTCAGGAGCCCGGAGAGCAGAGTGGGAGGGGCCGCGGGAAGCGGGTGGGGGACACTGGGGAGAAAGGCCGGAGCCTGGGGAGCGCCCCCAGCCCCAGCCCGCCTCCCTGCGCTACTTTGGCCAAGTTTAGGGCAGAGCTGGTAGCGCAGTTCGGGGGAAAGAGGGAGAAATCCGAGCTTCCTCGCAGCTGGAAGGCTCTCCGCACTGCGCTCGCCCTTACGGGTTTCCAGCTCCCCCTCCTCTCCTGCCCTTCTTCTCCCCCGTTCTTCTCTTCCCTTCCGATAAGGGTTAAGGACGAGTGTTCTGGAATCCGACTGCCTACTTTAGAACCCCTTCCCTGGCACTTTTCTTAACTTAGTGATCTCCTTACTTTTGCCTGCCTCAGTATCCCCTTCTGGAAGTGGAAGTCACAATAGGACCTCTTTCCTTGGGTTGTTGTAAGACCTGAAAGTGTCATACCTGCGCAGTGCCTGGTACATAGTAAGTGCTCAGTTAATCTTAGCTACGGTTATTTTTATTTTCCGACATAGAGTCCCTGGCCTTGGTGACAGGGCAACCAGGGACGCAGTCTTAGGACTCCTCCAGAGTCTGCCTCGCACAAACCACCACCCATATCTTCTGACCCCGCAGCCCTGGAATTTACTGTCCCTGGCAATGACATCAAAAGACAAGGAACTGTCTTTCTCTCCAGCCTCAGTTTCCCCATCTGGGAACTGAGAGGGCTGATCTGCCCTGGAGGTTCTTATGGGATGGGGCAAAAGGCCAGAGGGGCCTGAGCCCCATCTGTGGGGCTGTGGAGTAGGGAGGGAGGATTTACTGTATTGAAACACTGAAGCAATTCCAAAACAGGACCACAGCATGTTACAGTATATTTTAAGCTTTTAACTGAACACATTAATGTTATTTGCACACACCCCGAAATGTAAGGCAATGGACTTGTGCCACTAACAAAAGAATTAGAAACCCTTTTAAGAAATGCTAACTTATTGTGCAGTAGCTGGTCTGGCTGGGACGCCATGCTTAAACTTTCTGATGCGTCTCTTTTCAATCCTGTTGGGGGAGTCTGCAAGGGGAGAGCCTCCTTGGGTCTAAATCAGAAATCCTTAGGCGATTTGAGGCCCCTTCCAAAGGGCCACCCCACGCCCCGTCTTGAGGTTCCCCAGCTGGCCTAGTGTCTGACCTGCCACATCTCTTTTAATTTTGAAATTCTATGGTTAATCAAGACTTTCATCTCCCAAGCAAGAGATTCTTTGTAGGGCTGGAGAGGGGGTAGGAAGGTGTTCATTTGAACTGAGGTCCCACATAAAAGGGGAGGAGAGTGGGGTCTGGCTGCTGCCGAGGAGGGCCATGCAGGGCCCACCCACCAGCAGGGACAGTGACGCCTGCCTGTCCCATGGCCACCTGGAGGACAGAGAAAACCCAGAAGGCTCTCCCAGAACGGACAGTCCAGGTAGAGGCTGGAGCAGGTAGATTTCTGCCGTTTGCTGAGCCCTCACTCTGTGCCAGTTAGTTTACAACTACTGTCATCAATATAACACAACAGTCCATGAAGGAACTAAGTTTCAGAGAAGCTACCTAAGTAACTCGCCCAAAGGCCCTATTCAAGGGATGGAGTGTGGATTTGAAGTCAGACTGACTGTAGCAAACCCTGCTCTCCTCCTCCCACTATATCCCTATTTACAAAATGCTCACCAGGGTCAAGCCATAATTTCTACCATACCCACTAGCCACCTGAACTAGTATTCACTTAATATTTTTCTTTAAATCAACTCTATTTATTTAACTATATTCATTTTTAAAAAGGAAGCCCTATATCATCACGGTAAACAGGAAACCAATTCCAACCACCAAAAATAGAAGACAAACTTACAAATATAAACACTACCCAGAGAAAACAGTGTGAGTACATTCTAACCAGATACTGTTGCTTGAAAGAGTCCATGAACCTGAGGTTTAGGATCTATTAAAAAGGGAGAGCAGCCAGTGTAAGATGGGTGTTAGACTCATGCTAGCACAGAAGGAGACTTTCTCCTTCTTCTAATCAGAACTATTGCAAGATCATTGGAAAAGGGAATTACTTTCTCACTCCATGATTCAAGGCTGGGCAATGCCTCCTCCTCCAAAAATCACCTCCCATTTGCCTTCTGGTGGGGCATGCCCCACACGAGGAAGAACCTGGCCAGACACCAAGATGCCTCTCTAGGACCCAGAGAAAGGAATGATTGATTGCATCTCTCATTTGTTTCCAAACCTTCTCCGGAGCCCCACCTACCTGTGCAATTCACCTGCTACTTGCACCTCTTAGTTTTTGCTCTTCAAATATACACCTGTCTCTCCAGGAAGATTGGAGGCAGAAACCTGCCTTATACCCACTGTATCCCCACTCCTGGTGTTTCAGTAATAAGTTTGAATCCTCAACATGGTGTGGGGGAAAAGTAAGAGTGTGTTCAACTGAGTTCTGGGTCCCAATTCTTCACCCCACTATATAGTAGTATATATCCACACCGCAACTATAATCTCCTGGCTAGGAGAGCATACTTACCCCCTTGGCCTTGAGTTAAGCCATGTGACTGGTTTTGGCCAATGAGATATTAGCAGACTTGACCCATGCAAAGGCTGGGAATGTGCTTGAGCGGTAGGGCTTGCCCTCTCGTGCTTTTGCCACTTGTATAAGCAGAATAAACCTCCACTAGTCCATTGGCCCCAGAAAAATGAGACATGGGAGCAGAGCTTCCCTACATGACCCACGGAACTTCCATATGGGGCTCAGACTGCTCCAGCCAAGCTGCAGACACATGAGTAAGAAATGATGTCTATTCTTGCATGTCACTGAGGCATCACGGTTGTCTGTTTCACACCTGTAGCTGGTCGATAAAAGGATCATCTCATATGGGGAGAGAGAACTGTAAGGAAGGCATCTGAAGGCATGGGAGGCCATGGAGAAGGCTGGGGCGTTCGTTCAGGGTTGGAAAGAGAAGTTGGTTGAGAACTCAGTGATCTCTTGTGTGTCCTTTCTGGCTTGAACGTTTTAAGGTTCTGCCAGTTTCTTATAACCTATTCCTGTTGACTCTTTTCTGTTCTCAGAAGGAATGACTTGGGATGTCCATGCCTGGGGGCAAATCTGATCCCCAACCTCAAGGCAGCCCAGTAGAACTTGGAGTTGTAGCAGAAGAGCTGATGGAGAAGAATATGTGGGCTCTGGTCAAAAAGGATGGAGATCTAAAAGAAAATGTGACCTAAATTCATAGAGCGATGATGGGAGTGGATCAAATATGAATGTGATTCAACCAGCGAAAACTGCTTTTGGTTGGTGGGTCAGTTTCACAGATGACAAGGGTTTTACTAACTTCCATTTAATAACCATTTCCTTTGAAAACAAACTGGTAGATAAGATGGCCCCGTGGGATCTGCCACCTGGTGTTCACAGTCTTGTGTACGCTCCTCCTCCCTTGAGAGTGGGTGGGACGTAATGACTTTTCATGACTAGAATAAAATGAAAAAATGATGGGATGTCACTTCCATGGTTAGGCTATAAAAACTATGACTTCTGTGTCACCAGCACATTCTGTGGCCCTCTAGGCTTGCATGCTTTCATGAAGTACACTACCATGTTAGAGAGACCCACATGGCAAAGGACCAAGGGAATTTCTGGCCAACAGTTGGCCAGGTACAGAGATCTTCAGTCCAACAGCCCCCAAGGACCAGAATGCTGCCAACAACCATGTGATCTTGGAAGCAGATCCTTCCCCAGTTGATCCTTCCCCAGCTGTGGCCGACACCTTGATGGCCACACCCTCTGAAGCAGAGGGCCCAGTTAAGCCATGCCCAGCTTCCTGACTCACAAAATCTGTGTTAAATGTGTGTTGCTTTAAGCTGCTAAATTTGAGGGGGGTGGGGTTGGGTTCTATTGTAGACTTTGTATCAGTCAGGATAGGCTAGGTTATGGCATGATAACAAATGATCCCACGATCTTTGTGGCTTGCAACACAAGTATTGATATATCTTGCTCACAATATATGTCCATTATGGGTTGATTTTGACCATGTGTCCATATCATCTTTACTTCAGGAGGCAGGCTAGTGGAGCAGCCTCTATATGGACCATTGCTGGTCTCAGGGAATTAGGAAGATAAGATGATGAACCACTCACTGGCTATTAAAAGCTTCTGCATGCTCACATTTCATTGGCAAAGCAAGTCATGAAGCCAAGCAGCAAAAAAATCTCCCACTAGCCATGTTATCTTGGCAAGTCACTTCACCTCTCAGGGGCCAACACTATCTTTGCATTTTGCTTACCGTGCTAAGTGCTTCTGGGTGTAGGAATATAGCAAGCACATCTAAAGGCCTGGCAAGCAACATCTTCTCTTGGCTACTCTTCCAGATATGGAGCAGGATCCTCCAAACCAAAGGCCCTGCCATCAGCACTTCTAGACGGGGCTTAGCTGGTTTCCCATCTTGCCATCGAGAGACATCTGGGAAAGCCCTTAGTGCCTGCTGTATGGAGAGTCAAGAAATCTGAATTCCCAGAGTGGGAGCTGAGAAGTATGCTCTCTTGAGACCATTTCCTCCCTGTCGCCCACCTCCACAGATGGGGTCGGAGGGCAGGATGGAGACAATGGTTTCCAGCAGAGAAACGAGCCCTCGTGTCCTCCCACTTAATGCTTGGAGCCCTAGGTCTCACCGCTTCTCTCTGTCACAAAATTTCCTGCCAGTGCAAGAAGAATTCACAGCACAAATATTGTCCATTTGACTTATGACTGATCACCAAAGACAACAGCCACAGAATTTCCAAACCTCTGGAGATTCCAGCCATGCCCATGCTGTTTGGGGCTTTCACTTCTTTTTTTCCTCCCCCCTACCT
This sequence comes from Balaenoptera ricei, assembly GCF_028023285.1. Taxonomy (NCBI): domain Eukaryota; kingdom Metazoa; phylum Chordata; class Mammalia; order Artiodactyla; family Balaenopteridae; genus Balaenoptera; species Balaenoptera ricei. The sequence goes on from NC_082653.1 coordinate 59,341,033, forward strand.
CCCCCCACCCAGGTATGAACACAAGTGTACTGTGAGCAGAGCCTGAGGGGTGAGTCTGGGTTTTTCCCATTATAGAAATGTTTGGCATCGAGACCCAACACATCTGGCTGCTTGACTGCAGTTCTCAGTTTGCATCAGGAGTTTTGGCACCATAGGGACAGAGCTTCAGAGCACTCCCAGATTTGAATCTCCCTGAAATACAGTCAGAAAGAGTAACAGGAAGCGGGGAAGTTTGCTCCTACCACCAATGTCATTACCACCCAAACGTCTGGCTCCCAGGATGGCCCATGGGATGTTCTTGGCAAGTCACAGAAGAAAGTCCCCAGGTGTCTCCCAGCACGCAAGGTGGATAGAGGCCAGTTCTCTTGGCCCATCTTCTGAAAAGATGGAGTCCAGTTTGGCACCGAGGAGGAGAAGGAGAAGAAAAAATTCCTGTTGTTAATAGTGTCCCAGGGTGTGCTCTTGTTTTCCTGGGATCTTAAGTACAATCATAAATATTATTCCTCCAGTCTATGAGAGCATCCTTTGTACTTTTCTAAATATTTTAAATTTTTCAAAGAAAGATCCTTTCCTTCCTTCCTTTCTGCCAAACAATTGCTCAGGGAAATAATAATTTTCCAATCATTCACTTAAAGTATACTTACTGGGACTCTTCTGGGTGACAGGCACTGGGGAAACAGCAGTGAACAAACTCGTGAAAAAAACCTTTGCTCTCTGGAACTTACCAGCCACCACTGGTCAGTTCTACTCATTATCCTGCTTGATACTGATACAGGTTTTGTTTTGCTTTGCTTTCTAAGATTCCTGGATATGTTTGTGTATGTGGGTTGTCTCTTAGGCGATAAAACCAGGGAAACAACCCCCTAAGCTGAGTAAACTCTCAGCCCAGCCAGGCAGCCCCAGCCTCAGGACTCAGGCCAGACTCACAAACCCTTAGAATCTTTGGGTATAGGGAAATACGGATGTCTTCTATTTCCAATGGAAGACACACACACACACACACACACACACACACACACACACACACACACAGACACAGACACACTACACTCATGGCCTCGCAGTTTAAAATTCAAAGAGTGACGGGGCAGGAGGAGACCCAGAAATTCCTGTCTGTTCTGTGCTTCTGGGCAAGAAGGTATTTAAACCATTCTGGGAATTTCTTGATCTTAAAGTCCTTATAATACCTGAACAGTCTGGAACTCCCTCCTTATATGGGATTAGAATCCTTTTGGACACAGCCCATTTCTGTTTGCTCCCCTGCACGACAGCCCCTGAGAGGTGGTAGCCCTGGATAAGGCAGCCTCAGCCTCCAGCGACCAGCACAGAGGAGGTGCTCAGAGGCAGGCCTTTTCTCCCGTCATGTTATTTACAATCTGTAATTATATTTGTTAATTTTTTATGTGTGTGCTTTCTCACTCATTGTCTTCACTCCCCAGTAGAACACAAGGTCCCCAAGAGCAGAGGCTGCCTCTGTCTCGCCGGGACTTTTTCATCCACGTCTGAGCCATAACAGGTGATCAGTCAGGGTTTCTGTCAGTCTTTAGGGTGCCTTTATCAAAATTAGAAAAACATACCCCTTCCGAACTCGTTATTCAGAAAAAAAAGCATCCTTTTAGTGCATACAGCTTGGTATAAAGATGGCACCTTCCTGCAAAGGAAAGAAAATGCCCCTTCCTCCAAGCAGACACAACCCCAAGCCAGGCGTATGGCTGGATGTCACCCCTTACCTCTGAGCTAGGAATTCTTGTGCCCAAACTATGTGACAAGAGACAGGAGCACAGGAATCAATAAATATTTGATGAATGAATTAACAAATGAAATTCAAGTCTTTGAGGATATGTGGTGTTTTTAAGACATGTCTGCAAATTCTTTGATACTCAGCCCACTGAGAGCTTGCGCTCATCAACTGGTGTCCAGTCGACCAGCAGGAAACGGTGGAAGTGATGCTATGTCACTTTCAAGGGTAGGTCATCAATAGCCAAGCAGGATCAGCCTCATTCTCTGGAGCCAGGTGCTGGGAATGCAAAGGTGAGCAGCGTCCTCGTGGGGTTTACAGCCTGGTGGGGTGGGTTATCATGTGGATGGCCATATAATTTATCATCCAAAGTAAGACATTCTTAAGAGTGAAAGGGGTGCTATTAATAGTTGCAGTGGGAAAATAATCATAAATAGGAACTGTCCCAGGGAAACTGGGGTGCACAAGCACCCTAACAATAGTGAATTAATGAATTAAGTAATCATTCAGCCAAATGTGACAAGTGCGCTATGAAGGACAAGGAAGCCGGTGCTCTTTGAGCCTGCAGTTACGGGATTTGACCCAGGCAGAGACATCAGGGAGGGCTTCCCTGAGGAGCTGGTGCTGAAGGATAGCTAAGAGTTGGCTTGGCAAAAGGGGAGGGAGGAAGCAGCATGTTCAAAGGCCCTGTGGGTGGGAACGTGGTGGGTAGGAAGGTCTGAAAGAAGCCAGTGTGACTGGGAAGGGAAGCGTGAGGACGAAGTTGGGGAAGGCAGTTGGGCTAAGTTAGGTTTGGGACTTCATTCCAAGAGTGATGGAGCACAGTTGAAGTTTTAAGGCCGTAGTGACATGGTCTGATAGACTGTCATGTGGGAAGGTTGGGAAGGGTGAGCGTGGGCTCAGGCAGAGAAATTAGGAGGTGAGAAATAATAGTAACTTGGAATTCAAGATTCTACTCACACTTTAGAATGATGCTGGGTCTGGGAGAAGAATAACCCAAAGGAGACTCAGAAGTCCCTTCAGGGAGAGGTGTAAAGGAAATAACCTTATACAGAGGTCTGAGGGCTCTGGGGCTCACTTGTAATGGACACCTTTCTTGACCCATTGTGAAGGGCTTGATTTGGTCCATTGGTGTGTCCGAGGGGGCCAATGTTTCCTAAAGAGCTGGGGATGTTTCCTAAAGATACAGGGACCAGTTGGCTCAATTCATGTATTAAGGAAGGGTCATTGGGCAGCTTCTGTGTGAGCTGTGCTTTGATGGTGGATTCATTGACAAGAAGAGCATCAAAGGGGCAGTGTGGTTCCCTAGGACACCCAGTAACATTTGAAGCCTCAAGTATTTACTTTACTATCTGACTCCCAAAGGGATTTAAGGCAACTGACCATCGAAGACATGCACACAATAGAGCTGACACAAAAGGAAATAAAAACTACACAGACTGACAAGGAAGCAAATATATGAGCCCAGAGATTTTGAAAGGTGACAGCACATATGAATCACCTGGGAGAACCCATGAGCCATGCAAATTCCTGGGCCGCCCCTTCTAGAAGTGCTGGAACAGTAGGTCTGGGGTGGAACCCAAGAATCTGCATGTTTTTTCAAGTATTTAATTTATTTTTATTTTTTTAATTTTTTAATTAATTTTTATTGGAGTATAGTTGCTTTACAATGTTGTGTTAGTTTCTGCTGTGCAGCAAAGTGAATCAATTATACAGATACATATATCCTCTCTTTTTTAGATTTCCTTCCCATTTAGACCACCACAGAACATTGAATGGAGTTCCCTGTGCTGTACAGTAGGTTATCATTAGTTACCTGTTTTATACACAGCAGTGTATATATGTCAATCCCAATCTCCCAACACATCCTACCCCCCCTTCCCCCCTTGGTAACCATAAGTTCTCTACATGTGTGACTCTATTTCTGCTTTGCAAATAAGTTCACCTGTACCATTTTTCTAGGAATCTGCATATTTAACAAGCTCTTTCCCCAGCCCCCAACTGCCAAGTGTTTCTGATGCCGGTGGTGTGCGGACCACGTTTTGAGAAACACTGCATTAGTCCTTTAACCAAACGTGATTATAGTCATTGAACACTTAATTTAACATTGGATTTCCTGACACCCTAGGCACGTGTGAGTTGACATCCTTTTTGTTTGTTTGTTTGTTTGTTTGTTTAAATTAATTAATTAATTTATTTTTGGTTGTGTTGGGTCTTCGTTTCTGTGTGAGGGCTTTCTCTAGTTGTGGCAAACGGGGGCCACTCTTCATCGCGGTGCGCGGGCCTCTCACTCTCGCGGTCTCTTGTTGCGGAGCACAGGCTCCAGATGCGCAGGCTCAGTAGTTGTGGCTCACGGGCCTAGTTGCTCCGCGGCATGTGGGATCTTCCCAGACCAGGGCTCGAACCCTTGTCCCCTGCATTAGCAGGCAGATTCTCACCCACTGTGCCACCAGGGAAGCCCCTGACATCCTTTTGAGAAAGGTTTTCTTGGCTGCTGGAGGGCCATCTTATCTTCCCACAGAGGTGGGCCCCAGGAGAGCATCATTTGAACCACCGTGTCCTGCAGTTGCATCTGTCTGCTGCTAGAGAGCATTTTGTGAGAGTGCTTGGGTGGGTGGGGGACAGATATTGTCACCGAGACAATGTGGAGCACCCACCACTGGAATACCTAGGCCAGGGGTGTTATACTGCTGGGATATACATGGTGAACTTGGCTTTGAGAATGTTGACAAGCTGGTGAGGAAAGGTTTAAGTTTTCCAGCCCTGGAACAGCCTAGCTCCTTGCTGGGAGTGATCCTGGGCAGGCAGAGTGGGACCATCCTTGTCTAGCTCCCCCAGGTCTAGACAAACTGGGTCATGTAGGCTGCAACACCTCTGCAAGCCCAGTGTGCTATGCTCAGCTAAGCTTCTGCAGCACCATTAGTTCTGTGTTTCTTGCAATTTCTCCTACTTCTTTATTAATCCTTTCTTGGGTTTCAGTAGCCCCTTCCAGCTTCTCAAATGTTTGAGACCTCTCCTTGGGTACTGAGCAATGAGGAAGGGGACAGTGGATGGTGGGCTGGTTGGCTGATTAGGACAGACTTTCTCTAGGTCATTGCTACTTAGGGCTGGTCCACAGACCAGCATTCTCAGCATCCTTACATCTTCTGTGAAAAATGCAGACTCTTAGCTCCCCCCTACCCAGACTTATTGAATCAGAATCTGCATTTTAACAAAATCCCCAGGTGAATCACATGCATGTTAAAGTTCAGAAGCACTGGTCTCCTTGTTTCTTCAACAACTATTTATCGAGGGCCTCCCAAGCACCAGGATCTATGCAGTGCTGGGAGATGAATGAAATACAGATGAATGAAAATGACGTGGTCCCCAACCCAGTGGAGGGTACAATTTGGTGGAGGAGGTATGAGATAAATAAGTAAAGAAACAAACAAACATGTAATTACAAGTTGTGGCAATGGCTATTAAGGAAGTGAAAAAATATCAGTGATCACGGTATAAAAATGTTGTAAGACAGTCTGAAAACAGACTGGGGGAGGGAGTTGTAGCAGACAGAATAGTCACAGGGCTCAACAGAGGAAGGCCTCTCTGAAGAGGTATCTTTTGAGCTTGGAAGGTAAATGATCCTTGAGGAAGGAGCTGGAAGATTTTAGAATGCCCAAGTCTTGTCCAGAATCACATGGTGAATTGGAGACTAGAATGTCAGAGCTCAGGTTGTAAGATTCCTGGAGAAGAAGAAGGCATTGACCATTCATCAGTTGGTTCACCCCCTCCCCACGCAGCTATAGGGGCCTCCCCAACTCACCCCAATTCCGCATCACACTGCAGAGCCTAAGCCAAGTCTCCCGGGCTTACTCTTTGCTCCAGGATCATGAAAGTCTACCAGACACTGGTCCGATGGCTTAGAAACAGTTATCCCAGGACCTCCTTCATGGCAGATCCCAGATTTGGAGGCCAGAAAAGTGGCAAATGAGCCTTTGGCTAAAGATTAAGTAGGGAGATATTTTGGTTTTTCCTGAAATGGGCTCTAAACATTCCTGCTGTCGGGAAAACTAACCACCTCTCCAACCACTGGCTTCCTATGCATGGCGGGGACCACAGCGTCTGTTGAAGTCTTCCCCTGAGCCCAGCTCCTGAGTCACCCTCCCTCCCTGCCAGCAACGTCAGCATCGCCTGGGAGCTTGTTAGAAATGCAGCATCTTAGGCCCAGCCCAGACCTACTGAATCAGAATCTGCATTTTAACAGGATCCCCAGAAGGTGCACATGAACATTAAACTGAGAAGCCTGGCCCTACACCGTGAGGTCACAGAGGGGTCTGTCCGCATGTTGGGCTCCCAGAAGACGACTTAACGGTGGTCAAGTCCACGCAGAGCAGTAGAGCTAATTGCTGGCCTGGAGAATCTGAAGATGCTCAGCTATCCTGCAAAGGCCTGGGAGAGCTGACCGTGGGCAACTAGGGCCTATGGGTTGTCAGGGACCCAGGCTGGTCCTAACTGGTCCAGTTTATACTCCCCAAAGTGAGGGACATACACCCTGGCAGTCCTGGAGATGGTTTCAGCAGATACATGGGCATGTAATTAGTAACACTAAATCATGGATTAAGAATGCTCTTCTCTTTCCAAGTCCCATTCAGTCTCTCTGATGATCACAAGGAGAGAGGCTCATGTGGGTGCTAGGATGCCTTCAGCACCTCTGGATGGAGCTTGGTGATTGATAGGCATTCCAGGCTCTGCACCTCTGCGTTAGTCTGCTCAGGCTGCCGTAACACAGGAACACAGATGGGCAGCTTACACAACAGAAATTGACTGTCTCACAATTCTGGAAGCTGGAAGGTCCAAGATCAAGGTGTCGGCAGTGTTAGTCTCTTGTGAGGCTTTTCTCCTTGGCTTTTAGATGGACATCTTCTCCCTGTGTCCTCATACCATCTTCCCTCTGTATGTGTGTCCTAATCTTCTCTTCTTCTAAGAAAACTGAAAGACCTCATTTTTATTTTAATTACCTCTCTTAAGACCCCAACTCCAAATAGTCACATTCTGAGGTACTGGGGGTTAAGACTTCAACCTAACCTATATGAATTTGGGGAGAATACAATTTAGCTACTTGTGGAATTTTCACAAATTTCTCAACCTCTCTGTACCTCAGTTTGCCTATAAAAGAGGATGATGGTACCCACGCTATAGAGAGAGTTGAACAAATTAGTGCACATGAAATGCTTAGAACAATAGTTGGCACCAAGTAGGTCCCACAAGGAAAGATTCAACAATTACCTGTTGCATGAATGTGTCAGGGAAGAGGAAATTTTGCTCTATCCTTCTACATTCTTTTTGCTGGTCTAAGAATTAAACTGACATGAGACAGATTAACAGGAAAAAAATCAAACAAATGTTTAATAACATGTATACATGGGAGAGACCCAGAAAAACCATGTTACTCCCCAAAATGGCCAAAGCCCTCACTTGAAATACTGTTTTCAGCTAAAGACAAAAGAAGATGTTTAAGGTGGGGAGAGTCAGTGCTGGGAGGTGACCAGGAAAAGCACAGCAGACAAGAGTACGGTTGCTATGCAAATTCAAGTCATTGCTTTCTCCACTGATAAGAGTTTCTAGAGATTTGGTCATCCTCCTCTTCGAGATGCAGAGAGGGAGACACCCTTACAAACGAAAATTCCCCTTACAAATATAAACGTTTCTTGCAAAAGGGTAACACTTACTTTCCAGAGTTTCCCCCATGTTTGCGTTTTCACAGAAAATAACCAGCTTAAAATAATTAATATGCCAAAGAGACATATTTTATGGGGGCAAATTCTGCTACCCTACAGATGACAGTGTAATAGCCCTTGGCCCAGCACCTCCCTGGCTCCTGGAAGGATGCCAAGGAATCTTGAGGCTTCTTGAGTTGAGAGCCCCAAACCGAGAGTCAGTGCTGACGTGGTGCTGGAGAGACTGGGAGACGAGCTGTCTCCCTAGAGTTTACTGGCTGGCACCCTCACCGGCCCACACCCTACCCTCGCCCAACCAGTCAGACCACACGGCCCACATGCCAGCCGATGCGTTAGGACGGGCACAGGGCAGGACCCAGCCTGTCCGCCTCCTGTCCTCCCATCCTCCCGCCTCCCAGGTGCCTCAAGTCCAGGTGTTCAAAGGTTCCTCGGGCCACATGGGGATTCCCTGCCCTCGGGTGACTCTGCTTGTAATTGTGGGAAGTGACCTCAAAGCCCAAGGATCGAGGTGGAGAAATTCTGCTCCCACAGGGAAGGGAGAACAAGTTGAGTGAGTTCTGATGTGGCCACCTCTTCTCCTACTGTGCCCCAGTTTTCCCCTTTGAAAATAGGACAAAGAATTCCCTCACTGTCTCTCTCCTTGAAGTATTATTCCCTGTGAGGATTCCCTGGGGTTAGACTTAATCCAGTGTCCCATTCATTCATTTAAATGTTATTTACTGAGCACCAACCAAGTGCCTGGGGCTCTGCCAGGGGGGAGGCAGTGGGAGGTGAGACACTCAGAGAAGGACTCTCGTGGGGCTTATGTCAAGTGAGGGGAGGCAGAGAGAAATAAGCCAACAAGTAAATCAGCAAAATAACCTGAGCTATGATGATGTGCGTCATGAAGAAAACACAACAGGAGGTTGTGGTAGACACGGACCAGCTGTGTGGGTCAGGCTTCAGCCAGGTGTTCTTGGAAGGCCTCTCTGAGGACACTTCTGATGGAGGCTGAAATGATGAAAAGAAGCCAATCGTGCAGAGGAAGGTCTGGAGCTGAATGTTCCCAGCAGAGGGAACAGCAAGTGCAAATGTCCTGGGGTGAGAAGGAGTTTGCCTTGTCTGGGGAACAGAAAAGTGATGGTGTCGCAGGAATGTGGCATGTGTTGCGGAAGTGGTAGGAAATGAGGTCAGACGGACAGGCAGGGGTTTCCGAGGAATATGAGTGTGGCAGGGGCTCCCCAGCCACGGAGGATGTGCACGCTTTGGGCAGAGTCTGGAATGGGCATCGCCTTCCTCCTTCCCTCCTGCTTCCCTGAGCTGGGACTCCCCAGGTTGGAGACGGGATTTGATTGGCTTCAGTTGCGTCACATGCCCACCCCATGGCCAGGAGAAGCCCGTGCACCTTGTTGGACAGCCCCCTCCCCCGGGCCAGGACGTGGTTCCCAAAAGAGAATGGGTGCTGCTAGCAGAGGAAGGGGGCCTGGACACTGCACAGGCAGAAACTGCAGGTGTGCGCTGCACTCCACCTCCCAGGTTCTGACCTCGATCCTCATGCTTGTCCCTGCCTCCTGCGCCCCACTCACTGTCATCTCCCCCGCCTGTCCCATCCTCTTTGCACTTTGGAAATGGGGAAACTACGTCTGGGGTGGCAGGAAGCAGTGGGGCTTCTGATTTACCCCACTATAGGATTCTTCTGCTTCTTTTAGGGAATCCCTCATTCCCCTGCCCCCTGCCCTCTGCAGCCGGATTACACCCACGTGGAGGTGGCCACATGTAGCGAAATGGATTTTCTCTGTCTTGTGCAACCCATCTAAGCAATTTGCATCACACCTCATGTTACCCCATAGATGGTAAGGCATAGAGAGCTGGTTATGTGCCTGGGTTTGACCAGCTGTGTGACCTTGGGCATGTCACTTAACATCTCTGTGCCTTCATTTTCTCATCTGTAAAATGTGAATAACACTTCTACTACCTACCTCATAGAGTTGTTGAAAGATAAGTGAGTTCATATACTTAAAGCATGTAGAACAATCCTTGGCGTGTATTCCATTTGGGATGGTGATGTATTCATTTCTAAACCACTATGTGCTTTGAAACTCTTTGTCAATTTCTTTCATTCATTCATTCAGCCAACACTTACTGAGCATTTGCCAGGCCCAGGAACTCACAGCAAACAGACCAGACAAGGTCCCTGTCCTTGAGGAACTTACTTTCTGGGGGCAGAGATAGACCATGAAGAAAAAAACCAACTCAATAAAGAAGACACTTTTAATAGTGATATATGTTGGGGAGAAATAAAACAGAGTGACAGAGACAGTGATGGGAGGGCTGTTTTAGGCAGGGTGATCGGGGAAGGTCTCTGTGAAGGGTAACAGGTAGAAGAGAAGACCGACCAGCCACGGGAATAAAGAGTAAGTGCAAAGGCCCCGGGGAGGAAAACGCTGAGTGTGTCTGAGTAAAGGAGCGCTGTTGAGACCGGAATGAGCGGGGAGGGGGGGGGGGCGGGATCAGAGAGGCAGGGACCACACTGATCAGCTCTCACAGGACATGGTAGGAGTTTGAATTTGCTCTTCGAGTCGACAGGAAACCCATGAAAAGTTTCAGCAGGAGAGTGATTGATCCCACCCATGTTTTCCAAAGATCTTCTAGCCCCTGCGAGGAAGGTAAATTGCAGGGGCCAGGTTGGAAGGGGAGAGACCAGTTGTGAGGCTTTTGTTGAGGGATCCATCCTCAGGTCCCTGCAGAGCATTTAGACAGGTACCTGGGCAGCTGCCGTCGAAGAGCACGGCTCACCGGCCAGCAGGCTTGTCCTTATTTACAAGGCTGCGTTATTCCAAGACTGAAAGAGAACTCCCTACATCCCGGGTGCCCTGAGCAGACAGCTAGACCTACAGCAGCCCCGCCTGGAACTCTGGTCCTGAATCAGCCCAGGGCCAGTCAGCCCTGCAAGGGCCGCATCCTCTGGTCCTTCCCACCTCCGGGGAGTGCCCAGGGCAGAAATCCGGCCCTGCCCACCCTGGACATGCCCTGATGACCTCTGCGAAGGGGAAGCTGTTTGTTTAGAAGGAAATGGTGCAGAATGAGGCAGTGGCCACCCTGAAAATAGGGTTGGGGCCTGCTTCCAGGGCTGAGCTGAGAGCACAAGGGCTGAGATTCTAGTGGCAGAGGAATCGGGAGGCCTTCCCGGGGCGGCGGAGGTCTGATTCGGTCAGGCACCTGCTCCACCTTGCCCCATGGAGCCCCCAGGAGTTTTCATTATTACCATTTTTGGAGCAACTGTGCTCAGCAACCAGGGACATGATGGCTTTTTAACCCTCAATCCTGTGAAGGGGGCTCAGGAGGAAATCATGATCCCAAGGAGGGGTCTTCGGGGCTGACCCAGAATGCAGGTTTCCCCTCCCTGTCCCTCATTCCACCTTCATTCTGGCATTTTCTCACCTCCATCCCATCCAGTGTAAAGGGGGAGAAGACAGGATGTTGGAAATTACAATCGCGTGCCTGCACTTGGCAACCCCTGGGGAGATTTTAAAAGACGCAGCTACCAGGACCCCACCTCCAACCAATTCAGTTAGGCTCTGGGTTGGGGCCTGGGCACTGGGGATCCTAACGTGTCACCAGGGTTGAGAACCTCCACTTTAGAAAGTTTCCAATTCTGTGCTTCTCAGCACTGGCTGAGTCCTGACCCTCACAGCCAGGCTTCCCCCAAAGCACCAGGAACACCGGAAACTCCAAGAAGAGAGTGAGGATGAGGTTGGAGGTCTGTTGCCCAAGAGGCCAGGCAGACAGAACAGCCAGGGAGATGGTGCGACAGGTGGGCAGGGAGCACGGCCCTGCTGGCCCATCCCCGGTTCAGCGCATCTCAGAACTCACGTGGGCACGCGCTCAGGAATGCCATGATCTGCAGGTAGGAGGGGATGGCGTGGGGTTTGGGACAGATCAATACCATTCCATAGAATCCCCCCAAGGCCTTGGAGAGATCTGGGGACCCTGGAAATGTAACCCCCTTCGGGCAGAACGTCGCCTCCTCTTGCACTTCGAAGGTGGGAGCAGGTAGAGGGGATGCTCGCTTGCCCTGCCTGCAGCCCTCCTGACAGAGGCGGCTGGGCCCCTCCAGCCTGTGAGCAGGCAGAGAGCCCAGGCTGACCTTGAACTTGGGCAGGGCAAAGCCCTCAGCACTCAGCTCCTCCCTTCTGTCCTTCTCTCTTTCCTTGAGGGTTTCTAGGATGACTCCTTGTGCCTGGTTAAGCTGTCTACAATCCCACCACCCCATTTAACATACTGCACCGCCCCCAAGCCCACCCCATCCACTCCCTATCACATCGTCCTGTTTTATTTCCACCTGAAATTGCCTGGTTTATCTACTGGTTTGTTCACTGTCAGTGCCACCAACACCTCCTGCAGCTGTGAGAGCTGGGGCTTTATCAATCTGGTGCCTGATGCAGCTCCTGGGGCAAAGCTGTGGGACTGAATGATGGCGTTACAGGGAGAGCCCCCATGAGGCTCCAGAGGGAGGGGAAGGGGCTACTGGTAAGGAGGAGACCCCATAGCTAACTGCCTTCCGGGACGTCCCCTCTGTATCCTGCCCCAGGCCCCCAGAGCGCAGCCTGGCTCCCCCAGACTTTAGCCGAGCCCTGCCCACTGCCTGCCCCCTGGGGGAAGCTCTGATGGCCCCGATACTCTCAGGGGTCTGAGCTCAGAGAGACAAAGGGAAGGAGCGTGACGCTCATGGTCCTGCTGGCGCCCAGGGAGGCTTTCTACTGCTCTGCAGTTCCCGGAACTGGGTGCTTGTCAAATTCGTGGCGAGGGATCAGTTTGATGGCTTATTTTGGATTGCAGATTCATCCTGGGCCAATATTTTCATAACATGAGACAATAATCATCACGTGCCTGCAGGTTGCAGCTGTGTCTGGAAAGGTCTCTAAACCCTCATTCCCCGTGTTGGGCTCAGCTTTTCAAGGGAAGTGGGAACACGTTTCGGACCACACTCTGAGCTGCGTGGCTCTGGACGCACTGAGGACGGGATGTGTGGGTGGCTGTTGGCTGTTCTAAGGCCCCGGAGACCCACCAGGGACTCGGTGTTAGGGTGATGGGGGGCCAGCCAGGTGAGACCCTGGTATACACAGTCTGTGTCCCCGACAGAAGAGAGCCGGGGTGGGAACCAGGAGAAAACCGCAGCAGCAAGGAGGGCAGGGGTGGGGAGGACTCCCCCAGGCCAGGATCTATCTCCTGGGCCCTCCCACAGTTCAGGGGAACTTTCTGCAGGGGGAGAGAAGAGTTTTGCCCAGCTCTGCGCTCGTCATCACCACACCACCTTGGTCTGGGGTCCTTACACTTCTCTCGAGGTATTCGTTTTTTACCTTCTAGCTCAGATTCAAGCCCGAGAGGAATGCACAGTAACGATAGGGCCGAGGGACAGCTGGCTCCGGTCCGCAGGCGGCAGGCTCTGCTGCCAGGGTGGGGTGGCAGGAGATGCAGTCCCGGCCCAGCCTCCGAGGAGATGGCAGCTCCGACGGCCCCACCCTGCCCCTCTCCGAGCTCTCCAGGAGCCGGAGAGGCAGAGGAGAGGCCAGATCGAAACTCTCCCCACTCCTTCGAGCGCAGGCTGACCCTGAGCCCGCGGGCCGGCTGCCGCAGTTTCTGGGCAGGGAGCTCAGGAATGCCGCCCCCCCAGGTCTTGCACACAGTAGGCACTTGGAGTATTTGCGAAGGCCACTGCAGCTGGGCCTGGATGGAACCCTGCCCGGTTCCTGTCACCTCCCTGCTCTCAGCCCCTGGTGACAGATTGTTACGATTCCTCCAGGTTTGGAATGTCTCTGTTTACCATCAATGTCAACCTGGCTCGGAGAGCATCCAGCTCGGAGAGGCCTGTTGGCTCTAGGGAAGGGGGAGGGGGGCGGGGACGGGGCGGGGGACACGGGGCTGAGTGATGGGAGCAGGCCACACATGGAGCCCCAGGTCCCCTTCACAGTCCCCTGTGTTGGAGACCCCAACACAGGCATGTGGCCATTCTGGGCCCTGGAATCAAGTAACCTGATGGGTGTCAGGCAGCGGGAGTTCCATGCGTCCTCAGAGCTCTCTACCTAGACTCCCAGCCCCTCTCTCATTGCCCTTTTCAGCAGGATATGAGGAACGATGGGTCCTCCTCCAAGGAGCAGCCCTCTCCTCTGTGCCTTTGATCACACAGGTCTCTGCACCGGACATGACCTCTTCCACGGCCCATCTTCCCCTGTCCAAACCCTCCCTGTCCATATGAGAGCTCAGCCCTATAGTTAAACAGCTTGGATGTGAATCGGACTGCTACAATTTCTTAGCTGTGTTACCTTGGGGGGAGTCACTCAACTTCTCTGTGCCTCTGTTTTCTCATCTGTAAAGTGGAGGATTGGGGGCATTTTTCACATTTGTGGCTGCCCGTCATCTTCCAATTACCTTGTCTTTGGAGAAGTACACATGGTATGAGCCACACTCGTTAATGTAGGAATAGAACTCAGTTTTGCAAACAAACCAAAAAAAAAACCCCGAAAAACTCAGTTTTGCAGCCCCTTGTATCTAGGACCCAAACCCTGGATTATAAACCAGATGCAGCCATGTAAGATTTCCATGTGAATAGGGGTGTTCAACGGGGGCACTGTCTGCTTTTGATGCTCATGGTGGCAATGGCAACTGGATCTTTGGAGATGCGATGGCAGGGCTCGTGTGTCTGCAGGAGTTCTGGTGTCAGGGCAGTTGCGTGTTTGTTAAAGTACACCTCCCTCCATAGCATGTGTTATCTGTACCCATCTACCGTACAAACCCGGTTTTGTTTCCCACCCTGAATATAGAGAACAACCTAATATATTTTTTTTGTCAACACTTTATTGATTTAACCATACAGATTCTGTACATTTTATTGAAGTATAGCTGATTTACAATGTGTTAGTTTCAGGTGTACAGCACAGTGATTCAGTTATACATATATAGACATATCTATTCTTTTTCAAATTCTTTTTCCTTACAGGTTATTACAAAATATTGAGTATAGTTCCCTGTGCTATACAGTAGGTCCTTGTTGTTTATCTACCTAATATTTTTTTAAGAAAAAGATTTTCTAGTTAAGTTAGCCAGAGTAGATTCTGTTTTATGCAACCAAGACCTTTAATAAGTTCATGGGGTAATATTAACAGCTACCTCACAGGGTTGCTGTGAGGATTAAATACCCCTGCAGCCTTGGTGGGAATTCCAGAGGAAGCCAGCCCAGCAACTTGAGTGTCTTCCTTGTATCTGGGGTGTCCAGCTCCATGGTTTGGGGACAGTGTGCTATGCCTGTGTCCCCAAGCACACCTTCCTCACAGACGAGCTGGTTTCCCCAGCCCGAGCCTTTCTTCTCCCTTCAGAAACCCAAGAAACACACCAGGTCCCAGGGTCATTCTGAGCTACACTCACCTCCCAGAGATAAAACCTGGATGTCTGACCCACATGCCCCAGGGTCCCACTCTGAGTCCAGCATTGAAATATGACAGGTCTACCACAGGGATACTGGGACTCCTGCAGCCGGGAGCAACCCCTGTCCCCGTGAGGAGTTTGATGGAAGTTGGGCGGCATGGAGGCTCCTGACCCAGGGGCATGTCCCCAGCCCCTGAAACAGCTGACTAGTAATACTGGAGTAGATCTGGGATCCCTGGCTCCCAGCTAGTTAGTGACTCAGCCAGTCCTAGCTGTGATTCCCATGCCCTGGGTCACTTCCCTGGCTCAGCAAGCTCAGCCGTTGGGGGATTGGTGGGGGCAGGTCTCAGAACCCACTGCCTTGCAGTCCCAGAACTAATGTCTCCCAACTTTCCACTCATGGGGAGCTGCCCCCGCCCAGCCACTCTGGGGCAGGGCTGGCTTCCCCAGCATCCTGAGAGTAACCTATTGGTCACTCAAAGAATTGATACAAACCCACATCAGGGGCTGTGACCATGATGCGCTTCATTTGCCCCCCACTTTTGCCTACTTTAGTCATCAAGACAGGTCACCACGAAGAAGACCTCTTTTGCCCAATCGAGTAGGTCCCTGTACTGGAATGAACAGCACCCACACCTCCAATTCAGGTCTACCTGGAACCTCAGAATGTAATCTTATTAGGAAATAGGGTCTTTGCAGTTGTAAGTAATTAGTATTTAAGACGAGGTCACTCTGAAGTAAGGTGAGCCCCAATCCAATGGCTGGTGTCCTTATAAGAAAAGGGAAAGTTTGGACACGCACACAGAAGGGGGAAGGCCATGTGATGATGAAAGCAGATTGGAGTGATGCAGCTGCAAGCTGAGGAATGCCAAGGAAGCTGGCCACCCCCAGAGGCTGGGAACAGATTCTCCCTCAGAGCCTCAAAGGAAACCACCCCTGCAGACACCTTGATTTCTGACTTCCACCTTTATTCTCTTCTGATGGGACAATAAATTGCTGTAGCTTTAAGCCACCCAGATTGTGGTAACTTGTTATGGTAGCCTTAGGAGACTAATACGGTTCCTTTTTTTATTAATATGGTTATGAGCAGAAAAGAGGGGATGAGAGAGAGAGTGCTAGTGATATTTTTCTGAGTTGGGCTCTGTAGGCAAATGAAGATGTCACCCATCTCTTCCTTCCGTGGTGATTGTAATTGAAAGGTGGCTAGGATACAGTTAGGAAATTTTGATAAAAGATACAGGGGCCTTCTGAATGGGAAACAATTGAGACACTGTCCAGTGAAAATAAAACAGGAGTCATATATATACTTTTATATTGTCTAGTAGCCACATTTTTAAAAAATGGAGAAACAGATGAGTGTAATCTTAATATTTTCTTTAACCTAGTATTTCAAATATTATCATTGCAGCATGCAGTCAAGATAAAACAGATGAATAAAGATATTTTACACCCCCCCCCCCCCTTTTGTATTACATCTTCAAAACCTGGTGTGTAACGTATGGACACCAAGGGGGGAAAGCGGGGTTGGGGGAAGGGGGGAGGGATGAATGGGGAGATTGGGATTGACATATATGCACTAATATGTATAACACAGATAACTAAAAGAACCTGCTGTATAGCACAGGGAACTCCACTTCACTGTACAGTAGAAACTAACACAACATTGTAAAACAACTACACCCCAATTAAAAAAAAAAATAAATAATAATAAACAACCTGGTGTGTATTTTACACTTAGAGCCCATCTCAGTTCCCACCAGCCACACTTCAGGCGCTCAGTGGCCACCTCTGGCCTGTGGCCCTGTATTGGACAGTGCAGCTGCCATCTTGTTAAGTTCAATGTTACTCACACCTGCTGAGACGTACAGGGCGGTTTGACCAATTCTGGGTGTCCAGGAGGAGAATGAGTCTCACTGAGACACAAAAGAGTCTCCATTCCTTTAATTAAAGAGCCAGCGCCACCCGCTGCGGGGCCTCTGGTGAGCTCTGAGCCTCCACTTCCTCGTCCTGAGACGAGGCTAACTGCACTCTCTCGGGATGCTTACGTGGGGATTCGGATTAGGTGGAACTTGGGTATTGAGCACTAAGGAGCAGAACGCATGTGGTTTATTTGTGGTGGGATTTATGCCTGCCCATGCGGAGCAGCCAGAGTGAGAGAAGCGCTAAGGAGATGTGGCCCTATGATACCGTCATTCTCCTTCGCAGCTGGTGGCCAAAACACACGCCCGGGAGAGCACTTCCTCATCCACAGAGGCTTTTCTCTTGGTGACGGGTGGTGACCGCATGCCGGGACCTTGATGCCGAGGGCTGATCTGGACCTTTAGGGAGCACGTTGTGTGTGAGAGCCCTGCCCCACCTCTCAGGGAGTTGGCAGTACGCAATCCCTTGGCTCAATTTGATTCCTTGTTGTAAACGCAGTGTGTTTTGTCCAGGGGTGAATGGGACAATTCCCTTACCCATTGCTTGTCTACGGGATCACCCCAGCTGCCGGGGGGGCCGGCTGGTAAGTGTGACTGCTTATCTGCAAGCCTTTGTACGTGATCACACACCAGCCCTTTGTGTCGTTAGACGTTGGAGCACTCTGTAGCCAGGCCCCCTCCTCTAAAACCCATCCCACCGCAAAGCCTGTTTCATCCAAACCTGTACAATGAGAAGGGGAACAGGATCCACAGGGACCTGGCACCTTCAGCTGTAGGTGGGAGGACAGGGAGGGGCTGAGGAGCCCTTAAAGCCCGAAAATGCAAGTGTGTGAGCCTGGACGGGACGGTCCACGAAGAGAAGCCCCATGTACGGCCCTGGTGTTAGAAGACATTTTTCACTGAGTAAGCTGAAGGTGGATTTGTCCATGGTCACTCAGGATAAAACCTGAGCCTTTGGACTCCTGTATGCTAGCGTGCCATCCAGTAATTCTGAGTGCCCAGGGACTAAAGCAACGTTTCTCTAAGTATGGTCCCAAGATCACCCCTGAGGGAATCCCTCAGTGTGTGGCAGGGGTGGGGTGGGTGCTGCTTGTTAGAACGTAGATTCCTGGACCTCCCGGAAGACTTAATGAATCACAACCTCTGGGGAAGCGGCTGAGGAGGAATCTGCATTTTAATACTTCCCCAAGTGATTTTTATAGACAATGACATTTCACATACGAAAATGCATAGATTCTGTGTCATTTTTTTTAAAAAAATGAAGTATAGTTGATGTACAATATTATATTAGTTTCAGGTGTAAAACATAGTAATTTGATATTTTTATAGAATATTCTCCATACAAAGTTATTACAAAATATTGACTTCATTCCCTGTGCTGTACACTACATCCTTGTCACTTATTTTATACCCAGGAGTTTGTACCTCTTAATTCCTTTCACCTATTGTGCCCCTCCTCCACCTCTCTCTCATCTGGTAACCACTAGTTTGTTCTCTGTACCTGTGGGTCTATTTCTGTTTTGTTATATTCATTTGTTTTGTTTTTTTAGATTCCACATGTAAGTGAAAGCATACAGTATTTATCTTTCTCTGTCTGACTTATATGACTAAGCATAATACCCTCCAGGTTGATTCTAGTTATCACAAATGGCAAAACTTCATTCATTTTTTATGACTGAGTAATATTCCATTGTGTATATAAACCATACCTTCTTTATCCATTCATCTGCTGATGGACACTTGGGTTGTTTCCGTATCTTGGCTATTGTAAGTAATGCTGCTATGACCATTGGGGTGCATATATCTTTAAGAATTAGTATTTTCATTTTCTTCAGATAAATAACCAGGAGCGGGATTCCTGGGTCATATGGTAGTTTTAGTTTTAATATTTTGAGAAACCTCCATACTGTTTTCCATAGTGGCTGCACCAAGTTACATTCCTACCAACAGTACATGAGGGCTCCCTTTTCTCCACATCATTACTAACACTTATTACTTCTTGTTTTTTTGATAATAGCCATTCTGAAGGTGTGAGGTGATATCTCATTGTGGTTTTGATTTGCATTTCCCTGATGATTAGGAATGTTGAGCATCTTTTCACGTGCCTGTTGGCCATCTGTATGTCTTTTAGATTCTGTGTAATTTGCTATGTGACCATGGGTGGTTGCCTTCCAGCGACTCAGTTTCCATGTATGTAAAACAAAGGTGTTGAAGGCAATTTCTGAAGGTCTTTCTAATACTACTTTTTATGGCTACATTTGTTGGGGGGGTGGGGAGGGAAACTCAACGCCCCCCCCCCCGGGGTAGGCAGCCACCCTGAGTATGGGACCAGGCAGCGTGCAGCCAGTGGGGGAAGACCTTTCCAGCAGCTGTTCTGCCTGACAACAGCGGCCATGCGGGAATGTGGGCCCAGGGTGCCAGCACTTCCAATTTTCCGAGAGGGAGCCAGGAGCCAGATTTTTCTAGAAATCTCTCCATTGTAATACTGCATCCAATTTCTAAATTTTAAAGCTTAGTGTGGAAAAACTGGAGATGCTAGTTTGCACTCTTGAATTTTTATGAAGCATTTGGCCCAAAATTGATGGTATGACTGTTTCCAAGCCGTAGGGAGCTTTCCTCATCTGTACCGAGCAAAAGGCCCCTTTTCTCTTTTATTTGAGCAGTTTAACCTGTGACCCTGGGCAAGTGACTTAGCCGCTTTGTGCCTCAGTTTCCTCATCTGTAAAATAGAGATAATAGTTCCTACCTCAAGGGTTGCTGTGAACATTAAACGAGTGAATCTTGTAAAGTGTGCATGGAGTAAGCACTTGGTAAATACTTGCTCTATTATTATTGTTGTTGTTGTCGCTAGCAGCTTGAAGGAGGGGACATCTGAGTCACCGATGTGGCCAATTTAGCCCACTCAGAGTCCCTGGGTTTTCCTCCACCCCCCCACCCACCCCCGTCTGGAGGCTCAGCCAGAGGAGACCCTTCTTCCTGACCCACCGCCACAGTAGCATTTGTGGGGAGCCCAGCAAGGCATGCACAGTCCTTGTAAAGACAGAGATTACATCCAGCTTTCGGTGTGGTCAGGACACAGCCTTCCCAGACTCTGTGCCCAGAAGTCGTGTTTGCAAAGCGATTGTTCAAGACTAATGATTGGGAGGCTGAACTGTTCAGAGCGGTTCAGGCTAAACAATAGATGAGAGGGCCCCTGGCTTCCTAGAGGAAGGGAAGAAAGGACTGTGAGTGAGTTAGAGGCATGGCAGGGACCAGAGAGTGGGCTTGGCCTGGAGCCCACTGGCCATTGTGGTGACTATAGGAAAATCATCCTTCCACTCCCTTGCTTGACACCATTCAATAACTCCTGGAGCGCTCAGGTTAAGTCCACATTCCTTAGCATTCAGGACCTTCCTGGACTGCTGTCTCCTTTCCCTTGCCACTTCTGTCCCCCGGCTTTGAACTTGACACTTAGAGCCCCCATCACAAGACACCCCATCTCATGATGCCCACCAGCTTGCACCTCCTGTTCTCTCTGCTTGGAAAGCTCTTCCCCAACCTCTCCACCTGGCTAGGATTCTTGTGCTCCTTACCATGCCTCCTCCAGGAAGCCTTCCTGACCCTCCCCAGTGAGGTCAGCACTCTTCTATGCTGAGGGGACAGTTTCTGTTCACATGGCCGTTTCCCCCATCTCGGCCATCAGCACTACATGGGGTACTGTCAGGGTGGACCTGGAGGGCCCTGAGGGGCATCTTCTATCCTCTACTCCCCAGTCATCCCCCTTTACCAAAGGTTATCTGAGGATCTCTGCTGTGAACCAAGCCTGTGAGAGGTACAGGGAAAAGAGGCTCTTCCTGCCTTTGAGGGGTGTTATGAGCTGAATTGTGGCCCCCTGAATTCCTAACCCCCAGTACCTCAAAGTGTGACTGTATTTGGAGATGGGGTCTTTGAAGAGGTGATTAAGTTAAAATGAGGTCATGTGGGTGGGTCCTAATTCCAATATGACTAGTGTCTTTATGAGAAGAGGAAGTTAGGACACAGACACATACAGAGGGAAGACCATGTGAAGACACAGGGAGAAGACAGCCACCTGTGGTCTTCAGCCACAGACTGAAGACAGTCAAGGAGAGAGGCCTCAGAAGAAACTAACCCTGATGACCCCTTGATCTTGCACTTCCAGCCTCTAGAACTTGAGAAGATAAATTTCTCTTGTTTAAGCCTCCCAGCCTGTGATACTTTGTTGCGGCAGCTGGAACAGACTAATACAAGGGGCTTATAGTTCTGCTTCTGCCTTCATAAAATGGAGATAATAATGGTCCCTACCTCATAAGGTAGTTGGGAGGACTGAATAACTTAAATGCACGTGAAGCAGAAATCGACAAATGCTAGCTTGTTTATTGTTGCTATCACCATCATCATCCAGTTGGGACAGACAGGACTTAGCAGTGAGAAAGAGGAGAATGCAACAGCCAGGGAGAACCAAAGGATCCCTGAATTTAAAAATCTGGAAAGGCCACTTGGTGTCCCCCTCCCTTGTTTGATGAATAAGGAAACCCCAAAGAGAGAAGGAACTTGCCTAAGGTCTCATGGTAATGGGAGAGCATCATGACTAGAACAGAGCCTCCGGGCTACACTGTCCTGCTGGTTGTAGGTTTCAATTATTAAGCAAAATTCACGCCAGTTCTTGGTTGCCAGGCTTGCATCAGGCAAGCCCACTCTGGGGTACAGGGTTGACTCTTCCCCGATGAGACACAGACCTTGAGGAGGAAGCTGTCTGGCCACTGGGGCAAAGGAAACAGCTGCTCCCAGCTTCGAATCTGCTAAGATACTTACTCCAAGGGCCTCTCCATGCATCCAGTAACCAAGAGCTCCCGCTCACACGGGAGCTTTGCCCAGGATCTGGGCCTGAGCTGAGAGCCTGAGGGGGCCTCCCTCTAGACAGTGTCTGGGAGCAGGGAGAAAAGGGGACCTCATTGGCTGACCTTGAGCTGGTCCAAGCCACAAGGATGCAGAAGGCAGGCAGGGCCCCGTCCTTCCTCCGGCCAGTGGCTGCCCCTGAGCCAACAGAGTGTCCTGCTGGCCTCCTGTTTGCAAGAGCTGAGCCCTGCAGTGTGGGAGTGACGGCTGCTTTCCAGGCCACCTCCAGACAGACCGTCAGCTGCCTGCCAGCCAGGCGCCCAGCTGCAGCCCCAGAAGCCCCTCGGTGACTAGGAGACTCAGGCTGCAGAAACCCTCAAGTCCCCAACTCTGAAGTTATCGTGTGCCGCCCCTACTTCCCCATCACTCATCCTCAGCTTGAATCCCTCTCAGGATGGGAAACTCACCACTCGACCAAGCATTGTATCCCACTGTTGCAGAGTTCTAAATCAGTGCTATCCAACAGAAATATAACATGAGTACATTCATATTATTTTTAAAAGCAATAATAATAATAATAATAATTTTAATCATATATTTCCTTTAACTCAATATATCCAAATATGATATCAGCATGTAATCAACATTAAACAATTTAGTGAGATGTTTCATATTCTTTTTTTTTTTTGCACCAAGTCCTGGAAATCCAGTGTGTATTTTACACTTCACCATTTCTCCATCGGACTAGCTACTTCTATGCTCCATGGCCACGTGGGGCTAGTGGCTATAGGACTGGACAGTGCAGCTCTCAACCCTGGAGTTTTTTCTTATGCTGAATTCAAATCCAACACCCTGCCATTTTTTATTTATTTATTTATTACTATTTTATTTATTTATTTATTTTATTTTTGTCTGCGTTGGGTCTTCGTTGCGGTGCGCGGGCTTCTCATTACGGTGGCTTCTCTTTTTGCGGGGCATGGGCTCTAGGCACGTGGGCTTCAGTAGTTGTGGCTCGCAGGCTCTAGAGCGCAGGCTCAGTAGCTGTGGTACACGGGCTTAGTTGCTCCGAGGCATGTGGGATCTTCCCGGACCACGGCTCGAACCGTGTCCCCTGCCTTGGCAGGCGGATTCTTAACCACTGCGCCACCAGAGAAGTCCCCACCCTGCCATTTTTACACATTGGCTTTTGTTTTGTCCACCGTGCTTACAGAGTTATCAGCTATTGGTTAATAGTTAGTAACTACAAGGGAGCCGCAAGAGGGAGGAGATATGGGGATATATATATAAATATATAGCTGATCCACTATGTTATAAAGCAGAAACTAACACACCATTGTAAAGCAATTATACTCCAATAAAGATGTTAAAAAAAAAAAGAAAAACAATAATTAGTAACTACAAATAAACAACTTTGCTATGCTCTTAACTCTGTGCCAGCCAGTGAGCCGAATGCCTTATGTGGATTCCGTTTAAAACCCACACAGCCCGTAGTGCCATTCTTCAAATGAAGACAGGGGAGATCAAAAAGTTCACACAGCCAGCAAATGAGAAAACCAGGACGTGGCCCAAAGCCTGCGGTCCATTCTCTCAGCCTCTAACACTGTGCTGTTCAATATGGTAGCTGCCAACCATTTGTAACTACTGAGCACTTGAAATGTAGCTGGCTGGAGCAGAGGTGCACTGCACAAGCATCCCTCAGAGATGTGGCAGGTTCAGTTCCAGACCATCACAATAAAGCGAGTCACACAAATTTTTGGTTTCCTAGTGCATGTAAAAATTATATTTACACGACACTGTACTCTGTGAAGTGTGCAATGGCATATGTCTAAAAAAGCAATTTAATACCTTAGTTTAAAACACACTTTATTGCTAAAAATAACGTTAACCATCATCTGAGCCTTCAGTGAATTGTGGGAGTAACATCAAAGATCATCCATCACAGATCACCATAACAAATAAAATTGTAATGAAAAAGTTTGAAGCATTGTAAGAATTACCAAAATGTGACAAAGAGACAAAAAGTGAGCAAATGCTGTTGGAAAAGTGGCACCAAATTTGCTTACCGCAGGGTGGCCCCAACCCTTCAATCTGTTAAACACACACACACACACGCAATAACTGCAAAGCACAATAAAATGAGGTATGCCTATAAGTGTAAAATACACACCAGATTTCTAAGGCTTAGTACCAAAAATCAATAAATAATTTTTATCTTGATTACATGTTGAAATGACACTATTTTGGTTAAGAAAAATACATTATTAAAATAATTTCACCTGTTTCTTTTTGCTTTTTTAAAAGTAGCTATCGAAAATTTTAAATTTCATATGCGGCTGGCATTATATTTTATTGGACAGTGCTGCCCTCACCTATTTCCTTCTGGGCTAAATATTCTCCCTGCCTTCAACCGTTCACGCATGACGTCATTTCTAACCCCTTCCAGGAGGTGCCCCTTTTGATCAGTGCTTCTAGGAGTGAACACTGTCTGGCTGACTGTTCTCCTGTGATTTGCTTGTTCGCGTCCTTTGCCGGGTTTGGGTTTGAGTGGTTTTTCCTTTTGTCCCACTGTCAGACCTCTTTGTAATTAGAGGTATTTATATATATTTGTTGCAATGTTGCAAAATTTTCTCCCCGTCATTGTCAGTCTTTCAACTTTTTCTGTTGTATCTTTGACTATACAGGCTCTGTTTTCATGCAGCCAATCCACAAACAGTTTCCTTTTGGGGTTTCTGGATTTTGTGTCACACTAAGGAAGATTTTGCCCACTCCCAAATGTCTGAAAAAGTATTATTTTCTTCCACTACATTCACTTTTTAATACTTCCTTATTTCATCCAACTGGTATCTGTTTCTGTCTGTGATATGTGGAAGGGATCTGATTTAGTTTTCCCCTAAATGTGTAGCCAATTGTCCCATTTAGTGAACAATTCATTCTTTCCCCACCACTTTGAAATGCCATTTAAAAAATCATCTTTAGGCTCTGTTTTCCCTCTGTTGCCTGGCAACTCAGCCACCAGGTCCAAACTTACATCTGACCAGCTCAAGAAGCTCAGTATTGGGCGATTGGGATTGACATGTATACACTGATGTGTATAAAATTGATGACTAATACGAATCTGATGTATAAAAAAATAAAATTAAATTAAAAAATTAAAAAAAAAAAAAAAGAAGCTCAGTAAATAGAGGTCTCCTCTTCTCCACCTGTCCCAGGAAAACCCCAGGGCTGACTCTCAGTGGGCAGCTTGAACCAGCACGGCAGCGGGGAGTGCGCTGACTGGCCAGGGCTGACCCACTTGTCTCCTTCTGGAAGAGGAGGGTACGGTCACTTGAGAAAGTGGGGAGGGCGTTTCCTCAAAGGGAAATTGGAATGCTGGTCAGACAAACAGTTGTCTACCATAGTGTATACCCTCCTAGCCTGTCCCTGAGTGACCCACTGCTCCAGCTCTGTAGGAAGAGGGGATCCTCAATCCCCTCTGTTCTAGCCTGCTTCCCCCTGAAAAGACCAGCTAGGGTTGTGTCTGCCCCAGGAATTCAGATCTGACTCCAGGTGCCCTTGTAGGGGGATTCCCGGTGGCCTGGGAAATCAGCCCAGCAAGGCTGGGGAGGACTGTCCTGCCCACTCCTACCCCAGGACCCTTGGCCAGATTTCACCTCCCTGCCAAAGGAGGGAGAGCTGGGGGGCAGGGTTGGAGGAGGAAGGAAGGATGCCCGCGGGGCGGGCGTAGCTGCTGTTTACAAACAGAAAGTGCTCCTTCCTGCCCGCCCCTGAGAATGGGGCTGTCTGGGCTGGCTCGGACAATGGAGCTCCTGCAGGGAGGGTCCCCAAAATGCCTCTTCTGGCCTCCCTCCGAAGGCCACCAGGGAACAGCCTGAGAATCCAGAGACTAGGCTCTTCTGTGAAGAGGTTTTGCAGCACAAACCAGAATATTGACCTTGGGGAGCTGATGACCATGTTTCTACATAACATCTTCTCCCAGCCCTCGCACCTCAGCCACAAGGCGGCACTGCAAGCCCCTCCCTCTCGCTCTAAGCCTGCAGGGAGCGGGGTGTGATTTGTGGTGGAGTCAATGGATGAGGCCTGAACCCCAGTTCTCTTTTGGTGGCTCCCCATCTCCATCAGCCCTTCCAAAGCCCCCCATAATAATAATACACTGACCAGAACAATAGTAAATGAAAACACCATAGCAAACAAGAATAAATGTCTCTTTAGAAAACTTGGCTGCATTGTTCAACATGGAATAGAACAACTAAAGGAAAGCAGGCTGCTTGCCACATACAGCGAGGACGGCTGTGTTCAAAGCTCAGCTCTGCCGCTCACTGGCTGTGACCTGGGCAACGTTAAACATTCGCGCCTTTGTCAACACCTCTGTATGATGTGGCTGAGGACACTCCTCCCCACACCTTACAAAGTCATTATGAGGATTCAAGAAACAAATAACTGCAATAAATGCCCAATAACAGCAGCAACGTGTTCAGTGATTGTAGCACCTGGATCAGGGAAATGAGTGGCAGCCACATTGTAAAGGAGAGGAGGGAGAAATTGGGAAAACTCTCTGAAGTTGTGTAGTGCTATTTGAAAGTGGACTTAGATTAGTTGTGATGGATACTGTAAAGCCTCAAGGGCAACCACTAAAGTTTTTTAAAATATAATTGATCGACTGACAGAGGAGAAGAAATAGAATCATATAAAACATTTAAAAGCAGAAGGCATAAAGAGAGGGGAGGATGTTTTTTAAAAAGGAACAAGTATGCTGAATACAGTTATAAACATGGTAGATATCAATGCAACTATGTCATTATATTAAATGTGAATGGTATAAATACACCAATGAAAAAACAGAGACTGTCAGAGTAGAATGAAAAAACAAGACTCAACCACATGTCTACAAGAAACCCACTTTAAATATGAATGAGTGGGAGCTCTAGCAGAAGGTGAAAGGCCGTGGAGCCAAACTGCCCAGGATTGATTGGGCTGCTGCTTTAAACTTGCTGAGACTCAGTTTTTCCTTCTGTAAAATGGGGACAGTATTAGTTATGATTGTATAGAGGTGTTGTGAGAATTCAATGAGTTAATTCATATAAAGCATTTAGAATAGTGACTGGCACACAGTAAGCACAATAAGAGCATGCTGTTTTTGTTGTTGTTGTTGTTGTTATTATCAAGTGTAGCTTCAGGACAAGTTGCTCAGCTCTTAACTTCCAATCAGCTTTTCACTTCCAAGCTTTCCCTAAATAGAAACTCTAGAACCACCACTTTTTCCTTGAGTTTTAAGCCAAGATCACCTACATAATTTTCAAGGTCCAGTGCAAAATGAAAGTGCAGGACCCCCTATTCAAAATATTTAAGAACTCCAAGTAGGTCCTGGCAGAGAATTAAATCAAAGGCAGGGCACTTCTGTGTGACCGCACAGGCCTCACGCCCATGAAGCTGGCTCTGCCGAAGATCCACAGACCGAGAGGGCTAGGTCAGAATCCAGGAGGCCAACCATGCCGCCCCTCCCCCTCCCCTGCCCCAGCCTGCTCCCCCTGACAGGTCAGAAACACTGTGACCTCCTGGCTGTGAGCACCTCACTCCTCCAGACCGATGGAACCCTGGCCCAGATGTGCTCCTTGCCAAAGAAACACTTTGCTGCCTGCTTTCTTTTGAAATCCTAAACCCAGGATTCCTAAGGGGCCTCCTTCCTAGACCCACTGGAGCAGAGCTGGGGCCCAGGTTTGGGAAGGGGGATTGCGGAGCTAATACTGATTCTGGGAAGCCTTGCTCAGGGGTGGGCTGTGTGTTCCTGGTTTCAGGGGGACGCCTGCTCCAGGGAGCCCTGGGAAAGAACACGTCCTGGCCTGTCCACGCACTCCCCACCCCCCAGTCACCCAGTTGGACATGCACAGCCCTCTGCCCTCTCCAGGGGGGTGAGGCTGGTGGAGACTTCAGAGGTTTTTGCCTCTCAGGGGCTCTGTTTACCAGGCCTGGTAAAGTCCATGGGCTCCAGCGCACTCTGGTCCTTGCCTACCCTGCCCCGAGGGTCACCACCCAGAGGCCCTTGCCCTCTGGGGCACTTGGAGCTGCCCCCAGAGATGCAGGGGTACAGGCCGGGCGTGGGGGGGGGGGCGGAGCCACTGGCACAGGCAGTGCGTAAGCGGCAGCCCCGGGGTGGCCAGTCATGCAGGCGACTCCCAGCCAGCGTGGGCAGCAGGCAAACAAGCCTTCAGTGTCAGCACAGCCCACCCAGCTCTGAAACACGTCTTTCTGTCTTCTGGGGGTGGGGCCTGATAGTAACCCCTCAGGGCCCAGTGACTGGAGGGTACCCGCCACCTCCCACCCCTAGTTTACATACCCATCCATCCTCTGCTTCATCAAGGGGGAGGGATTCCCCGCAGACCTGGGTGCAGGCCAGCTGGTTCTTTATCTCAAAGATCCTGTCCATCCCAGCCTGGGCAGGGCCTGGGGAAAGCCTCTGGCTCCTCCCACCCTCTCCTTCCATCTCCTGCCCCCCTCAGAAATGAACCTCGCAGGCGTCCTGCCAAACTCAAAATCTTGAAACGCAAGCCGCTGCCTCGTGGGTGCCCAGCTTCGGGCTGGGAAGAGCTGGGGTGAGGCTGGCTCCTTCTGCGGCGCCCGATCCCCCTCCCCTAACCCCTACACTCTCCACTCTTGCCTCTCTCCCCACCACGACCCACACCCCGGCTCTAGGGCGGTGGCGATGTTTCCAGAACCCGAAAGCAAGAGCGTGGTGTTAGAGGCAGACACGCTTGCATGGAGAGATGGGGGGGGGGGGGAGGGGGGCTGTTTGAAATCCCGGACCCGCCTGGGTGGAAGGAGGGATGATGGATCTCTTCCAATTCAGAGCTTAACACTTGGTGGGAGTTGAGGGGGCGGAAAGGGAGAGGAAGAGGGTGCAGGGTGGGAAATCAAGGTACCGGCTCTGCCCAAACAGCTACCAGATTGCATGAGCTAACTTGTGTAATCTCAGAGCAGGGCTAGCATTACAGGGATGCCAAAAATGCGTATCTTACTTATTATTATTATTATTGCTGCCGTTCTTGTTGTCACCCTGTCCTCTCTCTGGGGCCTCAGTTCCCCACAGGTGTACACAGTGTCTCTGCCTCCACCTGTACTGGGGGGACGTTGCCTTCCCAGAGAAGGGGGTGGGTTTAGCTGCCTTAGGATGGTCTCCAGGACACTTCTGTCCTCTGCTCGGGGCTCACAGCACAGGCAGGGTCCCCACCTTGGCTTTATTCTTATCCTGTTCACTCAGTTCAGGGACATGTCAATCCATCTTGGGATTCTCCTGGTGTGCTGGTCTTGTGTAGGCAGGGAAATAAATACACTTGGAATTGAATTAAAGTTAGTCACTGGAACTAATTCTATTCATTCTATAGTCATCCATTCATTTAATAAATATTTCTTGAGGCCTATCGTGTGCCAGATGCCGTGCCGGAGGTAGGGTCGCAAGAGTAAAGAGGATGGTGCCCACTTCCAGGCACTCAGAGCCGAGCAGGGGTGGGTGCACATCTATCAGCCGCCCACCCACCCGTGGTGAGGGAAGAATCACCTGAGGGGCTCATTAAACAGCGCCCAGCCCCCTCTCCTGGGCTTTCTGACTCTAAGGCTGGGAAGTGCCCAGGAACCTGCATTTTAAAAAAGAACTTCACATGGTTCTTATTATCAAGGGAGTTTGGAAACATTGCCCTAAGGGATAGGATTTATACCCAGAGCTGGGAAGGAAAGGAAGCTGATAGGACCCTTCAGAGAGATCAGGTAAGGCCTTCCTAGGGAACTGACTGAGAGCGGTGAACTAAAGCACACAGCTGTTCACTGGGTGCAGAAGGGACTCATGTTCCTGGAACAAGAACAGCACGTGCGAAGGTCCTGCAGCGGGAAGTGAAAGTCCAGTGTGGCTGGAGCACAGAAGGGAAGGGAGCTGCAGAGGTGGGTCAGAGCTAAAGCCGGGCTGGAGGCTGCCCTAGGAGCCAGGGCCCTGCGGAGCCCTGGAAGGGTTTTGTGCAAGAGGGGCTGTCATGATTGCTGCTTTGAAAAGATTTTTCATTCTTCAGATACACACACTGTGCCTTACAGGTCCATCCAGCTTCTGGAAGAATCAGGCTTCTCACCCAGTTGCCTCCTTCGTGACGCCCTGGCAGAGGGAGGAGAGAGAGCACAGGTAGCCTGGAGGCCCACCTCGGCAGACAGGAGGCTCTGGACTTGGTTTCTGCTCTCATGAGCTGTGCCCACCTCTGCATCCCCTAGGGCCCAGCAGCCAGGGGCAGCTCCGGGGGGAGGGAAGCTGTTTTCCAGCCCCGCTGCCAAGATCGACCTCTGGCTTCCTTGCCCTTCAGAATGCGGTACCAGGACCCATTCTTCCCCCCTCCCCACCATTCCACCCACCTCCTCTGCCCTCTGGGGTCACCTGCCAAGGTGCTAACAGATGGGAGCAAGAGAGTGCAGAAGAGCAGACATTCAGGCCCTCAGGGGACTCTCCTCCCCTCCCCAGCACCTGAGTGAGCCGTTCTCCCACCACCCACACGCCCTGAAGTCTGGCTGGCAGAGGAGGAGAGGAGGGTTCTCAGCCTCTCCTCAGTCCCGCAGAGGTTGTGGGTAGGAGGCAGTGGGAGAAGGTAGGCAGTGCCCACGGGGGTTGAGCTGCCAATCACGCTTGGCACGGAGTTGCCTTGGTGCCCTGACATCAGCTCAGGGGCTTGGGGGGCGGGGCACGGCTCATGGGGCGGGGCTACAAACTCGGCCTTATTTGCATACAACCATGAGGGGTGGGGCCAGGCAGCTGGCATAATTCTTGATGCCATCTCCCCACCTCCACAGTGGCCAGGCCCACCGCCCCCATAACCTGGGGGACACTGTCACCCACACACCCAGTGTCTTTATCTCCTCTTTGACTGGATTTAAAGCTCCTGGACCAGTTCCTGGTATCCAGGGAGGGTGGAGGGGAGAAAAGACGCACATCCTTCAAACTGATGAAAATGCTCCTGGGAAGATTTCTGGGAAAAACTAAGCCCACTGGGGTTTATGAGAAACCAGGATGGGGAGGCGGGGTGAAGCTGAACCAGCCTTTTCTGCATCCTTCCATTCCAAGGGTGATGCATCCCCTTCATTTCCCTCCTGGGGGCCTCAAACTCTCTCCCCCTCCTTTGTTCTGGGGCAGCATGAGGACCCCAGTCACCAAGCTCACTCCACGATTTACTAAGTCGGCGTGTGGATCAGCGAGTCCTAGGCTAGCCAGGCCTCTGAAGGGTCTCCCTGGCCTGCAGCTCTCTGCCTGGCTGAGGTCCCTAACAGATACTGGGCAAGCAGGACCCCATTAACAATCCCCACCAGCTAGGTGTCCCTGCTGTGCTCCACTCTCTGTGGCCTGCATTTCATAGACGTTACCCCAGATAACTCACTAAGCCCCCCGTAAGTAGAAACTATTATTGTTGTTCCCATTTTACAGATGAGGAAACCGAGGCTCAGAACAGTTAAGTGAGTTGTCCACAGTCACCTAGAGAGTGAGCTGCAGTGCCTGGATTTAAACCCCTGCAGAGAGGCTTCAGACCCCTCAAAATGGGTGATTTTAACCCTCATGCTGACCCACAGAGAAGGTGAAAGTTGTCCTCCTCACCTGTACCCAAAGGGAAAAGTGGTGACAGGAGACAGAAGCCCAGAGCACCTCAGGAAGTGACTGCGGGCGGGACCAGGACAGGTAAGGCAAGCGAGGAGCAAACATGAGGAAGCCCTTGGGCTCCTGGGAGTGTGGGCCCTGTACTCGCAGGCACCTGAGCGGGAGGGCCCCCTTACATGTCTGTGTATTGATTTATTATGTAAGATTTCAAGATATTTTCCAGTTTTTCAATTAATATGTTTTCTTGTATATAAAGGAAATGTTCCAGAGTCCACACAGATATTTACTTAGGTACGAGAATAAGGTTGGAAGAAGGAGGGAATGGGTTGGGCCATGCCAGTTGTAGCTGATTTGCTTTTTCTTTTCTTTTCTTTTCCTTTTTTAAATTGAGGTGAAATCCACATAACATAAAATTAACCATTTAAAGGTGTACAATTCAGTGGTGTTTAGTACATTTACAATGTTGTGCAGCCATCACTTTTCTAGTTTCAAAAAGGAGAACATATACCCATTAAGCACTCACTCACTCCGCCTCCCCTCCTCCCCCCGGACCCTTAAAAAGTAACGTGAACCTGAGCGGGTGCACCTCCTCATGGCCCCGTCCTGCTAGGGCATGAGGGCTCACTGGCCTGCTTGCGGTTCCCTATCAGGATGACCCCTTATCAGGACAGGAGGCCAGACACCCCTTGGAAAGGCCAGTTCTCTGACTCACATCCTCCGCTGATGGGTCTCCTTCATCTTCTGAGACCACCAGCAGCCTGGGGCTGAGCTGTGGGCGCTGCAGAGACCCCCTCCCAAGACACACACATGCACACACACACACACTGCCAGGCTCAAACCCACTAGGCATGTGGCAGGGGAGGGGCCGTGCCAGCAGCCTCTCGGACACCCCCAACCCAGGCTATCCTGGGCTCTACTCCGCATGGGTGCCCACACCCGGGCCTGCCCGCGGAGGAGCGCCAGGAATTCCAAGCAGCATAGCTGGGCGGGGAGGAGGGAAGGACCAGCTGTCTCTGCGACACAGAGACTTCCTCCACGGAGCCTGTCTGCGGTCACAAGGGACCAAAGAAGGTGCAGCAAAAGGCTCAAAGCCCAGCCCCCAGCCCAATACAGAGACCAAGAATGTTTTTTGTGTTTTCAGGGGAGGAATAGAAGGACTCTTCATAGTTCCTTAGGAATTTGAATTGTATGCCTTGAACCTGCCTCCCATTCCTGCCCCACCCCCCTCAGCCTGTGTGAGGGGACACTTGTCAAGAGCGCCCGGGAGCCACAGGAGCAAACAGCCAGGACTTTGTGTGATGGTGACGCACTGACATTTCTGGGCAAGGCAAAAAATGCAGCCGCCTCCCTCCCAGCGCCTTGTGGCCTGACGCTGGCTGGGGGAGAGGGGGGGATGGGGGGGAGCCACCTGGGGGTCAATGCCAGCTCATCCTAGCTGTGCCACTGTGGACACTCCGTAACACTGTGGTTGGAAGCATGAACTCTGAGCCTACTGCCTGGGTGTGAATCCTGGTTCCACCATCTCTGTAACCTCGGACAACCTCCTAAGCCTCCCCGTGCCTCAGTTTCCTCATCTGTAAAATGGGGATAGGCACAGCAGCTACTTCAAAGGAGGAGTGTGGGATCACCTGAGAAAGAGGGTAAAGCACTTGGCATCTCACAAGCTTTCAAGATGTTATCTCCTATTATTATTATTATTATTATTATTATTGCTATTTGTTAGCAGAGAACAGAGAAGTGCTGTCCCCCCAGGTCAGCTGCTTGGTGAGTAAGGCTATGGAGTCCTCTGTTCCTTTAGACAACCCTGAGGTGGGGGGGACTTGCTGATGGATTAAATGTAGGGTGTGAGAGAGGAGGAGCCAAAGATGACCCCCAGGTTGGGGGCAGTGAGTGGGGGTGGTTTACTTAGGGAAGGACAGGTGGTGGCACTATTTCCGGACAAATGAACCTGCAGATGTTGTCAGGCAGGGACACAGGAGTCTGGGGTTGGGAGACAGGAATCTGGGGGTCAGTAGGGGGTGAATGGAATTAAAGGAGGTATCTAGGTGAGATTGCCACAGAAAAGGTGCGTAAGAGGGAGGAGACGGCAGCCCCAGGGCCTGCTGCTGTCAGAGGCTGGGAAAGTGTCTGAAGAGACTCTAAATATCTGGGGTCCCTGTTCCCCAAGTGGTTGGCTTCGGCCCCCAGAGTGGGCAGTGAGTCTTTTCACGTTGACTGATACCTGTGTGGGCCACGAGGTGGGCATCATCAAACCTACAGCTGAGGGAGAGTTGGAGGGGTGAGGGTCCAAGGAAACGGATCCTGGAGGCACAAGGGTCGCACTTCTGGGATCATCTCAATGGAATGAAGCCAGGCCTTTGGAGTATAAGACGGCAAGCAGTAGGAGTGAATAAAGCCCTAGAGCTGGGCTTGAGTCTGGGGAGGGTTCTGCTCTTTAGTTATTGCTTCCTGAAGTGGGAATTAAATGCACTACCTGGCTCAAGTCTGGACATCTAAGTAGATGTTCTGAGGTTTCTTCAAACTCTGTAGTTGATGGATAATTTTGTCTTTGTCTGGAGTTTTTAACCTACACCTAAGCATCATGACAGAAATGGGTTGTTTATAGTTTCATTCATTCATTCATCCTGCTCTTGTGGATTTCAGGTGGTGATAAGTTCTGTGAAGTATGTAAAACAAGGTAACGGGACAGTCACAGAGATGGGAGGTGAGGTAGAGTAGTCACGGCAGGCTTCACGGAGGAGGTGGTATTTGGGTTCAGACCTGAACAACAAGCTGGAGCCACACACACACACAGAGTATTCCAGGAAGTGGGGACAGTGAGTGCAAAGGTCCTGGGGCAGGCAGAGCTTGGTGTGTTGAGGAATGGAGAAAAATAGAGGACAGTCAGCGCATAGTGAGTGGAGAAATGAGGAGGAGCTGAGGCTGTGGAGGGGAGCAGAGGGCAGACGGTGCAGGCTTGTGCAACGCCAGTCAGAGGCCTGGGTTTTATTCAGATCACAATGGGAAAGACAGTGGGCTACTCAACAATACAAAGGAACCAACTATTGATGCATGCGACAACATGGACGAGTCTCAGAACAAATATGCTGAGTGTAAGAAGCAAGACAAAAAAAGGGGTGCATGGTGTATGATTCCATTTATATGAAATTCTAGAAACCACGAACTAATCAGTGTTTGCCTGGTTGAGGGAGGGATGACCAAGGGGGCGAGGAAATTTTGGGGGTGATGGGTTCATTCACTATCTTGATTGGTGGCTGTGGTTTCTTGGGTGGACACAAATGTTAAAACTGATCATACCGTACTTCTTAGAAATATCGCTTACATGTCAGTGAAGCTGGGAAAGATTTGGGAAGCCGCTAGTGGATTTCAGTGGTGAGGGGACATGATGTGGTTCAGCGAACAGACCTGGGGCAGAAGCCTGGGCTGCAGCAGGGCCTGGGGAAGCTGCTCAGGCAGAGAGGAGGGTGGAGGGGTCCCTGTGGAGCAGGCGGAGCTCAGCTTCAGGGAATTCAGACCCCGGTACCTCTTCTGATCCAGCTGTTGAGTAAAAGAAGACCTTGCAAATTCACCTTTTCAAGAGATGAGTATACATTTGAAGCCCATTTTTAAAAATCTCATTTGACTCCTCAGTGAAACAGAATTGTTTTCCCTGGGTTGTTTGACAGACAGCTGTGGCTGTGAGTTCCGTGAAGGCAGGACTCAGTCAGGCAGAGTCCCTGCTGGGGCCACAGTGCCCAGCACAGGTGTTGGCATGTGCCCGGTGCTCGGTGAATATTTCAAATGAAGACATGAATGAATGAATGAAAGCTTATATCAAGTAAGGCAGCTTCAAAGGGCAACCCTCCTGTGTGTCCTAATCCATAGCCGCCTTCATTCCCAGACCAGATGGTACAGCTCTCGGCCCTTCAAAGTCATCAACAGCAAAGACAGGCTCAGTGTGACCCCTCAGCTCTCCTTAACCAGGGGGAGAAAGTGGGCTGAGGGTTTCCTGCAACAGATCTGGAAGTTCTGAAGAGAACAGGGTACCGGCTCCACCTCTAACTTGCTGTGTGACTGTGAGCAAGTCACTGTGCCTCTCTGGGCCTTCTCTTCTGAAAAAATGGGGGGTTGAAAGTATCACCTTCTGAGGCCCTCATGAGCTCCATCTATTCCTTCATCCATTCACTCAAGAAACATCCTGTGATTCTAAAGGTTAAAACCAAAAAAAGGGACCTCCAGATCACCCTTGTTAACCAGAAAGTAAAAAATCCCCAATGCTTTCACATTCCTAGAGCATTGCTGTTGAGGTTTTACTATACTTTTCCTGGACTCAGTTTTGCTGAATTAGTGAAATGGAATTGGGAAAGAGAATACAATAGCATTCAAATTAATAAGTGTCCTGGCCCCCGATGGCTCCAGCCTTTATGTCTCAGACCCTATGCCCCTTCTTTTATTTTTTTTTTAATTTTTAATTTTTTAATTTTTTGTTTTTGCCCCTTGTTTTAGTGCACCCCTACTGGGGAGTAGACTGACAGCAAGGTCAGAGAGTCACTTTTGGTGTTAGGTATGATAATAAATTCTGAACAATTCACACAAGGAGAAGCCTGGGGTCATAGGAAGTCAACCAGAGAGGAGTCAAGCAAACTGGTCCCCACCCCAAATCTGCCTGCTCTGTAGTCAGGTGACCCCACTTGAAATGCGACCCCTTCTCCTCCGCAACCCCTGGGCCTCAATTTTCTAGGCTGGATCTTCTAGAGGGGCTTTCAGGAGCCTCAACAAGGCAGTGTGACAAAATCAGCTGCCTAAAGGGTCAACAGGCGTTATTTGTGAATGAAGCAGGACTAGTGTGGGACAATAGGGAGTGGTGGGGACTGTGGCAAAATGAATGCTGCAAGCTCAGTATATCAGCTATAGGGGGAGTGTGCACACAGGGTAGCCAGATAATCCCATCTTTAAGAGAAGCCAAATGTGTGTGTGTGTGTGTGTGTGTGTGTGTGCAGAATGTATTATTTAGTTGTTAGCAATTAATTCAATTCAATACATTTTTGAAGGCTTCCTACTAATCAAGACTCAGGTCCATGCCCATCAGCCTTACATTTTCAACTCTATCTCCTTCCTTGTGGTTTCTCACTTTGTCTCCAAAGCCTGCTGGATTTCTAGCACAGGTCTGGTCTTCTGAGAAATGCTAAAATGCTGGGTGAGGCCATGGAGGCAGGAAAGGATACAAGAGTGAGCACATGCTTGTGCGCGCGCCCACACACACACACACACACACACACACACACGCACACCCTGCTTAGGGTGTGGTGTGTTCCCTGGAGCCAGCTGGACAGCATCCCTCGTGAGCCCACAGGGAAAGCAAGTCAACTGGGAGATCCTCCAACTTCTCCCAATTTGTTCTCAGGCCTGGCAGGGAACCAGCACTTGGGGTTGTCTCTAGGATTTCCTGCCTGGGCTGCAGCAGGGGAGACATCCTGTAAGGCTGTGGTCAGCGTGCCAGCTTCTGAGAGCCACAGTGGGAATCACACACTGGTCCCTCAGTTGTAAACAGCAGATAGGAGGCTTACCTTCCCCACATCATAATGCAACTACACCCTTTTCCTCCTAAAACTCAGAAATCATCCCTCCTGTCCAATATGGATACACATGCATTTGTATATATTTGTTTGTCTATTTACTATGTGCCCAATAAAGTGTTTATGGGACACCCACTGTGTACAGGGACTGAGGGTACAGAGCTGACTAAAATCTCAGGGCATCCCCATTCCCTCCACTTTGCTTTATTCCCCCATCACTCTGCCAAAACCTATTCTTACAGTTCATCCAAAGCCTCCTGGGCACTAAACCCAATAATCTGTTTTTCTTATTAAAATTTTTTCTTAACAATGAGCACATCCAATATCATTAGGGAAATGCAAATCAAAACTACCATCTCACAGACACCATCTCACACCCATTAGGATGGCTACTATAAAAAAGAAAAAACAGAAAATAACAAGTTTTGACGAGCATATAAAGAAATAGGACCCCTTTTTGGTGGGAATAGTATGGTGGTTCCTCAAAAAATTACAAACAGAATTATCGTATTATCTAGTAATTCCTCTTCTGGGTATATGCTCAAAATATTTGAAAGTAGGGTCTCGAGATATTTGTATGCCTGTGTTCATTGTAGCATTATTCATAATAGCTAAAATGTGGAAGCAAACTGAGTGCCCATTGATAGGTGAATGGATAAGCAAAATGCAGTACAATGGAATATTATTCAGCTTTAAAAAGGGAAAGAGTTTTGCAATATACTACAACATGGATGAGCCTTGAGGACATTATGGTAAGTGAAATAAGCCAGTCACAAAGAGAAGAGACAAATACTGTGTGATTCCACTTATATGAGGTACTTAGAATACTCAAAAATCATAGAGACAGAAAGTAGAATGGAGTTGGCATGTGGAAATATGGGGAGTTATTGTTTAATGGATACAGACTTTTAGTTTTATAAGATGAAAAGAATTATGGCGATGGATGGTGGTGATGGCTGCACAATATTATGAATGTATTTATTACCAATGAACTGTACACCTAAAAATGGTTAAGATGATAAGTTTTACATTACGTGGATTTTACCACAATAAGAAAAACTGAAAATAAATCTTAATAATGAGCACCCCCAGCACCCAGACTTCGGTTTCTAAATACCATTCTCCAATGAAAGGAAACAGGGCTCTTTGGAGAAATGGCTGATTCTAAGGCTGGAGCAGAAAAAAAATTCAAGATGAGGCTTGAATTTTATCTGGCATCTTATAGGGCCAGAAAGTAAGGAAGTACTCAAAAAACAAAAGGATGGGGGGTGTCAAAGAGACACAGGAACCAACCCAAAAGAGCTCCCAATGCCCAAAGCTGGAACAATTTGAGTAACACAATAAATAATGTAATATTGGATTATAATCCAAAGTATAAAATATATATCCATGAGTAATATTGACGCAAATAAATGATAGAATAAATAAGGGTGAAGAGACATATTTTTCTTAGAGGAGAATTACAAAATACTCCCCTTCTAAGAGGTGGAGCTTAATCCCCCCATCCTCGAGTGTGGGCTGGACTAATGACTCACTTCTAAAGAATGGAGTATGGAAAGAGAAGAGCAATAGCTGTACAAAGGAGAAGCCTGGCAGATGCCACCTTAACCACGTGATCAGTTTTACACCAGCAGGGATGTCATGCTGGCATCATGAATGCCCTCATAGGAAGGGACGAGAAGGGTACTGCACCTCTGGTCTTCCCTGCCAAAACTGTAACCCCAGACTAGTCATGAGAAAAACATCAGACAAACCCAAGTTCAGGGACATTTAACAAACACCAACAAATACAGAGACTCAAAACTGTCAAGGTCATGAAAAACAAGGAAAGATGGAGAAATGGTCATAGACAGAGGAGGCTGATCTGCTAAGTGCAGCGTGGTACCCTGGATTGGATCTTAGAACAGATAAACCGGAAAAACAAACAAATTCTGGAGTTTAGTTAATAGTAATGCACAAATGTTAATTTCTTAGTGTTGACAAATGTACCATAACAAGCAGTTATATAAGATGTTAACATTAGGGTGAGGTGGGTGAAGGGTACATGGGAACTCTCCGTGTTGTCTTTGCAACTTTTCTGTGAATCTAAACCTATTGCACAATAAAAAGTCTATTTAACAAAGCATTTCCTCCTGATTAAAAAGGAACACAGGTTCACTGTAGATAATTCATAATATAAACAAATAAGAAACCAGCAGTTACTTACCATCAACTCTGTTAACATTCCGGTGTATTTCAATGCAATCTTTTTTCCTGTGCACAATTTTATTCTCTGCACTTTTTTTTTTTTAATTGAAGTATAGTTGATTTACAATGTGGTGCTAATTTCTGTTGTACAGCAAAGTGATTCAGTTATACAGGTATGTACATTCTTTTTAATAGTCTTTTCCATTATGGTTTATCACAGGATATGGAATATACAGTAGGACCTTGTTGTTCATCCATTCTATATATACTAGTTTGCATCTGCTAACCCCAAATTCCCACTCCATCCCTCCTCCATCCCCCTACCCCTTGACAACCACAGGTCTGTTTTCTCTATGTGAGTCAGTTTCTGTTTTGTAGATAAGTTCATTTGTGCCATATTTTAGATTCCACATATAAGTGATATCATAAGGTATTTGTCTTTCTCTTTCTGACTTACTTCACGTAGTATGATAATCTCTACTTCCATCCATGTTGCTGCAAATGGCATTATTTCGTTCTCTTTTATGCCTGATGTACTCTGCACTTTTAGCCTTACGAGCATATTCCTTCAGCGCTCAAGCATTTGGCGAGCATCATTTTGGTAGCTACTTAATATTCCATGACTTGGTCGTGCTATATTTTACTTAGCTGCTCTCCCTGCTGTTGGACATAACTTTCAGAGGTTTCCTTTGATAACTAACTCTTTAGTGTTTAATCTGAGTCTGCGTTTGGGATAGTTTTCTAATGATAGAGTCTTAAGGAAGACATAAGTTGAAGGGTGTGGATATTTTTAAGGCTCTTGACACTTATTGCCAATTTGCTTTCCAAAAGTGTACACCCATGGGTATCCAGGTCCATGGTGTGTTTAGGATGCCTGCTTCCAAAGGGCTTTCCTTATTCTTCATCTGAATATCCTCACTCTTGCACCTCTTTCTGCAGTCCCCTTGACGTTGCTTCTTCTGGGCTGTTTGCCTCTCTCTGTGCTCTCTCTGTTCCCTCCTGGGTCCTCTGTTCACCCCAGCATCACATTCCTCCAGTAAACCTCTTTCATGCTTCAGCATCTCCTGCACCAGTCCATCTATTCCTGAGGCTTCGGATATCTCCTGCATCCCCAGGCACAGCCTCACTAGCCTCTCTCTTGAGCTCTCAGTTCACATTTCCACTCTCCTTTCAGATAGTTCCACCAGGACATCCCTTAGGCGATGATTCAAACGCCACGCATGAAAGGGAAGTTGTCTACATTTCCTCTGCCTCTATCCATCACCCCCCTCGCTCCACTGCTCAAGGGCACAGCATCCCCAAGCTTCAGCCACTCAAGCCAGCCATCTCTGCCCCATCCCAGTCTCCCACTTGCCCTTTTCAGTCCATACTCAACCACATGAGTGTTCCTCACGCACCTGTCCTGATCCAGACCCTCTGCATCCTGTGCCTGAAATTCTAACAGCTTGGTCTCCCCACCTCCCTCCAGCATCCCTCTGCTCCTCATGAGGCATTATTTGTGAAACACTAACCTGGTCATTTTCACATCCCCACTTTAAAGATCCTATGGGTCCCCTACTGCCCATCGGCATGACTCCTTGGGTGCAATGCATTCAACTCACCCAATAGCATTGCCACTCATTTGTAGGAAAACTGATTCTTCTATCCTCTGTGCAAAATTTCCTCAAGCACAGAGTTTCTTTGGATGCTAAGTAGCCTTTAACACCTCTTTAAGACTCTCTGATCTCCCTTTTGAACCAAAGAAGACTTCAGACAATATTACCTTGGGCAGACAATATTACCTAAACAGACACCATTAGCAATATTTTTTTTTTCAACTCCTGGCAAATCAGGTTTCCTGTTTGCAGTCACGCTATAAATCTGCCTTTTAAAATAAATTTGTCTTTTTTTTAAAGTGCAACAATCTAAAAGATTGAGTGAATAATAGTAAAGATGGTACAGACATACCTCGGAGATACCATGGGTTCAGTTCCAGACCATTGCAATAAAGCCAATATCGCAATAAAGCGAGTCGTGTGAATTTTTTTGGTTTCCCAGTGCATATCAAAGTTATGTTCACATTATACTGTAGTTTATTAAGTGTGTGAGTGCTATGTCTTTTAAAAAGTATATACCTTGGGCTTCCCTGGTGGCGCAGTGGTTAAGAATCTGCCTGCTAATGCAGCGGACACGGGTTCAAGCCCTGGTCTGGGAAGATCCCACGTGCCGCGGAGCAACTAGGCCCGTGAGCCACAACTGCTGAGCCTGCGCGTCTGGAGCCTGTGCTCCGCAACAAGAGAGGCCGCGATAGTGAGAGGCCCGCGCACCGTGATGAAGAGTGGCCCCCACTTGCCGCAACTAGAGAAAGCCCTCACACAGAAACGAAAACCCAACACAGCCAAAAATAAATAAATAAATAAATAAATTTTAAACAAAAAAAAAAAGTATATACCTTATTTTAAAAACACCTTATTGCTAAAAAATGCTAACCATCATCTGAGCCTTCAGCAAGCCGTAGTAGTAACGTCAAAGATCACTGATCACAGGTCACCATAACAAATATAATAATAATGAAAAAGTTTGAAGTATTGTGAGAATTACTACAATGTGACACAGAGACACAAAGTGAGCAAATGCTATTGGAAAAATGGCACCAATAGACTTGCTCAATGCAGGGTGGCCACAAACCCTCGATTTATAAAAAACGTATTATCGGCGAACCACAATAAAGCAAAGTGTAATAAAACAAGGGATGCCTGTACTTGGTCATGGCAAAAGTTGTGGAGGTGTTATTTGCTGCTCAGAGTCTGGTCCCTAGACTATCAGCATCGTCAGGGAGCTTGTTAGAAGTTCAGAATCTCAGGCTCCACCCGAGACCTACTGACTCAGAATCTGCATTTTAACAGGATCGCCAGGTGATCCGCACATGCTTTTTAAGGGTTGGGAAGCACCGATGTGAATAATGAAGCCTGGGAAACACTGACCTCAGGAAAAAGTCAAAGCTATTTTTCCTTCACGATCTGGCCTCATCCAGTCCTTCTAGACGATTCACAGCCTCTCCAAGGGCTTCTCCATCCAGGGCGCAACTTCCTGCCTTAACCCGCGCTATTCCTCTCACCGGAAATACTGCCCTCTTCTGCCTCAACCTTATCATTCAGGACTCAGCTCTAATAGTAAGTTCTTTTTTCTGTTGTTTGAGATGAATTTCACGTAACATAAAGTTAACCACCTAAAGTGAACCCTTCTATGGCATTTAGCCCATTGACAATGTTGTCCAGCCACTTCTACCTAGTCCCAAACGTTCTCGCCACCCCAAAATAAAACTCTGTACCCACTAAGCAGTCACTTTAATCCCCTCTTCCTGGCAACCGTCCATCTGCTATTTCTATGGAGGTGCCTATTCTGGGCATTTCATATCAATGGAATCATACAATATGTGGCCTTTTGTGTCTGGTTTCTTTCACTGAGTATGATGTCTTCAGGGTTTATCTGGGTTGTAGCAGGTATCAGTGCTTTGTTCATTTTTAATGGCTGAATAATATTCTATTGTGTGGGTAGACCACATTTTGTTTATCTGTGAACCCACTGATGGACATTTGGGTTGTTTCTGCCTTGTAACTATTGTGATTAGTGCTGCTATGAACTTTCGTGGACAAGTATTTATCTGTTTTCAATGCTCTTGGTTGTATAACCAGGAGTAGAATGGCTGGGTCGTATGGTGTTTAAATTTCTGAAGCAATGTCCCTTCTTCACAGAGCTTTCCCTCAACCCTGACCTGCTTCCTCCTGCCCCACCACGGAATGAATTTTGCTGCCCCCTTCTCCCACTGCAATTTCTAAAAATGTCTAGCAAGGCCAGGATTCAAACCCAGGACTTTTGACTTCAAATCCTATTTTTTTTTGCACGGCCCCACATGGCTGACAGTCACTTCCACCTCAGACTGACCACGTTTTATAGAACAGGTTCAGGCTGGGAGCTTGTTCAAGGCCACTCGGCTCCTGAGTGACAGCTGGTCTCTGGACTCTCAGCTCCGATGTCCAATCTTTGGACACCATGGTCTCTACTGTGCTCCTAAATGGACAAACAGGTTTAGAAAAGGTGGCCTCTTCCATTCCTGGGGAGGCTGACAACCCTACGATGCTCCGTCACTGAGAGGGGTCACAGTCTGTCTCCTCCTGGGATCAGCCAGGAAGCTAGCTGGTTCTGCAACAAGGAACGAGCTCCAGGATCTCTGGTATGGCACATTTATTTAAGCTCTTTATACATATATATATATATATATATATATATATATGTATATATATATGTATATATATATTTTTTTTTTCCATGATAGGAGGAAAGGAAGAAAATGACTCTTTTATTTTGTTTTTCTGACTTTGCAAATTCTATGCTGTGTAAGGAACGTGCATGGAGCAGGGCACCAGGGGCACCAGGGGCAGCGGCGGCTCAGGGGCAGGTCCCCAGGCAGGCGGTGCTGGGGAAGGTCTTCCTCATGCCCATGCACTTCTCCTTGTCAATGCACAGGGTGTTGGCCTTCACGGCCAGCTCGTGCTCCAGTCGGCACTTGGTCATGACCAGCAGCTGCAGCGTGTCCTGCGTCTCCCGCAGCCTCAGCTTGAGGGTCTGCAGGGTGTCGTCGATGGTGACCACCTCGTTCACGAGCCTGGGGAGAGAGCAGGGGGGAAGGCGCGGTTCAGCCAGCCGCGCAGCACAGGTCTCCCGTGTGCCAGGAGCCAGGTGGGCGGGGCTCGGCTGGCAGGGAAGACAGAGGCGGAGCAGGCAGACAGGTGGACACACAGCAGAGCTGCTGAGGGCGATGAGTGCAAAGGGAGAAGTAGATGGGCTGCTCAGGAAAACAATCTGGCAGTTCCTCAGTTAAACATAGACTCGCCAAAGGACCCAGCAATTCCACTCCTGGGTAGGTACCCACAAGAACTAAAAACAGACACTCAAATACTTGCACAAATACTCGTGGGGCGCTAATAACAAGAGTCAACAGGTAGACACAGCCCAAATGTCCATCGACAGATGAATGGATACACAAAATATGGTCTATCCCCACACTAGGATATTACTGAGACCTAATGAAAAGGAATGGAGCAGCGGTACGTGCTCCAACATGGATGGACCTTGAAGACACGATGCTGAGTGAAAGATACCGACACCAAAGCTTATATATTGTCCGATTCCATCTATACGAAATGTCCAGAATAGGCAAATCCATAAAAAGAGGTAGTAGATTAGGGGTTGCCAGGGGCTGAAGGGAGAGGGATAGGGAGTGACTGCTAATGAGGATAGGACTTCCTTTTG
This sequence comes from Balaenoptera ricei, assembly GCF_028023285.1. Taxonomy (NCBI): domain Eukaryota; kingdom Metazoa; phylum Chordata; class Mammalia; order Artiodactyla; family Balaenopteridae; genus Balaenoptera; species Balaenoptera ricei. Next base: position 59,385,288 of record NC_082653.1, read on the forward strand.
GGTCAAATGAATGAAAATGTTCTGGAGCTAGCTGCACATTGTAAATGCACTAGGTGTCACTAATGGTATGTGATTTTATGTTGTGCGTATTTTATCACAATTTTTTTAAAAACCCAGATAACAGGGCCTGACTCATGTAGCTAAGATGGTCAGGTGTGATGTCTGCTCTTGGCACCCATCTCAGGTCCCACCTGTGCCCCGGCTGCTGGGAGTGTTGGCTGCTGATGGCTCCTAGGGCCACACGTCTCCAGGGAAGCCAACGGCTCACCAAGGGGGGTGGGTACAAAAGGCCATCCCCTGCCTCAGGGCGGAACCAGCTCCGTGGTGTAATTCATGCTCCAGAGTTCCCCGTGGGATCAGGCTGAAGCAGGGCTCCCCTATCCTGAAGCTCTGCTTCTGTGGGACCTTCCCAAGGCACCAGGAAAAGCCTTTCTGAGGAGGGAACGTTCGAACTGAGAAAAAAGATGCGAATGAGCTGGCTGTGTAAAGATCAAGAGGGAAGCACTCTACAGCCGGTGATCTAGAGAACTCTGTGCGATGCTGGTAATGTTCTAGATCCGCACTGCTGGATCCGGCAGCCACTAGCCATGCGGAGCTCATGAGTAATTGCAATGCAGCAAGATCAACTGAGGAGCTGGAGTTTTTCATCGTTTTTCACTTTAAGTCATTTAAATGTAAATGGAAGAGCCACCCCCAGCTGATGGCTACTGAATTGGACAGTGTGGCTCTCCAGAGAAGAGCACATGCAAAATTGATTGGTCTGGATTTTGTTCTCAGTGCGATGGCAAGGCGTTGGTGGGGCGGTGGGCGCTGAAATGGGGAATGATGTGCTGATTCAGATTTGGGATAACCTCCAGGCTGCTGGGTAAAGATTAGATTGGATGGGGATAAGAGTGGAGGCGGGAGAGAGATTAGGGTTATTTCAATATCCAGATTGAGTGGGTTGAAGAGTGTCCCCCAAAAGATATGTCCAAGTCTGAACCCCAGTACCTGTGAACGTGATGCTCTTTGGAAGAAGGGGTTTTTGTAGATGTAACTGAGTTAAGGATCTTGAGAAGAAATCATCCTCGATTTAGGATGGGCCCTAAATCCAATGACTGGTCTTGTAAGAGAAAGGAGGGGGAGATTTGAGACACAGAGACACACAGGGACGAAGGCCATGTGAAGACGGAGGCAGATGCAGTGATGCAGCTACAAGCCAAGGACCGCCAGCCACCACCAGAAGCCAGGAGAGGGGCCGGGAGAGGATGCTCTCTCAGAGCCCCCAGAGAGAACCAACCCTGTTGGTACCTTGATTTCAGATGCTTGGCCTCCGCAAGTTTGAGAGAATAAATTTCTGTTGCTGTAAGCCACCCAGGTTTGGTAATTGGTCACAGCAGCCCTAAGACAGGAGTATACCTGGTGAGCTGTGACGGTGGGTTGGTTTGGGGGCTGTGCCCTGGGACCCACTGAGGGACAGTGAAACTGTGCTCAGGACTGAAGGACACGCTGCTGGGAGGACTTGGGTTGATATCCCAAGGATGAGCATCCCCACGACACGCCTGAGCTAGAGAGAGGCGACAGAAGCAGCCTGGAGACCCTTCTTCCCTCGGGGCTCTCTTGAGCCGCGCTGTCCAGCGATGGAAATATTCTGTTCCGTGTCCCCAGCCGCACGTGGCTCCTGACCACTTGATATGCAGTTTGTGTGAATTAGGACCTGAATTTTAAATTTTATTTCATTTGAACTAATTTAAATGCAAATCTATAGAGACTTTCATTCTGAGGAATGGAGGACTGGACATGGAAGGGACCTGCATGCTCAGAGAGGGTCAGGAGAAGAGGGGCCACCTGCAGGAGGAAGAGGAGAAGGACCCAGAGGTGGTAAGGGAGGGGATGGAGGGACAAAGAACGTAATGCGTGGACGGGGCAATTCAGCTGCTGCAGAAGGCAGACAGCTTGAGTGCTGTTGTCCGCTCGGTTCCCAACACACGTACGTATAGTTGTGCACACATACACACACATAGTACACACACATGTGCACACACACACATACACATACACTGCCCAGGACTCTTGAGCCAAACACGCCTCACCCATGCTCTCTGTCTGCACCCCTTGGTGGCGCAGTTGGTGGACGGGGAGGCAGGGAGCGCGTCCCAGAGCAGGAAGTCCCCCGGGACAACATCTGGTCCCTCCCCTTAAAGCTCGGTTGTGTGTAAGCCTCCCTGGGGTGGACAAATGGGTGATCAGAGCCTCTGCCCCAGGGTTGCTGGAGCCCAACCTGAGCATCTAAGGCGCAGGGGCAGGTGGAGGAGGGGTCAGGAGAGCTTCCCCAACCCCTCACCCAGGACCTGGACCCCACCCCAGCCCACGTGGGGCAGGACCCTGGCCACACGGCACCCACTTCTGGGGTGAAGACCTTCCAGGGCAGCAGCGGGCTGAGCAGGTAGCCAGGCCTTCAAGCTCGAAGCCAGGCGTCGCTTTGCACCCCACCCCCGACACAGCCGGCTTTTCTGTCTCCCACAAGGTTATCTCAGGCAGTAACCGAGGCCGTGCAAACCTCAGCGCGTGGAACCACCTGGCGTCTTCTCTCCAAATACTTTCCCTCCTCCTTACTTCTCCAGCGCTCTTCTCCACATCTCAGCTCAGAAGGAAGACAAGCCACTGAGTTGTGGGGGGATTTGTTATGCAGCAAGAGTGAACGAAGACAGTGCCCCCAGCATGGAGGGAACAGAGCAGCCAAGTGACCAGCCCCAAGTCACACAGCATGTTCATGGGAAGCTAATCCCCCATGTCCAACGACCACTTCCTTCCTTGCCCGGTCACCATCCCATTCCAAACCCCTCCCCCAGACTCACAAATCCTGTCTCTGGGGCTGCGTGAGTGTTTTGCCCCTCTCCTGTGAGGAGGCCCTTTGTCAACAGAAGCAGCCCTCCTTAGCTAAGCAGGACAGGCAGGGTTAGGCTATTCCGAGGGCTCTCAGCTGAGAACTTCACAGAAAGGGCGGCGGAGGATGACTGAGGTGTGGGCTGGGCGCCTCTTTTCTGGGAGCCTGGAGAGAGAGAGGGCGACGCCCGCAAGGGGAAGGGCCACATCTCTGGGCTGGGCACCTCCCTCTTGCTGCTTTTAGGGGACAGCTGGAGGGTTCCCGGAGCAGAACAGAGCTACGAAACCATCCTCACTTAGATGAGAGGGCTGCAGTGCGGGGGGGTGGTCTTCGCGGTGGGGGGGCCATCAAGGGCACCCCCAGAGCCCCAGGCCCCCACCCAGTGCCCTGTGGCGTTGTGGGCCTGGACGTCCTGACTGGTGGAGGGTCCGTTTTCCAGACCCAGGCTTCCTGGCAGCTCCAGAGACCCACCCCTCCCCCGCCGGCCTCCACCACTCACTTGAACTGGGGCATGTCCCTGCACAGCTCCACGCTGGGCCGCCGGGTCCGGCACTCCAGCCTTGTCTGCGCCACCTTCAGTGGGCACTCCTTGGCCATGATGGACCTTTCCAGCAGCATGATGGTGTTCTCCGTCTGGAAGATCTCCTGCAGCGTCTGCAGAGAACATTTGGGGTATCAGAAGGAACCTGATCTTGAAGTCAGCCAGACATAAGTACCCCCAGAGCCGAGTGTTCTCAATAGATGTCACCTCACTGTGGGTGAAACATGCGTTCTCCTCCCTCTCATCACTGGATGCCCTAGATCTGTGAGCAGTTCTAGTTTTCATGGTGCCCCTCCCCTGCGAGAAGGCTCTTTGTGGGTGGGCTGTGCTAACACCCCTCTCAGACTCAGCAGGGCCCAGTGGCAGGGCCCAATGGCGAGGTGACATGTGCTCTGTTCCTGACAAGCTGAGATGCTGTACCCTGCCATGGTGCCCCCCCAACATCCTTCCTTTGGCTAATCTATTCGTTTACTGTCTATTTCCCTCACTAGCATGTAAGCTCCCAGAGGTCAGGGGCTTTGCCTCGTCCATTGCTGTATCCCCCATTGCCAGGAACAGAGCTTGGTGTAGAGTGAGGGCTATCAGATAAAATACAGGACGCCCAGTTAAATGTGAATTTCAGACTCACAGCAAAGCATTTTTTATCGTATGTCTCAACTACTGCCTGAGACATAGTTACACTAAAAAATCATTTGTCGTTGATTTGAAATTCAAGTTTAACTGGACATCCTGCATTTTTATTTGCTAAATCTGGCAACGCATAGTAGGAGCTCAATAAATATTCATTGAATGAATGAATGAATGAATGAATAAATGAATCACAGTGGGATCCAGAAGTCTAGATTTTTAGCTAGCTCCCCAATGGTCCTTATGCACACTGAAGTTTGGGAACAGTGTGCCCTGAAACTTATATGGTCCTGTCCATCTCAGATTTTAATACGGGGAGCAGTACTTACACGTGAGTATGCCAGCGCTCCTGAATGGAGTGGGCACTGCAGGTCTAAGACCCCGTCTCGCCTTCAGGGACTTTACAGTCATGTTGTTTTTCTCTTTGCCATGGGCTATGAAATATTCACAAATCATAACAGGTACTGGGATGCCTATTTTAGCTGGGTTGGGCCCATATTCTACGGGCAACAAGAAAATTGCTTAAAAGATGATTTTTTCCAAAGAATTAAAGTCCTGGCTTCCCTATTACCTTAAGAAAAAAAGCCTACAAGGAGAGCATTTCTCTACTTCAAGAGAACAAAAGGATGTCCTTTTCCTCCTGGGGGTGAGATGGAGGCAGAGTTACCTGAGGGCAGGGGGCTGCACTGCCTCTTTCAAAGCCCACCGAGGAGGAAGGCTGACCCCTCAAGCTGGTCCTCAGTGAGCCACCCAGACCAGAGCAAGGCCAGCCACACGCTGGTTAAACATTATCCCATGAGAATGTTCTGTGCCCGACACGTGGGAAGGTAAACACTCCAGTGAGTGGGGGGAACACCCCTCTTAGAAGCCCTGGGGATTTCCCTCAGAAACCTGCCCTTTGGGTATGCAGCTATGCAGAGCTCAGAAAACACCACCCTAGCGTACTGTGGAAGAAAACTGAGCCTTCTAAACAGGAGAAATGCTTCTCAGCACCACACTGCCCCGCGTGGAAACAGCCCCCCCACCTACTACCTCGATGGCCCTATTGGGGGGTACCTACTGCTGGGGTTCAGTGAGGGGGACATTACTGAGGTTTGGGCTGCTGGTGGTGCCCAACCCAGGATGCTTCTCTTTTTCTCGCCAGTAAGGCTGCTGCCGGTGGAACCGAAGCCAGTGGCCTGTGGCTGCGCCTACCTTGGCTTCTCCTGTTTGTTCTCTCCCCTGCCCCTCTGGCCCCCAGCTCGGGGCCTGAAATGCTACCAAAGGCCTATCTCTCTGTTTTTAAAAAAAATTTTATTGAAGTACAGCTGATTTATAATGTTGTGTTAGTTTCAGGTCTGCAGCAAAGCGATTTAGTTAAGTATATTCTTTTTCATATTCTTTTCCATTATGGTTTATTACAGGATATTGAATATAGTGTCCTGTGCATACAATAGGACCTTGTTGTTTATCTATTTTACATATAGTAGTGTGTATCTGCTAATCCCAAACTCCTTATTTATCCCTCCCCCCACTCCCTTTCCCCTTTGGTAACCATAAGTTTGTTTTCTATGCCTATGAGTCGGTTTCTCTTTTGTAAATAAGTTCATTTGTGTCATATTTTAGATTCCACATATAAGTGATATCATATGGTATTTGTCTTTCTCTGTCTGGCCTACTTCACTCTCTAGGTCCATCCATGTTGCTGCAGATGGCATTATTTCATTCTTTTTTATGGCTGAGTAGTATTCCACTGTATATGTGTACCACATCTTCTTTATCCATTCATCTGTTGATGGACACTTAGGTTGTTTCCCTGTCTTGACTATTGCGAATAGTGCTGCTATGAACATAGGGGTGCATGTATCTTTTTGAATTAGAGTTTTCTCCGGGTATATGCCCAGGAGTGGGATTGCTGGATCATATGGTAACTCCATTTTTAGTTTTTTAAGGAACCTCCATACTGTTCTCCACAGTGACTGCACCAATTTACATTCCCACCAACAGTGCAGGAGGGATCCCTTTTCTCCACACACTCTCCAGCATGTATGACTTGTAGACTTTTTAATGATGAAAAGGTCTATCTCTTGAGTCTAAAAAAGGGGCTGACATTCATTCACGTGCTCAATCATTTCTTCATTCACTCATTAATTTACAGATTCATTGATTCGCTTGTTGACTTCACTGCCGACTAGGCACCTACTGGGTGCTAAGCGCTGTTCTAGGCAGTGGACACAGCAGCGCACAGAACAGGCAGAAAAACCCATCTTCACGGAGTTACATCCCAGTGGATTATTCACCCATTCCTTTGCTCCTGTATGCAACATTTACTCAGCACCCACAAGCCCTTACTATTGTACAACTGCAACCATCTTTACCATCACAGAAGTTCAAGTTCCTTCCTGTCTGTTAAAAACACGTACTGGACGCCTTTAGTGTGCAGGACATTAGGCTTCCAATACATTTCAGTGTCCCGGGAACGCTCGTGTGAGCACAGCAGAGGGACAGGGACACAGCAACACAACAAACGGCAGCTCCTGGAGCACTAAAACCTACTAATTATTTTCCAAACCTGCTGACCACTTCCAGGAGCGTGAGCACCGCCTCCCAGCACTTGCTCCTCCCCCTTGATTGACAAAGAGTAGCTGGGAAATCCAGAGACTTCTGCCGGCCGCAGGCTCCAGTTAACATTTGAACAAGCCTGCTCTGCCTTCCTTATATGTATCTTTCTAGCCACCCTCTACTTCTGGCAAGTGCTGTTGGTTTTCCAGCTGTAGAAGTAATATACATTTTAAACAACTTGATTGAAACAGAAGTATAAAGTAAACAACAGCCCAGGTGGCACCGGGGTAAAATCGGGAAGGCCGCCCAGGAGTGAGTGAATTTGGAAAACCCTGTATCATACTGTGTGTCCCCCACTGGGCACCTAAATACAGCAGGTGAGAGAACTGAGAGGGAGCTGCGGAGCTTGGGGGCGGTGATGGTGGAAGGAGGGTGGTAAGGGGCAGGGCCCACTGTGCAGCCCCCTGCCCCCCATCTCCTCCTTGGGGCTGCCTTCTGGAGGTGCTGGGGGAGGCGGGGTGGCTGGAACCAACTCTTGGTGTTTCTTCACCACCCCCTGTCCCCACTGGCATTTCTTGGGCGGGCCTGCCTGTGGATTTTCCAGAACAGTAGGGGTTTTCCAGAATTGGCTGCTCTAGAACCCACTGATGACTCACACCCAAGGCAAATCTGCCCAGCTGGGTCTATACTGTGACATAAAGGTTCTCTGGAACCTCCTGTCCAGCCTCTGTCTCTCACTGTCAGGGTCCTCTTCATTGGAAGGGAGAAAAAAGACACACACACACACACACACACACACACACACACACTCCGTCATGGCGGCAGCCCCTGATGCCCACCTCAGTCCTGCCAGCCTGTGAACCTCCAAAAGCCCTGGGGGCAGTGAGTCAGCCTCCAGAAGCTTGAGGAGTGTGACCCCAAGGGCCAGGAGGCAGAGACCACGTGGGCTGACCAGAGGCAGGGGCTGGAGACAGAATAGCCTTGACCTTCATGCTCAGGAGGAAGCTAAAGTGCCAACACCGAGCTCTGAGCTCCAGGACAGCCTGGTCCCTAGACCCCAAATCCCATGATAGCCCCTAGGAGAAGAGCCTGAAGTCTAAGAGGGTGACCCACACATCCCAGCATGTCCACTCCCGGTATATACCGTAGGAGCCCAGGACCACTAAAGAATACACATGTCAGGAAGGTTCAGTGAGCGGGCAGCATCTGGGTGCCCATGACCATGGAGACAGACACATTAAAAAACGGTAAATGAACAGATGGAGGATTTCGGCAGCCAACAGATGGAGAGCATTAACCTCACATGGGAACAACGGCAGGTCTTTAAAATGATGCAAGGTGAGAAAGCCAGGAAACAATGAGCTATTTTATACAATCCCTTTTGAGAAAACTAAAAATCCATGCACATACAACGGTCATCCACATTTTGTAAGAACACATTTAAATCAACAGGTCCATATTCATTCAATTAAAGAGGTCATATTCACTCCTTTAATGACCATTCATTAAAATGGTCATCTATGGAAAGTCATCTATGGGAGAAAGGGAGTGACCACAAAGAGTGGGGATAAAAGGGAGTAAAGAAACGAGGGGCTTTGTACAAACATATGTGCCAGGAACCAAGGAGTATGATAAGCTCACCTCTCTTCAACAGGGTCAAAAGGGAAGAAAATCCCCACAATCCTACCAGATCTAAGGTTTCCTTTTAAAATAACTTTTTAAGTTTTTTTTAAGGGAGCAATTCAATTAAGGACAAAATACTATCTAATAGTAAAGGGTATTAATTCTTAAATTTGTTTGCGCATTAGCATTACCTTGAGAGTTTTTAAAACTGTGGATGCCCGCCCCCTGCAAAAGGTTCAGATTTCATTGGTCTGGGGTGCAGCCTGGGTGTCAGGCTCATTCTTTCACTCCCTTCCGGTTGTGGCTAAAATGCTCAGAAGGCCTTCCCTGATCATTTCCTTTAAAATTATAACCCCCAGGAATTCCCTGGCAGTCCAGTGGTTAGGACTCCACGCTTTCACTCCCAAGGGCCCGGGTTTAATCCCTGGTTGGGGAAGTAAGATCCCACAAGCCTCGTGGCGCGGCCAAAAAAAACCCCTAAAATTACAACCCCCAAACCGGCCAGCACTCCCAATTGTCCAAACCCTGCTTTATTTTCTTTATAGTCCTTACACCTTCTGACATACTGAGCTTTACTCATTAATGTTGTTTATCACCCCCACTAGAGAGTAAGCTCCACGTGGGGAGGGATTTTTGTTTTACTCACTGCTGAATCCCCAGTGCCTAAACCTATCAATGCCTGGGACACAGTAATAATAATAATAATAATAACAACAACAACAACAATATCATCTAACACTTAAAATAGTGTTTACTGTGTGCCAGGCATTTTGCTAAGGGCTTTGCGTATATAGACCAATTAGTAGGTGCTTAATGAACACTTCCTCCCTGGATGGACCAGTACACACCACGGGGTGTTTGGTTAAGAAGAGAGCACAGACGTTGGCACTAGATGGCCTGAGTCTCTCCAAATCCCAGCCCCAGCACATCCAAGCTGGGTGACCTTAGGCGTGTCCTAGGCTCTCTGAGCCTTTCTAATAAAACGGGGATCATAGCCATTCCCACTCCATAGAGTAGAGGTGAGGCCATTAGTGCCAGGCCTGGGAGAAGGAGCTCTTAGCAAGTGTATAAACCCCTTCACTGCGGGCACACAAAGCTGGTGACACTCACACTCATTTGCAGTAACTTGAAAAGCATTGGTACCAAGTCCTGCTCTTCCCAAAGCAAGCGTGTACCTGTGTGTGTGTGTGTTTCTCCCACAAACACACCCTGGAAAGTGCCACGAGGAAGTCATCCTGCCCCTTCTCCCATCTTTCCTTGGCCAGCTGGAGATCTCTTTCCCTCCTTCCCTCTCTTCCTCTCTCTCCAGTCCCTAAGCTGGGGAAGGGCTGCCCTGAGCCTCAGAAGCCCCCTCTCCCAGAGTCCCCAGGGATGTTAGCCTTTCTGCTCCCACAAAACTAAGGAAGTAGGGGGAAAGCGGCTCCTGGGGCAGGGCGCAGGCTGGCTCACCGGAGCAGCTGGGCGGGCCGCTGTGGGATTGGCCCAGGGGGTCACCCCACGGGAGGAGTGTCAGCAGCCTTGGCCGGAAGCTGGAACTCAGTTGGGAAGGAGGGGGTGGGAGTGGAAGGGTCACCTCACTCCCCTCCCCAGGCCTTAGCTCTGGGCCCTGTGTACTGCAGGCTGCCTGCCAGTCAAGGCTGTGAGACTGTTCTAAGCCTCCCACATGCCGTGCATGGGGAGGCGGGGAGGGCAGGTCACTTCAGCTCACTGAGTCCCTCTGTGATCACACAGCTCTAGGTTCAAATTCCAGCTCGTGCTTTTCCCCGCTGTGTGACCTTCAATGGGTCACTTAACCTCTCTGTGCCTCATGCAATCACGCATTCAATATCCACTGAGCCCTTCACTCAGTAGCCCCTTCTATGGGGCCAGACACTGTGCAGGGCGCTTGTTCTTGTGTCTGTAAAGCCAGTACGACAATAACAACTCACCCAGGTTGCTATGCGGATTAAATGAAATAACGTGTATGAAGTGCTTAGTCCGGTGCTGGCATATGCCATGGGCTGTCCTGCCTCCCCACCCTACTCCCAACTCCCATCCTGCAATGTTCAGTCTGTTAGGAGATTTTTCCTCTGTGATCATTGGTCTTTTTTTTTTTTTTAATGTCAGGCAATCTGAAGAAACTCAGTTTCGTTTGACAGAATTTGTCTTTGCAGGCAGCTTCAGTTCCCTCAGACCTCCCGTCCAGGGCTCAGGGTCAACCTCCATCAACCCACTTCTTTGGGCTAAGGGGTCAAGGCAGGGGTCACCTGCGCAATCGAGGAGGACCGTCCTCTTTCTCAGCCTCTGGAATGGGGCTCAGAGGGGAGTCAGCTCAAGGCAGAAGGTGGGCCACATCCCCCCATCCCCCCACCGGCCTGGGGAACCAAAGATCTTTCTGTTAACAAACCCCTACCCTCTCTGCTCCAGGCAGATTACCAGCCACAGCGCCTCCATGCAGGCTCTTGGAGGTAAGAGCCCTTGGCAGGAAGTCAGGAGACTAGGGTCCTGTCTAAGCCCCAGCGCAAACCAGCTGTGGCGCTCACACCCCACTCAGAGCCCTGGGCTGTGGGGAGGGGCCCAACTTCCTCATCCAGTGAATGAGGACACGAGGCCTGTCCTCCTCACTGGCTAGGGCACTTCAGGTGCTCCTGGACCACATACATGTTCTAACCCATCACCCATCAGCCCCGCGTGCCCGGAGCCACTGCCTCTGAGATCCGGCCTGAGAGCTATCAGCCGCAGGTATGGCTGTGTGTGTGTGTGTGTGTGTGTGTGTGTGTGTGTGTGTGTGTGATTTTGTTTTTAAGTCTTCAAGTCAACCCCCCTCAGATGGCTGGGAGTCCCAAACACGCAGCCTTCCGGAGCCTTTTGAAGATGCTGTAGACAGTGGACACGTTTTTCTGTAAAGGTCTGGGTGGTAGAGATTTAGGCTTTAGGGGCCGTATGGTTTCTGTCACAGTGGCTCAACTTGGCCACCGCAGTGCAGAAGTAGCCCCGGACAATACATAAATGTATGGGGGGATCTGTGTTCCAGTAAAACTTTATTTACAAAAACAGGCGGGGGTGGGGTTCAGATTTGGCCCTGGGGCTGGTAGTTTGGGGCCCCTGCTGTAGTCCCTCACAGAGGAAGTCCTGACCCCGCTAAGCAGCCCATCACACACAAGGCTGCAGCTCCTCCGAGCTCTCCCACATTCAGAGAGAACAGTTTCTCTAGCTCCTTGCTACTCAGGGTGTGGTCCGTAGACCAGCATCACTGGATTCTGAGCGCTTGGCAGAAATGCAGACTCCCAGGCCCTACCCCAGACCTACGAAGGTCCTGTGCATTTTGACAAAACGTTCAGGTGATCACAGGCACATTAAAGTTTTAAAGCAGAAGGACATGGTCATGTTTGTAGTTTGAGGCAAATCTCTCCGGCTGCCATTTGGAGGGTGGACAGAGGGGACAGAGGAGGGAAGAAGATGGCCAGTGAGGACCTGAGAGGCAGGAGGGCCCACACCAAGGCAGGATGGGGAGACACAGAAGGAACGAGTTCACAGGAGTATACAAATGGCAAAATGGGGAGCACTGGCTGGAGTGTACCAAGGGAGGAGGGGCCAGCCCCTAAAATCAGGAGGAGCCTCCAGCCTGTGCTCAAGTGCCAGCACCACAGGACTGAGCATGTGGCCTTGGCAAATTGCCAAGCCTTTCTGAGCCTCAGTTTCCCCATCTGTATAATTGAGATAAAAACAGTATCTACCTCAGAGGGTGACTGCAAGGATTGATTTAGGTACCCCATGTTTAGCACACTGGCTGGCACCTAACAGGCACTCTATAGACCTCAGCACTTTCTATCCATCCATCTATCCATCCATCCATCCATCCATCCATCTATCCATCCATCCATCCATGTATCCATCCATATACCTCTTCTACCTTTTATCCTTTCTTTTTTTTTTTAAGTCAAACCTTAATGCCAGGAGACCAAGGCTTCTCAGTCTTGGCACTATTGACATTTGGGGCTGGGTTATTCTCTACTGTGGGGCTGTCCCATGCACTGTAGGATGTTTAGCTGCATCCCTGGCCTCTACCCACTAGATGCCAGTAGCACCCCCTACCAAGCTGTAATAACCAAAAATGTCTATAGACGTTATCAGATGTCCTCGGGTATAAAACTGCGCGTTGGAAGGCCACCGATCTAGTGGTTATTATTATTGTTGTTGTTGTTAGGCTGTGGGGGTGGGAATGGGGGAGATGTTCACATTAACTTAAAGAATGAACTCTAGAGCAGAACACCTAGATTCAAATCCTGGCTCTGCCATTTACTTGCTGCGGTGGGTGGGGGTGGGGGGCTTTAGGAAAATACTTGTCTTCAGTTTCCTCATCTGTAAAATGGGGCTAATAGTAATCCCTTCTTCATGGGGTTGTAGGAGGGAAGAGTTAATGTTAGAAAAGCACTTAGAACTCTGCCTGCACAGAGTAAGGTTAATGTGTCTTTTGTGGTGATGGCGAATTTTTTTTCTCTCTCCTGCTACTTGTAATCGGATGGCAAACTAGACCGTGATCATCCACCCTCAGACCTTGTTGGGGTCCCCAGTGTGGGGAAAGGGTAGGGTCTGAGCTGGAAATGGTCTGTGGTCTTGAATTGGGTGTGAAAAGCACTTGCCAGGTCTGCCTCGGACGAAACCAACCTCGGCTCAGTGGAAAAGGGCGCTGATATTCCTGGCTGGAGTAGAAATCCACCCAAAGCCTTTGAAAGGGGGAATGTGTTTGGCAGAGTTGTTGGCCGTGTAAAACTATCTGCCTGCATCTTGTCTTGTGACAGTAGAGAAAGCTTCTAGGCTTTCTCTAGGGCCAGGAAATTATTTTTGATGTGGAGGGAAAAAACAGATTTAGCAGTTCCAGCCGGCTTTGGGCTTCTGGATGCTTTGTGCAACCTTGCAAATTTATTGTTTTCCAAATTGCATGAAGCCAAGGGGTTTCCAAGGAGATGCCTGGCTCAGTGCGGCTCCCCCAGCTTAGGAAGGCAGCTTGGAATCCTTTTTTTTGGTCAAACGGTGGAAGATTTTCAAGCGCAGCCAAGCCCAGGGGCAAGAACTAGTTGAGGAGGGCTCCAGAGGGACTTGGCCAGAAATGCAGGGCGTGAGAGTGCCAGAGCATTTTTTTTAACCATTTTTATAGTTAATAGTCAAACTCGGCACACTCCTGACATTTGGGGCCACAACTTCTTTGTTGCGGGAGGCTGTCTCGTGTATTGCGGTGTTTAGCAGCGTCCCTGGGCTCTACCCACCATCTATCTGGTAGCAGCACGCTGCCCCCCGCAAGTTGTAACAAACAAAATGTCTCCAGACATCGGCAAGTGCCACCGGGGAGTAAATTCAGCCCGGGTGAGGATTACAGCTCTGGAGGAGAGATGTTGAGTCAACCCTGCTCGCAGTTGTTTCCGTCCAGAGGCGGCCAGCTGCCTTCAGGCAAGGCCAGGCCAATACAAACATCAGCCGCTCAGAGGCCATCTGGGGTCAGGGGTCCTGAAAGTCCTGGAGGGCTCTGGAAAGTCCTTGAGGGGTGGGGGCTCCCTGCTAGAGAGGACACTTGTATGATTCTGTGAAAATTCATGGAAATCCACTAGCTCAGGCCCCCCAGGCTCTTCTTCTTAATGCTTATCACAATTTTTAATTAATCATGTATTTACTTATTTTTTTTAAAATTGGTCTCTCCCACTAGAACATAAGCCCCCCTGAGGGCAGGGATCATTGTACCCCCAGCTCCTAATTCAGAGTCTAGCACACAGGATGTGCTTAGTAAATACCTCTCAGGGAGGGAGGGAGGAGGGAGGAGATTAGAAAACATTTGTTGCACGTCTACACCTGGGAGGCACATCCGGAGAACTGGTTAAAACTCGGATGGCTGGACCCTAGAGTTTCTGATTCAGAAGGTCCAGGATGGGGCCCAAGGACGTGCACTTCTAACAAGTTCCCAGGTGATGCTGACGCTGCTTGAGACCAGGGACCACAACTTGAGAACCACTGGTCTGAACTCTGAAACTTTAGTTCTCAACCTTGGCTGGGGAGTTTAAAATGTTGGATGCCCAGGCCACACCCCAACCAATTAAATCAGAATCCCTAGAGATCGGGGTGATTCCAATGTGCGAGGGTTGAGAACTGCTTAGCTGTACCTTTTCTTTCAATCCTCGCAGGATTATTCCTCTCTCAGAGATTAGGAAACCAAGAATCAGAGGAGTTACTTTACCAAATTCAACCCTGGTCTTTTGATTCCAGAGGCCATATTCTTTCAGTCATTTTGCTTGTCCCTCCCCATCAGCAGGTTATAAATCAGACCACAGTTTTGTTTTTTGGGTGGTTGTTGTTGTTGTTGGTTTGTTGTTTTTTTTTTTTTACCATTTTTATAGTTAATAGTCATTGAGCACTTACAAGGTGACCAGTCCAGTGTGGATGCTCTTATTCTCAGAGCAAATATTTGCCAACCATTATTGCTCCCATTTGACAGAGGGAGAAACTGAGGTACAGAGAGGTGGGGCAATCTGATCTTGGTCACGTGGCCAGGAAATGCTAGAGCCAGAATTGAACCCAGCCACCTGCACTGCACTATGGGGCTCACATGTGGGAGAAGAGTGTCAAGATGGAAGAGGAATCTGGACCAGGATGAGGCAAGCATATGTGAAAGCCAGGAGTATAGGTGAGGCTGGGCAGCAGGTCCTGAGTAGGCAAGGAGCTGAGGACCCAAAAGTGAACAAGTCACAAATTGGAAGAAACTAGGAGACTGCTGGGACACACCCATACCCAGGAGGTGCCAAGGCAACCCTCTGCCTCCGCCAGGCTTGCATCTTATATTCTTCTTGTCTCAGCAGCAACCAGTCCCGGCGATTGCCCCACCCAGGGCTTCCAAAGCATATGATTGGCTAACACCAACTGCAGAGGGCAGTAATAGCTTCCTTGAGTATCAGTGGTTCACAAAGTGAGCTCCAAACTACCTCATTTGCACTGTCCTCAGCTCCTACCCGGGCCATGCTGACCCACGCTCATTTTCGGCCCCCTCTGCCGTCTGGTCCCTCCAGCATCCTGCATTTGTTGGCTGTCTTCCCAGCTCTGGACCTTGGCCCTGTTTCCCTGATCCCAGCCGTTCCTCTCTCATTTGGCACAGTGTCACCGCGGACAGACAGCGGTGACCCAGCACCCCCGCCCCATCATCTCGCCATTTCACAGCCCTCAGAACTGCCCGTATCTGAGCTCTCGTGGACCCCTCAACCGGGTGTCCCCAGGCCCATACCTCCCAAGTACAGTGATGAGACCTGAGCCGCCATGACACCAGGGAGCCTTTGATTCCTCTTGGTACTAAGGTGAGCATCAGGCAGAGAGACCTACTGAACACAGCCCCGAGGCCTTTCCTGAGGGTTACCTTGGAAACCCTCTACATACCCACATACCCAAGCATGTCTGATCAATTATTTAGTCTACTTCTTTAAATCAACTCCCTTTTCAGCCTTGAACAAATGTATTTGAAATGGCATCTTTATATCATTGCCACACGTGGAAAATGAGTATCTCTTGCCATTGATAGAAAGTACCATCACAGTAGAGAAGATGGAAAGAAAGACCTTGATTCTAAGTTCTGTTGTCTTTCAAAGGTTCAGTGCCAGCTTGAGGCTTGAGGTCTGGCCGGAAAGGGGGATTCCCAAACAAAAGAGAGATGGCAAAGACAGATTAGCGTCACATCAAGCCTTGTTCCTCGACACTAGTGGAAGGATTGATGGAGGGAACTTGAAACAAGAACTTTCTCACTAGGATGCAATGGTGTTTAAGCCCTGGCCCGGCCCCTCCTCACCAGAGGCAGGCGGGCTGGCTCCACATCCCCTGGGCTGGGCTGGTTTTAGAAACGAGCCGTCAGGAGCTTGTCTGCGGGCACTGGTGCTGGAAGGGATCCGGCTGCTTGCAAAGCACAAAAGCTTTTCCCACTCCACCACGGGTTCCAGGCCTCGCTGGACAAACAGAGGGGCTGGCGGCAGGCGCTGGGGCCCTCAGATGGCGACTGCGGGCCCTCACCCCACAGACACACGCCTTCCTGCCCTGGCGCTGCCTCCTGGGGCAGGAGAGGTTCTGCTGGTGTTAATGACCAATTGGAAGTCGAAACCCCAAAGAAACTTCAGAGTAAAAGCAAAACCTTTCAAGGGGAAAACTCAGAGCCCCTCTGGGTTCTCTACAATCCTTTCCAGGCCTGGCTGCTTTCTTGCATTTCCTCCGACGCACAGAGCAGAACGTGCCAAGGTACAAGCCTGCTGGGACCAGGCAGGTGATGCAAATGTGCAAAGGGGGCTGTGAGGGAAGACGGTGGGGACTGAGCCAATTGGAGAGCCCGGGCCCTGTCCAACGAGGGGCTGTGGCCATTCAACTCCTGTTTGCTGCTCCCCTGTAGGAAAGTGGGCTCGGAGTTGCTAGAGCCACCCATTTTTCCAGAGATTCTAGAAATCTGAACTTCTACATAAAATCTCCACTTTTTACCAAGATATTAAAAAAAAAAAAAACCCTGAGAATGCATAGAGAGGTATGTATGTGAATGTTCATAGTAGCTTTATTGGTAACAGCCCCAAACTGGAAACAACCCTAATGTCCATCGACAAGTGAATGGATAAACAAATGGTGGTGTGTGGATACGATACATACCAGGGGTGTATACGTACAATACGGTATCCATACAAGACATACAAGACACAGGAATAAGAAGGAACGAACTAGGAATCTCGACTATGCTGAGTGAAAGAAGACTAATGAAAAAAGAATGGCTAGGGTATGGTGCCCTTTATGTAATTATTCTAGAAAATGCAAACTAATCTGCAGTGACAGCAGATCAGCGGTTGTGTTGGAAACGAGGGAGGGAGAGATGACAAAAGACATAAGGAAAACTTTTCATATGTTCACTACCTTGATTGAGGTGGTGGCTTCACGACATATATGTGTTAAAGCTTCTCAGATTCTACACTTGAAATACGTACAGTTAATTATGTGTCAAGTAAAAATAGAGCTGTTAGAAGACAAATGTGAGAGGCCAAATAATATGTGGGTCAAGTTTAACCCCTGGACTACAAGTGTTTATCCCCTGATTTAAAAACCAGTCCATCTGCATTACCTTAGACTTCACTGAGCACCATGCATTTCGGGAGGCGCTGCCACTGCAAAGGTGAGGGGTGCCGAGAAATTCTCATGACAGCAGTGGTGCAGACAGGCCTGGCCACGGTGAAGATGGTGACCCAGGGACACCAGCAGAGAGAGCCTGTCACCTGCATTCTCCAGCTAAACTCTCAAGGTTTTCTGAAAAATCTAAAGCAATTGAACTTTTTCTCTCTGTCAATCTAGTCGGCCTATTCAAGTATCGAATGCCCTCTCAACAAGCTGCCAGCTAAACAGTTGGCTACATCAAAAGCAAACAGAGCCATTAGGAGAACACAGCAATGGTCCAGGCAAGAGATGGTGGAGGCCTGGGGCAGGGCAGAAGCAGAGGAGGGAATGGGGAGTGAGGAGATTCTGAAAGAACCAACAGGATTTGCTGGTGGAGGGGATGTGAGGTGGGAGAGAAAGAGGAACATCCAAGTGGACTCCAGAATTTGGGATTGAGCCCCTGGAAGCTTCTGGAAGCATCTGGAAGTGAGAGCCACCAGCTGAGATGGGGGTGGAGCTCCAGGTGGAGGATGCAGGAGGGTGAAAGTTGGCTCCTGTTTGCTACAAGAAAGCCTACAGCTTGCAGGGGGCGGTGTGCTGTTGAGAGGAAGAAGAGAAATCCGACTCATCTCTCCAACAACCCAGTCGAGGCCACGCTTCTGGCTTATCCTCCCCAGCTCCTAACGTCATTTGCCCCGACCACATTAATAACCAAGATGGAAAAATGAGACTTTGATTCAAGGGCACGCACCCAGGAGGGGCGGCAGAAATCCCAGAGGGGTGTTTGCATCTTCGAAGTCGGGGGAAGATCTGTGCGATGGGCCGAGCGGGTCTGATCCCTCGAGGGAGGAATGGCTGGGCTTGGCTGGGAAGCTTGGAAGCAAAATGCAATTAGAGAAAATCTGAATAGAATTGGATGACTGTGGCTTGCCTTTTTGAAGGATTTGGTTCCCCCAGTATTTTGAGTTTGGAAGAGAGAGGCAGGAAGAAGGAGGGAAAGAAGAGAAGGAGACAGCTTCTTTGTCAAAGCCAACTCGCTTTACAACCTGCACTCTGCCTTACCTCCCGCCGGTGGTATTGGCAACTTCCTGAGGCTGTTCAACGTGCATATGCTCAGGCCCAACCCCAGACCTGCTCAATCAGAATCTGCATTTCGATGCAATCTCCAGGTAACATGGGTGATTACTGCACACAAAGTAATATTTGAGATGCACAGGTCTACTTTGGTCTTCTCCAACAGTCAGGTTTTCACCTACCATCCTTACCATTATGGCCATATCCCCTCACACCACTTGTGACATGATTAACAATCTTTTCAAGTCAATTGGCTTTTTAAAAAACAAAAAAAAAAACCTTAAATGCATTTGTTTAAAAATAAAACTTTATATCACTATTATCAGTGGAAAATCAGCATCATTTGCCATAATGGAAATAACCATAAAAATGCACGAACAAGATGAAAGTAAAACCATGTGACTGAAACTCTGGCTGGATACAGCTGCCTGCCCAAAGCTCTCAGCCTGAGGCCGGCACTCTCTGTTTAAAAGGGAGAGCAGACAGGGTTAAAGAGGTGAGGAAGGCAGTCTAGTATCCGATCAAGACTTTCCTCTTGAGAGCATCACAAGGATTGAAAAAGGACTGAAGAAGGAATAACTTTCTCACTGTGTGATTCGGTGATATTAACGCTGCGTCCGTGTAACACACCTACTGTCATTTCCCCTGCTGGGGCCTCGTTCCCACAAGTGTAGAATAAGCGCTGTGCTATAGCAGCGTCCCTGCCCCCATGCCCCCTCCCCCCAGGTCCTTGCATCTTGCCCTCCACATTGAGTCTTCCGCTAAAAGGCACCTTGGACTGGGCAATTGGATGCAGGGTGCTTATGCTTATCTGGAGACACGTCCGTCCCCCACCTCCCACCCCCCCCCCCACTGGGCCCCTGGTTCTCAGGAGCCACCCACTCTGTGGCCATCAACTGCTTCAGCCCAAAGAGGTCACCAGCCCTTCTTTAAGCGGTGGTCAATATGACTGGTCGATACCCCAAGGCCCCAAAGTGTGAGGACACAGGACAAGTTACAAGGCTTGGGGCATGGCCTTGGGGATAGAACCCCAGGATCATGGTGAACATGACCAAGACAGCCAAGGCTGTCTACGCAGCCCTAAACCACTGGGGCATTCAAAGTCTGCATGGGGAACTGTGGAGACCTGGCCTTTCAAAGTGGATTCCTATGACCACCTGGGCAATAATTGCTTTGCAGCACAGGTAGGGATGGGGGCCGAGAATTTTCCAGAAATGCCTCTTGCCAAGGGGAATCAGGCCAAGCTCAACAATTAACAGTTGAAATTTTAAAGAGAGCATTTCAAATCCTCCAGCTAAAGCAAACTGTTGAAAGGTGAAATGGTTGCTGTATATTTATTTTCATTATATCAACTCTTTCCTTTACTATCTTAGAAAAAGACTATGTGAGATGGTCACCAACCAGAAGACAAGTGAAATGTCAGTCGTGTCATGTTGGGGTCTGGTGTATTTCAAATGGGTGCTCACTTATTTGCAAAGCAGCTGGTTATTAAATAATGACTATTAATAAAAATCCACGTGGTAGCAAAAACTCTGTGATCAGCAGTGATGAAGCTGGTAGTAATAATTCAAAACTTCCGTGGAGAAATGTGGATAGGGAAAAGGGTATGCGCCCCACCCCACCCAGAAGATCCGTTTTCTCTCCATCAGTAATATTAATACTTAGGTACCTTTTACTGAGTGTTTACTGTGTGCCAAGCACTCCACAGAGATCAACTCACTAATCCTTACACTATCGTCACCAAGTAGGAATTCTTACTCCTTATTTCACAGATGAGAAACCAGCCACCAAGTCCCACCAAAGGATTTGCAAAGGAGTTCCCAAGTCACCTCCAGGCCTCAGACTCATGGGGTAAAACTTGACAATGAACTGTATTTGATCCACTGTAGGAAATGCCTCATTAAAAGAAAACACTTGCACAACAGCCAAAAGGCGAGAGCAATCCAAGCGTCTATCGAGGAATGAATGGATACACGGTATATACATCCACGGAATATCGTTCAGCCTTACAAAGGAAGGACATTCTGATGCAATCTACAACATGGATGAACCTTAAAGACATTGTGCTAAGTAAAATAAGCCAGACACAAAAGGACAAATACTGTATGATTCCACTTATATGAGGTACCTAGTCAATTCAGAGACAGAAAGTAGAACTGGTGGTTGCCAGGGGAGAGGGGAATGAGGAGTCATTGTTTAATGGGTACAAAGTTTAAACACAGGGTTCTTTTCACTTTGGGAAGATGAAAAATTGTTCTAGAGATGGATGGTGGTGACATTTGTGCCACATGTGAAGATACATAACACAGAACTCTACACTTAATAATGGTTGCTATGGACTGAATGTCCGTGTCCCCCCAAATTCAGATACTGACACCCAACCCCCATTGTGACAGTATTAGGAGGTGGGGGTCTAAGGGAGGTGATTAGGTCATCAGCTCATCAATGGGATTAGTGCCCTTATGAAAGAGACCTCAGAGAGCTCCCACACCTCTCTGCCATGTGAGGACACAGGGAGAGGACATCCAGCATCCATGAACCAAGAAGCGGGTTCTCACCAGACACCACGTCTCCCCGCACCTCGACCCTGGACTTCCCAGTCCTCAGAAGTGTGAGAAATAAATTTCCGTTGTTTATAAGTCACCCAGTCTATGGTATTTTTGTTATAGCAGCGCAAACGGACTAAGAAATGGCAAATGTTTCGTTATGTATATTTTATCACAATAATAGAATGATTTTTTCAAGGAAAGGAAGAAAGAAAGAAGGAAGGAAGGAAAGGGAAGGAGGGAAGGGAAGGGAGGAAAGGATGGAAGGAAGGAAAGGAAGGAAGGGAGGGAGGGAGGGAGAGAGAGAGAGAGAGAAAGAAAGGGAGGAAGAAAGGAGGGAAGAAAGAAAGAAAGAACCCGCAGGAGGTCCCTGTGCTTGCTCCTTCCTCCAGCCTCCTCCCACATTCATCCTCTTGGGAACACTCGCCCCACCCCGTCCTCTGGCTGCCTAACTCCTTATCCATCAGCTCTTAATGTAAATGTCACCTGCCTGTCTGATCTACCTGGTGTAAGAACTCCAGGAGAATCTCTGGCGAATCTCCTTGCTTCCTTTCTCATTAACACTTATCACAACCTTGCAATTATTTTAGAGAAACTTCTGTCTTTTCTGTTTCTCCATACCCCAGGCCAAAGGGTGGCCTATGTGGGTGGGCTTAGACTGCCCCTGTAACTTCCATTAAACCCTGCCTGCAGCCCACTAAACCTCCCCAAATATATATACAGTAAAAAGGGGTACTGTTTTGCAAGTTCAGGTTCAAGACTAGTCCCCTGTCTCCCCACTCCCTTCCAACCAGATTGTCATCCCTAAGTCCTTCCTGCATATAAATTTTGCAGCCACCACTGCTCCCCGACCAGAACATAAATCCCCTGAGGACAGGGACCAGGGGACTGTTTGTGTGACTCCTCTTTTCATTCCAGTCCCTAGCACAGCATCTGGCACCCAGTAGGTGCTCTAAATTGAGCAGAGAGTATAAATTGCATGCAGAGAGGACTCCCCCAGGGGTGGGAAACAGCATGATGTGTTCAAATACAGGAGCAGGAAAAGGGCACATCAGTGTGGGAACAGCAGGATTTGGTGGCAGGATTAGGCTGTCCTTCCCGCTCCTCAAATTCAAAAAGCACCCCACCCCTCCTGATGCTCTTGAAGCCTTTGAAGGTCAAGAGGTTACATTTCCAAAGATGCTGATGTGGGCACATAAGACCTGCTCAGACCCGTTTCCTGGGGCTCCGATATTGGCACCCACCCTCGTCGGTCACGCTTGGCCACATGTGCTCAGATGCAGAAAAGAGACGTGGGGGCCATCGGCAACACCTTTGAGTGTTGCTGTGACAGCCAGGCCAAGCTCCAAGCTCCACCATCCAGTGAGCAAGGAAGATTTACCCCCAAGATGCTGGAATCCCCCAAAGGAAGCTCACAGCCTCTGCCCCCTTTTGGGTGGACAGGCTCATAGACCGTGGGTTGCTGGGACCATTTCAGCAGCAGCAGCGGGGCGGGCAGCTTGACCAGAAGCTGCTGAGACCCAAGGGCGAGGGCCGGGGGCCTCATGGACGGTGGTCCCCACAGGCACCTCGCTTACCTTAGCCAGCTGCGTCTGCAGCTTGTTCTTCACGTCTGTCACCTCGGCGATGCGGGCATTGAAGGCCAGATTGGTGTTGGTAAACTGCCTCCACATCTGATCCAACAACACGTCGAAGAGGTTCTGGGCCTCCTCCCGCAGCCGGACAGAGTTGGCCCGCACGTTCTGCGAGTGCCTGATGTTGTCGTTACTGAACTTGGCCCATGTCTCGGGCACGGAGATCCTGCAAGAGGCAAGAACGCGAACTTACCAGGCGAGGAGTCGGGGGTCTCTGGCAGGCTTGGAGATCGCTGAATCCGGGGCTTCCCAACCTTGGCACTTCTGACATTTGGGTCAGGATAATTCTCTGCTGGAGGGGGCTGTCCTGTGCACTGTAGGATGTTTAACAGCATCCCTGGCCTCTACCCACTAGATGCCAGTAGTAACGCTTCTCCAGTTGTGACAATCAAAAATGTCTCTAGACGTTACCAAATGTCCCTTGGGGGAGGGGGCACAATTGCCCCCAGTTGAGAGCCACTGAGCTGATCCAAACACCTCATTCACAGATGAGGCAACTGCAGACTAGCTGGTTTCCCGAAAGGGCACTTGCTGAGTTGTAGGAGAGGAGAGATTCCCCAAAAGAGCTCTTTTCTCTAACACTCCCTCCACCATCACCAAAAACACAGAGACAGGCCAAGAAGCGGGCATCGGGCATGATGCTGGCTGCAGGGCTCCTTCAATTCAGGGACGAGCCTGTGGCCATGCTGCTTGCACTTATTCCTTCAACAAATGTTCTCTGAACACCTACCACATGCCGAGCCTTGTTCTAGGCACTTGGGATGGAGCCGGCAACATCCCCGTCCTCATAGTGATAAATTTCCGAGGGAGGCGGGGGAGATAGACAATAAATAAAGAAGATGTTCACACATTGTGTTATGTTCTATGAAAGAATTTAGACGCAGGATGTTGGAAGAGAGACAAATGGAGTGGATCATTACGTGTCAGTCAGGGCCATAAAAGGAAATAAATGGAATTTATTCTCAGATAGCGCCGAGGTGCTCATAGACTAGCAAATGCACGAAGTTGTCACCACCCCAGGTGTGAAAGGCAAGAGAGAGAGCCATGTCGAATAAATCCCCAGTGTCTTTCTCCTCCATCTCCTGTTGGTGACCCTCCTATTGTCTGAACCCACCTGGGAACCAGATGGCAAAGACCCAGGAGGGGCAGTTTGTAGAGGGCAGCCTCCTCTATAGGACTCACAGCAGGACAGCTACAGAATGGATCTGGGAGGGCAAATGGAGCTCAGGCTATACTGGAAAGGGCAAACTAGGGAAAGGGCAGACTGGAAAGGCTTCTTGGAGGCAGTGACACAAAAGGGATTCAGTTTAGGGAACAGAAAGTTCTTCCTGGCCGAGTATGTAAATTCAGGCAATAAGCAATCAACTATTGGACAGGAGTTTTCTCCTCTGGGAACCCTTTGAGAAACAGAGACACATGCTTCTCTGAGCTGACTTCAGTCTCCGGATAAACCAGATTAGATAACTTTTCAAGGTCTTTTCTAGCCGGGAAGTCTCCAGTTCTTAAAATAAAGCAGATTTTTATTCTCAGGCAGTAGGAAAAAAAGAGATTCAATCATCTGAAATAGAAGTCTCTTTTAGGACATCTTAAAGCACACTTAGATTGCATAGTGAATAGAAATATTTTTAAAAACATACAAAATGTGGTTGTTTTGTCTGGCTTTTGCAGGAGTTAAAATCAAGCCTCTGGAGAGGTCTTGGGGTTCTAAAGATGTGAGAGGGCCCTGAGTCTGATCCAGAGCTTTCATCCAACGAAGACCTGAGGCTCAGGGAGGTGAAGTGTCTTCTTTTCCAAGGTCACACAGCTACTCACCATCAATAGAGGAAGGAGGAAGCACCAAGGACAGCAGAGAGTGACCTGCAGATTTACTCTGAGGGTACCTCCCACTGCTCAATGGGACACTGTCAGTGTCAAGGGCAGCAGCCGCTAAGCCCTCCCCTGGAGCAGACAGCTGAGCTCCCCAGGGAAAATAACCTACTTAATCACACTCTCCCTGGGGGAATTTGCCGAGGCAGCCTGTCTCCTCACAGGTGATGTGCCTCAGTAGGGGGAACGTGCTTTCTGGAGCCTGTGTCCTCTAAAAACATAGGACCCAGCAGGCTTTGCTGGGGAGGCAGGAAGGCGCTATGGTAAAACACAGGCCCAGTGTCCAACGTGGGCTCAGATTGTGGCTCTGCCACTCGCTGTGTGAGCTTGGACCAGTCACTGCACCTCTCTGAGTCTTAGTCTCCTCTGTAAAATGGGGCTAAAAATGGTACCTACCCCCAGGGTTGTTGACCAACTGTGAAACCCCTATCGCGGCACCTGACAATAGTAAGCACTTGATAAATGTTTATTATTCACGAGACCGTGGAAACACTCAGCACAGTGCCCAGCCTATAGCAAACAGCAGGTAAAAGGCATCAGCTCTCATCCTCATCCTCATCATCAGTGGTTAATCCGTGGCAATGAGACCTTCGGTGAACAGAGATACGGCAACGCAGTCTTCAAACGTCCTGTTACCTGCCCAGCCATGGCCCCGCTTTAAGAAAACCTCACATACAAAGCCCTGAGCTAGCACATCTGGGGAGCAATTAGTCACAAATGGCAGCTCTGGCTTTCCAGCTGGAGTCGCTGGATTGAGGACTGTAAACTGCAGACCCCTCCTGGGCACGGAAATCGGAGTCTATGCCAGCCAGCCTGGCTGCCCGGCTTTCAGAAAGGCATCTGTTTGGGAAGGAAGCTTCCAGACTCCCTGTCCAGGTGGGCAGCCGTGGCTGAGAGGACTAGGCCCCCTGGAGGTCTTGCTCACTTCGCCAGCGCCGTGGGCAGTCAACCTTGTCAGGAGGAGGAGAAGGGTCCCCAGGAGCGGTCACTGAAGGAAACCCCAAAGGGTCCTTTCAACACCTGCATATTTACTACGATCCAGAAAGTGACCCTGGTGTGGGCCAAGAAGACCTTCCCTTTCCTTCTCTCCTCTCCCTCCCTTCCCCCTTTCATTCATTCTTTCATTCAAGAAATATTTATTGCACACCTACTATGTACCAAGCACAATGCTATGTGCTAGAGATTTTTTTTAAAGGGACCAAGATAGACCCCACCCTCTGCATGTACCCAGAGCATCTCTCTCCAGCCCTCATTATCCCAGACCTCAGACTGCCGATGGGGAAAGCATGCCTTCGTTCTGCACGCAATTCCGTGATGCTAGGACGTGCCCATGGCAGTGCCAGGCAGACAGGAGGTGCCATCCTCATAGCTGTTGTGACGAGAAAATGAGGTCACACAGCAAGCACTCAATAAATGTTAGCCGTCGTCATTCCCCGACACGAGGCTCTGTGCCTAGCACTTCACACGCCCACCTTTCCACACTCACAGCGACTCTGGGAGGTGGGTGCTATTTTTATCCCAGTGGTAGAGGTGACGAAACGGGGCCCAGAGAAATTAAGTCCTTTGTCCCGAGGGTTAATGTGGAGGCTGGATTGGAAGCCAGACAGCCTGTCTCCAGAATTCACTCTTAAGCCACTGCCAGCATGGGCAGGCATCAGTTGGCTCTCCCAGCCAAACTTGAATTCCTCCTCCTTCTGGCTACAGCCATTTTGTTCTGGAATTTGTTTGGTGGACTTGCCAATCCAGGTGCCTCAGCAGCAGCAGCTGTGGGACCCTCACAAGCCAATATCTTGCTGGAATTTGGACCTTGGGTGAAGCGGGGCCAGCGTGGAAAGGCAGTGGTGCTCCAACAACAAGGCCGATGAGCTCTCTCTCGCTGGCTCCTTCAGGCTGCCAGAACCTCCCCTCCAGCCTTCCCCTGGAGCCTGTGGCTGCCCAACAGCCTTCCAGTAAATTCCATCTTAAGTTAGCCAGAATCGGATTCTGTAGCTTGCAACCCAGGATCCCCACTCAACCACACGGCCTCACACTTGACTGGTGCACGACGCCCCTTTACGTTTCCTTAGCAGGATCAGACCCCGAAACCCCTGCTGCCCTCGGGCACGGCCAGGCGAGGACTGACAGCCCGGTGCTTACGTGCCATCAATTTTCTCCACGCCGTGGAAGAAGCTGATGCAATCTGATGTGTTCCGTAGGTTAAGGCACTTCCCGTCGATGAACTCGGCTGAGTTTTTGTCCTCGAGGTCCCTCTCCAGGGCATGCTGAGCGTCCCGGTTATCCCTGTGGGGGCAAGGACATGTCCCCGAATTGTGCACGCACCCAGCGTCCCTCACCCAAGGTCACAGGGGAGGTCGGTGCAGAGCCCCTGCTGGAAGCCAAGTCTCTGGACCCCCAGGAGGGTGCTCTGCCCACCCCCCGTGGCTTCCAGCCCTCTTCCCACCTTGATGCCCCCCCACACACACCCAGGGCCTCCCTACACTACCCCACCCTCCCCGCAATCCAAGCAGACCTGTTGTCACTTAGAAAACATTTACTGTAAACGGTCAAATACTACATATTTTAGGTTTTGTGGGTCATATGGTCTCTCTTGCAACTACTCAACTACGTAGGAAAACAAGCA
The DNA here is from genome assembly GCF_028023285.1 of Balaenoptera ricei. Taxonomy (NCBI): domain Eukaryota; kingdom Metazoa; phylum Chordata; class Mammalia; order Artiodactyla; family Balaenopteridae; genus Balaenoptera; species Balaenoptera ricei. Next base: position 59,412,352 of record NC_082653.1, read on the forward strand.
TAGATAATGTGTAAATGAATGGTGTGGCTGTGTTCCAATAAAACTTTATTTACAAAAACAGGTGGTGGGCCAGATTTGGCCCTCCAGCTGTAGTTTGCTGACCTAATATAGTAGATATGAATTCACACTTTGGACAAAGCCAGGTTTCAATTTAAATTGGTTCACAAATCCTTGTGTCTGATGCTATGCCAGGCACAGAGGGAAAAGACATGAATAAGCCTCAGTCACTACCTTCAAGTTGCTCACAGATTTGTGTAAATAAATACAGTAAAAAATAAAGAAAGAATGAAAAGAGCAACAGTGCAGGTTCAGAAAGGCTACACAGTAACACAGAGGAGGAAGCCATTAACGCTGGGTGAGGGGTGGTCAGGGAAGGCTTCCCCAGAAAGTGTCTGAGCTGGGTTTTCATAACAATAGGAGTAGATATTATGGACAAAGTTGGGTTGGGGGGGATGAGAATTCCAAGCTGAGGTTACCACATGTGCAAAAGCAGAGAAACTAGAGACATCCAGGTATTTAGGGACCCATAAGCAGCTCAAAAGGCTGGCAGAATCAGGGAATGGGTGGAGACAGAGACTGGGCAGAGTCACGGCCTGGGCAGGGTCAAGGAGTGGGCGGAGCCAGGGAGTGGGTGGAGTCTGGGACTAAGTCAGGTGAGGAGAACACAATGGGGCAGGGCCAGGACTTGAGCCTGAAGGGCTGGTATTTGGCTGAGAAGTTTAGACTTAAATGTCACTGTTTGCCAAGACTCCAGACATTGGAGACCCACTTTCATGATTCTTGCCATATTCCCAAAGTACGTGTACTATTATTTACCTGCTAATTTTCTTTTTTCAATCATAAATAAATAAAATACATAAATAAATGCACTTCTAATTCAAAAAGAGTCATGTACCACAATGCTCATTGCAGCTCTATTTACAATAGCCAGGACATGGAAGCAACCTAAGTGTCCATCAACAGATGAATGGATAAAGAAGATGTGGCACATATATACAATGGACTATTACTCAGCCATAAAAAGAAACGAAATTGAGTTATTTGTAGTGAAGTGGATGGATCTAGAGTCTGTCATACAGAGTGAAGTAAGTCAGAAAGAGAAAAACAAATACCGTATGCTAACACATATATATGGAATCTAAAAAAAAAATGGTTCTGAAGAACCTAGGGACAAGACAGGAATAAAGATGCAGATGTAGAGAATGGACTTGAGGACATAGGGAGGGGAAAGGGTAAGCTGGGACGAAGTGAGAGAGTGGCATGGACATATATACACTACCAAATGTAAAATAGATAGCTAGTGGGAAGCAGCCGCATAGCACAGGGAGATCAGCTCGGTGCTTTGTGACCACATAGAGGGGTGGGATAGGGAGGGTGGGAGGGAGAGGCAAGAGGGAGGAGATATGGGGATATATGTATACATATAGCTGATTCACTTTGTTATAAAGCAGAAACTAACACACCATTGTAAAGCAATTATAATCCAATAAAGATGTTTAAAAATAAATAAATAAATGTATTTCAAAAGGAAAAATCTACATCACTGTCTTTAAAAGAAAACCAGTAACTGTTTCCAAACCTAAATGCAAAGTAAACACTAACAGAATGCTAGCTAGAATCTGTTGTCTCCAGTAGGTTCTAAGCCTGAAACTTTTTCTGTTTCTTTTTTGGTTGAAAAAAGGAAATTAAAGACACATAAGCATTGATTGGGAGTTTTGCCTTGATGTCTTTTTTCTTTTTTTTTAAAATTTATTATTTTTTTAAAATTTTTATTGGAGTGTAGATGATTTACAATGTTGTATTAGTTTCTGCTCTACAGCAAAGTGAATCAGTTACACATATAGATATATCCACTCTTTTTAAAATTCTTTTCCCATATAGGTCATTACAGAGTATTGAGAAGAGTTCTCTGTGCTATACAGTAGGTCTTTACTAGTTATCTAGTTTATATATAGCACTGTGTATATGTCAGTCCCAATCTCCCAATTTATCCCTCCCTCCCTTTCCCCCCTGGTAACCTCAAGTTTGTTTTACATCTGTGACTCTATTTCTGTTTTGTAAATAAGTTCATTTGTACCATTTATTTATTTATTTATTTTTATTAGGCTCTGATTTCTCTCTTACTTTCTTTTTTAAAAATTTTAAAATTTTTAAATTTATTTTATTTTTGGCTGCATTGGGTCTTCATTGCTACGCGCGAGCTTTCTCTAGTTGCGGTGAGCGGGGGCTACTCTTCGTTGCGGTGTGCAGGCTTCTCATTGCAGGGGTTTCTCTTGTTGCAGAGCATGGGCTGTAGGCGTGGGGGCTTCCATAGTTGTGGCATGCAGGCTCAGTAGTTGTGGTGCACGGGTTTAGTTGCTCTGCGGCATGTGGGATCTTCCCGGACCAGGGCTCGAACCCATGTCCCTTGCATTGGCAGGAGGATTCTTAACCATTGCGCCACCAGGGAAGACCTGTACCATTTTTTTAGATTCCCTTGATGTCTTAAAGGAATTGAAAGAGACTGGATAAGGGAATAACTTTGAGCAGTTTGATGTCCAGACGCAACTAAAGTGATTGGTGCACGTCTCACATCGGTATCTCTCTTTCCCCTCCTTCATCTAATTTTCTCCCTCCCTTTCTCTCCCTTCCTCTCCCTGTCTCTGTCCCTCTATCTCTCTCATCTTTATCTCCTTCTGCCTCCTCTTGCTTGGTTTCTCTCTGTCTCGGGGCCTCAGTGTGTGTCTCTCTCTACCTCTCTCCTGTCTGTCTCTATCTTTCTGCCACGTTCTTTTTCTGCTATGGATACTGAAAGCTGGTGAGAGGTTTCAAACAGGCCAGGAGCAAAGAAATAAAATCCTCATGCTGGGTCTGCACCCATCAGGATGCACAGAGGGTCATGTTGGAGCAAGGAGAGCCATCCTGGGGCCCTTATGGCCTTTGGAATTGGCAGAGCCATGGGGAAATGGGGCCCCATCCTGCCTCATGAGGTGGAGTGTGAAGAAAGACCAGAATGCAGAAGAGAAACGTGCCAGAGCATCAGAGGGGAACCTGGGGCCTCAGAATCCCGGGGCAGCTGGTCCAGCCGCCTGGCCCTGGCTAATGAGGCCCGGGGAGGGAGATGACAGCCCCATCTCCCCCAGATGGAGAGCCTGGCCAGTGCCAAGACTCGCCCAGCTGTCAGCCCACAAGGAAAATCCTGAACCTGGCTCCTGCACAGTCAGGAAAGCCTTTTCTGCTTTGCTGGGGCACCTGGTGAGGTGAGGACTCGGCTCTGCGCAGATGCAGGCCTCAGGCCTCGCCTAGAAAACCTCTAGTCAACAGCCCATCAGCTGCCCGGGGCCAGGGCGGCCACCCTAGCAGGTGAGCAGCAGAGCTTCCCCAAGGGCAAGGTCGCACTGAGTTCTGCCCTGTTGATGAGGCTCTGGCCAGTTCTAGGTTAATTAGGCTGCCCCGGCTTCCTCCCTGCAAGATGACAAGTGTCCTCTGAAAAGGGGCCGCTGCCCAAGGTCAAAGGGCCTCTCTCCAGGGTGACTGGGCCTCTGGTCCTGGCAAAGAGGAGAGTCCCTCCCACCCGCTCTCATCCCCTCCCCACCCACACTGCCTCCGCTGCTTTCCTCCCAGCCTCTCCTGCTCTCTTTTCCTCTTTCTCTGTGTCTGTCCCTTTCCATCTCTTCACCTCTCTCACCTCTTGATTTCTCTCTCTGTCTGGCATGTCTGTGTCCCTCTCTGTCCCTCTGTCTCTCTGCTCATCTCTCTCTGTTTACGGCTTCGGGTCTTTCTCTTTCTGTCTCTTTTTCCCTCTGACATCAGAGTTCACTGTGCCTCTCATTCTGTGTTTCCCAGTCGATGAGACCTTGGTCTTTCTACTTTTCCTGCACAAGCAGCGCTCCACCCACCCCAGTTTCAAGATTTCCCTTCCGGGGTCCAGCTCCCCAATTCCAAGTCTGGGCTTTTGTTCACTCTTCCAGCTCAAACTGTCCGATTTCCCAAACCTCAGCCCTCCTGTCACTCTAATACCAAGTTTTGTCACAGCCCCATGTCAACCACAAATGGAAAACCATGCTCTTTTGCCAAAACATAGGTGATTGTAAACATAGGGCAAGAAAAATACAATAAAGGCATTTGCCTGCCCGAAGAACTCCCTTTGTTAAAACGTTCCTGTTTAAGTACAAGTATCGAAGGGTTTTTTTAAGTGGATTAATGTATAGACGAATATTAGGCAAACATAGTCCAAGTGGTAGGTCGAAATGTCAGAAGTCAAGCCAGAGGCACATAATGATGGAATTCAACCGTGCTTTCATCCATTCAACTGTCACCTCAGTCACTGCTGTATTTGCATCTCATTTCGACTTTTCTCCACCTCTGATGTCTCCCTGGGTTTTCCCAACTCGTCTGCCCCTGACCACACCCTTAGATCTGCAGGCAGCTTTTCAACACTGTCCTGGATGCTATTTATTTTATTTTTACAGGATAATTCTCTCCTACCTCTGCCACCCATTCTTACAGCCTCAGTGGAGTTGAGGGGCTGCTGTGTGTGTGTGTGTATGTGTGTGTGTGTGTGTGTGTGTGTGTGTGTGTGTGAGGTAGGGGCGACTGCTGTTTCTGGGGTAGAACAAACCAGGGCACCAAGCCCCCCAGACCCTCTCTGCAAGCTTCCTCACCCCTTAGCATCCCATGCAAGCTGCCTACGTCCTCCACACAGCGAGAAGGGGCAGCCCTGGCCAGGTTGCCAGCCCGTCTCTTGTTAGCTATATCTGAGTAAACAAGAAGGAGTAACCAGCAGAGCAGCCTGCCTGCAAGAGTTAAAGGCAAGTGCCCAGCTCAAGGGCCAGGCGGGAAGGCTGTTGCCTCCGGGGGGAGCTGGGTGCCAAGGGCTTATCTATGGGTCCCAAGCCCGGTAAAACTCAAGCCTCCCTTTAATTATGGGGGAGCCTCCTGCCTTGTCATGATACCAGTTACATAATCTTCCAAGAACAAAAAGCTGATTCCTTTGAAGACTAAAAGGAACAGTGGCTCAAGGTGTCCACCAGCTCCCCTCTGGAGAGGCCCGGGCCTCTCACCTTGATGCCCAATGCCACCCACTCTCTGCCATGTCCCAAAGTTCAGGACTCGCATGGGGAAGCCACAGGCTAAGAGGAGCCTCAGTGAGGCCAATTTCTTTTGCCAAGGCTCTCACTGCAAACAAGAACCACAGATGCTGTGCTGACTCGTGGAAATCAATCGTGTGCATCTCAGTAACATCATATTGGTAGACTGAGATCAGCCATGGTAGTAGCACTTACATCGCTGAAACTGACAAACGCGACAGATCAGGACTTCTTTCTTTTCCTGGAGAGCTGGTTGTTAAAAGCTTACCAGTACACCACTGATCAAAAGAACCACCTGGAGACACGGGACCCCTGAAACCTGGGAGACCCAAAACAAACTCCAAGAAAAGGCAGAGAAAGCAGCTCTTACCTCATCTGGATGTCAATCCTTTGAGCTAGTTTTCTCATCTGTTCTTGGCAACATTTTAGCAAATCTACTTCCTGCAATGAAAGATGTCAGAAAGAGCCTGGGCCCCTTAGAAACTCACAGCCTCCTGTCTCCCAGGCCAGAGCTCCACCCCTCACCTCTCACTGCCCAACCTCCATCCCACAAGGTGAAATGTCAGGGTGGGGTCCATTTCCTGACTCGACCAGCATGATCCCCGGGCCAGCCACCTGAGGGTCGGCTGTGGAAGCTGCATATTCTTTGCCCTACTGTCCTTTCTTTTTATATACTTCCAGAGTGAAAGAAAATGCAGCACCTACTATGCACCAAGGGTTCATTCATAGACCCTTTATTTATCATAAAATATGATACATTCATATTTTATCATTGAATTAAATAATGCATATGAAGTGATACAGTGTGTGGCATATAGCAGGTGCTCAATAAACACTGGCTGTTACTTTTGTTATTTATTGGTATTACTATTATGATGTCCGTTTTGGAGAGGAAAAGACTGAGGGTCAAATGACCTCCTTTCTCACTGGTTCTAAATTGCAACCTAGGCCCCCCCCCCACGCTTTCTGAGCCCTAATTTTGCATCGGGTGACACATGTGGCTTCTGCTCCTGACAGGCAGCTCAGAAACCTCTCTGACCAGCTGGACTTCCTTCCTCCCTCAGGGGGCTGGCCAGACCCAGGGGGCATCTTACCCGGATAAGATTTTTCTCCACGTTGTCATGGACCAAGTCAATCCCGATCCTTTTCTCTCGCTGGTACTGACACTCCAGGGCCACCTGTAGGGGGCGTGGGGAATCATGTATTCTCCCTGCAGCTGTATGTAGACCCTGAGCAGAACTGACTCACATCTACCTTTGCCGTGGTCTGTTTCATTCCTGGGAAACCTGGATGCTTCATGTGGCCCCATCACTGTGCGTTTGGGTGGGCTTCTGCCTCCCCTTCTCCATCAGTGAGGGCTGTGGGATGCTGAGATGGTAGATGGGTGCAAAATCGGTGCACATCTCAAGCTGGCCATGCTGGTTAAGTCAGTTTGACAAATGTAAAGCGCTTAGAATACTGTGTATAAGAATTACCTGTGCATATATATGAACACCCTTTTTTGGAGATCTCTAAATGGGGGAAGAGCTTTGGAAAGGGACATAGGCCAAGTGAGACCCAGGCAACCCTGCCACATGGACCTAACAACCGTCATGGGGACATGAACAGAGCAGAACAGAAGCCAGGGGAGCGGCTGCTCAGTGGAGCTCCTGCAGCAGCAGACTGTCAAAGAATTGTGATGGGTCACTGGCCTGTGATGTCACAAGGAGCAGCGGCAGTGAGAAGGAGGCAGGGGAGCACGGCACCTGGTGTTGGGACGCAAATGTATCCGGGAACTCAGAAAGGAGGGGGAGCACTTGATGCCACAAGAATTCACTGCCCCCTTCTCTGTGTCACACTCCATCAAGGCACTGGGGACACTGCAGTGAACTAAACGGTCCCTGCTCTTACGGAGTTCTAACAGAAGAGAGAGAACACACACAAATGAACATAGAAAGAAACCCAATCGTTTCTGACTGTGATAAGGGCTGTGATGAAAATAGCAAGCTGTGGGTGGGTGGGGAATAACCAGCAGGGTGGTTAGGGAGGACTTCTCTAAGGACGTGGCAGACCGAGACCTGAATTATGAGAAGCAGCAGAAATGAATGGGAATAATGCACCAGGAAGAGGGAACAGCCAGTGCAAAGGCCCTGGGGTAGGAGAAGCAGCAGACAGGAAGCCATTGGACCTGTGACAAGGAACTCAGATGTCAACTAGGATGCATTAGGAAGCCATTGAGGGGGTTTTAGTGGGGAGGTGCAGAGATCTAGTTTAATATTTAAAACCATCCCTCTGGCTGCTGTCTGGAAAATGCGTTGGAGGGGCCAGAGGTCAGGAGGCCAGGAAGGAGGCCGTCACCATTGTCCACTGAGAGGCAGCTGGACTGAGGTGGTAACCTTGGAGTTGGAGACAAGTGGATGGAAGTGAGATGCCTCTGGTCCCTGTGCCCCCATGTGTCTGTCACAGGGGGGCCACGTGATGGGGCAGAGCTGGGCTTTCCAGACAGGCTGGGGGAGTGAGGAGAGAGTCTGGGAGAGGGGAGGAGCACTAGATTTCAGATTCTGCTTTGGGTCTCTGAGCAGCAGCCCTGCCCACTGTCCTGCCGGGAGGGAACCTGGGGGCATAGGGAAACAGTAGGGACCCCCATCCCATAGTGGTCAGAACCTGTGCCTTGTCTCCGGGGGAAACATGGAGGCAGGGCCTCTCCTACAGAAGCCCCCACGCCTGCCATGGAGCAGGCACGGCTGCAGGAGGTTTGCAGGCAGGGTTTCTGCATTCGCACACACTCCAGAGAGCAGCAGAACATCATGTTGTGTGGCCACGATGATCTCCCACAGCAAAGGCAGATAATGCCAGTTCCTCAGCCAGTGTCCACTCCAGGACCCAGTGATAAATGCTCACTTACCCAGACTCCGTTGCACCCAGGGAGCCCACGTGAGTTCTAGCAAATGGCTAAAAATGGACTCACATAACGGACCTTCTGGAAAAGTGATATTCCCTGATAAAAAGGGACAGACACAGTTGGCATTTTGCCCCTTCCCTACCCCATCCTCCTGCCTCGACTGAGAATATCCAAATGCTCCTGGCAAGCGGGAGTTTGCAATATGAGATCTGAAACGTCCTTGAAAGTAGTAGGACAAAAGCCCCGTGTTAAGGATGGCCAAGCAGACAGGAGGCTGGGTCCCTTCTGGTATCACGTGGAGGCTGCAGCATCCTCCTCTCTTTTCCTCTGGAATTCTCATAACAGAAAATGAAACTCCTATTTGGCTGAGCTGCTGTAGTCAGATAGCTGTTTACATGCAGCCTAAAGCTATCCTAACTGCTCCAGGATATGGCTGGAGACTGGGAAACCAAAGTGTGGAGGATGTCCACATTCAGATATTTATTCATTTATTCAACAAATACTTCTTGAGTGCCTGCTGTGTGCCACACACTGTGCCAGGATGGGAAGACACTCAGAACATTGGTCTAGATGACAGGCAATCAGCACAGACACTGCTCGCTGAGGACCAGCATAGACATACTGGTCCCCCACAGCTGCATAGCAGTCCTTGGTGAAAAAGCAGACAGAAATCCCTGCCATCATGGTGCCTATATTCTAGTGTGTGGAGCAAAACAATAAGTAAATTGTACAGTATGTTAGCAGGTCTTAAGGGCTACAGAGAAAAATAGAGCAGTTACTTGAAGCACATCTTCTAAAGACCATCACATACACACACACGCTTGTGATGTCTTTATGAAATCCCTGTGATTTCGATGTAACCCCAAGGAGAAAAGGAAATTCCATTCAGTCTGAGGAACCCTGATTGGACTGGGATTATTGTCAATTGACTAAGTTTTATATATATATATATATATATATATATATATATTTTTTTTTTTTTTTTAGCTTAAAGCTGATTATAGATGATAATGCAGCTCAAACTGAGCTGCACGGCGCCCGTCACCTTGACCTTCACTCAAGGGGAGTGTGGGGGGCTGCGCTGCAGGGGTGGTATCCCAGCGGCCGTCGGGCCCCCCTCCGCACGCCACCCTCACCTGCAGTGGACAGTTCAGTTCCTCCGCCATGCACTCCAGCCGCCTCTTGACTGCGTCCAGGCTGTGGTTCTCGTTCAGAAGCCTCTCCAGCTCATAGCTCAGCTCCGACTTCCAGAAGCCGATGTCCGACAGCCTCTGGCCCAGGTTCCGGCGGGTCCCCTCCTGCATCTGGCGCGTCAGCTGGTCCTTGTCCTGCATGAGCCGCATGGAGTCGCCCATCAGCCGGCCGGCCCACAGCCGCGAGGCCTCGGCCGCGCGGATCTGCAGCTGGTTGGACTGGTCCCAGTCATGGGGGCTGTAGCGACAGAAGAGCGCTGAGCGGACGGCTGGCAGGATGGTGGGCGGCCGCAGGGCGCTGCGGCACGTGGCTCCCTCGTCCAGGCAGGTCTGGGTGTTGGAGACCTTGTAGAAGAGGCTGGGTCTCCATGAGTTCAGGTAGCGGTACCCAGGCAGGTAATAGGGCTGGTAACACTCCTGGATCACCGGGGCCGGCGCAACCGGGGGCAGCGCGTTGATGCCGCAGGCTTTCTTGGGGCCACAGTAACTGGCAGTCTGAGTGGTTCCAAGAAACTCCATCTTCCCCCGTCAGCTCCGCTAGGGCAAAACTGTGCCTAAGGGGGCCAAGGCACCACAGGAAGGGGAAGGGGCTTCTCTGAGGGGCGGGCAGGACCTCTATGACTCGGCACTGTTGTCATAAAGCCTGGGGGAGTGGGGCCTTACTGGGACCCCTGCTCACTTGCCCCAGCTGGGGCCATAGCATCACAAATCAAAACACAGACCAAGGGCTTCCCTGGTGGCGCAGTGGTTGAGAGTCTGCCTGCCAATGCAGGGGACACGGGTTCGAGCCCTGGTCTGGGAAGATCCCACATGCCGCGGAGCAACTGGGCCCGTGAGCCACAACTACTGAGCCTGCGCGTCTGGAGCCTGTGCTCCGCAACAAGAGGCCGCGATAGTGAGAGGCCCGCGCACCGCGATGAAGAGCGGCCCCCGCTTGCTGCAAGTAGAGAAAGCCCTTGCACAGAAACGAAGACCCAACACAGCCATAAATAAATTAATTAATTAATTAAAAAAAAAAAAAAAAACACAGACCAAAAAAATCAACAGAATTAATGAGTTTTTCAATCTACAGAGTTGGAGGTGCAAGAAATGGCATTTATGTATTTCTCATAATAATCGAATCTGCCTTTCCAAACTTAACTCTGCCTGTGGGAGAAAATTTAATGTGATCCACTGCAGTAAACCCAATCAGCTCAGGGCCAATTTGGTCAAGGTTAGTTGTTTTCCTTCTCTCTTTGTCCCCAGGATGGCACCCAAGTGGTCTATGCACAGCATGGGCTACTACTCAGCAGTAAAGAAGAATGAGCTCTTGGCACACAAAACAGCAGGAATGAATCTCAAATGCATTAAGCTAAATGGAAGCACCTAGACTCATACGTCCTGTATGAGTCCATCTAGATGACATTCTGGATGTCATCTGGATGACTTTCAGGCAGATCCATATGGCCAGAAGGCAGGTCAGTGGTTGCCAGGGCTGGGGGTAGGAGAAAGATTGACCACAAAGGAGCAGGAGAAAATTTGGGAATGGCGACAGCACTGCTCTGTGTCTTGATGGTTGCAGGGGTTACACAACTATCTGTATTTGTCAAAACCCATAGAACTGTCCACTAAAAGGGGGACGTTTACTGTACATAAACCATACTTCAATGAAGCTGAACGTAATAAGGAAGCAGGGTGGGGGAATTGTGAGCTCCATGTGGGGCTCCACTGTGTCCATTTGGCTTCACCGTTAAGTCCCAGCACCCGGCACAGTACTGAAGGGGTGAACAGGTGTCTAGACTGAAGGTTTCATTATTCCAGAAAAAGTGTTCAACCCTCTATTCTATACCAATATTTTTAACCCAACAAGAAACTTCCTCCCCTCCTTGGCTGGTGGGAGTGGCAATAAAGTATCAAGGTATTCAACAAGTGGGATGCTTGATTTGTGGGCTCCTTTCCCCCTTTTTGAAATGGCAAAGAAAATACTCTAACCCTCAAATGGTCCTTGTTAGTGGAGCAAGATGGCTAATGTGAATTTTCTCCCCAGTTGCCTAAAACCAGGGCTGCAAAATGGAGTGGGTATGAGGGGGATAAGGCAGAGAGAAATAACATGTATTAAGCACCTTCTGTATACCCGAGGCTTTACGTATACATTTATTTAATTTCCACAGCAAACCTATAAAGAAAGCTTGACCTCCCCACCTTATAGGGTGGGCTCTGGGCCCCTCTGTACCTACAATGCTCACCTTGCTGGATCATTGAAGATGGGACATCCTACACAGGAAGTGCTTGCACATTGGAGCAGCCAAGAAATGGTCCGGAAAGACTCAGGGTATTTCTTAAGCACTAAATGTTCATAGTAAAAATATTAATGTGGTATCTAAGGGTATAAAGTAAAATTTAGATTTTCTCATTACTCCTAGCTACTTCCAGTCTTCCCAGACATAACTCCAATGAACAGGTTTTTGTATTTTTCTAGAGACATTCTATGCACATACAAGCTTATATCAATCTATATCTTTTTTACATAAATGGTAAACACTATACCCACCATTTTCCACATAACTGTAACTCTTGGAGATCATCTCATTTCGGTCCATAAACATCTCTCTCTTCCATTTAGTAGCTGTGCAGTGCTGCATTATATGGAGGTGTATTATTTATTTGATCATTCTCTACGACTGGGCATTTAAGTTGTTTCCAGTCTTTTGTTAGTACAAACATCGCTGCAATAAATGTCTTGCCATTTGCATTTATTTAAGTCAGGTTCGCAGAGGTACAATTTTCACACAGTGGAATTAACCCTCTCGGTGCAGTCCTGTGCGTGCTGATGAAGGCACACAGGCCCGCCGCCACCACCAGGATGAGATCATCCCCATCACCCAGGAAGACCTCTGTGCTCTTCCCTCTGCCTCTAACCCGGCAACCACCAGCGTGCCCTCTGTCCCCACAGAATGCCATACAAACAAGGTCACGTAGAACACAGTCCTTTAAGCCCGGCCTCTCTCCCTTAGTAGTTCTGCATAAATGCAATCAGCATCTTTCCACGTATATTTCTGGGCATGTCTGAGCATAACTTCTAGAAGAAGTTACAGGATGGAAGAGCATCCATTTTTTTACTTGAATATATATTGTCTTGAAGGCTTTCCGCCTCCCGTGGGCCTCTGGATATATACTTTATATATATTATTTATATGCATGTATATTGTCCTGAAGATTTTCCCAACCGTGGGGCTCTGAGGCCATGGCTTCCGATTCAGACACCAACGGACATCAGTCAGAAACTCCTGTTATTGGTAGAGTCGAGTTCAGGACATTGGACCACCAGAGACCTCCAGGCCCCACATAATATCAATTGGCAAGAGCTCTCCCAGAGATCTCCATCTCAACGCTAAGACCCAGCTCCACTCAAAGACCAGCAAGTTACAGTGCTGGACACCCCATGCCAAACAACTAGCAAGACAGGAACACAACCCCACTCATTAGCAGAGAGGCTGCCTAAAATCATAATAAGTTCACAGACACCCCAAAACATACCACTGGATGTGGTCCTGCCCACCAGAAAGACAAGATCCAGCCTCATCCACCAGAACACAGGCACCAGTCCCCTCTACCAGGAAGCCTACACAACCCACTGAACCAACCATACCCACTCGGGGCAGGCACCAAAAACAACGGGAACTACGAACCTGCAGCCTGCGAAAAGGAGACCCCAAACACAGTAAGTTAAGCAAAATGAAAAGACGGAGAAATACGCAGCAGATGAAGGAGCAAGGTAAAAACCCACCAGACCAAACAAATGAAGAAGAAATAGGCAATCTACCTGAAAAAGAATTCAGAGTAATGTTAGTAAAGATGATCTAAAATCTTGGAAATAGAATGGAGAAAATACAAAAAACGTTTAACAAGGACCTAGAAGAACTAAAGAGCAAACAAACAATGATGAACAACACAATAAATTAAATTTAAAATTCTCTAGAACGAATCAATAGCAGAATAACTGAGGCAGAAGAATGGATAAGTGACCTGGAAGATAAAATAGTGGAAATAACTACTGCAGAGCAGAATAAAGAAAAAAGAATGAAAAGAATTGAGGACAGTCTCAGAGACCTCTGGGCTAACATTAAACGCACCAACATTCAAATTATAAGGGTCCCAGAAGAAGAAGAGAAAAAGAAAGGGACTGAGAAAATATTTGAAGAGATTATAGTTGAAAACTTCCCTAATATGGAAAAGGAAATAGTCAATCAAGTCCAGGAAGCGCAGAGAGTCCCATACAGGATAAGTCCAAGGAGAAACACACCAAGACACAAATTAATCAAACTATCAAAAATTAAATACAAAGAAAAAATATTAAAAGCAGCAAGGGAAAAGCAACAAGTAACATACAAGAGAATCCCCATAAGGTTAACAGCTGATCTTTCAGCAGAAACTCTGCAAGCCAGAAAGGAGTGGCAGGACATATTTAAAGTGATGAAAGGGAAAAACCTACAACCAAGATTACTCTACCCATCAAGGATCTCATTCAGATTCAATGGAGAAATAAAAACCCTTACAGACAAGCAAAAGCTAAGAGAATTCAGCACCACCAAACCAGCTCTACAACAAATGCTAAAGGAACTTCTCTAGGCAGAAGACACAAGAGAAGGAAAAGACCTACAATAACAAACCCAAAACAATTAAGAAAATGGTAATAGGAACATACATATCGATAATTACCTTAAATGTAAATGGATTAAATGCTCCAGCCAAAAGACATAGACTAGCTGAATGGATACAAAAACAAGACCCATATATATGCTGTCAACAAGAGACCCACTTCAGACCTAGGGACACATACAGACTGAAACTGAGGGGATGGAAAATGATATTCTATGCAAATGGAAATCAGAAGAAAGCTGGAATAGCAATTCTCATATTAGACAAAATAGACTTTAAAATAAAGACTATTACAGGAGACAAAGAAGGACACTACATAATGATCAAGGGATCAATCCAAGAAAAAAAACAGCGATTGTAAATATTTATGCACCCAGCATAGGAGCACCTCAATACATAAGGCAAATGCTAACAGCCATAAAAGGGGAAAACGACAGTAACACAATAATAGTAGAGGACTTTAACACCCCACTTTCACCAATGGACAGATCAACCAAAATGAAATTAAGACGGACTTAATTGATATTTATAGGACATTCCATCCAAAAACAACAGAATACACTTTCTTCCCAAGTGCTCATGGAACATTTACCAGGATAGATCATATCTTGGGTCACAAATCAAGCCTTGGTAAATTTAAGAAAATTGAAATCATATCAAGTATCTTTTCCAACCACAATGCTGTAAGACTAGATATCAATTACAGGAAAAATACTGTAAAAATTACAAACACATGGAGGCTAAACAATACACTACTAAATAACCAAGAGATCACTGAAGAAATCAAAGAGGAAATTTAAAAATACCTAGAAACAAATGACAATGAAAACACAATGATGTTTAAAAAAAAAAAAAGAAAAGAAAAGAAACTCCTGTTCTAGGAGCCTGGTGCTGTAGGTGTGAGGGAGCCCAGGCATGAATGCCACAGCCCCCCGCCTGGCACCGGTTACAGGGCTGCTGTGCAAGGGGGTGGGGCCTTAGGAAAACCCAGAGGGCGGCCAAAAATCCCTTGGTGATCTCCAGGATGGACAGCTCGCTGCAGGCTGAGGTCCTCTGGGGTCCTGCTCACCTGGGCTCCAGGTCAGTTGCTTGAATGATGCGGGGAGATGTTCCAGGACAAACCCCGATGAAAATCCACAAAGTGAAACTGTCACCAGAGAAACTGACCCGCCTGCCTTTCAGCCATTTGGGGCTCTGGCTTGATTTTCCTAAGCAAGGCGGGGCTCCTTGAATATATCTATATTATCGTATATATATGACCCATGTGCATTTTTTCTGCTATAAAGAGATAGAAGAATCTATGTCAGGGCGTAACCGAGCAGGACCCTATGGGGCCTTCCCGGGACAGCCTTCCCCCATATCCTCTGCTTCAGCTCCTCTCTGAAGTACCTAGATAACAGTTTGATGCACATTTTCTGAGTTGTTTCACAGATGTGAAAACCCCCCACCAAATGAAAGATATTGACTACAGTACTTGATGACCACGAGCACACAGCCCCCAGGCCTCCTGGAGCCTAAGGACTGATAATGTTAACCCCTGTGACACCACCCTGCTAGCTCACCATCAACCAGAGAATTGTGCAGGAGCTGATCACATACCTTGCGAACCCCCTCCCTCATCTGGCTTTTAAAAATTCTTTGCCAAAAATTTTCGGAGAGCTCGGGGGTTTTTTGGGGGCCTGAGCCACCTGTCTCCTTGAATGGCCCTGCAATAAACCTTTCTCTGCTCCAAACTCCAGCGTTTCGGTTTGTTTGGCCTCACTGTGCATGGGGCACACAAACTTGTGCTAACAGGTGCTAATCTGCACCTCTCTGAGCCTCAGTTCGCCCCCCCGTAAAATGAGGGCTCGAATAACGCCCACCTCCAGGCGTGAGCAAAAGGATTACATGAAATGATGTGGCAAAGTGTAGTCTAATAATAAGAGTAACACCAATAACAACTGTTGATCACCCACTAGGTGCTAAGTACCTTGTTCTGCCTTTACTTGATTCTCACAGCGTCCGAGGGAGGCACAATCCCCGGCCTTTTCCAGGCTGGGAGAGGGGTCGGAGCTGGGATTCCACTCAAGGGAAAGGCCTCTTCTGCCCTGAGAATTGCTTTTCCCAAGGTCTTGTTTATTTATGATGCATTTGTTTTAAGTTCTGAAAACAATACTGTGTGTGTCTCACCTGGACTCTAGTTCCCATCTAGTCCTTTCAGTCTGCACCTCTCACACGTGAAGGTGTCCACCAATCACCTGAGGATTGGATTAAAATGCATATTCTGATTGAGTAGAGCTGGGGCCAGGGCTGGAGGTGCTGCTTTTCCTACAAGCTCCCAGGTGAGGCTGGTCCACAGACCACACCTGGGGTAGTGGGGCCCTGAAATAAGTTCTATGAGAGAAAGGACCTTATTTGATTTTGCTTGTATTTGTATCCACAGCACTGAGAATAATACCTGGAATATAGTAGGTGCACAATTTGCGTTTGTTAAATGAATAAAAAAATGGATGGATAGATGGATGGGTGTATGGCTAGGTGGGTAGATGGATGGATGGATGGATGGATGGATGGATGGATAGATGAAGTGACAGAATTTCAGATGCCATTAAATGAGAAAGGTAAATTCAAAACAGTTGGACATGGTTCAACCAAAACTCAGCAAAAAGGAATAGTAAAACCTAACAACTCAGTCCAAAAGACTCAAGGAATCACCTTCTAAAAATTTAGAAAGTGAAAATACTCAAATACTTTGTGTGTGACTGTTAGAGAACTCCTGATCAGTGCCTTCCAAGCATGGGGCAGTGGAGTTTTTAGGGTTCATCCATGGTGAAGCAGGTGTCGGTACTTCGTTCCCTTTTATGGCTGAATACTATCCCAATCACATGTCTAGACCACATGTCGTTTAGCCATTCATCCGTTGATGAACATTTGGGTTGTTTCCACTTTTTGGCTGTTATGAATAATATTGCTGTGAACATTTCTGTACAGGTTTTTGTGTGGACATAAGTTTTCAATTTTCTTGAATAGTTCCCAAAGAGTTGAATTGCTGGGCCCTATGGTAATTCTGTTTTGATTACTGTTGAGTTTTAATAAAATGTAAATCAGCACATTTTGTTACTTAGTTTTTAGATAAATAAAGTATTATCCATAGAAGTTAATTCAAGGAACTCCCAACTACACAGTCAGCCACCGCACACACAGGCTGGGCCACATGTGTTTGGTTGGACAGTAAGTTCCTAACGCCTGGGAATCGTTGACTCTCTCTTTGGGCTCAGTTAGTGTCTCCAAGCCCTTGGGGTGCTTTGCACCCCTGCATCCAAACAGTAGACTCAACAAACACAAGGTTAGCCGCGATGGGAAGATGAAACCAGAACACGGACTGCTTCCATTCTGTCATTCTATGTGACCCTGGGAGTTTTTATTTGTGTCTAGGATGTAAAACAGTGAAACAGAGTGTGACCTGCAAGGTGTAATATTTTTGCTTGGAACGTGGACATTTTAGTCCATGCATGAAATCTTTTACTGAACTCAGTATCTTTAAAATTGAAATGTAATCTTTGTATCTGTCAATTGTATCAAAACTAAGAAAGGGGCTTCCCTGGTGGCGCAGTGGTTGAGAATCTGCCTGCCAATGCAGGGGACACGGGTTCGAGCCCTGGTCTGGGAAGATCCCACATGCCACGGAGCAACTGGGCCCGTGAGCCACAATTACTGAGCCTGCACGTCTGGAGCCTGTGCTCCGCAACAAGAGAGGCCGCGATGGTGAGAGGCCTGCGCACCGCGATGAAGAGTGGCTCCCGCTCACCGCAACTAGAGAAAGCCCTCGCACAGAAACGAAGACTCAACACAGTCATAAATAAATAAATAAATAAATATATAAAAGTTTAAAAAAAAAAAAAAAAAAAACTAAGAAAGTAACCAGGAATATAATTATTACTGGGAATATTATTGTATAGAGGAGGAAGGTGTTAAAAAAAATTGTCTACTCTGGGTGTTGAATATACCACGCACGCCACTGCTTAGAGATCCCTCATCCACCACTAAAAGATGTTTTTTTCAATATCTTGTAAAAGAGATTCTTTCAATCTCTTTCCGGCTGATGGAAAACTCATTCAATTTCTGAAATCCCTGTGGGAATGGACTAGGAGAGGCTGGGGAGATGGGGGAGAGGAGACCCGACTGACCCCCGGAATGGGGTTCGCAATCCTCCACCCCAGCTCCGCCTCCCGATCACTGGGGACCCCCGGCCCAGCATCGCACTAACTCTATTTTATTGCCATCTCTGCCTGCAGCTGCGGCATTGAGATGGCTGCCTGACTTCCACAGGCTGTGAAGGGACACCTCCACGTCTGTGAATTTAATGTGAAATCCATCCGCCTGCAGAATAAAGGCCTGGAGAGACCGTCTTAGGTGAAGGCTGGAGCAGCGCTGTCCAGTGATAGAACTTTTCTGCAGCGATCAACTCAACAAGTCAGCAAGCGTTCCTTGGGCGCCCCCTGCAGGTAGATAGGAATCTGTCACTTGTCCTTCCCCGCAGCCAAAATCTGTGACTGGAGGTGACTCCAAGCAGTGCTTAGAAAACTGGAAAAATAGGGTCACACACAGGAAAGAGAGAAAAAAATCCAGGAAGAAGCTGCTTTCAATTCAACATCCGTGTCAGTTTGTATCATTCAAAAACTAAAGTTATATTTTACAATATAGCTTTTTTTTTTCACTTTGAATTTCGGAAGATATATATATATATTTTAAAATAAATCTTAACCACTTTTTATTATTATTTATTTATTTATGGCTGTGTTGGGTCTTCGTTTCTGTGCGAGGCGTTTCTCTAGTTGCGGCAAGCGGGGGCCACTCTTCATCGCGGTGCACAGGCCTCTCACTGTCGCGGCCTCTCTTGTTGCGGAGCACAGGCTCCAGACACGCAGGCTCAGTAATTGTGGCTCACGGGCCCAGTTGCTCCGCGGCACGCGGGATCCTCCCAGACCAGGGCTCGAACCCGTGTCCCCTGCATTGGCAGGCAGATTCTCAACCACTGCGCCACCAGGGAAGCCCCGGAAGATATCTTTTTGGTGCTTAGAGCACTGGCCCTGGCTGGTGTCCAACGACTCAGCAATCTCTCTGGAAATCTACCTGCGAATACACACATACGTGTGTGCTAAAACACACACGTATATGTGCTCACTGCTGCATTGATTGTAGCAGGGAAAAAGTGCAGCTAACCAAATGGCCCTCAGTACAGGGTGGCTAAATAAAATATACGACACTTATTCTATGGAGAACTCTGCAGCATAAAAAGAAGTTAGGCCTGTATTTGCCGATATGAAAAGATTTCTGAGATATCAATGCAAGTGAAAAAAGCAAGGTATAGAAGAGTATATACCCTATGGTACCACTTGAGCAGATATGTAGGTAATTGTATACAAACAAACACTTCTGGAAGGATACACAGGAACCAGTGCCTGAGTGATTACCTTTGGACAAGGACAGGAATGGAACCGAGGCACAGGGGGAGACTTTTATTTTTTGATTAAGCCTTCCATACTGCTCTATATACACAGTCGACCCTGGAACAACGTGGGGGGTAGGGGCGCCGACACTCAACACGGTCGAAAATCCGAGTATAATTTATAGTCGGCCCTCTTTATCCACCATTCCACATCTCAACCAACTGTAGGTTGTGTAGAAATGTTGTATTTATTATTGAAAAAAATCCAGGTATAAGTGGACACGTGCAGTTCAAACCCATGTTGTTCAAGGGTCAACTGTAATTTTTCTTAGTATATATGTAATATATGCAATATATATAGTATAATTAGCATACTATATATGTAATATATTCACATGTATAACCTAATAGGACATCTACTTCCCGCCAAGATTGGGTAATAGGGATTAGCTGTACCCTCCCATCTGAAGCTACTCAAAAAACACTCAAAATATATGAAATGATGATTTTCAAGACACTGGACATCAGGCATGAAGGACAGTCCTCCCTGTGAGACGGGAAACAAATGAGGTGAGTCCTCCAACCACCACAGCTCACTGCCTGGGCAGAGTTTCCAGGCCATGGTGCAGGGAGGGGGACTGTCTCCAGTTAAGGGAGCCGGGCAGGTGGGACACAAATGTGTCTAGAGTCTGAAGGACAAAGCTTGAAGGAGGACGGAGCTGCCCAGAGAGAGCTCTGTAGACTTGTAGATGGTTCCCTTGGTGTCCAGCTGAGCAGGATCAGTGCACACCTGTGAGGAAATGACCCCGGGCTGGGGAAGAACCACCCCAAAGCATCAGAGGGAACAATCCCAGAGCCCCCCCCAGGCTGGGAATAGTTCCCCATCCCACCAGCCACAGTAGATTTCATCATCTGTGCAGCATCAAGTCAAATAGCCAGAGGGTTTTGCTTAAGTATTAGAGCAAAATTAGTCCCAGACTCATTACCACTCTGGTCCTGCCTAACAAAGCTTAAAAGCAGTACCCCAAAGATTAAAATGTTTTCAGTCCGTTTGCTGATGTCCCAGAAAAAAATCGAGAATATTTGTAAAAATACAAACATTTTCAGCACTCAGTAAGGTAAAATTCACAATATCTGGCATCCAGTAAAAAGTTGGATCGCAATTTTAAAAACTGCAAAGAAGTAGGAAACGAAGACCCATAATGGGAGGTGGGGGGTGGGGTGGATCAATCTAATGAACCCAAACCAGAAATGATACAGATAATAGAATTAGTAGACAAGAACATTTAAAAAGTTATCATAACTACATCAGTGTGTTCAAGAAGACAGAGGAAAAATTGGCCACATTAAGTGGAGACTTGGAGGATATTAAAAAACAAAACAAAATACCTGAATTGAACTTCTAGAGAGGAAAAGCACAATGTCTGAGATGAAAAATATACAAGATGAGATTAAAGGTATGTTTTAGTCGACCAAGGCTGCCATACAAAATACCATAAACTGACACAAAATACTCTAAGTACCAGAAATTTATGTCTCACAGTTCTGGAAGCTGGAAGTCCGAGATCGGGGCCAGCATGGTCGGGTTCTGGTGAGGTCTCTCTAGTTGGCTTACAGACAGCCGCCTTCTCACTCACTGTGTTCCCACATGGCCTTTCCTTGTGTGGAGAGAGAGCGAGTTAAGTGTCTCCTCTTATAAAGACACTAATCCCATCATGAGGACTCCCTCTCCTCTCCATGACCTCATCACCTCCCAAAGGCCCACCTTCCAATACCATCACATTGGGAGTTAGGGCTTCAACATATGAATTGGGGTGTGCAGAGTGGGGTAACACAAACATTCAGTCTATAATAAGGCAGATTAAATACTGCAGAAGAAAAGATTAGTGAAGTTGAAGATAGAGCAACAGAGACTACCCAAAATGAAACAGAGAAAAAAAAAAAGACCGAGAAACAGAACTATAGAATAGTGCTGAGAGAAATCTAGAAGGACCTAAATAGAGAGATAAATCATGTGTGTGGACTAGGAGACTCAATATTGTTGAGGCCAGTTCTTCCCAAACTGAAGGTTAGATTCAATGCAAATCCAACCAAAATCCCAGCAGGCTTTTTGGGGTAGAAATTAATTAACTGATTCTAAAATTCAAATGGAAATTCAAAGGATCTAAATAGCCAAAACAACTTTGAAAAGAAAAACAAAGTTGGAGGATTTGAGGTCTCTGACTTGAAGACGTATTATAAAGCTACAGTATGGTATTGGCACAAAGACAGACAAAGATCTTATTCTGAATAAAGAATCCAGATATATATCCACATATTCATGGTCAGGTGACTTTCAGCAAAGGTACAAAGTTAATTGTGTGGAGAAAAAATAGTATTTTCAACAAAAGATGCTGGAACAATTGGAGATATATATGTGTGTATATATATATATCCATATCTATATCTATATATATCTCAACCCATACCTTGCACTATATACAAAAATTACATACAAAAATAATTAACTCCAAATGAGTCATAGACCTAAATTTAAGGTCTAAAACTATAAAAATTCTAGAAAGAAACATAGGAGAAAATATTTGTGACCTTGTGTAAGGCAAATTTCTTAGGTATGTTTTCTAAAACACAATACATAAAAGAAAAAAACTGATAAACTGGACCTCATCAAAATTAAGAGCGGCTCTTCAAAAGACATTCACAAGAGAATTTTCAATCTCAAGCCACAGACTAGGAGAAATATTTGCCAAACATATAACTGATAAGGAACCTGTATCCAGAACATATACAGTATTCTCAAAACTCAATACTTGGGCTTCCCTGGTGGCGCAGTGGTTGAGAATCTGCCTGCCAATTCCAGGCACACGGGTTCGAGCCCTGGTCTGGGAAGATCCCACATGCCGCGGAGCAGCTCGGCAGCAAGAGAGGCCGCGATAGTGAGAGGCCCACGCACCGCGATGAAGAGTGGCCCACGCTTGCCGCAACTAGAGAAAGCCCTCGCACAGAAACGAAGACCCAGCACAGCCATAAATAAATAAAAATTTAAAAAAACTCAAGCAACCAAAATTTTTTTAAACGGGCTTAAAATTTGAACACTTTGGCAAAGAAGATATGCTGATGGCAAATGAACACCTGAAAAGATGGCAACATAATTTCTCACTAGGGAAATGCAAATTAAAACCACAATAAGATACCACTATACACCTATTAGAATGCCAAAAACCCAAAAGACGGGTTACACTCGCTGTTGGCAACAATATGGGGCAACTAAAACGCTCAGACGCTGCAGGTGGGGATGGACAGCCACTCTGGAGAACACGTCACCAGTTTCCTACCATCCCACTCCTAGGTGCTAACTCCAGAGAAATGACAGTGTGTGTCATTATGAAGCTTGTACAACAATGCTCGCAGCAGCTTTATTTGTAACACCCGCAGGCTGGAAGCAATCCAAATGTCCATCTACAGGTAAGTGGATTAACAAGCTGTGGTGTACTCATACAATGAAATACTTCACCGAAGCCAGAAGAAATGAACTTCACACACTCAACAACATGGATGAACCTGAAATAAACATGCTGAAGGAAGCCAGATGAAAAGGAGCACACACCGTATGATTCCACTGATAAAAAATTCTAGAAAATCCACACTCATTTATGGAGGCAGGAAACAGGGCAGTGACTGCCGGCGGGGATCAGGGGCAGGTTTGCAAAGGTCATGAGGAAACTTTGGGGGATGATCTGTGTGTTCACTATCTTGATTGCGGTGATGGTTTCACAGGTACAGTATATATAAGTCAAAACTTAACCAACTGTACGCTTTAAATATGTGCAGTCTGTTTATCAGTTATCCATCAATAAAGCTGTTTGTTTAAGAAATTAACAATTGCTAACACCTATATACTGCACAAATGTGTGAGGAATTTTTTAAAAACTTGTTTTACTCATATTAACTTATTTAATCCTTCCAACAATAATCCTCTGAGGGAGTTAATATTATCGTTGCCATTTTACAGGGGAGGAAACTAAGGCCTGAAGAAAAGATTTGAAAGCTGGTAAATGGGAGGCTGGAATTTGAACGCAGACGGCTGGCATTCAAAAATCCACGTTCCTAACCAGCAAACGAGTCAACTTCTCCATATGTAATGGATCTGAACCTTATTTTTCGACTCAGTTATATATCAAGCACCTGCAGTGTATTCGACTCAGTTATATATCAAGTGCCTGTATACACTGCAGGCGCTTGATATATAACTGATATCTGATATCTAATATCTTCGTTAGATATTTTTGCTGGGTCCAAGGGAAGAGGTAGGAAATTCTCTACTCCAGAACTTAAAATTTTTTCCACGTCCTGACTTTGGTCATAGATGGGGTAGGAGCGCCACCTGGTGGTACAATGTGGAACTTCATGCATCTCCTGTGCATTTCACAGGGTAGCGTTTTCACCACCTGCAGTGTGTTTAAGATGCTCCAGTCCTGCTAGATCACCATCTAAATTCTTAACCTGATTGACCCAGGTGCTAGTCTTGTTTCATTCACTAACCTGCTATGTGATTAGGGACAATTTTCTCTGTCTAGGCCTCAGTTCCCCCATCTGTAAACAAGGGTACGGGATCTCACTTCTGCAACTCTCACCTACAACCCCAAGTTTACTTAAACACAACTCTGTATCACACATCCCAACCATGGAAGTCTGTAGTGCCATCGCTAGAAACCCTGAGGAGTTTTTTAAACATGCGGTGATATTATGATTTATAATAAGAAACATATGTTTGGTCTTTTTTCCCGTGTCTGGCACAGAGCTCCTAAAATCCTTGGAATTTCCTAAGGGCGGAGAGCAATAAAGGTGTCTCTTGTTATGTTAATGAACCTCACTTAAGGATGGGGGCTGGTTGCCAGGGGAACCAACCTAGCCATAGGAGGGTTGGAACTTTCAGTCCCACCTCCCCAGCTTGGGGCTGAACCAATCGCTGATGACTTACTCAGTCGTGACGGGGTAATGAAGCCTCCATTAAAAGGACAGGTTTCAGTGAAAACTTGGAGATTTGGGGAGAGAGGTGCGCTTGGAGAGGGCTTGGACTCTCTGAGCCCTTTCCTCATGCCTTGCCCTGTGCATCTCTTCCATCTGGCTGTTCCTGAGTTATAATCTTTTAGGATAAACCGGTGTCCAGTAAGTAAAATGTTTCTCTGATTTCTGTGAGCTACTCTAGCAAATTAATTGAATCCAAAGCAGGAGGAGGTCATGGGTACCTCTGATTTATAGTCAGTCAGTCAGTCAGAAGCACAGGTAACAACCTGGGCTTGCAACTGGCATCTTGGGGAGGAGGGCAGTCTTGTAAGATTGAGGCCTTAACCTGTGGAATCTGACGCTAACTCCAATAGCATCAAAATTGTTGAATTGTAGGACACCCATCTGGTGTCCAGGGCATTTTTCGTTGGCATGGGAAACCCCACACACACACCTCCCACCCACATTGGAAACTGGGTTCAGAACCTCTTTATAGGCCCAGGCCCCATGCACAAGTTTCTGATTTAATTGATGTGGAGGAGGAGAACCGGCCCATAAAATACCCCAGGTGATTATAATGTGTAGCCAGGCTGAGAAACCCTGCTGTCAAAAGAATATATCCAGTGTCCCATCAGTCTCAGTGCAGATTTAAGCTCTAATAATTTCAGAAGTATAAACAAATTTTGTTTCTAGAGCAGTTTTAGGCGTACAGAAAAAAAACTTTCAGAAAGTTCAGAGAGTTCTGATATATTCCCCCCACCCCGTTGCCCCCATTATTATTAACATCTTGCATTGGTGTGGTATATTTGTTGTCATTGGTGAACCAATATTGATACATTATTATTAACTAAAGTCCATAGTTTAAGTTAGGGTTCACTCTTAATGTTGTACCTTCTATGAGATTTGATAAATGCATAACGTAATGTCCTGTGGCCACCATTACAGTATCCCACAGAATAGTTTTACTGCCCTGAAGTCCCCTGTGCTTTTCATCCCTCCCACTCCTAACCCCTCCCCCAAATCCTGGCAATCACTAATCTTTTCACTGTCTCTAGTTTTTACAAACTTATTTTTCAAATCATTAAAAAATTTAGCTATTTGAATCTACAGCAACACGTTTTTCAACTTTAATTTTGTTGTTTCTTTTTGGCCGTGCCACACAGCTTGCAGAATCTCAGTTCCCCGAACAGGGATTGAACCCAGGCCCCGGCAGTGAGAGCCCAGAATCCTAACTACTCGGCCACCAGGGAACTCCCTAAATTTTCATTTTGTTGTTTTAGTCATCATGGCCATCTACCATCAGAGGGACTGAAATAAAAAATTTTAAGCCTATTGTTTCAAACTCAGGAAGTGAAATAAGTGTAAAGGAAATGTAAACTTTCAAATGCCAGATTTTGTAAGTTTGTTCATACTTCAAAAGTTCCTAAAGGAGAAAACTGGGCTCAGACTTTTGGAACATGCTGTACTCGAGAAAGGAGAACCAGTTGCTTCCACAGGCCAGGAACAGCATCTGTGAGAAGATCGTGCTCAGGGGTCTCCCACGGGGGACTGGGTAATGGCTGGACAGGCAAGGGCTGGGGGAGGGGTGGGCAGCGGGGACATTCCTGGCAGAAGGACCTCTGTGAGCAACAGAGTAATGGGCTGGGGTCCCCGGGGACGTGCCAGCTGTTCAGTGGTTAGGGCCCAGCCTTCACACTGGCCCAGGGCAAGAAATGAGCCTGGATGGGGATATATGTTTATGTATAGCTGATTCACTTTGTTATACAGCAGAAACTAGCACACCATTGTAAAGCAATTATACTCCAATAAAGATGTTTTAAAAAAAAAGAAAAGAAAAGAAAGAAATAAGCCTGGAGTGGTCAGATGGTCACCGAGGCCACTGAAAACCATGCGAAGATTGGATGTTAGCCTGTGGGCCATAGGGAGCCATTGAAGGTTTAAGAGTAGCAGAGCAACACCGTGTGATCTGCGTGGGGAAAGGTCAAGAGCAGAGAAGCCCTGCGAGGAACTACAGGGGACAGTCCAGGGCCCACTCCCTATGCCTCTCTGGGTATGACCATGGGACTCAATCTCGCCAGGGAAAGTGAGCAAATAGGTGTCACATCTGGGGGGACGCATTTAAGCGGCAGCGTACAATTCACGCTCTCCACCTTTGAAGCCCTGTGTTCAGATGGCTGCAACGTAAGATGACAGTGCCTCTGTCTGTATCCCTGAGCTACAGTGAGCAGGGGCCTCTGCCGAGAAGCTGTATATGAGCAGGAACAAAAAATAGACCTTGCTGCCTTGAGCTTGTGCAGCCTGGGGGATGTTTGTCTGGCAGCATAGCCTGGCCTGACACAGAAACTATTGCAGGCCCAGGAGGACAAAGGCCTGAGCCAAGGCAGTAGGGATGATGGAAGTTGTGGCCTGGGACTTGTATATCGCCACCCCAAACACAGTGGTTTAAAGCAGTGTTTATTTAGCTCATGAGTCTTTGGGTTGGCTGGGTGGCTCTTGTGGACTCGGCTGGACTCACTCATACATCTGTTGTCATCTGTGGGTCTGCAGCTCTTGGTCCTGTGTGTCTCAGGGTCACTGGTCTGGGATGGCCTTGGCTGGGATCACTGGGGAGGGGGTGCTCAGCCCATCTCCATGTCTTACCTTGATCAGGCTAGGCCAGAGATATCCTCACAGCCATGGCAGAGGGGCAGGAGAGGGAAGTGAAAACAGGCAAGGGCTTTTATGAGGTTTTTCTTAGATCCCGTTTGCTAACATTTCATTAGCAAAATAAGTCACATGCCTGAGCCCAGAGTCAAGGGTAGAACAGAATGTACTGCAAAGCTAGATAGCAAAGAGCACAGATAAAGAGGGGGGCGAAGAATCAGGCCACTTGTGCAGCCAGGCCCCCACAGCCCCCATTGGGGAAGCTACAGGACTTGATGATTGGCTGTAAAGGGAGATACCGCGGATGTCTCCAACAGTGGCCACCAACGCTTACCCCCATGTCTGTACCCGCCTGCCACTCCACCCATCAAGATATGGTGTCTGTTTCCCCACCCCTTGAACCTGGGCTGCTCTTGTGACTTACTCTGACCAACAGAATGTGAGAGAGTGACCCTGTGCCAGTTCTTAGCCGTGCCCAGCTGCAATGGAAAGGTGCTCAGGCTGGACCACTGAATGATGAGAGGCCACATGGTGGGGAGAGGTCATGTGGAGGGAAATGCAGGCAGACACAAGTGAGAATCTTAGATCTTCTAGTCAACTCCTGCCTGAATGAAGCCACATGAGTGAGCTTGGATAAAACCAGAGGAGTCATGAGAAACAATAAACCATTGTTGTCTTAACTACTAGGTATCAGGGTAATTTGTTACACAGCAATTGATAACTGATACAGAGGAGATGGAGACAACTAAGCAAGGCTGGTGCTCAGATTGATGACTTGAGTTCTTCGGCAGTGGTGGTGTCAGTCTCTGAGATGAGAACTCCAGAGGCAGGAACTGGTTTGAGGAGAAAGTTGTGGACATGAGTTTTATGCTCATAGGACATCAGTGCAGTAAAACCCAATAAGCGTCGACTGAGATACATGTGTCTGAACTTAGGGAGAGATAGGGGCTGGAGACTGGGGAATGTTTCATATGGAATAACGGAGGATGCCGTGGACATAATGCTGCTCATGGTGGGGAGGATGTGGAAAGTGTGACTAAAAGTGGGCCAAGAACAGTCTTGAGGAGTGCTCATCGTAAGAAGTGGTTCTCAAACTTTAGTGGATGTAATTACTATCCTGTGAGAATGTGAAGATACAGATTCCCTGGCCCAGCCCTCCAGTTTCTGAGTCAGGAGGTCAGGGATGGGCCTGGGAATCTGCTTTGCCACCTGGCTCCCACCCTTCTGCTCCCAAATACAACAGGTGGAAAGTTCCATCCCATGTGAGACAGGAGTTTGGCTGGGAGAGTAGGAGAGAGACCTGGAGCAAAGTTGAGAGGTTTGTTTGATTTTGTTTGATTTCACCATCATTCTTACAGCCTTGTGGGGAGGAGCGAGTCGAGAGAGGAAGGCTGAAGAACAGTAGACTTTTTCCTCCCTGCCACTGAGCAAAGACCCACTGAGTGCTGAGTGGGAGAGCCCTGTACAATTAGGGACAAAAGAGCTCTGCAGTGGCCCTGCCGCTGAGAACAGCTAAGGGGAACGTGCATGAAATGTCTTAGGGGACATCAGGAAGGAACACCTGAAGTGGGCTGGCCTGAGGCTTCTGCAGTGTGACTGGGAGAAAAAGAGCCTGTGCTCAGAAGAATTCAGTGGAGCCTGCTGGCTGTGAGACCCTAGACAAGGCTCTCTGAGCCTCAGCGAAAGGAGCATAATTTGCATCCTGCCTCCCAGTGTACAGCAGAGTGGTTAAAAGCCCAGGCCCTATACCAGACTTTGTTGGAGTCCCAGCTCTGCCACTTACTGGCCCTAAGACCCTGGGCAAGTCATTCTCTGTGACCCAGTCTTCTGACCTGCAAAACAGAAATCACAATACTCCCTGCCTCATAAGGGAACTCCTCTGACCTCCAGGCTTTGCTCAGGCTGTTTGCTCAGTTTGAAACTGCTACTTGCCTCCACCCTACCCTGCCCCAATCTGGGTGTCTCCTACTCAGGAATTCTTTCCTGACCCCTATCACTCTGATCCTCTTCGGTCGTAGCACTTATCACATCGCAATTACGTGCTTCAGCATCTGTTGTCCCAACCAAGTTGGGCTCCAGGAAGACAGGAACTAGATCAGTTTGGTATCGCTAGCACCGTATGTTATGGATGAGAGTTCAGGCTCCGGGGCCAGACAGCTGAAGTTCATCAGTCTGGCTCCCTCGCTATTATCTGTGTGACCTTAGGAAAGTAGTTTAATCATTGTGAAAGGCAGTTTTCTCATCCAAAAATAGAGATAGTAGGACCTAGAGGACAGGATTGATGAAGAGCATAAATTAGGTAATTCACATAAAAGCACCAGGTAATAGCTGGTGAATAGTAAGCATTCCACAAATGCTAGCTATAATTGGTGGCAGGGATAGGCAACTAATACATTATTTTTAATGAGTTTCTATATCCTTAGTGCCTGAGGCTGGGGAAAGTTTGTTCACTCATTAAAATTTGTCCCAAACCTGTAAGCAATGATACTCCAGTAGCAATGAGCAAATAGCGTCCACATCTTGGATGGTTTCTAAAGACAGTTCTCCAGGAAAAGCAACCAGGGGTCCTTGGAGATATAGCTGTAGCAAAGAAAATAGGAGGAGAGCCTGGAACATCCTATTGTCAGAAAGCAAGAAAGTGCTCAAAGGGGTTTGATTAATGTCCAAGACACAGAAGCTTGACGAGCCTTCAATGGCCACATTTTGGGGAAAAATTGATCAGAAAGAATAATGATAATTTATTATTAAATACAGAATTTTTTTAAAACCCATGAGTCCATAGTGATTCTCAAAAAAAGGGCGGGAGGGAAACTTATTTACTGAGGAATGCCAATTAATTAATTGAGATAAGGATAAAGGACTGGGAAAAAGCGCAATTTTGCGAACACTTATGTAACTGATCCAGGCAAGAAGGATGTTAAAACCACTGAGTGAAGGCTGATCGAGAACAGGATATTCATATGATCTCAATGTGTCTCCCCAGAGAGTCTGTATTAATTACAAATGGAAAATGGTGCCATTCCCTAGAGAAACAGGACACACACCATCTTTATCAAGTGATCAAGCTCTCACATCACCAATAATGGACCCAACTGGCATTACGTGCTTCCTGCTGTGACAACGGTAAGTGCATTCTGCTAAAAACTTTAACCTGGGGACTTCCCTGGTGGTGCAGTGGTTAAGAATCTGCCTGCCACTGCAGGGGACACAGGTTCGAGCCCTGGTCCGGGAAGATCCCACATCTTCCCGGACCAGGGCAGATCTTTCCGGACCAGGGTTTAGGCACGGAGCAACTAAGCCCATGTGCCACAACTACTGAAGCCCGCGCACCTAGAGCCCAGGCTCTGCAACAAGAGAAGCCACTGCAATGAGAAGCCCGCGCACCGCAACGAAGAGTAGACCCCGCTCACCGCAACTAAAGAAAGCCCGTGCACAGCAACGAAGACCCAAAGGAGCCCAAAATAAAATTAATTAATTAATTTTAAAAAACCTTGAATCTAATCAAGGGGGGTTGGGGGAGCAGGGAGCTCTTCCTTAATCTGAATATAAAGTGAATATTAGCTAACAGTTTTGCATTAATGTTAAATCTCGGATATGAAAATGGTATTGAAGTCATGTAGGACAAAGTCTTTGATCCTAGGAGATACATGCTGAAGTATTTATGATAGATATCTGCAACTCAGTTTTAAAAGGAACACAAAGAGAACAGCCTGAAACTCCCACCACAAGGTTCGCGCGTGCGCACAGCCCTCTTTCGGAGACACGATTTCGCGCAGCTGGAGGGTCAGATTGGGCGCCACGAGGCGGAAATACGTAACGGCGGTTTCCGGTGACCGCGTACGCGTCCAAGGCAGCGGGATGGAGGAGGTGCCTCACGGTGAGCGCGCGGAGGGGGCGTGGGGGGCGGGCCTGAAAGGACAGGAGCCACTCTAACTGTGATCTTGTCTCCGCGCAGACTGTCCCGGGGTCAGCAGCGCCCAAGCAGGTCGAGGGGCCTCATGTCAGGGGTGCCCCAACCAGGGGCTCTGCGCTTCTGGAGCTGGTGCCGCTCCGGACCCGGGTGAGGAAGGGGCAAGGCTTCAACGGGAAGTGAGAAGCGCTGTCCTGGAAGAGGCGGGACGTGGGCGGGGTGTGGATGGTGTTGGGATAGGGGCCTTAAGGAGGAGGGGCAGGGGCCCAGAGGAGGCGGGTCGTCCTGTCGTCTTCAGGATAAGGGGCGGGGCTTGAGGGATGAGTGACAGGAGCGGGGCCCAGAGGGGCAGGGCTTTTAAAAGACTAGGAGAGGAGAAAATTGGCGGGGTGGGGGCGGAGCCTGAACCCGTGACTGGCGTGGAGTCAAAAGGGGTCTCAGGAGGGGCGGGGCATGGGAGAAAGTCGTGGGAGGTGAGGGGTGGGACCAGCGGTTTGAGTGACAGTAACTGGAAGTGGTTGGGAGGAGGCGGGCACCAGAGGGAATAGGGTATAAACTTTGAAGTCAGGGAGCTTAGGCTTAAATCCTAGCTCCGCCAGCTGTTTTCTTTGGACAAAATTTCCTTCCTTTTGAGGAGCGATTCTCCCATTAATTCAACAGAAGTATGTATTGATCACTTGCAGGCACAGTGCTCTGTGCTGGGGATACAGCTATGAATGAGACAGATGAGGTGATTAAAAAGCCTTAACCTCTCTGAGTCTCCGTTTCCTCATCAAAAATGGGGGAAAAATAGTTACAGTGTTGTTTTAGGGATTTGAACTAGGATGAAATATTGAAAGCATAGTAAATGTGTAATAGTGATAGTTATCAGTGACAGGTAACTAAGTGCCTGCAGTTTGTCAGTTTCTCACTCTTGGCACTACTGACCCTCAGGGTTGGATAATTCTTTGTGGTGGGGATGTCTGCCCTGTTTCTCTGCCCTGAACATTTAGCAGCATCCCTGACCTCTACCCACTACATGTCAGCAACACTCCTTCCTGTGACAACCAAAAATGTCCCGAGACATTGCCAGATGTGCCCTGGTGGGGTTTGCCCGCAGATTGGGAATCATTGCTGTATTGAAAGCTCTGTTCTGGAACTGGGAATATAGTGTGAACACTTCAGAGTTCCCCCCTTCATGGACTTTATATTCTAGTAGGGGAGACAAACAAGTAAACCGATAAATAAGGAAATGTCAGATGTACTCGTAGCCTTGGGGGTTTTTTTGTTTGGTTTTGGTTTGGGGTTTTTTAGTAGCACTTATTACTACCATTGCTGAGGTGCTGTTTCACTCACGATCCCTTGAAATAGCCCAAGGACTTAGCTTCCTCCAGCCCATTGGAAGAGTGACATTCAGAGAGGGACAAATATCATATGATATCGCTTCTATGTAGAATCTAAAAAAATGGTACAAATGAACTTATTTACAAAACAGAAATAGAGTCACAAATGAGAAATAGAGAAAACAAACTTATGGTTACCATGGGGGAAAGGAGGGGGAGGGATAAATTGGGAGATTGGGATTGACATATACACACTACTATATATAAAATAGATGACTAATAAGGACCCACTGTATAGCACAGAGAACTCGACTCAATACTCTGTTATGGCCTATGTGGGAAAATAATCTAAAAAAGAGTGGATAAATGTATAACTGATTCACTTTGCTGTACACCTGAAACTAACACAACATTGTAAATCAACTATACTCCAATAAAAATTTTAAAAAAAATAAAAAAAGATTGAGTCAGGGGCTTGGTCATCTGAATTGCTTTCTTTGCAGCCATAGAGGAAATCAAAGAAAAAATGAAGACCGTGAAACACAAGATCTTGGTGTTGTCTGGGAAAGGCGGCGTTGGGAAAAGCACATTCAGTGCCCACCTGGCCCACGGCCTAGCAGAAGATGAAAACACACAGGTGGGACCTTAAGGAAAAACTGGGAGAGGCTCATGTCTGAGGGCTCATGACGGCTCGTAGGGAGCTGATTCGTTAATGTCAGTTTATCTGGCCTCTTTGGAATCTAGATCCCTGCAGAGAGAACGAGGAAATGCAAGGCAGTCGAGCAATGAAATGAATATTTCATTGGATTCTCTAGCCATGAACATGGCTAGCAGGTGTACATTTCTCTTGGCTTGCTGATTATTTATTATGTTAAGTTCAGGCTTCTTTCTCTTTATGAACCCCTTCTGCCTTTTTCTAGGTCAGGGGTCTACCAACGATAGCCTGTGGTCAAATCCAGCCCATCTCCTGTCTTTTTATGGCCTGTGAGCTATGAATGTTTTTTACATTTATAAATGGTTGCTTTTACAGTGTTACATTAGTACTTCTGAATCCTTGATTTTGCCCACAAAGCCTAAAATACTTTCCGTTTGGCCCTTGAAGAAAACGCTTGCCAACCCCTACACTAGGCCATTCACTTACACCCACGTACACAGAGGAGCTTGAAAACTCAAATTCCCCAGTACTGCTCTCAGGATTTCAGCTTTAATAAAAGGTGTGGTAGGGTGAGGAAGAAAAAAATTACTTTTACCAAAAAGATCAAATGGAAATTTGCAGTACCTGTGATTTAAAAAATACAGGTTATTCATTGGGACTCATGATGGTTTTGCACTGATCTTAGGAAATGATCCCAATATTCACTTTGATTACAATTTTATACCTAATGAAACCATGAATGCTGCGGGGTTATTTATTTTTATTTTTTTAACACAGAACACGTTCCACCATTTGGTTTTGCCAAAATGAAATTATGTTCAAAATTCTAATTGAAAAATATATATATATACATGCCAGAACTGCTAGAGAAGCATCGGTGTCTCTTAGACACCACTGCCCAACACGTTGAGCCCTGAAACAAGAGCCGTGGTGAGGACTTGTGTGTTGGTGCTGTGTGTGCACTGGGTGAGAGAGCCCACTACACACTCTGTGTGGGTCACCAACTCTGCTGTTTTTCCGTCAGAGCGCTGTTTGGGGCCTGCAGAGGAGTTCCGTGTAACATGGAAACAATTTTATTGTGTTCATGTTGAAAGCCATTCCCAACCATTCCAGTTCTTTCCTTGGTCTTGGTGCGTGCCTTCTTTCCGTACACTGATATATTTTTGAAAATTAGTTTTGTCTTTGTGCATTTTGAATGTTGAAATTTATTTTTATATAAACAAGGGCTAACTAACTTTCAGTTCACATTTCTTTTATAACTGGCAAATGACCTTTCACTTCGGTTTGGCTTTTTTTTTTTTAAAGATAGTGCTAGTGGGGAGTGTAAAGGTATGTTTAATATTGACATTTCAAAACTGCCACATATTGCCAGTTATTTTTTTTAAACTCTATTAACTGGATAAATTTCATACTTTGTACTTGTGTGAGATAAACCATTCTATTCCAGTATGAAATAGCACCCTAAGTTCTTAATAAAATAAAGGCTTTATTTCCTCCACAGAAAAACCCAGTAAAGGTAGCTACCGTGGGCAGGGGGATCAAGCCCACCATTCCGACCTGCCCTCA
Organism: Balaenoptera ricei; assembly: GCF_028023285.1. Classification (NCBI taxonomy): domain Eukaryota; kingdom Metazoa; phylum Chordata; class Mammalia; order Artiodactyla; family Balaenopteridae; genus Balaenoptera; species Balaenoptera ricei. The sequence goes on from NC_082653.1 coordinate 59,446,664, forward strand.
GTATGCTCGAGCGCGTGCGCGCGCACACACACGCGTGCACATGCACACACGCACGCACACACACGCACACACACACACAGATAAACAGTGGCCTCTCAGATACCTCACCGAAGGCTCCAGGAATATATTTTTTTAAATCATTGGGTTAAGAAAGTTGAGTTTACTTCAGGGGTCAGCAGACTTTTTATATAAAGAGCCAGATGGTAAATATTTTAGGCTTTGTAGGCTATACAGTTTCTGTAGCAGCTATTCACTTCTGCCCTTGAACATGAAAGCAGCCGTAGACAACCTGTGAACAAATGAGTGTGGCTGTGTTCTAATAAAACTTCGAATTTCGTATAATTTGAATTTCATAATTTTCATGCTGTCGTGAAATAAATGTATACTTCTGATTTTCTTTTTCCCCCCAACTCTAAAAACATAATAGCCATTCTTAGCTATGGGCTGTACAGAAACAGGTGGCATTCTGGGTTTGGCCCCTGGGTTGTAGTTTGCCAGCCCCTGGTTTGGTTTGTAGCTCCAGAAGCACTAGTGCTGGCTGGGGAAGAACTTCTTTGGGGGAGGATTGAAACCTTGGGAAGGCCGTGGCCTTCTTGGGACAGTGCAGAGGCTGGACTAGGGGACCTGTAAAGCTTGGTGTTTCTCTCACTAGGGCTCTGAATCCTGCTTATAACTCATTTCTCTTCGGATCATTTTATGATGTGTGGATCTGCTTTTGTTGGCCTACATGACTGACGTGCGCTTCTCTGGAATCTGGTATCTGTCACCCAAGATGTGCTCTAGGCATCTGGGGAAAGGGAGAAGTGACTGGCAGGGGACAGCTGGGCAGGCTCGTGGGAGAAGGCGGCCTTGGACTCTGATGGCGGCTGATGGGATGTGGCGGGAGGAGGTGGAGGCAGAGGCGCAGAGCTGGGACCGCCGGGGCAGACAGGCTGGGCAGGCAGGGCTGCTGCTGCTGCAGCAGAGGGGCCGAGGGTGAGGCTCAGCCTGAGCCAGACCTGGGAGGCTTTAACGCCCTGGGAGGATGTTCCAGCGGGAAAGAGGCATGGTTTGAGGGTTGCTATAGCAGCAGCCGAGTGTGTGATCGAGTGTCGTCAGAGGGTGACGGTAAACCAGCGGGAGGTGTTGCTCTTGTCTCCATGAGAGGCCACGAGGACACAACCGGGGCAGTGCTGGAACAAACGGAGCAGCAGGGCCTCCAACTCTTGGAGAAGAGGGTCAGAAGTCTGGCTGAGCGTTTGGGGCAGGAGGTGGGTGCAGTCTAGTGGGGTGGCCAAGAACACAGGCTCTGGAGTCGGTCTGCCCACGATCACATCCCAGTGCCGCCGATACCACTGCTGTGGCCTTGGGCAGGTTATCAGACTGTCTCTGCCTCAGTTTTCTCATCTGTAAAATGGGACTCAGGACCGAGTGAGATGATGCACGTAACTGTAAAATGCTTAACACGATGCCTGATGCATAGGAAGTGCTCAATAAATGTCCCTGATAGAATATGGAGGGGAGAAGACTATTTCTGCTTTGGTGATAATGAGTTTGTAGCCCACCCAGAGTCAAGTGCCAAGCAGGTTCAAATATACTCGCCCATCTGTATTTCTGTTAGTCAACAGTCTCTTGCTGTCTGAGGGTCAAGTTTGTATTGGCCAGTTGGCCAGCCAAGAAATCTGTTTTCTGTGATGATCCATGTTGCCCAGAATAATCTCTGCTTTCAGAAGCTGTCAGGCATCTTCTTAAACAACTGTCTGGAAATGTGCTTTAACCAGGCCAGCTACAAGGAACCACTTGTGAATAGACAGCTGTTTACATAGAATCACGCTTCCGTGTTGTTACGTTCTGAAGTCCCACTGCGCACACGTTGAAACTTTGCAGTAGACTGAAGGGAAGCTCACCAGCTGTGTGGAAACATGGCTAGATGAGCTGGATTTTTTTCTTGCAGTGGTGCTTAAAAAAAAAAGTCAGCACTTAAGAAAGTCTGTCTCCCCTCAGGCAGACCTACTGGTGGCAGAAAACATCACTGTCTCCAAAGGGTGCCCGGCGTGGGCACAGAGTACACACCGAGTGTCTTGTTGACTAAAGTCAAGTAGCTCACACCCCTCCCTGCCCTAAATTCAGCAGGATGGTGAGGACCGCCCTGTCCTTTTCTGCCTGCCGCCTGGTGGCAGCTCATTACTGACTGCGAGCAAGGCTGTTCCATGATAGCACTTGGGCAGGCAGGTGTCTGATGGTTTGCAGAGGGCCTTGAATCGCGGGGTAGCCCCTGACTAATCACAGGTGGGCCGGGGAATGTGCAGGTTGGGGTGAAGGGAGGAGGAGGAGCCTCTGTGGTGCAGACCTGAGCCGTGAGACATCCAAGTATCACGTGCCTTCTTTCCACCGCAAGAGTCAGCAGCTCCCGTCAGTCACCAGCTCATCCTCCTGCCTTGTGATCTGAAAGGCAAACTGTGTCATTAAAAGGCCCAGGCTATAGTGTCTGAGGCCCTCTCGGCAGCTTGTAGACTCGAGGGCTGGAAGGAGCCTAATGATCTCCCGAAACACTGGTTTCGCAGATCAGAAGCTCAGACAGATCGGGGAGGAGAAGCAGCTTGTGCGAGGCGACACGGCCTCAGAGTGCCAGGAGTTAGGACTGAGCCCGCTTCCCGTGACCTCTTCTTAAGTGGAAGTGTGGGGCGCTGGGTAGGGAACGCTGTGGATCCTGACAGCCCTGCAGCGCCCACTCCACCACTTCCTAGCTGGGAGAGCTGTGGCAAAGCCTCCTCTTCCCATCAGCCTTCTAGCACCTTCCACATACCCTGTGAGGATTAATGCAGGCGTGTTTCTTCCAGCTGGGGTTCTCTGGTGTAACTGGGGCAGAAAGGGGATTAATTGGAGGGCTATGGGGGTAGCGGCAGGGTCAGCAGGATGTCTGAAGTGGGCAGGACGCGCCACTGGAGAGCTGGCTAGCAGGAAAGTGCCACAGCCTTTCCGGGTACCGCCGCAGAGGGAGTGCATGTGATCTCTTCCTTGTATCATTTCACTCAGGATACCCACTTGGTTGTGGGGAAGAGGGGGTGTAATGCCTCAAAAGGAAACTGATTAAACTGTTCCCAAAAGAGAGCGAGATTTTCTAGACCAAGTGGCTAGAAACTCGAGATTATTGACGAAAGTCTCCGTTAGGGTCGTAGCGATGGTATAATTTCCCAAGTCGTGAGGCTCTGATGTAAAACGTCTGGATCATTAACCACACATCAGCGTGAAGCATCAAGAAGGCCAAGGAAGTCAGGTCTTCAGGATGACGTCTTCACCCTGATGGGTCTTCAGGGTGAGCGTTGTTCTGTTGCGTTCTTCTTGAGGTCCAGCAGAGGGCGCGTGAGGCAAGCGACTATCCAGTGTATGAACGAACCGCGCTCCTGACCTAGTGTGAAGTCATGTGAGGATCGTAGGAGGTTGTCGAGAGGATTGAAGAGGAAAGCAAGAAACGAATTCGGGGCAAGTTACAAAGTTACCCAGAGGTGCTCTACTTTGGATCTAAGATGTGAGAGCTTTCAAGATGAACACGGCCCTGCTCTTTAGAAGGTTTCTGAGGGCTGTCTCAGACCTTTTCACGAATCAGATGGGGAAAGTAGGGCGTTTGGGGTAGAAGGAGTCCTCCAAGGCTGCACGTATCACTAGCAAAGAACTTCTGTAGATTTCCTTATTTTCACTTTCTTTTTTAGAAGTTGAGCCTAAGCCATCATTAACCTTCAGCATCACAGGAAAACGGGGCTTGGTCAGAGCTCAGCTAGAGGGTCCACTCTGGCCCTCCTTGCCAGGCCCCCGGGGTGGTGGGAAGAGCCCTGGCGTTGGAGTCCAGAGGCCTCAGTTCATGTCCCAGCTGTGCTTCTTGCTCGTTGAACAAGTCTGTGGGCCTCTCTGAATCTCTGTTTCCTCTTCTGTAAAGCAGAGATAATGACCCCTAACACACAGACAGGCGCGCGCACACACACACACACACACACACACACACACACCCCCAATACATGGTAAGGGCCACGAAAACAGTGGCTGGGCCTGAATCTTCAAGCGGCCTGATGCCCTGGACCATAAGCTCAGCCTGAAAATAGGCCACACTGAGGGTGGCTGGGGTGCGGCAGGGGCGTGGGCGGAGCACGGGGGTGTTGGTGTACTTTGTACGTTCTTGTTAGGAGTTTCGTCTGTGTCTCTGTGGCCCGGAAAATAAATGTTGTAACTCTCCCTCGTGAGATTCCGCTCGGTCCAAGTTCAACCCAGTTTTTCTTCACCTTCTCCCCTCCCTCCTTTTCCTGGAAGCCCATCCCCTCCCGATTGTGCACATCTGGAGGACTGTACATCGGCTTACATCACGTCTCCTCTTTTCCCCAGGTGGCTCTTCTAGACATTGATATATGCGGGCCGTCAATTCCCAAGATCATGGGATTGGAAGGAGAACAGGTAATAATGACAAGACAAAACGCAGGGAAGTATTTTCTTACGGTAAACTATAGCGCCAAGCTGCTAAACCTAAGCCAGGGGGTCAGCAGAGCCCATGCATTTTTACCTGGACGTGACGAGATCAGGTAAATGTTCACTAGACCGCCTGTCTGCTTTTAACAACAGCCGTGAGTTTGGTGGCGGTGTGGATTATATTTAAGTTCATCCAAACCTTCTGAGAATTGTTAGTTCGATGCCTTCTTAGAGGGGAAGGGAAACAATACGTCAAATGCAGAAGTAAGACACAGAAACTTAGCCCTGGCTGGGAAAGCTAGACCAGGGGTGGCTAAGGTTCTGTACTCTGGAAGCAAGGGAATATCTCTGCTCCTGTGGTCACCAGAGGGGAAGTGAGACTGCGAGGCCGGCGAAGAATATGGGCGGGGGCGGGGGTGGGGCAGCAGGTGCTGCCCCCTCCCTTCTGGGTGGCACAGAGCCATCCAAGAAAGGGTTCCCCTGGGGGGTGCATTGAAGCCGGGCTGGAGGACTAGGCTTTTCCTGGGCTGTTGGGATCGGTACATTCTTTACTGAAGCGCCGGGTGCTGGGGTTCAGAGGCGAACAAGGCAGATAAAGACCCCACCTTTGTGGGAGGGGCAGGTGATAATAGGACACTAAGCAGGGTAAGGGGACAGACATGGCAGGGCAGGGCGGCCAGGGGAGCTGCTCTTCGGGAGGGGGTGGTCAAGGGCTCCCTGCTCAGAGAACCCAGAGAAGGGTGCGCTGGGATGGGGAGCACATGCAGGAGCCCGGATGCAGGGGTGTCCTCGTGTCCTCGGCAAAGTGGCCCACGGGGATGGGGCAGAGTGACGGGGCGGCAGAGAGTAGCCAGAGGCAGATGGAGCCAGTCCCTGGGGACTCTGCTCAGGGCTTGGGACTTGCTTCTGCCGTGCTGGGAAGCAGCAGGAATCACAGCTCTGACCACGTACCGGTAAGCAGCAAGCTCTGGAGCACATGCCCCCCAGCACGGGGGTCCATTACCGTCAGTCACATGCATGTACTACTCATTGGGCCAGGACACAAGTAGTTACAAAAATTGAAAATTTTAAATGGTGAGATAAAACAGCAGTTCTACTATTTTCTCCTCCTGTGCTATTGGATCATCGTGTTTACCCCTCTTTCAAAACCAGTGACTTAGAGAATTAGTATTAATAGGAATCAATGGGTTTTTTTTTTTTAAGTATGACTTCAAAGCCGGTGACAAAGGACCCCATGTTATCTGATTGCAGTTCTGTGAAATGTCAGCAGCAGGCACATCTGTAGACACAGTAGATCCGTGGTCAGCTAGGACTGGGGGGAAGTGTGGGGGTCGGGGGTGACACTTAAGGGGTGCAGGGTATCTTCTAAGAGTAACGAAAGTGTTCTAACATTGATTGTGGTGATGGAGGTACAATTCTGTGAGTATCCTGAAGCCATTTAATTGTACGCTTTAAATGGGTGAGTTGTGTGGTATGTGAATTATATCTCAAAAGACTGTTTAAAAAAGTAAGAATTCATCAGGAAAAATGGGCTGTTTTGGGTCCAACGTTACTTGAAGCGTAAATCTAAGATTGATGTGTGGTTGGAAGTTGCGTAAGTTCCCGTTTCACAGTAAAGCGTCGATGCGGACTTGAGCCCTGGCAGTTAGTGAACACCTACTGCGAGGAAAGGGTCTGGGTCTTGAAGTAGCCCGAGCTTCCCGCCGACACGACACCGCTTCCCCATCGTTGTCCCCTGGGGGCAGCAGCTCAGCCCCGAAGTTCACGCCACTGAGGGGAGGGTTCTGTGTCTGCTGTTTCACCAAAGGTCATCCCTCCACTCCTGGACTTGTACAGAGACCGCCTCGCTGCTCCAAAGTTACCTGCATCTTCTCAGCAACCCCCAACTGATTTCTGTCACCCTTTTAAAATATCCCAAATTATATTTGGACTCCAGTAACATCGGTCCCCTGACCAGATATCTAAGCAGTTTCCAAATAACCCAACCTGGGAGGGAAAGAGCAAATGAATTCTATCATCCATAACCCAGCCTCTGACCCCGCTCTGTTCACTCCCTATTAAGAATTTAGTGGTAGCATTTAAGACAATGAATTGTAATTTATAAAACTGCCTTCTTACTGTGTAAACTTTGTCTGCAAGAGAAGCGTGACCAGGGTGTATAATTTCTCACAAATAAGTATGGGCTTCTGTTCCTGCAGGTTCACCAGAGTGGCTCGGGCTGGTCTCCAGTGGTGAGTGCTAACCCCCTTTTCTTCAGGGTCTCTTGTCATATGTGTACATAAAGGGTTGTAACTGTTTATCGTCAACAGATATTTATTGAGGCACTTTCCTAGGCACAGGGAATCCAGTTCCAACCTGGGATTGGCACACTTTTTCTGTAAAGGCTCAGAGAGTAAATATTTCTAGTTTGTGGGCCATACAGTTGCCACCGTCATAGCTGGAAAGTAGTGATAAGCAAATGAATGACCGTGGCCGTTTTCCAATAACACTTTATGCAAAACCAGAAGTGGGGCCATAGTTTGCCAACCCAGGTTAAGATAGTAAAGGAGACGAGGTTTGTTTATTTCAGCTGAGTTCGCTGTCATTGCCGCATAGGGCCGTATGGTGACTCTTTCAATCCCCCCAATATGGTAAACTTTAATTAATTAATTAATTTATTTATTTATTTTTGGCTGTGTTGGGTCTTCGTTTCTGTGCAAGGGCTTTCTCTAGTTGCGGCAAGCGGGGGCCACTCTTCATCGCGGTGCGCGGGCCTCTCACTATCGCGGCCTCTCTTGTTGCGGAGCACAGGCTCCAGATGCACAGGCTCAGTAGTTGTGGCACACGGGCTTAGTTGCTCCGCGGCATGTGGGATCTTCCCAGACCAGGGCTCGAACCCGTGTCCCCTGCATTGGCAGGCAGATTCTCAACCACTGCGCCACCAGGGAAGCCCCAAGTAACCTTTTTTTTTAATGATTTTTTTCAAAAAAAAGAAAAGAAAAGATTTAAGGATTCAAAGAGTGAATATACTCACAGATCACATAGTAATTTTGTCCCCCCAGTTTTTTCAGCCAGAGCTCAGACAAAAGACATAGGGAAGTGCCTTGCACTGTGGTTTTAAGTAAAATGTTTCTTGCATCATCCTTTCTAGTTCCTGGAAGACAACTTGGGGGTGATGTCCGTGGGTTTCTTGCTCAGCAGCCCCGATGATGCCGTTATCTGGAGGGGACCAAAGAAAAATGGTTTGCCACTCTGCTTTCTGTCTCTTATCACGTCCTTCCAAGGGCAGAATTGCATCCCGTTCTGTCAGGATGGCCTCAGGCTCATCCTGCTGGGCTTCATAGCGTATTATTTTTATGCATCTGGTTGCCTCTTCACTGGTTGAAGAGAGCCAATAGAAATACCAATTTTATTTAACGAAATGTTATAATTTTAAAAATCTATTGGGGGTTTTTGTCTCCTGAAAATCTACCTAACCCTGAAATTATTCCTAAGGTGGTCTGTGTTCTTATTTGTGTCAAAGAGAGAAGTATGTGAGGTCAAATCAGTAGCAGGTTGACTAGGCACTGAGGCTGCAGGTAATGATGGGAAAGTGCCCATCTGGGCAAGGTTCCTCAGCCTCGGTGCTGTTGGCGTTCTGAGCCAGATAATTCCTTGTTTGGGGAGGGTGGGCTGTCCTCCGCATCACAGGGGGTTAGCAGTACCCTGGCGTCTGGGCGCCAGAGGCGAGTAGAACTCCCACCCTAGTCATTGACAAGCAGACGTGTCCCCAGACGTTGCCAAACACCACTGATTGAGAGCACAGGTGATCCATTCGTAAAGGTCACGAGCTGTGCTCTGTAAAGAGAGTCAGAAGGACGGGAGCGAGGAGGCATCCCCGCGGCTCCTCCTTGCAGGCATGATCAAGCAGTTCCTCCGAGATGTCGACTGGGGCGAGGTGGACTACCTCATCGTGGACACCCCGCCCGGGACGTCGGATGAACACCTGTCGGCCGTGCAGTACCTGGCCGCAGCGCACATCGATGGGGCGGTGATCATCACCACGCCGCAGGTGAGCCAGGGCCCCCCACCCGGAGGGCCTCTTTCTCCGACAGCCCGAGACCCTGGGCTCTGCAGCACACCCTGACTGGGATCCGTAGAAGCCTTACGTTGACCTTCGGTCCAGCTATTGTCCGCGGACAGGGAGGCATTAGGTGGCGGGGGCGGGGGTGGGCCTGGGTGAGGGGCTCCTGGCCCGAGGATGGCGCTGGAGAGAAGACGAATTTGTCGTTAGGGATGTTTCCTACTGAATTTTTAAAGAGAGGCTGGGGCCCACCCTTAGACCAGCAGTGCTCTCAAGAGTAGGTCCCAAAGAAATGACCCATGAGAACAGTGGCGTGGGGACGTCCGCTCTGATGCGGGTGCTGACGGTGGGCAGGGCTTTCCACGTGGGGCAGGGGCACATGGGAACTCTGTGCTTTCTATGAAGCTAAAACCGCTCTAAAAGTCAAGTCTAAAGCAACAGCAACAATCGAGTTGACACAAGGATGGCCTCTCCGATACCATATTTACTGTGAAGGAAAGAGAGTCCGCTTGGGTTCAGGAGGAGGGGAGTGGACCAAGCAGATGCCGGCCCTTCTCCAGGAAGCCTGGGGGGGATGCCCCGTGTTTGTGCACCTCTGTATGTAACTTCTCTAGAAAACGTGGCTTCAGGCTGGGGACGCGCACTTTCTCGGAGCCCTGCACATCCAGCAGCTGCCTTTCTTTAGGGGTCATTTTTCTTTTTTTTAATTTCTTTTTTTTTTTTTGTGAGAACTGCATTTTTTAAAAATAAATTAATTTATTTATTTTAACATCTTTATTGGAGTATAATTGCTTTACAGTGGTGTGTTAGTTTCTGGGGGTCATTTTTGACAAAGCAGGGCTTGTAGAGGATACCAGGGAGAGAACCACGGCTGCACTGAGGTGAGACGCTTAGTAACAGCCAGTTTACTTTCTAGCTAAATGCCCTTCTGTCTGTACCCCAGCCTCAAAGGGCTCGAGGGCCAAACGTGGGCCTCAGGAGAATAGAGGACTCAAAGCCAGGACCCTTTGGAGGCCTGTGACCGTTAAAGCCACAGATGTTAAGGAGTAGCCGTATTTGACAGCCATGACCCTTGGACACGTGTCTGCAGTAAAATTAAATGGGGGACTGGGGTGGGTACTAAGCCCGGATTATCCACAGTCCTCACGCTGTAAGATACACATTCAGAGTCCAGAAGTGAATCTGAAGGGATCCAAACCTGGTAATAGTCCTTATTTTCTTTTTGTGCATAAAGTTGTTTGGGTTCACGATACCCAGGATCAGAGGTTGGTGTACTTTTTCTGTGAAGGACTGGAGAGTAACTGTTTCAGGCTTTTCAGGTCACACGGTCTCTGTCACGGCCCTTTAGCTGTACCATTGTGGGGCGAAAGCGGCCCGAGATACTGTGCAGAAGAGTGGGCCGGGCTGTGTTCCAGAAGAACTTTATTTATGAAACTAGGCAGCCAGACGAGCCCACAGGCTGCCCCTGACCTGGAAAGCTGTGCCCACTCGGGCTCAGCCTAGTACACTGACGGGAAAGTGGAACACGGAGGTGGGTTAAAGGGTCACTTTCCTGTAGATTCGTTGTACATTGGACATTTGCCTGTTCAGGTTTATCCTTTGAGCTTTGTGGGAAGTAAGTAGCACCTGGAACAGGGCTCACACGTGGTCGGCATGAAACAAATACGGAACACGGGGCACAGTCTCTAACGCCTCATGGTGGTGATGCCACGGCCCTGCAGCCATCCCTCCACCACGCGGATGTTCTCTTTTTATGCTTTGACTTTGACACAACTGGACTTCTTGAACCTTGGCAGGAGGTGTCGCTCCAGGACGTCCGGAAAGAGATCAACTTCTGCCACAAGGTGAAGCTGCCCATCATCGGGGTGGTGGAGAACATGAGCGGCTTCACCTGCCCCAAGTGCCAGGTGAGAGCACGTCCAACCAGGTCCCGTCCTCCTGCCTGAGGAAGTCGTAGGGGTGGATCTCTGGGAAACCGTTTCTGTTTTCCCCATTGTTTCGGGAAGTGGAATCAGTTAAAACCCTCCGTTGCTGATTTAATGAAAATTCTTTTCACATTCAAAATAGCCATTTTTTAAAGTTGCTTTAAAATGTGGTCCATTCGTATGATTCTGAAACGAAATCAGGATTCCTCCCCCTTTAATTTGCCTCCCAGAAGGAGTCTCAGATATTCCCGCCGACGACTGGGGGTGCGGAGGTCATGTGCCAGGACCTGAAGGTCCCGCTTCTCGGCAAAGTGCCTCTGGATCCACGCATAGGTGGGTGAGTCCCTGGAGCCTGCAGGCCCTCCAGCCGAGAGGAGCAGTGAGACCCGTGGCGGCCTGTGGCCGAGGGAGCAGGGGAACTTTGGGGGGGCGGGAGGGGCCTGGAAGAGGAGAAGAGAGCAGGGGGCGGGAGGAAAGAAAGTCACTGAGGAGAGGGGCCAGACCAGCGTAACCTGGGGAGGCGGCCAGGGGCGTGCCTTCGAGTCTTCTCTTACCCAGGAATTAGGTTCTGACTGAAAGTCAGGTACAGAATTAGCCTTGAAAACTCCCGAGGAAGGTGCCCCGCATGTCCCGTCCACAGGGAAGCGCGGCGCAGCCCTCCTCGCGCCCGGCTTCTCTCGGCGAGCGCGAGGGGAAGTCGCTGGCCTGCCTCCAGGGCGCGCGCTCCTCTCTGGGTACCAGAGTCCTCCGGGGAGCCCACCTCCACCCCACACTCACTCCGGGGCGTCGGCTCGCTGGGTGGGGCGGCAAGGACAGCCGCCGCCAGATTTGCTTCCCCACAGTAGCAGGAGCTGACCTTGCTGAAGTCAGGTGTGACCCCCCCCCCCCACCACGAGGAAGTGGGACAGTTAGGTTACGCAGGGGTGCCCGGGCCTGAGGGAGGCCGACAGACTGACGGGGCTCGGGCCCCAGTTGTTCGGAAGTGAGAGCCTTGGGAGGGTGGGCGCCGTGTGCGCTTAGAGGCCGAGGCCGCGGCGGCTGCGCTGGCAGGAGAACCGGGAGGTGGTTAGGGCTGGGCTGGGGCCTGGGCGTTGCCAGGGAGAGGGGGACACACAGAGGGGAAGTGCCAGGATTTGAGAGGTGTCACGGACGTCCGTGCTGCCCAGTGTGAGCCACGGGGAGACGGGGACAGCCCCCGGAACCGGCGAGCGCAGGAGGCGCCATCCAGGCACTGGCGGCTCCCTCCTGGTGCTGTGTGGAGGCGGCCGAGGCCTTGGCTTTGTCAGCGGGCGGGGAGAGGGGTCAGGGCTGGAGGGGGACGCGCCCGCGACCGGGTGGGAGGTGCAGAGAGGCGGGGCCGAGAGCGCAGCTTGGAGGCCTGCCCTGAGGAGGTGGACGGGAAGAGCCCCAGAGAAGCCCGGGGACCCGAGGTGCGGTCCTGAGACCGCACCTCGCCCGTTTCCACGCCCAGCAGCGCTCCTGGCATGTGGTTTCCCCGAGAAACAGAGGACTCCGGCTGCTTTTCCAGCCTTCCCCGGCGCTGTAAACTGTCTTCGCGTTGACCAGAGCTTCCCTCTGGGCCGTAGGAGCAGGCGCCTCCCCTCAAAGGCCTCCGGAGGCGGGCGGCCCACGTGACGCCGTGGGGGCCGGTGAGCCGTGGCAGCCTGAGCGGTCACCGCCACCCGCTCCCGGCTGCGCTGCCGCCCTAGTCCTCAGGGCAGCTCACAGGAGGGGGCCCGGTGCAGCCTCCGATTCAGTGCCGTCTAGCGGGCACGGTCCTGTGTGACAAGGTACATGTCCCCAGACCTCACCTCCGGTTGTAGCTGCAGAGAGCTGGGCCAGCGCCGGGAAGGACAGGCGGTTAATGCCGTGACGTGCTGCGGCGAGGCGGGCAGGGCCAAGTGAGGTCACTGTGACCTTCCGGAGCCGCTTTTGTCCGGTGAGGGAACAGCCGCGTTACCAGGAACAGACGAGGCCGTGAAGGACGCGCTCAGCCCCTGTGGGAACGTGCGGCAGAGGAGCGGCCGGGCTCTGGCGCCGTGATGCTCGGCCTCCCCAGCCCCGCACGCCTGAGGGTCACGCGGAAGCACCTCTGGGGCCGGGCGCCGGGCCTGGATCCGCACTGCCCCAGCGCTGGCTGCGGGCTCCGGCGGGTCCTTGCCAGGCGCTGGGCCTCAGGCCGCACCTGCGAGGTGGCGACGGTGATGGAGCCACTGCCGGGGGCTGCGCGGATGGAAGGAGGGCCACGAGGGGAGCCTTGGACAGGGCAGTGCCCAAGGGGTGCCGCCTGCAGGCGACAGGCAGGAGAGGGGGAGGTTTGTGGAGATGGGGAACCGACCAGAGCGCATCTGTAAGGGGACAGGCGGGTCCTCTGGGGAAGGGAGGACGAGGAGTGAGAGGACGCGGGGTGAGAATCAGAAGGAAGTGGCCCCACGAGCCTGTTGTGGGACCTGTGACTTCCCAGACCCGGTCCAGCGGCCGTGAACTCGGAGGCTACCCTAGCTGCTTCCGCCACAGTTCACGGTGCCCGGGCCACGTGGGGGCCCACTCTGCCCCCCGTCTCGGGTGTCCCTGTCCCACCGGGCAACGTGCTGGGGAGCTGAGGCGACGACTGCTCCACGGTTGGCCTGGCCAGGATCCCCCCAGGAGGCTGGGGAGCGGCTGTGGGTCGTGGAACCACTGACCCTGCTTCTCCAGCAGGGGGGGCGGGGGCAGAGGAGCTGGCAGCGGGGTCTACCCAGGACCAGACGGGAGGGGAGCACGCCGCCTGCCCAAGGTCCCGCCCCGTGCTCACCTGGATGCGAGACCACCTGTGTGTCCCGAGGAGGCGCTGCAGTACACAGAGCAGGTGGACTGATGCCAACCTGGAGTGACCTTCAAGATAAAGTACACATGGAGAAAGCAATGGGCAGAATATGTGTGTCATACACTCCCAAGCATTTTTTTAAAATACATGAGTGTGTATATGTATATATATGCCACGTTTATATACATATATTTCTAGAAGGATACTTGAAACACTGGTAGCCTCCTTTGAACTCATTCTTCGTGGTATAACCTTTTATATTCCATACTCTTACTGCGTGCCTTTATTATCTTTTTACTGAAAGAACGAATTGGTCTTTTAAATGCAGGTTCCTGGGCCTGCCTAGGAGCTGCTGTATCTGATCATAATGGGGGCCCCGGAACCTGCATTTGCTGCACATGACCCAGATGACTCGCAGGCACACACACTAAACAAACACCATCGGCCAGGTACGGGTCAGAGCTGCGAGGAAACGCTAGCCAAGGTCCCTGCTGGATGGAGGCGGGGAAGGCGAGGTCCTCGAGACCCCGACATTCTGTCTCAGCTTTGATCTTCATTACAAGTGAGGTGGGCTCGATCTTCAGTGTCACGGGCACAGAAAGAGCCCCAGGTTCACATCACCGCTGTGCTTTCTTCATGGATTTTCTTTCTTTTGTTTCTTTAAGGTAAGAGTTGTGACAAAGGAGAGTCTTTTTTTGCTGAAGCACCGGATTCACCAGCCACTTTAGCCTACAGAAGTATAATTCAGAGTAAGTGTTTAAGTGAATCTTGAGACTCCACATGGCACGGGGCCAGGAAGTGACATAAGTGAGCAGAGTGGGCTGGGTGTGAAAAGGTCCCATTCAGGATCATAAATGGTCACTGCAGCCATAAGTGGCCACACAGCTTCAGTGGGGACACTGGGGTAGTGAGGTCTGGGATGACCCCGTCAGCCCAGGAAGCCAGGAGTCTTGAAAAATCTTCCGGTACATCAGTGTTGTGAACTAAGTCATAGTTTAAAAAACACGGTGAAGTTTATGGTATAGGAAATACACCTCAATAAAGCTGTAAAAAGAAATTAAGAAGGAAAAAAAAGCACAGTGAGCCAAACCAAACCCACGTGCAGGCCTGATTCAGTCAACAGGTAGCTGTCAGAGGCGTTGAATTTAAGGCAGAGGTGTCGTCAGTAGTTAAAGCTTTAGGCTCCCAGCTTGTGGCTGAGTTCTTTTGACCTAGTGAAATGGTGTTGAGGGTAAATCACGTCATTTCCGGGATTCTTGATCTGTAGAATGGGCCGGCGTGAGGCCTCCAGCCGTGGTTATAACCACAGATGGGCAGTGGGCAGTATTGGGCTCACTTTCAGAGATTCAGGGCATCAGCCGAAATGGGACTATTGGGAGAATTAAAACACCTGGGGACTCCACCCCATCTAGACACGGCCTCGCCAGCACAGGGCAGGGCCACCAAGAGCCGCCACTGCTTCCTCGCCTGCCGTCTGTTTTCTAGGAATCCAGGAGTCCTGTAGTCTGCGTCAGCCAAAAGGGGAGAACCTCGTCGGCTCCTGAAACAGGAGGACGTTAGGGACACAGGCGGCACGTCCCATCACACCTGACCAGCTGGGTGACAGAGCAGGGGTCACAGGCAGAGAGGGACCAGCCCCAGGCATGGTGTGAAGTCCCTTTTTCAGAGACACTTTAATCATCTAACACTTGTACACTTTTCTTTAGAACATATGTAAAGGGCATTCTTTACAGATGTGCCGTTTGAAAAATAAAAACATCTCCTCAAACCTCTGCCCCAAGGCCTGCTTCATGTAAAAAACCAGCGGCTTGTGGGTCATGGAATTTTCTTCTCTGTCGGAAGCTGTTCCATTACAGAACCTCTCACTTGAGCCTTCGCTGCCTCGGAAAATAAGCCTGAAAAAGAACCAAAGGGATAAAGGGGTGAATGTGTGGCTTCGCTGCAGATATTCAGTCACAGTTTCAGACAGCATAGTGCAAACGCTGTTCCTCAGGCGGAGAAAAAATTACAGCAGTGATTGATAGACCCTCCTGCTGGGGCTTGTCCTGAGGTCAGTGCACACCACACGGCTGGGCATAGTCAAAAAACCCTCGGATCACCCACAGGAGAACAGGTTTGGGGGTCAGTGTCGACACCCTGTATAGGAATGTGTGTTCACTATATCCAGCAATTTCCAGTGTCAGACAATTTACAGGGTTTTTTAACATTACATAAAAAGGAGAGAGATGCAGACTCCAAGAAGATCCTCGTTGCCATGAGACGCTCACTCTGAAAGACACACAGGACCTGAGCACAGCTGAGGGAAGAGTGAATTCCCAGTTCCCATCTTCCTCCAGGCGTGGAAGTGGAAGGGGGGCAAGTCCCCTTGTTCCTTCCCTCCCCTTCTCTCGTCACCTGCCCCGCTTGCCTGCATAGGGTCAAATCTGCACCTGTTCAAGGTGAGGAAGGTGGGACCCCTCTAAAGGGCCCACCCAGACCACAGGCCCAGCTGAGCCCAGGGGAGCTGCGCTTCCACGGGAGCCCCCGGCCCCGCACCGTCCAGGCCGCCACCTCGATCCCACCTCTTACCTAATACTTGTGAATCTCCAGCCCCTCAAGGCCAGGCTTCTGGAAGTCTCTTGGACAGGCCTGCAAGGGGAAGAGGCTGCCCTGGCTTTGTGTCTCACATGTGTGTGGCCTGATCCTGCTGATTCAAGGCCAGAGCAAACCCACAGTGAACTGAAAGCCCGTAGGGCTGGTTGCTCAAGGTCTTGGTGTGAAGCTGCACTGTTCACATTTAAGATGGTTCAGACCATTTCAGGAAGAGCCTGGTCAAACTTAGAAGATCTATTTCTCTCCTAGAACTAAGGCTAGGTTTAAAGAAAAAAATGCGTTATGGTTCTTAATTCTGTCGTTTAAAGAAATCACTCAAAACCGACAATGGCAGTCACACAAAGACAAGTGCTGTATGATTCCACTTACGTGAGGTCCCTAGATTCGTCAGATGCATGGGGACAGGAAGTAGGTGGTTGCCAGGAGCTTGCTGGTGGGGGGCAGGGTGGGGAATGGGGAGTTAAACATTTAGTGGGTACAGAGTTTCGGTTTGTGAAGATCAGAGTTGTGGTGACATGATGATGTGGGTACACTGAACTGTACACTTTTTTTTAAAGGACTCTGCCATCTTTTTTTTGGCTGTGTTGGGTCTTCGTTGCTGCGCGCGGGTTTTCTCTAGTTGCGGCGAGCAGGGGCTACTCTTCATTGCGACGCGCAGGCTTCTTATTGTGGTGGCTTCTCTTGTTGCGGAGCACGGGCTCTAGGCACGCGTGCTTCAGTAGTTGTGGCACGCGGGCTCTAGAGTGCAGGCTCAGTAGTTGTGACGCACGGGCTTAGTTGCTCCGCGGCATGTGGGATCTTCCTGGACCAGGGCTCGAACCCGTGTCCCCTGCATTGGCAGGCGGATTCTTAACCACTGCGCCACCAGGGAAGCCCTGAACTGTACACTTAAAAATGGTTAAAAGGGTAAATTTTGTTGGGTATGTTTTAACCACACACACAAAAAAACAACTAACCATGGCGGCCTGGCTGATATGGAAAACATCAAAACCTGCCGTTGCCAACAGGATTCCTTGACTTTTAAGTGTTTGGAGATCAGGGGTCCAGGAATCAGACTTCAGTAACTCACCGTCTGGAACACCGTCTGGGACAGAAAACTGGCTGTGACTTTGCTGATGTCACTCTCGCCTCCCATCTTACAAAGGACATAGCCATACAGGTTAGCGGCTTGGAGAGAAATCCCAGCTATCACGAGGGCCTGCGCTCAGATAAAGCAAATGTAATTCTCCTAAGAGCATGTACTGAAATGTTCCTCCCAAAGCAAGTAGGACTGGCTCTGGCCCACACCTGCTAGTAATAGCCAACCTCTATGGAGTGCTTACAAATACTCATGGACACCTTTTAATCACCAGGAACCCGAGAGGTTGGGGCCATTATCATCCCATTTTATAGGGAGGACATGGAAGCCCAGGGAAGCTAAAGTTGCCTGAGGTCGCAGAGCTGGAGTGAGGCTGAGCCGGGATCCAGACTCCAGAACCCACACTTCTTTATGCCGTTGCTCAGACTGTCCATAGATATTTTGTTTCCTCACTGAATGAATCAGATCATGGCAATGCAACATGATAACTCTGAAATAAAACTGCAGAACCCCAAGGCTAGCTTATTCCTACTGAGGAAGGGTTCCCTATCCAAGGTAGGATGTCATCCACTTTTTCTAAAAGCTCCTCTCTCAGCAGCGTTATTCAGAGCCAAAAGCTGGAAACAAATAACCATTGATTATCTCACTGATGGATAAATGGATAAACAAAATGTGGTCTAATACCATGGAATAGTATTCATCCATAAGAAAGAAAGCAGTACTGACACCTGCTACAACAGGGATGAACCCTGAAAACAATGTTAAGTGAAAGGGCTCAGTCACACAAGACCACATATTATATGATTCTTTTACAGAAAATGTCCAGAATAGCCAAATCTGTAGAAACAGAGAAATCAGTGCGTGGCAGGGGCTGGGGGGACAGGTGTATGGGGAGGGTGATGGCTGAAGGGCTCAAGGTTTCCTTCTGGGGTGATGAAAATACCCTAAAACTGATTGTGGTGATGGTTGCACAACCCTGTGAATAGACTAGAAGCCCCTGAATTGTACACACTAACGGGTGCACTGCCTGGTATGTGAATTCTATCTCAAAGTTGTTTCGATTGATCGGTTGATCAATAGCAAAAACCCCCTCCTGCAACCACTGGTTCTATACAGATGTTTCAGCAAATGTTGCCTTACCAGCCACTTGAGCTTCAAGGAAAATAAGGAGCTAAAAAAGAACACGATCCAAATCATGGGGCAGATGATGAGGCCGAGCCAGAAGACCCGAGCTTCCGCCTCTGTGGCAGCCACGGTATTTGGAGAGACCTGTGGCGGGAAAGTGATTCGATTTCAATACTAGCAAAAATGGTTGCAAAGGAGTGTGCTATGATTTTTGTTCATGTCACGTGCTTCTGCCACATGTGACTCTGAACGGAGCGCCAGCAGCAGTGGGCTTTGTGTACGGCGGGGATCAGATCCCACAAAGCTCAAAAGGAACCCATGGGAACTTTCCACAGCCGTTTTCCCGGTTCTAGCTTGACACGTATTGGAGAGTACCTTTCTGGCTTCAAAAATCCAGTGGCTTTTCCCATCTTCGTCGATCTGGTTCCACCAGCGAAGGCCCACCATGAGTCGTCCGGTTACATTCTGAGGAAAATGGACAGAATGTCTCCAAGCAGGCCACGGGTCATTCATTGATGAATAAAAGTCACCAATTCATGCCAAACTTGCACCATGAGAAGGAGGAGAGGGGAACTGAACTGTGGGGCTTTCTCAAAATCAGTTTTGAGGCCTCTAATTCTTAACTAAGCTTACCTTAAAAAGCAACCTAAATGTCCATCGACAGAAGAATGGACAAAGAAGATGTACATATATAAAATGGAATATTACTCAGCCATAAAAAAGAATGAAATAATGCCATTTGCAGCAACATGGATGGACCTAGAGATTGTCATACTGAGTGAAGTAAGTCAGAAAGAGAAGGACAAATATCATATGATATTGCTTATATGTGGAATCTAAAAATGTGGTACAAATGAACTTATTAATGAAACAGAAATAGAGTCACAGATGTAGAAAACAATCTTATGGTTACCAGTGGGGAAGGGGAGGGAGGGATAAATTGGGAGATTGGGATTGACATATACACACTACTATATATAAAATAGATAATTAATAAGGACCTACTGTATAGCACAAGGAACTCTACTCAATATTCTGTAATGACCTATATGGGAAAAGAATCTAAAAAAGAGTGGATATATGTATATGTATAACTGACTCACTTTGCTACACAGCAGAAAGTAACACAACATTGTAAATCAACTATACTCCAATAAAAATTTTAAAAACAAAGTTTCATTCATGAAATAAAAGGACTCCCCAGACACACACACACACATATATTCATATTATATAGAATTTTAAAATATATTATTTATAATATTGTGTCATATGTAAAATTTACAAAAAATCCAAAGCCCTATGGAGTTGTCACCCTCATATACTATATGTTTGCAAGCATGACAGAAGCCATTTATTCAACTAAGCAATGTATTTTTTCTCTAATTTTAAGTGACAGTATTCGGCTCAGTATTCTTAAGTGCATATCAGCAGTTTAAAGCAAAGTGCCTCTGAGCCCAGATCAGCCACATAACATCACAACTGTGAGCATCTGGAAACGCAGCCACGTGTTTCAGGAGCGAGGCTGCCACAGGTGAGGGGGCCTTACCTTCACAGACCAGAAGTCGAAGGACAGGAGGAGAAGCACGGTGACAAAACAGCCCACGAAGCTTCTGCTGAACCAGTCACAGCCCACGTAGGTGATGATGGCACTTACTCGGAAAAACAGGTGGAAAAACGTGGCCACCGGGTGCCTAGGAAAGAACCCAGAGCCCCCTCACTCCAGGGCCCAAAGGGCAGTGGCTGAACTCACTCTGTGGTTTCCACATCCCACGTGTTCCCCGTGCATTTAAACCCAAACTCATTCAGGCTGCAGCTCTAACCTAGAAGGCTCGAAACAGTCCTCATCACACCAGCATTTTTTCCCCACCCTCTTGAAGAATCCAGTACTTTCCCCTAATGTGACTCCAAATATCACTTGCCCTCTTTGAAAATGGGTCACCTTTGAAGTGAACTGTGTCGGTGACAGTGATCACCACCTTCCCACCTAGCAGCGACAGTGACCAATTCCCCAAAGGGAAATGTTGGGTTATTCCGCCAGTAACTGAACAGCGCGGCCACGTGCAGCCCACGGGTGCAGAAGCCTCACATCAGTGGGGCCCTTGTGCTCCTGATGGAGGGAAGCGAGCACGATGTGCACAGGTCGGCGCCAGCTCCCGGCCGCTTGTGAGGAGCTGCATTTCAGCGCTGGAGCCAGAAAGCAGCCGTGCGCAAGGAGGAGGGGGTGGGGGAGGGAGGGACTGGGAGTTTGGGATTAGCAGGTGCAAACTATTATACACAGGATGGATAAACAACAAGGTCCTACTGTACAGCACAGGGAACTGTATTCAATATCCTGTGATAGACCATAATGGAAAACAATATGAAAGAGAATGTATATAGGGACTTCCCTGGTGGTCCAGTGGTTAAGAATCTGCCTTCCAATGCAGAGGACACTGGTTCCATCCCTGGTTGGGGAACTAAGATCCCACATGCCACGGGGCAACTAAGCCCGTGTGCCCAACTACTGAGCCCTCGCGCCTCAACTAGAGAGAAGCCCGCGCACCACAACGAGGAGCCCGAGCGCCGCAACTAAGACCCGATGCAGCCAAAAAATAAAAATAAAATAAGAATTTTTAAAAATCATCATTAAAAATAAAGAATGTATATATATGTATAACTGAGTCACTCTGCTGTACAGCAGTAATTAACACAACACTGTAAATCAACTATACTCTAATAAAAATTTTTTTTAAAAACTTCTATACAATTAAAAAGAAACTATCTTTAAAAAAAAAAAAAGCAACCCTGCGAGCCCCATGACGGGTGGCAATTCATTGCTGGGCGGGGAGGGCAGGCGACTCTACTCAGCAAACCTCACCTGGTACTGCCAGATCCGATATCTTCACGGGAAGCCAGAAACCCAGACTTTTCATGGGAAATGAGATTTTTATACAAAGGCCACTCATTATGTTAACAAAATGCCACAGGCTGTGTTGCACACTGGCCTGTGAGCCGCCAGCTTGCCACATCGTGGGGAGCAGAGGTAGCCAGCAGGCCTGTGGGGGACAAGCCTGCTTGACCTTCCGAGAAGGAAGGTGGTCAGGGTAAGCACCCGGGAGGCTCCTATAGAACCGTGGGCTTCTGACGCCCAAGGGAGCATCAGCTAAGATTCAGAGGCAGGATGTGTAATGACATCTGCATTTACTCCTCACATTCCAAAGGAAGAAGGGGCTGTGCCCGAACCCCAGCTGTCCTCCAGAATGTTCTCACCTGTGTCTTTCAGATGCTGAGATCTCCTGGTGACCGTACCTGGCCTTTAAGAATTAGACATGATCACGTAGCACTTCCAAACCTGGAATGTTCCAGAAGATAAGACCCTTGGGAGTCTCTTATACCCTTTTCGCCTTAAACCTTATTGAGGATCTTTCAACTAATTGTCTTAGTACAATTTTGCCCCCTTCACTCCAAGATAAATGAGTCCTCTTCCAATAACTGAACATCCTTCGAGGGCAGAGACCATGTTTTCAATAATTTTATATCCCCAAGAGCACCTGGCATTAAGATTCTCGGCAAATATTTGTCGTGTTGAACCTTATAATCCAGTCCCTTCAGGCTCACTGGGGACATCTGTCCTTTTTGTAGAACAGCGGTTCCCAACCTTTTTGGCACCAGGGACAGATTTCATGGAAGACAATTTTTCCGTGGACGAGGCGGGGGTGGGGTGTGCTGGGTGGGGGAATGGTTCGGGCGGTAATGCGAGCGATGGGGCGCGAGCGGCAGATGAAGCTTTGCTCGCTCACCTGCTGCTGTGTGGCCTGGTTCCTAACAGGCCACGGACTGGTACCGGTCTGTGGCCTGGGGGTTGGGGACCTCTGTTGTAGAACAATACAGGCTTAAAAGGTTTACAAGAGACCCAAGTGTGCACTGGTCCAGGGTGAAACCTGGAAGTTATGCATTTAAATAAATCCCCTGCCCACCCACTGTTTTTCTATTTTTGACTGTGGTTTCCTGAAATAAAATGCAGGAAAAATTCCACTTGTTGGAAGGTTCTGTTTATTTAGTTGAGTCCTGGTTGACTGTTTCCTTAACTTGAATGGAAGGTATTATTATTGTTGTTGTTGCTGTTGTTATAATTATGCAAAGCAAGTAGAAAAAGATGCCCATTATACTTCCAAACATTGTTTTTATCCTGTTTTACACGGGTTGTTCTCTGGGCAACCCTCCAAACCCTCACTCTGTCCACCTCTGCAGTTTGCCCAGTCTGTGCCCCACCTCCGCCGCTAACATGAATGTGGTCTCAGATCAGCTTTCTAGTTTGGAGAGTTTTGAAGGCCATGGCTTGAGCCTGCCCACCCTTCCCTGACATGGGGTCCTCCATCCCCCCAGCCTTCTCTCCTGCCACCTCCGCAGCCACGGAGCACACACGCGCCAACAGTCGCCTCCACCTCTCAATGCCACCGGCTTCCAACTCCCCCCTCCCAGGCACCCACCTGGTCACCCCCTTGAGAGACAAACAGTACAGAGGCGCCTGACTGCCAGGGTCCAAATCCTGGCTCCAACCTCTGAGTAGCTCCTCGGCTGTCCCTAAGCTACGGAACCTCTCACCGCCTCAGTCTCCACTTCTGTAAAATGGGAATGCCCACAGGAGCCACTGCCGAGGGTATTCGATTAAAAAGATCAAGTGAAGGTAGCAGGTATATAGTGCCTGAAACACACACCACGCTCAGTCATTGTGAACAGCTGACAATCTCACTGTCACTCAAAACTGTTCCAAGGAGCCAAACTGTAAAATTCCCCCTCTGACCACAACTTTTTCTCTCTCACTCCCCAGGGGCTGACTTTTCATCTGTGCAGGGATCCCCCAAGACTCCTGATCTCCCCATATTCCCCCAGCCCCTCCACTTTCACCAAGGAAACTTCCTTATCCTCAGTGGGAGTATTTTCTGGTCAGTATCCATCACGCTTCCTCCACCCGCCAGGCAGAAGCCTCTTATCTCAAGAGGAGGAGGAGAGAATGACTGATGGTGAAAGGAGAAATGAGATTACCTAAGTCAAGGTGGGGAGGGTCTAGCTGGGCTTTTGTTTAAATTTAAATCCACTTTCACAGTTCTGGGCCCAGGACATGCCTTGTTCCCCCCGCCCCCTTGGAGGGAAACCCAGTAGGTTCTCATGGAATGTGCTTGAAAGTTACCCGAGGAGGCCTTAAAATGCACGCAACGCTGCCCTGGTCCCGGGACATGCGGATTCAGATTTGGAGTGGGGCCTGGACATGAACTTTGCAAAGGAAAAGCACTGTTCTACCCTGGATTCACAAACTCCAGCCCAAGGGCCAAATCTTGCCCACTTCCTGTTTCTGTAAATAAAGTTTTATTAGAATGCAGCCACGCTCACTCAATCGCTGGCAAAGTTGAAAATATTTACCCAGAACTTGTGCCAATCCCTGCTCTGGATGGGCAAGAAGAATTTGGTGATAAAATTAGGCTCCATTCAAAACAAATCAAAATGAAGCAAACTGTCACTAACGGACTCTTCTCCCCACCCGCACCCCCAAAAAATCCCCTTTCCAAAGCTGCAGGGTGGGAGCTGCCCAACTGGCAGAAACAATGGATTGTGCTAGAGGTCAGAGGAGTGTTATCTCTGGGGATGGTAGAGGGCCAGCAACTGGGAAGGCGCACAAGGGGGCTTCCAATACTGGAGATGCTCCGCATCTTGACCTGTGTGGGCATGTGTATAAAAATTCATCCAACTGTACATTTAGGATTAGTGCACTTTACTGTATGTATGCTACACCTCAATAAAAATTCTGATTGAAGCCATTGACCAAAGAAAAATCTCTGCAAGTCACCCTAAAATTTCTACATGAGCTACAGCCCAGCAACTGCACTCCTATTTACCCAAATGAGTTGAAAACTTACGTCCGCACAAAAACCAGCACACAGATGTTTCTAGCACCTTTAGTCATAATTGCCCCAGATCGGAACCAACTAAGATGTCCTTCAATAGGTGAATGGATACATCACAGTACATCCACACAATGGAATATTATTCAGCACGAAAAAGTAATGAGCTCCCAAGCCATGAAAAGACATGGAGGAACCTTAATGCATATTACACAGTAAAAGAAGCCGGGCTGAAAAGACTACATACTGCATGATTCTAACTCTATGACATTTTGGAAAAGACTTAGCTATAGAGATAGTAAAAAGGTCAGTGGTTGCCAGGGGTTAGGGGAGAGGGAGGATGAATAGTTGGAGCCCAGGGGATGTTTAGGGCAGTGAAACTAGTCTGTATGATACTGTAATGGTGGATACATGTCATTATACATTTGTCAAAGCCTGTGGAAGGTACAATACCAAGAGTGGACCCTGATGGAAACTATGGACTTTAGTTAATAATAATGTACTGGTTCATCATAACAAATGGATGACACTAATGCAAGATGTTAATAATAGGGGGAACTTTGTGGTGGGGAGGGGCTTATGGGAATTCTCTGTACTTTTTGCTCAGTTTTTCTGTAAACCTAAAACCGCTCTAAAAAATGGACACAGGTTGGGGGCGGTGCTCTGTCTAGACAGAGTAAAGTCGGTGGTGGGCGTGGGGAGGACTGCATCCCACAGGCACCATACGCATCCCCCTTCCCACAAACTTCTAAAGCACGTTTGATTTGGGGCCGGGTGGGGGAAGGTTGATTTAATCCTCAATTCAGCAGTGATCGAACAGTCTCTTTAAAAGTTGCCCTTGGGCTTCCCTGGTGGCGCAGTGGTTGAGAATCTGCCTGCCAATGCAGGGGACACGGGTTCGAGCCCTGGTCTGGGAAGATCCCACATGCCGCGGAGCAACTAGGCCCGTGAGCCACAACTACTGAGCCTGCGCGTCTGGAGCCTGTACTCCGCAACAAGAGAGGCCGCGATAGTGAGAGGCCCGCGCGCCGCGATGAAGAGTGGCCCCCACTTGCCGCAACTAGAGAAAGCCCTAGCACAGAAACGAAGACCCAACATAGCAATCAATCAATCAATCAATTAATCAATAAATCTTAAAAAAAAAAAAGTTGCCCTTTATTGGTTTCAAATACTTTGAAAACTGAATTCCTCATCAGACGTCCTATTTTAAATTCTCTTTCAGACACTCTGCAAAGCCTTCTGCTTTTCACTGTGGCAAAGGTCTGAGGAAAGATGGTATCTTTTCTCCTTGCTTCACTTTGCTACGAAAATAGCATCTGGGATGATGTCTAGAATTTGCTTCAAGATAATTCGGGGGTGGGGAGTGCATGGGGGTGAAGACGAAACAGGCTGGCCACGTGCTGATCATGACTGAGCAGGGCAAAGGGAATACCAGTGTCACTGTTCTCTGTACTTTTATGTAAATTTGAATTAAAATATAGAAAAACAAAGAAATGATCAGAGGCAGCCTCAACTTTGCATTGAGGCAAGATGCGTTTCAGAAAAAAACAAGCCCATTGATATTCTGGGGGCCATCCGTGGTCCAAATAAAAAAAATATTCAGACCTAAAAATCCCCAGTTGAGTAATTGGCCATTACAGTTGGATGTGTGCGAAAATTCCAGAAAGCAAGTCCTTTCGTCTGGGCTTACCAGTCCCTATGCAAAAAAAAGGGCCACCACTCTCTGTGGAGTAAAAATGCCCACTCTGGCCCCTACCTGGACAGGGGTACAGTGAAAGCCAGAGAGCCCTGACCCACATTCATGCTCCATCCTTGCTGCATACATGGTCCTGGACAGGGCACTAAACCACTCAGAGCCTCAGTTTACTCATCTGTAAAATGGGAGAGTAACATTTAACCTCAGATGTCCAAGGCTTCTGGGATGAAAAATACCTACGATGCCAGACCAGGGGGGGCCTCAGGTCGCTGTGGTTAATATCACTCTATTTATTGTTTGACTCCTTCATGATCGAGATTTTTGAGAACAGGAGAAAGTGAGAAAAAGCCTCGGCAGGCGATGATCTTTTTGGATGTCTTCCGTTAGATGTTTTTCCCTGTTGTTGAAAAGAAGTAGGATGCTGCTATTTATTTCTTCAGCCCCGACACCCACTTAGAGTTAGGTGGCTCTTCTGCTAACCGCAGCGTACCACCAGGAAGACGTGGGAGGAAGGGGACCCCGAGGTGTGACAGAGAGGCAGCTGAGACCACATCTGCCCAGCCCTCGGCCCGTCCACCTGCTCCCCACGTGCCCTGGAGCTCGTTAGAAGCGCAGGGTCAGCAGCCCCACCCCAGGCCCCCTGAGCCTGAATCTCCATTTTAACAATACCCCAGCTGATCTGTGTGCCCGCTGCCATCCAGCAGCCCTCCTTTGTTCCATTTTCAAGGTAAACTCAGTTCGGGGAACAAAGCAGGAAGGAAGGAAACCACAACTAAATAAAGCAGAGGACCCTATGAGCCTTCAGAAACCGTGTGGGCCTGGCTAACCCAGGGTGTGCGCCGTGGGGGCTGGACTGTTCTTCTCTAGAATGCTCCAGATGCAACATTAGCTCCGTCAGCCTTCAGGCTCCACCTTCTTGCTTCAAACGACAGCACATCCTCCTTCTCCCCCGACATCTGGGCCCGGGATGGGCAGGTTTAAGGCTGTTGGATGTCTGAGCAGATGCTGATTGCTAAGTCGTCATAGCTTTGATTCAAAGGTCAGCACAATAGAGGTTTGAGTGTGGAAGCGAATAAAAGAACAGACTTCCCTCTGGTCACTAAGTCTTCCCTCTAGCTTCTGTTCTTTATTTCTTTTTAGAGAGACATCCCAACTTTATTGGCTGGGTATGCGTGGCAGCAAAATGCCAGCGGACCCCTGGCCGCTCGGCCCTGGATGGGCCCTGTGCAAGGACCCTCACCTCTCCCCTGGGGGCACCCAGGCCAATTCCCCTACCTCCACCCCAGCTACTGCGCACTGCCCCCTGCTGCTGCTGCTGGAACCACGGACCAAATTCCTTAAAGACCCAGAGTTTTCAAAAGAAATGGGAAAACAAAAGAGCTGAAAACAAGCCTTCAAACAAAAACGTGTACACACATGTCCACGGCAGCAACATTCACCATCACCGAAAGGTGGAAACCACCCAGACGTCCATCAGCGGACAAGCAGATGAGCAAAACGTGGCCTGTCCAAGCAATGGGATGTCACTCAGCCATAAAAAGGAATGAAGCACTGATACCTGCTACAATGTGGGCGAACCTTGAAAACCTTAGGCTCGGGGAAAGAAGCCAGATACAAAAGCACAGATACTGTATGATTCCACTTACCTAAGCTACCCAGAAAAGGCAAAATCATAGAGACA
Organism: Balaenoptera ricei; assembly: GCF_028023285.1. Lineage (NCBI taxonomy): Eukaryota > Metazoa > Chordata > Mammalia > Artiodactyla > Balaenopteridae > Balaenoptera > Balaenoptera ricei. The sequence continues at coordinate 59,473,925 of NC_082653.1, forward strand.
GAAAGTAGAATAGAGGCTACTGGAGGCTGGTGGGAGGAGGAAATGGGGAGTGATTGCTCCATGGACACAAGCTCTCAGTTTAGGGTGACGAAGGGGTTCTAGAGATGGATGGTGGTGACGGTGACACAACAGCGTGAATGGACTTACTGCCACTGAGTTGAAAATGGTTAAAATGGTAGATTTTTTTTGCTATGCATATTTAACCACAGCTAAAAAAAAAAACATGAAAAAAATTATTGGAGTACTGATGCGTGCGACAACATGGAGGAACCTTGAAAACATACTAAGTGAAAGAAGCCAGACATAAAAGGTCCCATATTGTAGGATTCCATTCTTAAAATATCCAGAATAGGCCAGTTCATAGAGACAGAAAGCAGAATAGTGGTTGCCGGGGGCTTGGGGGAACAGGGAGTGACTGCTTAATAGCTATGGGGTTTCCTTTTGGGGTGATAAAAATATTCTGGAATGGAATAGTGATGATGGTTGCATAACATTGTGAATGTCCTAAATGCCATTGAATCGTTCACTTTAAAATGGTTAAGGGACTTCCCAGCAGTCCAGTGTTTAGGACTCAGTGCTTTCACTGCCAAGGGCCCAGGTTCGATCCGTGGTCGGGGAACTAAGATCCCACAAGCCGCGCAACGCAGCCAAAAAATAAATAAATAAAATAAAATGGTTAAAAACGTCACTTTGATGCTATGTGTATTTTACAATTTAAAAGAGAGAAGAAATGGCGGGAGAAAAGACGCTGCCTTCACTGGCTCTCCTTTAGAGAGAGGGGTTGGGCTGTGAGTAGAGGGTCCCGGGTACAAGTTCAGAGACAAATTAGCAGATTCAAATCCCAGCTCCACCACTGAGGACCTGTGTGACCTTGAGCAAGTGACTTAACCTTGCTGTGTGTCCCAGTTTCCTCATCTATAAAATGGGATAATAAGAGTCAGGGCTGCTGAGTTGCACAACACCAGGGGGCGTCATTCAATCATAGTCGGTGTGAATCGTGTTCCCTGGAGTAGTGCAGTGCACACATCGGGAAGTACCAACTGCACGGAGCTGCCAGGAAGATTACATGAGAATCATAATGTACATAAAGGGCTTGGGATACTGCCTGGTGGGCAGTGAGAGTTCAATACCAACTATGAACAGAAATAATTGTGCATTTGCCCTGCGGGCTAATCATTCCGCCACCCTCCTATTATATAATGCAGTGCTTCCCCACATACAAACCACCTGGCTCTCTTGTTAAATGCAGACTCTGATTCAGGAGGTCTGGGATGGGGCCTGAGAGTGCATTTTAATGAGCACCTAGATGATCCTGAGGCTGTGGGTCCATGGACCACCCTCGGAGTAGCAGGGAACAGGGGAAAGCAGTCACGGCTGTATCCATTTCCCAGGGCTGCTGTAACAAAGCACAGCAAACTGGGCAACTTAAAACACCAAAATCATGTTGTCTTAAAACCTGCCTTTTCACTGTGCTCAAAAAAACAAAGCAAAACGAAACAAACACCAAAATCTCTGTCTGCAGGGTTGGTTCCTTCTGGGGGATAATCTATCCCAGGACTCTCTCCTACCCTCTGATGACAGCTGGCACCCTTGGCCTTCCTTGGCTTGTAGCTGCATCACTCCAACCTCTGCCTGCGTTGTCACATGGCCTTCTCCACGTGTTTGTCTTCACATGGCCATCTTTTTGTAAGGACACCAGTCATATAGGACTAGGGGCCCACCCTACTCCAGGATGACCTCATCTTAACTAATTACATCTGCAAAAACTCTATTTCCAAATGAAGTCACGTTTTGAGGTACTGCAGGTTAGGACGTCCATATTATCTCTTTTGGGGAGGATACAAGTCAACCCATAACACCCGCCTGGGGACAAATGAGCCCAAAGAAAATAAGCGAGGTTGGAAAGGGACAGAGAGCCATTTTGCAGATGAGGAGTCGGGAGCTCAGGGAGGTGAAGTGAACTGCCCCAGGGTCAGAGCAAAGAAGCAATTGCCCAGGTGATGCGCTGCTGGAATCAGGTGCATGCTCTGCTCTCCAGTTGCAGGCAGTTGCAGTTCCCTGGAGGGAACTGTCTGCCCATGGAAGGGCCATCCTTTCTGATTTGCACGGAGGCGCCCTATGGGCGAGCAGCTGCTCTGAGTGGCAGAATCAGCCACACTCAATCTCAGCCCAGAGTTTCATAGCTGCCCCACTGTCGGCTGCCCCGATGGACTGCAGATCAAATGAAAGGGACACGTGCTTGGTGACAACAGTGAATCCCCAAAATACGTCCACTAAGAGATGCTATCAGCCCTGCTTGATGCACTTCCTAGCCACAGAGCCAGAGAGCTGGCACAGGAGACGAACCCAGACTGTGGCTTCTAAACTCCATTCTCCAAAGGAGCCAGGGCTCCTTGGAGAAATGGCAATTCCAGGCCATCCCAGCCTGATGAGGCTGGCATATCGGAACATCCCAGGTTGCAAGGAAGCTGTCAAAGACCATGAGAGCCAGGTCAAAAGACTCAGAGGCCAACGGGTAGAGCCTCCCACTGGCCAAAGATGGAACAACTTGAGCAGCAATAAGAATGCTGTAATCCGTGAGTCATGTGATACTTAATCAAAACCCTCAGTGGTCACTTATGAGGGATGCTGGGGAAAAAACTCATCACTAGAAAACAGAAAAATGAAGAGGAAGCATCAAACGTTTATTATGTCTTTTCTCTGTAAAGTGTATCTTGCAATGACTAAATATTTGAAGAGGGGGAGTTTCTCGTTCTGGATTCCTTCGGCTTACAAACGGAGACAGAATGATAGCGTTAGAATGCCACCATGCTGCAGCCCCTAATGCATTCAAGAGCAGTGGCTGAGGACAACCAGGCATTGGGAGCCCCTGATGGAAGAACTCAACCCCTCCTTTGAAGTCAGCTGTGCCCCAAAATATCACACCTGAATCTCATCAAGCTCAGGAAACATAGGGAACAAAGGCAAAGATTAAAGGACACATCAGGGTTGCAATCAGCAATTTTCCAGACTGTGAGAAGCTCTACAGAACAACAAATCAATTGCAAAGGGGGAAAAAAATGAGAGAGAGCAAGGAGAGGACTGGGAAATCTACAGATGAAAAGGGACCTAAGAAATCCAGCCACCAAATGCAAAATGTGGAAGATATTCAATTGTGGTTCCAACAAATAATAAAGTTACGAGACGATCAAGGGAATTTGGACCCTGGATATTTCTTGATTGAAATATCATGGGAATTGTTAACTATTTTTAAAGTGAGAAAATGCTATTGTGGTTTTGCTTTTAAAAACAAATTCTTGTCTTTTAGAGATAACATCACAATATTTATGTTTGAAGTGATGTAATGTCTGGGGTTTGTTTCAAAATAATCAGGGGGAGGGGGAGAGGCAGGGTATAAATGAAAGAAGATTGTTCAGGAGTTGACATTTCTGAAGCTGTGTGATGGCCACATGGGGCTCATTTATATTATTCTATTTGGTATACATTTGGAACTCTTTAATAATTTTTTTTTTAAGGAAGCAGACTACTGCCTTTCAAATTCCAGTTCTGTCACTTACTGTGTGACCTTAGACCTGTGACTCAACCTTTCTGGTTCAGTTTCCTCACCTGTAAAATGGGGATAATCACATCTACCTAATAACAGGGCCTGGAGTACAGTGGGTACTCTGTAGACACACATGCATTTGTTCCTTTTTTGGGCTGAGATCTGTAAGTAGCCAGCCTCTGAATTGGCCCCCATGATCCCAACCTCCTGGTATTTATACCCTTGTACAGTCCCCTCCAACAATGAATCACTGGGGCTGGTCTGCATGACTGATAGGACACATTAGAAGTAATTGTATATCATACCTGATATTAGGTCATAAAAGACACTGTGGCTTCTGTCTTGGTCACTCTCTTTTGCTCTCTCCCTTGCTTTCCCTGGGGGAAACCAGCTGCCACGTTGGGAGCAGCCCTACAGAGAGGTCCATATGTCTAAGAAACTGAGGCCTCCAGCCAACAGCCACATGAGGGAGCTCTCTTGGAAGCAGCTCCTCCTGCCCCAGTCAAGCCTTAATATGACAGCAGCCTCATGAGACCCTGAGACAGAACCACCCAGCTAAGCTGCCCCCAGTTTCCTGAGCTTCAGGCACAGTGTGAGATCATAAATGTTTGTTGTCTGAAGCTGCTAAGTTTGGCGTAACTTGTTATACAGCAGTAGCTAACGCATACAGGCTCTAATGTTGAAGAGTTTAAACTCTGTATAATCCACATTATGTTTTGTCAGGTGGTTTCAAAGGGCAGAAAGGGCAAGGAGAGTCAGATTCCTCCAAGAATCCGGGTGGTAAAATGAAGGGTTGCAGTCTTACTTGAAGACAGCTGGTGGTGGGGGGAGATCATGAGGGCAGCTGCAGTTACACTCACCTCTTTTAAACAGGAGACTCGGAGTTATTAACTGAGGGTGAGAAAAAAGCAGAGAGGCCAAGGACTGATTTTTCCAGAAGGTCAGAGCAGAAGTCAGCCAGCAGGAAGGCACTTAGAGCAGGTGGTACCTCGGGGAGGTTGAAGGAGGTAAGAAACCTGCATTCCTGTTTGTCTTCACCCTCACTCTGAGTGAGATGCTTTTTTTTTTTTTCGCACTGGAAGCAGAGAGTAGAATTCACCTACTTAATGTGCTTTAGCTACTAGATTCTGCTCAAAAGTGGGCAGGATCTGAAGTCATCAAATACTGACCCTTAAGTGAGGTTGGGTCTGTAATCTGGCTCTTGGGAGCCTCGGTTTCCTCATCTGCAAAATAGAATCCTGTCTTTCCCTGCATTTTTATTTTTGACCATTTAAAAATTTTTTTAAATATTTATTTATTTATTTTCCTTATTTTTTTGGCTGTGTCGGTTCTTAGTTGCAGCACATGAGATCTTCGTTGAGGCGCCGGGCTCCAGGGCACGTGGGCTCTGTAGTTGTGGCGCGTGGGCTCTGTAGTTTGCAGCACACATGCTCTCTCGTTGAGGTGTGTGAGCTCAATAGTTGTGGCATACGGGCTTAGCTGCCCAGCAGCATGTGGGATCTTGGTTCCCTGACCAGGGATCAAACCCGTGTCCCCTGCATTGGAAGGCGGATTCTTTACCACTGGACTACCAGGGAAGTCCCTTTTTTGACCATTTTAATGTGTCTGGAATCAGGATGCATCCACTAAAGGATGCAAATATTAATATGGTATTTATTCCCCACCCCCAAGAGCTATAACTGAACCAGTGTACCTTCAAATGATAGCATCTTATGCAAACTATTATACATAGAATAGATAAACAATAAGGTCCTACTGTATAGCACAGGGAACTATATATTCAATATTATCCTGTGATAAACTATAATGGAAAAGAATATGAAAAAGAATGTGTATATATATACACATACATGTATAACTGAATCACTTTGCTACACAGCAGAAATTAACACAACGTTGTAAATCAACTATATGTCAATAAAATAAATTTTTAAAAATGATAGCATCTTAGAAACAAAGAGCCTTACAGGTTATTTAATGAGAGAATTGAATAAAATCATATTAATTCATTTAGCAAACACTGTGGGAGCCTCATTAAACTAGTTTTTCTTCTTTAGAACAGCCTGTGACACTTTAAAAAATATAAAAAATATCTGTGTTTGCTGGCAACAAAAGGATGTTCCAGATGCAGTCTGACTGGTTTCTGCCTCAAGATTTGGAATTGGCTCCTGTCTAAGGAGCCTGGGTTCTCTGAGCAGCAAAATGCAGGTAAGAGGTGGTGGAGGGCAAAAAAAGTGCCACATCTGGGCCACCTTTAGTAGCGACAGAGCTTGAAAAAAAGGCCTTTTAGAACACAACATCATTTCTGCAGCATTTCTGCCAAAAATCATGACCTGGATCTAATCATGAGTAATATGAGACAGACCCAAGTTCAGGTACATTCCTCAAAATAGCTGACCTTTACTCCTCAAAACTGTCCATGTCACGAAAAGACAGAAAAAGGCTGAGAAAAGTTCAAGAATAACTAACTGCAGGGACTTCCCTGGCGGTCCAGTGGTTAAGACACCACACTTCCACTGCAGTGGGCGCGGGTTCAATCCCTGGTCAGGGAACTAAGATACCACATGCCACGCAGTGTGGCCAAAAAAAAAAAAGAATAACTAAATGCAATGGGTGATCCCAATTGGATCTTGAACTGGGAAAAAAAAAAGTTACAATAAAAGACATGGGAATATGGACTGAAGATTAGGTAAGTGTCTCATTTTGAATCATTGTCCTATGTTTATGTAAGAGAATATCCTGTTCGTAGAATACACATTGAAGGATTCAGGAGGAAGGGAGCATTATACGTGCATTTTACTCTTAAACACTTCATAACATAAACACACACGGCAAAGTGTTAACAATAGCTGAATCAAGGTAAAGGACACGTCTCAGTTCTTTGTACTATTCTTGCTACTTTCCTGTAAGTTTGAAATTATTTCGAAGTAAAAAGTTTTTTTTTTAATTTAATTAATTAATTTATTTATTTATGGCTGCATTGGGTCTTCGTTTCTGTGCGAGGGCTTTCTCTAGTTCCGGCGAGCGGGGGCCACTCTTCATCGCGGATGCGCGGGCCTCTCACTATCGCGGCCTCTCTTGTTGCGGAGCACAGGCTCCAGACGCGCAGGCTCAGTAGTTGTGGCTCACGGGCCCAGTTGCTCCGCGGCATGTGGGATCTTCCCAGACCAGGGCTTGAACCCGTGTCCCCTGCATTGGCAGGCGGACTCTCAACCACTGCGCCACCAGGGAAGCCCAGTAAAAAGTTTTTTAAGTCCTTTTAAGGACATTGCTTCCAAACATTATTTTCCAATTTAACATATTTTGTTGCTATATTTTACAATTCTTTCATCTGGGGTCTCATCAACCACTAAAATTCCCCATCACGGGCTTCCCTGGTGGCGCAGTGGTTGAGAATCTGCCTGCCAATGCAGGGGACACGGGTTCGAGCCCTGGTCTGGGAAGATCCCACATGCCGTGGAGCAACTGGGCCCGTGAGCCACAACTACTGAGCCTGTGCGTCTGGAGCTTGTGCTCCGCAACAAGAGAGGCCGCGACAGTGAGAGGCCCGCGCACCGCGATGAAGAGTGGCCCCCACTTGCCGCAATTAGAGAAAGCCCTCGCACAGAAACGAAGACCCAACGCAGCCATAAATAAATAAAATTAAATTAAAAATTTAAAAAAATAGTAATAATAATAATATTTTAAAAAAAAATTCCCCATCACCCGGAAAGCAGTAAGTTTTGTAATTGCCGTGCATGTGTATTTATCGTTTGCAGGATAATTCGATATTCAAAATGATGACTAAAATGGAAATTGCAGTTTAAATTGTCCAACAACATAAAATTAAGTTCATAGTCAACTTAATTATAGATGCTTTAAATTGATTTTCAAAATTGCTTAAGAAATAAGGCAGTTTGAGAGATTGGGCCTAGAGCAACGGCACCACATTTATTGAACACCTATTATTTACCAAGCCCCATGCCAAATCCAAGCGAAGTACAGTGAACCAAATGCACCAAGTCCTGCCCTCATGGACATCACTGGGGTGGGGGGCATGCGGGGGAGGGAAGCAAAGAAGCAAATGGGCAATTTCTTTTTTTTTTTCTTTCAACATCTTATTGGAGCATAATTGCTTTACAATGGTGTGTTAGTTTCTGCTGTATCACAAAGTGAATCAGCTATACATATACATATATCCCCATATCTCCTCCCTCTTGCGTTTCCACCCTCCCTATCCCACCCCTCTAGGGGGACACAAAGCACCGAACTGATCTCTCTGTGCTATGTGGCTGCTTCCCACTAGCTATCTATTTTACATTTGGTAGTGTCCCCCTCCCCGTGTCCTCAAGTCCATTCTCTACGTCTGCGTCTTTATTACTGTCCTGCCCCTAGGTTCATCAGAACCTTTTTTTTTTTTTTTTAGATTCCATATATATGTGTTAGCATACGGTATTTGTTTTTCTCTTTCTGACTTACTTCACTCTGTATGACAGACTCTAGGTCCATCCACCTCACTACAAATAACTCAATTTCGTTTCTTTTTATGGCTGAGTAATATTCCATTGTATGTATGTGCCAATGGGCAATTTCAACTCAGTCTGAAAGGTGTCATTAATGGGGTAAGCAGAGTCATGATCAAAATATTCAACATGGCATGGCCACTATCCAGTCAGAATGGACAGTGGTGCAGGGTGCCCCCAGCTGCCCCTGCTATTCCAGGTGCTAATCCTTTAGTTATGAGGGCAGGGTATCCATAAGGCTCTTGTCTATTTAGTGACATTTTAGCAAACCCAAGAGGTGGACACAACAGCTGGCCACCAGGCTGGGGTAGACACGGGGGCACTTGGGGCTGAGAGGAGGGGCACCTAGCTCAGAGTAGGGGATGGTTCTTAGAGATGAGGATGAAGATCTAAAGGACATAGGGTTTCTTTTGCAGGCGATGAAAACGTTCTGGAATTAGACAGTAATGATGGTTGCACAACCTTTGGAATATACTAAAGGCCACTGAGTTGTAGCCTTTAAAGGGGTGAATGCTATGGTATATGTATTATTATATCTCAATTAAGAATATATGAATTTTTAGGGCTTCCCTGGTGGCGCAGTGGTTGAGAATCTGCCTGCCGATGCAGGGGACACGGGTTCGAGCCCTGGTCTGGGAAGATCCCACATGCCGCGGAGCAACTAAGCCCGTGTGCCACAACTACTGAGCCTGCGCGTCTGGAGCCTGTGCTCTGCAACGAGAGGCCACGATAGTGAGAGGCCCGCGCACCGCGATGAAGAGTGGCCCCCACTCGCCGCAACTAGAGAAAGCCCTCGCACAGAAACGAAGACCCAACACAGCCAGAAATAAATAAATTAATTTAAAAAAAAAAAAGCTAGAAACAAACAACAAAAACAAATAAATCAATAAAAAAATTTAAAAAAAAAAAGAATAAATGAATTTTTAAAAAATATTTTAAGATCAGGGTTAAATTAGGAGTTTGGGATCAACATATACACACTACTATATATAAAATAGATAACTAATAAGAATCTACTGTATAGCACAGGGAACTATACTCAGTATTTTGTAATAACCTATAAGGGAAAAAACTCTGAAAAAGAATATACATATATATATACACACACACATATATACACACACACATATATATAGTATAACTGAATCACTTTGCTATACACCTGAAACTAATACAATGTTGTAAACCAACTATACTTCAATAAAAATTTTTTTTTAATTTTTAAAAAAGATAATAGGGATTTGGACACACACAAAAAAATATTTTAAGATCTAAAGGACAAATTTAGGCAGCAGAGAGTGAAGCATATATAAGGCCAGGGGATGAGCCTTATATATGGAACACGGGGGCTCAGGGTAAGTGGGCTAGGATGGCCATGTACAGCCTGACCCCGGAGGCCGGGCTACTGCAAACAGGACCCTCAATCAGCTTCAAGAGGTTTGTGGAGAAAACTACAGCATTAGAAATCCAACTCAAAGCTTCTTGTACCTCTGGAAAGTGTAGTAGAAATGCTATTGTTGGAGTAATGTTTCTTCCCCATTGTCCTTGAGGGGTGGCGATGAGGGTGCTGCAAAATCAGGTACTTAGAGGGCTGAGCTGGGGTAGGAAATAAGTCAGCTCGTTGGGTGATAGCTGGGGCTCACCCTGAAGGGACAGGTCCACCCTTCCAAATCTAACAGCCATTCACAAGAAGTCAGCAATTCAGAGTAAAATTTAAAAAAAAAAAAGATTTAATTGCATATTACTAAGAAGCCACCCTGAAAAAGCTGCATACTGTATGATTCCAACTATATGCCATTCTAGAAAAGGCAAAACTATGGCGGCAGTAAAAAGATCAGGGATTAGGGTGGAGGGAGGGAGTGAACAGGTTTTTGGGGGGCAGTGAAACTATTCTGTATGATACTGTGATGGTGGATACATGTCATTATGTTTGTCCAAACCTATAGAAGGTACAACACCAAGAGTGAACCCTAATGTAAACTATGGACTTTGGGTGATGATGACGTGTCAATATAGGTTCATCAATTGTAGCAAATTTTTCCTCTGGCAGGGGATGTTGATAATGAGGGAGGCTATTTGTGGGAGCGGGGCAGGGGGGTATATGAGAAATCTCTATACATTCCCCTTAATTTTGCTGTGAACTTAAAACTGTTCCAAAAAAATAAGTTCTAAAGTATTTTTAAAAGTACTTTAAAATATTTAAATATTTTAATTTAATATGTTAAATATTTAAATGTAATATTTAAAAATAATACAGCAAAAAATGTATCGAGGTGAAATTCACATCGCATAAAATTAACCATTTTAAAGTGAAGAATTCAGTGGCATTTAGTACTTCACACTGTCGTTCCCAAACATTTCCATCATTCCAAAGTAAAACCCCATACCAATTGGGCAGTTTCTCCCCATTTTTTCCTCTCCACAGCCCCTGGCAACCACCAATCTGCCTTCTGTCTCTGTGGCTCATCTACTCTGAGCAAGTCACATTGCTAATGTGATCTGTTCCAATTTTTAAATATAAATTCACATTCATTTAAAATACCTCCCTGGCCCAAGAGAGTATGTCTGAGGCTTGGAGTCAGTCGGCTGACTGTCCCTTTGCACTTTCTATTCTAAAGTATTTTACGATCGGGGGGGGGGGGGGGGGGAAGATACATCTGTACTGTAATGCCAGAAAAACATAAGGATCCATTAACACGATCTCTGGCTGCTTCTGAGTCATTCTGGAAGCCTCATTACTCCTGTAATGAGTGAGGAGTGAGTCACTGGCCGTGGAACACCCAAGGCTGAGCCCCTGTGTGAAGAGAATTTCCTTAGGGCTGGAGTAGGGCCAGCCCCAGGCCTTTCTCCTTGGATTCCAACCCGAATTTATCGAGCTGGTCTTTACTGAGGAAACATCATCGGCATCACTTGCCAGAATATATAGCTGAGCCTTGTATCAACACCAAACCCCACTCCAATGAAGGTGAACACACACACACACACACACACACACACACACACACTCCCTACTTAATCCAGAAATAGACAACCTAGAAAAATATGCCAAGTGACTCGGAGCAGAGCAGAATCACGCTGCAGGAGCCTTTCACACCCATCTCAACACCTACTGAGTCAAATCTTCAGGAATGGAGACCCTGAAGTTTTGGCCCTTTGTTTGCTGAGTTCCTCAGGGATGCTGATGAAGTTGAGATCTCCTGGGAATGCACGTCCCACAACCTGCATTTGGAACCCACTGCCTTCAACCATCTCCGTCCGATCTCAGAAGTCCCAGCAGCTGGCAGAATTTGGACAAAGACCAGTTTGAGCCAAGTTCCCACGTGTGTCCCTGGAGTGCAGCCAGTCCGGGCCACCAGCATCTTTCACCGACCCCTCCACCAGCCCGTAACAGATGTCCCTGCTGCTGTTCTTCCCCTACAGGCCACCTGGCAGTCGCGGGCAGTTTTCTCAAGTGTCAATCAGATCATACCTCTCCCCTGCTCAAACCTCTCCAAAGACTGCCCATCAAAGCAGACAAAATTCCAAATTCCCATCAGAATTTTCAAAGTCCCCACATCCTTTCCCTAACAAATCTCCAAAGGTCTCCTCCTCCTACTATCCCACTTTCTACACCCTAGCCCGGTTCCAACAATCCCTAGTATATACTCCCACCTCAGGGCCTTTGCACTTGCTGTTTCCTCTGCCAGAAGTCTCTTCCTGTGCATCTTCCCATGCCTGGCTCCTCCTTCATATTTGGGTCTCGGACCGAATAATGCATCTCCTCAGGCCTCCTCTGACCCCCCTGGAACGTAAAGGGGCCCCCAGCCCTGGCCCCCTTTTTCATGGCACTTACCACTCTCCGATGTCACTTTGTTTAGATATTTGCTTATGTGTTCACTGTCTCTCCATGACAGGAGAAAGTCAGCTCCATGAAGGCAAGGACCAGGCCTGTCTGGTTTTCCCTGTGGCCCTTAGAACAGTGTTTGGCACGCAAAGGTCCTTGAAAGGTTCTGTTGACTTAATGCATAAATGAATGAGTGAAAGAATAAATCAGTGCTTCTCAAATGGAAGTGATTCGGGGTCCCCCACCAGCAATGTCTGGAAACATTTTTGGTTGTCACAACTTGGGGAGGGGTTGCTCCTGGCATCTAGTGGGTGGAGGCCAGGGATGCAGCTAAACATCCTACAGTGCACAGGACGGGCCCCCACAGCAAAGGATGTCCAGCCCCAAATGTCAATAGCGTCAACCCTGGAATAAATGAGTGAGTGAGTTAAACACTCCAGGTCCACACGGTCCAGCTGTTCTCCAATACTGAACATCAAGGAACCAACTTCTGACCAAAGTCTTCTTCTGGTCCCAAATGCCTTCCCCAATTGTGTGGGTCATAGTTTAGAAGAAATCTCCCTTTGGTGAATTTATTGTTGGCACTGCTTATGCAATCAATTTCATGTTAACAAGAAATATAAATAACGGGAAGTAAAGCAGCTGGAGATGTAAGGGGTTAATTTCAAAACATGTAATCCCTCGCCCTAATCAAAGAGAACTGAAATCTGTCTAGTTCCTTGATTCTGCGGGTTATTTTCCTTGGTAATCATGAACCTTCCTTAAATTTAAACCATCAGCCATTGGTGAGACCTGCTTATGCGTCATTATTTCTATATTTTAAAAATAGATTTTAGAGTGGGAAGAGGGGCAGCGTGACTTGTTGCCCAAAGTCACCGGGGACAGGGGTCTGGGCGAGGGGTCCAGAGGCAATCAGACTTATCAAGGCAATCAGACTTCCTAACAACAAAGTAAAACCAAAATTATTCTTATCTGTGTGTTGTAGCACAATGCGTGTGTGTGTGTGTGTGTGTGTGTGTGTAGCAATTAGAGGTGTGCCTGTGTTGATTTCTGGGAATAATGGACGGCCACCAAGGTGCATCTGTACCATCACCTGCCCCCCTCCTTCCTTGGCCCCCGCCCCAGCAGCTTCTCTTGGGTCAATGTCAAACACAGAGGTCTCAGACCTCTGAGTTCCCTCAAGTGCAAATTTAATTTCTCCAAATCCAGACCCCAGAGAGAGCAAGAGAATACTCTAAATCAGGGTTCTCAACCAGGGGCAATTTTGCCCCTAGGGGACTTCCCTTGGCAATGTCTGGAGTCTTCTTTGGTTGTCACGACTGTAGAAGGCAGTGTTACTGGCATCTAGTAGGTGAAGTCCAGGGATGCCGCTAAAGTCCTACAATACACAGGACAGCCTCCACAAAGAATTACCCAGCGCCAAGTATCACAGTGTCGAGGGTTCAGAAAGCCTGATCTAAAGAGTGGGCAATTCCACATTCTCACGTACACAAGGAAAATATAAAGTACTCCCCAGAGGAAGCACAAGATGGAAGGCCTGAGAATGCCGTTCCCAGGGCAGAGCCTGTCCCCGAGCGTCCCTCCCTGCGTGAGCATCTGTGCCCCTAAGCACAGCATAACCTGAGATGCAACTCCAGAGCCGGATCTAAGGGTTCAAATCCCCACCCCACAATTTCACAGCTGTGTGACGTCGGGCCAATCCCTCAACTCTTTCCCTCAATTTCTTTCATCTTGAAATTGATAAAAATCATAGTATCGACTTCATAGGTTTGTAATACAGCTTAAATGAATTTTATGAGTAAAATACTGAGAACAGTGCCTGCGTATAGTAAGTGCTAGGTAAGTAAGTGTTTGCTATTGTTTTTCATTCAATCTAACTTCCCCTAAAAAGCAGCCAACAATTTCATCTGCAGCTCGTTCTGAGGAACAGCTTTGGTATCCAACATGGGAAGATGAATGGACGGTAGGAGACTTCCTGAAAGACAAAATGTTATTCTACTCGACAGGCTAGATGGGGATTTGCAGGGGCAGTTTTGATTTTATGTGATTTCTGCCTTGGGTCCTGGCCCCACTAACATGTGACTCCCAGTGGCACCTGACACCAAAGAGTGAGATTCCCCTCAATTTAATGCCCACTGTGCTGAATGAGGACCAACCACAGAACACTGACCAAACCCTGCCAATAAACCAGCCCTGACAACTGAGACCAAAATCAGATCCAATAACTCTGCCTGGGGCAAGAGGACATCATCCTACTTTGGGTGGGAATCCATTGGAAACCACGACTTTTGGGTCCAAATGAATTTTGTGAAGACAGTGCCTTGAAAGCATAAACCAATCTTTCCACATGAGGGACAGTCTCCAGCTCCAGGGACAACCCCAGTGTGATGTCCTGTTGCAACTGAGGACATGCCTCTGCCCCAGCCCTGCCCACAGAGTCAAGACACTGAAGTACAGTTATGATAGCAAGTACCATTTATGAAGGACATACAAGGTGTCAGGGGTCCCGCTGGATTTGTTGCATACATTCGTCACCCAATTGAGTCCTCTTTACACAACCCTATGATGGAGCTAACATCATTCACATTTTACAGATGAGAAAATGGGGGATCCGGAGGTGCCCTGATTTGTTCAAGGTCACTGTGAGTGAAGGGTTAACATCAGGACCACCTGCCTGGGAATGATCTGGGTCTCCCATGGCAGTGTCCTATGTGCTTGCTCGTGGCGTGGAACTGCCCCTGGGCTGGAGGATCTGTGAGCTGGCAAGCAGGCCTTGGACCTTGGTGAACAGAATCCTAGAAAAGGTTGGCAGGAAACAGAACTGAAGCTGTTATGCCTCAAGGTGACCCACAGTGTCTGGCTCTTGTCGCTGCTAGCCCAGCAGAGCCCCCGTAGCGACAGAGCAGAAGCAGCTGAGTCCCCCGATGAGATGAAGACGCTGTGTCTCTGCCTCGTATCCTTCTCGAGAGCCAAGTAAACAGGTGTATATGAAAGCCTGTCTGTGTCTGGAGAGGCTGTCTGCCAATCTAACCCACAGCCGCAGTTAGTTGGCTGGGGAATGGCGGAACCAAGATCCAAAGCTGGGTCTGTCTGACCTCGAGTCCAGGCTTCTCCTGCTCCCCAAGGCAGCTGGAAGCCCAGAGTACTCACTAAAAGTTGGTCTGTAACACAGCATGGCTAAAACACAGAGTTACCATTTGGCCAAGCAGTTTTGCTTCTAGGTTGATGCCCAAGAGAACTGAAAACATATGTTCATACATAAACTTGTACATGGATGTTCACAGCAGCGTTATTCACAGGAACCAAAAAGCAGAAACAACTCAAATGCCCATCAACTTACGAAGGATAAGAAAAATGTACTCTATCCATACAATGAAATATTATTCAGCAGTAAAAAGTAATGAAGTTCACGCCAACACGTGGGTGAGCCTTGCAAACATTTTGCTCAGTGAAAAAAGCCAGATACAAGGCCACATACTGTATGATCCCATTTACATGAAATGTCCAGAATAGGCCAATTCAAAGGGACAGAAAGTAGATTAGTGGTTTCCAGGGGCTGGGGGAGGGGAGAAATGGGAAATGACAGCTTAATGGGTAAAGGGCTTCCATCTGGGGTGATCAAAAATTCTGGAACTTGGGCTTCCCTGGTGGTGCAGTGGTTGAGAATCTGCCTGCCAATGCAGGGGACACGGGTTCGAGCCCTGGGCTGGGAAGATCCCACATGCCGCGGAGCAACTAGGCCCGTGAGCCACAGCTGCTGAGCCTGCGCGTCTGGAGCCCGTGCTCCGCAACGAGAGAGGCCGCGACAGTGAAAGGCCCGCGCACCGCAATGAAGAGTGGCCCCCCCCACTTGCCACAACTAGAGAAAGCTCTCACACAGAAACGAAGACCCAACACAGCTAAAAATAAATAAATAAATAATTTAAAAAAAAAAAATTCTGGAACTATATAGTGATGATGATTGCACAACCTTGTGAATAGACTAAAAACCACACTGAATTGTATATTTTAAAGTGTGAATTTATGATATGTGAATTATATTTCAGTAAAAACATACACTCACACATACAATATGACACCAAAAGCAGAGACAACAAAAGTAAAAATAGATAAATGGAACTATATAAAATTTAAAAACTTTTGTGCATCAGAGGACACCATCAACAGAGTGGAAAGGCAACCCATGAAATGGGAGAAAATACTTGCAAATCATACATTTCATAAGGGCTTAATATCCAGAAAATATAAAGAACTCCTACAACTGAACAACAACAAAAAATCCAATAACCTGATTAAAAACTAGGCAAAGGACTTTGGATAGACATTTCTCCTAAGATGATACACAAATGGCAAACATGCATATGAAGAGATGCTCAACATCACTAATCACTCGGGAAATGCAATCAAATCCACAATGAGATACCACCTCACATCCATCAAGATGGATACTCTGAAAAAACAGAAAGTAACAATTGTTGGTGAGGATGTAGAGAAATTGGAACCCTGTGCATTGTTTTTGGGATTGTAAAATGGTTCAATTGTTATGGAAAATAGCATGAAAGTTCCTCAAAAAATTAAAACTAGGGACTTCCCTGGTGGTCAAAGACTCTGCGCTCCCACTGCAGGGGGTGTGGGTTCAATCCCTGGTCAGGGAACTAGGATCCCACATGCCGTGTGGTGCAGCCAAAAAGGAAAAAAAAAAGGAAAAAAAAAATTAAAACTAGAATTATCATATGACCCAACAGTTCCACTTCTGGGTATACATGAAGAATTGAAAGCAGGGTCTTGAAGAGATAATTGCATATCTATGTTCATTTCAGTACTATTCGCAAGGGCTAAAACGTGGAAGCAACCCAAGTGTCCACTAACAGACGAATCGATGAACAAAGTGTGGTCTATACACACAATGGAATATTTTTCAGTCTTTAAAAGGAAGAAAATTCTGATACGTGATACAACATGATGAACCTTGAGAACATTATGTTAAGTGAAAAAAGCCAGTCACAAAAAGACATATTCTCTATGATTCCATTTACGTGAAGTATCTAAAGTTGTCAAGTTTAGAGAGACAGAAAGAAGAATGATGGTTGCCAGGGGCTGAGGGGAGGGGGGATAGAGAGGTGGTGTTTCATGGGGACAGACGTTCAGATTTGCAAGATGAAAAAGTTCTGGAGATCTGTTTTACAACAACATGAATATATTTAACACTACTGAACACTTAAAAAAAGGGTTAAAATGATAAATTTTATGTCGTGGGGAGTTTTTTTCCACAATAAGAAAAGGTAAAAAAGGAAAAAAAAGTAGCGCACTGGAAAAACACACACAGCATACCTAACATTTCCTCTACCTGTTGTGGAGTCACATCCTTCACTGATTCTGCAAGGTGCTCTCCCCACCACACTGCACTTCACTGACCTGGAACCAGGGACAGGAAGGGAAGGGACCAGGTGTCTGTCCCCAGGGCTTAGCTAGCACCTCTACACAGATGCTGGGTAAATACGTACTGAACAAATTGTATAGCCACCACGTGGTGAGGTCAGGATGGTACAAGTACCCCCATTTTACAGATGGGTCAAGGCTCAACAAGGCAAGGTGAACACTGTCCAAAATCACAAAGTCAGCAAGTGGTAAAGGAAGAAGTGGCCCTGAAATCCCAGACTCCTGTTATAGGGCCCCTTCCATCACTTCACCTCCCTTCAAAGTCAACCTGGAATCCATTTCAACATGGAATTGACAAATAACAATTCTCACCTGATACTAGTGATTCTTGTTTGGATCATGGACCCATTTGACAATGTAATTAAAGTTTGAGTCCTTTTCCGAAAGCAGCACACATGTGAAACTTAGATAATAGTTTACACAGGGTTCCTGAACCCTGTGAAGCCCATATACAGACCCCAGTTAAGAACCTCCTTTCCATCCTGCTATCTGGGTGACTTCATTTATGCTCAGGATTTAGAGCCATCTCTATATTCTTCTTGAGCATCAGAATCAACTAGAGATGCCCATCCCCTATGAATCTGGTTACGTAGGTTGAGGCCTGTACCAGAAATCTGCATTAGGCACAGAGGATTCTGGGATGGTTAGCTCTCAAACACACACACAGCCATGAGCTGCTGCCTCCCAGATCTCTGCATGCAGCCCAGATGACGCCCCCAGAGCTCCCAGCCTCTCTTCCCTGCTGCCCATCACACCTGGCCATTAGAACATTCTACCACAACCCAACGAAGATGACTCTGGGCTCAACGTCTTTCCCCCAGAAGTGCTCCTTCACCTGGGTCACTAGGCCAGAGGCCTGGGCATCACCCTTGACTATTCCCATCCACACCCACATCTTGATCATCACCGAGGCTGGCTGATTCTGCCTCTTCTGTGCCTCTGGGCCCCTCCACTTCCCTCCATCACCCCTGCCCGCGCCCTGGCCCAAGCTCCCAGCTTCTGCTTCGCGATTCCTTCTTCTCTTACAATCCACCGTCTATTGTGTAATTCTGATCATGTCACTGCATTGTGCAAATTCCAACTCTAGAATTGCACTGTCCAATATGGTAGCCACATGTGGCTATTAAAATTAAATATTCAAACGTGTGTCCCTCAGTCACACTAGCCACATATCAAGTGTTCACCAGCCAGAGTGGCTGGTGGCCACCACACCAAACAGCACAGGTGTAGTACATTCCCATATGTTCTAGTGGACAGTGCAGCTCCAGAACTTCCCCTGTAAGCCCTTCCCGGTGTGGCCGCAGCCTCCGCTCAGACTACTCTCCACTAAAGCAGTCTCAGCTCGCTAAACTCATGACCTCACCTCTAAGCCTTTGCATGTGTCCCCCCACCCCCGCTTCGTTAACTCCTACCTATCCTTCAGGTCTCAGCTTAGCTGTCACTTCCTCCCCTGACCAGCATAAGTGCCCAAGCTTCTGCCAATCACAGCACTTAAAACACTGAATCATAACAGCCATGGGCATGCTTACACCCTACATCCCCACACCGACAGTTTTCAACCCGGGGCGAGTCTGCCTCCCAGGGAACATTTGGCAGTGTCTGCAGACACTACTCGTGGGATGCTACTGGGCATCTGGTCAGTAAAGGCCATGGCTTTACTGCTAAATATCCTGCAATGCACAGGACAGCCCCTGCAGCACAGAGGTATCTGGCCCCAAATGTCAGCAGTGTCGAGGGTGACCATCCCTGCTCTAGACCAGGCGACTCCACAGAGGCAGGGGGTGTGTCCTGTATACTGTATATCCCCAGCCACCAGCCCAGGTGGGCATACAGAAGGAGCTCAATAAAGACTGAACATATAATGCATTTAGATGTTCTAGAAGATTCCCCAGGATTCCAGTTGTCTTATTGTGTCTTTTCTTAAAAACAATCATTGGCCATTATGATAAGCTCAATAATTGCCCCTCAATCCAGGGTCCTAATCCCTGAAAGCTGTGAATGTTACCACATACTGCAAAAAGGGCTTTGCAGGTGTGATTAAATTAAGGTTCTTCAAATGGGGAGATTACCCTGGATTATCCAGGTGGGCTGTAAATGCAATCACAAGTAACCCTGTAAGAGGAAGGCAGAGGGAGATTTCACACAGAGGAAAAGGCGATGTGAAATGGAACAGAGAAAGACTGGAAGATGCTACACTGCTGCCCTTGAAGGGCAGAGGCCACCAGAAGCTGGAAAAGGCAAAGAACAGATTTTCCCCTAGAACCTCCAGAAGGAGTGTTGTCCTGCAGACACTTTGGTCTCAGCCCAGTAAAACTGATTTTGGACTTCTAGCCTCCAGAACTGTGAGATAATAAATCTCTGTTGTTTTAAGCCAACACTACGTCTGGCTGGCTGGAGCTGAAGCAGGGATAAGAATAAAAATTCAAGCCCTTGTCCACCTCTCCAGCCTCCTGCCAACCCCTGTCTTCTCCCCCACTACCCTCCAGACACAGTGGCTTTTCTCTGACCTTCCAAACACAGCCTGGGGCCCTTGAACCTGCTGTTCCTTCTACATGGAAGGCTTCCTGCAGTCTCCCATGCATGGCTGGCTGCCTCTCATCATTCAGGTCTCAGCCGAAACATCACCTCCTCAGAGAGGCCCTCCCTGACTGCATTAAGGCAACTGGCCTCCCCCAATTACTTTCTCTTTCGTCATCCGGTTGATTTTCTTCCCAACTCTTCTCACACTAATTATCTTGTTAATATCTTTGTTTGCCTGTTCAATGTTCGTCCCCTCCCCCGCAAGGCTGCAGGCTCCAGGAGGGCAGAACCTTGTCTGATCTGTCCAGGGTGTGTCCCTTGCCCCATGCCTGGCACACACCAGGTGCTCAATACATTCTGAATGAATGAATGTGAATGAATGAATTTGCAGCTCTGTGGGATGCTTGCCCAATGCCCAGTCCCAGCATACCTGATCTTGGCTTTCCGAAACGCCAGCTCCTCTTCGTTGCCAAAATCCAGGGACACATCCTCAGTATCGTCCACCAGGGCCTGGGGGACACCAAAGGCGGGTGAAAAACCCTTACGCGGTGCACAGGCCCTTTGACCCCAACCCTCTCTGCTGGCGGGACCCCTCCCCTTCTCCGCCTTCGGCCCATTTGGGGTCCAGAGCAGGCCCAAGCCCCGGCGCCCGCATCCCTCCTCCTCCTCCCCGCTTCTCCCAGCGCTCCCGCAGGCTCCTGGCGTCCTCGCCACCACCCTCCCATCCCCAGATCCCCGCGGCCCTACCTGCTTCATCCCTCCCAGAGCCCACCTGGAGCCCACAACCCAGCCTCCGGCTCCACCTCTCGCTGGGATGCCCGGCGGGCAGCTGCGGCTAGAGGCGCGGTGGGGTCGGAACCTGAGGCCCCCGGTTCAGCCTCCGCTCAGGTCTCCGGTGGGGGCGGGGCGCGCGGGGCCCAGAGCGCAGTCGCGGGCGGGGGAGGTGGGCTCGGCTGCCCGGGCGGGGGCGGGGCTTGGGAGGGTCCCTCGGCCCCCGGCTCGCTGGGGACAGCGCCTAGGAAAGAAAGAGCTGGCGCCCAGTGGAAGGATGGAGGGCGAAGACAGAGCGGCGGCAGGGAGGGGACGATACGGGCTCAGAGGAGGACATGGGAACCGAGGCCAGTGATCCAGGGAGGAATAGAGCGGGTGGGTCCGTGAATGAGGTGGATGGTCCGTAGGTGTCGAATGAGCGAGTGAGAGGGTGAATGAATGAATGTCAGTGTTGGGCAGCCTCTTTCAGGCTTTGGAGAAGGTCAGTGTTTCCCAAAACTCTCGGATCCCGAGAATTCCCTAGGGCCATTATTAAAAGCAGTTTCCCAGGCCCAACCCTTCAGATTCATAAGGCCTGGAGTGGATCCCGGGATTCTGCCTTTTAACGGGCGAATCTGCTGCAGCCACGGCTTGGGTACCACTGCTGCCCACAGTTGACATCTGCATGCATCGTGGCGCCAGACACATATTGTGCACAAAATAATTTTTATTAACAGTAATAGTAGTGTTTCTGGATGTAAAGGCCTTCCCAGGAAAGAAGGCTTGCCACCTGAAACTTTTTCCTGGCCCGGGACAAGGTCACTCCTCTCCTTTCTGCCCTCTCCTCCTCCTGGCCAGTTACCCAGGGACAGAGGGCCTAGAGTCTAGATGCCAAGGCCCCTAGTCCTGCCCTTTGCCCTCCTGCCACGGACAACAGGTACCTGCCCCCCATCCCTGGTGACCCAGAAAAGGACTAGTGGTCCACAAGCTCCTGACACAATTAACCCACTGCTGGTCCCCACCGGGGTGGCCGCCTGGGGTGTGCCCTGGAGGAGGGGTAGGGAGCAGAGCTGCAAGAATGTACCTAAACTCTGAGCCCTGGTCAGGCACCCCACTCAATGCCCTAACCTGAACCCATGAAGGGCCTGCCAGGTACTGTGGAGGGAAGGTATTTTCTCCTGCGAATGCCACCTTCAGGAGTCCGGGGACCTGCGAGGAGCCTGAGAGGCTGCAGCTCTGACAAGTGCTCAGGGGATGCTGATGCAGGCCTCTGGACCACCCTTTGAATCGTAAGGATCTAAACCACCAAAGCCCGGCTTTCTAGAAAAGCCTATTGGCTCTTCCAGCTCAAAGTCGGCTCCAGGCACAAAAGAGTGTCACACTGAGAGACTGGGGTGCCCTAAGCTCCCCTCCCCCTCTGGGCCCCAGCTGCCCGCGAGGGGTAATAGGGGAGGGGTGAGAAAGGGCCACAGCAGAGGGCAGGTGGAGGTGAGAAGCCGTTACAGAACATTTAGGGGTTTTTCCTCTCTGAGAATCACCAACTGTTGGTATCTGTCAAGTTGGGGCTTAGAGAGTCCCCAAGGGGGAGAGGAGGTAGGAAAGCCCCCTTGGAAGCCCCATTTGGGGACAAACTGTCATTCTCAGTCATGGGGTTGGGGGTACCTTCAGAAGAGCCTCAGCTCCCACCATGTGGAGGTCACATGCTCCTGAGCTGTCCTCAGGGGCGGGCACAGGCTGAGGGTGCAGATGTTGGGGCCCAAAGCGGGGCCTCCAGGGGAAAGCGCCCTCCCTCCCCCATACACCTGGATGACCCTCTGTGGGGTCAGCCTGTGGAATTTGAGAGTGGGCAGAGAACCCGAGGACTCTGCAGGGAATTCATCATTGGCTTTGAAACCAGCTGCAGTGGTTTCACCTGGGGCTGCTGGTTAAATGCAGATTCCAGGACCCCACTCTGGGCCTTCTGAAGCTCCAGGGCCACGCTTGGGCATCTGCTTTTAATAAGGGCCCTGGGGAATCCTTGGGTTCAGAGACTTCCAGGAAACACTGACCTTCTCCCCTCACACTGGTGCCACTGAACCTGGCCCCTGAAACCTGCCTCAAGTCACCTCTGCTCGTCTCGGCCCAGGAGGGGCTTGGGGAACAGAGCTTTGAGAAGCAGCCCCATCTCTGATCCCTGCGGTGTGGCTTCCAGCCCTGAAGCCAGAACAACCCAAGGGCAGGGTCTCCAGGCTCAGGCAGCCACTGGCCTCTAGACGGCCCTTGGAGGTCAACTCCGGAGTCAGGCAGCCCCAGCTGCGCATGTGGGTCCACCATTTCCTGGCTGGGTGGCCTTGGGCAGGGGGCTTCACCTCTCTGGTCTCGTCTCCACACCTGTAAAATGGGACTGCACCTCCCCTCACCTGGCAAGGATGATGCAAGGACTAGAGAAAACACATGTGAAAAGCTTGCCTCAGAGTAGGGGCTCAGAAACAGTGGCCCTGGTGACACTGGCTGTGGTCATCAGCAGAGGGGCTCGAGGTCCAAGGAGCCCCTGTGGGCTGGGCAGCACACAGGACCTGAGCCTCAGGCCACAGTCATTCCTTCTGCCGAGGGACAACCACCTTCATGGGGGCACAGGAGCTGCACATTCAGCTCTGTTGGCCATTTCGCATCTGCGTGTACCCGGCACTAATGACAGCTGGAATAGAGGACTGTGCATGGCTCTCTCCCCCAGACAGGACCCCAGGAGCCCTGAACCAGAAGGCAGAGACTTGGATTGGACTAACAAGGCTGAACGTGGGAGCCCGGAGCATGGCTGGGGGAGGCGGGAGGAGTCAGCCTGGCTGGACCATGCTGGCTCTCTGCACACAGACTTTCTGCTCTTTATCCTGCAGCACAAGGGCAGCTAGCACTGATGAAGTAGTAATTAGGGGGAGGGTGTGTAGGGGCTGCCCTTGGGATCCCCATCCACCTTGCCAGGGGGAGGCAGTGCATGTGGTGAGCCCTGGATTTCTACCCAGATGGACCTCAGCTGTGCCTGGGCCTCTGATTCCCCATCTGTGAAATGGGTAGAGATTCACTTCCCTGAACACTCCCGGGTCCTTCACTCACTCAGCCCTCACCTGCTCTGTGCTTGATATGCTGGTCTAGACACAGGGACACAGCACTTGGTGAGACACATAAGGTGCTTGCCCTCTTTGGGCCGACATCCCAGTTGTAGATGGATAAAAAAAAAAAGTCACAAGAGCTTTTTGAAAAGTGCATTAAGTGCCCCAAACAAAGCTGCCCTGTCCAATCTGGGAGCCAGGAGTTACTATGGAGCCGTTGAAAGGGGGCGAGACCGATGGCGGTGTTCTGTCAGCATAAAATACACACTGAGGTTTGAAGACTTAGCAGGAAAAAAGGATGTAAAATATCTTCTCATAATTTTAAAATGGCTCACGTGTTACAATGATCCTGTTTTGGCTCTATTGGGTTAAAGTACAATTAAAATCAACTTGCCTTGTTTTTACTTTTTTAAATGTGGCTACCAGCACATTTACTATGATGTGTGTGGCTCGCATTACATTTCTATTCTAGAGAGTGATTGACTGGGAATTCAAAAGGAGGACAGGGAAGCCACTCTGGACTGAGCCTCGATATTAAAAAGAATTTTTATGCCCAAATTGAAACAAATATAAAGTAAATAGCATAATAAACCCTCATGCACTTGTCCTGATTCAAAATTCCCAACTCAAACAGCCCATCTTTTTGCATTGATCCATTCCCTCTTTCCTTCTTCTGTATGATTTTGAAGCAAACCACAGCATCTTATCATTTCACTGTAATATTTTGGTACGTAGCTCTAAGAATGGACTCTTGAAAAAAACAAAGCCGTAGCAATTCCACTCCTAGGTACGTCCCCAAGAGAACTGAAAACATGTTCACAAAAAACCTTGTACAGGAATGTTCATAGCAACATAATTCATAGTAGCCCAAAGATAGAAACAGCCCAAATGCCTGTCAGCTGATGAAGGGATAAACAAAATGTACCCTATCCATACAATGAATAATCTCCACAATAAGAAGGAATGAAGTGCCCATACCTGCTACACCTGGATGAATCTTGCAAACATGCTCAGTGAAAGAAGCTGTATGCACCCATTGCCTGATTCCATTTATACGAAATGTCCAGAATTGGCAAATCCATAGAGACAGAAAGTATATGAATGGTTGCCAGGGGTTAGGGGGTGACTGCTAATTAGTACTCAATTTCTTTTGCGGGTGATGAAAGTGTTCTGGAATTAGATAGTGGTGACGATTGCACAGCTTTGGGAATATCCTAAAAATCACCACGTGTTACACTTTAAAAGGGTGAATTCTATGGTATTTGAATTATGTGTCCATTTTTAAAAGTTGCAGTCTCATCACCAGGCCTAACACAATGAATAATAACCCTAGTGTTAGAGATCTTATCCAAAATCCCGTCAGGGTTCATTTCCCAAGTGTTTCATAAATATTTTTATATCCCAGGGTTTGTGTCAGTCACATACCAACCAGGGCCACACCCTGCAAGTGATTAACGCACAGATAAATCTCGCAAAACCAGAAGGTTCCTCTCCCTAGCTCTTCTCTTGCAATGTGTCTGTGAAGGACCCAGACCGTTTGTCTTCTGCATCTTCCCACAGTCTGTGTTCTATTGCCTCCCTGGGGAGGGGAACCCCACATTCTCAGCCTGTTAAATAGGGCACTCCACCCCAGCCCACCCCTATGGCAGCTGACTTGACAAAGAAATACCGCTGCAAGGTAGGGGCTGGGTGCCAGGTAAATAGCAAGGGCTAGGCCTTGCCTGCAAACTGCTACAGGAATATTGTCGGAGAGACCAGGACTTCCCCAACGAACAGGACTTTTCCTAGGTCTTCTTATCTTTCCACTTAGCACAGATTTCACAGGGCACTCCACCCCTCCCACGTCTGCTGCCAGAGCTGTATCCTGCCCTGTGCAGAGGTGGGAGCAGGAAACCTGGGTCTCCATCCTCAGCTGAGAGGCTTCCACCTTCCCCCCTCCCATCAGATAGACCCCAAACTCCCACCCTGGCTCATAAGGCTTTGCAGGGCCGAACCAGCTACCCTCTGCCAGCTGGCTCAGAGACACTCTGCTACTGTACGCCGGCCAGATCCCACCGGTCATCAGAACACCCACATGGGTCTTTCCTTCCTCGGGGCCTTCGCACGTGCTGTTTCTTCTGCATCAATGCTTCCCAGCACACACACTGATTTTTCACGGGGCTGATAACACAGAGGCTCCAAGCCACTCTTCCTGACCTCCTGCCTACTCTCCCACCCAACCACTATCTCTACGCCTTTGCTCTCTCTGTTTTGAGTTCTTGAGAGACCTTTCATGTCCCTCCTAACTCTTTCCTTTTGCTTGCTGTGTTTGGTCATTCGTATTCTCTCTGAACTAGAATTTAGCTCCGTGAGGGTAGGGCCCTGTGTCTAGATTTGAGCACAGAGGAGATGGATGAGCAGGTAAGTGAAGGACCCAGGAGTGTGCAGGGCAGCGACTCTCTGCCCATCTCACAGATGGGGAAATAGAGGCCCGGGCACAGCTGAGGTCCATCTGGATAGAAATCGAGGGCTCACCCTGTGCACCACCTGCCCTTGGGAAGGTGGATGGGTGCTCCACGGGCAGCCCACAGGAGGGACCCACTTTCCCCCCTCGGCCATCTGTTCTGCCTTCCTGGACACCTGCTGTGGCTGCCAGCGTGGAGAAGGACAGGGCCCAGTTCAGGGGGGAGGAGCCCTGTGAAGTGAGCGCAGCTTCTGCAGGGAAGCAGGAAGGTGAGGGGCACAGGGGCAGCTGGGCAGCCTTGTGGGCCTGGATGCACCCTGGCCTGGAGTCATAGGTTTGCCAGATGCAATAGAGGACAAAGTTGAGATGAACGACTGATAATGTTTTAGTATAACTATCTCCCAAATAGTGCATGGGACGTACTTATACTAAAAAGTGGTTTACGTCAAGTTCACTTTCACCGGGCTCCCTTATTTTTACTCGCTAGATCTGGCAACCCGACTTGGGGGGAATGCAGGACCACTGCCAGGTGCCAGGCAGGCAGACCTTAGGCACCAGCGGGAATGCCAGGCTGAGGGTGAGAAGCGGCTGCTGGCCCGGGAATGACAGGCCTGGGGGCTGTTGCTTCCCCCCCGCCTGATGGGGGATCAGGGGCAGCTCAGGGCCTTTCCCAGGCCCAGGTCTGATCACACATACACCCTACCCCTACTCACTACTTACCCCTCGGTGCCAGCCGCCCTCGACCGTCAGGATGAAGAGCAGAGAGTCTGCATGGCTTAGAGCCCGGCATGGTCTGCAAGTTACTTATCCGCTGCGTGACTCTGTTTCCCCAGTGGCAGTGCCCTCATGATATGGGCCCCTCCCTGGTAGGGTGGTGTGAGGATTGACAGATTGATCCGGGTTGAGTGCCTGGCACAGAGGAGCTGGACGGTCACCATCCTTCCTGCAGCTGCCAATCTGCATCCCCTCATGTGGCCCCCG
This sequence comes from Balaenoptera ricei, assembly GCF_028023285.1. NCBI lineage: Eukaryota > Metazoa > Chordata > Mammalia > Artiodactyla > Balaenopteridae > Balaenoptera > Balaenoptera ricei. The sequence continues at coordinate 59,501,013 of NC_082653.1, forward strand.
CTGGCCACCCATTTTTGCTGAGGCCTCCTTCCCTGAAGCCCTGTGATGCTGCCTCTGTGTGCCGGAAGCTTGCTCCTTGCTCTGGTCTGCCCCTCCCTGGGGGGCGGGGTGTGGGGAGCTGGCCTAGCGAAGCCACACGCTCTGACCCCAGTGCAAACACAGGCCCACACAAAGACGCAGATGCACACTAATATCTAGACTCAGGAGCACGCAGCCGTATGTGTAGACACGTGTCTGTGGACAGTGCCAACCCCACACTCACAGGCCCCTCCACACAGGCGTGTGTGCACACAGGCGTGCGTGTGTGTGGATGTAGACGCACATTTCCACCGATGAAGGCCAGTCACCTGCGTCATTTGTGAAGTGCATAGACTGTGAAAACACCCCCTCCCCAGGGAAGCCACCTTCCTCAGGGATGGGGCTGAGGAGGGACTCCACTCCGCCCCCCAACTCAGGGATCCCTGACCCTGCGTGGAGTGACAGATCAAAGACACCCTCCAGCAAGCGTAGTGAAGAGACCATCAGGATGAAGTAGTGATTCTGATAGGGGTTCTAAGCGTCCCTCGGAAGGAAGTTTTTCTCTAAAAAAAAAAGGCCGGCTGGCCACTCCCCCGAGAAGGGGAATTCCAGACCAGGGGCCAAAAGGGACAGCCAAGCTTTGATGTGTCCGACCTGGCCTCCCAAGTCATCTGACATCTCGCCAGGCCGTGGAGGAGTTGGCAAACAGGCAAGAGAAGGCCTCTTATCCCTCAAGGGCTGGGACAAGGGCAGAAATGTCAGGTTCATGGCAGGGCTATTTCAGGGAGAGTGGGTGGAAGTTGTTACTCATCTTGAGCTCTGGCCTCCTCTTGGAGCAGTGAGAGCTTGGCAGGTCTCTCCCACAGGCCCAGGGAAGATCATAAGGCTGGTCTCTCCCCCAGAAGCTGGAGGTCCAGTTTGGGTCCTTCCCCACTGGAGAAGATGTCCCCAGTGGGCCCTGCTTGGTGGGGACCTATTGATTTTTCCCACCTCACCCTCCACCACTCATCATGGTAACACTGGCCAGACTCTAAGATTTCCAGCAACCCCATCCCCCTTCCTGCCGCAGGGCCTTTGCACCTGCTGTTTCCCCTGCCAGGAGTGCCCTACCCCTCCAGATTTTCTTAGGACTGAAAATATGAGCTCTCTCTCCAGGAGGCCTGCCCTGAGCCCCAGCTCATGTTCCAGCCAATCTTTTTCTAGGGTCTGGGATCTAGACATGTTTTGTCCTGTTTCTGACACTTTCCATGATGTTTAATTATCTTGTTTTCTTATTAGTTAAGCAAACTTTCTCCTCCCCATCTCCCCACTAGAATATTATCTCCATAAGAGCAGGTGCCCCTTCTGTCCACCTAGCACAGTGCCGGGCACACTCTGGACATTCGACCAGTGTCTGGTGAGTAAGTGAATGAAGAGATGAATGACCCTGAGGAATGTGCCAGGCAGCGGGTCTCTGCCCATCCCTTTTTTATAGGGATACCAGTCATGCTGGATTGAAGGCCCACCCTACCCCAGTATGACCTCATCTTAAATATTTACATTGGCCATGACTTTATTTCCAAATAAGGTCACATTCTGAGGTACTGGGGGTTAGGACTTTAACATATGAATTTGGGGAGGGGGGGAAACAATGCAGCCCATAATAGAAGGTAACTGTGGCTCACTCACAATCTCCACTTGGGGGAGGGAGTGGAAGTATTTATACTCCCCCATGCATCAGCTATCGGTTCAGGGCTGCCCCCAGCAGGGACAGGTATTCCCAGGCACTTCCGACTCCGGGCACACACAGGCAAGGCAGGTTCCAGCACCATGAGGGCTGTCCTCCAGCAAAGGGGAGCAGGCGGTGCTGCTGGGAGTAAAAGCTCGAAGGAGGCTGGTGGGCATGAGGGTGGGAAGGGGATCTGAGGGACGTGGGCACCTGCCGTGCCCACCATCTGTTGGATGCACTGAAAGCAGAACCTTCAGCCCACATCTGCCACCCACCTGCTTGGGGTAGGTTGGCACCTCCATGCCTTCCTATATCTACATACAGTCCACATTTAGCTGGACCGGAGCTGCTGGGGCAGGTGTGGACCACATGCACCAACCCCCAATCCATGGGTACCCTGACCCCACTGGCACTTAAGGATTGTCGGCAGGTGGAAGTGTGCAGAGCCCTCATACCTGCCAGCCTCACCTACAGAGGGGCTGAGGAGCCCTGGGAGAGATGGGACCCCCAGCTCTGAAACCACAGCTCATGAAATGCAGCATCTGTAGGCAGGAAGGGGTGCCAGAAATGAGGATAACAGTGAGGAAACGGGGGTCCTAGGGTGGTGAATTTTACTCAGCACTGCAGGCAGGGGTCAGAGAGGAGTGGTGCTCCAGGCGCACGTGAAAAGGTGACAAGATTTGCCCCCACTTCAGCCACCTGGGCACTGAAGTGCTTGTGTGCAGTGTGCCTGGGGGTCCAGGCAGTTTGCTGTGGATCACCTGCTGGGAGCATAACGCAAAGAAGGAGGCAGCAGTGCTGTCTGGGAGATGCGCACAGACATCGTGCCCAGCGGGGATCTGGTACCCTGGTGGCATATGGCAGCCTTGACCTGCGAGAACATCAAGGTTTGAGCTAGAAGTCCCAGCTTGGCCAGCAGCACCAGCAGGGATATCTGTGCCCTGTCCAGCTCCATGGATTCATGGTGGCAGCGGTGAACTGGCCTGGACCCCACCCTCTGTACCCCTGACTCTAAACCCACTAGCAGCTGAGGGTGGTCGAGGCCAGCAGATGTGGGAGAACGAACTGAAGCTGGACGTGCCAGTGGCATCAGTGCTTGTGGAACAAACCTCATGGCCATACACCAGTGCAAGTCAGAGCTGACACCCCTGGAGTCTGACAGTCTGGTTCCAATCCCAGCTCTGCCACAACTTAGCCCGAGCTAGGCTGCTCTAACAAATAGACCTTACATTTTCCGAGCCTTAACATAATAGAAATTGGTCTCCTGCTCACTTAATGGCCCTGAGTGGTTGCTCAGGCTGGCAGGGCAGTTCTCCACTTGGAAGAATCCAGGCTCTTTCTATCCCATGGCTGCTATGCCCTAGGACCTTGTTGTCTTCCATACCCAGAAAGTGGAAGGAGAAAAGAGGACATGGGGGAGGGAGGTAGATTCGCTCTCTTAAAGGACCCAGAAGAGGCAGAGATGCCACTGGAGTGAACTTGGTCACATGACCACACCTAAATGCAAGGGAGGCTGGGAAATGTGGTCCAGTTGTGTGCTTGACTACAATCCTACTTTTATAGAGGATGGAGAAGACAGCTTTCAATGGATATCTATAGCATCTTCCCTGAGGTGAGTTAATGTCTCTGGGGTCCCATCTTCTTGACTGTAAAGTGGGAATGACAGTCCTTCCTCACGTAAAGTGCTTAGCACGGTGCCTGGCGCATGGTAAATCCTTGATAAATGGGCATCCAGCATTACCAGATACCTGTAGCCACCCTTGGGGTTCTTGGATATATTTGGGGAAGAGAACCATGGGCAAGACTGGACCTCCTGCTAGGCAGGAGGGGTCAGGCATATTGAGATTTGGGGCATTAACTAAAACACGACCAACAACATTTGGACTCCATCCGGGGAAACCCAAGCGTCTACAGTTACACAGCTTTCTCAGAATTCAGTTCAACACTCTCCACATTCAGATGTGAACATTGAGTAAGCGCCATGTTGCCAGTTCCAGAGAATAATCAGCCTTAGCTCCTGCCTTCCAGAGCCCTGAACGAGGTGACCAGCCAACCCCAGGGTTGACTGGACGTGGCCAGGTTACCTCGAAGACTAAGTCTTCATTTCTCAGACTCACTTGGTCTTTGTGCCTCCAGGACACAGCATTCTTAATTCATAACGTTAACTCAGTTCGCTTTTGGAAAAACCCAGCCACCCAGCAGAGACCTTGAGAAAGGACCCACCCTGAACTTGACTGGTCCAGGCATGGCCACTCCTGCCTGAGGGGATGTGTCAAGACCCCTCCTTCTGCTTCCAGCACAGGCAGGAGGCCCTCACCCAGCTGTGCTCAGGGTACGAATGCTCCCGGGACCTCAGTGGAGTCACCAAACATCCCTCTGAAGCAGACGAGACCCAGCTTGTCGCCCTCACTTTTCTGATGGGAAGCTCACGCCCAGGAAAGGGAAGGTGTTGGCCTGGGGCCACGCCGCCAGGTGAGACAGAGCCGGGCCCTGCATAACTCAGTTTCTCCGCTTTGCTCTTCTTACCCCCCTTCCTGCAGCCCACCCTCTGGACTTCACTCAAGGTGAGACTGTTGCCACACAGTAACTGGATCTTGTTGGACTCCTGCTTCAGACTCTCCGAAGGCTTCCCATTGTCCGCATGAATCAGATCTCAGCTCCGGGCTGTGCGTGACGCACCCAGGAGGTCCCCACCCAGCTCCTGCCACCTCCCATCCCAGGGCGACGGCAGCCACACCGCCATCCTGGCTGTTCTCAGAGCACAGGGAGCTTGCCCCTGCCTCAGGGGGGTTTCTCTTGCTTCTCCGGTGCCTAGCATGCCCACCACATGTCCTGACATGCTTGTCACAGACTAACTCTGTCACATCCTACAGGTGGTTCCTCAAATGTCACTTCCTGGAACAGCCACAGTTGGTGACTCACCGGCATCTCATGGTTCCCATGCTTGAAAACACCTTCCATTCTTTGCTGGAGGCTTTCTCTGTCCTCCAGAAGTCGCCAGTCCCAGCGGTGGGGTGGTAAACCCTCAGGGGCTCCCCGCACCAATGACTTTCAGGAGTTGGTGTCTAAATGCCCCAGTGCCCTTGCCCCCTGGGTGGGCGGGTAGCTCTGAGGCTCCGGTTCAGAGCAGCATCCTGGAGGTCCCCAGCGGAACAGAGCCCCAGGTACCTGATGCTCAAGGCGTCTCTTCCCTGCTTCCCAGAAGTGCTTCCTGCCACCCCCTACAACCTGGCCTTGCAGTCGGCTTCTGGAATGATTCACACCAAGACACATCCTCAGAGGCCTTCCCTGCCCACCGTACCTGTAGGAGGTTGACTTGTAGCCCCAGAAAAGATACGTCCACATCCGAACCCTTAGAATCTGAGAATGTGATCTTATTTGGAAAAGGCGTATTTGCAAATGTAATTAAGGATCTAGAAATAAGGTCATCCTGGATTACCCAGGTGGGCCCTAAATCCAGGAACTGGTGTCCTTATAAGAAGAGGAGAGGACACACAGAGAGAAGAAGAAGGCTATGTGATGACACAGACACAGAGGAAAATGCCATGTGCAGTCAGAGGCAGAGAATGGAATGATGCCCCCACAAGCCAAGGAACGCCGGCGGCCCCCAGAAGTCAGGAGAGAGGCACGGGACAGATTCTCCCCTAGACCCTCCAGAGGGAACCAATTCTGCAAACACCTTGATCTCAGACTTCTGGCCTCCAGAACTGTGAGAACACATTCCTGCTGTTTTAAGCCACCCAGTTGGTGGTAATCTGTTATGGCAGCTCCAGGAAAATAAGGCAATATCTAAGTAGCTCTGCACCCCAGTTCATTCAACAGACCCCAGTTCACTCAACACATCACTCAGTTGAACATCTTCATCAGAAAGTATGCAGGTGACCTGTTTTCTGTCTGTGTCCCTCTCTAGAATGAAAGCAGGTCCTAACTGTCCTCTTTGCCCCTCCCTGTATCTCAGCCCCAGGACTGCACCTGACCCATGATACGTCCTCTGTACAGAACTGATTAATGAATGAATGAGCCAATGGACCCCTGTCTAGCGGTCCTTGTCCACTCCTCAGCTCCCACCTGATCTAGAAGACAAATATCCATCCCCAACTAACCTTGGCCTCATTCTCTCTAGGCCTGGAGCTCTCAACCTGGTGGCACATTAGAATCCCCTAGAGATTTTTTCACAAGCCCCGGCCCAGCCCCATTCCTGAGATTCTGAATGAACTGGTCCAAGGTGGGACCCAGGCAGCAGTATTTTTTTTTAAATTCTCCAGGTGATGCCAATGGGCAGCCAGGGCTGGGAAGCACTGGTTTAGATGGGGTGTAGGGGTGGGAGTGGGGAACAAGCTAGGGTCAGAGTTCTAGAGGGACCCACCTACCCAGTTTGCCTGGACTGAGGGAGTTCCAGGGATGTAGAACTTGCAGTGCTAAAGCCACAACCATCCCAGCCAATCAGGACGAGTTGGTATAAATGTTCCTCAAGCCTTGTGAACGATATTCCACCCAGCCAGCCACACCCCATCCTAGCCGCTTTTAGAGGAAGGAATCCCTACTATCTAGAGCAGAGGCCCACGGGTGCCTGCTCTAGCCACGTGGACGTCAGAAAAGAGGGACAGGGCCGCAGCTGGACAGTAGGGGGGTGGGGCAGGGACCTGGGACTCAGGTGCTGATGACGGATAGCCAGCCCCCCACCCCCCAGGCAGGCACGATTCTAACAGAAGAATTTTCTGTTAAGGATTCTAACAGAAGGATTTTCCCATGTGGTTTGTGGGCACTGCAGACTCATTGTGAGAGTCTTTTGGGGTCAGGCTTGGTTTGTTTCCTCCTCAGTGTTCCCTACTAGGGCCTGGCACATAGTAGGTGCTCAGTCAACAGAGGTTGCATGAATAAAGGCTTGTAAGAGATTGATAATCGTGTCAGCTGGGAACAACCAGGCCACTCCTGACTTCCTCCTGCCCCAGGAGAAGCCCTGCGATGGAGGATCAACGCCCCAGCTCCCTCGCCATGAGGTGGGACTTCCCTTCCTTCCTGGGATCCCTTCCCAAATGAACGATTTCCACCCACATCCTTTTCTCAGGATCCCTTTCTGAGGAGTGTACTGGCTGGGCCCCATTTTGTTTCCATTTCCTGCATTCAAGATATTCAGCCCCAGTTTGTGATCTCAGTCTTCCTGGGCCTGAGAAACCAACAGACCCCCCCCCCCCGTTTGCCCAGTGGCTGGGGTCACCTGGTAGGCACCAGTGTAGCCCTGCAGGTGTGCCTGGCTAGTGCTCATTCTGACGGTCTGGTGCCCTTTCTAATGCTGATGCCCCACTGAATGGTTAGACCAGCTTTATTGAGATGTAATTCCCATACTATACAATATATTCATTTAAAGTATACAATTCAATAGCTTTTAGTATATGAACTAGATGTCTAACCATCACTACAGTCAAGTTTAGGACATTTTCATTGGTCCAAGATACCTTGTACATCTAATACACTATTTCCCCAAACCTTCATCCTCCCCAGCCCTAGGCACCCAGTAATCTATTTTACTGTCTCTATGGATTTGCCTATTTGGACATTTCATGTAAATGGAATCATACAATATGTGGTCCTCTGTGTCTGGCTTCTTTCACTCAGTATGCTATTTTTAAGGTTCCTCCATGTTGTAGCATGTGTCAGTACTTCACTCCTGTTTAAGGCTGAATAATATTCCATTGTATGGGTAGGTCACACTTGATTTATCCATTTATCCCTGGATGGACATTTGGGTTGTTTTCACTTTTTGGCTATTCTGAATAAGCTGCTATGAACATTCCTGCATAAATCTTTGTATGGATAGATTTTTTTTCAATTCTTTTGTGCGTATACCTAGGAGTGAGATTGCTAGGTCTATATATCTTTTGAGGAACTGCAAGACTGTTCTCCAAAGCTTTATTGAATTAAAAAAAAAAATTTAATGGAAGCAGAACATAACATATATACAGACCAGTGCAAAATCATAAATGTACAACTTAATGTGTTTTCACAAACTGAGCAGTCCCGTGTCACCAGCTCCCAAAAATCAAGGAGCAGGATGTTTCCAGCCCTCCGGTCCTCTCCCAGTCCCCTCCCAGTCCCCTCCCCAAGGGCAACCATTGTTTTGTCCTGTAATAGCACAAGTTCATGTTCCTTTCTGGATTTAAAATATTCTCCACCCTGCGGAGGGTTGGCAGACCATGTTCATAACCAGGACTCCGTGTCCCCTTCCAGCATGGGGGACCCTCAACCCTCCAGGCACAGAGGAATCCTTCCCCCTCCCACCAGGTCAGAGCAATGCCTTCTCTGTTCATCAGAGTGGGAAGAGCTTGGCAAGCTTCAAGAAGGAAGCAGATTGCCTCACCTCTCAGGAACCCTTTTTTCTGTTTCCATGTCTCGCAAGAGGAGGCAGGAAGGCCCAGGAGGCTGGGTGACCTCAGGCTGGGAACATGCCAGGAGGGAAACACACTCCCAAATCTGGAGCCAGGGAGGCTGGCAATGGGGCCTATGGGCCTTCTTCATGCAGCCCCCGTGCCTCCCCAGTGACAGCCTGCTGGGAGTTTTAGGGGCTTTCCCGAAGTTATACAACCAAGAGACATTTTTCTTGAGACATTTTCTTGATCTTGGCTTGGCCTCGAGCTCCGACACTCAGCCTGAAACCGAAAGCTGGGGTTGGTCTGAGCTGTGACTTCTCTTGTCTGAGATTAGGGCTCAGGCCAGATGCAGTAACTTCAAAGTCATAACTCATGTGGCCTAAGGGCATGGATGAGCATCTTCATCTGTTTGACATCAGAAGTCCCTCAGAGAGCCCAGACGTCTTAGCCTGGCCGAGACACACAGCGGTTGGGAGGGGGATCTGGTACCCGGAGCACAGTCTCCCAGGGAGCGGGGGTGGCGGCAGGGTCTGTGCTGAAGTAACGCCATGACACGACTACTGTTAGGCTGCAATGAGAGGACCCCAGAGGTCGCAGAGTGTGCCCTTCTGTTGCCCTCTGGATGGACCCTCCTGCCTTCATCACCCGCCACGCTTGCTCTCTGCACAGGGCTCTGACCCTTAAGCAACACATAAACAGGCAAGCTCCCGAGCCCGCCAGCTTCCACTGGCCAATGGGGGCCCCCGACAGGAGGTCAGAATGTAGGGGAGACTGAGCTGCCTCCGTCAAAGATCAACAAACTTGGACACGAGTTAAAGCGGCGAGGATGGGTTTTATTCAGTGATGCTCTTGTAATAAGGAAGGGGGACCAGTGTGAATGGGACTCAACTTCCCTGAAATAAGAGGCTGGAGACTCTTAAAGGCTGGGTCTGCTGAGGGAAGGGCACTGCAGGGTGGGAAGGGGGTTTGTCCATGGGATCATGTCACCTGGCTTTGTTAACTGACTTTTGTCTGGAGGGAAAAAAACTTCTGCTACCTTTACGACAGGAGGCGGTGGTGCAGAGTGAAGTGAGGTCCTTATCCTCCCATAGGGACTAGGAGAGAAAGTGTGTTTTGTGAGGAGCAGAGCGTGTACACTTTTTGGCTTGGAAACTATACTCTGGAGGTCCAGTGGTTAAGACTCTGTGCTCCTAATGCAAGGGGCCAGGGTTCGATTCCTGGTCAGGGAACTAGATCCCATATACTGCAACTAAGCCCACGCACCACAATTAGAGAGGACCGTGCGCTGCAACAAAGACCCAGCACAGCCAAAATAAATAAATTAATTAATTAAATTAAAAAAAAAAAAAGAAACTGTACTCTTCAGTGCAAACAGATAAAAGCAGCATTTGGCAATGAAAAAGAAAAAAAAGAAAAAAATGTGAGCAGTGGTGAGGCAACCTGCCTCCTTCTTGAAGCGTGCCTAGCTCTTCTTACTCTGACGAACAGAGAAGGCGTTGCTCTAACCTGGGGAGGGGGGCCGAGGGAGGATCCCTCTGTACCTGAATGTTTGCTTTTCAAAGAGAAGGAGAAGATACCCAGGTCCTGGAGAAAATGGTTTTGGGTGGTAGATTTACATTGCAAAGGGCAGAGAAAGGATTTAGAAACATCTCTCCAGCAGTCAAGGAGATCCCAGTGACCCGCTTTAGGCCCCAGCTCTTAGGAATGGTCTCCAATGCCCTCCTCAGCATCACCTGGGAGCTTGATGGAAATGCAGAATCTCAGGCCCCACCCCAGACCCACTGAACTCAAACCAGTGATTCTTAACCACTGCACCACCAGGGAAGTCCCAAGAATTCACCTTCCAATGCAAGGGAGGCAGGTTCCATCCCTGGTTGGAGAAGGAAGAAGTAAAATTATCCCTGTTCATGGATGATATGATCTGATGTGTAGAAAACCCTAAAGAGTCCACACCAAAAAATTTGTTAGAATTAATAAATGAATTCAGCAAAGTAGCAGGTTACGAAACCAATACACAGAAGTCAGTTGCATTTCCATATGCTAACAATGAATGATCCAAAAAGGAAATTAAGAATACAATAGCATCAAAATGAATAAAATACTTAGGAATTAATTTGACCAGGGAGGTGAACGACGCGTACAATCAAAACTTCAAAACATTGCTGAAAGAAATCAGAGCGTAAATAAATGGAAATACAACCCATGTTCATAGACTGGAAGACTTAATATTGTTAAGCTGTCAATATTACCCAAATCAATCTACAGAGTCAATGCAATCCCTATCAAAATCCCAATGGCCTTTTTTGTAGAAATAGAAAAATCCATATTAAAATTCATATGGAATCTCAAGGGATCCCAAATAGCCAAGACAATCTTGAAAAAGAACAGAGCTGGAGGACTCACACTTCTTGACTCCAAAACTTCCTACAAAGCTACAGAAATCAAAAGTGTGATACTAGCATAAAGACAGATATATAGATCAATAGAAAAGAATAAAGCACCTAGAAATAAACCCTCATATATATGGTCAAATGATTTTGACAAGGGTGCCAAGATCATTTAATGGGGAAAAGACAGTCTTTTCAACAAATGGTGCTGGAAAAAGTGAATATCCACGTGCCAAAGAATGAAATTGGACCCTTACCTAACATCATATATAAAAATTAACTCAAAATGTGTCAAAGACCTGAAACAAGTTTTAACTCTCGGAAGAAAACATAGGGCAAAAGCTTCACAACCCTGCATTTGGCAATGATTTCTTGGATATGACACAAAGGCACAGGCAACAACAACCAAAAAATAGACAAAATGAACTTCATGAAAAAAGTTTAAATTGTGCATCAAAAGGCACTGTCAACAGAGTAAGAAGCAACCCACAGAATGGAAAAAAATTTGCAAATCGTGTATCTGATAAGGGATTAATATCCAGATTATTTGCAAATCATGTATCTGATAAGGGATTAATATCGAGATTATATTGAAAATTCCTAAAACTCAACAACCCAATCCAAAATGGGCAAAGAACTTAGCCATTTCTCCAAAGAGTATATGCAAATGGCCAATTAACACATGAAAAGGAACTCAACATTACTAACCATTAAGGAAGTGCAAATCAAGACTACAATGAGATATCAACTCACACCCACTGGATGGCTGCTATTTAAAAAAAAAACTGTTGCTGATGATGTGGAGAAATTAAAACCCTTATGAATTGTTGATGGGAATGTAAAATGGTACAGCCACTGTGGAAAACAGTATGGCAGTTCCTCAAAAAATTAAAAATAGAGCTACCACATGATCCAGCAATTCCACTTCTGGTTATACACCCAAAAGAACTGAAAGTAAGGTCTCAAAGACACATTTGTACACCCATATTCACAGCAGCATTATTCACAGTAGCTAAAACATGGAAGCAACCTGTGTCCATCAACGAATGAGTAAATGAGCAAAATGTGATACATGCCTACAACAGAATATTATTCAGTCTTAAAGAGGAAGGAAATTCAGACCCTTGTTACAATACGGATGAACCTTGAGGACATTATGCTAAGTGAAATAAGCCAGACACAAAGAGACAAATACTGTATGACTCCACTTATGTAAAGTACTTAGAAGAGTCAAATTCATAGAGATGGAAAGTAGAATGGTGGTTGCCAGGGGCTAGTGGTAAGTGGGGGATGGGTGGTTATTGTTTAATGTGTGTAGAGTTTTAGGTTTACAAGGTGAAAAGAGTTCTGAGATGGATGGTGGTGATGGTAGCACAAGATTATGAATGTATTTAATACCACTGAGCAGTATACTTAAAAATGGTAAAGATGGTAGGTTTTATGTTGTGTTTATTTTACCACAATAAAAAAATTGGGGCAAAAAAAGTAGCTACTTTTTTTTACTTTCCACAAGTAGCCTTTTAGTAGGTATAATTCAGACACCACCAGGAGAAAAGAGGCAACGTAAATGAGTAAAGCAGGTGGGTGTCAGGCATTAGGGAGTGGCGGAGATTGTGTCTAACTAAGAAGGACATTGTCCCTGTATTAGTTTGCTACAGCTGCCATAACAGAGTACTATAGACTGGGTGGCTTAAATAACAAAAAAATGATTTTCTCACAATTCCAGGGTTAGAAGTCTGAGATCAAGGTGTCAGCAGGTTTAGTTTCTCCTGAGTCCTCTCTCCTCGGCTTGTAGATGGCTGCCTTCTCCCTGTGTCTTCACTCTGTACATTCTTATAGGGACCCCAATCACATTGGATTAGGGCCCCACCCCAATGACCTCATGTTAACCTAATTACCTCTTTAAAGACCCCATCTCCAAATGTAGTGACATTCTGAGGTACTGAGGGTCAAGACTTCAATATATGAATTTGGGGAGGGGGCCCAATTCAGCACACAACATTCTCCATGAGAAGATTCCCTTTCACATTAAAAAAAAAAATTCATTTTGCATGCCAATCGCTTTCACCCCCTGCCTGTTTGCAGGCTTTGCTGCAGCACATTTGTTGACTGAAGAACGGTGGGCATTTCTTCCTAGACGCGAGAAACCCAGACTTTGCTGGAATTGGGGTGATCTTTGTTCCCTGCACTGTCCAGATTTGGAGAAGCAGATTCATGCATTTATTTGGAAAGGAGAACTCACCCCTGTGGTTTCTCCATCTTGGGAGGAAGTTCCATGAAAACAAAACAAAACAAAACTTGTTTCTGAAACACTTTCTCCCAAAATACGTTGGATACTTAGAATTACCACCCTCCTTCCCCGATGATGCCTGGAGGAACCCAGCCAGGCCTGGCTTGGGGACGAGGAATTTCGGGTTGAGTGAGTCTAAGGCAGCACCTCACCCTCACCCGCCTTCTCAGTGTCCCTGTAGCTGGTCATCACGCACGTTTCTTAACACCCACCCTGGATGTGGCAGCTTCAGAGAAACACTAATTGAGTGCCTGATGAATGCAGAACCTTTTGGTGGTAGGGGAGAGGAGAAATGAGAAGGTATGTGTTTTGTGAAGGGTGCGTGCTGAGCTAGTTCTAATGATGACTGTTTTACTTTTTTGCTGTGAGATCACAAGCAAGCGGCTTTGCCTCTCTGAGCCTCAGTTTTCCTGTCCTCAGAATGAGGATGAGCCTCACCCACCTTGTAGGGTTGCCAGGTGACTCAAGTGTGAAAACCTAGATGAGTGTGCTTTCAAAAGTCATGAAGGCCTGGGAAGCATGGGCTTTGTCATCACAGTTGGGGTAAACTCAAAATCAGAATGAGACGCACGCCAGTGAAATATCAGAAACGGAGTCCCTAAAAAGATGTGGTGAAGTAGAGCAGAAAGGCAAGAAGTTGGGTTTCAGTTCATTACTGTGAGCTACACAAATTGTCCACCCTTGTGCTCCTTGGGCTCCTCTTCTGTAAAATGGAGATCAAAGTATCTACCTTTCAGAGCCATTTTGAGACCATAATAATCAATACTAATCTGCACTGGACCCTTACTCTGTGCCGGGCTCAGGTGTTTCATTCACAATTCCTCATTTCAGCCCCATGACAGCTCCAAGGGGTAGGGACTAATTTCTACATCCATTTCACGGATGAAGCTCAGAGAAGTCAATTAACTTGCCCAGAGTCACACAGCTTGGGAGAGGTTTACCAGGCTCTCAAATGTGGGCTAGTCGATCTGTGAAAATGCTTATAAGATGTCAAGCTTCAAACAAAGCTACAATGTTGTCAGCGATTGCAAGGGGACAGGGAGTGGAGGTGAGGAGAATATAGAAGTGGTGAGTAGTGGGTGGGTAAAACTGAGAAGCCTTCCTGGAGGAATCAGATGTGGTCAGGTCTTGAAGAAGATTAGGGCTATTGACAAATAGAGAGACGGGTGAGGGAATTCCAGGTGGGTGGATTGAAGGGGCAAAGGCAGGGAGGGGGGAATTAGCAAGCTCTGTGCACCGGTGGGAAAGCAGATCGTCTCTGATTGGAGGGTACTGGCGAGAAGGCTGAGACGAACTGAGTGGGGTTAAAAAGGTAAATGGGAGGAAATTATAATTGTGTTATAACCACAACTGTGTTAGTATTAATTGAAGGCTTGCTCTGTACTGGGTACTCTAACACTTAGCTCTAAACTTCAGTTTTCTTATCTGAAAAGAGGTTAAATAGTTGCCTATCTCTCAGGGCTGTTATGAGGATTATATGAAAGAATAGGTGTCCAACTCTTGTAAGCCCAGAAACATACTTGCGGCTTCCTGGTCCCCAATCTTTTGGGGGTGCCCCTGAGCGCGCCCTGTGTGCACTTCATTCCTTCACGCATTCTACAAGCATTTACTGAGCACCCAGCAGGTGCCAGGCCCTGGGGATTCAACGTGGACCAGACAGAAAACCTCACTGTCCCATTCAGGTGAGAGACACATGCTATGGAGAAAAATAAAGCAGAGAAAGAGGGTAGGGAAGGAGAGAGCCATGTGGATAACTGAGAGGAAGAACATTCTAGGCAAAGAGAGCAGCAAGTGCAAAGGCTCTGGGCTGGATCAGGTGCGCCATACTTGAGGAACAGCAGGGAGGTCAACAGAGCTGGAATGGGCAGGGGGAGGCTGGGAGGAGGTGAGGTCAGAGAGGTAGAGGGGGGTTGGAATGTCAGGGTCTTACAGGCACAGGGAGGGGCCGGATTCTCCTCTGAGCAAGATGGGAGCCCACGGAGCTTCAGGCAAGCAGAGGAGTGACCTGCTTTTGTAGAAGAGCATCTAGCTGCTGGGTGGAGAATATACTGAGTGGCTAGGGGGAAAAGTAGGTGACAGGCTAGTGGCTCAGACATGGATGGTGGCAGTGGAAGTGGTAAGAAGTGGTCCAGTTCAGGGTAGTAATTCCAAAGGTAAAGCCAATAGGCTTCATTGGTGGCTTGGTTGGAGGGTGTGAGGAACCAGAAGGATGGCATCATCCTCAACAGAGATAAAGAAGGTGGTGGCTGGGTAGGTGTGAAGAAGGAAATTGTGAGTTTGTTACATTTTTTTCATCTGAAAGGGACTTTAACTTCTTTTCTAAATTGAAATAAATTGACATAATATAAAATGCAGTGATTTGCATATTCACAAAGTTGTGCAACCATCATCACTATCTAACTCGAGAAAATTTTCATCACCCCCAAAAGAAACCCCATTAGTAGTCACGCCCCATTCCTTCTCCTCCAGCCCCTGGCAACCACTTATCTGCTTTCTGTCTCTATGGATTTGCCAATCCTGGACATTTCATACAAATGGAATCATATACGTTACAACCTCTTGTGTTTGGTTTCTCTCACTCACCATGATGTCTTCAAGGTTCATCCAAGTTGCAGCATGAATACTGACGATGTACTGACTTCATTTTTTATGAATGAAAAATATTCCGTTGTGTGGATATATCACATTTTGTTTATCCACTCCTCCACTGAGGGATGTTTGGGTTGTCTCTACTTTGGGGCTATTTCAAATAATGCTGCTATGAGTATTCGTGTACAATTTTTTGTGTGGACATGTTTTTACTTCTCTTGGATATATGCCTAAGTGTGGAATTGCTGGGTCACATGATAACCCTGTGTAACTTTCTGAGGAATTGCCAAACTGTTTTCCAAAGTGGCTGCACCATTTCAAATTCCCAACAATGTATGAGGGTTCCAGTTTCTCCACAGTTTTGCCCACACTTACTATTGTTCATCTTTTTCGCCATCCCAGTGAGTGTGGAGGGGTTTTGGTTTGCATTTCCCTGATGACTGATGTTCTTGAGCATCTGTTCCTGTGTGAGCGTGTTACATTGGAGATGTCTGCTGGACATCCGGATAGAGCACAGACAGATGAGGAACAGACAGATGGACATGGAGACCTAGAGTTCGTGGCAGAGGTCTGGGAGGGGGACATAAATATTGGAGTCAAGAGCATATGGGTGGCACTTAAAACCATGGGGCTGGATGTGATCACTCAGGGGGTGAGTGTGGCTAAAGAAGAGAAGAGGTCTGAGGACAGAGCCTTGGAGTTCTCTAACTTTGAGGGGGGGCGGGGCAACCAAGACAAGATATAGGAGGAGAAGCAACCCCAAGTGGGGAAAGTATTGCAGAAAGAGAGTGATGGCCTGTGCCATGCACTACAGGTTGTTCAAGTTACATGTTGGTTTTAACAGCATGGAGGCAACAGTAACCTTGACAAGAGCAATTTCGGTGGATGGCAGGAGAGAAAGCCTGGTTGGAGGGAGGTTGGGAGGATTGGATGAGGGCAGTCAAAAGGTACAAACTTCCAGTTACACGATAAATAAGTACAAACAACAAGGGTTTACTATATAGCACAGGGAACTGTATTCAATGCCTTGTAATAAACTCTAATGGAAAAGAATAGAAAAAAAGAATATAGATATATATGTATAACCAAATCACTTTGCTGTACACCTGAAACTAACACAATATTGTAAATCAACTATACTTCAATTAAAAAAAAAGATAAATAAGTACTAGGGATGTAAAGTACAACATGATAAGTATAATTAACACTGCTGCTTGCTATAAGTGAAGGTTGCTAAAAGGGTAAATCCTAAGCGTTCTCATCACAAGGAAAAAAGTTGTTTTCCTATTTCTTTAATTTTGTATCTATATGAAATGTTGATGCTCACTAAACTTGTGGTAACCGTTTCATGAGGTATTTAAGTCAAATCATTATGCTGTACACCTTAAACTTACACAGTGCTGTATGTCAAGTACATCTCAATAAAACTGGAAGGAAACGAAATTTTTAAATAAATGGAAACAAAGAGAGAGAGAGAGAATGGGAGGAGAAGAATTCAAGACGAGGAATATAGATAGTGCTTTCAAGGAGTTTGGCTTTAAAGGGAGCTGAGAAAGATATCACCTCACCCCTGCTCGAATGGCTTTCATAAAAACACAAGAGATAACATGTCGGCGAGGATGTAGAGAAAAGAGCACACTTGTGCACTGTTGGTGGGAATGTAAATTGGTGCAGACACTATGGAAAACAGTATGTACATTCCTCAGAAACTTACAAACAGAACTATCATGCGATCCAGCAATCCAACTTCTGGGAATTTATCCTAAAGAAATGAAGTCAGGATTTCTTCAAGATCCTGCACTCCCATGTACATTACAGCACCATTCACAATAGCCAAGACATGGAAGCAAGCTAAGTGTGTGTCAGCAGGTGAGTGGGTAAAGAAGATGTGGTACACATATACAGTGGAATATTATTCAACTACAAGAAAGAATGAAATCCCACCGTTTGTAGCAACATGGATGATCCTTGACGACGTTAATGCTAAGTGATATAAGTCAAACAGAGAAAGACAAGTACTGTATGACTTCACCTGTATGTGGAATCTTAAAAAGCCGAACTCAAAGAAACAGAGGAGAGTGGTGGTTACCAGGGGCTGGGGGCAGGGGAAGCGGGGAGATGCTGGTTCCAGTCATAAGATGAATAAGCTCTGGGGAAGGAATGCACAGCACCGTGAATACAGATAACAGTACTGCACTTTGCACTTGAAAGTTGCCAGAGAGTAGATGTTAAATGTTCTCACCACAAAAAGAAGTGTTAATTATGTGACATGATGGAGGTGTTAACTAACAGGGCGGTGGTAATCGTGTGGCAATATACAAGTGTATCAAATCAACACGCTGTACCCCTTAAATTTACACAATGTTGTATGTCAATGATATAATAAAGTTGGGGAAAAAATGAAAAATAAAAGGAGCTGAGAAGTGGGGCTGGGGCTGGAGGACCTGTGCAGTAGAGAGAGGCACCTCAGAGGACCTACCTCTCTTCCTGGCCATTGTTATCTCCCTGCCCCACCTGCTGCTTGGCAACCGACCTGGGCTTGGGACTAAACGTCTGTAAAATAAATAATGATTATAATAGCAATGCCAGTCGCCAGTCCCATTGTCCCCTCAAGGTTGTTAGGAGACTGAAAGTAGAACAAAAATAGCCAAGAGAGCTCCTGGTAAAGTGAGGTTCATTCTTCTCTGGTACGGGAAGTGTCGTCATCATATATAACAGGATTTCCTTTTTCTTTCCAAAGAACTGGCTTAATGGTTCTACGCTGTAGCTGAGAGTGTGAACACAGCCTCAACCTTTGGGAGGACAGATTGGCACTAGCCAGCAACCTCTAGGCATTTAGAGGTGTGTGATCATTGCAGGGTTGTCTGTAAAAAAAAAACCCAAAGTAACATCAATGCCCATTCTTAAGAGGAATTGGCTAGGTAAACAATGATATATCCATTCCATACAATATTATCATACTGTCAAAAAGAAGGAAAGAGATTTACATGCATGGATATAGAATGATGTCCAAAATACATTAAACGAAATATTTGAAGACCTAGCTGCATAGCAGTATGTGTAGTAGGACGTTAGAAAAGACAAGGACAAGTATGGCTAGCAGGATTTATTTTTTATCAGTTTCAGGGAAAAGAAAGGAGGCAAAGCCAGTGTAGGAATTGATCCCCCACTTTGCAGATGGAGCTGTTATTTCCCAGGAGGCAAAACCAACTTCCTAACCCCCCTTACTGAGCCTGAGGCTGAGCTGTGTGGGGAAGAGTTGATTCTTAGCTACGGGGCACTTTCCAGGGGGCAGTGAAGGTGGCTTCACCCAAACTGGGCTTTCCTGAACATACCACTTCTGAAATTCCCCAAGCCCTCCTCACTGATTATGGGGGGCCAGGAGAGGTATGTGGGCAAACACCATCTGCTTGCATATGCTAAGAGCAAGTGGAGTAAATCCTACGGGCAGGCTTCCCATCACCCGTGGCAATTATGGTTACATCCAAAACTCCAACCAAACCACCTCTAGAAGAAATCGGCTGCCCTTCCCAGGGCTTAGCTATGCCAGGACCATATTAGAAACCCAATCTTCTAGTGCCTTTGTTCACGTCGTCATTCATTTATTCACTCATTAAGTTTTTATCAAAGGCTTTATCTATGGCAGACCTTATGATGGACCCTGGAAATAGAAAGGTGAATGAGGTCCATTCTCTGCCTTTAAGGAGTACACAGTCCAATGGGAGAAGGTAGGTAGTTAAGTAAATAATTATAATTTCATGAAAGGAGTTAGTGAAAACCCAAGTATTTAGTGAAAACCCCTACTCCCCACCTGGATGCCTAGGAAAACAAAAGCAATCATCACAAGAAAATTTTAATGACGTGTCTGGTCCTTTATAAGTTTAATTTATAAGTTTAGTTCTCATGCATTTAGTCTCCATATTTCCTTAGGCTCCTATTGGCTGTGAATTGTTTTTATATTTGTAACTTTTTACTGTGAAATAATTATAGACTCATAAGCTGTTGCAAAAATAGTATCAAGCAGTGTGGTGTGTCTCTCACCCAGCTTCCCCCAATGGCAACATCTCACATAACTACAGTGCATTAGCAGACCCAGGAAACTGACATTGGCCCAATAGAATTAACCAGACTACAGACCTGTCGAACCCTCCCTACTGAATGCAACATCTGACTCTGTCCATCACCCTCTTTCTTGGGTGTTGGTCAGTTTGTCTGAATGTTTGCCACCATTTGCAAAATAAAATTGTCATTCTTGCAAAGTTACAGAATTTCCTGAAGTTGATGTACGTGATATTGGAGAACCATTCAAACACCCCCGAAGATATTGACAAATGAGCATCCGGCCTATGTGATTCTTAGACCAAGGCACAACTAAAGAAGAGGAAAATGAGGAGAAGAAGACAGGACAGGTGCTTAAAAGAGAACAATTTCATTATGAAAAGACTAAGAAAGGCCTCTGGAAAACTGATAGCATCTTATAATATTTTTACAAGCATGACTCTCTGTATGATCATGGTGTGAAACTTGCAGAAAAGGATGTCATATCATAACTTTCAAACAAATTTTTGTGAGGAAGATGTGTCAAAGAGAAAAAGAAATATCGGCCCTGGCTTCATCATCTGTTTAGTCTAAGAATTAGTACAGAATTGCAATTGTAATTTTGTTAGCTAAAGATAGAATAATGCCTGTAAATTTTAGTTTCATTTAGTTTCACTTTTAAAAGTAGAGTCTCAATCAAATCTGTTTTTTCCTCTTGACATTTACTATGAAATTTTAGTTCCATTCTAACTGAATTTGCTTTTACTTTACTTTTTTTGGTACAAATGATCCTCAAAGATCAAGAATTTCCTGACAAGGTATTAAAGGGCAAAGGACACAATGACTAGTTCTTCCTGGAGGGGGTCAGGAGAGTCTTCCCCTAAGTAACATTTGGGCTGGGTATTGAAGAATGTGTAGGAGTTCACCAAGTGAAGAAGAGGAGAAAATGTATACAGTAAGAGAATAGTGTGAGTTGAAGTCACAGGAGGATGGAAAAGCATGGCTTCCCTTCAGATACTGTGAGTGGGTCACGATGTAGCTGCAGTAGACTGGGATGGGGTAAGGGGTGTTTTTCGTAGTAGGAGATGAAAGCACAGAGGCTGTGCACATGAGACCTCATTGAAGAGCTGATGCTTTATCCCAAGGCAGTGGGGATAAAGGGTTTTGAGCAGAGGGTTTTGAGCTGAGGCACGACATGATCAGTGTTGCAGTTTAGAAAGATTCCCCTAGCTGCTGCGGCTGTGAATTAGAGGAGGTGAGGGTGAAGGTAGGAAAACAAATTTTTTTTTTTTTTTTGGCCGTGCCGCAGGGCTTGTGGGATCTTAGTTCCCCCGACCAGGGATTGAACCTGGTCCTCAGCAGTGAAAGCACGGAGTCCTAACCACTGGACCAGGAAAACACATTTAGAGAGTGGTGGCTACGATATAGGCTCTAGATTAGACCACTGTGTGGCGTCAGGCTCTACCACTGACTAGCCCTGGGACACTCCCTTAACCTTTACAAGCCTCTGCTTCTTCATCTGTATAATGGGAATAGTAACAGTACACACCTCATAGGATTTTCAGGAAGATTAACTGTCAGATATTCTGCTATTAGATAAGGACCACATTGGAGGCTAGATGAGACATGATGGGGAAGATTATATTAAGGATTATAATTTAGGCTGGGTAGAGATGAAGGTGGATTAGAAACTCCAGATATACATTGGCCATATAATCAAATGACCCAGGAACAAATTGCAGGAAGGGGAAGGATGTGGTTCAAGCGGAAGATGTACTTCAGGTCCCTGACCTGGCTGCCCGGGGAGAGGGAACGTCATTCACTGACTCAGGAAACAAAGAAAGAGGAGCAGATTTTGAGTTCAGAGTGAGTAGGTTTGGCTTTGAGCGTGCGTAGAAAGATGAGATGCCCTATCGTAGTTAGGAATTTTTATCTTTGTGTCAGGAATGTTTTTATTTAATGCAAGTTTGTCATAAATAGTTCCATAAAGAACTAGAGAAATTATGGTAGCTATCTCAACCACTAGAAATTATGCCAGACTTTTATAGTCCGAAAAAAACCCATAGTTTGTTCAAGAAGGGAGAGGACTAAGAACAAAATTCTAGGAAATTTCACACCTCCTGAAGTCATTTATATTAGAAGTAATAGAGAGACTCCTAATTCTAGCTCTATGGAGGATTAGGACCCTAATACTCCACCCACTGAAACAACTAAAATGCTGCATAAAATACTTGAATGCATCTTTTAAACACTTTGCTGATCTAGCACAAAGGTAAGGAATCCACGGAGTCCCCAGAGACATAAAGTCAGGGATACTGGGTGGTGAGCATCCATCAAAGCCAGTTCTTTCCTGAGGGTTTCTTTCAAACTCTGGATAATCTGAGCTTCACCTTTAAAGGATGCAGTAGGTATAAGGGCAGGACACAGTCTAGGGAACCCCCAACTGAGAATTTAACAGTAGATCCCATAATAGAGCAGAACCCCAGAGGATTACACCCTCTCTGTAAGGATGTGTGAGAAACATACCCTGCCAGACAGAAGAGATAGCTACAAAACTTGTCTGTCTCAATCATGGGGGTGAGTGTAGGAGAAAAAAAATCTCACCTGAGAATCTGTCATCACAAGGGGGTCTTCACTCAGGCTTGTGACCTGAATTCATGCTACGTAAGTAGTAAATAAAAAATTAAAAAAAAAAACCCTCAAGCAAATATGTAATTTAAAGATGTCACAAGTTGAAAGTAGGGTCCCCAGGGGTTAGCAGAAGTGAAGCTGACTACTCACTAATGGAACTAACTTTACAACAGAACTCAAACAACACCTACAATAAATTTCTAAAGAAGCGAATAGCTCACAGGTAAAAAAATCCCACACAGAGGAAAGGAAGTACAGCACCATGAGTAGAAATGTAAATGGATCAAACTCTCTTGTCAAAAGACAATGATTTTTAGAATGGATATATTATGTATAAGAGGTATATTTAAAGTTTAAGAGCTCTAGAGAGATTAAAAGTAAATGAGGAGTTCCCTGGCGGTCCAGTGGTTAGGACTCGGCGCTTACACTGCCATGGCCCGGGTTCAATCCCTGGTTGGGGAACTAAGATCCCGAAAGCCATGCAGTGTGGCCAAATAAATAAATAAATAAGATAAAAAGTCAAATGATATGGGAAAAAGATATGCCAGATAAATATAATTAAAATAAAGTTAGTGTCACTATATTAGTATAAGACAAATAGACTTTAAGGTAAAAGCATTATCAGAGGTCAAGAGAGTCATCGCATAATGATAACAAGTTCAATTCAACAAGAAGATGTAACAATTCTAGTTCTGCTCTCAAGTTTTTCCCTTCTCAAAGGAGAGGCTTATCTTACTTGGTTTCAACAGCTGTTCAGACATTCAAGATATTTCAGATTTAGCTTTAACCGATAAGACTAATTTCCATGAGAATAGGAATTTTGGTCTTTTTTGTTCACTGCTATATTCCCAATGCCTGGTAAATATAGTACCACACTTGGGTTAGGCACTCAGTAAATGAAATAATTTGTTGGATGCCTACTATGTGTCAGGACATGTATACATGTTTTCTGATAACTTAAATAAAGAATTATGTCCTCAAAACCTCCCTAGACGGCTGGGATGATTAACACCATTTCAAACATGAGGAAATTAAGGCAGTAAGGCACAGAGAAGTAAAAGGGCATCTTCAAACTTGTATCTGGTAGAATAGGGATTCAAATCCACCTATACTAACAACAAAGCCAGCCATTCCCACACACTCCCTGGCTTCCTTTCCGTTAACATGGGCCAGATGTACATCAGTGCAGTTTTATGACACTGCAGTAGATTTATATTAATTTTATACTTGCTACAGGAAACAGTTACGTTAGTACACACTCATTCCACAGGCTAAGGAGTATGAGTGTCTAAAGTCATATCTTAAAGATGGAAAACAATTCCCTCTGCTATGATGGTACAAACTTCTACCCTTGTGTCATTTGAGGTCCTCCAGGAAGCAGACACCAAGACAGAGTTGGAATTCAAGAGACTGTTAGGGGATAATGCCTCCAAAAGATAAAGGGGAGAGAGAACAGGACTAGGCGAGCAGATCTGACATGTTTGAAAAGAGAGGAGGATTATGTAGAAAGAGCTTCAGATGTGGTGCAGCTCTGAGAAGGCTCAGACAGGTCAACAGGGAGCCTGGGTACTTAGGATGCCCATAGAAGAGCCCCACACTGCCCAGAAATGGCCTTGTATCACTGCCATGCTCAGTCATTGGCCACAGACTTCCTGGGAAACACCTAGCATGAACCTACAAGCAGAGGCAGAGTCCTGAGGCATCCAGGGCTGGAAGCTGTCAGCTGACTGCACACTCTGTGGCAGGTTCTCTCTTGAGGAGAGCCAAGTGGCACATCTCCAGGGCTACCAAAACCTCGATAGTTTACGAAGGACTCACATCACCCCAGCTCCATGACTAAGGCAGTGGTTAAGTTTGTGATCCTGTAGGCTTTGACAGCAGACACCCTCTGATTAAATCCTGGCAGTTACTGGTTATATGACCTTGAGCAGGACACAATGTCTCTGAGTCTCAGGTCCCTGTGATACCCAAATTCCTTTCATAAGTCTAGAGAACTTATAGAAAACAGTTTGATCTTCTCTGCATCCCCAGAACTGACCCACTGAGAGAAAGAGATAGCATTTCCACATTGGGTCAAATTCCATGTTAACAAATGGTCCCAATACCCCCTTGTTAAGAATATCAAGAGGAATCACAAGGGCCTGCTTTTGAATCTTCTTCAAGTTTCCTTGTACAATGGTGATAATAAGAAAACTCACCTTATAAGCTGGTGTACAAGTTTCTGAGTTGAAGATGATGCATGGTGCCAGAGGCGGTAATAATGTTGTGGTAGGAAGAGTGCTTATCATGACGGAGGTTTGGAGCTGGTGGAGGTGATGGTGATCATGAAAGATGGCGGTGAAAAGTGGTGAAAGTGGTGGTGGGGATGGTGGAAAAGATAGAGGTGGTGGGAAGAAGATGATGGAGGTGGTGGAGGTGGTGGTGATCGTGGAAGTAATGGCGGGGATGATGGGGGTGGTGGAGAGGGAAATGATGGTGGCGGTAATGGAAGTGGAGGGGCAGATGGTACTGGTGATGATGGGGAAGGCGATGGTGGTGGTGAAAATGATAGATGTAGTAGAAGTGGTGGAGATGATAGAGATGATAGAGGTGGTATCAGTGGTAGTGGTGATGATGGAGGTGGTAGAGATGGTGGTGCTTGTGATCATGGAAGTAGTGGTGGGAACGATGGAGGTAGGAGATGAAGGGAGATGAGGGTAGTGATGCTGGAGAAGGAAATGGTGGTGGTGATTACTGGCGGTGGTGGAGGGGGAGATGGTGAAGCCGACTCCAGCACCCCACTGGGCCCAGGTCCCCTGACTCCAACTCTGGCCCCCATGAGCCTAGGCAGGTCATGACATCATCCTGTAAACTACATGTCAGTCCCCACCCACTCTCCCCACTACCACTGCAGTCACAAACCAGGAGAAAACCCAAGAAGCAAAAGCAACCGTCCACATCCGTGAGTGGTGGTTAAGGTGACTCAGGCTGCGACGTAGTGGCTCATTGTCCTGGTCTGTGGGCAGACACGCGGCAGCCACAGGGCCCAGTCCTGCCATGCTTACAGGACCTGTGGACGCAGGAAGCTGCTCTCCTGGCATCTCAGGAGGAAGCAGCCAGGACCTCTCTTCCTTTTGCAAGCCCCCAGCCGGGATTCTTCCTCAGGTTCCTGCTGGGTTCTGCGACTTCACGTCTCTGAGCCTCATCTGTAAGATGAGATGATTATGCACACCTTGCGGCGCCTTTGGTGATGATGAGACCATATACAGAAAGTGTCTAGCTCCCCACTACTTTCACTCAAGATATGGTATCTGAATATTTTAATACATCATCATTATCATCATCTATCTCCAAGTCAGAGGAGCAGGAAATAGTAAGAAGGCAATTGCCTCTCACTCAGCAGGCAGGTGACCTCAAGGACGACCTGAGCCCTGAGCCTAGGGCCTGGGCATTCTTGCCTGTGACCCAGCTGCACTGCCTCCTCTCTGCAGACCCTAGAGCACCCTCTCTTTCACCACTTCTAGTCTCAGACCACAAGTTTCTCATCCCCAAGGCCAGACCACAGGTCTCGATTTATGACAAAACCATGACAACATTCACTAAATCAGTTTCCCAAGTGTGGCTCCTGTACCACCCTGCTGGTAACCAGATAACAGGAGAGGAGGGGTTCACCTATAGGCTTTAAATGACAGTGAATCCCATGGCAAGAGAGTTACCTTTCAATTCTTCGTCATCATCGCCATCATCATTATACTGGTCACACCATATGATGCGGCTGTTTTGTAGATTAAAGCAGACAAATATCAGCAATGTCATATGCCTCAGCCTAATTGGATATTTTAGACACAAAAGAAGTTATAACGAATAAGAATAGGAATAGGTATGTAATCGTAATTCTGCTAATGAAATAGAACATTAAAGCTTTATCTAAGTCCCCTTGAATCCCTCCGTGATGCTGTCCCCCTTCCTCCCTCTCATGGCCACGCCTCTTCGTTCTAGAAATAACCAGTCTCCTGAATTGACAGTTGATCATTTTCATGCACATCCTCCCCTTGTATGTACCCCATCCCTAGACAGTACTTTGCAGACTGCAATTGGTTTTACACTTGTTATGTTGTTGAGCTTGGCATGTTAACGTATGCAGCCCTGGTTCATGTATTTTAACTACTGTGTGAGATTCCATTGTAGCAATATATATTTTTATTTATTTTTTTTATACAGCAGGTTCTTATTAGTTATCTATTTTATACATATTAGTGTATATGTAGCACTATATTGCAACTTGTTTATCCAGTCTACTTTGGAAACATATTTAGGTTGTTTCTAGGTTCTTAGGGTGATTTTTTATGGGTCAATGAAATGACTACCTTCTTTCATTGGTTTTCGTTTATACACGTTAAGTTTCAACTTTTAATAATAAAATCCAATAGCTTTGATTCTATAATCATAAAACCTTGCTTCACGTATCATTTTCATGTCTCCCAAGTCTTCAGCCACACAGAACATCATAAGGACTAATTGAGTCTACGCTCGGTTACATCACACAGGACAGACCTAATCAAGTCACTCAAGGATGAAATTATACATATGCACAGTGTATTTGTCGCTGTTCATAAATTTTATAATGCCTTTCTCTCTGAGATAGACATTCTTTTTTTTTTCTTTTTTTCATTGTTTTTTTTATTGAATTTGTTACAATACTGCTTCTGTTTTATGTTTTTGGTTTTTTGGCTGCGAGGCATGTGGGATCTTAGCTCCTTAACCAGGGATCAAACCCACACTCCCTGCAATGGAAGGTGAAGTCTTAACCACTGGACCACCAGGGAAGTCCCAACTCTTGCTTTCTTGACCCTTGGTCTTCTCCTTTCTAGACCCTATGCTTCTAGACTCCATGCATCTTCTATTAACAGATGAGATAGACATTCTTAAGCCTTAGACACAATATGTAGAAATTTGCTATTAGCATAAAAGGCATCCAACTTTGTAACAATAATCATATAATCTTAAAAAACCTAAAATACAACCAGAATTGGGAATGGAACTCAGACTCTCCAACCTCTTGGCTATACTCCAAATAGCTGCCTTCCACGAGGCAAGTTTAATGTGGTCATTTTGCCACTGTGGGATTGTCAAACAGAAACCATTTAAAGACATTATCCTTCAATACACATAAAGATGAACAGCACTTTTCTTTAAAATTATCAGTTTTTCGTGGAAGTACAGTCAGATAGCCTTCTTGACATATAACCTGTGATGATTCTGGAAGGAATTACAGGTAGGCAATCATGAATGACCAATGCCACAAAAGGGGTAGAGATTATACTATCAGCTGAGCTCGTGAGAAGATTCTGGAATGCCTATATCAGAATTCAGAGCCCTTGGTAACCTGTTTTAAGGTTCTCTTCTTAGAAATATAACACCCTCATGGACTTAGCGGCTTTTGGATTCACCTTTGTGTGTAACACCATACTATCATGAAACAGAAGGATATGAAATTGTAAAGATGTAACCATTAACCCTTTAAAACTTGCACTATATCTCAAAGTGTAATTGATTTGACTGACTCCATTTTTAACAGCCATTAAATTCCTTCACTCTGATTGGGTCCATTATGTGCAATTCATTAAATCCGCATGTGTTCCAGAATGCTTATAAAAGACATTCATCTCTATTCTATGTTGATTGTTATCTCTTATTTTTTGCCATCACAAATAATGCCGCTTGGTGTGTCTTGCACATGTGTTAAGAATTTTCCTGGGTTATATGGTGAGGAGTGGAAATACTGGGTATGTACTTCTCCCATTTCACTAGGTATTGCCAAAGGGTTACCCTAGATGATCACACTATTCTAAGTGCTCTCCAGCCGAGTAGGAGAGTTCTTGTTTTTCTACATCCTTAGTGGTAGCTTTTAAATTTTTTACTAGTTTTCTGATGCAGACCGTTTCAGCTAGGTGCTGGTCTACCTTTAACCCCTCTGTAACACTTGCTAACCACCCTTTGTCACAAAGAGACATTGGACCTCAGGATCAGAAACCTCAACAAGCAGAAGAATATAAACATCATTTTACTTTCCATCCGTTTATCACTATTCTTGGGCAAGTGATATGACTTTCCAACTGTGATAGGAATATGAAATTTCCCTTTATGATATATTAAAGAAATAATCCAGATTAAAGTAAAATATCAGGTAAATAATAGCACACATTGCATGAGATTATAAGAAAAAAGTCTTACAGGGAGATTTGAATCACTGTAGACAGAGGAAATGCTGCGCTCATGACTAATCACAAGGGAATACTGGGGAGCTCTGGGACCAGTGGTTCTGCAGCAAGGTAACAGCAGCATCTCAGAACTGAAAGAAATTCTAGGAATCATGTAATCTGACCTACTATTTCACATGTGATGAAATAGTGGGCCAGAGAGAGGAAATGTACTGCCTGTGGTGGCACAGTGAGTCAGTGACCAAGTAGAAGCTGGCTTTCAGATTTTCCTGACTAAGCATGTGAACTGGTAGTGCACTGGATTGATAGGAAAGAGGAAGGTAACCTTGGAAATGGCTAGGAAAAGCTACCCTAGTCCCTGGTTCTGTGCACCCAATGTTTGCTGTTTCATTATCCATCATCTCCACCTTGGATGCTCGGGGATGGATTCTCATGCCCTGGTTCTCATCCCCACCTTGGATGCTCGGGGATGGATTCTCATGCCCTGGTTCTCATCCCCACCTTGGATGCTCGGGGATGGATTCTCATGCCCTGGTTCTCATCCCCACCTTGGATGCTCGGGGATGGATTCTCATGCCCTGGTTCTCATCACCACCTTGGATGCTCGGGGATGGATTCTCATGCCCTGGTTCTCATCCCCACCTTGGATGCTCGGGGATGGATTCTCATGGCCTGGTTCTCACCCCCACCTTGGATGCTTGGGGTTGGATTCTCATGGCCTGGTTCTCATCCCCACCTTGGGATGTTTGATGGAGACTCATGGCCTTGTTCTTATCCCCACGTTGGATGCTTGGGGATGGATTCTCAGGCCTGGTCCTCTCTCTCAAGTGCCTCAGAGGTGAGGTACTTTAGAACACGGTTTCCTTATTCCTCTCAGCAACTGACCCACCTGCCATCTTCTCCACAACCATGGCTGAAGATGCCATCTATTCCTTCTGTTAAAATTCTCTTTTGGCCCCCTTCTTTCCTAACTAATAAGTTTTAAGCTCTCAAATCTCCTCTTTTTCTCTCAGGGATAATTGATGGGCATTACCACCTTGTCCAAGAAACTGTGTGGTCTTCCAACTGCTGGGGAAAGAAATCTCAGAAAGAAAGGGGAAGTAGGGGTAAAAATTTCCTCTTCCTCTCTAGCTGCGGTAAAGCAGACACTTTTCTGCATGACAAAGTTAGTTCTGATGAAACTGAGAACATTTGCACAGGTATCTACCTCATTCTTTTGTCATGGGGGAAGACCTGTGTAAAGATGTAAAACTTTGTTTTGTGATTGTAAAACTATTCTTAAAAGTATTATTTGCACAAAGAAGTACAAGATACCCAGCCTTCAAAATTAGTGATTTGCCGTGTGAATTATGACTTTAATGCCTAAAAAGTGTGCAATTTTGATTGTCTTAATTGATAATTTGTTGCCAGGAGGATAATATTTACATCTACATCTCTGTTTGCTTGAAAGTACAAGTACTTTATTAGGTGAGAAAAGCTTTAGAATTTTATCTTCTACTTCTCTACCTTCTGCCTTTATACATAAAATTTATAATGTCATGATCTTGTTGGACTGCTTATTCAAGCCAAGAGTTGAATCCATCTCATTTAAACTTCTGTATTAATTTCAAATTGCTGCTTAGCTATACCTTTTTGCATGATGTTTTAGTGGTTGTCCAAGGGCTTTTAATATACACCTTCCATTCTCCCAGCCTACATAGAGGTAATATTGTACCACTTGATATATAGAAACCTTGCTATCATATGGGTCCAATAATCACCCTGTATGCTATACCATCCTTTATGGTATAGACTTCATATGTATTATATCTACATATATTTAAAATCACAAGATAGTACCCTACCTTTTGCTTTAAGCAGTTATGTTTTTTAATAAATTAAGAGGAAAAAAAGCAATCTTTTATACTTACCCGGAGATTACTATTTCTGATGCTCCTCAATCCGTCCTGTAGAGCTGAGTTTCTAACTGATATCATTTTCCTTCCACCTAAAGAACTTATTTTAGCATTTCTTATAGTGCAGGTCTGTTGCAACACATTCTTTTAGTTTTTAAAATCTGAAAATATCTATTTTTCCTGCATTCTGGAGGGATGTTTTCACTGTATTTCGAAATCTCTGTTGACATTTTTTTTCTTCTCAGTTTTTCCAGGATACTGTTCCACTGTCTTCTGGCCTCCATGATTTCTAATGAGAAGTCGGTGATTATTCACGTGCCCTACTGAATGTAATGTGTTCTTTTGATCTGGCTGCTTTCATGAGTTTCTCCTTATCTGTGGCTTTCAGCAGTTTGATTATGATGTGTCTAGGTGTGGATTCCCTTGTATTTGTCCTGCTGAGTTTCATGGTTTTCATTTCACCAAATCTGAGAAGTTTATTTCTTCAAATCTTTTTTCTCATCTTTTTTCTCCCCATTCTCTTCAAATCGTTTTTCTCATCTTTTTTCTCCCCATTCTCTCTCTTCTCCTTCTGTGACTCTAAATATGTATAAGTTTGACCTTTTGACATTGTCCCACATATCCTTGAAGCTCATTTTTTTCAATCTTATTCTCTCTGTTCTTCAGATCAAGTAATTTCTATTGCTGCATCTTAAAGTTTCTTTTGTCATCGCCATTTTGCTGTTAATCCCATTCAATTACTTTTAAATTTTCATATATTGTAATTTTCACTTTTATAATTTCCATTTGGTAATTTTTAATATTTTCTGTTTTTCTGCTGAAAGTTCCTATCTTTTTATTTTCATGAGCATATTTTCCTTGACATCCTTTATGTCTTTTTCATTCATGGTTAGAGTCACTGCTTTAAAAAAATCCTTGCCTGCTAATTTCAACATCTGGGTCATCTTGAGGTCAATTTCCATTGATTGTTCTTTTCTCTTGAGAGTGGGTCCCTATTTCCTATCTCTATATAGTCAGGTAATTTTGGATGTGCACTGCCCATCATGAATGATATATTGTAAACACTCTGGATTATGTTATAATCAGAATAGGGTTAATTTTGTTGCTGTTGTTGTTTTGGCAGGCTCATATCTTGGCTGGAATCAAGTGCATAGTCTCCTACCCCCACCCCACCCCCATAGTAGGTTGCAGCTCAAGTCTCAGCCCAGCTCCTTTAGCCTTAGTTAGTTGTTTGGAGTCTGCCCATGAATGCATGAATGAGCAAGAACATGAATGAGCCATGAATTCAAGGTTCAGAGGTCAGCCAGATACTTGGGCAGTTTATACACAGAATTTGGAGCAACTTCTCTCTGTCTTTCTCCTTCCTGGAATTTCTACTCCCACTTTCCAGCAATGATTGTTATCCCAAATTCTGTCCTCTGGTTATTCAGGGCAGTAAAACTTTTCATTTTTTACAGAATTTTAGTTGCCCTGCACAGCACTAATTGAGACCTCTTTGAGCTAAGCTAATGAGCTGGGAATTCACCAGTGATATTCTTATCTTCCACATATGGACTCCCTTCCAGGGTCTGCCTGCTCTGGTCACTCCCCAGGGCCTTCAGGTAGTCATTTTTTATAACCTCTCCCCTGCCCCACCAGAGTTTTTAGTTGTCATTTATGGTAGAGTTAGTCAGATAGGAGCTCTCACCCATACTGGAAGTGGAAATCCCTGTTTGTCTCATTGAAATGAACAATGCAAATGGTCCCATTTTGAGAGATGGTAAAGCTGAGGCCAGGAAAGGAAACCAGGTCACAGTGTGTTTCTGGAAGAGCAATCAACTATGATTTTAAAGAAAAGGTGGGGTTGGGTTTTTCAGGGTAGAATCCTACAACAGACTGGCTCCTATGTAAAGCCTCTGTTTTGTGTGTTAGTAAATGGGGATAATATTAGTATGTAGTCAATGTTCATGAAGTGCTTCTTACGGCCAGTACTAAGCCCTTTAAAGGCATTATCTCTTATAATCCTCAGGACAACTTGATGAGATTGAATTACTTTTATTGAGAGATTTTTCAGAGGAAGAGTCTGAAGTTTAGTGAGGTTGAGCCCAAGGTGACACAGCTGTTTGCATGATTAATCAATAACAATAATGGCTCATATTTATTGAACTCAGTTGTATTGAACTATTAACAAGTTGTAGATAATGTGCTAGGTACTCTACATGCATTATCTTATTTAATCTTCCCTACAACTCTAAGAGGTAAGTACTATTATTATCCCTACAGCTTTTCAGATGGAGAAATGGGGGCAAGAAGAGGCTAAGTAACGTGCCCAATATCAAGTAATCTGGGATTTGAACACAGACAGATTGGCTCCAAACCCAACTGCTTAACCTCTACGCCCCAATGCCTTCTTGTTATGATACAACACCTAAAAAGGCCTATCACCTTATAGGTCCTCAAAGAGGCAAGCCCCCTTCCTCTTAGTATAATAAACACTGG
Source organism: Balaenoptera ricei (assembly GCF_028023285.1). Taxonomy (NCBI): domain Eukaryota; kingdom Metazoa; phylum Chordata; class Mammalia; order Artiodactyla; family Balaenopteridae; genus Balaenoptera; species Balaenoptera ricei. The sequence goes on from NC_082653.1 coordinate 59,533,615, forward strand.
ATTGGATCTAAAGGAGTCCACAAAGCTGTGAGCTTCTCTGGTACATGCGCATGAGTGGTACCAGCGAACATCTATGGGGTCTAAATCAGCCCCAGAACCCACTTCCATTAATTCACCAGGCAACCCCAGCCTAACACGCAAATGAGGAAATCCTCCTAAGCAGGAATAAACTGCAATAAACTGCAGAGGTTCCCTCATCCTGTTTCTCACTTCACGTTTTGGATGCTGCAGGCTGGGTGAGCAGAGATCCCAGGCGCTGTCCCGGGCAGCTGCCCTGCATCCGAGAGCTACCATGAATCACTTCCAGACCATCCTGAGTCAGGTCCGGATGCTGCTCTCCAGCCATCGGCCGAGCCAAGTGCAGGCGCTTCTGGACAACCTGCTGGCAGAGGATCTTCTCTCCAGGGAGTACCACTATGCCCTGCTCCATGAGCCTGACGGTGAGGCTCTGGCCAGGAAGATCTCCTTGACCCTGATGGAGAAAGGAGACCCAGACCTGGCCCCCTTGGGATGGATCTGGAGCGGGCTGCAGGCCCCGGCAGCCGAGAGGGACTCCGGCTACAAGGACCCTGGGGGTAAGTGCCATCCCCTTTTCTCATGGAGCAACGCCTGGCTGTAGGCAGCCCAGGGATTTTCCCTCTACTCTCTGAAAATGTGATCATCCGGGTCCCAAGTTGGAAAGGCAGCCTTGGACAGGAATCAAGGTCTCTGGTTGAGCTGGCGGGAGCGGCAAGTGCTTCGAGAGCTCAGGCTGTGATGCTGAGGGCACTGGAGAAACAGTGTGCTTCCCACTCTACTTAAGAGTAAACTGTCCACGCAGCCAGATGCCCACTTGGGTCACTCTCCGAGCCGCCTTGATACCTTAGGCACAATGCAAGGCACTGGTGAGGGGCACAGATGGACAAATCGGCTATTGCCTGCAAGTGGGGAAGACGGATGCAGGCACAATCAGTGTGTGGAAAAACAGGTTGCCACAGAGAGGAAGGGCCAAAGAGCTGGGGAGCAGAGATTGCCGTGTGTGTGTGCGCATGTGTGTGCATGCGTGCAAGAGTGCACCTGCGTGTATGTGCAGGTGCACATATGTGTGGGCACATGCTTGCATGTGTATGTACTTGTTTGTGTGTGTGCGTACACGTGTGCGTGAGTGCAAGAGTGCACGTGTGTGTGTGTGCTGGTGCACGTATGTGTGGGCACATGCTTGCATGTGTATGTACTTGTTTGTGTGTGCGCGCGCATGTGTGCGTGCGTGCAAGAGTGCACGTGCGTGTATGTGCCGGTGCACGTATGTGTGGGCATATGCTTGCATGTGTATGTACTTGTGTGTGTATGTGTGCACATGTGTGTGTGTGCATCTGGGTCATGGAGAGAGACAGAAACTGAAAGACAGACAGGGAGAGAGAGAAAGGGAGGGAGAGACAGGAGAGAAAGAGACAGAAATGGAGATGGAGAGAAGGAGGGAAGAAGGGAGGGAGGATGGGAGGAAAGAAGAGAGAGATGGAAGGAGGAAGAGAAAGAGGGAGATGGTGGGGGAAAGAGAGAGAGAGACAGACGAGGAACCAGACTGGAGGGAGAGAGTGTCTTATTTTTAAAAAGTACTGATGGCAATTAATGCATCTTAAATCAGGAGAACAAGCCTATACCATACCGTTTCTGCTCGCACTCTTGGCTCCCCAAACATTTTAGGTCTTCCTTCCCAGTTCCAAAGAGGGTCTCACTTCAATGCAAACAACAGTTTTCCTAAAGACACACGTCTTTCAGTCTCCTCTACGTAAATCAGTGCTTTCCCAGTTTTATGAGCTGGTGTCATAAACTCTAGTTCTTCCTGGTCCTTTCATGGTTCTGGAGTAACTTGAAACAAGATAATCACAATGATTCACATTTATTGAGTATTTACTGTGCACCAGGCACAGCCTAAGCCAGCAGGTAGTTCTCATATCCACCCTAAATGCTTTGATGATCTCCAACCGTATTTTATGCAGAAAGAAGAAACAGAGGCTACCCAGAAGTGACCAACCCCAGTCCCCAGGTGGGAAGTGGTGGAGGCTGGATTTGAAGGCAGACAAGCTTTTAGCCTCAATCTGACCTTGAGGGGTAAAAAAGCCCCTTGATGATTTTGCCATGGGCACCAGGGCAGTGTAGATATTTCTCCAACTCTTCTGCCAAGATACAAGTTTACATGGGGTTGGCTGTCCTCCTGGCTGAACTCACTCAGATGGTCTCTATCTGTTCCTCAGACACATCTTTTACTCTCCCCCTCCTAACAGACCCCTGGGGGACTGGGGCATCTTTACCAGCTGAACGACCTCCCTGACTTCTTTTTTTTATTTATTTATTTATTTATTTATTTATGGCTGTGTTGGGTCTTTGTTTCTGTGCGAGGGCTTTCTCCAGTTGTGGCAAGCGGGGGCCACTCTTCATTGCGGTGCGCGGGCCTCTCACTATCGCGGCCTCTCCTGTTGCGGAGCACAGGCTCCAGACGCGCAGGCTCAGTAGTTGTGGCTCACGGGCCCAGTTGCTCTGCGGCATATGGGATCTTCCCAGACCAGGGCTCGAACCCATGTCCCCTGCATTGGCAGGCAGATTCTCAACCACTGCACCACCAGGGAAGCCCTCCCTGACTTCTTAATGGGAGTGCAAGTGGCCTCTGTGGTCTTTTTTTTTTTTTTAACTTTTTATTTTATATTGGAGTATAGTTGATTAACAATGTTGTGTTAGTTTCAGGTGCACAGCAAAGTGGTTCAGTTATACATATACATGTATCTATTCTTTTTCAAATTCTTTTCCCATTTAGGTTGTTACATAATATTGAGCAGAGATCTCTGTGCTATACAGTAGGTCCTTGTTGGTTATCTGTTTTAAATATAGCAGTGTGTACATGTCAGTCCTAAAGATGCTACCAGAAAACCACCAGAGCTCATCAATGAATTCGGTAAAGTTGCAGGTTACAAAATTAGTACACAGAAATCTATTGCATTTCTATACACTAACAACGAAAGATCAGAAAGAGAAATTAAAGAAACAATCCCATTTACCATCGCATCAAAAAGAATAAAATACCTAGGAATAAACCTACCTAAGGAGGCAAAAACCTATACTCCGAAAACTGTAAGACACTGATGAAAAGAAATGGAAGACGACGCAAACAACCTATGCGGTCTTGATGGGGGTGCAGATGCCAACTTCCGGGGCTGTCAAAGCGTTCCTCTCTCCTTGACTCGCCCCCTGCTAACTGCAGGCTCCTTCACACCGCAGGCTACCCAACACCTCTGCCCTGCCCTCCTCTCTCTGCGAGGGCTGGTTCCTGTTATTAAACTCCATTTCCTCCCTGGGGACGTAATATTTTTATTTCTGATCCCACGTGACTCTAGAAAGGGAACTGGGCTCAGGGCGGTGTGGGCTTCAGAGGCTGGGAGACAAGGAAGGATAAATCACTTCCTTTCCCCGTTGCTTACCTCCCCCTCTTCCAGGCCAGCTCCCCCCAGGCATGAAAGACTCAACTGTAAGGAGTACGGGCAGGTGTGCTGCTTTGGGGCAGGGAGAAGAAGCAGCCTTCAGAGGGGGAGAAGGGGAACTGGGGAAGAGAATTGTGGGGTTTGTAAATAAAGGGCACCGACTTTAGTTTCAACAGGGTTTCAGAAAAGGAAATCAGTGTGTGAAGTTTCTGTCACTCTCTCCACAACCCTATCATGATCTTCACCCTCCGCTGCTCTAAACCCTGCACCAACTTCCCGTGTCACTCAGAGGAAAGCTAAATCTGGACGATCCCCACAAGGCCCTTCACGATCTGGCTTTCATCACTGCTCTGCGCCCATCCTGTACTCCTGCCTTCTCATCTTCTCCATATGTGCTGGCACCCTCACTGTCCCTGGGACAGGCCAGGCACGCTCTCTGTCACAGGACCTCTGCACATGCCATTCCCTCCATCTGGAACACTCTTTTCTCCAGATATCCTCTTGGCCAACAGCCTTGAATCCTTCAGATCTTTGCTCAAATGTAACCTTCTCAGGGATGCCTACCCTGATCATTCCATTTAGAATTGCAACTCCCCCTTCACCCTGTGAGCAGTGCCCCCTTCCCCCATTGACACATTCACCTTCTATATACTTTACTTTTGTATTACATTTGTTGTTTGTTTGTTTGTTTTTGGCTGCACCACGAGGCTTGTGGGACCTTAGTTCCCCGACCAGGGATTGAACCCGGGGCCCTAAGCAGTGAGACTGCGGAGTCCTAACCACTAGACTGCCAGGGAATTCCCTATGTTTGTTGTTTCTTGTCTGACTCCCTCACCGTAAAATAAGCTCCCTGTGGACAGGGATCCATGCTTTCATCACGGATGCCTCCCAAACGCTTAACGCAGGGCCTGGCAAAGGATAGGTGTGCGATATGTGTTTGTTAAATATTAGACTGAGGGATGGTAGATGGATGGATGGATGGATGGATGGGTGGGTGGTGAGTGGATAGGGGGGTCGGTGGATAGGTGAATGGTTGATGGGTGGTGAATAGGTGGATGGGTGATGGATAGGTGGGTAGATGCTTAGGTGGATGGGTGATAGGTGGGTGGGTGGGTGCGTGGGTGGCTCGTGTAGTCCCGTTACTCTCACTTTACAGGTAAGTACACTGAGGCACAGGGAAGTAAAGTGATCTGCCTCGCTCATGGCCTGGGAGTGGGGGGCTATGAGATATTGGATCTCATGAGACTGGATCTCTCGCTGCACTTTCTGCTTGGTTGCCTCTTCTGCATAACCTAAAGGGATACTGTAAGTCTACCCAAAACAGGCTGACCACCTTCAAACTGAAACCAGCCTGATAATTCAGAAGTCACCTTTAGATATTATAATGCTTCAGTTGCAATTGTGTAGGAAGCCCACTTCTGGGGACGTGACCTTGGGGATTGACTCTACTGCACAGAGCAGCACATGTACATGCCAGCCCCCAGGCAAGCTCTGGGGAGTCCCAATAGTCCTGACAGAACTCAGCAGCCTGACTGGGGAATCAAAGCAAACACTCAGGCAGTCTTTGGCTGACAGTGGCTGACAACACCTGGAGGACAATCAGAGGCCAGAGAAGAGAGATATTGGATGGCAGTGACGGAAAAAGAACCAGGCTGGAAGCTGGACAGCTCTGGTTCTGAGGCCATGCTCTGCTGCTGCTTACAAACTGTGTAACCTTGGCCACACGCCTGAACCACTCTGACCCTCGGTTTCTTCATCTCTAAAATGGGAGTGATGATATAAACCTCCCAGGGTTATAGTGAGGGTTAAATGAGATGGAAGCTGGTAAACTATCCAAGGCGGTTCTTGGCATTAGACAGATAACTCCAGGAATATTGGACAGGGGGAAGATAAACCAGGGGTTTGAGTCTGCAGTCTCATTGGGGGCCTCATGTCATATCTAGACAGCTACTCCAGTGCTGAGTGCTTGGTGCTGTGTGCATCTGAGAAATGGGCCAAGGTGCCCCCCACCCTCAAGTTGGCACATTAGTTAAGCACATGGGCTGTGGCCTCCATGCCAGCTGTGACTCCCTGATTCCAAAGGCTATGACAGTGAGCCCTTCCTGGGACTCTTCTGGGCCTCAGTTTCCACATCCGTAAAATGGAGGTGATACTAGCATCCAGAGTGGCTATTCTGAGAATTCAGTGACATCATCCAAAATAAGGCACATGCATTTCTGGCAAGAGGAAAGCTCGTTCTGACTCGTCAGCCTCGAGGGTGGCATTTGGGGTAACCACAGACCCAAGGGGCACAGAAGGATGACTGGGGGCAAGGTCAGACCCAGCCGACCTCTGGTTTGTGAATGGGGAGGCACAGCGGTGCTTTTGGGGTGAGCTTTCTCGGAGGCTGTAGGACGCCCCTGCTATGGTTTTATATATTATTGTTTTCTTCGGCTTTCCTTTGCTGGTTTGTCGCTCTATGTCTTCACGATGTGGTACTTTTGCCCATGAAGACTCCGTTCTAGGAACCACAGAACAAAGGCTCCTTCTAGGATGTTGCCTGATTTATTGGAAAGGGAGGGACACACCCCAGGCTGCTAAGCTCCTCCTCCCGCTTCCTTCCCCATTTGGTTCTTAGGATGAGAGTCACCAGAGCCAGGACTCAGAGGGGAGGGAGGCCGCGCCCTCCCTTCCTCTGACACCTTCCTTTCCCAAAACCTGTTCCTGCTCTGATCCCTGATCAGGGAGCCTCCGTGGACTCCTGGAAGGAGATGTGTTGGCAAGGACCACTTGTTTTTTCACCTTGAGTAGCTTCCCAGCTAGTCAGACCTACTTCACTTTCACTCCCAGGAGCCGCAGAAGTAGAAGCACCTGCACCGGAAGTTGGCACGTCCACATGGGTTTTCCCAGGCTGACCAGTGGCCTGTTCTGTACTCAGCTTGGCTCCAAGTCTGGCACCTGACTCAACCAGGGACTGTTTCTGTTCTTTGTTGTTACCTTGAACAGCTCACCTGTGTTCTTACTTACCATTTATTGGTCTCTCCACCTACCTGCCCATCCACCTACCTGCCTACCCTCAAACTACCTGGTCTACTTAACCACCTACTAATATCTACTTATCAATTCAACAACTTACATCTACTATCTACTTCTATCTACTTATCAATTTATCAATCTTTCATTTATCTGACTGCCTGTATATTTATGTATCAGCTTATTTACCTGCTTTCCTACCTACTAATCCACTTGTACCTTTGCCCACGGACAGGCCTACATTCTCATACACCTTCCTACCTGCCTAATTTGCCTACATACCAGTTTTTTTCTTTCTATTCACCCACCTCTCCACCGATCTCTTTTCCTTTCTTTCTCACCTCCTTTCTTCTCTCCGCCTTAAGCATTTACTTAGCACCTGCCAGAAATGAGGGGGGGGGGGTCACAAACAAACATAAGAAAAGACACTTAAAACCTAGTAAGGGAGGACTCTCCATCCATTTGGAACTTATCTGCCTTGATCATTCAAATCCAAACGCCATGCATTCGCTCAACCAATCTTGGAGTCCTGTGTCTTTTAAATAAGAAAATCAAACACAGTAAGACAGACATTAAGGACCTTGTGACCTAATCAGAGGCAGCAGGGGGTATACTCATGAAATAGGAAGTTCACGATGTATTGCCAAATCCGTGGCAGCAAGTTTGCTAAAAATGAGTAGGGCAGGAGGTTGTTGTAAGCTGGAAAGGTGATGAAGGTGGGAACTTGGGCCTTGAAGGATGGCTAAACTACAGCCCGATGGGAGGAGGCAGGAGGGTGGTCCTGGGGTTGGGGGGAGGGTGGGGGACCCTGCTTGAGCAGAAGTACATAGGTAGGGCCCAGCTGCAGCAAGGGGTGGCAAGCTTTCAGGAATCCTACCTGTAAGACCAAGTTCCCCCATCTCCTCTCCCTGGTACTTGGCAGGGGACCCCAGACTGGTAACTTTAACAATGCTTCTGACTGTAGCTTTGTCATGCTGGATCCTGACTTGAGACAAAGAAATGTGGGTGCCCAGGGCAAGGCTTGCCTCCACAGCACTGAGAGGGGCCCTCAGTCAGAAGGGAACTGGCTTTATCCTGGGCTCTGGAGAATGGTCACCACCTCTAGGGGGGTTTTGAAGAGGAGCATCAGCAAGCACGCAGGATGCTTTAATAGGAAGAAACCCTGGGGTTGGCTGAACCCCTCTGCTCCCTCTTAGTCCTGCCCACTCAGTCCTGGGGGCCTGTCACTCCAACTCAGCAACCCCTCTCCTCACCTCCACTGCCTCTGCTGGAATTCAGACCCCCATCGGCTCCTGGCAGGGCACCATGGCACTCCTCCCTGGTCTCCATATACGAGGCCCTCTTGGTGCCGATTTACGGCCTCTACCATCATTTAAAACACCGGCTAGCACGTGGTCACCCTGCTCAGAAACCTGTGTTGACGCCGGCATGACCAGATTTAGGTCTTGTGGAGTGTGGGTCTGGGGCGGGGGCAGGTGAAGGAGGACATGGAGAGACCAGGTAGCAGACTGCTGCTGTGGTCCAGGTGAGAGATGAGAGCATCCAAGCAGGTGCACCCCAGGCCCAGGGGACTCTCATTCCAAGCTCGGCCCTGCCACGAAGCTGATTCAGAGTTGCCTTGGCCATGGCCATCAGAGCTGGCTCCCTCTGAGGACAGGAAGTTGGCCTCACTGAATGGCCAGGTGTGCCTCTCTCCCCGGGCACATCAGGTCAGAGGAAGATGAGACATCTTGGGACTTCTCATATTCATCATGTCTATTTTGTTAACCTAACTAAGCAAGACTGTTTCAAATTGACTCTCAGCTTTCTTATTTGTGTGCCCACTTACCCCCCTGGGACTTCTGACAGCAGCAACTGCTTCAAAAATAATCACCATACAAATATAAGCATCATTATCCCCACTTCACACATGGAGAAACTGAGGCCCACACAAAGGAAGTGAGGGGTCCAAGGTCACCCATCCGCTAATAACCACGGGGGCTAGACCATAGCGCTTCAGACTCCCAATCCAGTGTTCTTTCTGTAAAAATGCTTGAGGCGCTGAAGTCATTGTTTCCCAATCGTCATTCATTTCGGTACCACCCTCATGATTTCTTTTCACCACCTACACTATCCTTGGCTCGACAGTTTTTTTTTTTTCCCAAACTACTCACATTTTGTATTCACCTTTATTTCCCAAGGAAAGTTTATGTCCACCATAAATGAAAAAGAATGCCACACATAGAAGGTAACTATGAAACAGGAGAGCAGAATAATGTTATTCCGTTCTAGCCAGACACTGATGTCTACCGAAGGCTTGAGGCTGGGGGCTGCTCTCTGTGAAATGGGTTGATCATGCATTAGAAGAGGTGTTAAAAACTCCTTAGCCCCAGACTGAGACTTTCTTCTCAAGCTTTCCAGCAGCCTGGGCAGAGAGTTAAAAAGGCGCTAACTTTCTCCCTGCGTGAGACTGACAGTCTCTCCGCCACATCTACGCAGTACCCCCAAACCATGCGGCTATAAGGATACCATATTTGGGGGTAAGACTTTTTTATGTGTAATTTATGTTTTAGTCCAATGTTCTTAGAATAAAAATGATGAATGGACCACTCGTGTTCTCCAGGGAAATTCAGGGCAATTTGGTGTGGGGGTGGGATGGTGGATGGGAGTGGAATCTCAGGAGTTTGCTGGAAGCTAGTTCAGCTTGTCTTGAGGCATTTGTGGGGCTCTGACCGCGGCCCCATCCTGCAGAGGATGGCAGATATTGGCAGCTGGCACCAGCGTGGCTCCACTGTGGTCGCCGTTATTTCAGAATGTCAGCGTGTTGAAGACCCTCCAATAGACAACTCCTAACCTTCTGAAGTCGGTCACCGGATTTGGTCCACAACAAGGAACTGAAATTAACATCAGGCGCACGTCTGTGTTTAAGGGAGCATGGGCAAATTAGAGCATGTCTAGATGCGAAAAATCTGACAGCTCAGACCACCTGGTAGGGTGAGAATTTTCTGCTGGTCCCTTACTGGCTTCCTTTGCATGTTTACTTAGTTCTTGGCGGGCTCCAGACTTCTGTAGGGAGACTGGTCAGAGATGAGGCTGCCTGATTCTGAGCTGGGCATCTGAAGGCATCGTTGGGCGGGCTGAGGGCAACAGGAGGGGCTGCCAGAGTCCGGGAGCTGCTGCCTCACTCTGTTTCTCACACCATGCGTTGCCTGGCTACACGCCCCGCCGGGTCCTACCTGCCAGAGCCACAAGGTAAAAAGGCGGGTGGGGGACGCTGGGGCTGAGAACGCTTCTTGATTTAGGGTGAGGTCTCAGCTCGTCCCACCGTCCCAAATTATCAGAGACATTGCTCTGAACTGGGGTGTGAGGGTGGCGAGAGGGGTCTTTGTCCTGCTGGGGCTTTTGGAAGAAGTGAGGTGGTTTGCCATTTCCTTCTACTGAGGGACATTCGGTCTGCCCAGATGCCTGGAATGTAAGAGGGCTTTATCAGCCTGAAGGGTACTAAAGAGCTGACTTTCAGTGGGCGTGTCGTTAGCTCTCAGCATTCACGACCTGGCTAGGCCAACCACAAGGTCCTCTCTCTGACAGGTAAACACTGAGGGGCGCGCCCTTGAAGGGTGGAACCCCTGCCAGATCCACCCCATCCCCGGGAAGCAGGGAAACCAAAGCCAGAGTCAGCCCCTTGGTCTAGATGTTGAGCCCCAGCTGGTGGGCAATACAGTCACCTGGACCAATGCTGCCCTCTCCCCAGTTTCCAAACGGTGTTTTGGGGAAAAAATGGGGGACAGGGGACAGATGATGAGAGACAGCATAGCACAGACATCTGGTACCAGCTCTGAAGGCAGCACGGCAGGTTTGAATCGCAGCTGCACTGTTGCCTGGCTGTGAAGTGACACTGAACAAGTCCCCAACCTACTCTGAGTCTGTTTTCCTGGGCTGTTAAATGGGAATAGGGGGAAACTCTTATTACAAGACAAAGGTGAGGAATCAAAGGGTCTAGCACAGTGCCTGGTGCATTGTAGGATCTGAAGACACACATAGGAGCCCGTTATTAGTGTGGTTGAGACTGCAGGACTCCTCTTCTCAGACGCTGCTCAAATGTGAGACTTCCTCTGAACCTGCAGATTGATGACAAGTTTGCCAGCTCTGTTGGTTGCAGCCAGAGCTTGTTGGGGGAGTTTTCCAGGGAGAAAGAGAGGTCAGAAGTCACCTTGACCCACCCCTTCCTCAATACCAGATGAGGAAATCCAAGCCTGGGAAGGGAGGTGACCTCCCCAAGGTCTCAGGGTGGATGGAGCAGGGGTCCAGGACCTCTGGAAGAGGAAGGGTGGGAGGAAAGCGGCCAGGAGGTATGTGGTGATGGGAACTCAGGGTTGCCAGGGCTGAATTTCCAGCCAGGAAAGTTCCTTGAGGAATTTTCTCTTCCTCCCAAGGGCATCCGGCTTCCCAGGAATGAATGGCTCAGCGAGCAAACCCCTGTGCCCTGCAGGGGTGGTTTGCCAGCTTCAAGGTGGGGCTGAGGTGGAGGGAAATTGAGGGCCAGACAGGGGTGTGGATGAGCTCGCTGCAAACCAGGGCTTGTATATCATATGCCTACGGGCAGGCTGCCTCCTCCAAAGCTGGGCACTGGCCATTTTTAGGAGCTGATTAGCCGCTCCAGGGAGTGGGGCGGGGGGGGGGGGGGCGGTGGCCTAGGCGCTTCTGAGAAAGCACGTGGCGGGCGCAGCAGGGGGCGGCTCGGGTGCCTGCTTACTCCCCAGCTTGGGTTGGCCCAAGCCCCTTGGTGCAGAGAGAAAGTGAAAGAGAAAAAGGGCAGCCACAGTGGGTGGAGGTGGGGTGGCCAGGCGACTGCTCGCCCCAAGTTCTCTTGCTCGCTGCAGCCTCAGACCTGGCGGGAGGGAGAAGCCACTGGCAGCGCGCGGGAGTCCAGGGAACAGCGGAAGGTAAACAAAATCCCCTTAGCAGCCCCTGTAGTGGGGCTGGGAACAGAGGTTCAGAGAGTGGTAGCTACTTGCCTGAGATCACACAGCAAGGCTGGGAGGAGGAGGAAGGCAATGCGCAGAGTGCACACCCTAGAAACTCCTCGTTTCCAGCATCCCTGATGGATTCCACGCAGGGACTGGGAGCGGCGAACCCGGAGCTGGGCTACTTTGCCCAGAGCACCGGGGCCCAGGGGAGGCGGCGGGGAGAGCCGGTGGGAGCGGCCGCGTCTGCAGAGAGATTGGGGCACAGAAGGAGCACGCAGAGCGGGGACGCGGTGTGGCCAGACTCTCGGTAGACAGTCTCCCTGCGCGTCCTAGAATCTGAAGAAGCGCGGAGGGGCGCGCGGAGGGAGACACAGGCTTTTCTTCTACCGGGGGACCTAGGACCGGGGCTGCCCTTCTCTGAGCCTCAGTTTCCCTCTTGAATCACGTTCCCGCTCTGACTCTGGAGTCTGGGTACCCGGCCCTCTTGGTGGGGTCCCCAGCGCAGGGAGGGCTATGGGGAGACATTTAAACGTCGGATTGGAGACATCCTCACTTCTCTTTTACCATCTTGGGGGGCAGGGGCTTTCCTGGACTGTGTTTGACCGTCGGCATTTCTACCACAAGTTGGGGTCCTGAGCCACATCCTCTAAGGAGAGAAACTAAGGGCCCCCGGAAAGGGATTGGGGTGGGGCTCTCCGGGGTCCCAGAATGTCAGAATTGGAGCCACCATGTCTAGCTCTGTCTGGGACTCTTAAAACCCGCAGTTCTCCCTTGAGTCCCACAGCATCTCTCTCCACCCTAGGTGACACATGGGAGGGGACATAAGTGCCCCACCTCCAATTGCGGCCAGGAGTTCCTAAATTTGGCAGGAAGTCTTCCATCTATGTGCCACTCCCCCCCCCAAAAAAGAAATACCATTCCCAGCCAATCAGAAGGTTAAGGAAATTAGTGCTTCTTGCTCTAGGGCCTGGTGGAGCTGAAAGGGGAGAAGATGAGACCCCAGCAAATCATCACTTTCCAAATCCCAGCCTGCCTTAGGCAAGGACCTGGTCTCCAAGATCCCAGAATATGGAGTGGAAGGGTCCTCAGAGACGACGAAGCCAGGGGGTCCCAGGCTTCCCACACGTGGGAATCACCCAGAAGGCTGTTTAGAGTGCAGGTTCCCAGCCCCCGCCCCCAGATCCCATTGGCTGGGCCTGGGGTGGTGCTCCCAATGGCAGGTTAACTGGCTATGGGTTGTGTGTGTGTATGTGATTCCTATCTCAGAGGTCCAGAGGTCATACATACATTGAAAGGCACTGAGGTCCAACCCCGGTACCTACTCCATGTTACAAAACCTCTGGGGATTTCCTAGGAGGTTTTGTCAAAGTCCACAGAGCCAAGTTATTAGCGGAATCAGGATTTGAAACCAGGTCCCCTGAGAGCCCATCCATTACCTGGGCGGAGGTGTGAGCCTCCACAAATACAGGGCGGGTCCTGCATAGTCAGAGGGAGACTTGTTGATACAGCAAAGTCTGTCTGATGGCAGGGACCTGGCATCTAGTACCTTGTGGAGAGTAAAATCAGAAAATTAACACAGGGACCCTGCTCCAAGGCCTGGGGTCAGTCTTGGGCAATCAGGGAAGTGGCCTGAGGGAGAGGGTAAAGCTTATGTACTTAGCTTTCAGACTTGGCATCAGTCACCCTGAGTAACTGACTTCCCCTCCCGAGGGGCATCTATAAGATAAGACACGAGGGCTTTCTTGATGATTTCCTGACCTACACAAAAGCACTTTGCAAAAACCACCAAAGAATACACATGTGCCCGGTGTAACCCTTACAGATTCTAGAGGGATCGTATAGAAAGATCTGAGAGGTCGTCATTGGGCACACGTCCGTGTGTTTCCAAAGACTTTGGCACATACATGATCCGTGGTCCAAGGACAATTCTCAGAGAAGCCTTGGTTGACACTGGTTCTCATAGGGAGGACATTGGTGCTTTTCTGATTCTCTTTTAATCCTCCTTTTTTTGTGAGTAGGCGTGTTAGCACTCTAATACTAATGTTTCTTTTTAACAAAGTGGGAGGGCAGCTGACATTAATTTGATAACATTGTTTTGCTTTCAATGGCAAGTGAGACTGCAGTTTTTGTTTTTGGGGTTTTTTTTCATGCAAGGTAGTGATAGAAAGTTTTCATCTTTTTTAAACCTAAAATTTAGCAAGGTAATCATTTTTAAGTGTACAATTCAATAGCATTAAGTACATTCACGATGTTGTGCAACCATCACCACCATCCATCTCGCAAACTTTTTCATGGTCCAAGCTGAAACTCTGTCCCCATTAAGCACTAACTCCCCATTCTCCCCTTGCCCCCAGCCCCTGGCAGCCACCCTTCTACTTTCTGTTTCTATGAGTTTGACCACTCTAGGTGACTCATATAAGTGGAATTATACAACATTTGTTCTTTTGTGTCTGGCTTTTTTCACTTAGCATAATCTTCAAGGTTCAACCATGTTGTAGCATGTGTCAGAACTTCATTCCTTTTTTTTTTTTTTTTTTTAAAGTGTTGTTGGATTCTGTTTGCCAGTGTTTTGTTGAGGATTTTTGCATCTATATTCATCAGTGATATTGGTCTGTAATTTTCTTTTTTTGTAGTATCTTTGTCTGGTTTTGGTATCAGGGTGATGGTGGCCTCATAGAATGAGTTTGGGAGTGTTCCTTCCTCTGCAATTTTTTGGAAGAGTTTGAGAAGGATGGGTGTTAGCTCTTCTCTAAATGTTTGATAGAATTCACCTGTGAAGCCATCTGGTCCTGGACTTCTGTTTGTTGGAAGATTTTTAATCACAGTTTCAATTTCATTACTTGTGATTGGTCTGTTCATATTTTCTGTTTCTTCCTGGTTCAGTCTTGGAAGGTTATACCTTTCTAAGAATTTGTCCATTTCTTCCAGGTTGTCCATTTTATTGGCATAGAGTTGCTTGTAATAGTCTCTTAGGATGTTTTGTATTTCTGCGGTGTCTGTTGTAACTTCTCCATTTTCACTTCTAACTTTATTGATTTGAGTCCTCTCCCTCTTTTTCTTGATGAGTCTGGCTAATGGCTTATCAATTTTGTTTATCTTCTCAAAGAACCAGCTTTTAGTTTTATTGATCTTTGCTATTGTTTTCTTTGTTTCTATTTCATTTATTTCTGCTCTGATCTTTATGATTTCTTTCCTTCTGCTAACTTTGGGTTTTGTTTGTTCTTCTTTCTCTAGTTCCTTTAGGTGTAAGGTTAGATTGTTTACTTGAGATTTTTCTTGTTTCTTTAGGTAGGCTTGTATAGCTATAAACTTCCCTCTTAGAACTGCTTTTGCTGCATCCCATAGGTTTTGGATCATCGTGTGTTCATTGTCATTTGTCTCTAGGTATTTTTTTATTTCCTCTTTGATTTCTTCAGTGATCTCTTGGTTATTTAGTAACGTATTGTTTAGCCTCCATGTGTTTGTGTTTTTTACGTTTTTTTCACTGTAATTGATTTCTAATCTCATAGCGTTGTGGTCAGAAAAGATGCTTGATATGATTTCGATTTTCTTAAATTTACTGAGGCTTGATTTGTGACCCAAGATGTGATCTATCATGGAGGATGTTCCATGCGCACTTGAGAAGAATGTGTAATCTGCTGTTTTTGGATGGAATGTCCTATAAATATCAATTAAATCTATCTGGTCTATTGTGTCATTTAAAGCTTGTGTTTCCTTATTTATTTTCATTTTGGATGATCTGTCCATTGGTGTAAGTGAGGTGTTAAAGTCCCCCACTATTATTGTGTTACTGTTGATTTCTTCTTTTATAGCTGTTAGCAGTTGCCTTATGTATTGAGGTGCTCCTATGTTGGGTGCATATATATTTATAATTGTTATATCTTCTTCTTGGATTGATCCCTTGATCATTATGTAGTGTCCTTCCTTGTCTCTTGTAACATTCTTTATTTTAAAGTCTATTTTATCTGATATGAATATAGCTACTCCAGCTTTCTTTTGATTTCCATTTGCATGGAATATCTTTTCCATCCCCTCACTTTCAGTCTGTATGTGTCCCTAGGTCTGAAGTGGGTCTCTTGTAGACAGCATATATATGGGTCTTGTCTTTGTATCCATTCAGCAAGCCTGTGTCTTTTGGTTGGAGCATTTAATCCATTCACGTTTAAGGTGATTATCAATATGTATGTTCCTATGACCATTTTCTTAATTGTTTTGGGTTTGTTTTTGTAGGTCCTTTTCTTCTCTTGTGTTTCCCACTTAGAGAAGTTCCTTTAGCATTTGTTGTAGAGCTGGTTTGGTGGTGCTGAATTCTCTTAGCTTTTGCTTGTCTGTAAAGCTTTTGATTTCTCCATCGAATCTGAATGAGATCCTTGCCGGGTAGAGTAATCTTGGTTGTAGGTTCTTCCCTTTCATCACCTTAAGTATATCATGCCACTCCCTTCTGGCTTGTAGAGTTTCTGCTGAGAAATCAGCTGTTATCCTTACGGGAGTTCCCTTGTATGTTATTTGTCATTTTTCCCTTGCTGCTTTCAATAATTTTTCTTTGTCTTTAATTTTTGCCACTTTGATTACTACGTGTCCCGGCGTGTTTCTCCTTGGGTTTATCCTGCCTGGGACTCTCTGCACTTCCTGGACTTGGGTGGCTATTTCCTTTCCCATGTTAGGGAAGTTTTCGATTATAATCTCTTCAAATATTTTCTCTGGTCCTTTCTCTCTCTCTTCTCCTTCTGGGACCCCTATAATGCGAATGTTGTTGCATTTAATGTTGTCCCAGAGGTCTCTTAGGCTGTCTTCATTTCTTTTCATTCTTTTTTCTTTAGTCTGTTCCGCAGCAGTGAATTCCACCATTCTGTCTTCCAGGTCACTTATCCGTTCTTCTGCCTCAGTTATTCTGCTATTGATTCCTTCTAGTGTAGTTTTCATTTCAGTTATTGTATTGTTCATCTCTGTTTGTTTGTTCTTTAATTCTTCTAGGTCTTTGTTAAACATTTCTTGCATCTTCTCGATCTTTGCCTCCATTCTTATTCCGAGGTCCTGGATCATCTTCACTCTCATTATTCTGAAGTCTTTTTCTGGAAGGTTGCCTATCTCCACTTCATTTAGTTGTTTTTCTGGGGTTTTATCTTGTTCCTTCATCTGGTACATAGCCCTCTGCCTTTTCATCTTGTCTATCTTTCTGTGAATGTGGTTTTTGTTCCACAGGCTGCAGGATTATAGTTTTTCTTGCTTCTGCTGTCTGCCCTCTGGTGGTTGAGGCTATCTAAGAGGCTTGATGGGAGGCTCTGGTCTTCATTCCTTTTTATGGCTGAATAATATTCCAGTGTGTGAATGGACTACATTTTCTTTATCCATTCATCTGTCAGTGGACACTTGGGTTGTTTCCATCTTTTGTCTTTCGTGAATAGTGCTGCTACAAACATTTGTGTACAAGTATTTATTTGCATCCCTGCTTTCAATTCTAGAAAATTTTCTTTTAAAATAAATATGTTTGGGTTTTTTTCAAGTTAATTTACGGAAAATGCTTAGGTAAATTATACAACAGGTGGTATGCAGATATGACCAAAAAAACTGTAAAGGAGGCAGGCGAATGTTTGAAGTTTGGAAGACTCTGGATTAGCGGAAAGACCTAGTAGCTCTTGTAACAATCTAGGCTCGGGGGATGGGGCTACTAGGTCAAGGGGATGGCTGCTGAGGGACTTTTGGAAGGAAAAATATAGGAATTGGGGACCAACCTAACCTAAGCGCAGAGTCTTGGGGTTTCCAGCTGGGGAGAAGTAGAAAGGTGGTAGAAATGCAGGGCCTGGAAGGTTCCCTTGGAAGAAGGAAAAGCCATAGAGCCATGCAAACTGAGAGGCAATGTCTTCTCGGCAAGTGGAAACTCAGGCTGCCTTGGAAATAAAACCTACCTTAGCTCTCAGTCACCGCAAGGCAAGTGTGTGTATGTGAGTGTGTTGGAGGAGGGGGTGCCCAAGGGCGATGCTCATGTAAAAATACAGATTTCTGGACCCCACCCCAGACTTACGGTCAGAACCTCAGCGGGTGAGGTCCGGCTGCCGTGTGTTTAGCACCCACTTCAGGCAATTTTGATTCACGGCCAAGCTTGGTAACTGTCATCAGATATTGGCAGGCAGGGCTGGCACGTGATTTATTTACCTCGGAGTCTCCAGCACCGAGCCAAGGGCCTGCCGCAGGCTTAGGTGCCACGTTAGGCCAAGTTGGGGGTTAGCACTGGAGCTGGGAGCCTGGCTTTGCTAACTGCAGCCACATTCTCCTCATTCCCCACTCCAGCACCCAGCTCAGGTTTTCTTCCAGGAAAAACTTGTTGGACTCCTTTTCGGCTCACTGACCGCAGCTGGGAAGGGTGGGGCTTGCAGAGGGAAGGCCCCGCGGAGGGAGGTCGGGGAGGCTTGCGTTCTGGTCAAGCACTGGGGCCCCGTCCTCCCCTGGCTGCAGCTCTTACAGCTGTCTCCGCCCTCCCCCCCCTCCCCCTCCCCCCAGGGCCCTCAGGCTCCTCAGCCCCGGTAACTGTGCCATTTACAGGCACTACACGCAGCAGCCGAGCTTGTCTTGTTTGAGTTCCAAGATTTTCCAAGTTGTGATGAGATGGGTGTCCTCCAGGGAGTCCAGAGAAGATAGGTGGCTTGCCCAAGGGCTCAGAGGTGGCCTCCGTGGGGTCTTCTGTGGGCTTCTGTATGATTTCCAGGCCCTACCTGAGGAAAAACAGAACCAACTTGTCTCACGTGGGGTTCCCCAGGAAGCAGACTCAGAGATGGAGCTTTGCACACGGGACGTTTACTGGGGAGAGGTCTCCAGGTTGGGGAGAGGGCCCCGGGGGAAAGGGAGGAAGCAGCATTGGGCAGAGGGAGGAGTTGGGCTGCGATACAGTCACGACAGAGGTCTCAGCCGATCCCGTGGGGAGGGCTGAAGCTGGGGCGGCCAGGGTTATCCCAAACTGAGACTCCCAGACCAGACCTTTGCACGCCTGCAGGCAGCAATCACTGCATGTGGGTACAGTGACTGGAAAAGGGTGTGACTTTGGGCTATTCCCAGAGAGGTTGAGTTGTTTTTGTTTGTTTGTTTGTTTGTTTTTTCGGCCACACAGCGCGGCATGCAGAATCTTAGTGACCCCACCGGGGATCGAACCCACGCCCCCTGCAGTGCAAGCGCAGAGTCTTAACCACTGGACCACCAGGGAAGTCCCCCCAGAGAGGTTGAGCTGTGACCTGTGAGCCAGTTGCCCTCTAGCAGCTGGTCCTTAAGGGACTGTAGCACACCACAGAATCTACTACATTTTTTGAAATTGTCAAATCAGAGAGCATCTGGTGGCCAAGGCCTAAACTGTCATCTGGAGTTGTCTTTTTTATTGTCTTCTGTGCAGCCCCTTTTGGGGAGGGGTGGGTTCTGCCTTCCCCCCGGCCCCCCGCAACCTCACCCTCATCCCCTTTAATTGAATAGGTCCATTATCACCTGTTCTGGGATTTGGGCTCCTTGTACAATTTCATTTGAAAGCCGCTGTTCTAGCATGACATTCTTATTTAACAGATGAGGCCACTGGGGACCAGAGAGGGAAAGGGGCTCGCCCAGGGTCACATAGCCTGTCGGGTGCAGAGCAGGGCGCAGATCTCAGGTCTCATGACTCCCTGTGTGGATCGTGTCTCACCAGTCTGTTGTAAACTCAGCGGTCCATAGCTGCATCAGTCCACTTCCTCTGCCCTCACTCCAACTGCTGAGAAGCTCTGTGGCCAGGAGTGGAGCCAATCTTGCTTCCATTTCCAGCTTTCCTGCTCTGAGACCCCTTTATCCTGGCACAGGCTAGTCTCAGCCCAGAGAGGCTGGGGAGCCAAGATCCTTGAGGGGCTGGAGCTGAGGAGGGCGAGGTGGGGCAGCAGGCTAGGTCCAGTGGGGAATAACTTTGTGCCCTGTGGTTCCCAGACAGCTTATTTCCTAATCCCTTTTCAGTCTGAGCTGGTGCCAGAGCTGGGGAAACACACCCAGCACCCCAGATACCACAATTCCTATGCTTCCTGCTCCTTCCTTTGTGGAACTGGCCAGTTCGGGCACTCAGGGCCAGTCCCCTCCAACCCTTTCTGTTGGAAGACACCCTCATGTGCATCCCAATGCCACCATGGGGCAGGACAGAATTCAGTTCTGCCTTTCCCTGCCCCAATCACCCATCCATCCCAAGCCATCATCTTTCCAGCAGATCAGAGATAGACGTGACCTTAGGAGGCCTGCAGGCCAACGGTTGCAAACCCAAATGCCTAATGGGCCGTAACTGTGCCCAATGGGACCCAGCAGAATGCAATAGGGAGTAGTGGGGTCTTTGGCAACGATTAATTGTATATTCTATATGGAGACATTGCGATGGTAATTAAGACACACGTATACACACACAAATTGTCTTGGGAAACAAAACACCTAGGCCTATAGGCCTGAGTCACCCTTCATTTTGAATCCGTACGCCAAGCCAAGCCCCCCTTTGGTGCAGAGGAGGAGCCTGAGGTCAGAGTCAGGCACCCAAGTCGCCCGATTACAATATTTCAAGACCTCTCCTTGTTGGGTCTGCTGGCTCCTATTACATTGGAAGATGTAATAGGAGACACACACACACACACACACACACACACACACACACCTTCCAATCTCCCCTCCTGGAGGAGAAGTGACTAGAACCTCCAGCTGCCTTGCAGCCCCATTGCCCCTCAGCATTGCCACATACCTTAGTTTCTACTCTGTCTCTTGTGACCTCCACAAGCCTCTCCAGGAAGTGAAAGTCTTGAGTGAGACCAGCAGTTTCCGGAAGTCCTCTCTGTCTCATTTTCCTGGGTTGCCCATACTGGACCAGCAAAGGGGACCGAAGTGCTAGGGCTTCTTCCTCTACAGATGGTGCCCACCTTTCCCTGTTCATCTCCAAGTCCTGCACGTTCTCATCTCCTCCCCCAGGTCTGGGGGCTCCTGGGCCCAAATCCCCCCATCCCTGGACAGTCTACAGGGTGGCAAGAGTGCAGTTTTCTTCCTTTTTGAGCGTCTACAGGTGTCAGGCCTTTTTTGGTGAGCCACAGAAACACAGAAGCCCCTTGAGGCTTCCATCCTTTTTGATTTTGTTTTGTTTTGTTTCTTTTTAACTTCAGGAGCCTTTCAATCTTCAGTTAACTTCATATCTCAATTCGCAGTACACTATGATCTTTGGTCCACATGAGGCATCTCTCTTAATTAATTTCCCTTTCCCCCTTTCTCTTTCTTCTTTCTGGGCACCCATTCAAATGCACTCAGGGTGTATCCTTTTGTTTGCATGTGTTCTTCTTAAATACGTGTTGCTTTTTTTATGTGCCTGTATGTCACTCTGCACGTCTAGAATTGGGTTATCAGAGCTCATTCTGCTTCTTTTTCACTCTGTACTATGTTATTTATTTTTTTAAGATTTTTTTTTTGATGTGGCATTTTTAACATCTTTATTGAATTTGTTACAATATTGCTTCTGTTTTATGTTTTGGCTTTTTGGCCACGAGGCATGTGGGATCCCAGCTCCCCAACCAGGGATTGTATCCACACCCCCTGCACTGGAAGGCAGAGTCCTAACCACTGGACTGCCAGGGAAGTTCCTGTACTATGTTATTAAGATCCACCTCCATGTTCATTTGGTCTGTTGCTTCTAATTATTGCATCATCCTCTACAGATCGCAGCAGCTACTTTGTACTGTCCTTCCCCTAGCAATAGACACCCAGGTGGCCTCCAGCTCCTGGTCACCACAAATAGCACAGCAGTGAGCAACTTCTGATGGGTGTCCTTGTGGAGCTGTGGGAGCATTTCTTTGATATATATATACCCAAGAATTGAATCACTGGGTTGTAGGATCTCTGCATCCTTAGATATTCTAAGTGGTGCCAGGTTGTTCTGCAGGTGGCCACAAACATCCACTCCCACCAACCCCTTGGCGTTGCCCAGCTTTCTAATTTTTGCCAGTTGTACGGTGGCAAGTGACACCTTGCTGCTTTCATTTTGGAACTTACATCTTAGTAGCACTTCTTGGATATGTCACTTTAGGCAAGTCATAACAACCTACTGAGATCGACACTATGCCACCTAAAGGCAATAGATTCCACAACTCAGAGAGGCTGAATAACTTACCTGAGGTCTAACAGTTAGTGTGGAACTGTAATTTGAACCCAGAGTTCACACTCTTAACCACTGTACCATTATCATCACATTTTGTCTCTTTTCTAAAATATCATCTGGGTCTACACTGCAAGCTTCTTGTCAGGGGCTATGTTTTAAACCTCTCTAGGGCCCCCGGAGAACTGAGCCCAGTGACTTTCTTATAGGGGATGCTCAGTAAATCATTGTTTTACAGGTTTGGAGAGAAAAAAAGTGCAAGGTGTCTTGTTGAGTTTATCTGGAGGGCTACAGGGTGCAAGAAGAAAAGAGGAACTTGTCTGATCCACAGAGATGCTGACTGGGGGCTGGTTGTGGTAGATAAGTAACCCTGGGCTCCTGGCTTCTGGCCACCATGTGGCCTGTGGAAGCAGCTTGTCATGAAGTTGGGGAGCAGAGTGGTGTTAGGGGGCCTTGGGGGAAAGGCAGGGGGGAAAGCCGATAGGCAATGAGGAATCTAGAATCCCCAAATACCTCATCTGGGTGGGCTCCCACAGCCAGTTGGTGAAACTAAGGCTCGGAAGGGTAGAGAATGGTATTCAAGATCAAAGGCAGAGCTGGAACTCAAACCCATGTCTCTAGACACATGGTTCAGAGATTTTCCATTCCTTCCTCAGGAGGAGATCACAGTCAACAAGTAGGGAAGTTATTTCTTCTCATGCTCTTTCATCACAGTGCAGAGCAGTGCTGAAGGCTTGGGGGTAGCAAAGGAGTCCCCTTCTCCCTCTCAATGCCTCCTCAGACCTTCGAGGATACACCCCCCTCTCTGGGAAGAAAGCAGCTGATAACTCAGCCTAACCTCATTGCCATCATCTGTACAATGTGTACAATAATACCAATCTCCCAGAACTACTGTGACAATTGAAACAAGATAATAAATAGAGAGCATCCAGCACAACCCCAGACACAAAAGACTCTCCCCAGCAGAGACGGAGCACAGAAAGCTGCAGAAACTGAATATCAGGGTCTGAGCTAGAACATTCTGGTAATACTTGATTTCCCTCAGGGGAGAGAGGAATGAACCTTTATTTCAAAAACGATTTTGGTGTGTATGTGCTTTCAAAACCTGCGGTGTAGTATGAAATGGGGATGGAAACAAACCCCAAAAGAGACTTTCGGTGGCAAAAGGATTAGGAACTTTTTCTCAAGTTGGATGTGGAAGGTGGTGGCCCAGGGGGAAGGGCGGGTCCAAAGAGAACCTTCTAAAAATACTGCCCATTTACCAGGAAGGCACAGCCCACTCCTCTGCTGCACCCCATACAGCTCCTCAGAAGGAGGACTGGTCTTGCCACCCACGCCTCCTTGCTCCGGGCGCAGGCACCTCCCCAGGGTGGCCAGGGGGCCAGAGCCTGGAAGAAGCTGAGCCTCGGTGCCAGGCAGCTGCTTCAGGTCCCAGCTCATTACTCTTCTCTTTGAGCCTGTTTCTTCATCTGAGAAATGGAAATACAAATAGCTAATGTGTGAGTTCAGCTAAACGAGATAATGTCTATAAATCATGCCGTTTGGTGCCTGGCATTCAGAGGGCACCTATGAATTCTAGCTAGGCACCATCAGTCCTACTGATGGAGAGAGGCTGCCACATGCTGGAGCCCAGGGGTAGGTGAGCTAGAGGAAGGGTTCTTGCACTCAAGGTCTCCTCGGCTGTAGGATCTGGCCTGTGCTGGGGCAGCTGACAGGGACTCGCTCCTCTGCAGTGAGGTGGTCAGGGCTCTCTGCCGCCAGCCTGCTCTGGAATTGCAGGAGGAGGAAAGAGTCCAGTTAGGAGGCTTTGAAGCACTTCCTAAGCATCTAGAGACACAGGAAACATGGTTGTGGGAACCCCGGGAGGTCCCAGGCCAAGTTGATTTTGGCATGAATGGGAGGCGCTATGGCACTTCGGGGAGCTCTAAACTGCAAGCCTAGATTCTCAGGCTCCCAATATAATGGACTTCCTTTGACCGTGGGCCTCCTGTGTGCCTGGCACACCACGCAGAGCGCTTCTTGGCCTTTTGATGGTCCCACAAGGTAAGTATCATTATCCCAGTCTAGTGGTGGGAAAGCTGATACTCAGAGAGGTTAAGTCACTTGCCTAAGGTCTCCCAGCCAGGATTCAAACTCAAGTTCTCCAACCAGGTGACCTTGGACAGGTCATTTCAGCGAGGTGTCTGAGTATCCTCCTTGGTCAAATAGGCATAATACTCCACATACCTTCTCCCTAGGGCTCTTTGTGAGCTCAGATTGGGGGCTGAAGGCAGAAGTCTGTTGTGAGCTGCAAATCTTTGTCTATTCAAGAGGAAGTGTGTAAGATGCAGGCTTTGTCTTGGAGATGCAGGAAGGTGCTGAGGTGTATGTTGGGGGTGTCTGAGAGCAGACTTTCCAGGTTGCACTGCTGGCTCCTGGGCTTGCTTGTTCCTATGGAGGTTGCGGGGTCTCCTTATGCAAAAGAACAGAAAGCTTGGCTTCACAATGTGGTAACGCAGGAATGGAAGAGAAAGGATCCCTTTATCAATCTCACAGAGGTAAGAGGTGAATTAATAATAATAATAATAATGACCGTCACCCACGTTGTGCTCATCAAGTGTGTGTTGGATGCTGTTCTATGCTTCCATTCATTAAGCACTTACTAAGTGATGGTCACCTTCCTAAGGGCTCTACATGAATTAACTCACCTAATCCTTATGAGCTACCAAGTATTATTATTCCCATTTTATAGATGAGGAAACTGAGGGAATTCCCTGGTGGTCCAGTGGTTAAGACTCTGCGCTTCCACTGCAGGGGGCCTGGGTTCGATCCCTGGTCAGGGAACTGAGATCCTGCAAGCCGTGCACGTGGCCAAAAAATAAAAATAAAAATAAATAAAGATGAGGAAACTGAGGCTTCAAGAGATGTAAAAAATGAAATTCCCAGGTTGTGGTGAGTTGGTAGATAGGAGTGGTTTCAGAGTCAGGCAATTTGACTCCAAAAGCTCAAAGGAGTTGCCTTCTTTCTCTGCAGTCGGTGTATTTCCCTGGTATTTGATCACATTTGGTGATGCTGTCCAATGTTTGAAGCTGAGCTTGTCAATAAGCTAGACTTCTTCAGGCTCTTCCCCACTGTACTTCCCTCCATTGCCCATCTGTGATGGGACCCGGTCTCTATTTCTGAGCCTAGATAAACGGGGGTGCTTATTTGACTGGATATATTCTGATTGGCAGGAAAGAGCGTCGACTGGGAGTCTTGTGCTAGGGGATCTGGTGCAGGCTCCACCACCGGCAGACTCCTGGGCCTCGGGCAAGGTACATCCCCTCTCAGGGTCTCATCTTCTCCTCTGTAGGATGAAGGAGATTGAGCTTGAAGGTCCCTGGCTGACCTTGTGGGAAAACTGAGAATTTGAGTGACTTGACTAAAGTCACACATTTCGTTCATGGAATTGCTGGGGTTAGTCCCTAGCTGTTGTCACCAGATGTCACAGTCTGGAGAAAGAGGCAGATGTCTACAATGTAGGCTCGCAATAAAGACCACAGACTGAAAAACGGGAGGCAGGCAGCAGGCAAGATTTGGGGTAGGGAGGTCTTCTCTCACCACCCTGGAGAGAACAGTAGATTGCTTCGCTGGCTCCCAGGACAACTTGTTGGGAGACGTGGAACCCTTCCCCCACCTCCCAGCCTTGGTCCCTCTCCAAGAAATGGGAGGCGGGGGCCCCATCTTTCAGTTCTGCTTCCTCCAGTCATGGTTGGCTGGGCCTTTAACGCAAGCCTGCTATGTCTGTGTTCCTGTAGCCCCCACCCAACCCATTATAAACAGTCCACCCCGGCCAGGGCCTCTCGTTGGACTGGAAAGTTCATTCCCCGTGATATGTGGGTCTGTGTTGAGACCCTCCAGAGCTAGCGAGAGTTGTTGATGAGTGAAAGGAGAAGCACCTGGGAGGTGGTGGTAAGTTGTGCGTGTGTGTTTTCTCACGACCTTCCCCTGCTTCAGTTTCATTTTATTCTGGCCCAGGCTGGGCACTCAGAAGGCTGTCTTGGACCCTCTGGCCAGCTCTCTTCTCCAAGAAGCTTCTTTTGATTCTTTTCAGCATGTATCTGCATCCCAAGTATAGCAGGTTGAATGGTGCCACCCCGCCAAAGATATGTCCACATCAAATCCCTGGAACTTTGAATGCTACCTTATTTGGGAAAAAAAAGGTCTTTGCAGATGTAATTAAGTTAAGGATCTTGAACTAATATCCTGGATTATCTGGGTGGGCCCTAAATCAATGTCCATTTAAGAGAAAGGCAGAAGATTAGGAGGTGATGTGACCACTAAGGCAGAGAATGGAGTGATGTGGCCACAAGGTCACAAGTCAAGGAATGCCATCAATTCCCAAAGGTGGAAGAGGCCAGGAAGGAGTCTCCCCTGGAGCCTCCAGAGGGACCATGGCCCTGCCTGCACCTTGATTTTAGACTTCTGGCCTCCAGAACTGTGAGGGAATAAGACTCAGTTGCTTCAAGCTACTAGGCTTGTGGTACTTGGTTGCAGTAGCAATAGGAAATGAACAGACCATGGAATCATAGACTCCCTGCACTAGAGAGCAGGGCAGGGTCATTGGAGCCACGCAGATGAAGCTTCACACTGGCTCTACCAGCAAGAGCCACACATCAGGGGGCTGCTTTGCCTCTCTGAGCCCCACGTTGCTCATCTGCAAAAGGGAGACCACAATGCCTACCTCCCAGTGCCAGTGTTTTGTTTTGTTTTAACAGCTTTATTGGGATATAATTCTAATGTCAGACAATTCACCCATTTAAAGTGTACCACTCAATGGCCTTTTTAGTATATTCACACAGTTGTGCAACCAACCCTCAGCCAACTTTAGAACACTTCATCATTCCCCCAGAAGAAACCTCATACCCACTAGCAATTGTTCCCCATTTCCCTCCACAATTCTCCCTCCACTGTGGCCAACTACGAATTTACTTTCTATCTCCAAAGATTTGTCTGTTCTGTATATTTCATATAAATGGAATCATACAAAATGTGCCTTTGTGTCTGGCTTCTTTCACTTATCAGGATGTTTTCAAATTTCATCCATGTTGAAGCATGTATCAGTACTTTATTCCTTTTTATGTCTGAGTACTATTCCACTGTATGGATATACCACATTTTGTTTATCCATTTATCCATTGATGGCCATTTGAATTGTTTCCATTTTTTTGGCAATTATGAAGTATGCTTTTATGCACATTTGTATACAAGTTTTTGTGTGGACACAGCCAGGGTTGTTTTGAAAATTAAATGAAGTAGAACCTAAGGTATCTGATATGTCCTCCAACAATTAATAATGAAAGATATTAGAGGAAATATGCCCCAACTCTTTCAATTTACAGATTAGGAAACTGAAGCATGGAGAGGAGCACAGACTTGCTTGAGGTCATCCAAGGCAGGAGAGCATAACACTTAAATGCAGGTCCATGAATCAGATTGCCCCGAACTAAATCTTGGTTGGACTTGGGTTACCTTATGTAGGTCACTTCACCTCTACGAGCCTCAGTTTACTCATGTGTAAAATGAGGTTAGTAATTGTACCTACCTCATATGGCTGTTGATGTGAGGAATAAATGTGCTAGACCATGTGTCTGGCACATAGTAGGTGCTCTGTACATCTTAGCTGTTATCATTCATGGTAGTGCCAGCAGCAGAACTTAGGTCTCCTGGCTCCCAGGTATGAGAGGTCTTGAATCTACACTTCTCCAGTTCCCTTTTCTGTATCATGGGCATCTTCCCAGTGTGACTGTAGGTTCCGTGGAGGAAGGACATAGGGCTTCTTCGCCCCACTGCCCTGAGCACATAAGAGGTGCCGAGTGAGAACCTTTGCTCACTTTCTTTGGCTCCTGCCAACACTGGCCTTCACCAAGTGACCCCGCTGGAGACTGTGGTAGGTGTTAATTCCCTGCATCTTTCCAACACCCCATGAGCTAACTGAGTGTGTCTCCCTTCCAGGCAGTGGACAGCACACAACCATGGAGTTGGGACCTCTAGAGGGCGGGTACCTGGAGCTTCTCAACAGCAATGCTGACCCTTTGCAGCTCTACCACCTCTATGACCGGATGGACCTGGCTGGAGAAGAAGAGATAGAGCTCTGCTCAGGTGGGCTCTCCTCCCTCTGGCCCCTTCCAAGTCCCTCCCCACCCCTCTGCCTGCAGTAGAGATGGCAGCCAGGTGGAGTCCTGGCTGTGGAATTCCGGTCAGCACCACGGACAGCTCCAACTCCCTGCCATGCTGGCTCCTAACAGGAACATCTCCCAGCCCGCCCTGCCTCTCCCTCCTTCCCCACCAGCCCTCTTCCCAGAACTTTCCTGCTTCATCCAAGTGGCTTTTCCTCCCAGAACCTGACACGGACACCATCAACTGCGAACAGTTCAGCAGGCTGTTGTGTGATATGGAAGGTGATGAAGAGACCAGGGAAGCTTATGCCAATATCGGTAAGGAAGCATTATGAACCTAGAAAAAGGACAATTGAAGGAAAAGATTCTTTTATCTGTTTTGTTAATCTCACCCATTCACCAGGAGCCTCCAGGTCCTCCCTCAGAAATCAGGGCAAGGGGGGATGGGGAGCGAGGGCTAAAAGGACAGAGAATCGGGGAAAGAAGGGAGATGGAGAAAGGTAGGGAAATAGACCCCTTCACTAATGAACACCAGGCAAACAAATCTCACTTCTCCACCTTCTGCCTCCATTTCTATACTTTTTTTCTATTTGTTGCTCTTCTTTCCTTCCCACAAAGCCCATATCATACGCCCCTCCCTCCCTTTCTCCTCAGCTCCTAAGCTAAACTACTCTAGTATTTGTAATAACTACCTTTGGGGGGGCACTTGTAGCCTGCAAATCACTGTGCATGTGTTATCACATTGAATCCTTACAAAAACAAAGGAAGTAGATACTGTTAGTATCTTCATTTTACAGATGAGGAAATTGAGGTTTAGAGAGATAAAGAATCTACCCAAGGCTGCATTAGAGATAGTAATGGGCAGGTCTGAAATTCAAAGTCTTTATTTTTCACCACAAGAAGGAAAGTATCTAGAGTGGGGCGGTTTGGTAAGGCTCAAGCTGAGAGGCTGGTTTGCAGCTTTAAAAAGACCTACAGTTTTCAGACAAGGGCAGAACTCTTTGGGACTCTCTGGGGAGAGGTGCTTCTGTTGTTTTTTGTGGGGGGTGAAGGATCCCTCCTTACCAGGTTCACCACTGTCTCATACAGAGGCTTTGTTGAATTAGAAAAAGATGCCCCTTCTTCTAGAGGATGCAGCCCCCATTAAGATGTAACAGCTTGGCTATCAAAGTGCAGGCTGGATTCCTGCCCCCATTTGCCCTTTTGGCTGGGCACCCTGTACAGTGAACAACCTGCACA
This sequence comes from Balaenoptera ricei, assembly GCF_028023285.1. Classification (NCBI taxonomy): domain Eukaryota; kingdom Metazoa; phylum Chordata; class Mammalia; order Artiodactyla; family Balaenopteridae; genus Balaenoptera; species Balaenoptera ricei. The sequence goes on from NC_082653.1 coordinate 59,562,515, forward strand.
GATGTTCTCAGTGGCCCTTTTCCTGGCATCCCAAGAATCGCATCACTTAGGAGGTCTGGCATGAAGATGGCTAGACTTTCCCCAACACATAGTTAATCCAGCATCATACAAGGGCAGCAGATGGAGAGGAGCAGTGACTGTATGTGTCTCAAAGATGACAGAACTGAGAACCTGCCTGCTTCCTTTCCTTCCTGGGAATTTACTTGGGAGAAGCAGAAATGTTTAGGGCTGAGAGTATTCACATTTCCTCACAACTGGAGGCAGTAATGAATGAGTTGGGCTTTTTCCCAAATCACTTAGGATTTGGGGGCTTTTTCCCCTTAGGGACAAAGGGGCATTTACACAGGAAGTGGGAGCATCTACACAGGAAGTGGGAGCAAGTGGAGGAGGCAGCTTCACCCAAGTCTGTTCCTCAAGTCTCTGGTCCTGGGCATGCAGTCATCTGAGGCACCCCGAAGTATTACATTGGCTTCCATACGTATAAAATGGGAATAATAATCACACCTGCCTCATGGGATGACCGTGAGGATTGAATAAGTTTCTGTGCATAAAGTGTTCAGAGCAGGAATTTGCAAAGAGTAAGCATTCAATAAGTGTTAGGTACCACCCCACCTCTACCACCAACACCATCATCATTATATTTATCATCATCATCATCATTATCACCATTTATGCCCTCACTCCATTCCTCACTCAGAAGCCTTTTATGGCTCCCCATGGCCTATAAAATCCAGTCCTAACTTTCCCCAACATGAAACTTTTACTGAAGACACCTATTTCTAAGAGTTTCCCAAACACCTCTCCTCACTCTGTCCCCACTACCCGGAAAGCCCTACACTTTTCACCTCTCAGACTCTACCCACCCCATCTTTCAAGGTCTGGCTTCAGGACCCCTTCCTCTGGGAAGCCCTCCCTGATTGCCCCATCCCACTATACACTCTCTCCTCTTGCCATGATAACTGTCTTCCCGTTGCCTCCAAGCCATGTTCCACTTCGTATAATTAACCACCATTGATTGAGTGTCTACTGTTTACTGGCTACTGTGTTGATTGCTTTAAATGCAGAGCCTCTAACCCTCACCATCCATCCCTGGGTTGTAGGTGTTATTTATTCTCATTACACAGATGAGGAAATGGGGGCCCAGAGAGGTTAAGTAACTGACCCAAGATTGTACAGCTAGTAGGGCAATTGGGGAGTAGAACTGGAATTTAAACTCAAACCCAAGACAACTCTACTAAGCTGTGTTGCACTACTTTATAGCAATAGATAAATTTGTGTGCATACATATCATCCCTTCAGTTAGATTAAGAGCCCATGAAGTTTCAGTGTTCCTTCATTAATTTGATCATTCATTCAGCAAACATTAATTGAGCCCCAGTGTGTGCTAGGTCTGGAGGGTCACGGTTCCCCGATGCCCAGCCCAAGGCCGGGCATACAATAAGCATTCGGTGAGAACTAGTTGATTGACTGCACTTCTTCTTGTCTGGGCAGCGGAACTGGACCAGTATGTCTTCCAGGACTCCCAGCTGGAGGGCCTGAGCAAAGACATTTTCAGTAAGTTGCGGGGGTCTTGGCTCAGTCTGCATTTTGTTCCTTGGAGAGTTCTGTAATACCCGACGACCACCCTTTCATGGATGGTCAGATCATCCCCAACATAGGGACAATGGGAGCTCACCTTGGATGTCCACTGACTGTGTGTGTTGGTGTCTTTGGTTTTTCCCCGAAGTCGAGCACATAGGACTGGAAGAAATGATCAGCGAGAGTGTGGAGGTGATGGAGGAAGCAGGACAGAAAAGTCAGAAAAGACGTGAGTGAGCCCCTCGCTTATCCAGCCTAGCCTTGCTTGACTCCCGGCCATGCCTTGGCTCTAAAACCTGTTACAGGGCTCCCAGTTGCTTCCCTCGTTAAGTTCTGTCTGCTCTGCCAGGCTTGGGTGTCCCACCCACCTCTTCCCTCACCACTGCTCCCTGGTGACCCAGGGAGGAAGCAGACGGCCCAGGATCAAATGGCCCGTCTCCTGATGGGTCTCTACCTCTGGCTGTTTTGATTGCCATTTCCAAAAGGACCTCTGGGCTCTGGCTTCTCTTTCATCCTTAGTTGTCACCTCTGTATTTAAGGGAGGTCTCTTCAAGCACAGTTTTTTTTTTCCCAGAAAGATCTGGGTTTGCATCCTGGATCTGCTGTTTATAGTCTATGTGAACTTGGGCGAGTACCTACATCTCTCTGAGCCTCCTGGTCCGTCTCCCTGCCTCCTTAATCTGTCCTTACCCGGCAGCCAATGTGGACTTTTAAATGCAAATCAGATCATCTTGCTGCCCTGCTAACCCTCCAATGGCTACAAAATACATACCACAAGGGCTGTTTGATCTGGCCCTTCCCACCTCTCCTAACTCGCTATGAGCCACCATGCTCCAGCCATACTGGCTTCTTTCCATTCCTGTAACCCATGTATCCTTTTCAGCCTCAGGGCCTTTGCACTTGCTATTCTCTCTATCTGGAATGTCCTCCCCCTTCCCATGGTGGGCTTGGGAATCGGTTAGGTCTTGGCCAGCATGTCACCTCCTCCTGAAGGCTTTCCTTGACCAACTTTTTCCATATAAATTACGTCACTTATTTTCAGCTTGTTTGTGTCTCTCCTTCACTGTAGCACTTGTCACAATTTGGACTTATTTATTGCCTTTTGCTTAGTTCCCCCACTGTGAGGACAGGGACCTTGACTTTCTTATTACTACATCCCCAGCACCTGGCACATGGCTGGCATGCAGGAGCACCTCAATAAATATCCACTGAATGAAAATTTCCATAAAATGGGCCTAACAGTTAATCAAGAGCTTACTATGTGCCAGACCATGTGTAAGCCCTGTACCTAGTTATTTAATTTGAACAGGTAAACAGGTGCATGGCATAAAAATTCAAAATGTGTAAAAAATATTCAGTGAAAAAAAATCTCCCTCCCATCCTTTTCCCCCAGTCCCTCATTTTCCCTCCCTGAAGACAACCTATGTTGCCAGTGCCCTTTTGGTCTTGTTAGGAATATTCTATTCGTCTAAAAGCCAGCTCTTAAAAAAATTTTTTTTTCACACAAATGACCACATTTTACCTACACTCTTTCTTCATTTAACATGTCTGGGAGGTTATTTTCTTAGCACTAATGGAAAACACATGGTCCTGCCTCCAGGAATTTCCCTTTCTTTCTATTTTCTTCCTTCCTTCCTTTCCTTCTTTCTTTCTTTCTTCCTTTCTCTTCCTCTCTCTTTCTCTTTTATTCTTCTTCCTCCTTCCCTTCCTCCCTCCTTCCCTTCCTTCTTTCTTTCTTTCTTTTTGTTTCATAAACATTTTCCCTAATATTTTGTTATGAAAAATTTCAACATACAGCAAAGATGAAAGAGTTGTACTACAAACAACCATATACCCATCACTTACATTCTACCTTCAGTGTTTGGCTATAGTGGTCTTAACGCATCTCTAGCCATCCCTCTATTCATCCACCCATCCAGCGATTTTATTTTTGGAACATTTCAAGGTAAATTGCAGACACCAGTACTGCCCCATATGTCCTTCAGCATCCTTGTTATTTTTAGGACTGTGCGGTATTTCACATAATCAACCATAATTTGGTTCATCAGCCTCTTGCTAAGGGACACATAGGGGTTTTCTCAGTGTGTTACGTGCTTGATACTCACTCAACTGATTTCCAATGCATTCCTGCGAAGTGGGAATCACTGCCCCCATTTCACAGATGAGAGATCAAAGGCTCAGAGAGGCTGTGTTGCAGAGACACACAGCTAGGAAGGGACCAAACGCAGGGTTTTTTTAATTTTTAGTATTATTTTTTTAAACTCAAACTCATCTTGTGTCCCCTCTGTGGCACTGCCTCTCCCAGTGCCTCACCGTCCTGGGTGCTTCAAGATGGGGTTTGGGCTCAAGCAAATGAGTGCGGGCAGAAATTGTTGGGGACTGGGGAGGGAAAGGAACCCCTAAGGCCACTTCCCAGCCATTTAAGGCAATGCTATAGGGCCTGCTGGGGTCCACAAGCCCCTCCTGGCATGGAATACCCCTTCCCTGGGGCTGTTGACCATAGTGTTCTCTCTGCAGCCTTCCCAGAGGAGCTGCCTGTGGATCTGAAGCACAGGAAGCTAGGTGAGCAGGGCGGGTGGGTCCTGGGAGATTGATGGGCAGGAAAGCCAGGGCCTCCTCAGGCCCGCATGTAAACTGGCCTTTGAAAGCCGGGTCTCAGAGAGGTGAAGCCACTTGTCCGAGATCACACAGCAAGTGAGAGGTGGAGTTGGGATTCAAACCAAGATCATGATTCCATAGCCCGTGCTCTGAAGTTCAGGGACTGCTGGGAGATTCAGCTCCTCCTACAAAGCCTCTCCCCTAACACCTCCCTCCTCTTAACTCTGAGTCAGAGCTGAGACCCCACCCTACCACCACCACCTAGTTCCACTGCCCCTCCAGGCCACACGTCTCCTTTCAGAGTGTAGAGTCACCTCGGATCAGCTGGTTACCCAGTGCCCTCCCGCCCTCCGTAGAGCCCCCATGCCTCAGTGAGCCTCTTCCCCCATACTCATCATCCCCCCACCATCCTCCCCTCCCTTCCTCTCCGCTCCCCTCCCACTCAGTTGTTATTGCAAAGGTTGGGCAACCAGCCCCGCTGTGGGGAACAGACTGAGGAATGAAAGCCTGATAGTCCAGTGGAGGAAGCCTGGTCCCTGCCCTCAGAAAGTTCTAATCTGATGGAGAAGACAGGGACCCTGCCCATGAAGACCCCAGGATGATGGAGAAATAGTCTCTGTCTTCAGGGAGCTCCCAATCTGATGGGGGAGGCAAGTCTCCACCCTCCTAGGGCTCCCAATTAAATGGAGGAGATAAACTCCTGCCCCAGTCTGATGGGCAGTGCTTGGGGCCTCTTAGGGGGCCGGGGGCTCAGTGACTGGTTGTAGAAGCTGGTAGGGGCCTGGGCTAACAGCCTATTCATAGGTCTATCCCACCCCTAGCTCTCCATGGCAGGAAGCTCTCAGGGCCCAGTCACAAAGAGGAAGCTGGGGGTAGAGGGCTGCCTGGCACAGAGCAGTTGCTGATGAAACCAGCTTCACCCAGGGCGGAGAAGAAGACAGGAGTTTCCTTCCACTGCCAGCAGAGGTCCGCTCCCGGAGCACTCCCTACCCTGGGAAGGCCCCTGCAGGCACCCACCCAGATTTCACCCAGCCTCTAACATTGGCCCTTCCTCACAGCTGAGCCCCTAGCCATGCCCGTGGTGACTGGTGCTTTCCTGGTGGGGCTAGTGAGTGACTCTTCGGCTCAGCCCTGCCCGTCACCACCTGCTCTGTTCAACAAGGAGCCAGCATCCAGCCAGACCCGGCGGAAAGACACCGGTATGTTAGGGGGCTTGGAGAGGGTGGGCTTCCCCACTCCCCGGAGGCAGGAGCCACCAGGGACAGGAATTCCTCCCCCTGCTAGTGTCCCCCACTTCTGTCCCAGCCATTGCCAGCCTCAGTGTCCCCATCAACCCAGTCTGTGCCAGAGAACATGCCCTGGAAGGAAACACATTCCTAGGAGACACAGCAGGGAATCCCCGCCAATTAGGGCATTCACCCGCCAGCCCTGTGCTTTCATCAGCTGGGAACTGAGCACCCACCGTCTCTGTGCCAGCAACACCACCACAGGCAAGCAGACACAGCTGTGGCTCTCTGGAAGACTGGAGCCCTTTAGAAGGGAGTCAGCTGTTAATTAAGATGTTAATGGAGAATCCCACCTCAACGCCTTTGTCTCTTGCAGCGCCCCCTTCCAGTTCCTTGTTGAGCTGCCTGAGTCTCCCTGCTGGACCCATCCAGATCATCCCCACTCTCTCCACTCTGCCCCAGGGGCTCTGGCAAATCTCAGGGGCTGGGACAGGGGTCTCCAGTATACTCATCTACCAAGGTGCGTATGCGAGGCCGGGCTCCCCACCCCCTCTGCCTGTGACCTGACTACCCCCTGATCCCATGCCCCCTCCACCCCAACCCTGCCCCAGACATTTGGCAGTTTTAGCCTAGCACCTTCTCATGATCCTCCTTCCCCAGAACACCCATCTCTGTCCCCGTTTCCCAAAAATCAAAGCAGAGGAGCAGAGCTCCCCAACGTGGTCTGGGTGAGTGACACACCAAGTGGCTAAGTGGCATTTTTTGGGTCACTTCCCCCGAGTAAGCCTTAGTTTCTCCTTTTTTTTCAAAAAAAATTAAACTTTATTATATTTTAAAATCACAGCATCGGGACTTCCCTGGCCGTCCAGTGGTTAAGACTTTGCCTTCCAGTGCAGGGGGTGTGGGTTTGATCCCTGGTCGCAGAGCTAATATCCCACATGCCTCATGGCCAAAAAACCAAAACATAAAAACAGAAGCAATATTGTAACAAATTCAATAAAGACCTTAAAAATGGTCCACATCAAAAAAAAAAAAAAGCACAACATCAATGCATGCTCATTAACAAGCCAAGCAATAAGAGATGCAAGAGTTACTGAGTCTCTCCCTCACTCTTTTAGTATACCGTTGTGAACAGTTTGGTATGCATCCTTGCACAGCTTTCTCTGAATTGCCTTGTTTCCAGGTCAGTAAAATGGTCCCTGCTGACCTGCCACATTGAAAGGTTGTGAATTGTCCAAGGGAAGGCATGTTGGGCTCTCAGGGATGGGAGAGAGAATGAGGCTAAGGGGATACTTCCACTCAATTCAAGAGCATTTTTTGAAGGTTGCATGCCAGTTTTTGTATAATGCATTGGTGCCCCAGGAGCAAGAGAGTGTTCTGGGCATCCAGGAAAATGAGTACTGACCACACAGTGGGAAAAGTGCCGTAGTAGCACTTGCCCTAAGCTCCCTATGAGCTGACTATGTCCATTTCACAGATGGGAAAACCAAGGCTCTAGGAGCCTAGTTGTAACTCCAGAGCTCTTTCCTCAACTTCGGCCTGAAATGTCTTCCTCTGGAAGTTCCCCTCGCCTTTCCCCAGACTCCCAGCCCCACAGCCTGATTTGGGGAGGGGGTGACCCAAGTGGGCTCCTTGTTGTTTCTATACTCCTTTCTCTCCCCATGTAGGTGAGGTGCCCCAGGCCAGCCAAACACCCCCCTCCAGCAACCCAGCTGTCCACAGCCTCCCGAAGTCCCCAGACCGGCCCGGCTCCACCAGCCCCTTTGCCCCATCGGCAGCTGACCTCCCCAGCATGCCTGAACCAGCCCTGACCTCCCGTGGAAACCTAACAGGTAAGAATCAGCAGGGCCTGTGAGAGTTACTGGAAGCAGAACTGAGGCCCTGGGGGAAGGGATTGCCTCAGACAATGAGATCCACGAACAGAGCTGCCTGCAGACACGGGCAAGTTGTGTTTGTGTAAAACAGGGCAGGGAGGGTCTCCAGGGAAGGGGGATACATGGGAGGGTTGGTGAGGGGAACAATTGGAAAATCCATGCCAAACCTAAACAGGGCCACCGGCCTTCACCATCTTGTTACATGGCAGGAAAATAGGCTCAATGCAGCCAGATCTTCTGAATTGTCAGCAGAATCTGGAGATCTTGATTTTAACATAGATATTGTGATTTTTAAAACACTGGTGAAAATTTTTAAAGTACAGCTGGCCAAAAAAAGACATCTTTGAGCAGGATACAGCCTCGGGTCACCACCTGGTAACCTCCATCTTGCGGAGACTCAGCCCACGTCAGCTCTGACCTTGCGATACTCAGAGGACTGATGCCCCAGAGGGAGGGAGGTCCCTGGGGCTCCCCTCACCCTAACTCTGACGCTGGCTTCTTCCTCTCCAGTGGATGAGATGTCCCCCACCCAATGCCCAGCAGCTCACAGGGCCTCCAGGAAGCTTCCCAAGTGGCCTGGTGAGTGGTGGCAGGGTCCCTCTGCCCGGGTGCTGGAGGCTTCCTGTCACTCATTCACCCAACACTTATTCAGTCCCTCACTTGTTGGCTCATTCATTCATTCATTCATTCACATGCTCATTTGATCCCGCCGTCTCAGCATTCATTCTGCCAGTTATACCTACACTTAGAGCAACATTTAGTGAGGACCTGCCCCTCGTAAGCCCATGCTAGGTGTTGACATCTTGTTTGTGAGGCTGAGAGAATGAAACAGGGAAGGGTGGGTGATTGAGAGAGTGGATGAAGGCAGGAGTGGATGATGGGTGTGGGAGGGATGGAAGGTGGGAATGAAAGGGCAGCTGAGAGAACGGCCAGACGACTGAGTCTGACTCTGTTCCAGGTACACTTCCAGGCACATGAGATGTAGTCAATCATTAAAGTTGTAAACAGGGACTTCCCTGGTGGTCCGGTGGTTAAGACTCTGCGCTTCCATTGCAGGGGCGCGGGTTTAATCGCTGGTCAGGGAACTAAGATCCCGCATGCCTCCCGGTGCGGCCAAAACAAACAAACAAACAAACAAAGTCATAAACAACCCCAGTATGATCCCCATTTTACAGATGAGGAAACCGAGGCCTAGTGGGGTATATCACATGCTCAAGATAACGGTAATAAGTGGTGGAGCTGGAACTTGAACCAGAAACCTGGATTCCACTATCTTAACTCTTACCAACACCCACCCCCCCATGACTTCCCTATGGTGAGTGAACAAAAGAAGAAGGTTAGTGAGTAAATGAAAGAGTGGACAGATAATCAAGTGAGAAGATGAGTGAATGAATGGGTGTAGGAATGAATGAGTGTCTGGGTAATTGAGGGAGGCAGCTAATCAAGAAGGCAGTCGGGGAAGACTTTGATGAATGGATGAACAAGCTAGTGATGGTGGCCGGGCTGGCCACTCTGCTGCCCTCACAGTGGCCAGTCCTGCCACTAGCATCCTCCTCTCCCCCACCCCACACCCTTTGACCTGTGCAGAGAGTGTGGAACAATTCTACTGCTCGCTACGGAACAAGTACCAGGCTAAGCCCGCAGGCCCGGAAGGCATCCTGGTGGAGGTGGACCTGGTGAGGGTAAGGCTGGAGAGGAGCGGCGGCAAAAGCCAGGACAGAGAGCTGACCACCCTGGACTGGGCAGAGCGGCAGCCGGCCCGAGGAGGTCTGGGCGAGGTGCTACAGGCCTCTAGCAACCACCGGCGGCCACGTGAGACGCAGGTGATTGCCGTGCTGGGCAAAGCAGGACAGGGGAAGAGTCACTGGGTCCAGGCCGTGAGCTGGGCCTGGGCCTGCGGCCAGCTGCCACAGTATGACTTTATCTTCTGCATCCCCTGCCACTGTTCGGACCGTCCGGGGGACACCTACCGCCTGCAGGATCTGCTCTTCTCCCTGGGTTCACAGCCACTGTCAGGGGACGACGAGGTCTTCAGTTACATCTTGAGGAGGCCCGACCGCATTCTGCTCATCCTGGATGCCTTCGAGGAGCTCGAAGCCCAAGACGGCTTCCTGCACAGCGCAGGCGGACCCATGTCAGCAGAATTCCGCTCCCTCCGGGGGCTGCTGGCGAGCCTCTTCCAGCGCAAGCTGCTGCGCGGCTGCACCCTGCTGCTTACAGCCCGGCCCCGGGGCCGCCTGGCCCAGAGCCTGAGCAAGGCCGACGCTCTGTTCGAAGTGGCCGGCTTCTCCGCCCAGCAGGCCGAGACCTATGTGATGCGCTACTTTGAGTGTTCGGGGGCCACCGAGCACCAAAAGAGAGCCCTGGCGCTCCTCCAGTCCCAGCCATTTCTCCTGAGTCACAGCCATAGCCCCACTGTGTGCCGGGCCGTGTGCCAGCTCTCGGAGGCCCTCCTGGAGCTAGGTGATGAGGCCCAGCTGCCTTCCACGCTCACGGGCCTCTATGTTGGCTTACTAGGCCCAGGAGCCCGTGACAGCCCCCCAGGTGCCCTGGTGGGACTGGCCAGGCTGGCCTGGGAGCTGGGCCGTGGTCACCAGAGCAGCCTGCGGGAGGGCCAGTTCCCATCGGCCGAGGTGAGGGCCTGGGCTGTGGCCCAAGGCTTGGTGCAGCCCACGCCGGGGGCCCCGGAGACCGAGCTGGCCTTCTCCAGCTTCCTCCTGCAATGCTTCCTGGGGGCCGTGTGGCTGGCTCTGAGCAGCGAAATCAAGGACAAGGAGCTGCCGCAGTATTTGGCATTGACCCCGAGGAAGAAGAGGCCCTATGACAACTGGCTGGAGGGCGTGCCGCGCTTTCTGGTCGGGCTGGTCTTCCAGCCTCGTGCCCGCTGCCTGGGAGCCCTGGCAGGGCTGGCGGCCTCCACCTCAGCAGACAGGAAGCAGAAGGTCCTCACCAGGTACCTGAAGCGGCTGCAGCCTGGGACGCTGAAGGCGGGCCGGCTGCTGGAGCTGCTGCACTGCGCCCACGAGGCGCTGGATGCTGGGCTTTGGCAGCATGTGCTGCAGGGGCTCCCGGCCCACCTCTCGTTCCTGGGCACCCGGCTCACACCTCCCGACACCCACGTGCTGGGCAGCGCCTTGGAGGCGGCGGGCCGAGACTTCTCCCTGGACCTCCGCAGCACTGGCGTTGACCCCTCTGGACTGGGGAGCCTCGTGGGACTCAGCTGTGTCACCCATTTCAGGTGGGGTCCGGGGGCAGGAGAGTGGGCTTCTTTGCCTTGGGCACCTACAGCAGTCTTGGTGCTGTGCCCAGTGCTGACTCTGTGGGGTCTCATTTAGTATGAATGGCAGCCAGATGGGGGCAGAAGTGATTCTATCCTTTTTTAAGATGAGGAAGCCAAGGCTCAGAGGGGTACAGTAGCTTGCCCAAGGTCACACAGCCAGCATCATTCTTTCAACCAGTATTTGAAGGCTGGCCTTATGCCAGGCACTGGGCCACGTCTAGAATCTAAGACTGGCCTGGGTTTGAATTCGTTTTCTTTTCTCCATCCCCTGATCAAGCCACCGTTTTTTCATGGTTAGATTAAAGCCATAGCCTCCCCTGACCTCCCTGCTTCCATTCTCCTCTTCCACTCCACTTTATATTCAACCATCGGCACCAGAAATTGCATCTGATCATATTCCATCCTTCCTTACAATCTTTCAGAGGCACCCCACCTCCCTCAGGATGAAGTCAAAGTTCCTTAATTTAAATTAAGGAATCTAAATCCTTCAGGGATCTGTTTGACCATTTAAGCCTAATCTCCAGAGAATCTCTCCCACCTTCCCCCTAAGCATACTTTAAGCTGTAAGGTCTACACCATTGTAGTGGTTCAACTGAGAATTTAGCACTGAGCTTCCTGGTAGCCAAAGCAAAAAGGGAAATAAAACCACTGGGAGAGTTGAGAAAAAGGAGGAATTGATGAGGGCTTGAGTGGTCATGGAGAACTTTCTAGAGGAAGTAGGGGTTAAGTTGAGGAAGGAAAGTATCTGAATAGGTAAGAGGTCCCTTCATGGAGCCGCCACCCCCCCCACCCCCCGCATTATGGTCTAGCCCGGTCACCATGGCTGGGTCTGAGGCCCTTCCTCCACAGGGCTGCCTTGAGTGACACAGTGGAGCTGTGGGAGTCCCTACAGCAGCATGGGGAGGCCAAGCTACTCCGAGCAGTGAAGGAGAAGTTCACCATTGAGCCTTTCAAGGCTGAATCCATGAAGGATGTGGAAGACCTGGGCAACCTCGTGCAGATCCAGAGGTGAGAGGGAAAGGGCATGGGAGCTGGTCCACACCATGCAGGACCTAATATTAAGTTTGCTATTAGCACTTCTTCCTCTTTTGGGGGTACCTCCCCTGCTCCCCGCCAGCCAATGACCATCCAAAATCTCTCACTGCAGTCACCACCCAGGCAGAGCCCCCAAGATTTATCACTCTGTCCACTTCAGAACTTGCCATCATGTACCCAATTCTTTCTCAGCTAAAGCCAAGGAGATATTCTCTACTGCTAAGAGTTCATAAGCTGCCTTCTGCATCTAGTAACACAAATGACACCTATGGCCACCTTTCAAGGCAGCCAGGACCAGTATCATTCCCATTTTCTAGATGGCAGAGGTCTAAGGTTCAGAGGGCAGAGGAAACGTGACCACAGAGCAACTGTCTTTCCGTCACTCCTTCATCATACATTGTTTGAGCACCTACTATGAGCTGTCTGGGATGGGTATGGGTAATGCCTCCTCTGAGGCTCTTTTCCGTGAAACACACAGTAATGCCTTAATAATATCCTGTCCTGAGATTTTTCTTTTTAACAAGGGGACAACAGTAGCCCAAGGAAGGCAGTCCTTCTGGGGAATTTTGGGCACTGGGGCAGGCATCCCCCCTAGGAGGGGGCTCCATGACAGGTGAGGAACCAGCTCTTCCCTAACATTGCCTGTTCTCTCCAGGACAAGAAGTTCCTCTGAAGACACGCCTGGGGAACTCCCTGCCGTCCGAGACTTAAAGAAGCTGGAGTTTGCGTAAGCAAAGGGGTAAATTGTCTCGGGTCCCCACGAGGTTCCTCCTCTGGCATTAGCTGGGCTTGTGCCACTAGAATGGAGATGTGTCCTCAGAATCATTCTTACCCTCTCGCCCCACCACTCTGGAAACCAGCTTCCAGCAGCTGGGGCATGGCCGGTCTGGGCTAGTCCTGGAGGCTCTCGGGGGTGAGGCTAACTTGCCCATTTGCTGGTGAACATGCTCATTCGCATCCACTCATTCAACAGACCTACTCATATGACCAAGGCCACTGTTCTCAATGAGCTTGCCGTCCAGTGTAAATAGATAATTACCATCTGCTGTGATTAGTGGCCAGAAACTCAAGGGCTGTGAGCGTGAAGACTTAGGGGAGGTCAAGGTGACTTCCTGGAGGAGGAGACTGAAGCATTGAAGCTTGACAAAGAAATAGGAATGAACCATGCTGGGTGGAGATATTATCTCCCCATTGTACAGAAGCAGACACTGAGGCCTTGAGAGTGTAAATTGTTTGTCCAAAGTCACAAATGTCAGGTCAGCCTGGCTGTTGCTCCAACAAACAAAAAAGTTAAATTCATGGTAGGTCCTTGTTAGGGATCTAAAATCATCCAACTATTAAGAAGGAATTATTAAACAACTACAGTGTACTCAGTGCCATAATCTTATTAATTTCAAGAGCCACTCTGGGAGATAGTCATTATCTTCCCCATTTTACAGATGAGGAAACTGAGGCCTAGTGAGGTTAAGTAACTTGTCCAAGGTCCCCAGCTGGTCACCCACAAGCTGTCTGCTCTTCCTGATCACAGCTCCCCCCCGTGCCCCAGAAAAAGCCAGGCGTTTCTTCTTCTGAACAGAGACAAGAGGCCAAATTTGTGCAGAGGTGAAAAATATTGCTGAAAAGAGGAACTGTATGAAAACAATCACCAAGGGCCCCTTCTGGCTTTGAATTATTTTTAGCTTAAAAAGCCCCTAGTTCAAGGTCGGAACTGTGCTCTGGGGAACAGCAGCCGTGGGGTAGAACAGCCCAGAACCCGGAGAGTAGCCACCTGCAGGCCAGAAGCCCTGAGAAAGTTCTGAGGAAAGAAGGAAGGAAGGAAAGGACTATTCTGGGCGTGAGACTGGCAGCCACCATGCCGGGCACCCTGTAGATCTCATGTGCATATAGATTAGGCCCCTCAGCCACTCAGAACCCTGCAGGGGCTCTGCTGGTAGACGATTCTTCCCTGATTCAACCCCCATTTACCTCTTCACCCTCACCTCCTGCGCTCTTTCCAGCCACGTGGGTCCTCTTGACGGTTTTCAACCTCACTAGGCATGGTCCAACCCCTGGGCCTCTGCATTGGCTGTGCCTTCCACCCAGGACACTTTTCCCCAGGTATCAGCATGGCCCACACCCTCACTTTCTTCTAGTTTTCAGTGAGAGAGGCCTTTTCTGACTCCTGTATTTAAAAGTACAGTTCTGCCCCGCTCACACTATGCTTTTCTGTGTATCAATTATCTCCCACACCAGAGAGTTTACCGATTTCTTTGATTATCTGTCTTGCCCCCTGGAATGTCAGCTCCACGAGGGCAATGATTTTTGTCTGTTTTGTTCATGGCTGTCTGCGTGACAGGCTTGATGGGCCTGGCACACAGTAGGCAAGCAATCAATATTTGATAAATGAATTCCTTAATCTTTCCAAAAACCTCCTAAGATTGGGGCTAAATTTGAGAAGATTGAGACTCAGAGGCGAAGGGATTTGCCCAAAAAGCCCCACAGAAGCTAAGTGGTAGAGCCCAGATTCAAATCAGATTACGGATTCCCATCTTGTGACCTTTCATTGAGGCTAGTAGTTCCCAGACTTTGGGGTTTCAAAGACTGAGAATATTTCAGAGTGAATTTCAGTGACTATGTGCAGTTACCATCTTTTAATTTGTATCAAGTATGTTCATTTAAACAAGTGAAATAACCGCTGCTGACACCATAATTTTATTAAAAATGAACATTTTATGTAAAATAGATAGCTAGTGGGAAGCAGCCACATAGCACAGGGAGATCAGCTCGGTGCTTTGTGACCACCTAGAGGGGTGGGATGGGGAGGGTGGGAGGGAGGGAGATGCAAGAGGGAAGAGATATGGGAACGTATTATATGTGTATAACTGATTCACTTTGTTATAAAGCAAAAGCTAACACACCATTGTAAGGCAATTATACTTCAATAAAGATGTTTAAAAAAAAAATGAACATTTTAATGTCAAAAAAGTTCAAAGGATATAATTTCAGAATAAAAGACTGTTCTTTACACTGAGTACACTTAACCATATTTTAAAAACAGGGACTTCCCTGGCGGTCCAGTGGTTAAGACTCCGTACTTCCAAGGCAGGGGCCGTGGGTTCGATCCCTGGTCGGGGAACTAAGATCTCACATGCTGCGTGGCGTGGCCAAAAATTAAAAAATAATAATAATAATAAAGAAAAGAAAAACAAAAAAAACAAAATAGCCCTCTGTTGTCTTTATTTTTCTCATTCTCTTGAAATCTGGTCTAAATGTCCATCCAGACTGTGTGACCTTGTATGAGTTAGTTAACCTCTCTGTGCCTCAGTTTCCCCATCTGTAAAATGGGGATAAGAAGTGCTCTTAGCTCAGAGTCATTGTGAGGATTAAATGAGGTCTGATATGAGTGATGGGCCCAGTGTGTTCCTGGCACATAAAAAGTGCTCAAGAAATGGTTCTATTTGTTATTAAAAAGCAATGGCAAATAAGTAAACCATCTTTCTCATCACTGGTGGTGGTCCTCAGGCCAGCATTTGGGAACCACTTCCCCAGGCCAGGGTGGGAGAAGGGTGCATGTGGATGTTGGCAGGAGTAAGAACTGGCTCCCCACTCAGAGATGAAAGATGGGGAGCCCCCAGCTGGGAGCCCAGCTGGCCTCTTGAGTGGGCTTTGTGGAATGTGCCTGAAGCAGAAGGGATTGGGGTCCCACCAGGTGGAGCTGGGGGGAGGTAAGGCCTCAGATGGGCCTGCCTTCTGTGGGGTCCAGTAGAGGGGCCATGACTGCTTCAGGGTCTTAACTCTGCTCTTTGCCTCCTAGGCTGGGCCCCATCTTGGGCCCTCAGGCTTTTCCCAAACTGGTGAAGATCCTTGAGGCCTTTTCTTCCCTTCAGCATCTGGAGTGAGTATAGACCCCGGAATCCCTCCTGGAGACCTCGGGCTTTGACGACCCCAAACCCTGGCCTTGTTTGTCCCTTTCTCTCTCTCTCTGCGTCCTGCTGCTTCCTCAGTGTGGCTGGTGTGAGTGACCAGATGCCCCCACTGCAGGGAAGCGATGGCAGAAGGAAATACCCAACAATAAAAATAGGTTGAATCCTTTCGTGATCTTCGAAACTCTTTTCCTCTCATGTGCTGCTCCCAGCAATCCCATGGGGAGGCAGGGTCGGGGAACATGATCCCATTGTACAACTGAGGTCTCTAGAGGTTAAGGAAGTTGCCCCAGCTCATGGGGCCGCCAGGAAGGAAAACAGTGACTCAGGTCCATGGGTAGTTAGCGCCTCGTCCACTTGTTGGCCTGGCAGTCCCAGGTGATGAAGATTTGCTCTCAAATGCTCGGACCTGCAGCTGCATCTGGCCATGGTGTGTTCAGGGGTGGGAGCATGGGAGGAGGCCGCTGCTGGGTCGGACGGTGGGGGAGGGTCGGGTGGCCTCCAGGGTGCTGGCTGATGGCCCCCCATCTGATTCCATCTGCAGCCTGGACTCGCTGAGCGAGAACAAGATCGGGGACGAGGGTGTCGCCCAGCTCTTGGCCACCTTCCCTCAGCTGAAGGCCCTGGAGACGCTCAAGTGAGTGCGCTGGGCCTGCCCTTCCTGCTGCATTTGTCCCCAAAGTCCAGCTTTTTTATTCTTTCATTCACTCATCCATTCAATCGTGCATTCGTTTAATCATCCACCCATTCATTCATTCATTCATTCAATCATTTCTTTAACCAGCCATTCAACCAATCATTTATTCATTTAATCAACAAATACGTAAGAAGCACTTACTATGTGCAGACACCATTCAAGGCCCTGGAGACCCAGCTTTAAACAAAGCAAAGCCCCTGACCTCAGGGATCTTCTAGGGAGGAGACACAGTAAACAAGCAAACAAGCATCCATAATTATGAAGTGTACAGTAATGAATGTGAGCAATGTTTAGTGAGAGAAAGACTGGGGAGGTGAGAGAGGAGAGATAGATTAGGATTTATCAGTAAAACATTATTATCAAAATAGTGAATTTCTATTAAAAAAAAACTGTTCTGGGTTTGGGAAATAGCAGATGGATATGATGCAGGAGGGTCAACATGATTTTTTACTGAACCTAGAGGGATCGTCAAAATCTATCCACACTCTACTCCACAACCATGATCAGGGCAGCCACAGAACTCACCAGAATTCACTTAGGGATTTCCTTGATGGTAGGACACTGAGACGTATTAAGTAATTTATAGTGTTCAAGGAAACAGTGTGAGTAAGTTAGATTTCCCTCCCTTCGTCCTTCCTTACATCCTTCCTCCCTCCCTCCATTTCCCTCTCTCTCCTACCTTTCCTTCCTTCCTTTTTTAACCCCACTTAAACATTTTCTAAGCACCTACTATGTGCTTGGCACGGCTGTAGGCACAGGGATAGAGTAATGAACAAAACAGACTCGACCCCTCACCTCGTGGAGTTCACGTCATTAAACAAATAATGTAAACCCTTATGTAATGACAGTGCTGAAAAATGGTCCAAAGGGAAAAGAATGGCTGCTATAAAATCATAAAACAAGTGTGGGGGGAGCACGATCTCTGTCTCATCTGCATCCTCACCCCCATCATCCCACTCAGCCTCAGGACGTGACTGCATCGTTTTACTGATTTAGCCCAAGTCTACCCATAGCACCCTCACACAGTTCAGCACCCACGACTCTCATCCAGGTAGAATGTCTTGTGCTTGCTGCCCTGGGATGCCCTGTGAGGAAGCAGGGGTTCCCAGCCCTGCCGGAGCCTGGGGTGATGGACACGGATGGGGAGAAGCATTCAGGTTTGGCCCTGAGCCCTCCCCTTGTTGTACTCCTGCAGTTTGTCCCAGAACAACATCACTGACTTGGGTGCCTGCAAGCTGGCCGAGGCCCTGCCCTTGCTGGCTGCGTCCCTCCTCAGGCTGAGGTGAGTGGGGCCCTCTATTGGTCAGATGCTGAGCTGGTGGGCTGGAGGGCGGGCAGAGAACCCCCTTGGTGCCAGCTGTAAGGTCGAACACTGGGACCCTGAAAGCAATCACTACAGGCTGTTCTACCACATCAGTGTTGCACAACTTGGTGGGGATAGGAAGTGGGGGGCGCCGACCAAAAATCCAACAGGAACACACACTCCTGGAGTTGGGTGATGCCACCGCCCTGAACAAGATTAGCAGCCCCTGGGGAAGGGCATCTGGCAAACTCTGGGCAAGTCACTTACTCATCCGGAGCCTCTGTTTCCTCATCTGGAAAATGGGTACCATCCCAATAGCCTATGGAAAGTGCTTGGTGCAATGCCCGGCTCTGGTGCTTAATAAATCTTGGTCCTCTTTCCCCGGGGCATGGCAGGACTGGGCCTTTTCTGGAGTCCAGGGTGGTTTCTAGAATACTGACTATGCACAGGTAGCCTTGGCTGGCTCTTGTCATGCACACAGCAGTCCGTGCCTACACTGTCACCTTCTGGCGGGCCTTGGAATAGCACATTCTTGCTTTTGCTTACTTCCAGCCTGGTGCCTTGTGGTTCCCCGGGACTAATGGGTCCTTCCAGCCCATTATCCTTCCAGCCAGGGTCCCTGAGTGCAGCTGCATAGGTTGTGTGCTGTGCAGTTTGTAGTCTATGTGATTGGCACGCCCTAGAGTTGTGAGGGTATCTAATATTCTCTAATATCAACCATGGGCCAGAACCTGTGCTAGAAACTAGAGATACAGCTATGAACAAAACCAAGGTGGGTCTTGCTCTCAAGTTCCTTGCATAATAAATAAGTAAGCACGTGCATAAACAAAATGTTTAAAACGCTGATTCATGCTGGGAATGAGGAAACTAACAAAGGCCCCAGAGGGTACGACAGGGAGTACTGAATTCACCAGGGAGGTCAGGAGACTCCTGAGGAGGTGACCCTCCCCCTTCTGTGGGATGTTCTCAGGGAAAAGCATTCCAGGGAGAGGAAACAGTAGAGGCAAAACCCCTGAGGTGGGAAAGAGGTTGGGTCTTTGAGGGCCAGAAGGGGGGCCTCTGTGGCTGGCTATAGGGAATGAGGGACAGAGGGTGGGAGATAAGGTGGGAGAGGTCAGGGAAGGCCAGATCATGCAGGGAGACCCTTGCAGGCCAGGAGAGTGGTTGGGGGCTTTTCCATTGTGAATGGAGAAGCAGGTGGGGCATGTGGGGGTGATATGTGATCTGACTGACACTTTAAGAAACCTCATATTGGGAGTTCCCTGGTGGCCTAGGGGTTAGGATTCTGGGCTTTCACTGCTGTGGCCTGGGTTCAGTCCCTGGTCGGGGAACTGAGATCCTGCAAGCTGCGCAGCATGGCCAAAAAACAAAGAAACCTCATATTTTATGGACTGTAAGATGCCATCCGTTTGTAAGACACCATTAAGAGGACAAAACGCTGCTAATTAAATGACATCCATTGTTAATGATCACAATGATTTTCAAATGTGAACATGTACATCTTGGCATCAATGAAATATGGGAAGAATCCTCTTCCTGTGGGTGAGGAAGGGCCTCCTTGTTCTAAGATCCATCCCAGGAAGGGATTGTAAAACCCCTACCTGGTTCCTGCCCTGGTAGCGGCCGACCCATGACATCAGGGGCTCCTGGAGTTTAGCTTGAATCCACTTTGCTGCAGTGTAGACTTGCTGCTTTTACATGCAGCCCTGCAGTGTTGCTCTGAGGCTGAGTCAAGGCAAAGTCACGGCCTTGAAATTAGAACCGTGGCTGCACCTGGCTTGTTAAAAGGACGCTCGTTAAGGAAGGTACAGCTTAAGTTGGCACCAGCGACACCTGTCGTGCTATTTCTGACACTGCTGATGGTGACTGAATATAATATAGAAACCCGAGCCTGCCCAGTGACTCTGGGTTTCTCTCTCTCCTGCTATCCCCGATGCTGCCCCACCCCCCCACAGTAACTTGTATAACCCTCACAAACCCCCTTGGGAGGTATAATAACCATAGTTAACATATAGTTCATTCCACATGTCGGGCCCTGTTCTGGGTGTTTTACCAACGTTAACTCATTTACTCCTCCCCACAATTACTCTATCATGCCCATTTTATGGAGGAGCAAACTGAATCACAGGGGAGCTGAGTAACTCACCAAAGATCAGACAGGCAGCAAGCCACAGAGCTGGGATTTGAACTTGAGCTGTCTCAGATGGGAAGCTACCTCCACTTAGTCCTGCTGCTTCCCTAGACTCACTGAGTGACCACAGAGAAGCAGCCTCAACTCCCTGGGCCTCAGTTTCCCCCTCTGTTAAATGGGGCAGTAATCCCGGCTAGGTGTGGCTCCCCTTGGGCCCTGACCCCCCAGCACCCCTGGCCCCTGCCCTGACCTCTGTCTCCGGCAGCTTGTACAATAACTGCATCTGCGACGTGGGAGCCGAGAGCCTGGCACACGTGCTTCCAGACATGGTGTCCCTCCGGGTGCTGGAGTGAGTGTGGGAGCCTGGGCAGTCGGGGTGGGGCCGGGACTTGGGAGGACCAGGGTCTCCTGCTGGCATCATGGGAAGGGCTGGGCTGAGGTCTGGTTTTTGAGAGTGTGGTGATGACCTTGGTCTGGGGCTTGTTGGTCCCCAGGGCCAGGATCCACAATGGGTTTCTCTTCCCAGTGTCCAGTACAACAAGTTCACAGCTGCCGGGGCCCAGCAGCTCACTGCCAGCCTGAGAAAGTGCCCTCACGTGGAGAAGCTGGCGTAAGTCTCACCAGTGGTGGAGGGAGAGTCAGTGTGTGGTTCACCTTGTGAGCCCTGAGCTCAAATCCCGCTCTGCCCCTCACCAGCGTTCAACCTTGGGCAAGCAGACACATCAACCCTCTGGACTCAGTTTCTTCTTCTTTTTTTTTTTATTTCTTTTGGCAACACTGCATGGCTTGCGGGATTTTAGTTCCCGGACCAGGGATTGAACCTGGGCCCTCAACAGTGAGAGCACCAAGTCCTAACCACTGGACCGCCAGGGAAGTCCCTGGCCTCAGTTTCTTCGTCTGTAAAATGGGAGTGACAATAATATTTACCCCCTATTTAAATATTTATATCAATATAAATATTTGTCAATATACTCAGAAGAGTATCTGGTACACAAAAATGTTCTGTATACTAGGCTGAACAATATGAAATTGCTTATATTCAACCATTTTTGACCTACACACCTGGCAATTTCATATGGTTGAAACTTATTTATTATTATATCACTATGATGTCTACTGTCCAGTACTGTACTTTATTGTCTTTCAAAGCACTTTCGTCTACATAATCACTCATATCTTCTAGGAGGGGTAACGTGGCTCTTGTAAGACCCATTTTGCAGATGAGGAGAATAAGGCACAGATAGGTTAACTAACCTTTTTGAGATCACACAGCAAGTCAGCGGCAGAATCAGTTTTTAAAAAGGGGTCTTGGGGCTCCTAGGCCTCTGGTGTCCCCATGACCCCACACTAGGCTAGGTGGGAGGAGGGATTTGGGGGAAGCTTGCGTTGGGGCCACCCCCTCTCCTCTAACCTCTGTGTGCCATGCCCCCATCACAGGATGTGGACGCCCACCATCCCTTTTGGTGTCCAGGAACACCTGCAGCAGCTGGACTCAAGGATCATCCTGAGATGATCCAGGCTTTGCCTGGGACAAGGTAACTGAGGTGAGCTTGGAAGGGGAGAACAACGGGGGTCCCTGGGGACAGTGTCCTGTGAAGTCAGAATCCATAAAAGATGGGTGGGGCAGCAGGTGGGAGCTGGGTGACAACTCCTGGACCATGTGCCATCTGGGCCCACCCCGTATCCCCCTGTGCTGGGCTCGGTGGGGTGTCTTCTAAAGGCTTTGAGGACTTGGGCTCTGAGGATCCTCCCTGTGGGCAGGCGTGGGACCCGGGGAAGGACAGGTGGGTCAGCCGTGCACGTCCCACAGCCCTCAGCATTGGGAAGGTCTGCCTTCGAGGACGCCCCAGCCATCCCGGCTGCTGTTTCAACCTGTCGGCTGCCCCGATGCCCGGCATTGTTTTCATAGGAATTTGCTCTACCAGTTTCCTGCCTCTCTCTGTGCGGATGACTGTCCCCTCACTTCCATGCTCCCGCGACCTGGGACATCCCCCTCTTCCATTCCTACCATCCCTCCCATCCCCAATCTCGACCACACTTTATCCATGTGTTGAACTGCCCTGTCCTAAAGCTGCCTGATCTCCACCCATCCTGACCTCTCACAGCCTGTTCTCCAAGGACACTGACCGTGCTGGACCCTGACCTGGTTATTTGTGGACACAGCTCTTCTTGGGCTGTTTCCCGTGAGCCTCGGCGTCCTGGTGCCCAGCCCTGGCGGCTCAGAGTCGGCCCCCGCCCAGCTGCGGAAAGGACCTATGGCCTGCTCTGTGAACAGACCCAGGCCCGGCCCTCGGCTCCTTCGGGGAGCAGGTTGATGTCAGCCCTGCTCAGCCACTGCAGCCCTGGCAGATGGGCTGGTGCCTGGTGGCAGCTGCTGTGTACCCAAGAGCCCTGAGGCATTCCCTGCAGGACACTGCAGACAGCTGTGGCCAGGCCGGAGAGAGGGACGAAGCGGCCACACCCCCACCTGCCCAGGTCCCTGCCGGCCCGGGGAGAAAGCACTGCTCCACGCTGCTCTCCTAAAGGGCACGCTCTGAGCATACCAGCGACCATCCCCTGCCTGCTGATTTCCCAAACCATGACCGGCTGGGATTCTACGGCAGCTGCCTTCTGTCTCTGGGACTCACTGGTTTGCACTAACTTTGTTTGCCAAGGCCAAATCTAGGCCTGGCCAGACACACTGGACCTTAGCAGGAAAAGAGCTGATGGTACACTAACAGAGGGGGGGCGGGGCGATGGACTGGAGCCACATCTGCCTTTTTGCCTTCATTTCCTGTGTCTTTTTTCACTACATGTTAAATGGCTCATTTAATCCCACGGGCAGGTCCTGTGTTTGAGTTTATACCGTGATGACCATTTTGGATGCCCACTCTTCCGGCTAGCTAAGGCATCCCAAACCACCCCAAAACACAGTGGCTGAAAACAGCACACACATTTATTCTGCTCACACACCTGTCTTTCGGGCAGGGCTTGGCGGGGACGGCTTGTCTCTGCCCCACTCAGTGTCAGCTGGGGTTGTCTGGAGGCTCAGTCACGCGTATGTCTGGCACCCGATGCTGCCCAGTGGCTGGGGGCTTGGTTCCTCTAAGGAAGTGGCAGGCGGACGCTCCCTGTGGGCTAGTTTGGGCTTCCTCACAGCATGGTGGCTGCGTTGAAGGGTGATCACCCCAAGAGGAAGAGAGGTTGTGGGGGCAGAGGAGACTGAGGCCATGGCGAACAGCCCTGCCCTTTCTGTAACCCAGCCTTAGAAGCTGTCACACAGCATCACTTCTGCCATATTCTGTGGCCAGTTGACGGGGACCCTCGCTCTCTTGCCCTCCCCACCCCCCTCAGCCCAACACACACAGCAGAGTCCACTTCGGCTCAAGTCCTGTCTTTCAGGAAAGGATTTTCTCTATGGCTTCCTACCATTCATTGGAAAATTCGTTATTTGGGGGTCAGCAAGGCTGAAGCACCGTGAGCCTTGCAGAGTGTTTTCCTCTGTCTCTGATCCTCTGCTCTACCCTGGGAGTCGTTTCGTAGCTGAGCTGGAATCTGGCCCTGGCCACGGCAAGCCTGGAAGGGACTTGGCAGCTTTGCTGTCTACACAGAGAGCTGCCAGGTCGGCTGCTGTTGTTTTTCACTGGGGCACGGCTGGCTCGGTCAGAAGCCCTGATCTGGGACGACCTGGCCCTCTGCTGGTGGCTGTGGGAGCTGCCTGTGCCCCAGTGCGCCAGCCCTGATGCCTGGTTCCTCAAACTCTCCTCCTCTTCCCAGTAAGTGGGTGTTGGGGGTCGGGAGGGTCAGAGGGATTCTGACCCCGCTGCCCCGCTGGCAATCCTCGCAGAAAGGTAGTGCCTTCCGCCTTGGTCCAGTGGCTCAGGGCATCAGGCCTTGTAGCTGGGCCATCACCCCTCAGGGTGTGCCTGCATTTGTGGACCTTGTAGAGTCCCCGGAACTCCCACTTGTGCAGCCACAGGAAGACAGTCTCCTTTTGATCCAGGCATCTACTGCACCCTTCAGCCAGGCGGGGTGGGCACAACTGTCCCCACTGCTTTTGGTCTGTTCAGAGGTGATAAAATGAGGTCAGAGGCTATAATTATTCATAGTAAAGACTTTAAATGATAGCTACCACTTATTAAATGAGTTGATACATGTAAAGTGCTTATCACAGCACAAGGGGCACAGTAAGTGCTCAATAAATATTAGCAAGTATTATTACTTTGTGCCAGGCACCGTGCTGAGCCCCCCCCACCCCCATTATCAAGAGGGACCACGGTGTAGGGTCAAGCATCTCAGACTCTAGAGCTAGACTGCTTGAGCTCAGTGTCCAGCTCACCACTCACTTGTGCAAATTACTTCTCTGTGCCTCAGTCTCCTCATGCGTAAAATGGGCATAATCACAGTACCTTCTTCACGGGGTTACGTGGAGATTTGATGAGCAAATATGCTGAGAACAAGAGCCTGGCATCCAGTTCCCTGCGTGTGGGCTGTCATTGTTACACACATGCGTGTGTTTCATTCTCACCTCTGCCTGGAATGTTCTCCCAGCTCTTCACACGGCCTGCAGGACTCAGTTTAAAGGACAGCTCCCTATCCTGTCACTAGTTTATCTTTTTCACACTTATTTGTCTGCTCTTGTCCTAGGATGTGAGCTCCAAGAGGGCAAGTAACCTGTCTGTTTGTTCACTGCTGTGCAGAGGCACCCTCTGCACCCAGCAAGGTGCCTGCACATAGTAAGGGCTCGATAAATGTTTGTGGAATGAACAAGTAATCCTCACCACAACTTTGCTTTCTTTATTTGCTGTATTCATGCCACAAATATATAGTGACACCGTGGTGTACTCAATAAAATGCTCAAGGTCCCTGCTCTGTTAAATCTTGCATTTTAGTAAATTAAAAAAACTCCCTGGGCAGGGCTGTCGAGTGCGGTTGGGCAGTCTGTGCACTGCACAAGGCGCCTGGACAAGGGAGCAAATGGGGGCTGCAATCCAGTCTGGGCTCTGCTTGCCAAGCTGTGAGTCCTGGTGTGGAGCAGTGTCTGCCCAGAGGGGCACCTTTGTCATTAACACAAACTCATGAGGTGGGTAAATGACAGTCCCCATTTCACAGATGTGACTTGCCTAAGGTCACACTCCTATAAAAGAGGGAGTCAAGATACAAACTCCACTTCTGACTTCTCTGGAGGGTCACTCTGCAGGCATAGGCACCGGGCGCTGGAATTGCTCCCCATTTGCTGGGTGGGAGAAGTGATGCCCAGAGGAATCAAGGCAGATGACGTCCGGAGTCACACTGTCCATTGATGGCATGATTCCACGTTCAGTGGACTTCAGGGCCATGCACCTTTTAAACCCTTGCCTTTCCCCTCAGGCCTCTCTCCCAAAGAAATGTCTCCCTTCTCCCACTCCCCTTTTTCTTGAATGCCTTCCATTCACATTTCTTAGCAACCCTTCTTAGAATCACATGAAGACAGGTGGTATGTAACTGCCTTCTCTTGAGTTCTGCCGGACCTTTCCTCTCCCACACCTTGGTCTCCTCACCTGTAGAATGGAGCTGATCACCCATTCCTTGTTCAACACAGTATATACATGAAGGTACTTTGAAAAGCATCAGCTGTTCTGCAAACTGGGGAGAATTGCTGCACGTGGACCCAACTTCAGTCGTTCGTTTGCTCCTTCCCTCCCCCGCCCACTCCCCTCATCTTTAGGGGAGGTCTACCATGTGCCCAGCATGGGGGATCCCCACCTCCCACTGCTCTGGGATTCAGGCCTGATTTTCAGCTTGGCCACCAGGCCTTTCCCACCACAACCAAGGTGGGCCCTGGCTTGTCAGTCTCCTGGAAGCCAGGAGGGGGCCGGGTTGGGACTCCGACACCAACGCAGCTTGGACAGACTCTCCAAACCCCACTGGATCTCCAACTGGGGAGGCCCTGACCCTTCTGCCCTTTGTCAACCATGAGGTTCTGCATCAGGACTCCTTTATGGAATCTCAAAGGAAAAGAACAAAACAAACACCCCCCACCTCCGCAGGGCCCCAGGGGTTGGAGTTGCATACATTTTTTTAATTGAAAGAAGTTAGCCTCCTAAGTATTGCTTTTACAGGTTTATCGAAGTCAGGCATTCATACCACTCACATTTTCGAAAAATATTTCTGGCTGGAGGAATGCTGTCCCCGTTGCAATGTATCAGTTCTGGCAACTTGATGGAGAGCAAACAATTTGAAATGAATGAGTCAAAACCCAACCCTCAGCCCCCGAGGTGTTCTTCTTTTCCTTCTGAGTCACTCTCTGAAACAGTTCCTGCATCTAAGCCCGGCCTCGGGCCAAACCCCATTGGGCTTAGAGCTCCACTGGCATCAAACAGAGTTGGGAGTCGCTTTTGTGTGTGAAGTGTCCACTCCGAAGGTTAAGTGGGAGAAGCAGATGCAGTCGAGGGTGAAGAGCAGGGAGGCAGACTCTGGCTGGGTTCCTGTAAACATCCATTGCAACGGCGAAAGCTCGGAAGCCAAGGCAAGGCCGTTTGCGCGACGCTGCAGGCGGGCAAGGTCTCCGGGCACCCCTGCCTTACCCTTTGGGCAGGGGCACGTGCCTTCTGGACCTCGGCACCCAGTCTCAATCTCTCTGTCCCACCATCCTGGGTCTGGACGGGCACCTCTCTGTTGGCACAGGGCTTTCGAGGGGAGCAGGCCTAACAAGAGGGACAAAGGGGTGTTACCAGTACAGAAGCACCGCCCCACCACCCAATAGGAGGCTCGAATTTGGGGAACCACCAGAAACCTCAGGCTGGGGGTGTTGTCCTATAATTTTTTATTAAAATTTTTTTATGAATGTGTCTGATTTCTAAGTACCCTAGGCAGGAGAAGCGGTGCAATTTCACCTGGGAGAGGAAGGACTGTCAATATCTTGGGAGATAACCCCCAGGAGGGGGATCCTGGGACCTGAGGAAGGAGGGCAGCCTGCTCCAGGGTCACCCGGGGTCTGCTGGCTTACTTGAGCTCTAGGGCAGCTGAGTCAGCTCTGGGGAGTGGGCAGGGCTTGGCGGCAGCTCCCACCTTGCCCGGAAAATGCTTCGCAGCCTACAGGAAGGCTGCGGCCACAGCCAAGCTACTCAGCAGCCCCACTTGGCTCGTTCTCCCGGGACACAGCATCATCCCCAGTGCCTGGCTCCCTGCAGGTCCTCACTTACTGCCCCTTTCTCTCTCTAGGTCCAGCCGGGTGCTAATATGTTTGCAGCATCTCATATTCCCACGCCCACCCGCCCTACAGCCCCCACAAGCCCCACCCCAGTTCTGAGCCTCACCTCTGCCAGCTCAGACTACTTCCGCAAATGTCATCGAGCATCAGATAAAACTTACACATTAAACACAACATGTATTATTGTTCATCAGGCGCTGCTGCTATTTGGGGCAGGACAATTCTCTGATGAGGTGGGGGCGGGGGTGACCCCATTCTGGGCACTGCAGGAGGTTTAGTAGCATTCCTGGTCGCTGACTGCTACGTGGCAGTAGCATTCCCAGTCCCTGTGACAACTAAAAATGCCCCCTCACCCCATTTCCAGGGGCCACCCAGCGGGGCAGAACTGCTTCCACTGAGAACCATGAATCTCCCCATTTTACAGGCTAAGAAACAGAGGTTCAGGGAAGCCAAGTGACCTGTCTAAGGCTGCATAACTGTGACAAGCAGGGCTGGCAGTGGACTAGTGACAGCGATGCAAACAATCACAGTCAGGGCAGCTACCACTTCCTGAGCTTTTACTGTGTGCCACAAGCCCCAGGCAGAGCATGGGTGCCTCACCCCATTTCCTCCACTCACCCTCCCGAGGCAGACTGACCTGGCAGCTTCCGCCTGCAGGGACACCCCTCCTTGCCTGAGGCCTCTCCACCTCTAGAGTCTGCTTGGGCCCCAGGCTGCAAGTGCAGGCAGAGCTCCCCATAGCTGCCTTCCAACCAGTGATGGCCAGAAAGCTGGTGGATCAATACCCCAGCTCTCTCACCCAGCAGCTGGGATGACTCTGAGGCATATTCTCCATCTACACTGGTTCCCAGAGGTCCCGAGCAGGACTGAGCCCAGGGCTGCGGTGGTAACCTGCTAGATGACACATCCCTTCCCTGTCTCACTGCCCCCCTCCCCACCAGTAGTTCCTGGGATCACCTCCCAAGTAAACAATTTGCACTTGAATCCTCGTCCCAGGGTCCCAGGGTCTGCTCCCCGGAGAGCATGCCTGAGATGGAGCATTACAAAGGCCATTTCGGTCAACCCTCCTAACACCCCAGGAGTTAGGTACTATAATGATTCCATTTTACAGATGAAGACACTAAGGTTCAGAGAGGGTAAGAAACTTGTCTAAGGATGCTCAGCTCTCCAGGGCTTTGTCCTACTGGAGATCTTAAACACTACATAATCTCATACCTCCTGTGTGCCATGTCCTGAGCTGAGTGCTGGGGACCCTGAGATGAGTGCAGCCTCTGCCTTTGACACACAATCTAGTGAGCAATTTTAGCCCAAGTTAACACACTGACGCCGGGAAGAAGCACAGGAGATGGATGGAGCCCAGGGTCTGGGGAAGGCTGTGCACGAAGGACACACCAGGTAGAGGGAAGGCTGGTGACCAGGTCGTGGAACCTCCTGTAGTTTGGTTTGCGGTGGAGAGTAAGGTGTTGAAGGCTGGCCATGGGGGAGACATGGCTGGAGAGGTGAGCAGGGGCCAAATTTCTTGTGTCCTCTGCCAGATTCATCTCCTAGGGTCAGCTAGGAACATGCCCTTCCACTACTCAGAGATCTTCCTCGCCTCCCACTGATGACACACGCAAGTCCTCTCATCCTTGGGCCCCATCCGGTCTCCCCACTGGACCTGGTAGGCAGGAGGGGAAGCCGGGGCTAAACCAGAGCATCGGAGAGCTCGGCCCTCCAGAAGGGTGTTTGTGGGTTCCCCTCTTGTCCTGCCAGGAGCCCACCTTTTGCTGACCTCCCTCCTCCAAGGAGACTCTGGGGTTCCCTGTTGGGGTCAGCAGTGGTGCTCCCGAGAGCCCTGGCATCCAGGAGACTGGAGCAGAACTGTTTATTCCGATACAGCATTACCAGGGCTCACTGCGCACTCTCCAAGGCAGGGGATGGTACTTGAGCCCATCTCAGACCTGGGCAGAAGGGCTGTTAGAGAACATGGGACCACCCCTTGGAACAGGGACTCACTCCCCTCCCAATGCTCGTGATAGCAAACGGCGTTGAGTCCCAGGCAAGCGTCACTATGGCTGGCGCGACTCTGTCACACGTGCTAACCTCCGATCGGAACAGGTGCAGAGCCTTGCAGGTGCCGGCTCCAGCTGGAATTCACTAACGCCCTCTTGTTCTCATTGTTTATCTGTAGGGTCACCTTCTATTTATGGCGAATGATGCCAGTTTTCCATTTCTGATAGTAATACTATAAAGTTCCTCTTTTTCCACATCATTAACTTCACTTTAAAAAAAGCCTCCGGTTTAAAGACAATAACTGCATAAATAACAGTTCAGGCAACGAGCAGATAGAGCAAAAACTGTTGATGGTGTCATATGAGGTTTGGGAGA
The DNA here is from genome assembly GCF_028023285.1 of Balaenoptera ricei. Taxonomy (NCBI): domain Eukaryota; kingdom Metazoa; phylum Chordata; class Mammalia; order Artiodactyla; family Balaenopteridae; genus Balaenoptera; species Balaenoptera ricei. Next base: position 59,591,677 of record NC_082653.1, read on the forward strand.
CCCTGATCTGAGCTGGTCACTCCACAGAGAATGAGGGGGCCCAGAGAGGGCGGTGACCTGCCCTAAGCCACACAGCACACTGAGGACGGAGATGTGGCCCCAGGCCTCTGTATCTGTGGCTGGAGGATGTCCTGGGTCCTCTCCTCTGTGCCACACACCATGGCTGTTAAAGGTCAATCCCTTTGTTCCTTTGACTTGCAGGTCTGGTCTCATAGCAAACCAGCTGACATTTATCAAGCACCTGCGCTTACCTTGTACTATCTGCTTTAACTCATGGCTTAGCTCATTTATTCCTCAAAACAACCCTAGGAGGCGGGGCCAAGGAGGACCATCATCCCTGAATTTCAGATGGGGCTCAGAGAGGTTACGCTTGTGACTGAGCAATGTCACGCAGCTCATAAATGGCAGAGCCAGGGTTTGAACCTCCGTGGTCTGAGCAACGTCTATCTCAGTTCCCCTCAGCATCTAGTTCATCTGTTTCCTTGGGCATCAGAAGCCCCGGGCTGAGAAGCATCCTGAGGCTGCTGCTTAAGAGTCCAGGCAGTGGGCTCTCCAACCTCCTAACATCCTTAGAGCATGACTCACCAGCTATTGGCTTTAGCTGTTTTTTCTTTCTTTCTGAAACTGTAACCTTTCATTCCAGGCCACTCCCCAGAGCTGGACCGAAGGAGTGGCTGGCTGACTGGTCTGTCAGCCGAATAACAGTTGGGCACTTGATCCATTTTAAGAAGCAATGTCTCAGCTGGATACCTCTGTGGAGATGCTGCCTAGTTTGATTTGGCTTAAGGGAGAAAATGACCTTGTGTCTTAAAGGTGCTGGTGGGATGACGCTCTGGACCTGCTGGAAGAGGATTCTTTTTGCAGTTGGGCCGTCCCACTGTCCTGCTCCTATGGGGTAGCCAGGGCAAGGTCTGGAATTGGCCCATCTCGAGTCATTCTGGCTCTGCCCCTTCCTAGCTGTGTGACCTCAGGCAAGTCACCTCATCTCTCTGGGGCTGTGTCCCCATCTGAAAAAATGCCTACCTCATCTGGCTGTCTGTTATGAGGATTACATGAAATTGTGTTGGTGGAATGCCTGCAATAGCCGGCACACACGGCCCCTCCCCTCCGTGTCCCCACCTGGTCCCAGCTAGAGAACACACAGGGCGGGGGCGGGGGGTCTCCTCAGTGCAGGGGGCCTTCTGAAAGGGGCAGCCCTTTCCTCCTCCAAAGACCTTGCCTGCTGGATGCCCACTGCTATTCCTCTTAACGTACCAACCAGCCAATTAAAGTGGCTAAAGACAGATGTCACCCAGATATGATCTGCCCACTGTCTCCATTGCCGTCTCAGCGCCGGGCCACGCAACAGGAAGGCCTCTGCCTTGTCTGGCTGACGAGCGGGTGGCCTGAAGGGGTGGGAAAGGAGATGCTGCCTGTCTGCCTGGGTCCAGGTTCCTGATGGAAGCCAGCGTCCTGGCCGGTTTCTCCAGAGTTTCCGGATTATATGTCAGCTGTTGACGCTCCGCAGCCGTGGGTTCTGTGAAGGTTCTTGGTCCAGTACGTGTCTCCAGCTGGCCTGCGCCCCACGCTCAGTGAGGCCTCCTGAAGGGCAGCATCTGCCCAACACCTTCGTGAGTCCTGTCACAGCCAAGAACCACCTGGACTCCTATTTATTTAGTATTTTAAGTCAAGGCACTTTTTCCCTCAAACTCCAAAATTTTAAAAGGAAATCTTTATGTCACTATCATGAATAAAAAATAGTATCATTTATCATAAACAGAAAGCAACACTAAAAACAAATGATGAAAATGAAACCACTAACTCTAGTCAGATACCACTGGCCTGCAAAAAAGGGAGCCTGGGCCTGGTTTCTCTGCTCAAAAGGGAAAGGTAGCAAGTGCCCAAGAGGGGGCAGGACACCGACAGGTGGGTTGCACTAGGCTTTGGCGTATTCACTGCCTCCCGGGGAAGCCTGTGACCTGAGGACGCCTGAGGACCTCACGCAGGGAAGCACTGGGAGTGTGGCCAGGAGGCCCCACTCGCCCACCTCACAGCTTGGTATCTAGGGCAAGTCCCTGAACCTCCCCTAGCCTCAGTTTTCCGCCCTGTCTAATGGAGCTAATGAGCGCTGTGCTGCCTGCTTCATGGGGTGACGCTCAGGGGAAGCTAAGTCCTCTGTCAGGAAGGACTCCCAGGAGTGGAGCCTGCCCCTTTGGGGGTGACTGAAACTGGAACCAGCTCCCAGACACCCCCAGGCTTGGGGCACGGTCTGACAGCTATGAGGGCACCAGCATCACCTGGGCCCCCAGGCACCAGTTATCACGGCTCTCAGGCTCCTTCGAAGGCTGCCCACACAGACACACCCTCCTTGGTAATTGGCCCTCACACAGAGGAAGGGGGCCTGAGAAAGGGGAAGGCTTCCCCGGGCCAAGCCCCCTCTGGGTCTGACACACCACCAACACTGATGGCATCATTAAGAACCGACTACACGACCATCAGCATCTCATCTAATGTGCACGAGCCCTTCAGCAGGTACTAACTACTATCCTCCCCATTTTACAGAGAAGGAAACTGAGGCTTGGGGAGGTGAAGTCACTTGTCCAAGGTGTTGGTGGAGCTGGGATTTAAACCCAAGTCTGTCTGACTTCAAAGCCTCGAAGCACCAGTCTTAGGGGGTACATGGAGATGGCCTGAGATAACACTGAGACACACCCAGTGAGCTAGTGATTGGTTTTTTGGTTCTTAGCCAATCTTTATGATTACTTGGACAAGAAAGTTTCACTTTGGTGCTAGAGTTTATCACGTGACAGTTGCTAACCTGACTTTTTAACAAAGAACCAGGGGCCCTGCGCCTTTAGCTGGCTTCAGTATTTGGCCAGAAGTTAATGACTTTGGCACTTAGTATTTTTATCCATGCCAAGTGATGCTGGTTTTCTCTTTTCAGTGACATAAACATTCTTTTAAAAATAAATTCACACACAAAAAGTAGATTTTTAAAAAAGGAAGCACTAAAACGAGTGTACTTAAACTATAAAGGGAAGAACAGTAACTTTGCAGTGGAGAGAGCTGGCAGACAAGACCTTAGCCAAGTGGTCAGCATTAACATCACCAGTAATGAGGCTGACAGACATCACGTGTCCCCCAGTACGATGCACTCAGAAGGACACACACTCACTTCTCTGTGGTATTCCTGCCAAAAATGCACCATCTGAATCTAATCTCAAGAGTAAACACCAGACAAACCCAAACTGAGAGAAAATCTACAAAATACCAGACTTGTACTCTTGGACTCCCCTGGCAGTCCAGTGGTTAAGACTCGGTGCTTCCACTGCAGAGGGCACAGGTTCGATCCCTGGTCCGGGAACTAAGATCCCACATGCCGCGCAGCGCACCCAAAAAATAAACAAAAAAAATTTAAAAACACCAGACTTGTACTCTTCAAAAATGTCAATGTCATGAAAGATACACACAGACTGAGGGACTGTTCAGACTGAAGACGGCACAAGAGACGTGACAAGTGATACAAAGTGTGATCTGGGGTTGGATCCTGGACCTCAACTCCCTCCCGCCCCCGCCCACCCCTTTTTATTGTGAAAGGACACTATTGGGACAATTGATGCAATCTGAATAGTCATAGCTTAGATTGGTCATACGATTGTATCAACGTTACATTTGCTGATTTTGACAGTTGTATTGTGATTATGTAAGTGAATGTCCTTGTTCTAAGGCAATACACACTGAAATATTTAGGAGAAAAGGAACATAATGTCTGCAATCCATTTTCAAAAATGGTTCAGAAAAATATATATACATGTACGCACAGAGTGAGCATTTTGCATACATGAGCAAATGTGGCAAATGTGAATTGACGCAATTGGTGCATTTTTTGCGAAGTGTATAAGGGAATTCTTTGCAACTTTTGTGTAATTATGAAATTATCTCAAAATAAAGTTTAAAAAAAAAAACCTCAGAAAAAGGAGAGTACATATGAGGCAGGCCTGGCAGAGCCAGGTGAGTGGTATTCCAAGGATGGAGGTTGGGAGTCCCTCTCTGGAGGCCCCCTGCACCCTCCCTCAGCACTGGGTCAGAAGGCTCAGCTGTCTCACTCGCTTTGTACCCCTGGCCCCTCACTGTCCCTTTCTGAGCCTCAGTTCCTTTATTTGAGAGATGGGGATGAGGATGCCTGTCCCTTTTATTGTGATCTTGGTTTCCCAAAAGCAAACTATGCTTTCAGGAGTCCCAGGGCGGACAACAGCAGATAAACCAGGAATACAAACGGTCAAGTTGATAGGAGCCCTTCATTTCTTCATTCAATAAAACAGATGCAAGGGCTGTGAGCATTTGCCTTGGATGAAATCTCCAGTTTGCATAACTCAGGCACAAGGGAGCAGGAGCCCTGGCATCTCAGTTGTCTTGAGACACAGATTGGGGTCTCCTCCTTTCTAAAACGGCACCCAGCACACTTCCAAGGGAGCCTCACGTCAGGACAGAGGTGGAGAGTCAGCTGGGCCTGGGGGTGCACGTGCCTTCCCTCGTTACCACCATGTCTTTCACCTGGACGACAGCCACAGCCTCCCACCTGGCTCCCCTGACCCCACCCCCCCCGGAGCTCCACTGTCTCCAAGGGAGGTTTGGGTTTCTGAGCAGGGAAGCCATATGCCGAACCTGGGTGTTCGGCTGATGGCACAGGCCACAGATTGGCACCAAGGGACCAGGGCAGGCAGATCAGGAAGGAGCAGCTGTAGCGCCCAGTCGGGACCCTGACGCCAGGGAAACCCTGTAGTAAGTAGACTAGTCTGGTTACCCTTAGCTCCAAATCTGGCCTCCACCAGGCCACGCTGAATGTGGCAGCAACGCTTTCCAGTCTCTCCATTTCCAGCACAGAGAGGCTCCTCTCCCAAAGCCCTCCCTCCGTGGCAAGAGAGGGCTGGCAGGCACCAGCTGCTTTCATCAGGAACCAGGACAAATCAATCCAGCTGAGCTGCCTCCACACCGGAACCACTGGGAAGTGAGGACCCTCCCCAGTTCCTGGGCCAGCCCCAGCGGTCCCTTCTCCCGAGAAGGTGGGATTCCCTGATCCCCACTCCCTGCTCCTGGGCAACGATGAACACTCTAGGAAGACCACAGAGCCACAGCTTTCCTGGGCTCCAGGCCTGGTGGCCTTTAGAGACCACGGGGCAGTGGGAAAGGTCTCTTGAGCATCCCAGGCCAGCAAGGCAGAGTGGGAAGTCTGTCCTGGTCGTCCAGACCGGGACCCACCCAGCACTCAGGCAGCTAGTCCTCTTTTGCTCATTGTGGCACATAAATATTCATGCATGAGTGTATGTGCAGGTTTATACATTCACAAGGGACTCACTGTACACACTTTCCATTATGTCTGACTGTTAATAATAATAGTGGTTAATTTTAATATATCACTTACATACACGGGACGGTCTAAGAGCTTTACATCTATCTCATTCAATCCTCAGAACGAGGTAGATTTTCATTATCCCCGCTTTATAGAAGAAGAATCTGACACATGGGGAGATACGTAGCATGCCCAAGGTCACAACAAGGATTGGGATCTGAACCTAGGTCATCTGAATCTAGGGACTTTGTTCCTCATCATGACCCTAATACTGCCTCCTTAAATAGGTGCTCAACAAAGGTTTGAGGAACTGAATTATGTGGAAAAAAGAGAAAAGAGAAAGAGAGGGAGTGAAATGAGTGCAGCTTTCATCTTGAGATCACCCCAGTCCCCAGTGCCTGGCGTGCCCACGCCCTTAGTCAGTGTTTCCTGGATCGGCCTGTGTGTAACATCAGATTGTGTCTACGTGAGAAAGAGCGAGAAGGAGCGAGATTTGACTACCAGTGTTCCTCTGCTTATGCAAAGGGGCCAGGAGAGGAGGTGCAGTCAGATCATCTTTAATCTTTCCCACAGGCTTTTCCTGCTGCTAGCCACCCCTCCCCGACCCGAATCTGGTGGCTTGGATCTGGGGCTGAGCGAGCAAATGCTGTGCGTGGTTCCCACTATTTCTCCAGGGACGAGTATTTCCCACAGCCCCAGGCCTCCCCACCTGCCAGAGTCAGGCCCTGTCACTTTGAGAGCTTTGCAAGGTTGTCCCTGAGACACACTTCCTGGTGTTTCTGCTCCAACAGTGTTTGCTGCAAAGTATGCCAAAGCATTTGGGCTTCAGTTTTTGCTTCAGAGTATGCCAATGTTTTCATTTGGAAGGGGAAGTGTTTCTGTTGATGTGGTGAAGAGATAAAATAAGACTTTCTTCACCAAGTTACACTGACTGAAAGTCAAGAGCTTGGCTTGGGGGCAGGGATTCATCTTAAGAATCCCCAGGGCCTGGCAGAAGAGCAGGGCTAACGTTTGTTGAATGACCCAATGAGTGAATATGCAAAGGGCCTAGAACCAGGTGTGGTATATGCTCAATACTCAGTACAGGTTCTGAACAGATCCCATAGGTTCTACCTCCAAAAGGTGTTCTTGGTCTCTGTGTGTTTCTCCACCTTCACTAACTTTGCCTCATCCAAGCCTACATCATCTCTGGCCTGAGCAACTAACCAGCTCCTAACTGGCTTCCCTATTTCCGCACTTGCCCCTACGGCTCATCTTGCCCACAACCGCCAGTCCTCTTTGCAAAATGCGGACTGGAATTGTGTCATCCCCTGCCTAAAACCTTCTGATGGCCTCCCATCGCTCGTGGCCGGGCCTCCCAGGTCCTGCATGATCTGGCCTTGCCCACCCCACTGACTTCTGGGGCTGCTCTTCTGTCACACTGGCCTCCTTTTAGTTGCTGGAAGAACCAACTCTCTCCCCTGCCCCTCCCCCTCCACGTACTTGGCACTAGCGGGTCCCACTGCCTGGAGAGCTTTTCTCCACATCTTTACATGTGGCACCTTCCATCAATTTAGGGCTCAGCTCAAAGGTGTCATTTCCTCAGAGAGGCCTTCTCTGAAGCCCCTGTCTGAAGCAGCCCATCTCCAGTCTTCTGTTTCACTTACCCAGGCATTTACTGAGCACCTACTAGATGCCAGGCGCTGTTCTAAGTGCCGAAATAGTAATGAACACAATAGAGGATGCCATGCCTTCTTACATGCCTTCAGAGCTCTCAAAAAATCTCACTGCCGTGTTTGGGAACCTGCTTATCTTTCTCACGAAGTGCCAGGAGGGCTGGCGCTGAGTCTGTCTTGTTCACTGTGTTCACCCACCAAGCACATTAGGTACTCAGTAAATATCTGTTTAATAAAAGAACAAATTGATGGATGGATGGCAGGCAGGCAGGCCAACGGGTTAGGTATGCAGAGCAGCTGACACATGCTCCACCTGGCACTTGGCCCTGGCTAAGGTCTCCCTGAGCTCAAATGAAGCTTTCTTCAAAGAAATCTCACTGTCAGCCCCTCAGGTTGACACTGCTAGTGGGTCCTGCCCACCTTGCATCACCCTCTGACTATGGTCATCTTGGCTAAGATAGGCAAGGAGAGGGGGGTAAACGTAGCATGCTTGGGGTGAGTGACATTAGTGTCCATTTTCCAAAAGGAGCCCTTGTGACTTCCCTGGCGGTCCAGTGGTTAAGACTCCATGCTTCCACTGCAGGGGGCACGGGTTCGATCCCTGGTCAGGGAGCTAAGATCCCACATCCCACATGCCGAGCGGCCAAAAAAAAAAAAAAAAAAAAAAGTAAAAGGAGCCCTTGCCCACCACCTCAGTATCCCCCCGCCACTGCCACTCAGGACCTGTGCCTAGCACCGTCCAGCTGAGGGGTTGAGCCGAGGAATTCCTTCCCATCCCATGAACCCTCACCAGGCCCTCTCTCATCTAGTCCAGCTGCCTCTCTTCCTTGCTGTGACTTTGGCCAAATCTTCCTCCTTTCTGGATCTTCATTTCCCTCCCAGAAACACACAAGGTGGGGCTGGATACAGCTTCCTGGTGGCAGCTCAGAGGCAGGACTTTAACACCTCAGTGCAATGATCCTGTGGTCCCTTCTTCCGCTAGTCCAAGAGCCCCTTGAGTTTGCCTTGCAAACACTGCAGGCAAAGCCACCCCAGCACCAACCCCCCCCCCCGCTGGCCTGGTCTGTGAAAGCAGCCTGCGAAACTGGCAGCCCCTGAAGATTTGAGCTGCGGCACCCTGAAATCTGACTCCAAAACGGCAGCCAAGCCAAGGCCAAAGGAAGTACAGGGTTCTCTGCTGAAGGGGGTTTCTCCTCTCACAGCATCAGCCTGGAGCCCTTGCTCTCAGTCCCCACCCAGTCCCCAAGGGGCCACAGGACAAAGGTGATCAGTGCCTGGTTTCCTACCTCTTTTAACACTGCAAGTCTTTATCCTTCCAGGACTAATGAGAATCCCCCAAAAGCCAAGGTCACCATCAAGACAGGTTAAGGATGGGGGGAGGAGTTGACAGGCCTGTCTCAAATGGATCTGGGTGCAAAGGCTTTGACAGTTGGTACTACAGCTAACCAAGAAGCGACTTAGGTCCTGCCTCCCTTCCCTTCTTCAACAGCTGTCACCTTCGCTAAGGGAAAGCTTTCCTGCCCTAACTAAGGTCCTAAGAAGAGTCCAGCCATTCCTGGCATCCAAACAGACCTGGAAGAGGTGGATGGAGAAATCAGAAGCCTGGGGGGGGGGGGGTGTCCGGCTTGGGATGCCTCCCTCTTCCTCGCCAGCGCCCCAACCCGCCCTCATCCTGCGCAGAGGGCACTTACAGGCCTCGGAGGCCGAAGAGGGCCTCGTCCTGGGGGTCCCATCCCTGGCCAGACGGTGCCCTCAAAACAGCAGCGGCGGCATAATTCGTGCGCCGGTCCGGGCCGAGGGTTGCGGGTCGTGGGGAGAGCGGGGGACAGCAGTCAGGCCTACTCCAAGTAACCATCGAAGACGTCGAGCTCCGAGTCGGCATCGTAGAGGCCCGAGCCGGGGTCGGAGAGCACGCCGAGGTCCACGAGCGCCTGGTCCATGTCCTCGGGCAGGAATACGAGGCCCACGTTGAGGACGATGTACTCCATGAGGAAGGCGTAGTATAGGATCAGCACATTGACGAAGAACAGGCCCACGTAGAACATAGAGGGCAGCAGGGGCGGCGGCACGGAGGGGACCAAGGGGCCCAGCGCGTCCAGGTGGGCCGCGACCCGGGCGCCGGGCATGCAGGGGGCGGCGAGGGCGGCGGCGGCCCGGCGATCCCAGCGAGCTCAGCCGCTGCGGCGCCCGGGCGGCCGGCGAGAGGGCAGCTCAGCCATCCAGGGGCGCCCCGGGGCTGGCCGAGGCAGCGCTGGGCCCCGGCGGTGCACCCCCGGGGATGCGCGTCGGCCCCTGCGGAGGCGCCCCGGTCCCCGAAACGTGCCAGGAGGGTCACCCCACCCCCAGAGGTGCCCACACGGCACTGTCGATCCGCCCAGCGGTCAGGCGGGCACCCCTGAAGTGGCCGGCAGCGGCCCGGCTCCTCCGATGCTCCCCGCTGCCGCTCACGGGCCCTCGCAGCGCCTGCGGGGACCCCACCGCAGCTCAGCGTCAAGGGCCAGTCCCGGCGACGGTCTCTTCAGCCGCGCCCGGCCGTTCCCCGAGCCCCCTGCGCACCCACGAAGGCGCAGCACCCATTGCTGCGACCGCCGCGTCGTCCTCCTGGTAGCGTTCCGAGCACCGCCTCCGGAGCAGCCCCGCGCTCATTGGCCCACCGCCCCCTGCCCTCGCTCATTGGCTTCCCCAACGTCCGAGCTCACTGGCCCGAGCCGTCCGGGGGCGGGTACCGCCTCGCTCCGCCCCTAGAGCCACTGGCTTCTGAGTTGCTTTACTAGTTCCGGATTCAGGGCCGATCTCGAATCCAATTCGCTCTGCGAATCCGCGACAGAGTAGGGGGAGGGGAAAGAGTCAGAACACAATTCAAACCTAGACTCATCCTAAGGCTACAAAAGGTGAAGGTAACCGCGAGCTTCATCAGCACCCGGCTGGACTTGAGTACTGGCGTCACGCCTTTTGGGGACTCAGTTTACCTGCTGAAAAAGAGGGCGGGGGGGAGGGCAGGGGCGGTGGACCTTACCTTGAAAATTTTGGCCTTTCCTAAAGTGGCAATTTTCCACGGTGGGGAAGATCAATCGGTGCCCCCTTCATCTCTCCAGACTCTGGCTGCTGGAAGGTCTGCCCCCTCGGCGGGGCGGGCCGGGGGTTTTGGTAGCTGGAAATCTGCCTAATAGGGCTCCGTGACACCTGAGTAAAGAAACTCCCGACAGGTCAGACCTGCAGCACTAGGGTTGCTTCTTGTTTTTCCTTTGTAAAACACGTTTTAAAACAATAATAGTGCACGTGGTTAAACATTCATACAACCAAGAAGTATACAGAAAAGTGAGTCTCTTCCACTCGCTGATTCCCCTCCTCAGGGGTAACCCCTGTACGTCCTTCAGGAGACTGATTTTGCCCAAGGTGCCTTCCAAAGCAGTCCACAGACCTTTAAATCTCAGGCCACGCTGAGCTGGGTGCTCTACAGGCATTGCTTAATTGGAGCCAGATGGGGAAGTGTATGTTACTCATTTTTGCAGTGAGGAAACTGAGGCCCAGAGAAACAGGAGGACTCTGGAAGCTGCTGGGCCTGTGTGTGTTTGGAGGCCAGAACAGGCGCTTTTTTCTCCATGACTGTCTCTTGCCCCTTTAGGTGAATTACACAGCAAACCATTAACCCTCCAACTGCTGAAGGTGAAACAAATCTTCATTCATTCATTTATTCACTCTGACAATATTTGTTGAACACTTATTATATGCCAAACCTTGTGCTAGGCACTGGGGAGAATATTGACCCTTAGCCCAATTCTGTCCTGGGCACAGTTAATGGGACACAGTAGACCTTAGATAACTGTGAGATGTAGAAATGAATGAATGGATGAATGAATGGTGAACAGGGCAGTACCGCCTCCATGGAGCTTCCCACTCCCGATCCAGGAGAGAAATTTAGATACATCTTCTTGGCTGGTGTAGGAAGCTGGGTGTTTCCTTATTTTTAAAAGTATCGTTGTTTTGGAAATGGCATGGATTTTCGGCAAAGACCAGAGAAATCCTGTGAAAGTACAGGACTTTCAGTTTTGGTACATTGTTGCTTGAAGGACTTTCAATATTTATTTTTTAATTGAAGTAGAAAAAGAAAAAGGCTGTGAGGACAAACCAGGACGTTACCGGTTTTGTGAAGTTTCGTTTGTTGGGGCATAAAAATAAGGGTGCCTGGGTTTGAACCTTGGGTCTGCCGCTTATTAACTGTATGACCTTGGGCAAGTCAATCCCTCTGTGATTCAGTTTCCTCCTGGGTAAAGTGGGGATAATAGTAGTACTCACCTCACAGGGATGTTGTGAGAATTAAATAACAATATATGTAAAGCGCTTAGGACAGTGGCACGCGGCATACGCCAAGCAACAGCTATTCTTATTCTTATCATAAAGGTAATAATTGTTAATATTGTGGTAACTTTTATTCCCCAATCTTCACGGATTCATTTCTCAGGGCTCCGCCCATAGGTTTCCCATTCCCGCCTATCCCTAAGATACTGCGGACTGTCCTCTTCTCGCTCCGCCTCTTTTCCAAGGCCGCTGGCCTGAAGTTTCGTGATGCACACCGGGCCTTGTAGTTCCTTCGCAGAGTCTAGTCAGCGGGGGCCTCGCGGGAGAACTGCATTTCCCAGCGTTCCTCTTGACGGCGCCGTAAAGCGCGGCGGTCGAAGGGCCGGTTCCGGCTGAATGTCAGTGCTGGACTGTGGGCCGGGGGGGAAGGTGGTTGGCCGTCTCTCCAGCACCTCCGCCGCTGCCTTCTCCGCTTGTGCCGCCGCCGCGGGCGCCCGGCCGCTCGGCCGCTTGGGCATGAGACCGTGAGGCAAGCGACTGGCCGGGGCCGCCGACATGTTTGGCCGCTCGCGGAGCTGGGTGGGCGGGGGCCATGGCAAGTCTTCCCGCAATATCCACTCCTTGGACCACCTCAAGTGAGTGTACTGGGGGCAGAAGGGGGAGGCCGCGGGGCTGGACTTGGGGATGGAGGCGCATAGCTCCTGGCCGGGGGCGCTGGGAAGTGTGAGAGCGGAGGCGGAGGGCCGAGAGAGGCGCTCGGGAAAGGCTGTGCGGTGGTTAAGCGCTAGGGCTCTGGACTTAGGGCGCCTGGGTTCGAACCCTGACCCCGTAGCTCCTCTCTGTGTGACCTTGGGCAAGTCGCTCCGCTTCTCAGAGTCTCAGTATCCCCATCTGTAAAGTAAGGGGATGAGATTTCCGTTTACGGATGCAGACTTCGTTCTTGCTGGGGCCGGACGATGGGCACCAAGCTTCCCCGGGGTGGTACTTCTTAGGCTGGACAGCTTACGGGTCAGAGGTCTGGATCCTGGAGTCAGACAGATGTGGGTTTGAACTTAAGCGTATGAATTTAGGCCTCAGTTTCCTCAGTTGTAAAATGGATATAGTGAGAGCACCTGCTTTCTACGATTGTTTTGAGGGTAGGGTCAGAGAATGTATGTAAAGCTGGAAGCTTCTACAAGTGCTCAATAAAGGACAATAATTTAAAAACAAACTAGTTTCTTAGGGGAGTCTAAAGCGTCAGAAGTAGAGCTCCGAGGGAGGCAGGTGGCAAAGGTGGTCCTGGGAAGCAGGAGTACACAGAGTGGCTTTGCAGTCAGACTGGCATTCAAATCCTGATTCCACCATTTAAGGGCTGTGTGACCTTGGACAAATTGTTTCACCTCTCTGAGCCTCTGATTTCTTGTCTGCAAATGGGGATGGTGAACATTGTGCAAGGATTCAGTAATATTGTGCGTGGAAAGAGATCGATCCAGTGTCTGTTATACAGTTGGTGGCCAATAATGGTAACTGTTTATCAGCTGGGCAAGGCCTTCCCAGACCACCCTACCTAAAGTGCCTCCCCTGCCTCAATTCCTTTCTGTTAGATCTTTCTCTTGATTTCATTCATTTGATTAATCTCCACTATCTGCAATTATCCTGTTTTGTTTTTGTTTTTTACCGCTTTTCTGTTTGCTATTAAACTGGTACTTCCAGGAGGGCAGAGACGGCTTGTTTTGCTCAAAGCTGTATTCCCAGCATCTAGCTCTGAGCCTCGCACACAGTAGGAGCTCAATAGATACTTAAAGAATGAAAAAAATTAATGAATCGGGGAGAGGTGCAGAGCATGCAGGCAGAGCCTAGGATTTTTTTGCAGGAGGGGGTGTGGAGGTGAAGGAAAATAGAGACCTTTGAAGAGGGAATGACTTCAGGGAGGAAAATATAGTGTTGGGGGGTGGGGGGACAGAGTGGGGGAGTAGGCAAACCTTTGGTGGTAAGAAATTGGCTGATTTCCAGAAGGAGCTCCCAGGATTACTAATGGGAAAGAAGGATGGAGAGGGCGGGCAGGGAACAGTAGCAGGAAGACAGGGGCCCCTGGAAAGTGTTGGTGGGAGGGAAGTTAGATGGGGGCTTCTCATTTGGCTGGGGGTAGGGGTGCTGTAATTCTCAGCTGTGTCCTTTCTAGCATGGAGCAGGTGTTTAATAAATGTTTGTGGGTCTCAAAGAGTGGGCGGCAGGAGGGATCATTATGTAATAAGGAATGGTTTTGGGAGGTGTTGATGAGAGAGGACATGGGGAGGAGAGAGGCCTAGGGCAAGCATGGGGCTGTGTAGGGAGGGCAGCTGGACGGGAAAGGGAGAGGCTTAGAGATTTCAGGAATTTAGAGAGTGGGTGGATGAGGCCGAGAAGGGGAGGAGGGATATCTAAAGGAGGTTGGGCCTGCTGCCAGCATCCAGGTACCTGCAAGCTCTCACCTAACTCTGCCTGACTCTAGCCCTTTTAAATTACTTTAGTAATTATTGAATGCATTTTCGGTGCCAGGTGCTTGTTAAGGAATTCCTGTGTGTTATTTCCTTTAGTCCTCACAAGTCTTAGGAGTTGTCAGAAATATTATTGTTTCCATTTTTTAGACTGGAAATTAAGGTCCAAAGAGGTTCAGTCACTTGTCCAATGTGACAACAGCTGAAAAGTGTCAAAGCCAGGATTTGACTTCAGTGTTTGCACTCATTACACTGTCTTTTTGAGTAAAATTTCCTAAAAGTCAGTTTGGGAAGACTTTCAACTTGGCTGAGTCTCACTGCCCAATGGCCGTCTTCGCCCTCTGCCCAGCCAGGGAATGGTAAAGGTTCTCAGGTTCCTTTGAAGTAGCCTGGGAACTGCCCAGGTTCATTGTTTAGGTCACACGGCTGTTGGGTGCTTTTTGGAAACCAGAGCTGCCTGCCCCGGATCTGGCGGATCAGCTGAATCCATACTGTAGCCTGAAGAACCTGGCGATTTGTGTGTTGGAGGGGGGCTTAGAAGACCCCAAAGCGACTTGGGAAAGAGTGCCATAAACAGCTAGTGCCCACCCCGATGCTTGGGCACAGAACAGCCCATTCCCTGAGGGAGCTCGCTGGCTGGTGGGGGAGATAGCCATAGAGCCAGTGACTGTGGTATGACAAGTGCTGGGACCACCGTAGGTTCAGGGCTCGGTGGGAACCCTTCTTGGAAGCTGTCTGGGGTAGGCAGCCGGAGCAGAGTTGTCAAGGATGAGCAGGAGCCGCCATGTGCAGCAGCGGGATGTGGGGGCGGCCCTGGGGTTTGTGGAGTGTCAAAGTGGGGCTGGTAGTTATGGGACACAAGGCTGGAGGTAGAACAGGGCTTGGGCTTCCTCTGATACGGAGGGCCACCAACCGTTGCGGGGCGCCTGGGACTAAGGGGTTTCCCAGGATGTGGGACTTTCAGTGCTAAACCTGGGAAAGTCCTGGGCAGCCAGTACTAATTGGTCACTCTACCAGTGACAAGTGACAGTTCCTAATACACTGTTGCCCTGACCTAGGGCAGTGTGGGTAGAGAGGAGAGATTAAGATATTTAAACGAATTTAGAATTGACAGTTTTGGGAGGGGGGCACACAAAGCATCTGGGAACCCTCTTCCTTTTTTTTTTTTTTTTTATATAGACTTTACTGTTAAGAACAGTTTGAGATTTACAGAACAATTGAGAAGATAGTAGGGAGAGCTGGAAACCCTTTTTGAACCACATTATTCATAACATTCCTGGCTTTCAAACTGGAAAGGAATCTTCCTGTAAGACAGGGTTTTACTTTTGCTAGATAATGGAAAGCTGTGTACTGTGGTCTCTGTCTACTGAATGGAGTTAGTGATTTAGTTGAGGCAGATTGAAATAGTAAGAGGTCATTTGCTACACATCATGGGTGGTTTATTGCCCAGACTAGTGGCAAGGCTGTGACATTGACAAGCAGAAACCTTGACTGCTGGAGTTGCCTGATTGCCACTGAAGCATCACCTTCACTAGGGACGGCGAGTCCACAAACTGCTAGAACTTTCTTGGTGTTGGGTTGTGTTGTTGCCTTAATTCTAATCGCCTTTGTGTATGGGTCAAGATTCTTGGTTTTAAGTGACAGAAGCCCAGCTGGAATTGCCTTAAGCCCCAAATGGAACTGATTGGCTCTTGCCACTGAACAGGCTGTCCTAGCTAAGCCACGGCTGAGTCTCAGTGTTCAGACGAAGTTGTCTGTATGTGCTTCTTTCCAGTTCTTGTCTCCGCTTTCTTCTGGGTTGGTGTCATTCTCAGCATGCTCCAGGCTTACATCGTATCAGCTTAGCAACCCCTGGGAAAAAGAGAGCTTCTTTTCTTAATATTGCCAGCAGAAGTCCAGAAATGAGCACCATTGAACCAGCCTGGGGTCTCATGCCCGCCCCTGAGCTAGTCACTGTGACAGGGGGGCATGGGGTACTCTAAGTGGCCCTTCCCTGGAGTCAGGGTGGCATCAGCTCCTTCCAAGCTAGTGGACAGAGAATGAGAGAAAGGGATGGTTCAGCGTAGGAAAGTTAGGGAGAAGAGGAATGTATACCCAGCAGGCAGACATTCACCTACTCTTGGTATATTCAACTTTTGCCTAAGATAACACTGATTAGTTTTAGAGCTTGGGGTACAGTATCGCCAGATTCATTTTCTTAGAGTATCATATTCATCGTATCACTCATAGTGAGTCCGAGGCATCCATCATGTCAAGTCTAAAGTTCCCCCAGGCCATCAGAGCGCTCCAGACTGTTCCCACCCATCTAAGCTTGGGAGCACAGATGAAGACCCTCTCACCCCAGCTGGGGAGCCAGGAGCATCCTTGGTAGGCAGACACCCATTTACATGGAGACATAAAGGATGAGTGGTTGTTACAGGCAGTAGGGGGCAGGCTGGAAGGGGGGATGCTGCAGGCAGAGGAAACAGCGTTTGAGAAGCCTGCAGGAGAGAGACACAGGGCAAGGGGGTGTGTAGGGCCCGAGAGCAGAGCCATGAGGCGGGAGAGGTCACAGAGCCTAGGTCCCACTGGGCCTTGTAAATCCTGTTGAGGAATTTGGACACTAGACTGAGAACAGTGGGGAGCCGTGTGCTGTGGTCTGGCCGAAGTTTGGAGAATGGATTGGAGGACCGTCCCCTCAGGGCCTGCTTCTGTCTTATAGTACGTGAGGGTAGTGCCTGCAGTAACCCCGGGGTGTTTCTTGTGCCATTTCACGTTGATGGTCCTTCTCTCCCTCACTGTTGCACACACCTCACCTGTCTGCACCTGTGCTCTCTCCAGATGCCTAACTGTATCCTTAAAATACCAATTCTTGGGAATTCCCTGGCAGTCCAGTGGTTAGGACTCAGCACTTTTACTGCGGTGGCCCGGGTTCAATCTGTGGTCCGGGAACTAAGATCCCACAAGCTGCGTGGCATGGCCACAAAAAACAGAACAAAACAAAACAAACCTAAACAATTCTTTCATAAAAATTGCCCTGGTGACTTAAGCCAACAAGAAGTTTTACCGTCATCTGTAGCTTCTCCTGTTCTTGCTCCCACCGTCTCACTCAGCATGTTATCATAAGGTCTTCTCATAGCCAAAGAGTTAGACCAGCTGGTAGGTGCTCTGGGCTCGTCAAGCTTTATCCCACCTGTGAGTTAGATCCCCAAGAAGCTGGCCAGGGCTCCTCAGGCATGACCTTTCGCTATCAGAAATGGTCTTACTTGAATATATGTTTGTTTGCTACTCCCAGATTTGAACGTAAGCTTTGTGAGGACAGAGGCCTGGGTGGCTTGTTCACGTGGAAGTTGTCAGATGCCGGTACAGGGCCTAGCACGCAGTAAAAGATCAACAAGAATTCGTCATAGGATGAACAAAAGAGGCGAGTTCTGGCCTGACTTTTCTTAACAGCAGTTTGCTCTTGCCAGTTTGGGCACAGCGCCTGTGCCAGAGCTGTGACTTTTTCTAGGGCTGAAAGCCCTGCTACGTTCTCGCCGTGATTGCCGGCTCCCCGGCATCTCAGCGTCTCAGTCCCGGCCTCACCCGCTGGCCCAGTTTGACATCTTTCAGGGGTGATTCATCAGGAGAAGCACCGCCTTTAACACCTTCTGCTAGTCTTCTAGTCCGATTCCACCCTGCTTGGAGCTTCTCCTTGTCCTGCTGGCCAGAGGGCTGGATCCTGACCAAATGGGGGTTTTCAGGACACAGAGTAGGACCCTCTGGGAGCTGTCTGCCCTGGTGCTGTGCTGAGGAGGCCACACAGACACAGGCTCCGTGTCCCCTCACCCCAGACCTTGTTATCTGGGGGATGTGCTTCGGGGGAGTGGGTTTCCAGCCCCCCTAGGCCCTATCCTTCCTCACACTCTAG
Source organism: Balaenoptera ricei (assembly GCF_028023285.1). NCBI lineage: Eukaryota > Metazoa > Chordata > Mammalia > Artiodactyla > Balaenopteridae > Balaenoptera > Balaenoptera ricei. The sequence goes on from NC_082653.1 coordinate 59,609,305, forward strand.
CTTGCTCATGTTTCAGTATCTTCCAATGGGAGCATCCTAAGAGGCATGACACAAGTCATAAAACTTGTATGAATTTGAATTTAGTATGTCTGTCTCTGAAGTGGACATAATTATTATTAACTGTAATAGTTTAACTTGTGAAATCAGTGAGTGTCTTGAGAAAGCAGAGTCTGTGGAGGAGGGATTTGTTTACAGCCCGTAGTCCTTGGTGATGAGCCTCTAATGTGTTCGTTGCACGTTGATAACAGGCTGCAGTTTTTCTGTCTCCAGGCGTTTCAAACTCCTAAGCTTGTCTCTCAAAGTAAAGTTTGCTCATGTGCAAGAGTCTGAAATTGGGGTTCTACATTCTGCAGAACTTTCTCTGGAGATATGATAATGCCGGCTCTTTTCCAATGAAGTGGAAAAAGGGTCAGTGATAAGCACTTATCTTGAGATCTGAATAGTGTTGTCATGCCTTTTCAGTTTGTTTATTTGGTTGTCTTGTGTGCTAGGCATTCATAACTTCATGGAAATGCTTGGCTAATAAAAGTGTTTAACTCATTGTTTGCATCTTCTATACTATAATGGTTACAAGCAAGGGATTACTGCCTTGGTGCCCTGTCCTTCTGTTGGGACTCTGGGCAGGTCCTAGCCTCCCAGAGCCTCAGCTCCCCAGATCATCAGCCCTGCAGGATTGTTGTAAGGGTTTAATGAGTGAACACATCTGAAGCATTCAGAACAGGGCCTGGCAATAGGAGACTGCAACTGTTTTTATTTTTATTTATTTATTTTTTAAAATTAATTAATTTATTTATTTTTGGCTGCATTGGGTTTTCATTGCTACACGCAGGCTTTCTCTAGTTGCAACAAGCGGGGGCCACTCTTCGCTGTGGTGCGCGGGCTTCTCATTGCAGTGACCTCTCTTTGTTGTGGAGCATGGGCTCTAGGCTTGCGGGCTCTAGAGCGCAGGCTTAGTAGTTGTGGCGCACGGGCTTAGTTGCTCCGCGGCATGTGGGATCTTCCCAGACCAGGGCTCGAACCCGTGTCCCCTGCATTGGCAGACGGGCACCCAACCACTGCACCACCAGGAAAGCCCAGGAGGCTGCAACTGTTTTTATGATGATGATGGTAAAAATGTACACACATAGAGTTTGAGAGAAAATGTTATCGTTGTAACAGTTATCATTGTAAGAGAAAAATCTGTCACTGTCCTTGGAATCTTATCTAGATAGGGAACACAGCCTTGCACATAGAGATGGCTGTTGTAACCTTGTTGATCACCTGAACAATTAGGAATCTAATGCCCAGGAACTGCTGTGCCGTCCTTTCAGTGGTGTACTGCGTAGTCACTACTGATGCTTGAGAACAGTTGCCAATAACAAAAATGCTTTTATTTTAGCCAGAGGTGGGAAAAAAGGTGGGCATGGTAATGGACATACAGCATGAGCTCAACTCCAATAATATCCATAGCAAAGAAAAAGACCCGAGGAAATAGATTGCAACTCCAGCAGTGGTCATCTCTGGGCAGTGGCATGATTGACCATTGCCATTTCTCTTTTTTGTTGTTGTTGAGGTTTCCAACCTTTCTAAAATGAGTGTTACGTTTAAAACCAAAAAGTTATTAAACTATATTAGTATCTCTGAGGTAGTTGAATTACTTGATCTTCCAAAGCCCTGGAGTTAGACGCAGCATTAAAATATTAATCTTTAATCCATTCAGCTTTCTTTCTTTTTTTCCCCCACTACATTTAAGCAAACATATATCGAGGGTCTCTTCCAAAAAGATTACCAAAAACAGTGTGCTAGGGCATCGTGAGGGCGAAAAGATGGGCCAGTGCGGTGGGAATTCAGAGCTTGAGATCTAGCGGGTGTTTCCATCTACCAACAACAAACATTTAGAAAACGAGTAGTTTAAAACACTCCCATTTACAACAGCATCAAAAAACCCATCAAATACCTAGGAATAAATCTCACAAAAGATGTGCAAGTCCCCTATCCAGCAAACCTTGAAGGAAATGTAAATGTCATCGTGTTACACTCTCCAAAAGATGTCAGTTCTATCCATATTTAGCTATAGATTTAGGGCAGTCTTAAAGGAAATCTTAGCAGGTATTTTTGTGGAAATTGAGAAGGTGATTTTTAAATTTATATGGAAATTCAAAGGACCAAGAATAGCCAATATAATAATAAAAAAAAAAAACCAGAAGGAAAGAAGTTGGAAGACTTACATTATCACATTGCAAGATTTATTTTAAAGCTGCAGTGATCAGACAGCATGGTGTTGGCACAAAGGTAAACAAATAGATCAGTGGAACTAGAGCATCCAGAAAGAGTCCCATGTGTGGTCACCTGATTAATGGCAATGGTGACATCGGTGTGCTTTGGAGAAATGAGGACCTTTTCAGTGAATGATGCTGAATCAACTAGATAGCCATATGGAAAAAATGAATTTTGGCCAGTATCTTACACCATACGCAAAAATGAGTTTCAAATGTACTCTAAGTCAAAATGTGAAAGGTAAAATAGTAACTTTTGAAAAGAAGAAAACAGCATTTCTTCATGACCTTGGGGTAGGTAAGGATGTCTTAAGGTTGATACAAAAAACACTATCCAAGGGAAAGATTGATAAACTGGACCGCATTAAAATTAGGAACTTTTGCTCATCAAAAGACCACTGTAAAGAGAGTGAAAAGGCAAGCCACATTCAGAGAAAATGTTTGCCATAGGTATATCCAGTAAAGGATTTGTATTCAGAATGCATAAACTCCATCAAATTAATAAGAAAAAAGGTTCGCTACCTAGGAAAAATGGGCAAAAAACTAGCACAGGCACCTCACAAAAGTAGATATTTAAATGGTTCTGAACATGTGAAAAGGTACCCAACTTCATGCGTGGTCATGCGGTGAAACCCCGGTGCGGCATCACCACGCGCCAGCAGATGGCGCCACTGAGAAAGGCAGAGCGCAGCAAGCCCTGCCGAGGAGGGGGATTGGCTGGAGCCCTCTGAGCCAGCCTCTGCCCTTTGGCTGCAGATGAGCTGCCGAGCGTCCCTCAGTTCCTGTCCTGGCCTGTGCCGTGCTAGTGATGTGCACGGCCCCAGGTTACTGCGAGTATGAGGGTCACAGGAAGGCCCGCACACAGGGCCAGGCATGTAGGCCATGCACCGCACGTGGGGGTGCCTAGAATCTTCTTTTCAAGACTTAACACCCTGCCCTTCCCCTGGGTTTGTCTGTAAGGGCCTCCTCATAGTTACTAGAATTTTTTTTGAGGGGTTATTTAGTGAAGGCAATGATAACAACAGTAATAGCTGGCACTTGTATCATCCATGGGAACTGCCAGGTTAGTTACCTACCTTTTTACTTGTTTGTTCCTAACGACACCATGATGGGTAGGTACTAAAGTATTTAGGTGCTATTGCCGCTCCCATTTTACAGGTGAGATAACTGAGGTACAGAGATTAAGTAATTTGCTTGACATCACCCAGCTAACACCAAACGTTCCACTTCCTGCTCTGGTTTCTCTGGACCTTCCCGTAACTCCTGCAGTGAAGTCCTCTTTTCATGACTGTTTGGATCCAGCCTGATCTCTCCTTCCTACGTTCTTGGAATATTTTTTGTATAATTTAATAATGATTTTAATAACAGCCCCCCTCATAACGACCACCTTATAATAATAGTAGTAGCAGCTAGCCCTGCATCTGTTGAGCGCTTACCGTGTGCCAGGCACCATGCTCAACTCTTTCTATGTGCTATCACATCAAATCTCTGGAACAATCCAGCAAGGAGGCCTTGATGGTTGTAGAAGCTGAGGCCCAGAGAGAGTAAGTGCCTTGTCCCAGGCCACTCATAGGAAGTGACAGGGCCAGGAATCAAGCCCAGGTCTGTCTGTTGGACTCCAAATATTTGAACTCTTCACTACCGCTCTGTACCACTACTTGCTGTATTTGGCATTTGGCTCCTTGACTATGTTTGGTCTTGTATGCTCTGATCTACCTTATATTCATGGAGATGGTCCCCCACCCTTCCCCCATTCAGCATTTACTGAGCACCTACTGTGTTCCAGATATTCTGGAGTCTTTTGGGGTCACCAAGATCAATAAGATGATGTTCCTGACCTTGAGGAGCTCAGGTCTAGGAAAGGAGACAGATCATTGCCAATCAGGGTGGTCTGTGCCGCAGCAAATGCATATGGGTACAGAGGTGCCAGAGAGAAGGCTTCACCAAGAGATGCCTGAGCTGGGTTTTGACATATGAGTAAGAGTTTGCTGGTTGGTCAGGGCAGCAGGGGTATTCCAGGCAGAAAGCACAGTGAATAGAAGTCAGGGCTGATCGTCAAGATTTTAACCTCTCCTGTCCCTATGGGGGGTCTTCAGAGCAGACCCACTTACCCAGGCTGCTGCCTCCTGGGCCAGGAGTGTGCCAGTGAGGTGCTAATGCATGTTGTCCCCTACGCAGAAGGAAACACCAGAGTGGGGAGCATCCGCCTCTCCCCACGTTGCCAACAACGCCTGTCACAGCAGGTGGGGGGCGCACTGTGCACTGCACGGGCAGTGTCACTGACGGCCATGGCGTGAGTGGGAGCTCCTTCAAAATGCAGATCTGGGGCCCTGCACCCAGGGCTCAGATTCCGGGAGTCCGGGCTCGGAAGCCAGGATCTGCAACTTAAGCAGGTGATTCTGATGCAGGAGGCCCATGAACCACAATTTGAAAAACTCTGCTCTTTGAGCCTTTTGGGGAAGAGGCACTCGAGGCAAGATGGAGACATAGATTCACGAGTGGGTCCCCTGGATTCATCCCAGGGTGGGTCAGTGCCGTAGAGTCACCTAATCACAGGGGACCACTGGCCTCACCCCCACACGCACGGCCCTGCTGGTGGATTTGGGCACAGGTGCTGGAGAGTTCTGTTTTGGGAGAGCTATGCTAGTTATTGCATGTTAAAAGTTGCATGTAGTTTTAGTTAATTAGATTAACTAAATGATTTTAAAAAACTGATTATAGTATGTCTTTAGGCAAACAGCACAAGCACTAATAACTAAAACCCCCTAAAGCAGCAGATGGCTCCTGTGGTTCCATTTTTCAAGATTCTACCTCTTTACATCCTACCCATTTTTAGAGATCTTCAATGGTATGACCTATCCAGTCTTTCCCTGCCTTTCTCTCGCCAGTCCCCCACCCCCAAACTGAAGGTGGCCAGAAAAGAAGTCGGGAAGTGACTCTTCCTGAGTCGCTCCCTCTTGCTGTCCCCTTTTCCTTCCCAAGCCGTGACAGCTGAAGTTGCCTCAGTCTGCCGGCCCTGGAGACACTCTCTTAAAACCGCACCAGGTGGCGCCCCCGGGGCATCGCCAGGCTGCTAGTCCCCGCACTGCTCGGGAGTGGCCTCTGCGATGCTTTGGCTTTGCCCTCACCAGCGGCAGAGGGCCTCGAGGACTAGGCCGTGCCCGCCTGGCCCTGCACATTGAGGTGGGGGAAGTACTGAATACATGGCCATCGCCTCTCAGACCCACTTCACTTTACTCTGTACACAGCAAATAAGAGCTGTGCCCTTGAACTGCAAGCCACGTACTTCACCTGAGCCGTCAGTTCTGTGCTTCATGGGGGATTAAGGGCATTCCAAGGGTGATCATGACGGCACCTGATTTGTGCCCCAGCCACTGGCTCTGGGACCACCCTCCCTGCTGTGTGACTCCACGTCTGATCTCTGCATCAGCCAGGCAGCGGGTCTTAGGCTTTTGGCACTGAGCTGTGTGTCTCCACTTGCTCCGTCAGCGTCAGAATCACCCAGGAGAGTGAAAAAGGCCAATGCCTGGTCTTCCTTCAGTGCCGCTAAATCTGAGTCTCTGGTGGGCTCTGTGGCCCCGCTTTGTCCAGCTCTCCACGTCATTCTCTTGCACACACTGGAGTTTGAGGATGGCTGTCTTCAAAAGCTTGACAGTCTTGCCTCAGTTTGGGTTGGTGTGTCCCTGGTTATTTAACACTTTGAAGCATTGTCTGCCATTTTTCTCAGGTGGTGAGTTATGTCTCCTCTGAATGGGAATTGTGCTAACAACTGTGTCTGTAAAAAGCACAGCCAAATTGTCCCTAAAATGTTGCTAATGGTCACTGAGCTTGGCTTACATTTCAACTGGTAACCTTTGGTTCTCTTTTTTTTTCCTTTCTCTCAGGTATCTGTACCACGTTTTGACCAAAAACACCACCGTCACAGAACAGAACAGGAACTTGCTGGTGGAGACCATCCGATCCATCACCGAGATTCTGATCTGGGGGGATCAGAATGACAGCTCTGTATTTGAGTAAGGGTTTCCTGTTTTTTGTTTTTTGATTCTTCTTCTTCCTTTGAATATTTTTCTAAATGTGTACCATGAGTCATTCCTGATGATGTCAGGATTTGATGCCAATTTGGTTCTGCACAGATATCTCTCTCTCTCCCTCTCTCTCTGCCTCTCTAAAATGTCCTTGAAACACTGTAAAAATGCCTGCTGAAAATGGGAAAGTTATGGAAAAGAGTGTCCCTAGAAAAATCTGAAAATATCATGGATAATTTTCCAAGTAATGTCTGATTATCTCCCCCAAAGGAAGGAGAAAATGTCTTGGGTAGTTAGATTCTAATTGAACTGAAAAGACCCTTCCCTGGGTGGAGACACTAAGGGCTAACATTGATTGTGTTTACTGATGGGTGGCCACAGTGCTGAGCTCTTGATGAGATAATCCTTCTAAGTCTCCCAACTACCCGAGGGTAGAGGACCATCACCATCTTTATCCCCATCCCCTTCCCCATCCGCATCTTCATCCCCTTCCCCATCTTCATCCCCTTCCCCATCTTCATCCCCATCCCCATCCCCATCCTTATCCTCATCCCCACCCCTTTTTATGCTCAAGGTCAAACAGCTGGTAAGTGGAGAAGCAGCGGCTCACACCTAGAGCCCATGGAGGGGTTTCTCCTCACTCTCATACTTCCTAGGTGAAGAGTCTCAGGCCCGCCTCAGTTTGCTCATCTTTAAGTGAGAGAGAGCAAGTTCCCTGCCCAGTGCCTGATACAGAGTTAGGCACTCAAGAAATGTTAGCAAATGATCATTTTAAAAGGTGTCCCTATTGGGACTTCCCTGGTGGCGCAGTGGTTAAGAATCCGCCTGCCAATGCAGGGGACACGGGTTCGAGCCCTGGTCCGGGAAGATGCCACATGCCACGGAGCAACTAAGCCCGTGAGCCACAACTACTGAGCCTGCGCTCTAGAGCCCGCGTACCGCAACTACTGAGCCCACGTGCCACAGCTACTGAAGCCCGCGCACCTAGAGCACGTGCTCCGCAACAAGAGAAGCCACCTCACTGAGTAGCCCACGCACCACAACAAAGAGTAGCCCCCGCTCCCGCAACTAGAGAAAGCCCGCACACAGCAATGAAGACCCAATGCAGCCAAAAATAAAATATAAATAACTAAATAAATTTATTTAAAAAAAAAAAGGTGTCCCTATTGGACAGTTAAAAAGCAAAGGCCGTAACCCATGAACTACTTTCCTCAACAGACCTGTCCCAGCGTCTGAGTGCAGAAGGATTGGGGTTATGACAACCACCAAACACAGATTTTATTTTTATATAAAATAATCTCAATTATAAGTGTTGAGGCCACTTAAAAAACCCATTGAAAACAAATACAGGTGTTCCATTTCCAACCTGGCTTCTTATTAGATGTTCTGATTTTCTGGATAGCTCTATATTTTCGTCAGTGAGGTTTGCTAATATGGAGCTACTTGTGGAAAATGCAAATTGTTTAAAATGCAGACCTGTGACACTGGCTGGGTTCCCCAAGGGAAGACACGAGTAATAAATAGGTGTTGCTCATAAGCGGGACTAGTTGCCTTTCAGGACCCATGGGGAATTTACTATTTGTTGGTTGCTCGGTATCTGTTTATGGAAATGAGAAAAGACCCTTGGGTTAAAGATTAGAAACCGCGTCACCTTTACTAGAATGGACGAGTCCGTCTGTCATCTTAGAAAAACCACCGAGCTCTTAGAGGCCCAGTTATTCTTAAATCACTGCCCCACAGAGGCCCCAAGAGAACTTGTTTTTAATCCATTTTTAAGTTTGGGGATAATTTTAGATTTAGATTGTACAGAAAGTTCCCATTTACCCCTCACGCCGTTTCCCTGTTAATATCTTATATGACTAGAGTGCATTTGTTAAAACATCACCATTACGTCAACTCCAGACTTGATTTGGAATTTACCCGTTTTTCCATTAGCATCCTCTTTCTGCTCCAGGATCCCAATCCAGGCACCCACAGTCATTTTAGTTGTCACGTCTCCCCAGTGTCCTGTGGTCTGTGACAGGTTTTTAGTCTTCTCTTGTTTTTTATGACCTTGATAGTTTTGAGAAGTACTGACCAGCTGTTCTGTAGAATGTCCCCCAATCTGGGTTTCTCTCCTGATTAGCCTGGGAATTTTGGGGAAGAGTGTCACAGAGGGGAAGTGTCCTTCCCATCCCAGAATGTCAACGTTCCTGATATCCACATGATTCCTGGAGAGGTTAACCTGATCACTTGGCTCAGGTGGTGTCTGCCAGACTTTTTTACTTTAAAGTTACTCTTTCCCCCTCCCCTACAGTAGTCTCGAAAGTGAGTCGCTAAGTCCAGCCCACCTGGACGTTGGGGGCGTGGGAATTAAGCTCCACCTTCTTAAAGGGGGGAGTATCTACATACACTGTTTGAAATACTTCTTCCTGGAAGATTTGTCTTTTCTCCTCATTTATTTGTCTATTCAATCATTTATTTATATGCATCCCTTGAAGATCTTTCAGGTTTGGTTCCAGGCCACCGCCATAAGGCAAATATTGCAATAAAGCGAGTTACACGAATTTTTTTGGTGTCCCAATGTATATAAAAGTTATGTTTACACTGTACTGTAGTCTGTTAAGTATCCAATAGCATTGTGTCTGAGAAACAATGTACATACCTCAGTTAAAAAATAATGCTGTTGGGAAAATGGCGCCAATAGACTTGCTCAACACAAGGTCACCACAAACCTTCAATTTGTAAGAAAAACACAATATCTGCAAGGCACATGTATATCAATAGGGACTCATGGATATTTATTTTATCCTCTGGATTATAATCCAATACTACGTTATTTATTGTTTTGCTGGCATTGTTCCAGCTTCAGGCACTTGGAGCTCTTTCAGGACGCTTCCTGTGTCCCTTTGACTCAGCCCCATCCTTTTGGTTTTTGGAGCACTTCCTTACTTTCTGGTACTCTGAGGTGCTCCAGGCTCATCTTGCATTTTATCTGCCCCAGCCCTAGAATTAGCCACTTTTCCAAGGAGCCCCTTACTACCCTAGGGAGTTTTAAAAATCCAGGCTCCTGGATTTCACACTAGACCTACGGAATCTACCCCTGGGCAAGGTGTAGGTACAAGCATTTTAACAAGTTCCCAAGTCGGTCTTGGGGTGCGCTGAGCTTGTTGGGTGATACTTGGGAGTCAGTGCTTTGTACAACCTGCCGCAAAGGAAGACACGATAGGTCCAATGAATGAAATATTCTGGGGATCAACGTGGATGGCATTTGTAGGCACACGGGCTCCCAGAATCAGAGTTGGAAAATAATTTAGAGGTCTCTTTAAGGTCATATTTATTTATTCATTTACCCTTTCATGGATTCAAACAGGAGATCTGCAGCACTGAGCAAGTGCCAGGCCCATGTTCCTGCCACTTGACAGCAGAGGGAAGAGGGAGACCAAACACTGAGTCAACCAGCAGACCCACGGGACTGCCGGGAATTGTTCTGAGTATCCCAGATGAGAGATTACCTGGTCTTAGCGTGAATACAGAGAACACCAAACTAGAAACGTCATTTTCTTCCTTTAAAGACAGGCATTAGGGGGTCTGCATTTCAAGACTAAAAGAGCCAATGTGTGCCCCCAAAGTCAGTGCCCCCAGGCTGCATGTAGACAAATGTCCCGTCCAGGACAAGAAAGGCAAAGCAGACTTGGGGACCAGCTGGGGTCCCATGGCCACATCAGCACCTTCTCTTTCCTTCCAGTTCTCATACCCTAGATGTGGAAACGACAGACTTGTTAATTGAGAAACCCAAACTCTTTTAATATTCAGCATCATCTTACCCCTTTGTAGGGAATTACTCTGGTTCCCAGGTTGTTGGTGAGCACTCAAAGCTATGAAAGCAAAGGAAAGAGGCTTAGTGAGGAAAACTAGGCTTATAAAATATTGGATGGAAAATGCTGCTTGTTGGGTTTATAAGTGTAGGTAGGTCACTGTGTAATCATTTAGTTGGGAAAGATCCTTCCCACTCTGTCAGAAATCTAGGAGTTCACTGCTTCCCAGAATCAGCACTGTTCTCACATTCCGGGAAGAGAGTCTGAAAGGTCGCATTTTTCTTGGTGGAGGACAGCATCGTGGGAGCTGGGTATCGCAGAAGCCAAGGCCACACGGGTGGTGTGATCTGGCTGCTCTGCGGATGCCTTTGTTGGGGTGCACACGTGTGTGCTGGGCGTGCAACCAGAGGACGACATGCATTTCCACGTGTAGAAGCAGACCACTGACGCTTTCCCATTCTCTCCCCAGCTTCTTCCTGGAGAAGAACATGTTCGTCTTCTTCTTGAACATCCTGCGGCAGAAGTCAGGCCGCTACGTGTGCGTTCAGCTGTTGCAGACCTTGAACATCCTCTTTGAGAATATCAGTCACGAGACCTCACTTTGTAAGGACAGTCCTGACACTTGCCTCCGCACCTCTGAGTGTCAGCTGCATGTCGTTTGCCGTGGCGTTCATGTTGCTGTTTGAATGTCTGTGCTTACTGTGTGTCTCGGTGTGCTTGGGCTGCCATAGCAAAATACCCCAGGCTGGGCAGCTTAGATGACAGAAATTTATTTTCTCACAGTTCTGCAGGCTGGAAGTCCAAGATCATGGTGCCATCAGGGTTTCGGGTGAGGCCTCTCTTCCTGGTTTGTAAATGGCCACATTCTCTTTGTGTCCTCACGTGTTCTTTCCTCTGTGCACGTGGAGAGAGGGAGAGTTCCGGTGTCTCTTCCTTTTCTTAGAAGGACACCAGTCTTCTCGGATCAGGGCCCCACCCTATGACCTCATTTAACCTTAATTACCTCCTGAAAGGCTGCATCTCCAAATACAGTCATGGTGAGGGTTAGGGTTTCAGCATATGAATTTTGGGGGCACACAGTTCACTCCCTAATGTCATTTTTTTTCCCCTGCGTGGTAGGGTGCTGTGAAGAGCTAAGAGAGGGCTCCCCTCTGCTGTCGTTCTGGGAGTGTTTGCATTTCTTCTTTATAACCTGTTATTAAAGAGCTTGGGTCGCTGAATAATAGGCCAACAGAATAAGCCATGGAAGCAGCAAGGTGAGGAGGAACGTGGCCAAGGAGCATGCAAGGGCGTGGCTTTGGCCCCTGACCTGCCTGCTTCAGTCCCACTGCCCGACTGACGAGGGTGTGACTCAGAGCCTCTTCCCGGCCCTTCATGAGCCCCGGGCTCTTCGTCTGAAACAACCAACCTGCGAGGCAGGTGCTGTCAGTGCCCTCATTTAACACCTAGAGAGTTTGAGTCACTGGCCCCAGGTGACAGCTCTAGCGAGGTAGGAGTTGAGAAGGGGTTTCAGCCCAGGTGAGCTAGCTCAGTGGTCCTCAGCTAGGGGTGACTGTGCTCCCAGTGGACATTTGTCAGTGTCTGGAGACGTTCCTTGGGGGGCGGGCGCTACTGGCATCTAGTGGGTAGAGACCAGGGATGCTGTTAAACATCCCACAACACACAGGACAGCCCCCCACAATAAAGGATTAGTTAGCCCAAAATGTCAACAGTGCCAAGGGTTAGAAACCCTGGTTTAGCTCCTAATCCTCCAGGCTTGATCACGAGCTTTATTATTTCAAGGTGACTGCACCAAGCCCCAGGCCCTGCCTGCAGGAAGCAGGGAAGAGAAGACAAGTGATAGAATGTCTATGCCACAGGCAGGCTCTAGGTGCCCACGACAGGTTTAAAAAATTTCTGATGGGTGGAGAGAGGTAGAGATGGTGGCATTCCTCCTGAGGAGGGAGGAGGGAGGGATAGGAAAGAGCTGCTGACTGATGGCCATTAGATGGTGCTGCTGTTCCAGGAGACTCTCCTTACGCTGCCCCATGTCTGTGAGTTGCCAAATGTGAGTTGACTCACTCTCCCTGAGTGGTTTCCCAACAGCTTTTGTTACCCTGGATATCAATTGCGTGTGGTTTCTGAAAACTCCGAGAGGGGAAGACCCAGCTCAGTGGTACGGGCCAGGGACGCAGACCCAAGCAGGTCCGAGGCCTGGTTCTGCCACATACACCCCATGTGTATTCTAGGGAGTGAACTCTCCAAGCTGCAATTTCTGCATCTGTGAAGTAGAGATAATGCTAGTACCTGGTGATTAGAGTGGTTTGAGGATTGAGTGTGACAGTGGGTGTGCAGAGTGTAGTATGGGGTCTGGCAGGTGGAAGTGTCCAGTTAGAGTTTTACCATGAAATCCAGCATTCCCCCAAACTGACCTAAGAAAACACTGGTATGATTTATGTCTCTGATAACCCAGCTAACCCCAGGGCTACTGGATTGAAGAGGCGGTTGAAAATTCTGGGCTTTCTGGATCACATGGCCTTTCTTGTACTAGGACTAAAAAGGGTGCTGTGCTATAAGAAAACCCAGGCAGATGCTGCTGGCCTTACAGGGAATTCATCAGAGTGCTTTCATAAGCCCTGCCAAAGCAGCAGAAATTACTCCCATTTTACAGAACTTGGATGTATGGGGGTGAGAAGGATGGGTGAGATTTGCTTTTATTTTTATTTTCTAATTATAGAGAGAAAATGTCCTTATTATAAAACAACAACAACAACAAAAATCAAACATTAAAAAACTGTAGGAAGCAAAAGTTCTATAGAATCTCACCCTAAGAGTTCAGTGGACACATACCATTTTGCTGTTTGTTTTATTTTTCCCAACTTACTAGCGTATCTTAGATTTTTCATATTGTCCGTTCATGTATCCCTACCTTGTTTGGTTTAAGAGCTGCATCTTGCTGGGCCATAACTTACTTAACGTGACCATGGGCGTTTAGGTGGTTTCCGTATTTTCATTATTACAAGCAGCCATTTCACGAGTGCACCTGTTGCCTGTTGGGTTTGGTGACCTAAGTGACAGAAGGCCTGAGAGCCTGAGATTACTTGTAGACTCCTGGGTTTATTATAAAAGGATACCACAGAAAGCTGGCCACACAGTGAGGGAGTAGTAGAAAAATCCCAGTCGATTAATAGAGGCACCTCCGCCACCCCCATGGTGGCCTCACCGACCACAGAGTCATGTCGTGGAGGCCCTGGAAAAGTCCCTGCTGGGGAAGGATGGGAGCGTGTGGCTCTTCCACCTCAAGAGTGCAGCCGAGAAGCCCGAGGTTGCACATCTCAAGCTGCCAGCATAGGCGTCTGTGCCCCTGGTGGCCCGGCAGCCACTAACCAGTCACAGTGGGGCTAACATTCCTTCTCCGGCAAGCCCATTCATCCCCAGCCAACCACAGCTGGCAAGACAGAATGAAAAGAAGTGCTCGAGGCATCAGCATCACCTGGCTGGTTGTTACAGGTGTGGATTCTGGGTGGGTAGATTGTGGACTGTTCAAAGAACAGAATACTATATAGCAGAAAGGAAAAAAAAAGGAATGCACTGCTAGCACACATGCAGCAACATGGATAACTGGGATGTGGTGATGAGTGAAAGAGGCCAGACGCCAGAGGCAGCGTCCTGTATGAGTCCATGTATATGAAGTTCAAGATCAGGCAAAGCGAGTCAGTGGTGCTGGAAGTTAGGCTAGGGGCTGTCTTTGGGAAGAGAGTATTGACGGGGCAGGGGTGTGAGGGACCTTTCGGGGAGCTGGAAATGCACTGTGCCTGATCTGGGTGGTGTATTTATTTGCAAAAATTCATCAAGCTGGACACCTAAGGTTTGTGAGATGTGTGCGTGTATATATATGTATATATATATACTCACACAGGTACGAGTACTTAAGATTCATATATATGTACATTTTCACATATATCAAGCTATACACTTAGATTTATGATATACGTAACCTCATTTTTTTTACAAGATATTAAATATAGTTCCCTGTGCTATACAGTAGGTCTTTGTTGTTTATTTTATATATAGTAGTGTGTATCTGTTAATCTCAAGCTCCTAATTTATCCCTCCCCCCACCCCCCTTTCCCCTTTGGTAACCATAAGTTTGTTTTCTATGTCTGTGAGTCTGTTTCTATTTTGTAAATAAGTTCATTTGTATCATTTTTTTAGATTCCACATATAAGTGATATCATAGGATATTTGTCTTTCTCTGTGTGACTTAATTCACTTAGTATGAAAATCTCTAGGTCCATCCTTGTTGCTACAAATGGCAGTATTTCATTCTTTTTTATGGGTGAGTAATATTCCTGTGTGTGTGTGTGTGTGTGTGTGTGTGTGTGTGTATGTGTGTGTATGTGTATATATATATATACATATCACATCATCTTTACCCATTCATCTGTTGATGGACACTTAGGTTGCTTCCATGTCTTGGCTTTTGTAAATAGTGCTGCTGTGAACATTGGGGTGCATGTGTCTTTTTGAATTAGAGTTTTCATCTTTTCCAGATATATGCTGCCCAGGAGTGGAATTTCTGGGTCATATGCTAGTTCTATTTTTAGTTTGTTAAAGAACCTCCATACTGTTCTCCATAGTAGCTGCACCAATATACATTCCCACCAACAGTGTAGGAGGGTTCCCTTTTCTCCACACCTTCTCCAGCATTTGTTATTTGTAGACTTTTTGATGATTGCCATTCTGACTGGAGTGAGGTGATACCTCATTGTAGTTTTGATTTGCATTTCTCTAATTAGCAACGTTGAGCATCTTTTCATGTGGCTGTTGGCCATCTGTATGTCTTCTTTGGAGAAATGTCTATTTAGGTCTTCTGCCCAATTTTTGATTCGGTTGTTTGTTTTTTTGATATTGAGCTGTGTGAGCTGTTTGTATATTTTGGAAATTAAGCCCTTGTTGGTCACACTGTTTGCAAATATTTTCTCCCATTCCATAGGTTGTCTTTTCATTTTGTTTATGGTTTCTTCTGCTGTGCAAAAGCTTATGAGTTTGGTTAGGTCCCATTTGTTTATTTTTGCTTTTATTTCTATTGCTTTGAAAGACTGACCTAAGAAAACACTGGTACGATTTATGTCAGATTTATGTCAGAGAATGTTTTGCCTATGATCTCTTCTAGGAGTTTTATGGTGTCATGTCTTATATTTAAGTGTTTAAGCCATTTTGAGTTTATTTTTGTATATTATTTTGTATATTTTTGTATATTTTCTAACTTCACTGATTTACATGCAGCTGTCCAGCTTTCTCAACACCACTTGCTGAAGAGACTGTCTTTTCTCCATTGTATTTCTTGCCTCCTTTGTTGAAGATTAATTGACTGTAGTTGTGTGTGAGTTTATTTCTGGGATCTCTATTCTGTTCCATTGATCCATATGTCTGTTTTTGTGCCAGTACCACACTGTTTTGATTACTGTAGCTTTGTAGTATTGTCTGAAGTCTGGGAGGGTTATGCCTCCAGCTTTGTTCTTTTCCCTGAGGATTACTTTGGCAATTCTGGGTCTTTTGTAGTTCCATATAAATTTTAGGATTATTTGTTTTAGTTCTGTGAAAGATGTTGTGGGTAATTTGATAGGGATCACATTAAATCTATAGATTGCCTTGGGTAGTATGGCCATTTCAACAATACTAATTCTTCCAGTCCAAGAGCATGGGATATCTTTCCATTTCTTTAAAGCATCTTCAGTTTCCTTTCTCAATGTTTTATAGTTCTCAGCATATAAGTCTTTCATCTCCTTGGTCAGGTTTATTCCTAGGTATTTTATTTTTTTTTGACATGATTTTAAAAGTGATTGTCTTTTTTTTTTTTTTTAACTTTCTCCTTCTGATATTTTAGTGTAAAGAAATGCAACAGATTTCTGTATGTTAATCTTGTATCCTGCTACCTTGCTGAGTCCGTTTATCAGTTTTAATAGTTTTTGTGTGGAGTCTTCATGGTTTTCTATAGAGAGTATCATGTCGTCTGCATATAATGACAATTTTACTTCTTCCTTTCCAATTTGGATGCCTTTTATTTCTTTTTCTTGTCTGATTGTTGTGGCTAAGACTTCCAATACTATGTTGAATAGAAGTGGTGAGAGTGGGCATCCTTGTCTTGTTCTAGAATTTAGTGGGAAGACTTTCAGCTTTTCACCATTGAGTATCATGTTGGCTGTGGGTTTGTCATAAATGGCTTTAATTATGTTGAGATATGTTCCCTCTATACCCACTTTGGTGAGAGTTTTTATCATGAATGGATGTTGACTTTTATCAAACGCTTTTTCCGCATCTATTGAGATGATTACGTGGCTTTTGTCTTTTCTTTTGTTGATGTGGTATATCACAGTGATTGATTTGCATGTGTTGAATCATCCTTGTGACCCTGGGATGAATCCAACTTGATCATGGTGTATGATCTTTTTTATATGTTGTTGGATTCGGTTTGTTGAGGATTTTTGCATCTATATTCATCAAAGACACTGGCCTGTAATTTTCTTTTTTGTTAGCGTCTTTGTCTGATTTTGGTATCAGGGTCATGGTGGCATCATAGAATGACTTTGGGAATGTTCCCTTCTCTACAGTCTTTTGGAAGAGTTTGAGAAGGATCACTGTAAGTTCTTTTTATGTTTGGTAGAATTCCCCAGTGAAGCCGTCTGGTCCTGGACCTTTGTTTGCAGGGAGGTTTTTTTTGTTTTTTTGTTTGTTTGTTTAATTACAGATTTTATTTCACTTCTAGTGATCGGTCTGTTCAAATTATCTATTTCTTCTTGATTCAGTTTTGGTGGGCTGTATGTTTCTAGAAACTTGTCCATTTCTTCTAGGTTGTCCATTTTGTTGGCATATAACTCTTCACAGTATTCTCTTATGTTTTTTTGTTTTTCTGCAGTATCGGTTGTTATTTCTCTTCTTTCATTTCTTATTTTGCTTATTTGGGTTCTCTCTCTTTTCTTCTTGGTGAGCCTAGCCAGAGGTTTGTTGATTCTGTTTATCCTTTCAAAAAACTAGCTCTTGGTTTTATTGATTTTTTTTCTATTGTTCTCTTTATCTCTCTTTTATTTATTTCCTCTCTGATCTTTATTATTTCCTTCCTTCTGCTGACTTCAGGTTTTGTTTTTTCTTCTTTTTCTTTTAGGTGGTAGGTTACGTTGGTTTTTGTTTGTATTTTTTTTTTGAGATTTTTCTTGTTTTTTGAGGAAGGGCTGTATTGCTATGAACTTCCTTCTTAGGACTGCTTTTGCTGCATCCCACAGGTTTTGTGTAGTGCATGTAACCTCATTTTTAAACATATTAAAATTCTTAGGACCCCACTTCAGATTTACTGCCTCCTCTCTTAATGTGGGACCCAAGATTGACCTCAGGAATTGTTATAGTTAGGAGATTTTGAAAACTACAGACATGATGTCCTACCTGCAAAGCCTGCTCTGAGACTGTGTTCTAAGGACCACGCTGCAGCCCCTCTCATGCCCCGTGCTCCTGGATGGCTCTTTGTGTTGTGTTTGGTGATTCTAGCCTTTTCAGTATACTGTGACTGGCCTAAGTTAGGTACCTCTTTGGCACCAAATAAAACTTACTGGTTTATTTCTGTTCCCCCCAAGAACAACAGTCACGGTGACCGGAGGACTGGCGGTGGAGGTTAGGAATCTCCAAGCTTTCGTGAGAAGATGCGGGGTGGCAGCTCATGGGATCGGGTGCCCCCTCTGTGCTCCTCACTGTCCTCAGTGCTTTTTGCGCATTATCTCCTTTAGTCCTCACAACGCCCCACCAGGAAGGTCTTCTTATTCCTGTTTTCAGACAGGGAAGCTGGGGAGTGGGGCAGGTAAGTGTCTTGCCCAAGGTCACCCAGCTAGGAAGTGGCAGAGGCAGTGTGGGTCCAAGTTTACCTTTGAACCCAGTGCCTCTGAGATATGAGCGTGACAGGAAGCCCTGCAGGACTTCTTAACACACGGAGTGCTGGGCCCTCCCAGAGATCTGAGTGGGAGGTCAGGGCTGGGGCCCAAGCCTCCGCACGTCTGACAAGCTCCTGTGCTGCCGGTCCCACGACCAGACTTTGAGAAGCAAGGCTCTGCCCCACCCTGCTCCCCCTGCCTCACCGCGTCTGCCCATGGTACAGGTGTGGATCACGTCCTGCCTTTCCCCGTCTGTGGGGAGGCAGCTGGGATGGTACAGAGCCCACAGGCTGGCAGCCCGAAAGGCAGACAGTGGGCATGGCAGCACTGGCTTCGCAGGGTAGCTGGTAAGGACTCAGAGGATAACGTGTCTGGCCAGGGCCCAAGGCCAGGATTGCAGACAGTGGACCCATGGGTCGCAGTGGGTCTGTAGACCCGTTTTCACTGGCCAGCACAGCTTTCAGAACGAGTTGATCTAGTGGCTGACATTTCAACATCCAAGATACAGCATTATGATCTGTGTTTTCCAGCTTCCTCTGCACAGTTGGAAGCTCTCACCATGCTGGGCCTGCACTTCTGCAGGGGCTAGGCCCTGGGAGCTTAGCAGGGGTGGCTGCTCTCCTGTGGCTCCAGTGCCCACAGGGCCTCGTCATCCAGTTTTCATCCTTGGCCCCCATTAGTGCGTGGTATTAACACAGGGCATCGGACCTGAGTTTGAATTCCATCTCTGACCTACTGTCTCTGTGTCCTCGGGCAGGTTAATTAGCCTTAGTTTTTACTCATCTGCAAAACGAGGAAAACAAGGCCCACTCTGCAGCATCGTCATGACAGTGAATGATAATGTAAAGCAGTCAGCCTGGTGCTGGGCAGGTAGTGGAGGTTCAGCCTCAAGTGGCCTTTATGAAATCATGTTGCCTTATAGGAAGGAAAAAACCACGTGGAGCCCTCTGTGGCATTCGAGGGTGGCAGTGTGACTTTTGATGGCAAAATGGGGCCAGCTTTTATAAGATACAGTGCAGCTTACCCTCATCCGTGGGTGGTTTGTGAAAATACCCAAATACCAGCTCGTCTGCCCCACCCCCCGGCTCTCTTGTTGAACTTTGCCAACAACGAAAGGAAATGCTCAAGTGTTCTTTTCTGTGGTGTGGGAGGCAGGGTGACCCGGCTTTTCTCTGGCATTGCTCTTGAACTTTCTAGTGACTACACATGGTGGCTGATTTCTTTGCTGGTTAAAGGTTAAGCTGCTCCCTATTAGCTTGACTGGTTCAAGTACTGATACATTCTCTTGGTCATCTGCTTGTTCCTGGACTTTCTCTGCTTGCCTTTCCTCCAGCATGAATTAACTAACCTGTTTTCTTTTGTGTTTTTTTTTTTTTCTCCCTCTAGATTATTTGCTCTCTAATAACTATGTAAATTCTATCATTGTCCATAAGTTTGACTTTTCTGATGAGGAGATTATGGCATATTATATATCGTTCCTGAAAACGCTTTCGTTAAAACTCAACAACCACACGGTCCATTTCTTTTACAATGAGGTAAGTAATTGCAGAGGGGCACATTTGGGTGGAAAGCTAGCCAATCAGAGCAGCCCCTTTGGTCTGGGTGACCTCTGTTTACAAAGCACTTATGCATTCACTGTTTCCTCATTTTCATAGCAACACTGTTTGACCTTGGCATGCTTTAATTTTTTTTTTTTATTTAACAAGCTACCTTTTCTGTTTTTAATGTAAAATGCAATTTGCACTACCTTAGAGCATGATACTCTTGGTAGGGAGAAGTGCCCAGAAATTAACTTGGGGTCGTGTCCCTCTGTTGGCAAAACAGGAACTCCAGTCAGGCCCAGCTTTGCCACTTCCCTGCTGTGTGACCTTAGAGAAGTCCCAGTCCTCTGAGCCTCAGTTTCCTCGTCTGAGAAATGGGGATGATAGTTTCTACCTTGGAGGGTTTTCCAGGGGTTGAATTAAATGAGCTGATGTCTTCAAAGCAACTAGTATGTACCTGGCTCCCTAAAACTGTAGCCATTGCCATTCCTTATAAGCTAAAATCCCTGGTATTCCTTGAGAGAATCACTAACAATTTAAATAAATAAATAGCTGTTGTTCTCACAATGAAGAGGAGCTTGAACAATCAGGTCAATTTATCTCACGTTCCAAAAGGTACAGATGCTGGCTGTCCTGGGGCTGGCTCATCCTGCGGCTCGACCACTTCATCAGTGACCCAAGCTTTTCCATCTTCCTACTCTGCTGACCATACAGTTGGCATCTGTCTTGAGGCTCAACCCCTCATGGTCTCAGGATGGCCGCAGGAGCTCCAAACATCACATACTTACATGCCACTGCCGAAAAGCCTGATGAGATCACATCCCTTCTTGTGTCCCCTTCTAACTTTCCAAAAAACTTCTTTCCCAGAAGCCTCCCAGCAGACTTCCTTTCCTGTCTTGCAGGTCAGAATTCTGTCACATTTCTCTCACAGTGTGTCTGACATTGGGGAGCAGCGCTGGCAGGGCAGTTCTGGCTCAGTCTCTCATGAGGCTGCAGTCATCTGAAGGCTGGGTTAGGGTTGGGGGATCTGCTTCCAAGGTGGCTTGCTCACATGGCTGACCATTCGGTGCTATCCATTGGCGGCAGGCCTTGGTTACACAGGCTCCTCCAGGGTCTGCTTGAGTGTCCTCACGGCACGGCAGCTGGCTTCCCGTAGAACAAACGATCCTAAGAGACCAAGGCAAACGGTAATGCCTTTCAGGACTCGGCCTCGGAAGCCACATGCCATCACTTCCACTGTATTCTTTAGGCCGCACAGGCCAGCCCTGACTTAGCGTGAGAGGACGCACAAGTTGTGACTTCAGGAGGAGAGGGTCATTGGGCCGTCTTGGAGGCCACGTGCTGTCTGCATGACAGGTGTCTTCTGATCAGTGGTCACACGTGCTGCACAGCCTGTACTGGAAGTCAGACCATAGTCCCAAACATTTCCTCTGAGTTTGGGCAAAATTCATCTAGCTGTCTCCATGGGATGTGGCAACAGCAGCCTGCACCTTGACTTTCTTTGTCTAGATTTGTAGTGGCAAGAGCTGGCCTCAAAGGGGAGAAGTACTAGCTGCCAGTCACAAGGTGTGGGGCACTTTGGAAGATGGACATTGTGCGGCCCAGTGCCTGGCCCACAGTTGGTGCTCACTAAATGTGCCCAGAGACCAGAGGGGTGCGGTTCGCGTTCTCCCAGAGGCTCTCCTGGGCAGAAGAAAACCCACCTGCAAAGTTCAGACCAGAGAGGGAGGCCCATTCTTCCCCCACTCGGGTGCAGCTGGGCTTCTGTGCACCTGGTGGGGAGGGCAGAATGTAGGGATTCTGGGGCCCGAGTGATGCTTCTGGAAGAGTATCCTGCTGATCCCCAGAGGAGTGGTAGGAGGCTGATTTTTGAGGTGGACTTAGTTTCCTTTTCTGTGGACCAGTGCAGTAGCTACCACCTGTGATGTGCACATCTGCTTCTAGTGCTCAAAGTGGCGTTGCCTTCATTAGACAGGTGTCACCTCACTGAAGGTCATGGGTTCCCTCTTCCCCGCCCCTCACTGCCTGGGGGTGCCCTCCAGTCTGATCCGGAGCCATGTGGAAAACTGGCCAGAAGAGGGCAGCAGAGTGCGTCACAGCGTGCTGTAGCCCGGATCCTGTGTGCCTTTTCCTTAGGGCTCCATCAGTGGAGTTCTTTGGTTCTGAACTGTTTTGATCTGTTCTGATGACCCCTTTTTAATGGCAGAAGATTCCCGAGACCCTCCTTTTCCATGATAATGTTTACACTTTTAGTGTTTCCAAATAGGGAAATATATATTATAGGTTCTGAATGTAGTCAGACTTTGCATTTGCCTTTTATTAGTAGAAGCGGCATCTAATAATAACAACTAGCATTACTACCAAGTGCTCGTTAGGTATCAGGTGCCAGGGTAATCACTGTACCTGAAATAATCTCATTTAATCCCAGCAACCATGAAGTGGGAATTATTATCCTCATTTTATAGATGAAGAATCGGAGGCTTAGAAATATTACATCACACAGCTAAGAAGTGGTAGGAAAGATCATGAACCCAGGCCTGGCATTTCCTAGACCCGCTTCTGTTTCTTCCACGGTCTCACCTTCCCAACCCTCCCCACATTCCCCACTGGGAATGAACCACTGGCTTAAGGTTCACGTGGGTACCTTTTTTTTTTTTTTTTTTGGTCTTTTACTGAAGTCTCTGATAGGATTCAGAAAGCTGGGGTAGGGGCCAGCCTGTCTTATGGGTCTGTAACTCATTTTCGGTACTTCTTGTGTTTTAGCACACTAATGACTTCGCCCTGTACACAGAAGCCATCAAATTTTTCAATCACCCCGAAAGTATGGTTAGAATTGCTGTAAGAACCATAACTTTAAACGTCTACAAAGGTAAGGTTCCTTATGAGCTCATGCCTCATGGGGTTTCTAACTTGACCGCTAGTGCTGGCTTTCCTGAGTCCGTACAAACAATTCTCTGGTGGTAACAGAGAGCTCATTTATTGTAGCTGGGGCTGCCTGTCTCATGAAAGGTTGTCATCATTGAACAGTTAGCTACCCCCTTACATAAATCTGTGTGCCACCACCTTCTCTATGCACACTTAGTTCTGCATGTTAAAGCCCTACTCATTGCTGATACACAGAAGTCATGCATGTCCTAAAAGAGGTACATGTGGGACTCGGAGCGGCCATGTGATAATTAGGTAAGGCAAAGCTGTCTTTGAAACGTGAGAGTTAAATTCTTGCCTTTGGCCTGTAAAATATACTTCAGTATAGCCAGGGGGTATGTTATCTTTAAATAATGTATGAGAGCATTTCTTGTCGCAAACAGCAGGGGGCAGTATTGCATTCTCAACCGGCTACAAAGCCCAACAATAAATTCCTCCTTTCTCCCAAGAAGTACTTAATGCCCAAATCATTGCCTCCAGGAGAAAGCCCTTCCGTGGCTCCCTGCCCGCACTAGCACAAAGGCTGGCTGGACACGAGTTTGCCGACCTGGAATTGACCTCCAAGGCTACGGCCACTCTGCCTAACACCGGGGTTATTTCCCGTGTAGTCACCACCCTGGAGCTGGGACCCCATTTTCTCAGGGACCAATGTTTTGACCTTCATGAGTTTTGATGTTATTAATTGAGATGACTTCTAATTGGGAGGGGGCGGGAGCTCCTCGGGGACTCACTCCAGCCTGGTTCTGGGGTTGCTTTAAATTGGAGAGCCTTCTAAGAGCCCAGAGGGGCCCATCCGGGGGTCGCAAACTGAGGACCTGAGGGCCAAATCCAGCTCTCAGACAGGTTTTCATTGGCTTCGATATTTTTTGGAAAAAAAAGTATAGTTGTCAATATTTCAAACTTGGGAGAGCTTGGGTAACAGTCTGGATTTCTGACTTGAAAATGTAGGTGTGGCTGCTTGGGCCCACAGTCCTGCAGGGCAGTGGTGAGCTGACGCTGAGAAGCAGCTGCCCGCTTTGGGGTCACGGCCTGCGCTCCCCCGTTCACCCACTGGGCCGGCTGGCTTCGCTCACCAAGTTGTTGTTGGCCAGCCTGCGGGCTTCTGAGTTTGCGACCTGGTCTGACCCCGAGTCTGGCCGCCTCAGGCTCTCTGCTCTCTGCTCTCTCTGCTCTCTTCTAACCTGTGTCTTTCTGTCTAGATGCCTCCTGCCCTAGCTCTCTGCCCCTCTGAGCTACTGTCTCACCCTCCCAGTTCCTAACCCTGTTAACTGTGGTCTGTTTTTTGCCTTTCCTTCAATGACGATTCCCGTGTTCCTTATTCCAGTGTCATGTAAGTTAATAACTTCTGGTTTTCTGCTTTCTTAACTTATCCTTACATGCAAATACAGGAAACTTGCTTGAGAATGGTGTAGTTTTCACTGTAGTCTAGCTAAATGCACTGCTGATAAGTAGGCTTCCTAAAGCACTATTAATGTCTACCTTTATTAATTGATTTTATTAATTACAAAAATAACGTAAGAACTACCTTGATGAGTATAGTTTTCTGCATAAGGTAACCATTTTTAAGTATTTCCAGGAAAGACAGAAAAGATTCAGATTATAGTAGAGGGCTTTTTCATTGTGGTTTTGTTGTTGTTGTTGTTGTTTATATCCCCCAAGTTATATTTGGTAGCTTGACTTTTTTTCCCCTCTTCTTTTGTGGATTTTCTCAGTGGATAACCAGGCCATGCTGCACTATATCAGAGATAAAACTGCTGTCCCTTACTTCTCCAATTTGGTCTGGTTCATCGGGAGCCATGTGATCGAACTCGATAACTGTGTGCAGACGGATGAGGAGTAAGTGATCCCCCAGGGTGCCTGTTAGGTAGACAGAGTGCTTAGGGGAGAATTCCATTTTTGTAGAGAAAAAATAAGCACTAGAACAAAACTTACCCACCTATGTGTCCGCGGAATATGGACTTCCATACTCTGAAAGGTTCTGCCCATCTTTCCACTTTTCATAACAGTAGAAAGTTGGAAACAACTCAGATACCTCCCAGAGGGGAATAGGGTAAGTGAATCCAGTACATCCATAGATGGGGTGCTAGGCAGCTGGTAAAAAGATGAAGATGATCTGCCACTGGTGAATGGATAAACAAAATATGGTATTTGCGTGCAGTGGAATAGTATTTGGCGATAAAAAGGAATGAAGTACTGACACATATACCATGGATGAACCTTGAAAGCATTATGCTCAGTGAAAGGATGCAAGGGACCACCTAGTATATGATTCCACTTATATGAAATGCCCAGAATAGGCAAATCCATAGAAACAGTAGATTAGTAGGTTCCTAGGGCTGGAGGAGGGGTGTGGGGGGGGGAAATGAATATACTAAAACACATTAAATTGTGTACTTTGGGTGAAGTTTTTGGTATGTGAATTATATTTCAGTAAATCTGTTAAAAAAAAAAAAAATTAAGTTGGTGATGAATAGAAGTTCCAGAACAGGATTTCTCAAACTCTGCACTATTGACCTTTTGAACTAGGCAATTCTTTGTGTGGGGCGTCCTGTGCATTGTAGGGTGTTCAGCAGCATCCCTGGCCTCCACCCCCTGGATGCCAGTAGCCTCCCTTTTCCAATTGTGAAGACCAAAAATGCTTCCAGACGCTGCCAGACGTCTCCCTTAAGGAAAAATTGTATCAGTTGAGAACCACTGCCCCAGGGTGACAGCTTCGCACAGATCTGGTAAGAGGCGCACCTAGATGGGGTCAGGACGATGAAGGGACTCAGGAAGGAGGTCTCCTGGGGGCAGAGGGCGAGAGAGAGAGAGAAAGGGGGGGGCGGAAATATCAGCTTCCATATTGGGAAAGAAGCAAGGCGAGGTGGATGGCAGATCTGACGGGTCGTTTGGGAGGATAAGGACCCATATAGATATGGATAGTCATGGATATGAGACATAATGAGACACAACTCCAGAAAGAACAGAAAGTTATACAAGGAAGGAAGTGAACTCCTGGTCCTCCCTGGGGCTCTGCAGCGAATGGTTATAATGTCAACGCCAGTTGCTGATGACTGCTGGGTGGGGAAGGGTGGAGGGAACACAATAAAAGGAGGTCATTATGTAACATCTAAAATGGCTCAGTCGCAAAATAGAGGTCCTTGTAGATTTTCTAGAAATACAGGAGGAACTATCCACAGAAACACCTAAAAGAGTTGAAAACCGCTTCCTCTGGAGAGTGGGCAGGGGTTGGGGAGGCGGGGCCAGGAGCTGCTGCGTTTTATTATCAGCTCATCAGTACTATTCGATTTTTAAATCCATCTGCATGTATTACTTAGATATTTTTTAAACTAAAGGTTTAAAAAGTGAAGTGCATTAAAGATCCTGCTGAAGGAAAATGAACACAGTATCTTACTAAGTGCAGGGGAGGGGTTGCAAAACATTGTGTATAAATGTTCTAGGTCTCATGGGAGGTAGATTCATGGGTACTCATTATACTATTAGGCTTTACAATGTGTATTTGCTGTAAATATTTACTAAACATCTTATTAAAGCATAATGAGGAATAATTATCCAAAATTATGTAAAAGAAGCAAAATTGATCCTGTCCTTATTTTTTTTAAAAGCATATGTGATTAGATGGATAGATATGTAGCACCTGCCTTTTAGACGTGACTATAGGGAGACGTGGAAATAACGTAATATTATCTGTTAGTGGTGGGACTAGGAGACTTTGATTTCTTTTTGCTTTTATTTTCTTCGTCTGTCTTCTACAATGACCATCTATTGCTTGAGTAATAATCATAATAAAAATAAAAGGTCTTATGGTAGCTAGATTGCTCTTTGCAACAGATAACGCTTTGGGGGAGGTGAAAGTGCCCCATTGGCTGTTTCAAGGCTTCGTCCTTGGCAGAGACCGATCCACTCATGGGGCCTGGCGGCCCCAGTGCCTGTTGCTTCACTGGAAGCAGGCAGGGCCTCCTGGGGCTTGGGGTGGGGTGTCACGTCCTTGCGCTGTGCCCCCCATACAGACGGGGCCTGTGGGTTGGATGCAGCTGCTGAGGCCTGCTTCTCTCTTCAGAACTCCTCTGGAGCATTTTAATTATCGAGGATTTATTGTTCCATTAATGCTGCTTATCTTGGGAGCCAAGGGATCTTGCCACTTGGACTAGTGGCTGCTCTTGTTTGAAGTGGCTTGCTAAGAGCTTCATTGGGTTTTGCTTTGTTTACCCCTTTTGTTTTGGGCTGTTGTGGTGATGGTGGTGTGAGTTGTACTGAGGCCCCCAGAAAGTGGGGGGACCCCATGAGTCCCCTAAAATCGAATGCAGCGGACCTGTCCGTTCTCTCTTTCTGTAATCCACTGGTAGGGCCAGGATGGGTGTCTCTCGAGACTGGCTCAAATATTTGTTTGTGAATGAAGTGCCACCTGCGACCTAAGTCTCAGGCCATTGGTTCTAGGCTCTGAGCTTTGGCGTCCGGGCTGAGATGGGCGTTTCTCCCGGCAGGCACCGGAACCGGGGGAAGCTGAGTGACCTGGTGGCTGAGCATCTGGACCACCTGCACTATCTCAATGACATCCTGATCATTAACTGCGAGTTCCTCAACGACGTGCTCACAGACCACCTGCTCAACAGGCTCTTCCTGCCGCTCTACGTGTACTCGCTGGAGAACCAGGACAAGGTGGGCCGGGCTGAGGGTCGTCTGTAGGAGGGGAGGAGCAGTCACCCCAATAGGACGGGGCTTTGCAAGGGACCAAGGCTTTGAGCCTGAGGGAGAGTCTTTTCAAAGCACGCTGGCTTCCCTTTCCTTTCCTCTTATTTCCTGAGAGGGGGTGGAAAGAGAGGGAGAGAGAGACAGGGTATATGAGTGTGCGTTGCGTGTGTGCATGTGGACTGTAAATGAATGAGAAAAGATTACTGACATCACAAGGAAACAGGAAACCTCTACAAATTCAGGCTTTTGGTTTCTATGCATCCTTCTTTTGAGGTGTTCTCATCCCTGATAAGTTTTTCGGAGAGTTGCCAGAGCTAATTGATTTGGAGAAGATCCAGCCAGCCACAAAACTCTCACAGAATGGACAGGAGGGGACAGAGCGCACCTAGGAGAAGACCCCAGGGCAGTGACTGTCCACAGTCACAGGCTCGAAGCCCTTGTGGGAACGGAGCCTGTTCAAGCGCACATCCTCGGGTGCCCTCTCTCTCCTCTCCGGGATGCTGGCTCGGTGGGTCTGGAGTGGACCGGGAACCTGCCCCGCAAGTGATGCTGAGCTGGTGGTTCTCTTTGCCCCCGTGAGAAATGCCACTTCCAGGAGGGGAGACCTTCGGCTGGTACCTCTAAGAGTTAAGGGGCAGAGGCCTTGGCAGGAGGCGGGACAGAGCCAGCTGGTTACTCTGCAGGGGCTTCGGCCTCTGCAGATGTGTCCCACGGAGGTCTAGCTTGCTTTCTGGAGATGGAACATGGGGCTTCTTGTTAAAAATAAGGGAATAAAAGAAAATTGCAACCCTAACGAGATCTGCCAGCTGCAGCTCTGGGAGGCAGAGAGAAAGCATGGGAATTGGAGTTTTCAGACGTGGGTTCAAACTCTGCCTCTTCCCTTTCCTCATTCTGTGACATTGGATGAGGCAGTCAGCCTGCCTGAGCAGAACGAGGGTCCTGAAGATCCTCACAGGGTTGGTGGGAGATGGAGCTCGTTGAAGCCCAGTACAAATGAGGGGCTTCTCGGAGGCCAGAGTGCCCCAACTTCTCCCTGCCCCTCTCCTGAGAACAGGCCCCTGGGGCCTCTCCTGCTGGGCTTCAGGCTCTCGGTGCCCAAACTGGGGGAAATTAGCATTCTTGGTAATTTAAGGAGCTAGTTCTTCTCTCGGGTCCAGCCTCCAATCCGTGACTCATGGTGAAAGATTTCTCAGGTGGAAGAATAGCGGCCTTGCAAATGGTATCGGATAGGATTAGGTTGTGAACTTATTTTGCAGGGTGGACTTTGCCACCAGGAAAGAAGAACCTTAGGGTCTTGGAGGAAGTCAGGGTGCTGGGCGCTGCTCCTTCAGACAGATGGCTTCTGGCTTCATGGATTTTGTGCTGCTCACATGTGTAACCCAGGTTTCTCTGTCTCTTTCCCCCAACCTTCACCAGGGAGGAGAACGACCGAAAATCAGCCTGCCGGTTTCTCTCTACCTTCTGTCCCAGGTACGTCTGATCGTTCACCTGTGTCCCCACCACATTGGGGGTCCTTGGAATGCTGCTGCCTTTCAGAAATTTCCCAGGCCACATTGCCCCATCTTCTCTCTCTGTGTCCCCCATCTTGAAATGAAATAACAGCACTGAGTAGAGGTGCTATGTATCTTCTTCGTGGTAGTACTTGGAAATTTAAGGAGAAATAAATCAAACGACACATATGTAGTTGGTTTCTACTGTGGGGCCTGAAGTTTCCAAAACAACCAAGGAGTATTCTAAAAACCCTGGAAATGTGGGCTGGGTGGCCCCTGTTCTCAGCCATATTGAAATAAGCCCCAAACTGCAGGACCCAGTGTGTGTACACACACAGCAACCGTGGTTTAACAAACTTCTACTAATGAGGCTGTTTTTAAAGGCTTTTGTCATGGTTCTAGTTCCCAGATTACCTTCTGGAAGGTGTCTTGTAGCAGCCTTAGCACCCAGATTTGTGTCTTGAGCCAATTTGTCTGCCTCCCCCTCTGAAACAAATGTGTTTCCTTCTCGTAATTATATAATATTTACAAGAAGGGAAAAACTCCATGGTGACCCAGTTACATAACTTTAAAAATATTTTTATTACAAGCATTCCAGACTCTCAGGCCATCTCATTAGATTGTCAAGTAGTCAGACGTTTGACCAGAGCTCTGTTCCCACTTTTGCAGTGGCCCAGGTATTTATTTGCTTTGCTGAGAGCATGTCCTTCTCACTTGGTCCCTGGGCCGTTTCGAGTTTGAGGCGGGTCTGTCTCCCGTTGGCCTGAGAAGAGAGATGCAGACCCGGCCTCTTCTCAGTGGCCAGGCCAACCAGGATCCGCATGTGGCCGGCTCACGTTGCTCCCGGAGTCTTGTTCTGGGGGCTCTGTTTGCTCAGAGCTGCACGCCGACTCCTGAATGCCCCTCTGTGCGATGGAGCTCCGTGCAAGCCCCAGCCCCTCCTGGCAGCAATTTCCGGCGCCTCATTACGAATCCGCCAGCTTCTCCTGCTTGGGATTCTGGGAGTCTGGCAGGACCCGAGCAGGCCAGATGCTGAGCCACAGGAATCCCATGGCAAGCGCCCCCAGGACCCTTCAGCTGCTGGTACACCCCGAGGAGCACGGGGGTCAGGCCACACTTTTTCTCCAAGAACCTGTTTTCTCCTGCTTTCCTCCTGAAGGACCAGCAGCTCAGGCACCTAATTACTTGTTTCAGTCTCTCACAAAAAGCATTGTCGGGACTTCCCTGGTGGTGCAGTGGTTAAGAATCCGCCTGCCAATGCAGGGGACACAGGTTCGAGCCCTAGTCCGGGAAGATCCCACATGCCGCGGAGCAACTAAGCCCGTGCGCCACAACTACTGAGCTTGCGCTCTAGAGCCCTCGAGCCACAACTACTGAAGCCGGCGCGCCTAGAGCCCATACTCTGCAACAAGAGAAGCCACCGCAACGAAAAGCCCACGTGCCACAACGAAGACCCAACGCAGCCAAAAATAAATAAATAAAATAAATAAAAAAAAAAAAAAAAAAAAAAAAAAAAAAAGCATTGTCATTGGCGTTCCTCAGCCTGAGTAAAGGGTCTCGCTCCCCTGCATTTCCATGGAGCTTTATGATCACGTTGCCCGAATGTGTGAAAACCTTGAATTGGGTATAAATCCCGGTCCTTAATTAAACTCTACATCAGAACATCCTTACAAATTATTTTACAAGCATCGCTACTAAACCAATAAAATTCACATTAACGACGTTAATTTGGTGTGACGCGGATGCTGTCCAGCTGAAACTAAACCACCACTGGGGACGAGAGCGTGACTCGGGCAGACTGGCCCAGCCTTTCGAGTCTGGCCCGCACACGCTTCCACGTACCTTGCAGTGACCAGCCCTCCCCAGGCTTTTCTCCGTCCAGAGCCCAGGAGGGAACGAACACCATGTGTGTCCACAAGGGCCCTTGTCACGCAGGCCTTAGCAGGTGCTCACTGAATGTTTGTGGGCTGAATTCCTTCGTCATCATCATAGTCACCCATGCTTGAATGCCTGCCGCAGCCCTGGACATAGGCTAACCCATTTGGTCATACTGTCTAGTCTATGATAGCGTTTCTTTGGTGTTTTAAAAACAGGTGTGCTTTTTTTGTTGTTTCAAGGTAGGTATCACATTTGTCTATTCTGCCTGTACCTTTAATCTGAATTGTATTTATTTTTTTGAACAATATATTCACCCTACTCAAACAGTACAAAATAACATGTAGGGAAAAATCTCCCTCTTACCTCTGTCCCCCACACACCCAGTCCCGCTCCCCAGAGGCAGCCAGTGTTTTAGTTCCTTCCAGAGATGGGGAGAACTCTGCCAGGGGTTCTCAACTGGTGGCGATTTCGCCCCACCCTGGGGGATGTCTGGCAGTGCCCGAAGACATTTCTGGTTGTCACGCCTGGGGGAGGGGCTGCGGCTGGCATCTAGTGGGTGGAGGCCAGAGATGCTGCCAGATATCCTCCAGTGCACAGGACAGCCCCCCACAGCAGAGATGTGTCGCCTGACAGTAGTGCCGAGGATTCGAGACCCTGTTCCCTGTATATATAAGCAACTACAAATGGGCGCACACACCCTCTGATATACAGATGGTCCATACATCCCACACTGCACTGCGGTACCGTGTTGCCTTTACATTTTAAAAGAAACCAGCAGGTGTGTCTGAGCCAGCTTTGCAAGGCGGTTTCGGTACCCTGATTCCTCAAGCCATTCCTCTGAACGCTGGGCAGCAGGGTGGGGTGGCCGGGCCATCCCAGACAGCCCAGCACCTTCTGATGTTGCCTCCTGGCACGACTCGGTCTGTCTCTGGCCTGTGCGGCTTTTCCTCCCCATGGTTTCCACACCTCCCAGTGCTGCCCTGGAATTCTGGTGCGCTCAAACCCACCACAAGGGTCAGAGCTCATTCCAGGGATGGGATCTCCGCATAGACATCCTCTGCCAAGTCCTAGATTGGAACGGGGCTCGCCAGCCCCTTCTTCTGTGTAACCGAAGTGCTGGGCCGGTGCCTCCTAGTCTTAATCCTAATCGGATTTGACACTGAAATGCCTGTGGAGAGGAAGGAGGGTGTGGGTTTGGCGCTCCCTTCCCACATTGCTCCACTTCAGCCAGATTTGGCTGCAGCCGGCCTGAGGGACAGTCTCGCTTTAATGCACTTCCTTCCGCCAAAGAACAGCCAGCCAAATAGGTAACAGTCTGAAAGACGGAGGGCCCAACTCTAGAAGGAGAAGAGTAGAACTGGTTTCTCCCCAGTGTGATCCATTCTTTGGGCTTTGCATCACTGGGATTGCTGCTGAGACTCATGTAGCCCAGCATTGTTTCAGATCAAGGAAGGAAGAGGTTGAAAGTCTGCACACTTTAATGTGCATCCCATTTTTTTTCCCCTCACCAGGTCTTCCTAATTATACATCACGCACCCCTGGTGAACTCATTAGCTGAAGTCATTCTGAACGGCGATCTGTCTGAGACGTACACTAAGCCCGAACAGGATGTTCAGAGAAGCTGTGTAAGTCATTAGTGGGGGACTGTCTCGAGACCCTGATAAAAAGCCATTCTTATTTTGTTAATGTGTGTTTCTTTAAAACCAGAAACCAACATTCTGCTTATTACAGCACTGATGATGCATAAGCTGTTCTGGGATTCAGGGAACCTAATCAGTCTTGACATGCATACCCAGAAGAATCTGGGGTCGGGTACTAAGAGTGGATGTGACTGAGCGTATGTTATTGAACGTGGAATTGTCCCGTTCTGGGCCTCAGGTTGTGTATCTGTGAGACACTGTTATTGGGTCCGAATGAGAGAATACTTTGTCCGAGGCACCAGCATCTGCAGAGGATGGGCAGGGAGCATCGGTGAATGACACAGACCCCATGAGAGGGTAGTAGGGAGCAGTGGGGACTGTGACAAATTGGAGGGTGTCTGTGTCCTTTGTGAGCAGCCGTTGCTCACCCCAGCCTGCAGTTGTTCTGCAGGAACGTGGATGCTGTATTGCCAGGTTTTCTCATGTTTCTAGAGACACTGGAAAGCTGCATTTTTAGGCAAATACTCCCAAGTTTTAAATTATCACCAACTGTGGCTTAAACAGCATGTTTGTGGTTTGTGCATGTTTGTGCTCTGCTAAAGGGAAACCCTGATCACCAGGGTGATGACTCCTCCCGAGGCTTTCCCTGCTTGGCCCTGTGTCTTGCCTGCCTTCCCTCCTCCCATCCTGTTCACACACACACTGAGCTCCAGGCTACCTCAGTCCTGGCCCTGCTTGCTTTTTCCCCAGCGTGCCCTGTGCTTTCTTCCCTCCACACCTGTGCCCTTAACCCTACCCACTGCCTGGAAGGCCCTTGCTCCTGGCTCCCTCTCGTTAAAGGTCTTGCCTGCTCTGAGCAGGCGTCTTGTCTGTCATTGGATCTGCTGCAGCATAGGCTCCACATACATGTCTGAAATGAGAGGCGTTTACACAAAGGCCGTTTCATGAGAGCTCTGTCTCTGCAGCCCGGGTCTCAGTGGGCACGCAGGTGAAGGGGCTGGGCTTACCCTTGGGCAGCCGACTCTGTGGTCATAGCTGAGCGAGCGGGTGGAGAGTGATCCCGGAGCGCGAAGGGCCAGCACTGCCTGGAGTACAGTTACAGGAGGCCCCTGCCCGTCTGGTCTTTCCGGTGTACAGTGTCTTGGCCGGGCCACTGTGCTTTTTAAGGCTCATTAGAGCCTCGGAAAAGGTTTCCAGAAACCTTCTGTCCTCATTGGTGGTGGCATTAGTTCAGCTGAATTGAATGGGGCCTTGTCATGGTTCTTGTGTGGCCTATCCCTTCTTTGCTTCATTCAAGAAGTATTTATTAAGCCCCTTCTTTGGCTCAGGCATCATGCTAGCTCGGGGGATATACAAAACCTAGATAGCCTCTGTCACGCTGGAGCTTTACAGTCCAGCAGGAGAGACAGACTGTGATTAAGCTTACAAACAAGTGTACTATCTCAAGTCTTATATGTGCTCTAAAAGGAAGGAGTAGTGTCTGGTGAGAGGATTTAACCTGGAAGTGAAGGGGGTGACGAGTGATGAATAGGAAGGACTCCCCTAGGGGTCCATGTTGTGACAACACATGGGCTAGAGAATGTGGAGTTGACTTAGTGTTGATGCAGCTGGAGATATTTCTTTGCAACTTTCTTAAACTCGCTTTTGCTGAATGAATGCAAGTAATGGAACGTTGAGTCAGAAGAATCAGCAGGGCCTCCAGGCAGGGCTGCTGAGGACCCCTCCAGCCAGCGGGTCACCCTGGGCAAGTCGTTTACCCCATTTAGAAAACAGCAAGTGTAGGTCCCACTCGGGAGGGCCGTGGTGAGGATGGGGAGAAGATAGATTTAAAGTGCCCATCAAGTGCTTGACAGGCTGCAGTCTGGCCCTCAGAGCTGTTTGGTTTGGTCTTCACAATGTTTGAAAGAAAATTTTATGAATCGCCAACTTTAACATTTGGGAAGTTTCACATGAAAGTCCAGATTTCAGGATGGTTTTGAACAGTCGGAAGATCTGGTCCCGGCTGTGTGTATGTTCCTGCAGGAAGCTTCTCAGAAGCCGCCCCCATCAGATGAGGCATGTGTCTGCCGTCAGATTTGCCCAGTCCGCCCCCACCCAGCCTGCTGCTAGCTCATACTACATTTATGTTAATAACAGACCGGAATGGAGTGGGTTCCTTTGGACTTTGTTTTGTCACATGATTTCCAGAGCCCAAGATAGCTGCTAATGGCTCATTGCACAATGTCTGTAAGACCTATAAGACCCTCGCTGCTGAAGTTAGACTTGGTGTTCCAAGAGGTGGACCCAGAGACTTTTGGGGTGCTTGGGTTTGCAGGTTTTTTTCATTGCAATTCATTGACGTGCAGTTGCAGGAAATAATACAGAGAGATCCCTTACCCTTTCCCTAGTTTTCCCCCAGTGGTGACATCTTGCAAAACGCTCGTACAATGTCACAAGCAGGATATTGACATTGATACATGGGGGATTTGCAATTAGAGCAAAAGCAAATTGCAGGAAGTTACTGGTGACCTCTCAGCTTAGGATACCCACTTTAGTTGAACCCTCTAATTGGCGGGATTGTCTGGGAGATCTGTTCTTTTTCCCAATGACCTCCCCTTGGGATGAGTTCCTGCCTCCGCTGTGATAGATGCACGGCGCTCGTGTGGTGGCCGCCTGAACTGAAAATGAGATTCTTTTGAGTGTGGAAGGAATTGCCAGCCCAAGTGAAAGTGTCAGCCTTCTACTTCCGGTTATTGCCTTTCCCTGGGTGTGAAGTCGAAGTTTGTTGTATTCTGACGACTGCAGTTGAAATTCGGGAAGAGTTTATCTCATCTATGACTTGTTTGACAATAGTCCCGGTAAGATTTACCTTCCTTCCCTCTGAGCAAGAACTGTCTCCTATTGTTTCCTGCCTAACTCGGATGTGGTTTGATCATGCTTGTTTTAAGTTTCTTGGTCTTTTTTAACCTACTTTCTCCTTCCTGTAATTTGTAGATAAGTTACTGGTATTGCTTCATTTTACCAGCAGACCTTTCACAAAACCAAACCAAAATTGAAGAGAAAGAAGCAGAGGGGAGAGTAGAGTTATTTGAAAAGTCTGTAATTTAGGGTTAAATTGAAAACACATCGGCATGGTTAGATAAATGTCTAATTGAAATTCATCTGTGCATTAAAATCATATGGTTCCTGCTAAGGGATAATTCTTGCTATAATTTTAATGCAGAGCAGATAGTGTTTCTTGTCGGGGAAAGCAGAGTAAGAGAACACTCATTCTGAAACTGCTAACATCTCATTATTTTTGCAAAATGAACATACAGATTAGATTATGGGATATGCATCATTACCTGTAGGTACTTTTTTGTTTTTGAAGGGACTTTTTTCATCCTGGGTTTCTGTGGAATCGCTTCCTTGGTTTTTGCATTCGTTCATCCATTCCCTGAGTAGAGATGCACTGGTGCCCAGGAAGGACACGACCCCTGCCCTCACTGGGCTTCCCAGCCCCCCTAGAGGACAGGGGACGATGTCTTAAGAGACGTCTGCGTCGCCTGTGCTGTCCCGGGACTGGCCGGAGATGCTCGGGGGCTCACAGCAGGCACGAATGACTCAGTGGGTGAACTGGCGGCGGGGTCACAAGGGCTCTTGTGATGTCCTTCATGACTCTTAGAGCCTGACCCTCACATGCCACCTTCTCTTTGCTCGGGGGCAGAGTGGGGAGGGAGTGGCAGGGGGGGTTGCTTTTGGTGCTGTTCCACATTCTGTCTGGTGCAGTGGACTCTGCAGCCAGGCTGCCTGGGCACCTCAAATCCTGGCTCCTCATCTTACTCGGTGTGTCCGGGGCAGGCTAATCCACCTCTCCAATTAGAATAACAACAGCGGGTTTGCGGAGAGGATTAAATGCAGCTTAACGTGCTTATTCCAGAGTCTGGCAGACACCACGGCCTAAATAGCAGATGTTAGCTTCAGAAAGGTCTTAGTTTCTGAGGCTTTGGAACAACCCTGCATCCCCTACTTGGGACCTCCCTTCTTGGGATGGTTAACACAGAGGCACACTTAGTGTGCCCCAAAGGGAGGTGTCCTGTGATCAGACACAAGGGCGCAGAGGGTCAAGTGTAGCGGCCATGACGACTACCGTGACGACAGCGGTGACGGCACCAGTTGCGGACGTTGCCGTGTAGTGCCAGCAGCTGAGCCTGTGTGCAGCTGGGCCTCCACCTCAGCTGGCCCCAGATTCTACTCTGGAAAGTGCAAATTCTTAGCCAGCCAGCATGCATTCACGTGGTTGGCCGGCTCTGAATTCAGAGTGGGGACAGAATTCTGGGGCAGAATAGGCTTGTTTGTCCCAAAATGAGAACATCTGCCATCTCTCTCTAGGCACCAGTTCAGCCAGTTGGGATGGTCTCCAGGTGATTCTTGGGGGATCCAGAAGGGTGAGCGCACACTCAGAATGTTAGCCACCGGTTCTCCACGTGACACCTGTCCTTCCTGGGAGCTGGACCCTCTGTTGGCAGAAGACTGCTGGGGCGTGGTGTGTGGAGCTGGCAGCTGAGAAAGTAGCCGCCTGGCTTCTCTGGCTTGTGTGTTTGCAGAAGCAGAGAGTTCATCATTGGCTTGGGTCCCCGGGTTGCCACTGCACGGCTGGCTTTCCAAACCAGGCTTGAATCAGACGGCAGCAGAGCCCCCCGAGGATTGAATGCATCGGGCAGGATAGCCCTCTGCGGCCAGGATTAGAGTTCCCCCATATCTTTCGGTGCCCCTGACCTTACCTGTGACCCCCGGGGTAACCAATGCTGGTTCCAGAGCACACATGTTCTTCTTCCTGAAAGTCGTAATTGGCTTCTGGGAGGGGGTTGATCGGGAACACCAAAGGGAAAAAATAGACTTGTATAAATCAAGGGCCTTAGCTGGCACAGCTGCAAGCATTCCCACAAAGAACTAGAACTTGTGTGTACTCTCCCATTTTGCAGGGCCGTTGTGGTCTAGCCCATCATCCCTCAATGGGATTATAGCTCCCAGGCGCCCCCGCTGCCTGCAGAGTCCTGTGTGTGGCAGCCTTGGCTCGCAGGCCATGGGGGTTTGACAGAATCAGAGAGAATCCAGGGTGCAGCACATTCCACATAGGAACCGTCGCCTCTCCCTTCCTCCTGTGCGGAAGCGGGGGGCTGCACAGCTGATGGAAGCCCTGCGGCGTGGAGGCTCACAGAGGCGTGGCCTGTAGCCAGGGCCACCGGTGACTGACCTGCGGGGCTGCGGGGCTGCGGGGCTGGTCCTGGTCCAGGGAGCAGAGGAGGGCCAGGGATTCTCGGGCTGGCCACAGCCTGGAGGAGCTGACAGGGCCAAACACAGTGGGTAATGCGGGGATGGGCACGCAGAAGGTTCTGTGACTCAGGCCTGAGCTGGCTTTTCTGTCTGCCCCGCAGCATGACACAGAACGGACTGGGGCAGCCACGAGGCTGGAGACCGCTCAGAGGGGGCTCGGAGGGGCGAGGCAGTGTCACGTCCGCCCGGCTGAATGGAGACCTCCCCTAGTCTGCATTGAGCCATTGGTGGCTTCTTCCAGGTCTCGCCTGAAATCAGGAAAATCGAGGGTGGGGACAGGAAAAGGAGGCACCCACCACTTCTGCTGTCTGTGCCCTGGGGCTTTGTGAGTTTTTATCAGCGGCCAGGCCCCTTTGGGCATTTGAGTTTTTTAACTAGACTTTGAGTTCCTTGAAGCTGGGTCAGCGTTATTTGTTCATCTGTTCAATACATAATTACTGGGTGTGTACCAGGCAGTGTTCTAGGACTAGAGAGACACCATGAACAAAACAAAGACCCCCTGACTTCCGGGAGCGTCTCTCGTAGTGGGAAGAGAGACAGGAACCATAAAACTATTAGTGAACAGCAGAGCATGTTCTGATGTGAGACGTGCTCTGGAAGAGCAGCTATAGTGAAGCAGAGGAGGGAGGGGGGCTGTGCTAGGAGGCTTGGGAGGGGTGCACTTCTCCATAGGGTGGCCTCACGGGGAAGGTGACATTAGAGCGTAGATTTTAACGAAGTGAGGGAGCAAGTCATGTAGAAATCTGGGGGGAAGAGCATTTGGGCCAGAAAGAACAGCCAGTGCAGAGGCCCTGAGGCAGGAGTGTGCCTGGTGTGTCAGGACCAGCAAAGAGCAGCGTGGTGAGGCAGAGTGTGGTGGGGGATGAGGCGGGGGTTGGGGGAGGAATGAGAGTCCGAAGCAGGTGGCGCCTTTCAAGCCATCGGAGGACTCAGGAGTTTACGCTGGGGGAAGTGGGAACATCCTAACCTCAGGGTCCACAGTGTTTGGCATGCAAGACAACTTCAGTTGTCTTGAAATAATGAATCTCAACAGGGACGGCAAGCACCATATCTCTAAGGAGCAAGAAAATCCCGTCCTGGTCAGGGCCAAAGTCCTCCACCCAGGAAACTGGGTTTTGCTCGGGGGTTGGGGGGGGTGCTTCACCCGACAGGAGGCTGGGGGGCTGCACATGGGTAAGAATAGGGCCACTCCGGTCACTCACTGCCCAACCTAGGACAAGTCAGCGTGGCGGGTGGGTGTAACTCTCATCCTGGAGGACGGATAGTGTGGTTGCCCCTGTGAGTTCTGAGTCCTGGCTGGCCTGAGATTGACTGCCCGCTGACCACTTGCTGCGATGCTCATAACCTCAGGGGACCCCCCCTGGGAACCTCTAGCCAGGTATGGGGGCAGATTCTTGAAAGCTTCATGAGCAAAGAAAAAAAAAAAAGCCTGAAAGGGCTTTATTCGGGCCATCGGTATTGTTCTGGGTGAAACTTGGACTGTGGATGGTCCGTCCCTAGCAGGAGCAGCGCCCCTCTGTCAGGCACTGACCGCGTGCCAGGCTGGTTGGCGTGCTTGCTCTCCTTCCTCCCCCACCTCCCGCCACGGTATTTTGGGACCACCCACCCATTCCAGGCTGGTGCGGTGCTGCCCTCAGGGGCTGCAGGACAAGCAAGATGGACAGATGAGGTCCCTGTCCTGACATCCTGGTGGGGAAACAGATGGTAAACAAGCATGTCAACACAGATTTAAGGTTTGCATCTGGGAAGACATGGAAAACAGCTTCGGGAGATGACAGGGAGGTGAGGTTCCACTGGATTTGAGGACGAAGGATGAGGAGCTCACCTTGATGAGGGTGGGGTGGTGGTGAGGGTTGGGCTGGGCAAGGCACGGAAGATGGTGGGCCAGGGGCCTTGATGGTTATGAACTGGCTGTCTGGGATCGGAAGAGGGGCCAGAAGGCAGGCAAGGTACTGGGCCAGCGGGGGAGGGGACGTTTTCGCTTTACAGACGAGGAGCACACTCATTCACCTCGTTACCGTCTCATTTTCGGCCCCTAATAACCCACGGGGTGAGGCAGTGTCATCATCACATTCTCTGCATGCGGAAGCCAGCGCTAACTTAACGGGTTAATGGGTCCTTCTGTCGTCCCCCAGTTGTGCGGGACTGCACGCGTCCAGCCCCAAGTCCCCAGGCTGTTTCTACTTCGTGCTCTTCTGCCACCATCCCCAGTGATGGTCTCCAGGTTAGCGTGAGATGTGGGGTTCTGGACTGAACATTTCAGGTCACTGAGAGTCACCACTATTTCATAGTTCATTATGTTTTT
Source organism: Balaenoptera ricei (assembly GCF_028023285.1). Classification (NCBI taxonomy): domain Eukaryota; kingdom Metazoa; phylum Chordata; class Mammalia; order Artiodactyla; family Balaenopteridae; genus Balaenoptera; species Balaenoptera ricei. The sequence goes on from NC_082653.1 coordinate 59,649,046, forward strand.
TTAGAGGACAAGATGTTAAATACTCCTCCTAAAGAAATACCAACTAAGTGCTTGGTTTGTCACTGTTTAATCAGAGTACAAGATATTTTATTTTGCATGAGCGTTGAACATGTCTCTTCAATCATAAATATCTTGGGATTAATTCATCCTACAAGCATTCATTAGTTCTTGATGGAGTGCCAGATGCAGCATCAGAGGGACAGACTAGGCAATGCTAGACGTTGAGAGGGACAGAGAAGATGACCAGGGATGGGAAAGGACAGGGGATGAGGCTGGTCTCCTACAGACCCAGCAGCACCCCGAGGCTGCTTTCTGAGAAGTCCCAGCACCATCTTGACGTGACCTGTGGGTCCCCACAGACTCTGAGCACCAGCCGTGTGCAGCGCAAGGCGTCTGAGCTCCAAGAGGGCTCCGATTCCAGATAAATGCACACTGCTTTGGGTTATGCCTTGGCCGCCACAACACTCCCTGATAATTGGCCGATCGTGGGGAAGAAAGCCACGCTCCTCTTGTTAATGGAAGTGGCCTGTTACCTCTTCATGTTTCCCCCGCCATGGGTTTTATTTTCGCCATTAAGCTCAGCTGTGTTGCCCAGTCGCCTCGCTGACGTGGCTGCAGTTGTGCATTCTGGACACGTGTGTGGGCTTTGGCTCAGCAGCCCCATGTCACTCAGGGTTTGGCATGTAGCACACGCACCCATACATCACCCAGGAGTTTATTCCGTCTGATGTTTGCTTGCTGATCACCTCGTTCTGGAATGAGCATAGGCTCGCTTGGCAGCAATTAGCGGCCCTGCTTCCCTGCAAAGCCAGTTGCCAAGCTTGTGCTGCAGTGCCATTGGTTACGGTTGGCGTAAACCTGGGTCACCGTGACCCCTGTGACATTTGGAGCTCTGTGCATGTGAGACAGAAATGGGAAATAATTACACACTGTGCTCGTCCATAATGCCTGTCAGGTCAGAGGGCCATCCAGTGAGTGATGTGATGTGTGGACTGTCCCCAAGCAGGGCTACCTGCTCCTCCGGGCAGTGTGACCCGGGTATGGCAGGGCCTTTACATCCACCCTTCAGGGGACTGGGCTCACGTGGGGAGGCTCGGCAGGTGCTTGTGGGAGGGAGTGAACGCTTGAGTGGGGCAGCAGAATGGTTGAGCACGTGGGGAGCGCTGAAGCTACACTTCCCAGGTTCAAACCACTGCCTCTCATGAGCAGTGACCTAGGGCAAGTCCCTCGCCCTTGGCAGCTCCCTCCCGCTTCTGTTGTTTGCAGGGTAAAGTGAGTCAATATATGTCAAGTGCCCAGAGCAGCGCTGGGCACATTGCACACGCTCACTGGGTATTAGCCATGGTTGTTATAATTACCTGAAAAAAATAACAAGAAAGCACGTTACTACCTCTGGGCACCTCACAGGAGCCCTGCGGGGAAGTGCCAACGTGAGGCCCATTTGATACACATGGAAACCGAGGCTGGTAGAGGAGAAAGCAGCAAGCAGGGTGCGTGGGACAGCAAGCTGGACTCCGACTGCTCCAGCGCCCCGTGGATCCCACCCTGCCTGTGTGCTGTACACCCCGCAGGCCCAGAGGCTGGAGGTCAGGGAGGGGGGCCGGGGCCCAGGAGCACTTTGGGGACGTGAGTCTAAGCCACTCACAAACCAGAAAGCCAGCGAATGGTAAGTTGCTAGTTTGATTGGTTTTTAAAAGTTAGCCGCCCTCCCCTGCCGTCTCTTCCAGCCTCGTGATCTATTTGCTGGGGCGGGGGCGGGAGGGCAATATTCGAAGGTGAATAAATATTTCTACAGTGCCCCTTTGTGGCAGGCGTCATGCCAGCAGTTTTGCGTTCAGCATCTTACTTCAGCCCCATGGCAGCGTGTGTGATGGAGCTGCTATTGTCCCTGTTTTTCAGATGGGGGAACTGAGGCTCATTTGGTCAGGTTCACTGCTCGCTTGGCCAGCAAGCGGGTCTGAGATCTGGGCTCAGGTCTGCCCTTATGCTGCACATGTTTTTGTTAGCATCATGACCTGCCTCCTTCCTTAGGGGAAAACCTGTCTCCTAGTTCTCAAGTCCCTTAGCAGAGCTGTTTGAGCAAAAGGATTCTAGTTGCTTCCTCAGAAGGTGAGCAGGCTAGGCCTGGGAAAGCCTGGAAGGTGAGCTCTCTTAGCTTGACCATTGTGGCAGCTCCCACGAATCCAGACAGAAGTTCGGGCCATGTCACCTGTCCTTTCCTTTACCTGCCCCTTCCAGCCACCAGTCTCTTTCTCCCTCCTTTTCTTCTCAGTCAGGATTCTGCCCTGCGTGGCCTGCCTCTTGTCCCCATGCTGCCTTCCCCCCTCCCCTCTGCAGCATTGAGTGGCACCAGGAAACCCACTCAGCAGGTTGTATGTGCCAAGGCAGGGGCCACAGACGTCTTTTCCCAGGCCGTGAGCATCACGAACTCCTTCTTGAACAGCTGGCTGGAGAGACCCCCCGACTGGCTCAGCACCACCCCCTGCTGCTACCTGGGAGCTGGCCAAGCACACTGTGTCCCAGGGCACCACCGTTGTCACCACGTGTACCAGCTCCAGGTGGTCCTGGCCTTGACAGAAATAAAGGTGACTGTCCAGAGCTCTGAGCTGGCCTTCTAACCACTCTCCTCTCCTCCCGTGTATTCTGGTGACCTGCTAACACTCAAGACTCAGACCAGTCATTTCCTTCGCCACAAAGGCTTCCGAAGCTCCCCCACCCACCCGCCCCTGTCCTGGCACAGTTCCCCACTCCTTGCTGTGTGCCCGCAGTGTCCTCTGTCTGCTGGTGTCTGTGTGGGACGCACAGCAGTGCATGGCGGCTGCTGGCTGGACTGTGAGCTCCTAGCCCAGCGCCTGGTGTTCAGTCGGGGCTCAGCCCCGGCAGCTGCCGCGAAGCCAGCTTCTCGAGTTGTCTGATTTGCTCCTGGCTTATATTTAGGGCATAATGACGATCTGAATTTATTGGAAATCCTCTAGCAAACATTTTTTAAAATCGAGGGGTAACATGAGTAAAGTGCATAAAAGTGCAGTAATCTTCGCTGCACTGCTTGATGGCTTTGTACCTATGATTACGTTAATGTGTGCAGGCGTTCCCCACTTTTCAAAAGTTTGCTTGAGGCGGCTTCTCTGTTACCAGAGACCATTTTGCAAAAGACTGAAAGAAATCTAAAGAGGATTTTCACTTTTACAAAAAAAGGTGAAAGTGTTGGTTTTGCAGCAGCTGTTACAGAGGCAGTGCGCACGCCAAGCAGCAGAGAGCGGCCTCACCAAGCTTCTTCCCGGGAACCGCACTCAGCACCTCAGCGTCAAGCCCCGTAGCTTTGTGCTGTGTCTGTGAGCATCTGTGCTTTATCACCATTTATTTTGCATATCTGTTAGCAAGATGTGTCCTAAGGCGATTGCTTCTTGCTTTGCACTGTCCTGGCTTACAGAAGGTTTCATGGGAATGCTCTACTTTCAGATTGCGGGGGAAGCTTGTAATTCAGGTCAAGATAGAAAACATCTCTGGCATCCCATGCAGCTCCTTCTCAGTCTGTAACCAGCACCCCACCCCCCTCCCCCCAGCTAATCACCACTCTGACTTTCAGAGGTGCCGTTTTTAAAGTTTTTTTTTAAATTGTGGTGAAATACCTATAACAAGTAATGTTTACAGTGGATTAACCATTTTTAAGTATACAATTCAGTGGCATTAGGTACATTCTTTAAAGGTATTCTTTACATTTTAATGGCACTGGTAATACTTTCTTGGGGTAAAACAACTGAATGATACAGAAGTGACTAGAGTAGAAAGTGAAAGTTCCCCCAACCTCAGTATCTTTCTCAAAAGGAACCACTGTTTTCAGTTTGTGTATCCTTCCAGACCTTGCTCTGTGTACTGTCATGCAAATATCTATCAACACAGGAAAACATGGTGTATATGTACATGTTTTAACTTTTTTTTTGGGGGGGGGGTTTATTTATTTATTTAATTTATTTATTTATGGCTGTGTTGGGTCTTCGTTTCTGTGCGAGGGCTTTCTCTAGTTGCGGCAAGTGGGGACCACTCTTCATCGCGGTGCGCGGGCCTCTCATCGCGGCCTCTCCTGTTGCGGAGCACAGGCTCCAGACGCGCAGGCTCAGTAATTGTGGCTCACGGGCCTAGTTGCTCCGCGGCATGTGGGATCTTCCCAGACCAGGGCTCGAACCCGTGTCCCCTGCATTGGCAGGCAGATTCTCCACCACTGCGCCACCAGGGAAGCCCCTATGTACATGTTTTAAGTTGATAGTTTTGTTTTTTAACTGTGAACGGAATCCTCGATTGATTGATTGCAACTTGGTCCGGTCTGTGTCAGGGTCTTTCAAAGGGCTGCACCCAGAACTAGTGGAGGACATTCCGTTTGACGTCTGTGGCATTGGTGATACTGCCTCTCCGTTTCCACTCAGATGCCCGGGCCTTGCATGTTTCCGTCCTTCCTCCTGACCCCTCTCACTGTCCTTGCAGAACCTGTTCTCAGATCCCACAGCCCCTGAAAGGCCTCAGTTATCACTGACCCCTGGGGAGTCACCTTTTCGAGTATTTAACTTTGAAGCAAGGACCAAAGGTCGGAGGCATGAAGGCTGGCGGAAGGCGTTGCTGGCCTTCAACTGCCTCTGACCCCAGAAGCCAGCCTGAACGTCCCAGCCACAGACCCCAAGGCTCCCCTCCTGCATCCCCCACTCGGGTACCCGGCAGGATCTCTGGAGTCAGCAAGGAGGGCCCCGAGTCTCCACGCCTCCTGCAGCTCAGGCTCCAGGGCCCTGCGAGGTGAGCCCTTGGTGAAACCCGAGCCTGCGGCCTTTGGGAAACCTAGACCTTATTTGCAGAAGGCTTTTCTCTGAGGCATGCGTGGTGTGCTTTCTTTATGAGAAGATAAACCCAAAGGCCTCCTGATTTTTGACTCTGAAGTGAGCTTTCCCATTTCTTCTGGTTGATTCCATTGTGCTGGCTCTTCTACTAAGCGCAACTCCTGAGGTGTTAGGCTCCTTTCTTCATCCCCCCTCCCTTTTCTTCTTGTTCTCTCCATCACGGTGGATGTATTATGATACAGGCCACCATTCAGCAGCCTGTCAAGGCTTGCCCTGCTCCAGGTACCTGGTTTAGTGGGAGAGCACAGCGGGGTGTGAGATGGCCCTTCTCCCGGGGGCTTTTCGTCTGGAACATCTGAGGTTGTCCAGTGTAACACAGAGATTCCTGGGGGGCTAGCAGCCAGAAGGCTCTTGATGAGAAGCAGCAGAAATGATCAGGTATGCCTGCCCACATCTCCCAGCCACACCGTATCAGCTTCTCCATGATAACTATGGGGTCTTGATGTTGTTAGTATTAACAACAACAACAACAAAAGTCAGGCTTTTTAAATATAGAAGAAAAGGGGGGAAAATAAAGTCTATAACTCCAGTGTCCAAATGATCCCTGTTGAATTTTTTTAGAAGTTAACATGCATACATGATTAGAAATTTCAAGTCAAACAGAAAGGTATAGAAATGAAAAACTCTTAAGTGCACTTCTGTGGGTGTGCACACACAGTACCACCTACCTTCTTTCTTTTCCCAAACATGAAATGCTAATATATTCTTATGCAGCTTTCCAGGAAAAGTTGTGTTTATACCATCATAAAGCTTTACCCAAAAGGGACTCTGCTTTGTTTCCTGTTCTTGCTTTTTTATCCTGAGGCTGTTTCCGCATCAGCATTATCTAGATATAAAAAGTCCTCAGTCTTTTTAACATCTACGTGGATTCCCACTCTATGGACAGACCATAATTACCTAATCACTCCCCTGTTGATGGGCATTTAGGTTATTTCCAGCTATTTACTGTGTAGGTTGCATTTTAAAGGTTTGAAATGTCCCTGGTAAGCATCCTTCCCCCCTCCCTCCCCAACACCTGATCATGGAGAAAAGCAGACCCCTTGGAAAGTTTTTGAATTCATTTTCACAGTTGACCTTTTTTTTTTTTTTTTAGTATAGTCAGGGAAAGGAAGGTAACTGTTGTTTGCTTAGTGCATTGCCAGGCTCTGAAGGAACTTTCTATCCCTGATTTCCTTTAGTTCTAGGAAGCCAGAATTGCCCCATGTTTTAGACAAGTAGCCAGAAGCTCGGAGAGGCCCCGCCGCTCATGTAGGGTTCAGCTGGGGTTCACACTGCTCTGACCAGCCCTGGAACTCGTGCACTGCTCCGCTTCCCTTAGTGCTGCCGATTGTTCTGTACATCGAAGTCTCTACAGAGCTCAGGGAGAGGTTTCTACATCTATCCATGTGAATTTCTGCTCTCAGCTTCTAACTGAGTGGTGTTTTGCTCTGCGTTTGGTCTCAGTTTTCTGTTTCTGAAAAGCTTTGAGTATGGTATGCTCTAAAATTCACTGGGGAGTAAGTGGTGATCAGAGGAAACAGTCACTTCATCTTGGGGCCCTAACTTAGCGGGTTTGGGTCCTTTAGGAGAGGATGAGGGGGGCATCTGGGGCTGCGTTCAATCGCACAGCCTCCTAAGTGGGCTCTGATTGATGCTGTCTGTCAACTGGTGCGCGCCCGGAACGCTCCCGTCTCTGGGCTCTTGGTTATTGGCATCTGTAATGCACTATCAGGGTTTCTTGGACAGTAGAATCATGTCTCAATGTATCTGTCATTTTTGTGGATGAATAATCCAAAGTAGGTAAATAAAAATTAATGTCTGGATTTAGATGCTAATTTAACTTTCAATTAGGTTTTGTTTTGAGTGTTATTGAAATTAATCTGTGTTCTTGGAGCACATTCCACTTATTGGCAAGTGGCCCCCAGAACACAATTGGTGGTTGTTTGGAGTAAATTCATAAGATAGATAGACCATATCAAGATAATGGAAAAGTTTACTTTAAAACTTTTCTGTTTTTCAATGACAAAATGATGTCTGAATATCATCCAGACCCTGGAGAAAAACACTTCAATCAGAATCCTGCCCCAAACAAATCAGGGACAATTTTTTTTTTTTTGTGGTCTTTGCTACTTTCTAGACCTGGTTCATTTGCATGTAAATACTTTTTAAAGAGCACTAAACATGGAACTGAGTTTGAGCTCCTGGTGAAGCACCATTATTTTAGAAAGAGCTTGGGCTTTGGGATTGGGCAAGCTTCAATTCAAATTCTGACTCTGCAGCTCAGTAGCTGTGTGACATTGGGCAAGTCACTTAACCCTTCTGAGCCTCATTTCTCATCTGTAAAATGGGACTGATAATCCCTACATCTCATGGTTGCTATAAGGACTGAGATACAGCCACATTTTCCACAATACAGGATATGAACCATGGTGACACACAGGTCTTTTTCATTTCTCTTAGAAGCCTTCTGACTTTTCAGGGGAAAACGTCTTCCTTGGGGGCAGTCTTCCTTTGGGGACGAGCTTTAACTTATCACTCATACTTGCCAGGCTCCCCTTCTAAAGAGAGCCAGCATTTGGTTACATCCAATACACCTTGCTTTTTCTTTTCTATTTTTTATTGTTACATTAGCAAGGTACACTGGTGTTCCATTTCTGTTGTGATATACAGTTCCTTTTAAAATAAATATATTTAAATTAGAAGTTAATAGTGTGCTGTGGTTAAGACATAAATTGTGCAGATGGTAAGTGGTTTTGAATCCCAGCTTTGCCACCTCCTGGCTGTGTGGCCTTGGGCGGTCACGTAACATCTCTGAACCTCAGTTTTGTCATCTGAGCATAACATGGGCATAACAACAGTACTATTTTGTGGGGTTTTTGTAAACTTTAAGTGAGATAATATAGTCAGAGCCCTTAGAACAGCATTGGGCACATAGAAAGTACCATAAAAGTATTGAAAGTGTGTTTCTGACCTTTGGGAAGCAGGGAGCTGGTGTGGGTTAAGTGCAGAGTGACTTAGGACTGTGGGCAATAAATGGTAGCTGGTGCTATGGTTTAGATTATTTAATAGTGATGATGTTAATAATAGTCATAATAATCAACGAGGAGGTAGAATTTGTTGTATTGAAAGGAATTTCTTGGGGCAGAAACTCTCAGGAAGCTTGATAGGAGCCAGTGAGATTGCAACGTTCAAATCCGTCTGTTACCTTGGTTCGACTTTCCAGGCCAAGCCCAGCATTCGGTGCTTCATTAAACCCACCGAGACGCTAGAGCGGTCCCTTGAGATGAACAAGCACAAGGGCAAGAGGCGGGTGCAAAAGAGACCCAACTACAAAAACGTTGGGGAGGAAGAAGATGAGGAGAAAGGGCCCGCCGAGGATGCCCAAGAAGACGCCGAGAAGGCTAAAGGTACAGAGGGTGGTTCAAAAGGCACCAAGACGAGTGGGGAGAGTGAAGGTGAGTGCGCCCGTGAACGCCGACCTGACAGCCAGGCTGTCCTCTGTGTCTGGTCCCCCTTGTGTGTCAGTGGGTGCAGCTGTCATTCCAGGCACCGGTGTACCTCATTCTACACAGCCAGCCCCTGGGAAGCAGCTGTGGGCAGATCTGGTTCAAGGCCTGCCCTCGTCGGATGGGTGGCCTGGAGCAAGGCCCTTTCCTTTTAGCCCCGTGCCTCCATTTCCCCATCTGTCAAAAGAGGCTAACAAATAGTATTTACTTTGTTATTAAGAGAATTAAACAGGTTAATACATGTAACATGCTCGGAGCAGTGCCTGGCACATGTCATAAGTATCTCCTGCTACTGTTTCTACTGTTATTATTGTCATCTTTATCATTACTGCTGTTCTTATTACTCCCGATAACCTGGGATTATGATTTTTGACAGAAGTCATTATTTCCAGTGCACTGCAGGAAGAAAAATGGCCCATGTTTAATGAAATTAGGTGCTTTTAATAAGATTATGGTTTTTTGGCATCAAATGATCAAATATAATCCCCTAGATTCTTACATTAAGATTTTTTTTCAAGCCCTCATCTGCTTAGAGTGAGGTACACTTGTGTTTGGTGCCTATGTGCTCAATAAACAGAATCGTTTTGTGCTCTTTTCTGCCCTTGTCAGGAATGATTCTGGTTTATTTTTCACCTCCCTCTCGTTTAGATGCTAACACCTCCTCCATCTGGAGAGCGTTGTCTGCTCTGGGATGAAGCAAGTTTGAACTGTCCAGCTGCTTGTGTCATGGGCCAGGCTCACAGCCACACAGATGGGGTCTCTGGCCATGGCCCCGGGCACTCAGGGTGGAGGAGGTGATGGGATCAAGTGGGGTAGGGGCTCTGCTCACCAGAGGGGAGCTCCCGCCACACCTCTTGGGACAGACACGGGCTCTCCTCAGCTCCCAGCTGTGTTCTGCTGGGGGTGTGGGGAGCATTTCCTGCGAGCCATCCTCCTGGGTCCTGGGCTAGCAGTGGCCGCTCTGCGGCCAGCTCCCCAGCCCATCAGCCCGGACTGTGGGCATCCGGGGCCTCTGAAGCTGGAAAACAGAGCAGCTCAGTAAATCAGTGACTGAGAACGCATTTGTTTTGGGGAGTTTGCTGCAACTGGGCAACCAAACCCCACCCCATCCCCACCCTGCTGGCCCCATTCTGATTTTCTTGGCAGTTCTCAGCGAATGCCACGATCACATTTCGATAAGTATAACCAGAGTGTCTCCCCAGTGCCACCAGCCCTCTTTTTAAGGCTGAGGTCTCTAGTACGCTTTTATTTCTGTTCAAAGTGTGCATTAAGCATCTTGGTTTAGGAATTCCTTTTTAGCTTGGGAAACCTTTGCCAACAAATGTCACTTTGGTGGGGAGGTGAGGGGCAGACACAAGGTAAGCCATACGTGTTTGCTTATTTGGATCGTTTGGACTTTTTTTCTAACTTGGGAGAAAATTGTCTGCTTAAACCCCTAGGTTTAGCTGTCCTGTAGCCATACGGGGTGGGGGGGGGGGAAATGGACGACTTCACCCCATTTTGCACCCTGTGTTCTCGTCAATTTTGTTTTGGAAAGATGCTACCTCTTTTGTTCCAGTCCTTTTAAGGGCTGCTGTCTAACCACGCCGGGGCCGTGACTAACCGTGGTGTGGACAAGGGCAGGCTTGGCCTCAAACACACAATCAAATGACTCAGCCAGGCGGCCCAGTCCTGGCGCACAGGGGCTTCAGAGGTTCAGCAAGGCTGCCATCCCAGCTCCCAGGTTGGGGTCGGGGGAAGGACTCCCTGCAGGCTGGGCCCACCTGCCCTGTGCAGGGCAGCCTCCAAAACCCTGTTTTCTGGGCGGTTACTCAGCCAGGTTGTGCCAGGCAGGGCCCAGGAATTTCCCCAGAGGCTTTACTTGGACGGCTGATGCAGACTTCAGAGCCTGGTGGAGCGAGGCTCTCCACGACCCCTCTGCTTTGTAGTGCCCTCCTGCTTTCTCGAATGCATATTTGTCTTCCCACCCAGCTCACTGTAAATTAAATACAACTTTCACAGGTCTGTCCAGCAAAGAGACACCTAACTGGGCAGCAGCAGCTGTATTCTGGGGCTTTTTGAATTGTTTATTTGATCTCTTAGTTATTCTCCTGTTTGAAGGTGTTCTCTCCCTAGACTGTATCTATGTTTGGGTAAAACCACACAGCTGTTAATTGCTGTGACTTGGAAGGGTGTCAGGCACATTTTCTCACTCAGTTTCAAGCCAGAGGACAGTGTAGATGGGGGAGGTGCCTAGGAGATGGGAGATGTGACCTACGGTCCTATCTCGCCAGCTAGACCTATTGTGTGCCTTGGATGGTCTCCTCAAGCTCTGGACCTCATTTTCCCCATCTGGAAATTGTGACTGTAGGAAATGTAATGACTTTTTTTTTTTTTTTAAATGAGGCTATGTTAGAATTCTTGTAGTTGCAAGATTTAGATATTCAACTCAGACTAGCTCAAGCAAAAAAGGCAATTACTGTTCATGGGACTGGGAGGCCTGGGCGGGGCTGGACTGGGTGCACAGCCAGCCATTGGCAGCGTGAGGCTCGCATCCTGCCAGCCTGCTACCGAGTGGAAAGGGCGCTGCTCCTTCCCATGGGCTGCAGCTGAAGTCTGGGAGCCGATGCTCGTTGCTGCTGACGGGCCTGGCTTGCCCACCCTGTAGAGGGATGTTCTGTGCTGACTGGCCAGGCCCTGTGTGTCTACCCTAAGGTGACTGCCTCAGAAAGAAATGAGGTGCGTTTATCAGAAGAAGGGGGCGTGGGTGCCAGGCCAGCAGAGACAGCCGGTGTTCCCTTAGAAAGCCACACTATTTCTGTGTGCTCCGCCATTTTCCTCAGGCCGTCTTATCCCTTCCTGTATTTTTTTTTTTTTTTCTTTTCCATTCCCTTCCTGTTTTGAGGTGGACATGTGGCTATTTTCTCCTCCAAGTTATTTCTTCTCTAGCGTGCTTTCTTGCATTGTCCCTGGATCTAGGGGCTTGTTGACAGCCTTGACTCTTTGAGTAAAGAGATGCTGGCGCCAGTGCCCCCCTTCATACCCTGACATTTTCACCCATTTCAGTGGTGAAATCTTTACTTAAAAAGGTGGCGTAAAGCACAGGAGTCAAAAGACATGTGGTCACAAGTCACAATTCTGCCATGACCTGATTTGTATGTGGCATTGACTTGTTTTTTGTCTACAAAGGCAGCACCCAGAATTCACACCTCCTCCACATTTAAGCCCTGACAAGGAAGTTGTGTGAAATGAATATGCACCCCTGGACCCTCCACTCTCACCCCCAATTTGCAAAGAAATGTGCTCTGCCTCAGGTCCCAAGTGATGGGCAGCTCATTCTGAAACCAAAAGAAATCACAGGGCCCCCTCACTTTTCAGAAGTTGAGTGCTGAAAGGAAGACCAGGGTGCCCTGGTCCCTCTGGCCAGAGGCGAGTCCATCCAGATGCACTTCCACGTCAGTCTCCTCTTCAGTCTGGAAGGACCGTCATCTCTTTTTGGATTCAGTTAGAGCAGTAACTTAATAAATGGACCTGGGACAAGAGAATGAATCATTTGAACTTCTTGTTTGAAAAATAGCGTTTGGCCTATGGAAAAATAGGTTTTTTGCTTATGGAAAAAGTGTAGGCATCAGTTTCACAGCCTGACCTTCAAAGCTTACTCCTTTCTTGAATCCCCACGTGGGCGTGGAGGGAAGAGAATGGCACTGACTTTGAACCTGCCAGGTCAGCTGGGCGTTGGGGGTGCCTGGGAGTTTGGATCCCCAGCTTGGCTTTTTTTTTTTTTTTTTTTCTTTTCTTTGAAGTTTCTACTGAAATGAAATGGAACCTGGCCTCATTTCTGCAAAGCCAGAGCCAACCCCAGGCCCGGCAGTTTTCTGATTGGGGCGAGCCAGGGACTAGCTATCAGGAGGTCGGGGCTGTGAGCCCAGACGCCTGTGGCTCAGCCCCCGAGCAGCTGTGTGACCCTGGGCAAGTCATCACCCTTTCTGTGCTTCTTTACCGATACGGGGGCTACACGATGCCCAGCCCTCAGGTCGTCAGCAGTGAGAACGTCGGTGCCTCAGCATTTAGCATGTGACACCTGAGCACTGAATAGGAGCCCTGGCAAGATGAAGAGCAGAGGAAGGGGCCTGGAAGGGGGACTTGAGCTTGGCTGGGGGGACTCTGTGCTTGGTCACCCCGGCGAGTTTCTGTGGGGCCTGTTTCTCTGTTCATTTCTGTAACGAATAGCGAGGTGGCTGAGTTGTGGTGGGGTGTGGGCCACTGGGGTAGAGAGGTGTGGGAGCACCAGCTTTTCCAATGGGCTTAGCTAGTATAAGGAGAAGGATTGGAGGTCAGTTTAGACAAATCCTCTGAAAAGCAACTTCCCAGAAAAAAACATTCTGCATTCAATCTCGTGCTGTCCAGTAGACGATAATAAAAGCAAAGGAAGGGGTACCCCAGACACTCAGCACATACACACCCTGTCATTGCCAGGCTCTGTTGGCCTCTTACAATTCTGCTCCAAAGCCAGCCAGTAGCATGCGGTCCTTCCCATATTTCCTAGGTAACCAGCAAGGGCAGCTTTCTCCTCTTTCCCTTAACCTTCTTTTGAAGGCTTTCTTATCATCCCCTTCCCCTCTTTTTATTGTCTGGCCTCGCCGTGATTGCTGGAATGTTGACCACAGAGGACAACTGAGAAAATCCTTGAACTTGGCAAGTCAAAGACTGTTGGGAGGTCATGCCTGTCATTTCCCTGAAAAGCACTTCATTTACCAAATACTAATCAGATTAGAATGCCCATCATCCTGGGAAGTTGATGAATTATGGCTGTTATTTAAAAAAATCAAGTGTGTCAGAGTACTGGGGAAGCTCACGGGTTGGGCCAGAGTTGTCATATCAGGGGACGGAGGTTGACGTCCTTGGGTCCTGAGAGTCCTCAGGCCTCTCCTGCACATTCGCATCGTGGTGCAACCATCACCACCTTCCAGCCCCAGAATGCTTCATTATCCCAAACTGTAACTGTACCCACAAAACATCTCCCCATTTTCCCTCCCTTCTGCCCTGGCAGCCACTACTCTGCTTCCTGGCTCTATGAATTTGACTAGTCCGGGTGCCTCATATAAGTGGAATCAATACAGTATTTGTCTTTTTATGACTGGCTTATTTCACTGAGCATCATTCCACAAGATTCATCCATGTTGTAACATGTGGCAGGATTTTCTTCCTTTTTAAATCTGAACGATATTTCATTTTTTGGATATACTACATTTTGCTTATCCTTCCATCCATTGGTGGACACCTGGGTTGCTTCCACCTTTTGGCTACTGTGAATAATGCTGCTGTGAATATGGATGTGCAGATCCTCTTTTGCTTTTGGAGGTTTTTGTGGACACAATAGAGGCCAAGGAGGGCCCGGGCAGGGCCTGCTGAAGCCAGAGGAGCTGGACATTTGAGTTCTTGCTCCCAGCCTGGCAGCTTCACAGGCATGTCCCTCCACTCCCAGAGGCTCAAAACTCAGTGGTGTGAGGGGTCCCCCCACCAGCAGGCTCGGGTGCTGGAGCCTTCACGATCATGGGCCACGGTGCCTGGCACAGGAGCGGATATCGCACAGATGCTCGTTTACGCAACACAGCTGACGGGCAGAGCTGGAAGAGGCACCTACAGCAGCCAGGGGCAGAGCCCACCTCCTGATCCCTCTGCGCCTCAGTTTCCCTTCTGTAAGCTGCAGAGATTCCGCTAGATCAGCATTGCCCCGACTGTGGACATGGAGATGGCTTTGGGTGGGACGGAGAAGGCCTTGAAGACCATAGTGTGAGGATTTTTGCCGAGAGCTCAGCTTCAGGGGAGCCTCGTGGTGGGTGTTATGTGTCTGACACCCCCTCACTTTCCCTCATCTCCCCTTTCCATGCGCACAACAGGCCTCAGCACTGTTTTGTTTATTCATCGTGTGTATATTTTCACAGTTGCTTTCTGTTTTTACTGGTTTTATGCTGATTGTAGCAATTGCTAAAAATATTTTATTTGAAAATAATTTCAAATTTATAAAAGGTGAAAAAAAGCAAAAATAGTATAAAGAACACCTGTTTACATCTGGAGGCACATGATGCCCTTCTGTCTGTCCTTCATAGGTGATGTTAATTTTGGCCACCTGGTTAAGGTATGGCCTAGTTTCTGCACTGTATCGTTACTTTCCCTTTTCTTAGCAACTAATTAGCAATCCATGGGGAAACACTTGGAGATAATGCAGATATCCTGTGCCTCATTAAAATTCCCCCTTAGAACCCTCCTGCACTGTTGGCGGGGATGTATTGGGTTGGCCAAAAATTTCATTTGGTTTTTTCCATAAGATGGCTCCAGTAGTGCTTAGTTGTCTTTAACTTCATTTGAAACAATTTTGTTAGATTGTATTGTGATAGCTGTCATATCAGTGTGCATGTAAAAAAAAAAAACTTATCGAAATTGGTGAATTTTTATGTAGACATTTTAATGTTGAAGATGGAAGAAAAAAAGCAACATTTTCGGCATATTATGCTTTATTATTTCAAGAAAGGTAAAAACACAACTGAAACGCAAAAAAAGATTTGTGCAGTGTATGGAGAAGGTGCTGTGACTGATCGAACATACCAAAAGTGGTTTGTGAAGTTTAGTGCTGGAGATTTCTTGCTGGACGATGCTCCAGGGTTGGGTAGACCAGTTGAAGTTGATAGCGATCAAATCGAGACATGAATTGAGAACAATCAACGTTATACCACACGGGAGATAGCCGACCTACTCAAAGTACCCAAATCAAGCGTTGAAAATCATCTGCACCAGCTTGGTTATGTTAATCGCTTTTGTGTTTGGGTTCCACGTAAGTCAAGCGGAAAAAAACCTTCTTGACCGTATTTCCTCATGCGATTCTCTAGTTAAACGTAAGGAAAGCGTTCCATTTTTAAAGCAAATTGTGACAGGCAATGAAAAGTGGATGCTGTACAATAATGTGGAATGGAAGAGACCGTGGGGCAAGCGAAATGAACCACCACCCACCACACCAAAGGCTGGTCTTCATCCAAAGAAGGTGATGTTGTATGTATGGTGCGATTGGAAGGGAGTCCTCTATTATGACCTTTTTCCAGAAAACCAAACAATTAATTCCAACAAATACTACTCCCATTTAGACCAACTGAAAGCAGCACAAAAGCATCGAGAATTAGTCAGCAGAAAACTCATAATCTTCCATCAGGATAATGTAAGACTGCATGTTTCTTCGATGACCAGGCAAAAACTGTTATATCTTGGCTGGTAAGTTCCAATTCATCTGCAATATTCACCAGACATTGCACCTTCGGATTTCCGTTTATTTCGGTCTTTACGAAATTCTCTTCATGGAAAAATTTTCAATTCCCTGGAGACTGTAAAAGGCACCTGGAACAGTTCTTTGCTCAAAAAGATAAAAAGTTTTGGGAAGATGGAATTATGAAGCTGCCTGAAAAATGGCAGAAAGTAGGGGAACAAAATGGTAAATATGTTGTTCAATAAAGTTCTTGGTAAAAATGAAAAATATGTCTTTTATTTTTACTTTAAAAACTGAAGGAGCCTTTTGGCCAACCCAATAAACTGGGTGCAGCCACTATGGAAAACAGTATGGATATTCCTTTAAAAACTAAAAATAGTTTTACCATATGAACCAGCAATCCCACTCCTGGGCATATATCCAGAAAGAACAAAAATTCTAATTGGAAATACACATACCCCAATGTTCATAGCAGCACTATTTACAATACCCAAGACATGGAAGCAACCTAAGTGTTCATTAGCAAATGAATGGATAAAGATGTGGTGTATATGTACAATGGAATATTACTCAGCCATAAAAAAAGAATGAAATAATGCCACTTGCAGCAACACGGATGGACCTAGAGATTATCGTACTAAGTGAAGTAAGTCAGACAGAGAAAGACAAATATCATATATCCCTTATACATGGAATCTAAAAAAATGCAAATGAACTTATTTACAAAACAGACTTACAGACATAGAAAACAAACTTATGGTTACAAAAGGGGAAGTGGTGGGGAGGGATAAATTAAGAGTATGGGATTAACAGATATACACAACTTTATATAAAATAGATTAACAATAGGGACCTACTGTATAGCATGGGGAACTATATTCAATATCTTGTAATAACCTATAATGAAAAAGAATCTGAAAAAGAATATATATATGTTCAAGAATATATATATGTATGCGTACTTTGCTGTACACCTGAAACTAACACAATATTGTAAGTCAACCATACTTCAGTTAAAAAAAAACTCCCCTTTAGATATGGCATTCATTGATGATTCTTGCTGACCCAGTCTTTACCAGGATGGTGGTAGAATGTTGGTTTTCCAGTGTCAGCACTCAGTATTCCATTGTAAGCAAGATTCCTTCCTTCTTCCCATTCATTTATTTATTTATCTATCTCTTCTTGGCACAGACTCATGGATTCCAGTTTTTTAGTGGTTTATATTTCATTACTGTGTTTAATTACTTTGATACTCAAATCATCCCAGATTTGGCCCTTGAGAACCCTTTCAAGCTGGCTCCTATGTCTTTGTGATCTGCCCCCATCATTTTTTTTTCAATCAGTCCTGACACTTTCTGTCATAACAAGGTATTCCAGGTTCATGTCCCACCTACTGTGCTCTTCCTCGGGGTTACTTTCTCTGAAAAACCCTGGTTCCTTTCAATGGGCGATGGTGTTAGAGGCCAAGATCTGGGCACCAGATGTGCTCATGACTACATGGGGTGTCTTGCTTTTTGGCCCTTTCAATGCACAGGGCTAGGAAATATATACATGTATGTATACAAAATACACATTACCGATTCCTCCAATTCCAGTCAATTCCCAGAGGGTTCTTTCTTGCTTTCCCCCACTCCAGATTTGTATGTCTCTTCTTTTACAGCGAGAGCCCTGGCTCCCAGTGACATCAAAACATTTACGATTTGCTCAATCCTATAATACATCTTTTAAAAGTTCCAGAACTGCTTATTGTTTGATAAATAAAGAGTTCAGGGTTGTTTGCAGTTTCCCGCTCCCCACCACCACCAAATACTTCATGTATCCCCCGTCCACAAATTGACGGTATAGAGTCAAGTATTGTGTCATGAACTACTTGGATCTGTCTGCCTTTCCTTTCTTTTCCCCCTTCAGGATAGGTATGGTATTCATTTGAAATATATTTTGGTCTTTTTTGTTGTTGTTTGTTTGTTTTAGTTTAGGGTTCTCTCTTCCCATTCGTATTGATTTAATTTTTTTTAAAAATAATTTGGAATGTTAACAAACTCAAAACTTTTGCGAAAGGGTTTGTACAAAGAAGTGTCCTTCCTCCCACATTCTTTCCATCCTGTTCCCCTCCCTCTTGTAGATAGCTAACTTATTGTTCTCTGGAATATCCTTCCTGCGTTTCTTTGTGTAAAAAGCTGCAGAGGTAGGTATGCTTCCTTATTTTCCCTTCTTTCTTACACGCAGGGTATAGTCCACGATGTATGCTCTTTGGCACCTGGCTCTCTTCACTTAGCACTATCTCCGGAAATCACTCCGTATCAGTTCACCAGTGATCTTCCTCATTCCTTTCCCAGCTGCACTGTGCGTACCATAGTTGATTCAACCAATCTTTATGCTCAGACATTTAGGTAGTTTCCAGTATTTTGCAATTACAAATAACAGTGCACTGAATACCCTTGTAGGTGTGCATTTTTATATCGTTGGAGGTGTATCTTCCAGATAAATTCCTGCGAGTGGGATTGCTCAATTGAAGGATATAGGAGTGATTTAAAGTTTTCGTTGAAAATGTATTTAAGTAAAAAAAAAAAAAAAAAAAAAAAAAAGTGGGAGTTCAAATAAAATGATTAAGTAAATAACAAATAGTACAAGCAACACACAGACATGGCAGAAATTGTAAAGGCAGGCAAATGACTGAAGCTTGAGCAAAACTGGGCTAGGGTGTTGCTGCAGTCCCTTCAGACTCCAAAACAGAAACCTGGTGGGGTGGGAGCTCATGGTAAAGAACCTAATAACTGAGGTTCAGATGGCGCCCCCTGGGAATTCATCATCAGCACCTGGGTCCTGGCCTCAGGGACCATCAGTGGAAATCTGTGTCCACGTGAGCCCACTGGTCTGCTTTCCCTGGTGGCAGCAGCGTGACGAATGCACCTTGGGAGGGGAGCTAGGCCTCACTGAGGCGGGCGTAGTGTCAGCAGAGAGATGTGGCAGTGGGGGGCCCAGAAGGCTGTGCAGAACCATGCCGGCCGTCCTGGCGTGGCATAAAGAGGAGTGCCCTTTGACCCTCAATCACCAAGACAGGCCAGATGCTCTTCGGCAGCCACTTTTTTTTTTTTTTTTAATTATTTAATTATTTATTTATTTCGGGCTGTGTTGGGTCTTCGTTTCTGTGCGAGGGCTTTCTCTAGTTGCGGCGAGCGGGGGCCACTCTTCATCGCGGTGCGCGGGCCTCTCACTGTCGCGGCCTCTCTTGTTGCGGAGCACAGGCTCCAGACGCGCAGGCTCAGGAGTTGTGGCTCACGGGCCTAGTTGCTCTGCGGCATGTGGGATCTTCCCAGACCAGGGCTCGAACCCGTGTCCCCTGCATTGGCAGGCAGATTCTCAACCACTGCGCCACCAGGGAAGCCCCCGGCAGCCACTTTTGAAGATGGCTGTAGAATCCATTTTGGAACGGTGAGAATCTGGCGAGACCCTCTCCTCAAAAACCTATTAGCCACTCCTCTCATGCCCACGTAGCATTTTGCATACAGTTGCAGGGAGCTGGCAGACCTAGGTAAGCATCACTACTTTTAAGAGTTGTTTGGATAAAATTGTTTAAAAGAAGGGGAAAAACCTGTTTGGCTTTGGAAGAAGCGTTGTATATTTTACCTGGAAAACTAAGCGGGGCAGCCCATCCCACAGCTGTGCCGGCTGGAGGAGGGGAGCAGGGGTGCAGCTGTGAGAACCAGGGGGACACAGCCGAGGTTCGGGAACCTCCTCGTGCATGGAGAGTCCCTCGTGGGCCTGGTTCCGCACCGGGACATGACCTAGGAGGTGGGAGGGGGAGCAGGCTTGGCTTCTGCGGCGGCTGCTTTTCTAGCTGTGTTGAGTCATTATACTGCTGGGTTTCTGTTTCTTCAGATTCAGTATCCAGGACCAAACTAGTGGTTTTCAGGCCATTTTGTGGGAAGCTCCAGAATTCCAGACAGGAGCTTCAGGGGCCTCTGTGGAGGCCGTGAGGGAAGCCGCCCACCCACTCTGTACCTGGAGCAGCTCTCTGCTCTCATCTCTTACCATGGTGGTGCCCTGGGAGATTGTCGTTCAGACTTAATATGCACCTGCTCAACAAAGTTTGGTGAGCACTAGACTGGATTATCTTTAACCTCTCCTCTATTCCAGAATTCTCAGAGTGTCCAGGGAGATTAAAAAGCCAAAAAGGGACAACCATGTCACAGCAGGTGGAGGCACTAGGGCTTGGCCCCGGAACCTTGGGGAGTCCTTGGAGCTGAGTTCCTGCTGTGTCAGCCAGGCAGTCGACGAGGAAGGGGGCCTCGCAGTAGTATGGGAAGTAGGTCAAAGGTCACAGGGCAGAAGCCGGAGACCGGCACCATCATCTCATTTGGTAGTCTTCAGATGTCTTTGATGGCACGCCCCAGCAGTAAACACAGATAAGTACATAATTGAACATGCATCTCCCCAATAGATATACATTTATTATAAACTATACATATCTGTATTAATGTACAAATGTTACGTACATCATAACACAGAGTAGATTTTTAAAAGATGATAATAATTAAAAATAAAAGAGGTACTGCCTAGCGAATCATCTGGCATACCTACTGAAGTGTGTCTGCACCCCACTTTGGAGAAGACGGGGGTAGTTGGGAGGCACCTGAAGGAGGCTGGTGGAGGGGAGGATGCGAGGACGGGAGAGAATGGTGCTTCTCAGACAGCAGTCTGCAGCGCCTCCCACCCTTTGCCGTGGCCGCAGGCTGCGTGGACCGCTGTTTACTCCGTACGTAGCTCTTGGTGAATTGATTCACTTGTTTTTTCTTAAATTTAGCTTCATCCTAAGCAGTAACATCCACAAAAGAACAGGTTTTCTGTGCAGCTAGAATTTTCTTCTAATGCACATTAGAATAAATACAAAACTATGCAGGCACATTCCACTTAAAAATCGTGTGTCAGCCCCCACCTGTGTGAGAGGGTCGGCCCTGTGGGAGACTCTGATCTGCGGCGTCTGACTCCAGACCACATTGGGAGGGAAGGGCCTGGTGCGAGTAAGCCCCCTCCCCCGGGTCCGGGCCCACGTGGGCGTGTGGGGATGCAGTCCTCAAGCCAGAGGATAGTCGCAAGCACGGTCACGCCTAACAGAGTCCCAGAAAAGTGGCGAGGATGCGACACTCCCCGGTGCAGGCACTGTGCACACGCTGATCGCAGGCTGGGTGGGGCGCCCTGCACGCCACAGCTGCCGTGCAGCGTTGCCAGCCCTGCCTGCCGCCAAAACCTCCCCCGGTGGCCTGTCATCCATTGCTCCACCCCAGAGATGTGTAATGAGCACTTGCCGTGTGCCAGGCCTTGGACTAGACACTGGAGTTCTGGTGGAGAACAAGACAGATAAGGCAGCTACTCCCATGAAGCCCACATCCTAGTGGGGGAAGGCAGACAAGAAACAAGCAAACCAACAAATAGAAAACAGAAAATCCAGGTGCAGGTTTCCCCCCCGGGATCCAAACGTAGAGCGGTCCTATGAAACCTTTCGTAGGACAAGATGGCGTAAAGCCAAGACGCAATTACCTTAGGACACATCTTGGTAACAGATGCGCAAAATAAATGGAGGTAAAGCACCAATGCTCCCAGACACAGTTCAGAGCTACGGCAGCCTGACGCTGAGGTGCTGAGTGCGGTTCCCGGGAAGGAGCTTGGCGGGGCCGCTCCCGCTGCTTGCGGTGCCTGCCGCCTCTATAACGGTTGCTGCAACACCAACGCTCAGTGCTATTTCTGCTTTTTGCCTATTTTTGTAAAAGGGAAAATCCTTTTCGGGTTTCTTTCGGTTAGAAAAACAGGTACTAACGTAGGTCTTTCGTAAAAGCAAAGTGGCCTAAAGCAAACTTTTCGAAAAGGTGGGGATACCTGTAGTTATACATACTATAAAGTAAAATCAAGATGGGGGGGAGGGGACAGATCTATACAGGAGAATTCCCAGTAATTTATGTAGCTGTTCCTCCCTCAAGGAGACAGAACAGAACTCCTTAATTCTTAAGTGTGGGCTGTGCTTAATGACTTGCTTTCAAAGGGTGTGGGATGCAAGGAGGAGGAAAAGTCACTTTCCAGTGGAGAAACTTGACCAACATTCGCTTGGCCAAATGATTCAGATGACCATCCACAGCCATAAGTCATGTCAATAGCCTGTGCCCTTGGCAGGATGTGATGAGAGGGGCACTTCCCCTCTGCGGTCTTCCTCCCAGAAACCCATAACCCCAGTCTAATTATCAGAAAAACGTCAGTCAGAATGCCCCAGATTGAGGGGCATTCTACAAAATGAGGACCAGTCTCCTCAAACTGTAAGGAAGGAAGCTCTGAGAAACCGTCACAGCCAAGAGGAGCCTAAGGAGATATGACAGCTGGGTATAACGTGATATCCAGGATGGGATCCTAGAATAGAAAAAGGATATTAGGGAGAAACTAAGGAAGTCTGAATGACGTATGGAGTTTAGTTCATGATAACTAAAAGAGGTAAAGGAAAAACCAGTGGAGAGGGTGTCTGAGAAGACGTCTCTGAGGTGGTGACGTTTGAACTGAGCCCCGAATAATGTGATTGAGTCGTGCCTGGGTAGGGAGGACTGGGGTGAGAGCATTCCAGGCAGAGCAAACAGCCCTGTAAAGATCCTGGGGCAGAAACAAACTCACTCCGGTCAAAGACAAGTGGGAAGGAAGCTCAGCACAGCTGGCAGGGCGGGGAGGGCCCCAAGGTGAGGTCAGAGGTGGATGGGGGCCAGGCCATGGCGAGGCCTTGATACCACGGATGGCATTTGGATTCCGTCCTGAGTGTGATAGGAAGGCAGAAGGGGACCTGGGCTAATTTCCACTTAAAATCACTTGGTTCGGTGTGGACCACAAACTAGGGGGGCGAGATGAGAAGCAGAGGCCACATGGGAGGTTCCTGCACGAGTCCAGGGGAAGACGATGGCAAGGCCATGGCAGAGCCCAGGTCCGTGGCCCGTCATTCCTGAAAAGAGATGCAGATTCACATTTCATCATCTGTTTCCCCTCATCATGTCTCCCGAAGATGGGGGGCATTACCAGAACTCTGGGTTCTAAGAACTAAGTATTTGAAGGTCCACACCTGTGCATCAAGGAACTCTGTAACAGGACACCTCACGGCACAACAACCGTCCACCTCTAACTCAGGATGTTTTCCTTTGTTGGTTCAGACCTTTTTCTCAAAATGAAAATGTACAGGGTGCTCAAGTCAGGTGCTACAAAAGTTGCCCCTACTTAATTGGGAAAAGTAAAACGAGGTCCCTCCCCCTCTCTGCTTTCTGGAAGTTGTAAGTGGGAAGGCAAAACAAAGGCTTCGGTCATGTCAGAGCCTTTCTACAGTGTAAACAGTTTCAGAATATTTTCAGTGAATTTGGTTATGTTTTATTAACCATGCGTCATTTCTTCCACGCTCCTCAACTCCTCTGGGAAGGAAGCATGGTATCAATAAAGTAGAATAAATAACTGTTGAAGAAAAAAATCTTGAAATAAATCATTGCAATCTGTGCTTTCTTGTCAAAATCAGGGCCCCATTTCTCGACGCTGCCAAGATGAAAGGAGAGAGAGGTTCAGGCCTCGGTCTTATTTCCCCCCAGCGTGCATGTTGCAGGGGCTCCACCACCGCCGTCGAGTGTTTGCTGGACGCGTGCGGAGCGGTCTGCCAGGCTCCATCTTGAGCACGAGAGTGTCTGTAAAGCTCTGTCCGGGGCCGTGTGGGCTCATCCTGGTGTCTGTGTTTGCTTCCAGAGATAGAGATGGTAATCATGGAGCGCAGCAAGCTCCCGGAGCTGGCGCCCAGCACCTCGGTGCAGGAGCAGAACACCACGGACGAGGAGAAGAGCGCCGCCACTGGCCTGGACAGCGTCCAGTGGAGCAGGTAGTCGCCGGGGCTGCGGGAGGGCTGCCATCGAGCCAGCCATCGGGGGCTGGGGGTAGGGCACCGCTGCTTGGTCTCTGGGATGTTGTGGAAGGGGGTGCCCTGGCCGGGTGCCCACAGAGGATAAGCCAGGCCTCTTCCCGCCCCCGCCCCCCGCTGATGGCCTCTTCTGCCTCCCGGCCAAGCCGTCCTTCTTCTCCACCAGAGACAACGGCTCCTCTCGAGAGGCCACAGGGACAGAGCTGGCCCTCAAGGCCGTGGTATTCACCCCTTGGAATGAGTGACCGAGGCGTGGCACCACCACCCCAAGCACTTTGGTGCTGGGCCGCGTCCTAACGGGTGTGGCCTGGTACTGGCCGCTCCTGGCCATACTCTGCTGTCCCCAGAAAGGATCCCCTTGGGGAAAGCGTTTGGATTTCATTCATTTGCTGCCGCCACGTGCACCACTGTCCGTAGGGCCTGACCTCGTGACTCAGCCTGCACGACTTAATGCTGGATTTAATGCTGCTGTCCACCTTCAACTTCTTGCCTGATTGTTCATTTCAGTGATGGCTGCCCAAACTATGTCCTCTGAAAGCTTCCAGATGCCACATTGCCTGCAGCCTTGCTGTAGCACCACCCCTTCCAGAAGGAATTGGGTGGAGGGCTGCTCCTGAAGTTGCAGCAAACTGTTAGGAGGGCTTCTTCATCCTTATCAGATGGCCCTACTGCGCAGATGCCTGCGATAACCTCCTAATCCCATCTTAGTGGTAATAAATGCACAGCAACATGGTTTCTCTGTCAGCCTGCAAGGCATTCACTTCCTGAACTCTCACGGTGGGGTGGATGAAACACACACACACACACACACACACGCATCCTATTTATTAATGCAACTTAAAGTGAAGACTCGAAGCAGGCTAATTTTTTCCTCCGCGTCTTGTTTATCTCTTTCTTGACGCGTGTTTCAATTATCTAACAGACAGGATTAATTTTTATCAGTTGCACAGGGGAGCCACTTTTAGTTTTGGTTAAATAAAAATCATTGCAGCACAATGTGGGCCGTCAGTTGTACTGACAAGGACCTTTCTGACTTTGTGTTGTGACAACAAAATGTGACACCTGAAGCTCTGAAAATTAAGAAAATCATTCTAAACACAGAAAAGGAGGGGGAAGCAACCTTTAGGTGCTTGCACGGCTTTAATTCGAATATGAATCATTGAAAAACCAAAAATGACATGTCGTGGGGGGTGCTTAAGCTAATGTAGGCGCATCTGCTTAATAGAATATTAGCGGCTGCTTTTCCATGAATACTGCCATGATGTGTTCAGTTTCTTAGGATCTAATAAATGGAAACAGCACGTATTTTGCATAGTATGGTAATACTGTAGCTTTCCTAAAGGAGGAAAAATACCCATGTAGTGTCAAAAACAAAAAGTCAACCGACCAGAAAGTTACGTTGGAGTGTTGGAGTTGAGACTTCTTTTTTTCCTGAATTTTAGTGAAGAGAGGGGTTTTCTTAGAGTTGATTGAGATTGTTTCTTAATTTTCGGTGACTTTGGCATCTTCTACCACATGGTTCATAATGGAAGCTGATCCTGTGTCTTAAGTTGGGCCACATGCAGATTTGTGGCCCCCAGGAACTCTGGACAGGAGCTGCGCTGTGCTCTGAGACCAGGTGCCAGGGAGAGACTGGCCCTCGTGGAGAGTTGCCAATACCTTTGCAAAGGTATTGAGTTGTTGGCTGTCAGAGACACAGCCACGGACTTCTGTCCTCTCACCTCCTGCACTGAGCCAGGAGGAGGGCACTGAGGATGAGGGAGGGGACAGTTTGTCCTTGACATGAATTGGATCTTGACATTGGTCTGCTTGTCCAAAGAAGCAGCATAGTACAAAGTGGAACTGTCCTTATATTCGCCATACACTGTGGGCTATATCTGCATTCATGGTTAAATATAGGCTTAAGAAACCAGAAACCATTCACAACATTCTCTCTTTTCTTTTAAAAAAAAAAAAAATCCTTTTAAAATTTAAAAAGTAATACATATTCAGAAAATGTAAAACTTGAAAAGTATAAAGAAGGAAAAAAAGCTCTCCATAATTCAAAGGCAGCTGTTATTAGCATTTTGGTGATTTCCTGCCAGTCAGTTTTCAATGCCAATATAGTGGGAATTCGGCCCTTCTTCCCCCCAATAGCTTATACCCCCAATAGCCATGTATATTACTTTTTAGTCTTGGTTTTCTCTAATATCAAACCCCAAGCATCTTTTTCACTTTATTGTACTCTTAGTAAACAAAATTCTAATGGCTTCATAATACTTCGTCTCATGAAAGATGGTATATCCACTCAGCCCTCCCTCTGCTACTGGGCATTTGGTTATTCTTATTATTCCCAAATGACAGTACAGTCCAAATTCCAAGCAGCTGGCTTACAAGAAAGTGTTTTATACTTTATCCTGCTCTTACGTTTGGAAGCGTTATTGCTAGGGGCTTAGAAAAAAACAGATCCACACATGGCAAGACTATTCGCGCATTTGAATGGTGATGACAGATCTGGGGCTCCAGAGAAATAGAGCCTGAACGTAAATGTTCCTTAAAAGTTTCTTCCTTTAATTTCTGTGTGTCACGTGCTTGTTTGAAATGTTATGACAAGTGCGTTTCACTGCTTCTGCATTTTTCAATATAATATTTTGAATCGGTGATACATTTGTGGAGTATCAAAATTCAAAAAAGTATAAAATGTTATGCAGTGAATAGTCTCCCTGTTTCTCTGCTGCACCATCTCGCCCCCCCCCCCCGCTCCCCCGCCCACTCAGCGGTGTTGACAGTAGCTTGTGTCCTTCCAGGGGTAAAGTGTGCCCTTGGTCACTCATTGAGTTGCTGTGCTCTCTTGGCTTCAACCTGGCATCCGGGAGCAGCCGCAGACAGTCATGGGATCAGAGCCTCCTGCCTACAGGCCAGACCTGTGCATATTCTAGTATCCTCGTGTTGAAGAGTCTTTCCGGGCCAGGCCCTTCACCTGGAAGGGCAGCATTCAGGGTGTTCAGTTTGTGATATTTGCAGCCACTCTATAGATCTCACCCACAAAGCATCAGGCGAGAGACTTCCTATCGATCCCTTCCAGTCCGGGAAGGTCAGCCCAAGAAATCACTGGGCCAGGACCTGCCAAAGTGAGATCTTGGAGAAGTGCCCTTGGAATACTCAAAGTAGACATCCACAGCAGCTCTCATGTATGAGCACTTTCCACCCTGTGCCTGGGCCTGTGTTAAATGCCTCTCTGTTGTCATTTCACTTGAATCTTCACAGTAACCCCGAAGGGTTTAATCCCCATCTTGCAGATGGGGGAAAGTTTTAGGTAACGTACCCAAGGGTTTGCAGCTAAGAAGAGGCAGAATCAGAAGTCGAACCCAGGCAGTTCTTGCTCCAGGGTCCACATTCTAAAATTGTTCAGACTTGTTGGTGCCTTGTCTGCTATTGTGAGTCTATCACATTGCCCCGTTTTCTTCATTCTCTTGTCACTCTTTGAAGTGATGATGTGGCGTGTCCATTCTCTGTCTGCCCACTGGCATGGAAGTGCCGCAAGACCAGAGACTTGGTATCATTTATCCCCAGTGTCTGGGACAGCGGGTGAACGATGCTGAGTGATTAAGCGGTTGGTTCGTTCCTTAGTCGGTTTATCCTGGAGACGGCAGCTTCGCACGGGCGGGGCCTGCCTCTCAGTCCCCTTTGTGTCCTCCAGGCCTGGTGCTGGACTGGGCACACGGCGGACGCGCTGCATGCTGGCGGTGGGGCTGTAAAGGGCTAAGGCAGCTGCTTCCCGTGTGCAGGTGAGGCTCATGCGTGCCCCTCTTTTCCAGACCCTTCCTGGATATGGTGTACCACGCCCTGGACAGCCCAGACGACGATTACCACGCGCTCTTTGTGCTCTGCCTCCTGTACGCGATGTCTCATAACAAAGGTAAGCTGCTCAGCTTGTCTGCCTTCAGGGCAAAGGAAAGCTGCTTTCCTTGAAGAATTTCCTTTCTGCTTTTGGCAGACTCCCACAGAACTTCTCTTCAGCCTCGTTAGAATTTCTCAGGAGCTTTTCTACAGACTAAAGCCACAGGAATCGGTTACTCAGGCGGCACGGGGCTGGGGCGGGCAGAGGGGGAGTTTCAAGTGTTGACCGTCCAACCCAGCATGACTGTTCGCACTGTGGTTTGCTTTCAACCCCTTGGTTTACAACTGACTTAGGCTTCCTACCTCTTTCCTAACATCAGAACAGAAATCAGTCAAATTGTAATCTTGGTTTTGCTATTTATAAAAGTTGATGTGCTGTTCTGGGTTCAGAGCTAAAATAGACTCTGAGTGGATTGTGTGGAAGCGTAGGTTTCCTTTCTGAAGAAAGGTGTGGTTCTCTGGCTTCCCTTGTTGAGGCCGAGTGGTCAGGATCAGACTCCCGCGGAGCTGACAGATTTGATTAGAATCCATTCATTTACTTCCTCTCTGAGAACAGTCGCTGGTGTGTGTGCCACCTGGCTTGACACGGGCAAGTTCTCAAAGCACCACATCAGAATCTCTTTGAAGAAGAAATCAAGAATATTCCTTCTGGACCCTGCCAAGCGCTGGGCTTGGCATAGATGAGACTTTGCATCAAGTTTTGTTTTAGTAGGTTTTTCATAAGCTTATTGGGAGGTAGTTGGAGGTGGGTTTTACTAAGACAGCCTGTGGCTGGAGTCATTTAGAAAGCACTCAACATAAAGTATGTACTTACTCTTAAATCATTAATCATGATAAATAAGTTGATTAGTGGCAAAAGGAAATATAGTGAAAAAGGCCTCCTCTCTCAAGTTTGTCCTCCAGTTCTCTTCACAGGCAGTTCATGTTAACAGTTTCTTGTGTGTCTTTTTAAAGATATCCATGCAAACCCAAATACAAGTGTATATTATTTTATTTATGTGGGTTCCCCACCCCCTGCCCAACATGAATGGAGATTCATTCTTTATTGTCTCTTCTGTGCCTTGTTTTTCTCACATAGTCATGTATCAACATGTCACTTCCCATCCCCATAGAACTGCCTCGTGCTTTTTAATCCTGTGTCTGTGCCATCATTTATTCCGCCATCCCCTTACTGAATGACACTGAGTCTATTTCCAGGCTTTTCCCACTAGAGACAGGACTGGCCATGATGGCTCTTCTCCTGTATAAGTCATTGTGCTCACACGCGAGGGTGTAGATCTAGCCCGAGACTTTTCTAAAAGATGCACAGCAGGCTCCGAATCCTCCCTCCACAATCTCGTTCACTCCAGTGGTTTCTGCGACTCCCTCCAGCTCCTGCCTTGGTGACTGGCACACGGGAGCCCTCAGTTACTGGGGGTAAACAGAACTCCAAGCCTGACTGGTGGGAGTTGGTCCCACCCATGGATCGCCTGCCATTCCCCCCACCGACCCTCACCTTCCAAGCCCGCCTCACTCCAGCCCTGCAGTCTGAACTCCTGACCCTTGCACGCTGGAGACTTCTACTTAGGTGACTGAGCTCCACTTTGAAACAGTCTGTCTACACCACACTCATCCCCCCAAGATATACCCTGACCTCATCACACTTCCTTCCATTTCTGGTTCAGTTGAAATTGCCAGCCAAGGTTGAAACTGCCACGACCTTTAGCTCTTTCCCTCCTTTGAGCCCAGCATTTAGTCATCAGGTGTTGTCATTTCTCCCTCTTCAGCCTGTCTGATCAGCAGAATTTAACTGAGCACAACTCAGTGCCTGGCTCTAAGTGAGGTGCTGGAGGCGAGAACCAAAGGCACGAGAGCAAGAGAGATACTGAACACGTCATCCCAGTGGCCATGATCACAGCCTCCCCGAGGGTTCAAACACACGGCCATTTTATAATCCATCCTCCACAGCACTGCCGGGTGATTCTCTGTAAGACTGTGTTGACCGTGTCCTTCCCCTGTTCAGAAACCTTTGGTGCTTTCTTCTCTCCCTTGAACTCCAGTCTCCTGTACCTGCCATTTTGAGTATCTGGATTGCACCCACCATTCTAACTTGACCTGATTCCACCAACTTCCCTGTCATAAACCCTTGGCTCCAGCCCAGGGAGTCAAACTTTACTACGCAGTGATTGAACTCTTGCATGGAGATAAACTTGCAGTGGCTGTCATGGTACTCACTGAACTCTTTAATATTCTTTTGGTTGCAAGGCGCAGAAACCACCTCACATTAATTTAACTAAGAGAGAGAGTCTTATAGGAAGGCCCCTGGGGCAGCTCGTGGGATCCAAGAAGTTGCCGAAAAGCCGAGGGAAGGGCAGGACCAGCTCTGGGGACTTCCCTTAAGGTAGATCGTGTTGTGAGCCCATCAGATCCCAGGCAGGGAGTCTGTCTCTGTTCAGGTTTCAAACTGTTGGGCAAGAGATCTCATTGTTCCAGGCTGGTGATATGTCTAACTCTGGCACAGTCAGTTATGGCTGGGGGTTGGGTGGGTGAGAGTCAGGGTCACATAGCACAGAGCTGGCTCCAGGGGTTTCAGCTCTGTGTCTGGAACTGCTCCCAGAGAAGGGAGCTTCTTTGGAAGCCTGGCAGCCACCCCAGTCAGAGCCAACACGTCTACCTGTTCTTGGCTGATCTGCCACCTTCTTGTATCCATCTGTGTTTTTTCCTGCCATTTTCTCTGCCGTAACATCACCACCTATTGAAATTCTGCTCAACTGTCAAGGGTCTGCTGAGAACTCACCTTCTCCTGGAAGTTTTCTCTGATCCCTTCAGGTGATACTCACTCTGGGTTAGTACCGCCTCGTGTGGCAGGCACATTTTATACTTTGCTGGATTTGATTTGCTAAAACTTTGTTAAGGATTTTTGCATCTATGTTCCTGAGTGTTATTAGTCTGTGGTCTCCCTGTAATTCTCTTGTTTTGTTTGCTCTCAAGTTATGCTTACCTTACGAAATAAATTGGAAAGTATTCCCTCCTCCTGAATTTCTTGGAGGAGTTTTGGTAGAACTGGTATTATTTCCTCCTTTACTATTTGGTAGAATTCACCAGTGAAGCCATCTGGGCCTGGAGTTTTCTTTGAGAAAAGGTTTCAAAGTACTCAATTTCTATAGTAGATACAGGACTGTTAAAGCTTATCTGTTTCTTCTGTTCAAGTTTTGGTAGCTTATGTCTTTCAAGGAATTTGTCATTTCATCTAAACTGTTGAATTTATTGGCATAAACTTTTTTTACTATATTCCTTTATTATCCTCCTCTTTTTTTTTTCTTTTTTCCTTTTTTTTCGGTCGTGCTGTGCAGCATGTGGGATCTAAGTTCCCTGACCAGGGATCGAACCCATGCACCCTGCAGCGAAAGCACAGAGTCCTAATCACTGGACCACCAGGGAATTCCCCTTTTATTATCCTCTTAATGTCTGTAGGATCTATTAGTGGTGCCCCCTTTCTAATTCATGGTATCGATAGTTGAGGTCTTCATTTTTTTTTTCCTGATCAGTTTGGCTAGAAATTTATCAATTTTATATTAATTTTATTGGTCCTCTCAAAGAACTTTCTTTTGGTTTCATTGATTTTTTTCTCTGTTGTTTTTCTGTTTTATATTTCATTGATTTCTGTTCTTTATTTCTTACCTTTAGATGCTTACTTCAATTTTAATTTACTCTTCTTTTTGTAGTTTCTTAAGATGGAAGCTTAAATCATTGATTTTTTTTTATGCTACTCAGTTTATTTTATTTTACTTTTAAAAATTAACATACAATAAAATTGACTCATTTTGTGTGTAGTTCCATTAATTTTAGCATATTTATGGATTTGTGTGAACACTACTATAATCAGGTGTTACGCTGTAGTTCTATCAAACAAAAAATTCCTTCATGCTATTCCTTTTCAGTCATACCCTCTCCATACCAGTCATTGAATTTTAAACTTTTCTTCTTTTATAAAATGTGAGTTTAATGCTGTACATTTTCCTCTAAGCACTGCTTTAGCTGCCTGCAGTAAATTTTGATATATGTGGTTTAATTTTTATTCAGTTTAAAATATTTTATAATTTCCCTTCTGATTTCTTTTTGTCTATTCTATCATCTGTGTAATTTCTAGCCATGTTTCTATTATTGATTTTTCTTCCGGTTTGATTTTAGGTTATATTTGTTATATTTTCCCTTTTTTTTTTTTTTTTTTTGGCATGCCTGATATTTTTTGATTGGTTGACAGTTACTATGAATTTTATGTTGTTGGATGCTGAATTCTTGCTTCCTTTCAATAGTTTTGGGCTTTGTCCTGGGACAGGGTGAAGTTACTAGGAGTCGTTTAGGTCTTCTTAGACGCTTGCTTTTAAGCTTTGTTGGTGCTAGTCCAGAACAGCCTTTAGTCTCTGGCTCACTTGGCCCCAGTACAGAGGCCGTCCCCTTCCAAGGGCTCTACTTGATAAGCCATGATTAGGTAGTCCTTCCACGCTGGCCGCTGGGAATGTGAGCTCTTCTCAGCCCCGTGTGAGCTCCTGGGGTTGTTCCACCTGCCTCCTCCCAGCAGGCCTTTCCCTTTCCTCACCTGCATGCACAGGGCAGAACTTAGCGGGAACCTAAGAAGGAACCCCCTCGCCGATCTGTGCAGCTCCCCCGTCTCTGCTACTGTCTTGTATCAATTCCAGCCGCTTGGCCTCTCTGAACTGCAGACTCTGCCTTCTCACCTCAGAGAGACCGTGAGCTTTGTTTGGGTTTTCTCTGTCAGTGGTGAGGCCTGGAAACTTTCCAGACAGAGACCTGGAGCAATCACTGGGCACACTGCCTTAGTTTCTTCTCTCTCAGGATCACCCTCCTATGCTGCCTGTTGTCTTGTCCAGTGTCTCGTAACCATTGTTTTAGATGGTTTGCCTTTCTTGGCTGGAAGTTGTAGCATTTAAAAAATAAAGTTTTATCAAGGTATAATTGATAAACAGTGAACTGCACATATTTAAAGTGTACAATTTGATAAGTTTTGACACATGTATACACCCATGAAACTATCACCACAGTCAAGTCAGTGTACGTATCCATCACTCCAAAAGTTTTCTCCTGCCCTTTGTCTCCCCTCCGTCCCTCTCTTCTCCCACCCCTCTCCCTAGGCAACTCTGAACTGCTCCCTGTCACTATAGCTTGGTTTGCACTTTCTAGACTTTTATGTAAATAAAATTGTGCGATAAATACTCTTTTTTTGTATGGCTTCTTTCAATCTGCATAATTATTTTGAGATTCGTCCATGTTGTTGTGTGTATCCGTGGTTCCTTTCTTCTTATGTTTGAGTAGTATTCCCTGTGTGAATGTACCACAATTTGTTTACCCATTCATCTGTGAACGGACGTTTGGGTTGTCTCCAGCTTTTGACCATTACGAACAAAGCTGCCGTGAACACTTGTATATAAGTCTTTGTATGGACGTGTATTTCCATTTTTCTTGGACAAATGCTGAGGAATGGGATGACTGAATCATATGATAGGCGTGTGTGTGTTTGTTCTTAAGAAACTGCCAAACTGTTTTCCAAAGCGAACGCATGCGCTTACATCCCACCACCAGTGCACGAGGGTTCTGGTGTTCTGATACCCTCACCAGTGGGTGGCACGACCACCTTTTTTGTTTTAGTCATTTTAATGGGTACATAGTGGTGTCCTATTGTGGTTTTAATTTGCATTTCCCTAATGACTAATGACGTTGAACAGCTTTTTAAGTGCGTAGTCTGCCATCTTCTCATTTCCTTTGCCCGTGTTTTAATGGATTGTCCATTTTCTTATTGTTGAGTTTTGAGAGTTCTTTATATTCTATATACAAGTCCTTTATCAGATGTGTTTTGCAAAGATTTCCTCCCCGTCTATGGCTGGCCCTTTTCATTTTCTTAACAATACCTTTGGAAAGGCAGACGCTTTTAATTTCCATGAAGTTCCCATGGCACTTTTTCATGCTTTTGCTCCGCGTGTTGTCTCTCCCACTCTGGACCGCCGGGCCTCTGAAGGCAGAGACCGCGTCGCTCTCAATGGCCTCCTGCAGTACTCAGCTCGGCGCCTGACACCCGGTCAGCGCTCAGCCAGAGCTTGCTGACTGATTGCCTCTCAGCCGAGTGGCAGCTCCCCCGCGCTGCTCTCTTCCTGGCAGCCGGTGCTCGGTGCACTCGGGGCCTCCGCAGGCAGGGTGCTGTTGGCGGGGGTGGGGGTGTCCAGCTCCAGAAGTCCAGGGGGCACGTGGGTGAACACTTCGTCTTACGGGGGGCTGGCTTTCTGAGCGGGCTTCCTTCCAGGAGCCCCGCCGTGTGCTGGGGAGTGGAGAAGTGCTGGCTGGCTCACCACGCCCCTTCGTCCACGATGTGGCCAGAGAGACGACCCTGCCGAGGTCCTGCTGGGGAGCCCACCTCTCTTTCTTCCTAAAAGAGTGGGACTCCGTATTCGAGGGAATTTAATTCCTTCTTCCACTTCCTGCTAATGCTTTTCATGTATTTACTCATTCAGCCTTCTGACAAATATTTCCGAAGCCCTTCTTAGATGCCAGGCACTGTGGTTAATATTGAGAACACAGCGGTGAACCAAACAGAGATTTTCCTGGTGGCGAGTGTGGCTGCTGCAGAGGGAGCAAGGCGACAGTGGTGGAGGAGAAGGCAGCGTGACGGGTGTGATCTGTGATTGTGGAGGGAGCCAGGGGTGGTGGTGCAGGGGTCACTAGCTTGGGTGGTCAGGGAAGGCTTCTCTGAGGAACAGACATCAGAGCTGAGGCCTGAAGAATGGGAAAGAGTCGGCTCTGCAAAGATCTGAGGCAGGAGTGCTCCCGGCAAAGGGAACAGCCTGTGCAAAGACCCTGAGGTGCAAAAGACCTTACAGGTTTGAGGAGCAGAAAGCAGGTCAAGGTGAGGCTGACCAGGTGGGCAGGGACCAGATCGTGAAGGGCCTTGAAGGCCGCAAAAAGGAATTTAGATTTTATTCCAAGTGCAGTGGGAAACACCTAAAGGATTTTTAAGTAGAAGAGTGACATGGTCAGATGGAAATTTTTGGAAGATTACCCTGGCTGCTGGATGGAAAGTCGGTTAATGGGGGTGGGGGAGTGAGTTGCAAGGGGGAAGGCTGGGAGGCTCGTGAGGAAGCTGTTGCAGTAGTCCAGGCAGGGATAACGTAGACTGAATTACGGCGCATTGGCCGCGGAGATGGAGAAAAATTGGAAGGTTTTACGATACGTTTTGGAGCTACAGCCAGGACGAGCTGATGGACTGGATGTGGGGGGTGAGGGAAAGGGACGCTGGGGCAGCTGTGTGTGGCCATTTACGAAGACAGGGAGACAAGGGGAGGCGTGGGGCCGGGGGCGGAGACTTCTGCTTGATTTGGGTGGGAGGGGGCACCACGGCAGGAGTCTGTGTGATGCCCAGGGCCCTGCCTCCTGCCACTGTGTGACTGGTGGTGCCATTTCCAGAACCAGCGAGTGTGGGCTATGAAACAGGTTGGGAGCGGAAGCTGGAGAGCTCACGTTCAGCACCCTGAGGCCCAGGTGCCTGGGGCACCCCCAAGGGAAGCTGCCGCTTGGTGTATGCTCCAGTCTGGCCTGCGAGCACAGGTCTGCATTTGGTGGGGGCCGTTTGGTGGCGGTGGGTGGGTGGGTGGTTTCTGTTTTGGTTAGGCAGCAGGCAGTTCGCTGCACTTAACCTTCAGCCTCTCTTTTCCAGACCCGTGCCCTCTAAGCAGGGCCCCTAATGAAATGGTCTCTTTCTGATAGATTTTCCATCATAAGACAATTTTAACATAAAAGCAATGTTAATAAAAACCAAATGTTAGCTCAGGCCTTCCAGTAAATCATAATAGATTAGATGCTGCACCGAAATGAATATCGCGCAGTGGAAAGGGCTGACCGGTTGGAGGAAGGCTCTCGCTGTGATTCCGTCTGGCCCCGTGGTGAAGGCTGGTTCACATCTGTAATAGCAGATGCAGCCCTCTCTCCTTTGTCGAGTCTGCAGGGCCCTGGCCCAGGGGAAGGGGAAGGGAGGTGAGTTTTGCAGCTTCGTCTTCCTAAAGGCTCCCCTGCTCCACCCACTAGCCCTTCTGCTCCCTGCCCCCTCCATTTATCATTGTTTACCCAAGAGGAATCTTGGGCTTTTTGCTTTTTGTGTTTTGCTGAGAAGTTACTGGAACATGGATGAGAGGTATGGGAAAGGTTGAAAGGTAACAGGATAAAGGGAGGCTTTTGCCATGCGGAGAGTTGGCAAAATATCATTTTGGATCTCGACTGACACATAATCAGAACTGGAAGTACATTGGAAATTGGCCCAACATCTGGTTAGCTTTCGAAATAGTTGGTCTATAGTCTTCCAAAGCTGGCAGTGCTTGTGTGACTCCAGCCAAGGAGACCGAAAGAAAGAAAAAAAATTTTTTTTTTAGTTTGTTTATTTATTTTTGGCTGCATTGGGTCTTCGTTGCTGCGTGCAGGCTTTCTCTAGTTGCGGTGAGCGGGAGCCACTCTTCCCTGCAGTGCGCAGGCTTCTTGTTGTGGAACACAGGCTCTAGGCGCACGGGCTTCAGTACTTGTGGCACACGGGCTCAGTAGTTGTGGCTCGCAGGCCCTAGAGCGCAGGCTCAGTAGTTGTGGCACATGGGCTTAGTTGCTCCGCAGCATGTGGGATCTTCCCCGACCAGGGCTCAAACCCATGTCCCCTGCATTGGCAGGAGGATTCTTAACCACTGCACCACCAGGGAAGTCCAAGAAAAAAATTTTTTGACGATTATTTTTACCTGGCACTATTGTGGTCTCTTTAGGCAGGTTTGTCTGTCTACTTCTTTTTATGTAGCTTTGGTCTGGGTCTGTTCTACCCTTGTCCTGAATGGGGGTTTCCACTAAGGAGGAAGAATCTAGAACCCAGAGGGGAAGCTTAGGATCTGGTTACCGACATCACGGAGCCACTCCCTTCCCTTCTATTTGGGATTCTTTGAATTAGTTAGTTGGGAGTTTGGCCCCCGCCAGTCCGCAGCCCGGTGCTTGTAGGGTGGGAGTGATGGCAAGGGAGACCCGTTCTGACTCACTGGGGCAGAGCGGGATCTGACCCCGGTGGGGCGGAAACGAGGGAGCGTGTGGTCTGCTGGAATCTGGACGTGCGAGCGCGGCTTCCCGGGCCGTGTGAAGTGCATCTGGGTTTCTCTGGAATTTGTCTGTCACTCGGCACTTAGGGGGTTGAAGCAAATAGGACAGTATATTATCTACAGTGTTTATTTCAGTCAGAGGGAAATGGCTGGCGAAGGAACTCGATCGGGTTTGCAACAAAACCTGCTTCTCAGTGACTGGAAACCTGTGTGTCTGTGTGTGTGTGTGTGTGTGTGTGTGTGTGTGTGTGTGTCTATGTCTATCTGTCTGTCTGCCTGTCCATCCGTCCGCCTGCACACGTGCCGTTTCCCTTTCACATGCATATCATTGTCATATTGTCACACTGACCTTGTTCATTCACAGCTGTCAGCCACTGTTTTGTTTGGACCCAGAAGAATGTCTTAGAGGCCATGGTGGGAAAAAGAGAGAGACAGGGAGGGACCGAGGCACCTGGCCGAGCAGGAACTCTGGGGAAAGAGCGGAGACGCCCAGAGGGTTCTTTACAAAGTCCTGCCATGTGTTGTGTGGAGTGGACCCTGCCCTCTGCCTCCCCTTGGCTGGTGGTAAAATCTACTGCACATAGGATGCGTTGCAACATGGAGTCTGTTTTGGGAAAGTGCTGGAAGCGGGGAGATCACCTTGAGTGGCCAGGGGGATGGGGGCTGCTCTAGAGTTGGCCATGACAACCAGATCATGTCACCCGCTGGCTGCCCTCCAGGGGTCCTGGCATCCAAGCCGTGTCTGTCCCTCCCCTGGCTTCTGCCTCATCACTTCCACCCAAAGCCCCGACCCCGCTCTCCCCGAGTTCTGCCCCTTGGCCTGGCAAGTCCCGGTCGTCCCTGAGCATCTCATCCTTCAGAGTCCAACCGAGCTGCACGTCCCCCGCGCCCCCGACAGGCAGCTCAGCGTGCCTTCTCTGGGCCTTCTAAAATAGCTTGATGTTAGCTTCGGTTAGTTTGTTTTCCTTTCCGTCCTTTTGTTCTTTCATTCTTTCTTTCCTCTTATAACACAGCTGATATAGAACTACATTAAGCCATGTTCAAAGTAAAAATTCCCATCAGTGCAAGGTAACGACAGGTAACTATTGAACGTGACCGAGTGCTGCTTCTTACTGCGTCCTGACAGCAACCCTGGGACGGGCAGTTTCTGTAATTATTCCCATTGAACATGTAAGGAGGCTGGGAGTCCAAGAGGTAAGTATCAAAACAAAATTCCTCCAGCACCTGGCACCTGGCTCTTTCCCCTTCCATCCCGGCCACAGTGCAGCAAGAACCCTGGGAGAGAACGAGCCCAAGGGCACGAGGAGGCCCTGCGGGGCTGGCGGTAGCTTTTGTCAGACCAGAGGGCAGGCCCCTCTCAAACTGTTGCTGTGGTCAGCTCACCACACAGGGGGTGCCACCCCCTCCCCGTCTGGATCCTGTCCATCTCCGGAATCAACCTAGTTCTAACTGGGCCTCTAACGTGGTCTGTGACCTTGGGGACGTGACTTAACATCTCTGGGTCTTAATTTCCTCACTAAAGGAAGAGGTTGCATTGGAATCTGGTCCTGTGAAGTCTTGAGGTTTTTCAGTCCCCCTGGGTCCCCCGCTTCACGGAGGGTGGAGCTGCTAGCCGAGGAAGGTCAGGATAACCTTGGCAGGTTTTTCTTCCTGTTGAGAAAAGATTTTGCCACAGATTTCCTCATTTTTTTTTTTTTAAAGTGTCTTATTATGTTCTAACGTCTTTTTTAATTTTTAATTTTATTTATTTATTTATTTATGGCTGTGTTGGGTCTTCGTTTCTGTGCAAGGGCTTTCTCTAGTTGTGGCAAGTGGGGGCCACTCTTCATCGCGGTGCGCGGGCCTCTCATTATCGCGGCCTCTCTTGTTGCGGAGCACAGGCTCCAGACGCGCAGGCTCAGCAATTGTGGCTCACGGGCCTAGTTGCTCCGCAGCATGTGGGATCTTCCCAGACCAGGGCTCGAACCCGTGTCCCCTGCATTGGCAGGCAGATTCTCAACCACTGCGCCACCAGGGAAGCCCCAAGATTTCCTCATTTTTGACAAATTCTAAGGGAGTCAGGGCAATAATAGGCAAGAGACAAAAAAGGGAACTCTCCATGGAAATTCAAGAGCTGGTCCGAGTCTGTCTCCCAGGCCCTGCCGCTGCCGCTGCGTTCCCAGGGGAGCCAGAAGCTGGCTCCTCGCACCGTCTTCTTTGAAGTGGGATGACGGATGGGGGGTCATGGAAGTGGGTGATGTGCCAGGCAGGCCGGGGAGCCATTGTTTTCCCCAGAATCACTGACTGACAGTTCCCAGAGGGCCAAGAACGAAAGGGTAGAGAGAGATTCACACAGTGTTGACATTTCTGGAAAAAAGCAAATGCCAGAAAGATTCAGTTGATGTCCTTCTTGCCATTTAATAAACCAGAATGCTTCAGAGCTAGACATTTAGCATCAAAACGAGATACAGAATCCACACGTCAAATTTTCATCACAGTCAAATTTTTTGATGAAGCCACATCGGTGCGGTGTGAGAGGGGGACCTGCTCACCTCCAGCCCTCGGGCCGCCTCCACCCGTGTCATCTCCTTGGCATGACTTAACCTCCGGTTCGGAGTTGGAAGGAATTCAGTAGCGCAAGATATATTGTTATGGTTTATTACGTCAATGTGTGAGTGTGGGAGTTACTTAGAATCCAGACAATCAGCTCCTCACTGCTATCCTCCGCTATTTTGTCAGGGTTCTAAATGAAGCATCATCTAGTACTCAAGGGGCCGTATTTCAAGAGTTCCCAGAAGTGCCACCATCCCCCCTTTTGTAGAATAACTGGAAAAGACGTGCTTCAGGCACAAACAATCCTTCCAGCTCCCCAGGCGTGGAGCAAGTGAAATGTTTGTTTCTGCGAGCTTTTCTGCAAGTCTAGTTTTCCAGAGCTGGGCTCGGCGGAAGGAGAGGGATTTGGAGCACTGCCTGTCCCACACCTGGGCTGGCGAAGTGACCCCAGCAGGTCGTCCTGTCACCCTGGCCCCCAGGTCCTGCTTTAGGAAAAGTGATGCTCGGTTCAGTTAGACTCTGAGCGCGCCCTCTCTCCTTTCCCAAGCCCCCCACCCTCCCCCTCCCCCACCCCACCCCGTCTCATCTTTGTCTTTGAAATGCTGTTAGATTTCCCTGGAGGAAAAGTGATTCCTCTGCCCCTTAAACGTAGACCCGCTCTGTCAGTTTTGTCGCATTTGCGCCTTTCTGTGAGCCCGGCACGGGGCTGCCGCCTCTGTGCTTCCCACGCAGGGGCCCAGCTCTCCAGTTTGGTGTTAAGAGCTGGAGATGCAATTGGTGGGCACAACTGTAGGTTCCTTTCCGTCTGGTCCGTTTCCCCCATTGTGGGACGGGTCTCACACAGGGGTGGCCTCGGGGGGCGCGCAGACCAGCCCTGAAACGGCAGCAAAGCCCGCAGTGCCAGAGTTTCTCCTTTTCCCACCCCCTTCCCACTCCTCTGACTGTGCCCAGGAGCATGTCACAGTCGGGCTAGTGTGACCTCAACACCTTTCACGTACCTGCCGATCGCCCTTTCTAACTCAGAGCAGGCCTCGGGCCACAGTGAGTAGCCAGTCAACAGTCTTTGGCTGAAACATAA
The DNA here is from genome assembly GCF_028023285.1 of Balaenoptera ricei. Taxonomy (NCBI): domain Eukaryota; kingdom Metazoa; phylum Chordata; class Mammalia; order Artiodactyla; family Balaenopteridae; genus Balaenoptera; species Balaenoptera ricei. The sequence goes on from NC_082653.1 coordinate 59,689,162, forward strand.
AAACTTTGTTACTGTTGGTATCGCAGCCATGCTGATTTCCCATTTGCAAGTAGTGTTAGAAAATGTATGTTTTAGGGAATTCCCTGGCGGTCCAGTGGTTAGGACTCGGCGCTTTCACTGCCGAGGGCCTGGGTTCAATCCCTGGTCGGGGAACTAAGATCCCTCAAGCTGCGTGGTATGGCCAAAAAAGAAAAGAAAAGAAAAGAAAATACATGTTTTAATATATTTACTTAAGGTCCAGTTACAGAAAACTCTGAGGTGAGTCATAGTACAGGCAGCACACGGTCATGGCAGGAATCACGAAGACGGACCGTGTACGGCCGAGGTTGAGGAAGCCCCGCTCGAAGGGGCCTTTCAGGACATGGAGGGCACTCGGTATGGCAGCTGTGCTTACAGCCGGCCCCTTCTCTCCGTTCCAGGCATGGATCCTGAGAAACTCGAGCGGATCCAGCTGCCGGTGCCCACTGCGGCCGAGAAGACGACCTACAACCACCTACTGGCTGAGAGACTCATCAGGATCATGAACAACGCGGCCCAGCCAGGTGCCCGGGCGTGCGGGTGGTTCACAGGGGTGGTGGAGTTACGGGGACCAGGCCCCGCGCTGGCACCAGGAGCCCTGGCTTCTAGATCTGGCCCTGCTGGGAATCCAGGCAGACCTCAGCCATTCCCCTGCCACATACCCCTGTGTCCTGGGCCACCCAGACCCCTCCCGTCCAGCTGTGTCTTCATCTCGGGGTCTCCTCCTCTTTCCTTCCCCCATGGTGTTTGTGCCAGACCCTCTCTTTCTTCTTCCATACTCAACCCTGCTTTGGTCAGTTTTGCCTGTGTCTGCAACCCTCCTCTTGGGGTGGCCCAAGGCCACATTTGAGCATGAACTAGGCTGAGAGTGTGAGTGAGGGGGAAGGTTGATAATACGAGACGTGCCCGGTGTCTGGCACGTGTCAGCCTAGTTCTGAGGTCTTGGCCAGCACCGACCTGCAGCCACAGTAGGGGCTAGAAAGAGCAAGTGGAATGAACTAGCACAGTGGTTCTCAACTGGGGGCAGCTTTGTCCCCAGGGGACATCTGGCAATGTCCAGGGACATTTTTGGTTGTCACAACTTGGGGAGGGGTTGCTCCTGGCATCTAGTGGGTAGAGGCCAGGACGCTGCTAAACATCCTACAGTGCACAGGACGGGCCCCCACAGCAAAGGATTATCTGGTCCCAAATGTCAATGGTGCTGAGGCTGAGCAACCCTAATTGCAAGGCAGGGAGAGAGGCCATCGGGGCGTGAGTGAGTGCGCAGGAAAGGGCCGGACGGAGATGCAGCCTGGTGGAGAGAGAGCCGCTGAGCTGAGTGACCAGGAGCCGTCCAGGGGGTGGGCCCCGGTCAGGCTCAGGAGAAGGGCAGCGGTCCAGGGTTGTGACTGCAGCTGAGGACCTCAGAATCAAGGGGGGTGGTGGCCAGAAGCACAGTGTGACTGCTGCGGAGTGAGTGCAGGGGCTTGGAGAACCGGGTCCAGGGCCTAAAGGGTATCGGTAAACTCAACAAGTGTTTATTGAGTGCCTCCTGCATGCCAGCCTCTGTATGCGAGGGATGAGGGTGTAGGAAGTAGGGGACAGACGTGGATCCTGTCCTCCAGGAGCCACGGCTGGGGGTCTGTGAAGTCCCGGCAGTCTGGGACTCCATGTGGAGATGGAATGTAGACCTCAGTGTGGGTTCAGGGCCAGAACTAACACTGTGGGGCTCACAGATGGTTTTTAAAGTCACAGGAGGAAAAAAAAAAAAAAAAGTCACAGGAGAGGAGAGAGGCGTGTCTAGGACTGAGCTCTGGGCCACTACCGATCTCTGGAGGTGACACAGAGGGGGAGCCAGCTCCAGAGCCTGGGCCAGGCCCCGCGTGGGAGGGGGAGGGCCAGGAGGAGTGTGTCCTGGGTGGCAAGAAAGATGTGGGTGGCTCAGGACCGAGGGGCGCTCGGTGGAGTCAGTTTCCACGGGAGGTCTAGTTGGGGGAGGCGGAGCACGTTCCTGAGGATGGTGGCCCAGGACCGGTTGGCAGGAGCTGCGTGAGCTGGACGTGCCTCGGTGATGGGGAAGGTGGAGCATGGCCTGGGTGTTGGGGAGGAGCCTCCACGGTGGGGAGGATCAGCAGGCCCCCTGAAGACGGTGTATTTCTGAAGAGAAGAGGTTGGGGCAGCTCAGAGGGACGATCTGGAAGCTTCGATGAGGCCTCAGGAGTTTGCTGCTCCCTCTGTTGCCCTGGAGAGATGGGCCAGCAGGAGGAATACTCAGCAACTTGGCAGGAACTTGGAAAAGAAGAAGGGTCTTGGTGGAAAATCACCGTCCGCTTGCCTGGAGGCAGCAGGAGGGGCGTTTCTGACCTGGCCCACAGCGTGGCTCCGCGGAGGGGCAGGCGGGAGTGAGACTGTGCTCCGGAGAACTCCTGAGCTTGGAGGAGGGCGGGTGGGCGCTGCCGGGCCTGGGCCGCGGTGCAGAAGTGGTGGTGGGGCTGGGCCCGGGAGGACGGCCGAGCTGAGACTAACCAGCCTCTGCCCGGGTGGCCCCTGGGGTTGTGTCGTGCTTAGGAAGGCCTGGTTTTGCTCGTATGTAACCAGTTCATTTTTGGGCAAACAGATTCCCTCTTCTCACCTGTTTGCCGCCCTACCCCCACCCCCGCCTTAACACACACACACACACACACACACACACACACACACACACACACACACACGCACGCAGCATTACAGGCCAGCCAAGGAGGTGTGCAGCGGTGTGTCTGCCTTGAGTTTTTCCCCAGTGGTCCATCCTGGTCCCTGTTGTTTCCAAGACCTCGGAGATGTGGCCTAGAAACTACCCCCTCTCCTGGCCCCTCCTTCCACGTGGAGGCCTCTCCCCAGAAATGAGATTAAAGGCTGAGGGGGAGTTTGCTAAGAGCAGGATGCCCTTCAGTCAGGCGGTCACGGGTGCTTTCTAGGGACGATGCCAGATGTGGGTTTTGGCATTCAGGGCACCTGGAGTCCACCACAGCCCAGGGTGAGACTTGGGACAAGCCACTTCACTTTTCTAAACCTCAGCCTTTAGAGCACCCATTGCAGTGGGGTTTTAGAGAGACTCCTTGAGGGAGCGTCTCTAAAGCATCCAGACCATGCCTGGCTCACAGCAGGACAGTAGGCTGTGTTAGTCAGAACTTGGTTGCAGTTGACAGAAACCCAACTGAGACTCGCTGAGACAATACAAACAAACAAACAAGACTGTTGGCTTGTGTGACTTCACGTCTGTTGGGCGCTGGCTTGAGGCACAGCTGAGTCCGGGGCTCGAACAATGTTTTCAAGCCTGCCTTTGGGCTCTGTGGCCTTCTGCCTTGGCCAGATGCCTGCCTGCAGCTCCCGCCACCTGTCGGGCTCTGGACTTGCTGTAGGAGAGACGCTGGGCAGCCTGTTGGAAGGGAGGACTCAGGGTTCAGTTTGTAGAGCACGCTGGTGAGGTGGCCACTGCGGACTGTAGTGCTCGGGCCATCAGGGCCCCACCGCTGTCCCTGTCCTCTCCGCAGCCCAGCACGAGGAGAGGGTCTCGAGCCTGGTGGTTCCAGCAAGTTGTGGAACTGAGCCTTACTGGCTGTGACTGGCTGTGACTGGCTCCCTTGCTCGCCCCCTACCCAGTCACTGTGACCAGGGGGCTGGATGGCCCTGACCAGCCTGGGGGATGTGCCCACCCCTGCGACAGGGGAAGCAGGACCAGCTCCACCCAAATCACATGACCGAGAGCAGGGCTGGTGGCTCTCCAAGGGAAACTGGGGGTGCTCGTCCCTGAAGAAAGGGAAGGAATGCTGGACAAGCAAAGTGACCGCAGATGGCCACTTTCTAGGCCTTCAGTAATAAGTAGTTACCCATTTTTCCTGCCTCCCCTCCCTCCATAAGGGGACTTTGGGTAGCATTTGGTACAGGCGGTTTTGATGAAAACATTCAATTGTAATTGATTGGGAAGGAGGTTGGCACATGGGGGTTCCCTCTGTACCCCCACTGGATGTCGGGGGACCTGCCAGCTGACCTGCTGACCTCCAAGTCGGGAAGGCAAGAGACTGCCTGTGAGGGCGTGCAGCCCGGGGTGCGCGCGGCTGACCCTGGTGTGCTCTGCAGATGGCAAGATCCGGTTGGCGACGCTGGAGCTGAGCTGCCTGCTCCTAAAGCAGCAAGTCGTGACCAGCACAGGCTGTATCATAAAGGACGTACACCTGGCCTGCCTGGAGGTGAGGCCCCCTTCCTCCTGCGCCCGTGCCCTGGGGGAGGGTAGGAGGAGGTCTTGGGAAGCTGCTGCATCTGGTCCGCAGCCCGGTCCGCAGCACCACTGGGAGGAAGCTGGGCCCCAGACCCCTGCCGCCCCCTCTACCCACTTGCTCCCATGGACCTGCCCTTCCACTGAGATGGGCCCGAGAAGCCCACTTAATAGTGAGTTTTAGTAGTTCTCTTGTATTTGGCTCTGTATTTGTCTCCAGGATTTTTTCTTTTTATATTATGGAAGTTTTATACGTGTACAGATACACATTTATTTATTTATGGTTTATCGTGCCACTATGTTCATTCATTGTTTTAAATAGCTTTCATTGTTTTCCCTCTTATTTTCCATGTTTATTTTAGAAAGTTTAGAAACTACAGAGAGGTAAAAGGTAATGATAGTTGACACTTCGGTGTGTGTCTTTCCAGATACCACATACACTCACACACATGTTTACAAGTGAAGTTTTCTTTTTATAAAAACAGAGTCATCAAGGCCATATTGTAGAACCCGTTTCTCTCATGTAACTGTGTATCAACAACTTTCCATGTCATCACATTGAATCGTCTGTCCTTTGCCCGTTTTTATTTTGAGCGCCTTCTCCCCCACCCCCTTATGAAGAACCACTTTATAGATTAAGATTATTAGCCCAGCATATGTCTTATATAGACTCAGACTTTAGAATTTGTGATTTACCCAACTCACTCGCCTCGGTAGACCTGCCCCCTCACACCCTCCCTCTCTTTTAACAGGGAGCCCGAGAAGAAAGTGTCCACCTGGTGCGGCATTTCTATAAGGTAAACTGCCAGAACTCAGGGGTACAGCAGTGTGTGTGTGTGTCGTATAAACCAGACTGTAGTGTCTTCAGTTATTTCTTACACCCTATGGGTCCTGAGTAAAAATGTTCAATTTCATCCTCTCCGGAGCAGTGGTCTCTGCACTTATCTGTCCATGCTCTTGTATCAGTACAACTTTTGAGGACTCACCCCTAGTATGGGACTGTTTATTTATCAATTATATATGAATTTGTTTATTGATGAATTTACATGTAAATGATGAATTATATACAGATACTCATATGACTAAATAATACATATGAACTTACGTGTTCATGAATTACATATGCTTATACATATAAAATAACTGAATTACATATGAGTTTATAAATTATATGTATGTGTAATATTTACATACATGTACAGGCAGACCTCAGAGATACTGTGGGTTTGGTTCCAGATCACCACAATAGAGCAAATTTCACAATAAAGAGAGTCACGCAAACGTTTTGGTTTCCCAGCGCTAATCAAAGTTGTGCTTACACTGTACTGTGGTCTGCTAAGTGTGTGATAGCATGGTGTATAAAAAAAGGTACATACCTTAATTAAAAATACTTTATTGCTAAAACATGCTAACTATCATCTGACAACACAGGGTTGCCATGGACTTTCAATTTGTAAAAAAAAATTCAGTATTTGTGAAGCAGTAAAACAAAGTGCAATAAAATGAAGTGTGCCTGTGTGCACATACAGGCTCTAAACATTTATCATGAATTTAGTGAGAGCTGGTAAAGGACCACCGTAACTTTCAGTATTTGGAAAACTTGTAGATCTGTCTTCAGTTTCCAGATGATTCGTTTTAAGATACTGCATTGTGATGGTTTTGTTTACCTCTGTTCTTAAGGCATAATATAGCCTTAGGCAAGGCTCATCATTTGTCAGCAACAGTGGATTAATCCATATGCCAAGCGGGCTTAGTAGTTTCTGACTTTTTGGCCTCCACATCACATCTCTCCAGATCCAGTGAGTGGTGGTTTGCCCTTGTACTCTGGCTGATGAAGAGATCCTCCCTGGAGGAGGAAAGGCGTCGGCCCCGCCCTTTTCTCATTCACTTGCACTGTTATTCATTGTTTGTACTCTCCTTAAACTGCTGTGAACTAGATACATATATGCACGGGAATCTTTTTCTTTGTAAGAAGCTTTTTAAGCCACTGCCCATTATTGTCAGTGTTCGTTGAGATAAAACCAGGTCATGTAATCTGGAAGTGTACCTCGCCGGGATCAGATGATGCCACGCAGCTGCAACACGGTGGACGTGCCCAGACAAGGGTGGCACCACTGTGGGCCCCACGCACCGGGGCAGAAATCCCAGTCTCCCCTTAGACCGGCCCAAACCACACTTGGCCTTGCAGTGAGGATAGGAGTCCTCGGCAGAGTCATCTTTGAAGCTCTTTCCAGTATAACTGCTCTTAGTTTATTCCCCTGTCCCCCCACCCCCACCCTGGCCCCCAGAAAGCTTCTGGATTGCAAAAACAGGAAGACATATAGGTAGGCATCTTCCCAGAGGATTTTTCTTTCTCACTGACAAAAGGAGAACTGCAGTTGAATTGCAGCTCCCTTCTCCCAACCCAGATTTTTCTCTCTTGTATCCTAAAAGGTTTGCACCCTAAGTACAGTATCTCACAAGCTTATGGATATTCTCAAGGGTTGCTATTTCTGTGGTTATTGCATGGTTCTCACACCACACAAGAACTTTCAAGTTTACCTGTGGTTCTGATCACTGGAAAAACATATAGAGGACCTATTGCTTTTCCCACCCCCAACTGTGTGTGTGTGGCCGGGGGGGGGGGTGGGGGGTGGGGAGGGCGCTTAGGAGACAGGCCAGCTCTAACAGCCCTGACTCGCTCAGCCAAGTCTCCCCTGCCCTCCCCCGCTGCGGTCCTATCCAGGGTGGTCATAATGACCGTGTGCATCAACTCATTTTGTCTTCCTATTGCACAGACGTGGGCTTTCATCCCAGTCTTGCAGTGAAACAAAGAGAGGCTCCAAGAGGTACGGCTGAGATTGGCCCCTGGTCTGTGTGTCTCAGAGCCAATTCCTCCCCGCCACCCTGTTCTGGGAGGGACCTCCGGGGCAGAGTCATCAGGGCTGCAGGAACTCCACAACCCCAAAGGCGCGCCTCAAAAACAAATGGAACAAGCCGTATAATTTTAGAGTTAAGCATATTTAATCATACTCTTCCTTTCAGAGGTGTGGAGCCTCTTAGCTTTAACATGACAACTTAACCGAGATTCTTATTTTCTCCAACCATTCTCAGCAAGCAGATGACGTTAAATACTTGAAACATTAACCCTTTTTATATTTTAATTATATATGAAGTTATTTTTGTTGTTTTTAATTAACTGCCTTGACACTAGAAATCTAACTACACATGCTTGAAAAAAAGGAGAAAAGCATTGAGGTGCAATTTGATATTTGGGCTTTCATTTGGGTGTGTGTGTTCTTATTCACGTGTGTATTTCACTTCCTGGTGATTTACGAGAACTAGCTAATAAGAAACAGATGGCCCCAAAAGCCTGGAACTGGAGTTTATAATACTTTGTTGTTTATGGGGAAAAAAATGTGCATAATCTTCTCTTTCCTTCTTTTCTTTTTAGGGAGAAGAAATCTTTTTGGACATGTTTGAAGATGAGTACAGGAGCATGACGGTGAGTGAGGGGCCAGACGCGCTTGTGGGTATGCAAAGCTTGTCCTGCCGAACCAGGGGAGAATTCGTCTCATTCGGAGCTTTCCGTCGGAATGGCAGAGACTGGTGGGGAAGTGCATTGAAAACAGTGCCTTTTGATCCCCACCAGTGAAATTTCAGATGACATTCACTCCCCCTAAGTTAGGCTGAGTCATAAGTTGGTTCAGAAAGATTCACTTTGATATGAATAGTATTTGATTGAGGACTTAGTCCGTGTCGGGTGTGTACAGCATGTCATACATGTGAAATCTCTTAATCCCCACGTCAGCCTGATGGGAGTCACTGCTATCATTATCCTGCTTTTGCCGATAAGGAAATAAGAGAGAGCTTGAGGGAGGTGCCCACATGTGCCCAGCCATCGAGGAGCAGAGCCGTCACCTCCCAGTGTCCTGCCTTGCTCTGCATATTGTGCTGCCTCCTTCTTCTCTGTGCCACCAGAATGTTCCTGCACCTGGCTTTTCCTTGAACCTGCAGTGCCAGCCCGGGGTCTTCCCTGTCTTGCAGATGATTGCAGTTTGCTCTGTTTTGTTCATTTGCCTCTGCGTCCCCATAAGCACCTGCCCCTTAGTTGACACTCAGTAACTAGATGATAAATCGCCCTTTTCATGGACAAAAGAGTGAAGTGATTCGGGAACTTTACAATAAACCCAAGGGTTTAAAATGTCAGAAAGAAAAAGACAGCGTGTGCTGTGTAGCTCCCTGGGTCCCTGGCTCGTCTCTGGGCTTCTGGATGGCTGGGCCCTCACCACATCCTCGCTCACAGCACGTCTGAGGCCTCGCGGAGCCTTTTCAAGGGAAAAGTGTAAATTGGTATAATTCACCTCCAGAAATGCCCCAGCAGTGACCAGGCCTCCTCTCGGTGCTATGTGAGCTGCCCGTGTGCGCCTCACACCTTTGATGGCCACACCCCGTTATCCCCTCGACCCCCCCCCCCAAAGAGTGTCTCAGTCTTCTACTCTTCGGACCATGAATTGGAGTGGAGTGGAGTCAGTGGTCAGCTGCCGTCTTATGTTATGCCCGTGACGTCCCCTTCCACAATGTAATTCTCCAGAAGTTTGGCTTCTTGTTTGGAAACGTAAGGCTCGTGTGTCACTTGACAACACAGAAAAGCTTGGGCTCCTAAACCCCTGCACAGTTTCTGCTTTTGCTACTTACTAACTGGAACCCTGGGCGGGTTGCTTACTTCTGAGCCTGGATTTTTCCATCTGTAAAATGGGGCCCAGACCACACAGATTTCCAGGCTGGTTGTGAAATACCTAAGGGCTGCTTCCTATAGAGGTTCAGCACACAGATATTCGGTTCCCCTCCCTCCTGCCCTAGGGAGCTTCCTGGGTTTTGTTTGTTTGTCTCAGTGACACATTTATTGCATGTTTTGCACAAAGCCTGGCACTCTAGGGAAGTAACAGCTGACATATACCCAGCCCCCGTATCTGAGTCGTTAGCTCAGACTTAAGGAAACCAGCACTAAGCTCAGCGAAGTTGGGACAGGCTCTCGGGTGCTGCCAAAGCCAGGCCTTCACTTCTGACCCTTCACTGGTTTTCCTGTCACCTCTTGCTTCATGCAGAGGCATAATGGGCAGGAGTCCTAGAGGGGGCTTGTTGGGAGGTGGTTGAGAGCGGAGGGGTGGAGGGAAGAAAGTTACGAGGGAGCCGAAGGCAGGCCAGGAAGGCCCTGCGGGAAGGCTGGTACCCCAGGCGCCCCGGGTGGGCGACAGGGCTCTGCCACCCCCACTCTGGCGTAAAGGAATAGCGACGGTGGACCTCAGGCCTTTGGAGGAAGGCTTCACGGGTCCAAAAGAAGGTAGGCAGCGCGTGCGAAGGGGCTCCCTGTTCACCAGGTCTCTGGACGGCCGGACCCTCTCCACAGCTCTGCCTTGTTTAGTCAGCTTTATGTTACAGGAGGGAAAAGAAAGTGTGATATGATTGAAGCCCACTTTCTAAAAAAAGGAGTCACGAAAAAGCTTTTGATGCTTAAAGGAGTAAAATTAATTCTATAGAATATTTACCTGTGTGAAATGTCATTCCTTTATGATGCCAGGTAAATGAAGTGTCAGTGTCCAACAACACGTGCACATTAAGGGGTCAGTACTGATGCAACAAAGTTCCAGGAGGGGAGGTGATGTTAGCATGTGTCTTGGTAATCGGAGAAGACTTCCTGGAGGCGGTGTGGAAGGAAGCAGACAGCTCTGCCCTGGCTGGCCCAGTGGCTGTGGGCACGCGCCCTCCCTCCGAGCTCAGCGATCCCCTCTGTAGTATGGGACAGCCCCGGCACCCGCACAGTAGGAGGTGAACCCTGCAGGGGCCTGGCGAGTAGTAGGTGCTTAATAAGTGACTTGGTTCTGTTACCCCAGGTTAGAAGCCAGGGAGGCGAGGAAGGAAGGGGGAATGCGGGTTGTGTTGTGGAAATCATAGTGGGTCTGGAGCCGGGCAGGCCTGGGTCCGTGTCATGGTTCTGCCACCAGCCGGCTGAGTGTGCCCACATCCATTCCTCGGCTTCCCTGAGCCTCCGTTTTCTCTGTAAGTTCGGCAGCCTCCCTGTTGGGGTTGTTGGGAGGCTTGGACGGAGCCTACGTGCAAAGCCGCTAGTTCTCTGCCTGCCCCGCAGTCAGGTCCCCTTAAACGGGAGCCACGTCGCTACATCTGCTGTCGTCGTATTGGAAGTGCCAGCGAAGGAGGCGGGCAGCAGTCAGGCTTCCGCACACGGGGCAGACCACCCTAAAGGGACCACCGTAAAGGGCTGGCCTCCTTACTGAGGCCCCTCTCCCTGCTCGGGAGGGGAACAAGAGGGTGAGAAAGAAGAGCTTTTCACAGCAGGGAGGCAGCTTCTCCAGAGTGTGTGAGCTGTCACTGCAGATGAGGGGACATCTGCAACTTCGAAAACAACAAGGCACATCTCTCACATCTGGCTGCCTCGAGGCTTCACTCGGTCTGAATCGAGGTTGATGTGCTCTTTAATATGTGCAGATGGAGGTGAGAGGCCAGTGTCACCTGCCCCCGCCCCTTCCTCCCTTCAGTGAGCTTCCCTCCGATGTCTGTCTTCTAGATGAAGCCCATGAATGTGGAATATCTCATGATGGACGCCTCCATCCTGCTGCCGCCAACGGGCACGCCGCTGACGGGCATTGACTTTGTGAAGCGGCTGCCGTGTGGTGACGTGGAGAAGACCCGGCGGGTGAGTGGGCGCTGGACGCAGCCTCTCCTGGGCTGCTGCCCGCCAGGAGCACCTCCAGGGCGGGGGGCAGAGGGTTTCCGACCACATCCAGACCTGCCTTCCAACACGCCTTCAGAAGAGCCAGAGCTCCTCCCTCGCACCGCGCCACCAGGCCTAACTTCCCCAGGCGCACGCGCCACCAGGCCTAACTTCCCCAGGCGCGCTGCGCTTTGTTAAAGCAGAGATTGAAATTCCATCGTATCTGGCCCCAGTTGCCGGATGTCGGATGTCGGTGGCAGGCAGGCTGCCTTCGCTGGCGCGGAGCCGGTCCCAACCCCAGAGCTCTGAGAGAGGAAGCGGGGCCGGGCTTCTGCGAAGGAGCATGGGGGGGTGAGCAGTCGACATAGTGCAGGTGAGGCTGCTGTGAAATCAGCCCCGAGAGGCCGGGTCCCCCAGAGATGGCGTGGTGTTAAGGTATCTGAGGGATCTTGGGGGCGAGGCACACGCAAATGCAATTGTGATTCTCGCTGGCCTGCAGGAGAGGTGTGTGAAGAGATTAGTTCTCAGAACCCAGCTGCAGTGTGCGCTTCCGTTATCAGCACTTTTTTTCTGAAGCAATCTCCCAGGGCTGTTCAGGGTATTTTATCTCCCTGGTAAGATCAGTTTCTTTCTTAGAAAGCACCATAACCTTTTCCTAGAAAATCGTTCCCTGGAGATGTGGCGGTTAGTGGATAAATTAGAGGAATTCATTGCCCTCGGCTCCCGTTATCAGGCCGCATCTTCCTCTGAGTTAATCCAAGTGTAACCAGCGTGGCAGAAGTGTTTTAACCTTTAGATTTTGAGGGGCGGGATTGACTTGCTGGATCCGCCTAAAGCAAGAGGATTCCATGGCCTTCCTGCTGGCGATTTTGCCTCAGATGCCTGGCCGGGTGGGAGTGGGGCACAGAGGAAGTTGGACCCGTGTCTGCAGTCAATCCACATTCCCTGCTGTCTGACCAAACCCACAGCCCTCACCGCAGGACCCACCCTCTCTCCGGGCCAGTGACGCCTTCCTTCCTTGTGCTTCCAGCCAGGGCTATGGGCCCCGTGGCCGGGCACACGATTGTTTGCGGGTGGCAGTGTTTGCACTGGGCATCCTTGGCACCGGCTTTTACGGGGGGGATTGGTTCTGACAAATGCATGTCATGTCTGCACTCCTTCATGGAGTGGACATGCTCACCCTTAACCTTCGGTTGGCCTAGGAGATGCTCCCGAGCAGGGTAATGGCAACACACCCAGTCAAGCTATTGTGTCCCCAGGCCAGAGAGGACCCGTCCCCAGGTCCTCCTTGGACCCTGAGCCGGAAGGTCCAGAAGGTTGTGAACGTTGAGAGCTGCTGCTCTGGGTTGCATCCTGCCTGCTTTTCGGTCCACAGTGCGTCAGGTTTCCTTAACAGTCATATGAGCTCATAGCCTGTGTGATAAAACAGATCATTCATATCAGTTCTTTATATGAATTTCCTCACGTAATTCTACAGCCACCCTAGAAGGTTGGCGCTCGTATTATCCCCATCTTGCAGAGGGATAAACTGAGGCACGAAGAGGTCAAGTGATTTGCTCAAGGTCCCCCAGCTAATAAGTAGCAGAGCCAGAATTCAACCCAGGCAGTGTGGCCATTCTGACCCCCTGCCTGCCACTGCCGCCTTCGTTGTGTTTATTAGCCCCACTCCTCAAGGTGGGAAGAGGCAGCGCCAGTCCATGGGCCAAGGCCGTTTCTAAAGGAACGTGGGGTCAGGTCCCTCATCCTACCCGGGGAAGGAGGTGGAGCAGCACAGAGGGCTGGTCCTTGAGCCGAGACTGTGGGGAAGGGCTGGGCAGCTGGGGGAGGCAAAGGCCCAGAAAGACGTGGCACATTCACACAGGCTATGAGCTCATATGACGTGGCACTGCTGACGAAGAGGGGACCGTGGCTGGAGCCCACCGTGAGGGAGGCTACGTGGGAAGTGATGGGGCTCGGAGGAGCTGAAGGAGGCAGTTCCCAGAGGCCTTGGAGCCCAGCGAGGACCTTGGCCTTGTTGGCTGGTTCCTGGCATCATGTCCTGCTGGCTTGGGGCAAACGATCTTGATCCACAGGAGAAATTCAGGGGTGAGGCGTATGGCAGAGGGAAGGTTGCTTGGGCTTTGGGGTTCCTGCTCCCTTCTGAGCCACTGTCTCCTCACCCAGAAAGCAGCAGTGCCTGCCCTGCCAGGGTCCTCAGGAGGACTCAGCAATAAGGCAGAAACACAAAGGCCAGTAGGTGCCTGAGGTTGGGGTTCTTCCTCCCTTGCCCTCACATCTCTCTTAGTTCAAGTTCCCAGGACTGTGCTGCCCGCCTCCCTTGCCCCAGATGGGCTGCACGGCCCAAACTGCTAACTGAAGCACAGGCAGAGCCCCTGGGACGTCTGGGCTTCCCTGGGGTTGCTTGTTTGGCCTTCGTCTGTCCGGTGAGTTTATAAAAGCAACTCTCAAGTCCCAGCATCCGTGGGTTTAGAGCCAGGGAGAAGATGGCAGGATGAGATAAAAGGGGGCTGGCCACCTCAAAGCAGAGCCATCCACCTGAGAGAAGCTTCCCTTTGTGACTTCCAGGATCCATTTCTGAAGGGGAATTTTGACCCCTCGCCCCAGTCCAGTTCCTGATGCAAGGCAGCTGTCTGGAATCCTCCAGAAGCTTAGCTCCTCGGCCCATTTCAAGCATCAGAACACAGCAGTGTGCTTTGAATTTGAGCTAAAGGAAGTGCATGGTTTAGCAAGCAATTGAGGGCTTATGTGGTTTGTTTCATGTTCTTTGATTGTATCCAGAGAACATTCCATCTCGTCCTGTTGGATTCAAAGGTTTTCCTTCCCTTTTTTTTTTTTTTTTTTCCCTTCTGCCGAGTATAGACTTTTCTAACTTTTAGGAGGCTGACCCTTTTCAGAAATCCCACCCTTTATTTTCCTTAAGGACTTGTCAAAGTAGTTCAAACCACCCTTACTGGTAAATCATTCCTTCGTACGTTTGTCAAAGAGCCGCTGGACTCCTGAGGGTGCAGCAGTGAGCAGGGCATGCGGCCCCACCTCGGGGCCTCTCATCGCATGGAGAGAGGCAAAGTTTATGAACAAGTGTGATACCAGGCTGCAGTGAGGGCTCTGAAGCAAAGAGGGGGCACTGCTTTGGACAGAGTGATCAGGGGAAGCTGCTCGGCCAAGGTGACATCTGAGCAGAGACCTAGAGAGTGAGAAGGAGCCAGCCAGGCAAAGATGTAAAGGAGGCACTTTCCAGACAAAGGGAGCAGTAAGTGCAAAGGCTGCGAGATGCAAAAGAGTAAGGCGTGTCCAAGGAGCGGGGTGACTGGAGCGGAGCGAGGGAAGGGGTTAGGAGAGGAGGGTCAGAGCCTTGCAGACCACGGGGAGACATCTGGCAATAAAGTCATGTTTTCCCTCTTGCCTTTTGCAAGTTACACCATTTATCCTATCATTTGACATGTTTATCAAGCATTTTCTAGGCACTGTGCTAGATGCAAGAATAGACAGAAAACAAATAATACAAAATAAGACCAAAATAGCAAGAGTGCCACTGAGCCATCCCATCTAAGAAGGGAAATTCATGTTGAAATGAGGTCACAGGAACTACTGGCATCTGATGAGGACATGCATGCATAACCTTGGACTTGAGCTGGACCCACCCCACATGGAAGGGCAGTTGAGAGAAGCAGTTAAGAAAGAACACAGGCTTACAGACCAATCAAGGTTCAATCAATCCCAACTTTAGCTGTGTGACCTTGAGCAAGTTACTTAACCTCCCTGAGCCTCAGGTTCCTCATGTGTCCTGCCTCTCAGGTCTTGCCCAGAGTAAATGGGAGAGAGCAGCTGTGAGGTGCCTGAAGAGCGGTAGAGCATTCTAGCATCTTGAGTGGGAAAGAAACAGTCTTTAATGATCTAAACCTACTGAAGCTTAATGCTAGAGAAAATAGAGTTAGGGAGAGGACTTTCTGGTGAATACCCAAAACTGAATTTAAGCCACTAGCCATTTTTTTTTTTTTAACATCTTTATTGGAGTATAATTGCTTTGCAATGGTATGTTAGTTTTTGCTGTATAACAAAGTGAATCAGCTATACATATACATATATCCTCATATCTCCTCCCTCTTGCGTCTGCCTCCCACCTTCCCTATCCCACCCCTCTAGATAGTCACAAAGCACCGAGCTGATCTCCCTGTGCTATGCAGCTGCTTCCCACTAGCTATCTATTTTACATTTGGTAGCCATCTTTATGGAGTAACCATGGAAGCCATTATGAAATAAAGATATTTGCATGAAGTTTTATTTGTCCCTCCGTTCGTTCTGTGTCCCTGTTCCCTCGTAAAACCACAAACAGTTTTTGTGTTTATCGCTATTGACATTGAGGAAATAGGCTATTTTGCTTTTACTCTTTGGATGTATATCATGCATTAAAGAAAATACAATAACATCTCATGAAGTTTCGAAAGTAGGGGGAAAGAATTTCCTGTGATTTCATCACCCTAAACAAACAATACATTTTGTGTGTCTCCTCCCATTTTTGTTTGCAAACACATCTTTTCATGGTTGCGTGGGGCATGGACCCATGGACTTGCATTCATCCTTGCTGCTTTTCTCTCTCCATTGTAGAGCAAGAAGTTTTTTATACTGTGATACAGTTTTAATAAGCCTAATTTCTTACTGCTGCATAAAAAGTTTATCTGGTGACTTTTGCCATAATTTACTCAGGCATTTTCCTGCTGGTGGACATTTTGGTTGCTCCCAGTATTACATTATTTTCAACTAAACTGTAATGAGCAGCTTCACAAATACAGTGTTTCCTTTCTTTTGGCTTATTTCTTTAGGATAAGTTCCCAGAAGTGGAATTTCTGGTTCAAAGGGTATGAACATTTTTTTGTGTGACTCTCTACATATTGCCAAATTGCTTTCCCAAAGGGCTATGCCCACTTTAAACTGCTTCAGCACTCTTTTAAGAATGACTGGCTTCCACGGCCTCAGTGGGCTCCTAACCTGAGTGACTGTCGCCTGAACTCATCAGCTTGCACACGCGGCAAGGGCAGCGGAAGAGAGGGCTCGGACCAAGCGTTGCTCCAGGGCTCAAGGTGTCCCCTCCACTATCTCCCACCCTGTGATTGTGGTGGTGGGCACTCCATTTCCAGAGCTCCAGCCCAGGCTCGGGGGATCCACGTGACTCGCCTGACCCCAGGATGAACCAAGTTCTGTCTGACTTGGAAGCCATCCCCCACCCCACTCATGGGGCTCTCCTTGCCAGGGCTTACTCCCAGCTGCATGGAAGCAAACCGGAAAAGTCTCTTCTTTATATTTGAGCTTGGTCAGCCATCACGCCTTTCCAAATCTAATCTCTTCTTCCAGAATCAGTCTTCGTATCATTCTATGAAAACACCTCAAAGAATAAGGATGCCTTTTTCCTTTTCAGTAATACTTTTAAACTTGCACATTTATTTAGCAAAGTCAAGAAAAACACTCAATAAAAGCCTGGGCCCTAATCCTTCAGTCTTTTGAAGGCAAAGGCATGTGGTTGGAAGAACACAGACTTTGGAGTCTGGTTATTAGTTGAATCACCTTGGGCAGGCTGCCTAACGTCTCTAGGCTTTGGTTTCCTGTCTATAAAATGGGAACCATGCAGGGTTGTTAAAAGGCTCGAACGAGGTGACACAGTACAACCCTCACCTGTACCTGGCAGGCCATGGGTAAACAGAGGGAGCGGTTATTGTTTTAGAGGGCAGTGGGATGATCTGATGACCCTTATCCTGGTATCTCATCTTTCTTTTGTGGATTCTCCGAGTTGTGGGGCTGGTCACCATGCCTGCCAAACCCCATAGACGCCCATGGGAGCCCAAGTGGAGTACTTGGCCCTGTGGGAACCTGCCCTCACATTCATGGGTGTGGGCTTCTCACATGCTCTTCCTTCTCTTAGGAGTTGGGGCAGGACACAGGAAAAGTATTATTGGGGGTATTTATTTTGTTTTATATTTTTAATTATTTTATTATTGTTATTATTTTGTATTCCTGGAAATATCTTTCATTTTGTTACTTGAAGAGCAAAAGCAGATGTTTCATCAAAAAGGTCTACCTTAGGAGCCCAATTCCAGGCTCCTTTAATGTTGGAAGGTTTCTGGTTTTCAGAGTGATCGGGCTGTAGGAAGCCACACACGTTTCTCCTTTCTCATCCCCCAGCTTTGGTCCTGCTTGATTTCTTTGCCTTCAGAACTCCGAGAGGAATGGGTTTTTGACACAGAAAAACCCTTCTTCTGTTTTATTTCCTTTTTCTGTTTTATTTCCCCTCATCTCCGAGGTCAGGACTCCTTACTTGAGAGCTCAAACAGCCAAATAGTTTAAGTGACCACCCACATCTTGGGCTTTCTGCACTTGGGCTGGGTTTGAATTCCCTTGTGTATATGCCTAAGTGACACAAGTATCAAACATTCCTGGTTTCAGCCCCCACCTCACCTCTCTCAAGTGTGAACTTGATCGCCCTGCCCCTCTCAGCTCCATTCCTTCCTGCTTAAATCTTTACATTGCAATAAGGTGTCTATGGTGCTTGGCACGCAATTGGTGCTTAATAAAGAAAACCTGTGTTGCTGGGTTTATAGTGAAACTACAACTCTTTTTCTTCTGATTATTACAGATGTCTTTATGAAGACTGCACTTTAAAACGTTAAAAACAATCCGATCAATGCCACCACCACCACCATCATTATCATATAAAAGCTTATCTTTTCTCTAGTGCTTCTGGTTGACAGAGGAATACCTGACCTCAGAATAGGTCCAGGAGATAGGACTGTTCTTCCAGTTTTCTGCATTAGGAAATTAAGTAATTGGCCCAAGGTCTCCTGCCAGTTCTGGGCCAAGGCAGGATTAGGGTTCAGAGGTGCCCACGGGCACCCTGGTTGTCTGGGTCATCGGGAGCCAGTGCAAGCCTGGCTCTTTGCAGGCAGTCATCTGTCCCCCCCCGCCTCTTGCTTTGGGAGGCACCTTGTCGTATAAAGGGCAGCCTCCCGTCTCAGTGACCCAGGCCTACAGCCTCAGAACTTGGAAACAAGAGGACCCAAAAGCGGCCGCGTGGCTCACCAGTGGCGACAGTGGTTTGTCCCTGTGGCCTCCCCGTGCCCAGATGTGGAGTGGCGGGAGTAAGGGGCGGCTGCCCCTTTACGGACCCCGTGCTGGCTGCTGCCCCGCCAGGGTCATCTCAGAATCTCCCAGCAGCCCCGTGCGGTAGAGACTCCGCCCCCATTTCACGCAGGAGGGAATGGAAGCTCGTGGGGGTCAGGGGCCTTGCCCAGCGTGGTGGAGCTGAGAGTCCAAGGCAGACCTGTATGTCTGACTCAGGAGCCGTTTCCCTCGGGCAGGCCCACCAGCTACGAGTCAGGGCAAGTGGCCCAGAGGCCACCTCCCCTGTGGCTGCCCGTCCCCTTCCTGGCCTCTTGTTGGTGGGCAAGTCAGCCCCAATCTAGGACTCAAGGGGAGGGTACCTCCAGAGCAGGCTAACGCCAGGGTGAAGGCTGCTTTCTGCACAATCTTGTCTGGTTTCCAAGGCCTGGGATTCTGCTTTGTTTCTGCTCTCTGGAAATGCCTGCTCACGCTGGAGTCCGCCAGGACTCCTCCTCGATGGGCCAGGAATCCCTGTGCTGATGGGGGCCACCTCTGTCCCCAGAAGGCTGGCTGGGGAAGTCTGAGGGGCTCTCGGGGCACTGACATCACTGCACACTTGCCAGGTGCCAGGTCCTCTGCCCTGTCAGTGGCACAGCCCCTGTTGTGAGGCCAAGGGGCCGAGGCTCCCGGGTGAAGGGCTGCCTGGTCTGGCCGGCGCTGAACCCCACCAGCATCTCACCTTCTGTCTCCCTCACCCCCACATTCAATAGGTGGGTCCTTGAAACACTCATGGTTTGGATTTCCAAATTCCGTGCTGGTTTAGTTGGAAGAGGCCTGGTTCTTGCCCTCCGTAGATGTGAGCCGGGGGCAGGTCACTTGGCCTCCTTGGGTCTCAGTGCCTCATCTGCGAAGCGGGGCTGCCTGCTGAGCAGGGGTGCCATGAAGGTCACATGACACTAGAGGAAAGGTCCTGGCGAGTGACAGGTGCTCAGTGAGGTGAAGTGGCCCAAACCTGAACCTGTGGATAATTGAAAACAGGGTGCACCCTGGCTTGTTTTTTATCTTGGCTCTGAAAGCACCAGAACCATGACTGAGAGAGGGGGGCTTTATTTTGTTTGTTGTAAATCAAGAGTCACTGTGTGATTTCTCCGTATGGAGCATCTCACCAAAATGACTTCAGTTTCCATCTTCTCTGCTCTCCAAACTGTTGGTCCAGGCCATCCGGGTGTTCTTCATGCTCCGTTCCCTGTCACTGCAACTGCGAGGGCAGCCCGAGACCCAGCTGCCACTGACGCGGGAGGAAGACCTGATCAAAACGGATGACGTCCTTGATCTGAGTGAGTTGGTCACCCCAAGTCACGGCGGGGGGAACACCACCAGGCTGGCTCACGCGTCGCTCGGAGGGTCATTTGCGACCTGCATGTTGTACTGGGATTGATTCGTGACCGTGAGCTAACAGAGTGTGCTTGTCACACGAAACTCTCAAAGAAAGGGCCCTAGATTCTGGGCACCTTGAAGTCAGTCTGTGGGCCCTGCTTTCTGGAGACCAGTGGGCGCTGTGCAGGGGTTTTGCTGAAAGATCTGTGCATGGGGATTGGGGTCTCAAGCGGGGGTGGGCACAGCTCCAGGATCCCTACCCTCCGTATAGTCATAGCAGCACCAGTCTGATTGGTTTTGTGTATTAAAGGTTGTCTGTATGATTTTAATGAGGATTCTAAAGGATTCTGCTGCTAAAACAAAGAAAACTTTCAAAAATGCAAATCACCAGCATTTAGGTAAAGATGATGGCTTTGGAAGCCAGAGAACCATGTGCTTAGCCTGCAACCCTGGGCTTCTTATTTAACCACGCAGTGCCTCAGTGCTCTACTCTGCGGTGTGAGGCTGAGATTTAAAGGAGACAGTGGGTATAAAGCCTGGTCATGTTCCCGTAACCCTTCTCATATTCATATAACTCTCTTTTTCCTCTGTTTGCTGTGGGGCACGTGCACACTGATGGGCAAGATAGTTTTTTGTTTCTTAAAGACATTATGATATTTTAGGACTCTTTGGTTATAAGAGACAGAAAACCCAACTTAGACTAGCCTAAGGAAAAAGAAAGGGGAATTCGCTGATAACCACTGTAAAACCAGAAGTAGTCTGCCTTCAGGCATGGCTAGATCTAGGTACTCAAGCAATGTCATCAGGAAGCTGCCACCCTCCATCTCTCAGCTCTGCTTTCCTTTGTTCTGGCTTCATCCTCCAGAGGGCTCTCACCAAGTAGTGACAAGATGACCAAGATCTGCTGAACTCGCTAAGCGGCGCTGACAGAAACAGAGCTTCTCTTTCCCTATAACTTTTATAGAAGTTGGCTAGGCCAAGGTCACATGCTCAGCTGTGGTGCTGGGAGGTGAGACCTGTTCCTTTTGAACCCCATCACCTGGGGGTGAGGAAGGAGGGGGCCCTCAAAGGAAAATCACAAAGAAGAGATGGGAGCTGGAGAGGCAGGAGCAGCAGATGGCCGCTCTGTAGTGTACGGTGATGAGAGGGCCCTTGTTTTAAATCAGCGTTAATGAAATATAGTTTACATCCAATAAAATTCATCAAGTTTTAGTGTACAATTGAATGAGTTTTAACAAAACTCATTCAGTTGTGTGACCAGCAATTATGATATAGACCATTGAGGGCTGGCTTTTGAGCCAGGTACCCTTGCCCTGCTCTGTATTCCCTCGAGCAAATGATTGAAACCACCACAACTTCTGTTTCCTCACCTGTAAAATGAGGATGATCTTCCTCACATTACGGGGCTGTTTTGAGACTTGAGTGAACTGTGATATGAAATAGAATATGACCGAGCATAGTGCCTCGCACATGCTCAGGAAACCGGTGTATTACCCAATAATCAAATGCGGTGGTGCCTATGAAGAGCAGGGCACGCTGCCTGACACGTGGAAGGTTCTCGGTGAATGATTATTATGGGTTTTACCTGATGTCCAACTCCTTATTCTTGCCTCCTCTTGGTTTTTGCTCTTTTTTCCTTCTCTCTCGGAAGAACAAGGAAGCTGCGTCCCCTCTGTGCTCTATGCCCATCTTCTTTGGCCCTTTTCCCCCTTGAGAAATGGTCACAGGGGTTTCTGTAAAGGTTTAAATTGATGCAATTGGCTGGAGAGACCCATAAACCCATCTTTCTCTGATTGGATTCAAGGAAAGAGAGAGAAACAGTGTGCTTTAAAGGGGGCCACTCCATCAAGGCAGCAAGAATGTTTGCATCCGTGAAATGGAATTAAATTTTATGCTGGGAATTCATATTCCCTCCCTCCTCCCGCTAGGAATGGCCTGCTGAAACAAAGGTTAAAAGTATTTCACTTATCAATTTTAATTGATTAGATTGCTAGTTGAGATCACTTAACTGAGCCTTTTTGGGTAGTTGGCCATTAAGAAAGTAATGGCTGTCTGTCTTTACCCAGCCTGATTGCAAATTATGTCTTTGCTAAAGAGGGTGCCGTCCAGAAAATACTATGAATTATGGATTTTATGAGCATGTGGTGTGGTACTAGAGTAAGATACACATGTGTTGACTTTTCTTTTTGGTGTTTATTCTTAAATGCTGGAGCTTCTCACCTTCCATTGGGGAAAAATTAACATGCTTTGCACTTCACAAAATGCCTTCCTGTGTATACTAAAGGTAGGAAACCTCCTAATGTAGGTGAAGGCATTCGTAGTTGCTGAATGTTGGAGGCTGGGCTTGCTTCTTATGAGGTCGTGTTTTGTCTCCCTGAAGCTTGAGGAAGCTGACTCAGGGAGAAGTGTTTGGGGGCTGGTCAACTTTTATCTAAGGTGATAGGGTCTGCTTAAAGGAATGCCAGCTCCGCAGCAGGAAGAGACTTTAAGTGTATTTACTAAACTTGTCACACTTTGATAAGAAACCACAGCATAAGAGCACTCAGAAGCCATCCCACATGTCCAGCAGCCAGCCGGGGGGGGGGGGGGGGGGGGGGGGGGGGGCAGGTGTGGCGGGAGAGCTCTGTCAAGGTGGCTTCCAAAGAAGAGCATCAAAGAGGCCGTCACCCCTTCAGAAAAAAAGTGAACTGTGCTGAAGGCCTGTTTTGTTTTCACTGGAAAGAAGTGTGGTGTGGGGAGGAGGTCAGGACTGGCAGCCATAAAGGAAGGAGGGGAAAGGGAGGGAGGGAGGGAGGGAAGGCAGAGGGGAAGGGAAGGGGGAGGGGGAGGGAAGACTAGAGTAGACTTGACTAGGTAGAATCGATTAGATTTTAGAGGGAACATAGAGTCTCTGTACATGCAGGCTTCAGCTTCAGTAGTTTTTGCCCTTGTGCTAAGCCTCATTTCCTTGGCTCCATCGTTTCTCTTTTAACCACCCCTGCTCCCCGCCGCCCCCAGTGTGTTAAAGCAAAGGGAAGACATCATGTTACTGCGTCTATAAATACTTCTCTCTAACAGTTAAGGACTTCGGGTTTCTCTCCTTCGTTGAATTGGTTGTCACCGTTGCAGATGGTGAGCTTCCCCAGCCCCGCCGATGGGCCCCGCGTTCTCCTGTGTTCCGCCCACCTAGCCCCATTGACGTTTGATTTTGCAGCCCCTGCTGTAGTTGGAAGCAAGCAGCTTTGTGACCTTGCTCAGGGTCTTAATGCTCGTGAGGCTCAGTGGCCTTGCCTTTAAAATGGTTCTAAAAGACCTTGCGAGGAGGGCTGTTGAAGATCAAAAGAGATCACGTTCATGAAGCACGCGGCGCCCAGCTTGGCGCGTAGCAGGTGCTTGGTGAATGAGAGCTGGCGTCCCCTCAGCAGCTGCTGAATGAACGAGACAGAACTCACACTGTGGGGTGCTGAGGGGTTGGCATTTTCTGCTTTGACAACATTTTGAGGAGCGCATCCTGAAATATTTAAATCAGTTCATCACTTGTAAGATGGCGCCGTTTTGGGGGGTAAGAAAGATGGCTCTGGCTGCGTGGGCCCAGATGAAGGGCGCTGTACCGCATCCAGGTATCCAGGCGGGCGGGCACTCCTGCACAGTCACCGCCGGGCCAACCGACCGACAGCCCAGTAGTGCTCTGAGGACAAGCAGAGGAGAAGCCAGGTTCCTGCCTGTCTGCCTGCGTCCAGGTAACATGGGCAGTGACAGTTGGGGAAACTCCCCCATTATCCAAACACCCAAAAGAGATGCCAGGCAACCAGGCATCCTCAGGAAGCATCCATGTGGGCACTTGACATTTACATAGTTGTAACCATACCACGTGCGGCACGCACCTAGTCTTGTATTCTGGTTTTTTAAATCCATTCAGCGAAACCCATCCATTAATTCAGCTACTTACTGAGCACCTGCTGTATGCCAGGCACAGTGCTGGGATCTAGGATGTCCTCGTGAACTGAAGTCAGACTTGGTCTCTGCTCTGTGCTGCTTGCAGTTGGGGGCAGGGGAAGGGACCATAAACAGGTGAGGAAGTAAATACTAAAGGCACAGTCACAGGTTGACTGAGGTGGCTCTGTGGAGGTGATGAACAGGGTCCAGGGCTAGAGAATAACTAGGAGAAAAGGCCTCATAGGCAGGTGAGGGAAGCCTCTCTGGAGAGGCACAGGCAAGGAGGGACCAGAAGATTGCATGAGAAAATGCAGAGATGAGGCCTGGGAGTTTGAGATGTCGGAGCGGGAGGCGAAGGCGAGAGTGAGCTTGGTACGGCCTCCCAGAATCCTGGAGGAGGCCCGTGCGGCTGGCAGGAAAGGAGCAGGGGAGAGAGGGGCTGTGACGAGCAGGATCTCAGCTCCAGTGCAGTGGGAAGCCATCAGAGGGTGTCCACGGGCACAGCCATCCTGAATGTGCACTTCTAGAACCGGAAGTGCTGGGTCAGACGGTGCCGGCAGAGGCCTGTGAGCCATGTCGAGGGTCTGGAGAGGCCACATAAGCTCGTGGTTATGAGTGTGGGCTCAGGAGCTACGCTGTGCCGGGAGAAATCCCAGCTCGGCCCCTTGCCGCCTGCCAGCGTATGACCTTCAACGAATAACTTAATCTCTTGGCGCTTCAGTTTCGTCGTGTGTAAATCGGAGCTGTTGGGAGGAGTCAGTGAGGCAGGGTATGTGGCGCGCCTGGCACAGTCGTAGGGAGGCCAGTTAGGAGGTTGTGGCAGGGCCAGTGGCAGTGGGGAATGAGGCGTGGGGACGCAGCCTTCCCCCCTGCCACGTGGGAGCAGGCCGCTCCATCCTGGGGGCAAACACCTGGGGCTCTTGCTTGTCTCCCCTCCTTCTCTCAAACTCAGCTTCCTGTCGGTCAGCACACCTAGGCCGCGCTTCCCTCCAAATACATCCGGGATCTGACCGTCTCTCCCAGCTCGACCCCTCAGCGCCTGGCTTGCCATCATCTCTCACCTGCACTGTTGCGGCAGCCTCTTAACCGGTCACTGGCTTCTGCCTGGTCCCCTACAGTTTATTCTCCACACTGTGTGCAGTGTCATCCTCTTAACACGTTAAGTCAGATCATGTCCTTCCTTTGCTCCAAGTGGCCTCCGTCCCACTCTGACGCAGAGGAGAGATGTTTACAGGGGCCTATGAGGCTGGGCATCACCCGATACCACCTGGCTCTCTCTGCATCCTTGCTGTTCTTCAGACACACCAGGCATCTTCCCACCACGGGCCTCTGCTCTGGCTGTGTCCCGCCCACCCCACCCCCCCACCCCCCCGCCGCCTGCAGACCGCTCATGCCCCAGAACAAGCACAGCTATGGGCACGTACAAGGCCCACGACGCCCACATGTGGCAATCGTACTCCAAATTCTCCATCTGCGTTTGAATTCTGGACCAAGCCTCCCTCTCTTTATTATCCTCTTGTTAATGAATGCGAATGTGAATGTTATATATTCCCCGTTTCCCCAGTTTCCAGCACTCTGTGTGCTTCGTCCTAACGCCCTTGCAGGCGAGAGCTTTTAGACAAAGTGGACATCTCTGGCTGTACTCATCTGAATGTCTAAAGAGTCGTTTCCAGCAGGAGTATTGTGAAGCTCCCTAAGCAAGTTATGTGGTTTGATTGTAAGTCCGTGAAAATGTGAGCTCGTTGATTTGCTTCTCTTGCAAGGCCAGGGCTAGTTTTGTGGTCCTGTCAGTTCTGGAAAATCCTCTGTGTTGCCTTATTTTGCCGATGGCCCGGTCACTGTCATGTGCCTCATCTTGGCAAAAATGAGAAAAGAGCATAAGTAATGAAGACTCTGAAAGACAAACCCAGAATGCGGGACATTTAGACAACTTTTCATAAATGGGAGTGTCAGGGGAGAGCAAACAGAATGGAGAGGGCCAGGGTACTGTTCTAGATTACTGAAATGGAAGAGACATGACAACTGTCGCCTGAGATTGGATCTTGGATTGAGGAATAAAAACAAAGTAGCTTTAGAGGGCTTTTTTTGTGAAATTGGAAAAATTTGCACATAGATTGCGATTGGATAATGTAATCGAGATCAGCATTACCTTTCTTGGGGGTGTTGATGGCACTGTGGTTCGGTGGGAGAATGTCCTCGTTCTTAGGAAACACAGGCTGAAGAGTTTAGGGGTAAAGTGCCATGCTGCTTACAACTTTGGAATGATTCACAAGATAAAAATGCGTGACTGTGTGGGTATAGTGAGGGAGGAAGCAAATGCCACTAAATATTAACCATCGATGAATCTAGGTTGAGAGCATATGTGTGTTTATTGTACCGTTCTTTAAACTTTTTTGAAAGTTTGAAATTTTTCAAAATAAAAGTTTAATGAAGTGGAAAGAGAGAAATCAAGTCCTTGAAAAATCCAACATTTAATTAACAAGCAGTGTAATGTTTAGGATTCGGGGCTGTGGATTCAGAAAAACCTGGGTTTGAATCCCAGCTGTGTGACCTTGAGCGAACTAGTTAATCTCCCTGAGCCTTTTCCTCATCTGTGAAGGCGGGGAGATGATACTGCCTGCTTCAGAGCTGTTCTGTTGATAAAGAGTGAATCCATCAAAAAATGCTCAGCAGCGTCCTCAGTGTGCGAAGGCTTTCCTAGTGCAAACAGTCATTAGCATTCTCCATCTGGACTGCACACTGGGCACGGAGTGAGTCTTCTGGACTAGCCGGTGCTCTTCAGGAGTTCTGAGAAAGCAAAGCCTCGCGACTCTTTCCGTCCAGGGGATGCACTGAGAAGTGGAGGAGGTCACACAAGCTTGTTAATTAGATAAATTTCTTGGAGAGATGACTTTCAGGAAGGTGGGTGCCCGCTAACTGGAGAAGAACTGAAACCTGTAGGGGAGGCTTGATTCAGACCCAGATGGCTCCTCGGGGACAACTTAGTTCAGGCATTCAGGCCTGGGGCTCCGGAGAACTGGTCTGTTTTGTGCTGACGCTGAAGAGGACTAACGTTGTTAGCATGAAACCCGAGAGGCAAGTCTGGATGTGGCATTTGAAGTCCCACCTCAGGCAAGTGTGGTTTTGTGGCTCTTCGGCCTGCACTCCCCCACCGTGTTTTGTCTTTAAAGGGAATACGGTCCATGCTGGGTCTCTTCACATCCCCACCTGCTGACTTGGAACCACTCCTGACCCTGCTCCAACCCCAGGGCTAGGGGGTCAGCAGCCATCCCACTTCTGCAGCTCTGCCCCCTCCCAGCCCAGACTCTCTGTGCCAACTGTCTTCCATGTGGGTTCCCAGCCCATGGCCTTGCTCCACATTGGTCCGTCTACCCTGCTGCTGTGTCTGAAAGGCAAATCTAGCCCACACTTGTAGATTTAACACATCACTTTCCCCACTTGTAGATTTCAGAGCCCCTGGCCCTCCACCTCTGCCTTATGTCTCCCTGCATCTGAGCCCACCTGCCTGTGGTGCTGCTTGCAGGTTCCTAGACACAGCCTTCCTGCCATTCCCCTCTGCTGGGCCTTTGCCCAGGTGGCCCCTCTGCCAGGCTTGCCCTCCCAGCCCCGCTCCCAGCCTCCCTCCTCCTCAGTGCCGGGTTGGGTAGCCCTCCTCCTCCGCCCTCCCCAGGCACACCTCAAACATGCACTTAGCACTTTGTTTTTCTATCCCTAGTGCCTGGCACAGGGCCTGGCACATAGTAGGCACTCAAAGAAGGCTTGTTGGATTGAACTGATTAAAGCTTTAACACTCTCTTAAATTATGCATAAATACTTAAGGCACTTTCATTAACATGAAAGTGGCATTTCTAAAGGTTGTCTTGAGTAATTTGAGGCAGTTGGATTGTGAATTGAAAGCATGATGTTTGTTCATCGTTACCATAACATTTGAATAGTCAGGTTCCCAATGCAGGCTTTTTCCCCCCTGTTGAAATATACCAAGAATCTTAAACCCACGTTGGTATTTTCTAAAAATGTAGATTGTCCTAATTTCAACAGTTGAGCTATTCCAAATCATTTTACCTAAGGGATGACATGCTGCTCTTTTTTTCCCTACCCTTCTTTGAAACTAGAACCCTGAACTAGACTGATCAGAAAAAGTCACGTTTGAATTAAACCACCAATTCTCTAAGGAAACGGAAAACATGGAATTAACAGCGTTTCCCCCCACCCCACCCCTATGAATTAGGCTGCTTCTCCGTGTGCTTGATGAATAATGTTGCTGGCCCCTTTTCAGAAATGAAGTAGAAATATGGAGAAATGAAATTTGTATCTTATAAAGTGACTGGAAATGTGATTATAATACAGCTGTCAGTTTTGTTCAAGTGGAAAATTTTAAAGTAAATCCAATTGCAGCATTATTTGGTTCTCTTAAAGCAGGGTGATGTAGCCGTTTCCTACGTATTGATTATTTGATTGGTACCTGTCTGCTGGACCTTTTTTTTTTTCCTCAGTAGCACTCATTGATGTGGTTTAATGTATATTCCTGTAATCTTTCCCTGTTTTATAAACTTACAATCATAATTGAGCTACATTAGAGAGACCTGTTTTGCTGAAATCACAAGGTCACCTAATGGCTGTGCCCTCTGTTGTTGGTTATGTATTAAAGTGGTCCTAGACAGTTCTGAAAAAGACAACAATTATTATTTTTTCCCTCTACAAAGCAGGATTTCTAGATTCCGTCCTCTGCACTGGGGAGGTGAGGTGTTTGAGTGTAGAGACCGGGTTTTGAGCTTTCTCCTTCTTTGCCTGTTAAAATGATCGTTTCTGCTGAAGGCATTCTGCAATTTAAGTATTTTTTTCCCAAACCCCAGTCCTTCCCAGGCATTTGAAAATGGGGCCACGGTTTTGATTTCTCTGATCACAGGGGGCCTGTGGCTTAGATTTGCTCAAGGAGCATCTTCTGAGGCACGTCACCCCCTTGGGAAGTGGTTGCGGCCGCATCTCAGGGCAGCCGGGAGAGTGGATGGGCGTCCAGGTAGTGGTGGGGTCCCAGCTTTAGCGCTGTCAGACTCTGTGTCAGACATGACCATGTCCCCCTGACCTCAGATATCTGTCTGTACCTCGCGGGAGAGGTGCTGCCTGCCGTGGTGACCACGGTGCTTGGCGACTTTACGGGGCCCAGCCAGCAGAGGCCGACAGAGTAGCCCCTCGTGCTTGACCACCTTGCCCTGTCGGCAGACGGAAGTTTGGTCCTTGTAGTCGCTCGGGCCGAAAGCCTTGGAGGATCCCACCTCCTCTCATCCCTTCAACCAGGCTCTGCCGGTGCAGCCAGTTCAGGCCTCAGAGAGATCCTGAATCTCACTCCTGCTTAGAGCGTCAGCGCCTCCACCCTGACCTCAGCTCTGGAAGCCACCCTGTGACTGGCGTGCGTCTTCCTCCACTGCCCGTTCTCCCCTCTCCTTCGTAAAGTGGCCATCAGAGCCCTCCAGAGTCCTGCCTGGGCTCTTCAGAGCCTGCGTGGCAAGGCCGCCGCCCTCCTCCCCCTTCTCTCCCTCCTGTGCTCCTCCACTCACAAGGCTCACAGGTGAGTCCTGCCCTGGGCACTGAAGCCGGCCTCCGTGATCACTTCCTTACTTCTGGCTGATGGCACGGCAGTGGCAGTGAGCTGCCACAGGAAACAGAAATTCGTGGGGTAGTGGGGTTGAGGGTTAACGCTGAGTTTCAAGACCCCTCACTCCAGCCTGCTCGGCGAGGCCTCCCCACCCCGAAGCCGCCGGTTCCTGCTCACCTCCACCGCCCTGCCTTGCCGCCAGGGACCACACAGGATCCAGTGACTGCTCAGGCCTTGGGGCAGAGTGTTGGCCTCTGGCCCTGCTCTCTGATTAACCACAGAACCCCCAAAACAAATCTCTGGGGAGACTGAAGCAGCGACAGACAGCGTGACCTTTACCAAAGGTCTGTGACAGGGGCAGGCGCCTGCCCTCTCCCTCGGCCCGGGACACCGGTGCCACCATCTCCAGCACCTGTCCTGCTGCCAACCCTGCTCTGCTTTCAGCCGGTCCTCAGCCTCCAGCCCACCCCGGTCCCCCATTAAAGACCAGGAATGGGGGGAAAGGGACCAGCACCTTCCTCCGCCTCTTGCTGAGGAGGGAGACGTGTTGCATTCAGATGAGGCAGAAGTACTAGGAAGGTCGGCACCTAGAGTCCTAAGTATGTGTTGAAGTCGAGGCATGGGAAGCAACTGGAATAACATAGACTAGACCATTGAATCTGCCTTAAGAGAATGCCCTGATTAAAGACTGAAGGAGTCCCATGAGGAGGATCGCCCTCTTCCCAGCACAGCAAGCCGTCTGCACTGATTTTTCCAATGAATGTCAAATGTAGTTTGCTCTGCTGAGCTTTCGAGAAATGTACGGAGTACTGATCTTGGGACATTGAAACGCTTAAATTGTCATTTCCACTTTGACCTGCCTGGAAATAGAAGCGAAAATTGGTTTGCCATGCTGCCCTGCCTGTGGCAGCATATCAGAGGAACTGCTCTGGGGGTGGCTCACTTGCCCCTAACTCTGCAGGCCAGGGTGGGGACGGAGCGGGCAGTCTCTGGCCCAGGGCTCCCTGTATCAGAACCCGCCATGTGCCTCAGAATCACTTTAGGAGTTTCAAAAACTATCTGTGCCCAGACCCCACTACAGAAGGTTCTGATTCACTTGTTCTGGGGATGGGCCCTGGCCTCTCTAGTTGTAAGTGCTCCCTAGAGGATTCCATCGTATGGCCAGTGTTGCAAAACATTGTGTTAGACAGAATGAGGAAGTTTCTGGAACTTAACACTTGGTCTCTGCTTTGCTGATCTTCGTGAATTCCAGTTCCCTCTCGGAGCTCTCCTTGCCCACCTCCTAAGCAACCGGATGTCACCAGGGAGGCTGGCGTTGTGGCATGATGCAGTGGCCACATCTCTCTCTAGGTTCTGAAGTCCACTTGTCAGGTGGAAAGCTTGTGCCGTGCAGGTTACCCTTACAGATCCCTTGGGAAGGTGAAGCATAGGAGAGTCACGTCCCTCAGTGAGCCAACGCAGCCGGTCTTCACTCCAGGGCTGAAATTGACCTGTCCTGAGCACCAGAGGAAGAGGAGGTTGGCTTCCTTGTGTGAGCGCGCAAGTCGTTACCTGGGACCATCTCGCTGGGCACTGGGAGGGGCCCCTAGGGTAGAGGCAGGAGAGCCTGAGGACCCTCGAGGGAGGCACCGAGTCTCACCTGCCCCTCAGGCTGTGCTCCTTCAGTGGGGTGGCAGCCAGAGCAGCCGCGATATCTAAACTTACATTTCTCTCCGCACTCCCTTCCTGAATGCAGTTGAGTTTGTGTAAGTTAACCGTGCATGCAGTGTGCTTCTGCCTTAGTTGAAGACAGATCATGTCACCTCTCCAGCCTGGGGCACCTTGTTGGAGAGACGAAGCGGCTAGTGACCGGCTGGGCCTCCTAGACCGCCACCCCAGCCCAGCCCTACTGCTCCATCCTGATGCATGCGGGCTGGGCGAGAACCACCCTTGCTGACCCAGCAGTCTCTGCAGCACTGAAGCCCCAGCCCGTTCCTAACTCTCCAGGTGTCCTGGACCAGCGCCAGGCCTGGAAACAGCCTGCTCTGCTTCAGGCACAGTCGTAAAAATGCCTTGGGAGCAGACAGCCAGACCAGGAGGCTCAGGAGCCGTGGCCTGAGCCTGCCTTTCCAGCTCTCCCCACTGTTTAAACTGTTTTGCTTATAACTGAGAGCTAAACGTCCTCATCCCATCTTCCCTTCCTTCCTCCCTTGGTCTGCTCACGGCCGCCATTTTTTTATACCAGGTTCAAGGTGAAGTAGACCTTTCCTCTCCCTGCCAAATCCTTGTGCAGAAAAGCCCCATGCAGCTTCCTGGTTTTCGGTTTGGCACATCCAGGTTATCTTTTGCATTCATCTGTTTCATCACCCGTACCCAGGCCTTTGAATTTTATAATATGCTTTACGTTTTTCTAAGTGCAGTCGGGGTTTTCCAGAGCTGTGCAAAGCCAGGAAATAGGCATGTCGTTTAAATAACTCCGGTTAACCTTTAGCCTGTAACTGGTGCCTCATAAAATGCGCCTCCCTCCCAGTGATGGCTTGCGTTCTCCAGAGCAGCAAAATTGATGAAAATCTACCGCTTTCTCTGTTCCCAGCTGGGCCCCCTTCCCTTTGCTCCCTTCAGCCCGATGAGCCCCAGCACCAGACTCATACAGAGGAAGCTGGAGGTAGAAACATGAGGGCCAGGCAGTGTCTCCTGAAGGTTCTAGACTAGATTTATGCAGCCTGATGCCACTCCCTGAGGTCTCCCTGGCCCCTGGCTTTAGCTCTTCCCTTCGTGCTCAGCATCCTCTGCTGGATCCCACAGGAATGATAATAGGTGCCACGTATTGGTCCATTTCCCTGGGCCAGGCACTGTTGTAAGTATTTGACATGGGTTAACTAATTTAACCCTCACAACCTGGCCAAGTAGGTGTCGTTATTATCCCCATCGTATGGACGAGGAAGCCAAAGCACGGAGAGGTAAAATAACCTGCCCAGGGTCACACTCTGCCAGGAAGTGGGGGAGCCAGGACACATACACAGGATTCAGACCGCAGAACTTGAACACTTGACTCTGGGCTACAACCCCTCCATCCATTCACTTACCCACTAGCATGTCCATCGTTTACAGAGTGGTAGGCACTGCCAGGGTGCTAGAAATGTGAAGGAAGAAGAATAAGACACAGCCCTCCCTGCAGGCAGCTGGTGGCGTCCTGGCAGGAATTACAGCAGCAGATGGATATGGGTGCTTTGATGGGAACTGCAGGGTGCAGTGGGGAGAACAGCGGGGAGTTGGGCCTTGGCTGGGGGTGGGGGTGAATAGGTACAGGAATTGCTTCTGAGAGCCCCAGCCATTGAGCTAAGTGTTGTTCTGAGTGGGTGTTCAGCAGGCAGACAAGCTGGGCAAGAACGTTCCAGGCAGGGGGTATCCTAAGTGAAGACAACGTAGGTGGTATGGCAACCTGGTCATATCGTGTGTCTAGAATGTTGAGTGATGTATTTGTTTCCTGTGGCTGCTATAACAAATTTCTACAAACTTAATGACTTAAAATGACACATACATTTAATTTTTATTTATTTATTTATTTATTTATTTATTTATTTATTTATTTATGGCTGTGTTGGGTCTTTGCTTCTGTGCGAGGGCTTTCTCTAGTTGCGGCAAGTGGGGGCCACTCTTCATCGCGGTGCGCGGGCCTCTCACTATCGCGGCCTCTTGTTGCGGAGCACAGGCTCCAGACGCGCAGGCTCAGCAATTGTGGCTCACGGGCCTAGTTGCTCCGCGGCATGTGGGATCCTCCCAGACCAGGGCTCGAACCCGTGTCCCCTGCATTGGCAGGCAGATTCTCAAGCACTGCGCCACCAGGGAAGCCCGACACATACATTTATTATCTCACAGTTCTGTAGGTCAGAAGTCTCACTGGGCTAAAATCACTGGCCTGCTTTCCTTTCTGGAAGCTCCAGGGCAGAATCATTTCCTTGCCTTTTCCAGCTTCTAGCTGCCTGCATTCTTGGCTCCTGGCCCCGTCCTTCATCTTCAAACCAACTGTGGTGGGTTGGACCATTCTGATATCCCATCACTCTCACCTCCTTGTCTGCCTCCCTCTTCCACTTTTAAGGACCTCTTCTGATTAGACAGGGCTCACCCAGATAATCCAGGATCATCTCCCCATCTCAGAGTCATTAATTTAATCACATCTGTGATATCCCTTTTGTAAGAAACCTTCATAAGCTCCAGGGACTCAAGTATGGACATCCTTGGAGGCCATTATGCTGCCTACCATGGGTGGGATGTGGAAACTGGCAGCAGATGGGGCGGAGGCCCTGCGTGACACCCTGCAGTTAAGGAGTCCCTGAGAACCAACAGCAGATGCACCGGCTAGGGACAGCTACCCCTCGGGTGCTCCTGGGTCATGTGACCAGACCCCACCTCCCACCACATCTTCCAGAACCTTCAGCCCCGTGTAGGGCTGAGGCATGCCCGGCAGGGCCCCACTCTGGTGGTACAGGTTAAAACTCTTCTCTCCATGCCTCCCTACTTCCTGCCACCATCCCCAGGTGGTCCCTGGTCTCTGCCCACTGACATTCCCCAGGTCGCCTCCCCCGGTTCCAGCACCCAGCCACTTCCTGCCTTTCGTGCTGGGCTTTCCTTCCTCTGGGTTCCTGCTGCCGAGGCTCTTCCTGTGGTTGGTGTTCCCCCAGGCAGCTCAGGCTCCCTTCTCTCCAAAGCTCTCCTTTTTGACCTAAAAGGCTCCAATGTCACCATCCATGGCCATCTGATCCCCCAGTCCTGGACCCCCCCCCCCCCACACACACACACAGCACCACTCCCTCGGGTCCTCAAACCACAGGGGTCCTTATGGTTTCTTCCCCCATGCCATTAGTCTAGGACAGCCGTGCTAAGGGTGCGGGTTCTCTCCAGCCGATTTTGGCCAGGAGGAATTTTAATCAAAAGCCCCCATTGGGTTTTGAGAAGGACCTTTCTCCGGCAAAGGATTAGAGGGTTCTGGTCATTAAATGGTCTGTGGCAGAATGTTAGTCCTTGACTAAAGTAGCTGGATGTAAAAATGAAATAAAATAAATGTGTTTTGGGTTGTTGTTTTTTTGTTTTGTTTTGTTTTGTTTTTCTCAAGAAATGAGAACATTGTTGACCATGATGGAAAAACATTCTGATTCAGCCCTTAAGTATATGTATGAGAATTGAGGTTTTGCAAAATTGTGCAGACACCTCCCTCGATTTTGATAGCTCTTGTTTAAAAAAACAAAACAACACAACACAAAACCTACCATAACCTTAGATACTGCGTGTGTGCACGTGTGTGTGTGTAGGTGTACGTGTGTGTGCGTTCGAGCACCTGTGTGTACGTAACAGGAAAGCACAGTGGCTTGCTTTATGGAATCCACATCCACTGATTTAGTCACTCTCCCCTCAGGGCCAGGGACCTGGGCTCATGGGTGGTGCCACATCCCCACCCAGGCCGCCCCACCCCTACAAGCAGGTCCAGCTTTCACTTCCTCCTGCTGGGAAGACAGCGTTTCTCCTGAAAACAAGCGACAGCTCCCACCCCACGCCCTAAATGACACTGGGTGACACCAAGACAGGGACTCATTTGGGTGAAAAGTTGGGAATTAAAAGTGAGACTGGACAAGGCTTAAATCCTGATGGGTTTACGGGTGAGTTGGGAATCAGTTGTGTGTCCAGGCGGCCAAAGGGACGACTCTGCATTGGCTCCGCAGCCATTTACTGAGGCCCTGCTACCTGCCAGCTGGGCCCGGGCCGGGCACTGGGAATAGAGACAGGGGGGCCCTGCCTCTTCAGTCCCTTTCTACGGCCTTCCCTCTTCTCCTGAAAAGAAAGACACACTCTCTTCCTAAGGCCAGACTCACGTGCAGCCGGGTCCAGGGTAGCAGGTCCTTCCCACCCGGGATCTAAAGTTTTAAAATATCCATGTTTGGTGAATCTGTATGCTGGTTTTGCTGTTTGGTTGTGTGTGGGTGTGAAATTGTATTTAACTCAGAAAATTGTGGGAGGTGGAGAGTCAGCTGCAGATGGATGGCTTCCCTGCCTCGTCAGGGAGAGAGTGGGAGCTCCCCATCAGGGTTTGAGGTTGCAGCTCCTCCTCCAGCAAGTCCTCCGGCCTATCCTCCCGGCTGTGACCCCTGGAGAGCCCGGTCAAGGGCTCTGAGACATCCTGCAGACCCAAAGCCGCCGAGCAGGTAGGGGTGGTAGGAGCTGCCCCTCACTGGCAGCTCATCAGACACCAGGCTCTGTCTGAGGGTTTATTGCAGACGCCTCACCCCACAGCCTGGAGGGGCCCAGCCAGCACCTGGCCCCAGGCCTGTTCTCCTCCAGTGCCCAGGCTCCCACCCACCAAACCCCACCACCTCCTCTCCCATCCTGTGTCACCCAGCTTTTTCAGCCCTGAAGCCTTATTCCTCCTCAGCACAGGTAATAACATCTCCAGTTTCTCCAGTGCTGGTTTTGGTCGATGGTGGAGCTTGGAGACCAGAATAAACACAAGGCCCTGGCCCGGGGTCCCAGCCCTCTCTCCTGACCTGGGGACCCTCTCCTGCCAACCTCCCCCTCCCTGTCGAGCTGCTCTGTCTGCTGGGAGGGCCAGGCAGGCCGTCTGAGGGGAACCTGTCGCAGAGTTTGCCTCGGGAGAGGGAAGGACAGCCCTGAGCTGCCTTTGCCTGTGATAACCTACCAGGATGGAAACCAGTGGCGGGCTTTTGGCCTGGTCAGGGAGAGAGTGCGGGGAACACAGGCCCCTGGCCTCTGTCAGCAGCACATCTAAGCTCAGCTCTCCCTTGCTGCTGTCGCTGTTGACCAGCAGAGTTCAAGACCTGAGCCCTCCAGCGCCACCATGCCTGCAGTCGGGCCCTCAGCCTGCTCTCCAGCTGCACCACCCGCCCGGGGTCCTGGCTGCGTCACCCTCTTTAGTTTCCCTGACCGTGCTTCTGACCCTCGCACAGGCCAGGCCCCTCTGCTTGGGACGCTCTCTCCTGCCACCAGGGCCCCTTTGCTTGGCTCCCTCCCTGACATCCTTCAGATCTCTGCTGACAGCTCACTTCCCAGCAGAACCTTATCTGGCCACCAGATCTCCCTCTTCACTGCAATGGCCACTGTATGTAATTTTCTATTTTCGTGCTGCTATTTGATTCATGTGGGCACCAAGCTGCTTGGGGCAGGAACCCTGACTCTTTTGTTCACGGTTGAATCCTGGGGCTGTCAGCGTAACGGGTCCTTGGTGAAGATTTGCCGCAGGTGAATGAATGGAAACAAGAGAGTGGCTTAGGATCCAGCCTGCAAATGGGGACACTGACTTTGTTTTCAAAAAACAGACAGTGATTCCAGGGGCCAGGGGCGTACTTGGGGGCCTCTCCGTTCTGACAGCATCTGACGTTCTCCCTCGCTTTGGGTTGGTCTCTGTGCTCACTGGGAGCTAGAATGAGATGAGGACTGGATTTGACGGGCCAGCATTCGTCTTCTGAGCGTGCCCAGCTGTATGAGTCATCTCCATTGTGGAGGGAGGCAGTCTGAAACTCTGCAGGTCAATGGATGCGTCCAAATGTGTAGTGAATCACAGCGCACTCTACCTGGTGCTCTCCCGGTCCCTTGAAATGCCTGCCCTTGTGCAGCTGCTCTGAAGGACGCTGCTTAGGGAGAAGCAGCCCAGGCCCAGACGGTGACTACCTCGAGGAAAATTAATACTGTGCCATCAATTCCAGAGGCAGAAAGGGCCCGTGGCCAGATGGCTGCGCATTGGCTGGAATAACTCACGGCGGTTGTGGGCCCTGGTTTGGGGAGGCCCCTCCTGGCCCCGCAGATAAATCAGCGGTTCTTTCGCCGATAGCAAACAGATGGCTTTGCAGGGGTGGGGGAAGGGAGCCAGCTCCAGAGCCCCTCATCCTGGGAGCCTTTCGTCGTCGTCGTCTGAGGGGTTGAAAGGCACCTCTTCGACACCTGTTCCCAACTGGGGCCGAGCTCTGGACTTGTTTACAGACGGGGCTGAGAAGCCCATATCCTTGTCCCTGGCGGGATCGTGGGAAGGGGCTTTCAGCCTGGTTGTCAGAGCAGAACATGACAGGCCCATTTTCATGCCACAAGCCTTAGTTGGATGGTCAGAGAGCACATCCGTGGCTTATAAAAGACAAACGGTGTGGCGATTTTACGGAAGGAGAGAGAACGATCACCTCAGATTGAGTCCCCAGGGAGGGAGCTGCTGGGAGGCAGCAGACTGGCGATCACAGCGATCACAGCTGGGCTCAGGCCAAGTCCCAGCTCTGTCACTCACCACGAGGCCTCGGTCGCCCTCTTCATCTCTACAAGTGTCTGTTTTTCCATCTGCAAAATAAGGATAAGGAGGCCCAACAGCATAATACACGGCTGCAGAGAAGATTTGGTGAGGAAATGCTTTAAGACCATTTAGCACGGCGCCTGCGCGTTACAGGCGGTCACTGCGTGCTGTGGTCTTGGGCTGTCAGACCCAAAACCAACCTCGCGGCTTACTCGTAAGCGGCTTCATCTCATGGTCTGTGGCCCCCGCGTGCCGGGTGCCGCTTTCTCCAGGTCAGGCCGGGCTGCGCTGCGGGAACGATGAACCTCCGTTCCCTCGCATGGTGGAGATGTATTTCCTGCTCACGCTCCTTTTCCCACGTGGGTCAGCGGGGTGCCCTGCTCCTCACGTCGCTCGGAGGCTCCACCGTCCCGCAGCTGCACCGCCTGGCGTGCACACCCCTTGTCACAGTGGAGGGCAGGGAAAGCGAGAGAGCTGCTTCAGCCAGAAGGGTGAGCTTTCTGTTCTCTGCCCCTGTGGGCTCACCAAACTGTCAGAGGGCGGAGAGACAGTGGAGGCTGGGGAGATAGGAGGGCGTGACCGCTTGGTACAGTGAATGTCTCTGCCGTGCTGGTGAATACACATCCTCTGCTTAATCCCTGCCAGCCTCTTAGTTCAACAGCTGGCAGTTGGGGGACCAGGAGCACGCAGGCCCACCCCCCTGCTCAGCCAGGAAGAAATCTGAGGGACTGACCTTGAGGGAGAAGCAAAGACCGAAGCTGAAAGGCAAAGGGAAAATCTCAGCAAAAAGGCTTTGACTGATTTCAAGATGTTAGCAAGTTCTGGGCCGGGCTGAGATGGGGCAGGCCCACTCAGGGAGCAGGGTTCATTTGCAAATGGTCATGTCCCTAAACCATCACTCTTGCTGGCTGACCGTCCGGCACCACAGGAAGCTCCAGAACTGCCCTTGGGTCCCCCCAGCACTGCCACCAGAGAAGAGGGAGGCCGGCAGAGCATGGACACCACTTGACCATCTTGGTCGGCTGCCCCTGCAGGGCTTCAGCAGTGTGTGGACTGAGGGAGATAATGACACGGGTGGTGAGGCTGAAATCTGGGAGGCGGAAGGGCCGGAAGGGGCTGTGGATGTGAGGTTTGGGGGCTGGCTGGCCAGGGCCCCACTTCCAGCCCTGCCAGTTGGTGGTTGTGTGCCGTGGGAAGTGACCTCACCTCTCGAGCCCTCCGTTGCCTCCTCTGTGATGTAGGGAGAATAATAAATCATGGGTACTCAACTGGGATGTCATGAGGATGAAACAAGATAACGTGTGTAAAGCACAGAGCCACGGTTTGCTGGAAGTGCACTGTTACTATTATCGCTGTTGTTGTTGGTGTGCTTGTTTTTGGAGAAGATTTGGTCTGAGAAACTTCTTTGGTTTCTGGGGTATGCACACAAGCACCAGAGCCAAGGATAAGGCTCAGGTGGGGGTCCCTGGGCTCATGCCCTGGCCTGACAGGTGGCGGCCCTGGATGTCGCGGTTAGGAGCCCGGGCTGGGCCAGTCCCCCCAACTCAGGTCCCCACTCGCTACCTCTGTGCCCTGGGCAGGTGACTTCATCTCATCCACTATCTGGGGATAGTAACCAGTTTCCCCTTCAAGGGGGTATAATGAGGATTCTGTGAGGGAATCCATGTCGTCTTCACAGTGCTTTGCCGTAATAAATGCTTGGGACAGTAACTCAGGGGTAGCTCCTTCCCCTGGTAAAGACTTAGCCGAGACGTGTGGCCCTCAGGTAGTGGCAGTTGCCGAGTCACTTTATACCACTGCCCCAGAGACGGCGTGAAGGCCTGAGTGCCTGGACACGGCCCGAGTGCTTGCCTTTCAGGAGCCTGGTGTCATCTTTTAAATCAGTGCTACCCTGTCTCTTCCGTTCAGTTCACGTCCACTCCTCTCAGCAGAGGCACCGGGTACCGGTGCTCCCCATGCGGGAAGTATTCAAGTACCACCTCGGAGGTGTTTGCCACGTAAAAGAACCAAGTGTATTATCATTCATTTAATCTTTTTCTTTGCGTCTGTTCACAATAACTCCCTCGCAGGGCCAGGTGGGCTAGGTTAAGCTAATCCTAACTTTTACCAGAAATCTCGGGATCCATAGTAATAAGCGTATAGTTCTCTCACTACACATGAAGATAAATATAGAATGACTAAAGTAAGAGTAACCAGTCACACGTGTGCCTTCTAAAGCCACCTCACGTCCCCCCCGGGGTCCGCACGTAAGGTGTGCTTTTAGTCACCTCCAGGACCCCACCTGCCTGCAGAGCCCCGTCTGGTTCCCAGGGCATCCAGGAAGTAGTGCCCCCTCCCTTGGGCTTGGCTGTGCTTTTCATCTTAACAGCGGTGGGGTGGTAAGGCAGTTGTACAGCCACATTTAATAGTCAGTACTATCATTTTTAATTTATGAAATGAACCCAAACTACTTCTTATTTTTTTACGGCCACCTATAGATATTAAATGCGACAGATTTTGCTTGGTGGAGCGTGGGCTTAGAAGGCTGAGCTTGAGTAATACAGGGGGATTCGATCCCAGATTTCTTTTCGCCCCAGGGAAGAAAGTTCTATTCCTGTCTCAACACTTCTTCCAGGGAATCAGGGAACGTATACAAACAAATTATGTATCACAGTCACCAGGGATATATATTTAAAATGCTGATAAACTAGTCCGGAATCTGCATTTGTTACCAATTTCCCCAGGGCGTTGGAGGCCACACCTGGATTCAGTGGTCCCCTTACATGGGTTCACGGAGGGGGGAAGGGATTCTTGTGGAATCTTTCAGCACCTCTGAAGAGGTAACATCTTCATTTTACATCTTTGTAAGGCTCCCAGAGGTCACGTGATCGGCCTAAGTTTACACAGCTAAGACACAGCAGAACCAGCCTGGGGACCCCGGCTGCCTGGCCCCCAAGACTCCTTGCTTTCTTCTTCACGGCCTAGGCAGAGTCAGGCTGTCCTTAGCCAGGAGGGCTGATGTTCATGGGCTGTTCTCCGTGTACCACTTTCGCTGGGTGTGGGTAAGGGCCTTGATGGGGCCTAGAAAAGAGAGAGAGCTGCTGATAGAAGGCATGCAGTGATCCCCGGCTGGGCAGGCCAAGGAAGCACAGCGCTGTCATGGGGATTTGTCCTCTGATGCACAGCCTCAGTCTTGAGAGTCACGGCCCAAGTCACCCCAGTCATGGCCAAGACCATCTCCAAAAGAGATGGATGGGCGGCTGGAGTCAGTGCTCTGCAAACCTTTTTTTCCCAAAGGGCCTGGAAATGATGCAGAATCACAACCTCAGCTCTGGTTGGAAAATGGACTCATACTTAACGCCATCTCTGCCCCTCACCCACCCCTAGAGTGGGCACCCATCCTGGGAACAGTCAGGTTGGGATCCTGCCATTGAGTCAGTAATTCCATGTTTTTCTTTGCTGTTTAAAGGTCACCAAATAATACAGAAACACATTCATATTGTTTAAATAAAAAGGTCAGATAATACAGTGTGTAGAGTAAAAAGTGGAAGTACCCTTTCACCCCTCCCAGCGTCCTGCGGCCGCTCCCTAACCCTCCAGCCTCTACAGCAGTAACTCCCAGCTTGGGCTGGGCATGTCTCCTCCCAGACCTTGTTCTCTGCACTGGCGCACATAAGTTCATACTCGTAGGCACAAACTCTGTCTTGTTTATCACCGTCACCCCGGTCCAGGCACAGGCCTGGCACTTAGTAGGCACGTGAGAAATACTTGTTGAATGCATGACCATCGCTGTAGTTTTTACACAAATGGGATCTCGCATATCTTGGTCTGCAGCTTGCTTTTTGCAGTTAACAGCGGGGCTTTCCTTTGTCAGGACACACGGATGGAGCTTGTTTGCACATTATGCATTGAATGGAAGGGCCCGAAGTGCCGTCCGTCCTCGGGCAGCCACGCCCGTTGATGGGCGTTTGGCCGGCTCCCAGCTGTTCACTGTCCCAACAACCCAGGAGGGTTGGGCCTGGAGAGCAGCTCTGCTTCGCTGTGAAATCGCTGGGGTAGAGTTAGGTATCTCGCCATGTACGACAGCTTCTATCAAGTTGCCCTCCACGAAAGCCGCTGTACCCATCAGGCCTCTTGATGACAGCATAGGGAGGGCCCATTTCCTCACCCCTCGCCCTCAGTGACCACTGTCAGCCTTCTTCATTTGTGCCAGTGTGATGGGCAAGAGCACAGCCATCTGCTAAGCACCGTCAGCCTGGTTAAGTAGGCAGAGGGGCCTGCAGGAGCTCCGCCTTCCAGACCCCAGGCAGCCTGGGTGCTCTCTGAGGAGCCCGGGCTCAGCTCCCGGCTTGGGTTCAGCCCACCCAGCCCCTTGAGGCGCCACCCAAACCAGTCAAGCCCGTGCTCCGCCCCATTTTTCCCATCCCCCGCTTTGCTCCTCGGAGAGGCGCCAGAAGAGACTTCCAGCCCTTGCCAAGCCTGCCTCCTCCGTGTGCACTAGGGGGCGCGCAGCTGTGTCCTCTCAAACCTCCACCACCCTTCACACTCAAGTATCTGTTGAGACGTTCCCAACCCCCTGCTTGGCAGTTGTTTATTTTAACATAGTACCAGAAATATGCTTGCTTAGTTATTTGATTCTCTGCCAAGCCTCCATCTCATAAAATAGTACATCCCCTGTATGAATTCTGGTTCCTCAGAAGAACCACAGAAGGAGACCTGCCTCATAGGACTAAAGCTTCATCAGTCCTACGGGTGACGCATCGACATTCATGTGGCTTGAAGAAGAGCCTTCAGAATGTTTCATCTTTTTCCCATGTTTGTGGATTCACTGAATGATTCTTCGGGGCTGGTCAGGAAAGGGACCATGGGGGACTCGAACTGGAATTCTTATACGACGGGTAAGGGAGCAGAGGCTGATGTCTGAGGGCATCTCAAATAGCACCGTGGAGCCTCTGCGTCCCCGCAGCGGACCGTTTTATTTCTCCATCTCTTCCACTAACTCCCCAGCCACCTGCCCATCCTGGCCCCCCAGCAAGGATTCGGCAGCCCCGTGTCTTAGGAGGCTCCCATAGACGTCGCTTTTAAAAGCTACCAACCTCC
The DNA here is from genome assembly GCF_028023285.1 of Balaenoptera ricei. NCBI lineage: Eukaryota > Metazoa > Chordata > Mammalia > Artiodactyla > Balaenopteridae > Balaenoptera > Balaenoptera ricei. Next base: position 59,731,439 of record NC_082653.1, read on the forward strand.
TTTCTCAGTAAAGTCCTGAAGTAAACAGTTTTCCGTCCTATGTTTATATCTGCCCCGACTCACACCATGAACTGCTTCTATTAAAAGACACAGGAGATTGATAACCGGCGTAGAGAAAGATATCACTTATTCCGAAGGGTGAAAGGGAAGTTGTATGTGGCTTTCAGTAAAAGCTCACTGGATTATTCAGCTTATTCAGTGTCAGCCACTCGATGAAGAAGGCCCGCTTTGTAGGGGTGCTCCGGGGTCTGAGAGAGTAGGGCCTTTGGAGGCTGGAATTCTGGCCCGGCCACTTGGGGTGGCAGAGCTGTGTGCCCTGGGCAGCTCCTGCCCCCACCTCACCCCCAACCCCGGGGCTCAGAGCTTCCCACCCACCTCTGCAGGGCTGTCAGGAGGTGCAGGCACCACAGAGGGAGGGGCCCTGGCCCAGCGGCAGGGAGAGGTAGGGAGGGAGCGGTGCTCCCCGAATGCCTACCCCCCAGCCCTCCAGCCTGCCTTGCCGCTGGTCAGCTGGGTGACTTTGCAGAGACACTGAACAGGAGCCTGAGCTTCCCTTCATCTGGAAAATGAGGAGAATTGTCAGGAAGGCCCTGAGCACAGTGCCTGAAACACAGCAGGCTTCTAAGAAATGTGAACCAGAGATTTACCACTGAGGCTGCAAGATGATGACCTGCTAGACTTCTGGTAACTAAGCTCCAGCCCAGGCAGGGCCGGAGCTTTCCCTTCTAAAGCACCCCACTTCTCTTTGCAGGGGAGGCATGTCCTGAACAAGGGTGCTCTGAACCCCCGTGGGCAGCTCTGAGCAATGTTACCCACAACTGCCAGGGGTTTGCTTGGTCAGGATGATTCCCCACCAGCCAGCCCGTGCCCACTGCAGGGTCCACTTGGGCCTGATATGCAGGAGCCCTGCGTATGTGGTTGGAAGGAAGCTCTTTAAAAACACACTGAAACCAGTCCCTGGCCCACAGGCACTCCCAGCATTTCCTTGAAAGTGGATTTGCAAACACAAATTCAAACATAATTGATTCCAGTTCTCACCCTAAAAACTTTTGGTTTGCTTTCTCTCTTTTTTCTTCCTTTCTTTTGTTCTGGGCCCAGTGGTAAGAGTAGGGGCTCCCATGTCAGAATGTATCAGGGTTTGAGCACCAGCTCTGTTGTCTATTAAACTACATGACCTTGGACAAGTTCATTTAACTCTGAGGACCCCAACTTCCTCATCTGGAAAACAGGGTTATTGTGAGAATTAAATAACTTAATATACCAGAAAGTGCCTGGTCCAGCACCTGGCCCGTAATATAATGCTCAGTGCATGTCTGCTGTCATTATTGTCCTCATTGTCAGGACTGTCCCCAGCCCAGTGGGAGACAGGCCAGGAGGCAGGCAGCCTCCCTCCACAGGGTACTGAGCTTCGCGTGGAGCAGCGAGGAGCCAGGACCAGCGAGGACCGTCCTCGCCTGGACCATTCCCTCAGGACCCACCCCTGGATTCTCGGTCTCCGGAGTCCCCACACCCTCCAACCCTGTGGAGCTTTGGGAGCAGTGCGTAAAGTGACCTTTAGCTCACGTGAGCTCATCTAGACCTGCTCAGCAAAGCAAAGAGAGGGAAAGGCGGCGTATAGCGGCTCATTCTTGTCATCCCTCACACGGAGCCTGGGCCCTGGAGCCGGGGCCTCTGGAGAAAAGCAGCAGCTGTCCCTTAGCCAGTATGAGTCCACGTCTCAAAAACGTGTGTTTGGAGTGCATCGCGGTCTCCTAAAGACCAGCCGACACAGCCTGTGGTGCTCAGCCAAAGAAACAACAGGCTCCCGGTGGCAAGGGCCATAGAGCACGCGCTGACGGACACTTGGGTGATTTTGCCCAGACTTGATTGTCTCTGCTCTGCTCCCCGTGGTGGAAGGAGGGCAGCTTTCTCCCTGTGCTTCCTGGCAGTGGGTAGCCACCAAACACCTGCCTCTTGGAGCAGAGGAAACTCATTTTTGAAGAAGTAAGCATCAGCCGGGCCTTCAGGGGAGGGTGGAAGCCCACCAGGCAGAGGGCACAGATGGGTGGAGAAGGGCAGGCTGTGCACAGGACCGACCGAAGAGCGGGAGGGGAGGGGGAGAGCAGAGGGCACGGAGGACACGGCAGGGTCGAGGGGCCGCTCACAAGGAAGGAGAAGCTGTGCTTGGAGCCCAGGTGTGACACACTGGGATGTGCGCTCCAGAAAGGTCCTGCCACACCATGGTCACGGGCAGTGGTGAGGCAGCAAGACCTTAGGCGGCAGCTGGTGGAAGGCGCCTCTTGCTGGACCTGGAGCGAGAGGATGATGGCACGAACCAAGGCGGCCCGTGGGGATGGGGCCAAGGGCCCAATGGGCAGAGAGGGTCCCTTGGCCTCATGCCCTGTTGGAGGGGGTGGGCGTGGGGCGAGTGCCCTTGGATAATCAGGCAGGTCTCTGTGGCCACGCCGGGCCACGGCGGTTTAGCTCTGCCTTCCTTTATAACGGTGCTGTTAGGAAGCAGGACTGACCCCAATCTTCTAAGTGATGCCCAGGTCTCAACCTCTTCTCCGGGGTACTTGCTGGCCCTGCAGGGCCCTTCCCAGCCGGCGTCCTAAGGAACTGCCTTGTAATAGGCCCTGCTGCTGTGTCACCTTTTGGTGACAGAAGATGTGGCCTCTGGGGGCTCAAAGGGAAACTGAAAGGTGATGTGAGTCAGGGGTTCCATAGGCTTGACCCAGAAGCTCCGAGCGCCAGTCCCAGTCAGGCCGTGCCGGAGAAGTTTCCAGCCCTAACGTGTGATTACAGTAAACGGTCTGGAGGCCCCTGCCCTCCACGAAGGCCAGCCTTCACCTACAGGTGCGAGGTTGGTGGGAGGAGGCAGACGGCGCTCACTTGTGGCTTAACGGGCCCCCTAGGCACAGCTGCTCAGGCCGGGGGCAGCTGAGCCCCGCAGGAGACCTGCCCTCTGAAGTTTGAGGCCTTTGCAGGCTCCGCCTCCCCCGCCCAACCCCCAGCCCCAGTCCCGGTTATCACAGCTGACTGCACACACCCAGCATTTCCCTTCTTGAGAACTGACCTCGTGTGTCCTGTTTGCATTTGAGTTCTTCAGAAAGAATCTTTTCCCTTTTTTCCTTTGGGGCCCTGCGTGCCTGCCTGGGCCCTCACCACTGCCCAAATATGCCTGCTCTCATTTCCCTATTGCCTCTGCCATGGAGTTTATAACATAACTCAAATGTGAAAAATCAGCTTTGCGTGAATTTTACTTGAATCATATTTAAATCAATAAGTCTGTAGAATGAATGCAGTTATCCTTATTGTGAAGAAGTGGGGGCCCCTTTAAAAGGGCCGTGGACCTTTAAATATACCCCTCCTTGTCAGGGATGGAAAAAGTTGTCCCCCAGTGGATCAGCCACGAAAAAGCAAGTAACCTTTCTCAGCGCTGGGCTTCCTCAGTACCCGGGATGCCTTTGAAGTTTCTACTTTCTTCTTGGGAGGTGTGATCAAGCAGAACCAGAATGAAAGTCAGATTTTCCGTGACTTGTTTCTTCTTTGAATAGTTGATAATCTTTTTTTTTAAGTTGGTAATCTTTTACATGACATTCAGTTTCAAATGTGTGAGCTTGGGGTCTTTGATGTAAATAGCAGGAAAAAGTGGGCGGTAATGTTATGGAACATGGCCTGCCTTTTCTAGGCTGTGCTTTAAGAGCAAAAACCAGAGAGAAGAGAGACAGGAAGGGGAACAAGTAGCCGAAAGGAGAGTGGAGAATGAACAAGAAAGGGGGTAAGAAAAATCCCCCGTGAGGGATGGAGGCTGTGTGAGCCCTGATCCCAGCCTGGCCACAGCGTGTTCTCACTCTGGGTCCGGGGCTCTCCCCGCCACCCATCTTCACCTTGCTGGCACCTGGCTTCTCTCCACAGCCAGCTCCGTCTCACGGGGAGGGAGCCAGCCGCATGGCCGGGCAATTGGCCACACGCCTCTGGATGGTCAAGGCGTGGTAGCGGCGTAAGATTGCCACCAAACGGGGCCTTCGCTTTGGAAGTTAATGTTTTTCATTAACTTCTAATTACATAAATACTGTACAAATATGCTGTCCTCGTAAGAAAACAAAACTAAGTAACTCCTGCCCCTCTCCCTCCCTGCCCCATCCCTCCGACTTCCCCAGGGGTAACAGATTATAAGTCGGGCCTTGTGTCCTTCCAGACCTACCTCCCAAGAAGTACATGGGGACCTATAGGAGAAATACAGGACCACTGAAATTTTTATAAATATTTTTATTATAAAAGTCTTATTGGTTCATTGTGGAAAATTTAGAAAATACAGAGAAGCATTTTAAAAATCACTAATAACCGTACCGTAACCCGAAGATAACCATGAGTTTGTTTTACAAAAAACAAGGTCTTTCTGTGCATGCCGTTTGGTCACCTTCATTTTTCACATCAGGCCCCACGGGCACGCCTTTCTGCGTATCAGCCACTCTTTTCAGCGTGCTTTTCAAGAGGGGGTGCCTGAGATGGTTTGGGGTGGTGCATGTATGAATATTTGTGCATTTAAATGGTTGTGTCTTCTGTTGACAGATGATGCTAATTTTGCACTTATGTAAATGATACGAAGTTTCCTTTTAAAATAAAGTTAAAAGGGAGGGACAGAACTTAAGGAAAATACCAGATAAATGGTACAGATGGTGGTACAACCGTGGAAAAATCCCTATGGTGGTAAAGAAATGACTGAGGTTTAGGAAACACTATTTTAATAGCATTTTTTAAAACTGCCTATATAACACCCCGTCGTGAGAGTCTGCCAAGATTTAGTTTCCTTTTATCCGTGAGTTCATCCGTGAGTTCTTCCCTACTTAAGCCCTCTACACACACACACACACACACACACACACACACACACACACACACACACACACACACACACACACACACACACACACACACACACACACACACCCCGAGTTTGAACTTCCTTGTAGCTGAATCTCTGTGAGGCCGTAGCATACAGTTCTAGAAGTGGGCTTGCAGGTTCAAGCTCAGTTGGAAGATTTCCTTTCTTATTGCCAAGTTTCCCTCCAGGAAGGCTGTACCAGTATGGGCAGCCGGGTAAGTAACCAAGCGCTGTTTTCCTGACTTAAATCACAGCTGTAAGTAAATGCCTCTCATCACTTACCAATTCCTTTATCTGAACGATTTAATCAGTGCCCTCACCCTTGACAGATTTCATTCTCTCTCCCTGTGTTCTGGGGGCCTCTGTAAGTGCCTTTTAATATTTCCATTGTGTGTGTTAATCTTTAATTAGAATTTGATGTATCAGAAATATTTTTTAAAAGGCTTAGTTCAATTAACTTCATTCCCTGCCCTATTATTTTACGTCTTTCTTTACCTGAATCATTAATGGCAAAGAGTGCTGACATACAGGACTGAGTTGAGGGCTCTTCTAATTAACTCCCGAAGACGCCGTAAGCAATCCATCAGACCCGGGATAGCATTACAGCCCCATGTATTTACTGGTGTTTTTTCAACATACCCTCCCCTGTGCGTGAGACCCCCACCAGCTTTCCGGCCCTGCTGAACATCTGTTTTGTGAATGGCCTGAAAACATCTTGCCCCAGTGTCTTAGAGTAAGATGAGGGAAAGGATTTTGTGATTTCTTTTGTTTTGGATTAATTGATGGGCTGCAAGTTCCTTGCGTTTTAATAGCAGGATCGTAAGCCTCTTTCTTCATCAAGACCTGGTTCACTGTTGGTCAGGGTGTGGTCTTGGCCAAGTCTGTCTCCTCAGCTGGACCAGGGGGACAAGGAGGGGGCATCTGCCTCCTCAGGCGATGCTGTAAGGCAGTGGTCTGCGGACTTTGCTGCAAAGCAGCGTCGCCTGGAGACTCCCAGTGCCCGGGTCACACCCTGTACTCGTGAAATCAGGTGTGCAGGGGTGGGAGCCGCATGAGTGATTTTAAAGATCCCCGAGGGATTCCACGTGCAACAGAGTTTGGGTGCCACTGCTGTAAGGTTTAATTAGGCCTCTGTGGCAGGCTCTAGCCTGGTGACTAACAGAAGGGCGCTCGGTGCCCACCCCTCACAAAAACCGGTCTGGGGAGAAGGTGGAGCACCGGAAGTCAGTCCTGATCAGCCCCGCTCCGCGGAAGGGCCGGGTGGGCCTGCGTGCTGGAGAGTAAGTCTACGTGACCCCGGCTCCCAGGAGCAGACGGCAGGCCCAAGGAGCTCCCAGCCTCTTGTTCTCAATTGCCACCTGGTAGCTCTACGTCCCCTCCTGGGAGAACTGCCAGGCTTCTCAGTATGGAGAACCGGCCTGGCTGTGGCTTCTTCACTGTCATAAGCGCTGAGCCTCCGTGTAACCACCGGTACAGCTGTTTGGGCCCTGACAGGTCTCCAGTCACATGTCCGGAGACCCTCCCGGGCCCCACCCCCTAAGTCCAGAGTCCTGAGCTCTGCACTGACCACCGGTGCCCCGGCCGTCAGTGGCCCTCACTGTGAGACGCCCTGGCCCACTCCCAAGGTGATGTGTCTGAGTTGCAGCCTTTTCAGGCGTTTGAACCTTCCCTTCCAAGTGTTAGATGCGTAGCAGTAACTTTCCAGCCCATTCGTTCCACGAGGCTTTCCTGCCCCTACACTGTGCCCAGCCCCACGTGGGGGCCCAGGACGTCGAGAAAGGCTGGCAGTGGACGCCAGACCCTGCCTGTCCTCGGATGCCTGGCTGCAAAGAAGCAGGAGGCCCATGAGGACTCGCCGCCCAGTGCGAGATGGAGATGCAGAGCCTGTTGGCCTCGGCGTGTCCCTAGTGCTGCAGGGCACTGTGTGGGCCTGTCCCCTGTGGATCCGCAGGGACCTGAGGTGACTCATGGGCACTAGGCTCCCACACTGAGTGAGCCGGGAGCCAGGAGTACAGGTGGCCGGAACACCCGACTCCTTCCAGGTCAGGGAGCTCCCAGGCCCTGGGTCACGCTGCCTGGTGTCACCAAGCTTTCCTGAGAAGTCATTCTCAGTCGTAGCTCCTGCCAGAAGTGAAGAGGGCCCACTTCCCACAGGCCGTACATGGTCAGCTCCCTGCTTTCTCTTTGGGTCCCTCTAGCCTCGAGCCGCGCATGGCTATCTAAATTTCAATTAATGAAAATAACATTAAGTAAGGCTAAAGATTCTGTCCCTCAGTCACACAAGCCACGTTTCAAGTACTCAGTAGCCACATGTGGCTGGCACGACAGAGAATGAAAAATTTCATTTTATTTTATTTTCATTCAAATAGCCACACGTGCGGGTGGCTCCCATCTAGACAGCACAGATGAAGGGCATTTCCATCAACGCAGCGAGTCCTGTTAGGCCAGTTGGGGGGATAAAGTCAGGAAACAGGGAAAGCACAGGTCTTGGGGTCTTTCAGAACCCCGGCTCTGTGTTTTTCACCCTGCTGAGCCTCAAGTGCCCTCATCTGTGGCCTGGAGGGCATGTGAGGCCGTGATGATCACAAAAACAGTGGTTACTGGGCACTGATCCCCTGCTTGTTTAGTCTCCAGTGCCTGGGAGCTAAGTGCTGTTATCACCCCTCTTTACAGTTGGGAATGTGGAGGCCCAGAGCCTGCCCTGCATGTAAGCCCCCAGCACATGGCAGGAAGCAGAAATGGTGGGGCTTGCGAGTCTCGTCCAGCCAGAGCTGCATGGCACGGCTGCTGGAGGTGTCTCCGCCCACCACCCAGCGTCCAGGCAGACCTCCGCAGCCTGGCCGTCTCCTCTTTTCCTCGGCCCGTGCCGTATTGTTATCTCCTGGTGGACAGCCTGACTAGCTCCCACATAGAGAGCAGAAAAGGCACCGCCTGCCTTTTCTTTGCCTTCCTTTTGCCTGATAAATTTGAATCCATGGCATCCTAGCTCTGCAGACGTGCTCTGTGCATCAGGCTCAGGAAGGCAAGGGGTTTTCAGCGCCGGCCGTGCTGTCGCAAGGAGGTGGGTGTGCGGGGCTCTCAGCTCCCCGGATTCTGTGCTTCCTTGCCATCTGTTGCTCCCTTCTTCCATCCGCCCAAATCTCTGTCTCTCTTAACCTTTCCTTTTCTCTCCCTGTTGGTGGATTTCCTCTGCTAAGAAATCAGCAAAGCAGCCAAAGGCAGTGACGTTCACGCAGCCCCCCAGCTGGTCCAGATTCATCCAACTTAGCGTAGAGTGTGACCCACGGAGTCTTCTCACAGGATTGGGGTTTGGTTTTAAGTGGTTTCAAGTGTGTGGAGGCACTTTGGTCTGGCTCACTCTGGGTATTTCCTGCCTGGGGTCCTGGGAATTGACCGCACTGAAAATCACAGCGGCACAGCCTCGGGCAAGTGGATAACTCTGGCGAGGTCTCAGTTTTCTCATCTGTAACCTGTAGATAATAGTACCTTCTTTGTTGGATTGTTTTGAAGCACAGAGCCAGGCACTTATTAAAATACTCAATAAACTGCAATTGTTAATTTTTGAAATTGGCATAGATATGCATTTGCAAGTGGCACTTTTTTTAAAAATTGGAGTATAGTTGATTTACAATGTTGGGTTAGTTTCTAGTGTACAGCAAAGTGAGTCAGTTATACATATATATATTTTTTTCAGATTCCTTTCTCTTATGGGTTATTATAAGACATTGAATATAGTTCTCTGTGCTATACAGTAGGACCTTGTTTATTTTATATGTAGTAGTGTGTTTCTGCTAATCCCAAACTCCTAATTTTTCCCTCCCCACCCCTTCCCCTTCGGTAACCATAAGTTTGTTTTCTATGTCTGTGAGTCTGTCTCTGTTTTACAAATAAGTTCATCTGTGTCATTTTTTTTAGATTCCACATATAAGTGATGTTATATGATATTTGTCTTTCTCTGTCTGATTTCACTTAGTATGGTAATCTCTAGGTCCATCCATGTTGCTGCAAATGGCATTATTTCATTCTTTATGGCTGAGTAATATTCCATTTTGTGGGCGCGCGTGTGTTTGTGTGTGTGTGTGTATACCACATCGTTATCCATTCATCTGTCGATGGACACTTAGGTTGCTTCCATGTCTTGACTACTGTAAATAGTGCTGCTGTGAACATTGGGGTGCATGTATCTTTTCAAATTAGAGTTTCCTCCAGATATATGCCCAGGAGTGGGATTGCTGGATCATGTGGTAACTCTGTTTTTAGTTTTTTAAGCCACCTCCGTACTGTTTTCCATAGTGGCTGTACCAATTTACATCCCCACCAACAGTTTAGGGGGTTCCCTTTTTTGCAGGTGAAACTTCTGAATAGTCTGTTTGCAGGATTTGCAAATTAACTTTTGGAAAGAGTCTCTTTATAAGCAGGGTAAGTGTTACCTTCCCATTGTGTAAGCATACTTTATCCTAATAGGTTTATTCAAGTTATTTGTTTATGGTCTGTCTGTATCCACCAGACTGTGAGCTGTGTGAAGACTGGTACATTCTTCTTCACTCCTGCATCCTTAGTACTTGGGGCTGTAGCAAATACACAGTAAATATTTTCTAAATTGATAAATAAAGGACCGATTGGGAAACCGTATTAATTTTTTTTCATATCCTTAGTAAGCCCTTTTTTCATGTATGTTATAAGTTCCAGACTGGGTCTTAATTAGAAACTTCCAATTAAATTCCTGAATTAAGTTTCAGCAAATAACCGCAGGCAAAACCTTTAGTTGCCATGGCAATCTTCCCTGAGTTCCCAGTTCTGGGCATCTGATTACACTCCTTGGTATGGCTTTAATAAACAGCCGTTACTGACAGGTTCCCCAGGTCCTGCAGCCCCGCCCTCTAGCAGCCCTTGCTGCCTTGTTCCACGTACTCCAGCCCCCGTGAAGGACAGCAGTCTCCCAGACTCCTCATGTTCTCGTATGTCTCTGACCCACGGCTCACACACTTCCCCCTGCCAACTGCAACATATCCTTCAAAAGTCTGTGAGGACCCACCCACCTTGAAAAACTAAAGTAAAAGGAATGAATGAAGAATGAATTGCGTTCCTTATTTTGCTCTTCATGAATTTAATAGAGTGGTTCATGTTCAAGTTTACTTTCGAAAGAAGAAAAAACTCAGAGGGGAAAAATAGTTGAGATTCTTGATTCTTATCTTGTTTGAAATGCAGTTTAGTAATTTAAAAGAAGGCCATCTGATTGGGTGCCTAGGATTATACAGAGTTAGCTGATAAGATTTAGTTTCATATTAACTGCATCACTTTATTTTTTTTCTTTTTTCTTTATTTTTTATACAGCAGGTTCTTATTAGTTGTCTATTTTATACATATTAGTTTATATATGTCAATCCCAATCTCCCAATTCATCCCACCACCATCACCCCCCCCCCCCTTTCCCCCTTTGGTGTCCAGTCCATACGTTTGTTCTCTACATCTGTGTCTCTATTTCTGCCTAACTGCATCACTTTGAATCATACGCTTTGGAAGTGTTGTTCCAATGCCAAAACGTTTATCGATACTCAATTTGAGCACTAGCGATTAAAAACAGAAAGCAGGCAGTTTGGTGTGTGAAGGATACAGCTTTTGTTTAAGCCCAAAGGTATGGCTTGTCTCCACCAGAGGTCTCCCATATTTTACTGTTAGTGTTTGAAGTATACTGAATTCCCACCAGCTAATTAAAAATCAGACTGCTGTGCCGGTAAGCATTCGCTCTGTGAACTAATTTCTGCCAAACGGCCATAGATGTGTCCCCTGGTATGAAATTTAAATGTTCTTTCCCATCAGAAAAGAGGTGTGTGGTTTAGTCCCAACCTCTTCATTTCAGGGAGAAGGAAACTGAGGCCCGCCCAGAAAGGTCACTTGCCCTAACTGAGGCCACACAGCCTCGTACGTGCCCAGCTGGGATTCAGACCCAGGCCTCTTCTCGCTCTCAGCTCACTCTTCTCACCAAACCCTTCATGCTCTTGCTGAGTTGAGTTTAGGATGCTAATCCTATTATTCCTAGGTGCCAGGCACTATTCTAGCACTTGACGAATATCACTGAGTCTCCACAGCAGCAGTACTGTAGTACTGTTACCACCCCATTTGATGGATGACATACCTTAGGTCCAGAGCGTGGACAGCAGCGTGCTGAGGACCCGCACCAGGCAGTCTGGCCCCTTCCCCGTGCTCTTCACCACCAGACTGTGCTGTCCCAGGAGGCTAAGACCCAGAGAAAGGACAGATGTAGAGGGAGGACCCGCACCTGGCAGTCTGGCCCCTTCCCCGTGCTCTTCACCACCAGCCTGTGCTGTCCCAGGAGGCTAAGACCCAGAGAAAGGACAGATGTAGAGGGAGGACCCGCACCTGGCAGTCTGGCCCCTTCCCCGTGCTCTTCACCACCAGACTGTGCTGTCCCAGGAGGCTAAGACCCAGAGAAAGGACAGATGTAGAGGGAGGACCCAAGTGATGGGCCGGGGAATGCGTGTGGTTGCCCCTCCAGACATTCTGACCAAAATCAGGCGAAGAGCTTGAAACCCCAAGGGACTGGTGAAAAGTGGGAGGCTAGTGCTAGGCCATGAAAGGTCAGATGCAAAACCGTATCAGAGAGGAACCCGCGAGCCCTCTGGAGAGGGATAATGGCTTGATTTGGCCTGAAGCACTGCTCTCTTCCCCTGCTTGGTCAATTTCTGGGCTTTCAGGATTCAGTTAAAGCTTCTCCTCCTGCAGGAAGCCTTCCTTGACTCCGAGCTGTGTCGGTGGCCTTCTTCTGGCCTTCTGCAGCCCCTGGCCTTTCCCTGCCACAGCCTTTGTCACGTTGTAATGTAATGGTCACTTGTTTGGTCTCCCCCGTGGAACACAGGAGCCCCTGAGGGGTGAGTCTTGCCCATCTCTGTGGACGCCTTCGCCAAGCACAGGGTCCAGCGTGGAGGAAAGTGCTTCAGAAATGTTGGAATGAAAAGCGTGAGACAGTGAAGGGGAAAGAGGATATGAATGGTTCTATCTACAAAGCCATTTCCTTCTACCACTGTCCTATCTTGAGAGAGCAGGGTCCTGGTTGGATATTAGCAAGACAGAACATTCCACACCCAAGAAGGGCCTTGAAGGTCAAGCTCAGAGCCATTGACCAGAAGAGACCCCTGAAGTCCAGCCAGCATCTGTGGGTGCACAGATCCCCCACAGATGCCTGTGTGACGCCCAAATATGTCTTCTCTAGTGATGTTAATAGTATAAATCCTGGCGGTTTTAACACTTGGGGGAAACACTCTAGCCCATGTCCTCTGCCAGAAGGAACCGCCTTCCTCCCACCCCTGCCCAAGGAGGGAGAATCCCCCCGGCCAGATCTGCTGTCTAGAGTACCCTGTGCACTTTTCTGATGAAGTATCATAAAGAGGAAATCTGAGGGAAAGAGAAGATTTGGCCCTATCTTCAAGAACCTTCTGTCCAGAGGGAGAAAGGAGATGTGCCCACATGACCACGCAGAGAAAAATCACAGGCCTTTTCTGTACCTCATCTCATCTGCTCCTCACAGAATCCCTATGAAGTAGGTGGTATATCCATTTTTCAGATAAGGAAACTGAGGCTCAGAAAGGTCACCCAGAGCAGGGACCTCCTTCATCCCTGTAGCCAAGCGCCTGGCACCCAGTGGCCACCAGGCAAATGCCAGGTAGAGAGACTGGTGGAAGAATAAAAGAAGGAAGGGAAAGGCAGAGCCTTCATATCCTGGGGAGGGGCCCAGAGCAGAGAAATCTTGGGGGTGGGGGGCACTGGGGCTCCTGAAGCCCAGGGTACCCTCCTTCATTGGCTGCTGGGCTTCTGAGTAGCAGGAAGGAGGGAGCCCCACCCAAAGTGGATTCTGTCTATCTCAGTGTGTCTTGCAATGCCTGGGGAAGAGCTTAGGTATTCAAATCTTTTCTTGGAAATCTCAAGTATTCCATTCGGCTGCCTCAGAGCTAGGTAACTTTGTTTACTCATGCTAAACAGGGCCATTTTCTGAGAGGAAATTATGCAATGTCCTATGCAAATGCGGCATTCTGGAGAGTGAGTGTCAAGATAAGTGTGGTTGCCAATGTGTTACAAAGATCAAGTCGCTGTGCCTCTGGCGGCAGGCTCTGTGTCACTTGATAAGGGGATATGCCACGCTCTACCTGGAATTGCCACTCACTTGGATTCAGATTCTGGTAATTACGTTTCCACCAAGTTGTGTGTCTGTGAACTTTGTTGAGTGCAAAGAAGGAACAAGGAATAAAGCACTTGCAAGTGGCGCATCCTCATGTAGTCTCAGAACAGTCAGAGGGAGCTGCCCCACACACGTCCAGACGTGTGGAACAAGAAAAGTCAAATCCTTGCCCTTTGTTCTCCCGAGAAGAGAGTCTCTTGAAATTTTCCAAGGGGAATGGTGAAGACAGACAGGGAATGGGTTTTCTTGGCCACTTTGTGAAAATCAGTCACATTATTTTACTAAATATGACATGTGCTTTCCAAGCAAGAGTGAGGAAGTAGCCATGGAAAACCCGTCCTCAGGAAGCAGGTAGAACTGAGCCCGAGCCCAGCGCTGTCCCCAGCCTGTGGGGCTGGCCTCCCCGGGCCTTCAGCTCCTTGTCTGAAAATGGCAGCAGGCCCTCCCTCCAGCTAGTTCTTGCTCCTGGGTCACTTAACAGTCACCAAGGCACCAACCCATCACACAGTAACTGCTTGAATAATTGCTGAATGAACAAATGGCAGACTTATCCACCCATATCAACAAAGTGAGCGTTGATGTAATATCCTCGGTGGCCCTGGAATCCACTGGGTGATGTTAAGATTCTACAAGGTTAAGAAATGCTACAAAGAACACGACAGGTACCCCTCAGGCCCCAACTCTTCCTGTTAAATTCAAACTCAGGAACCAAATAGATCTTCACAGAGAGAATTAATAATAACCTTTAATTGCCCAGCCTGAGTGTGTTACACGGCGCTGCTGTGTACTTCTGCGCCTTTCACAACAACCCTAGGTGGTCAGTTTTTCCCCCAACATTTTCCTTTAAAAAATTTCAGGCATGCAACCAAGATGACGGAATTGTATAAGGAACACCCTGTACCCATCATCCACATTCTGCCACTAACAATGTACTGTACAGTTCACCCTTGAACAGCGGTGGGTCCACTTATACATGGATTTTTTTTCAATAAGTAGTACCTCTATTTTCATTTTACAGATCTTTACATTAACTAAGTGTGGCGAAAAGTTTGTGTTGGATTAGAGATCACAGTATGTGGAATCAAAAGAACTAGGGTTTAAGTCCTGATTCTATCCAGTGTTCAGCTAGCTTCCTGCCCTTGGGTGCCATTTATCACTTCCTTTGGTTTTTTTTTTTCGTTTTTAATTTATTTTTATTTATCTTTGGCTGCATTGGGTCTTTGTTGCTGCGCACGGGCTTTAGTTGCAGCGAGCGGGGGCTACTCTTCGTTGCAGTGCACAGGCTTCTCATTGCGGTGGCTTCTCTTGTTGCAGAGCACGGGCTCTAGACGCACAGGCTTCAGTAGTTGTGGCGCGTGGGCTCGGGAGTTGTGGCTCGCGGGCTCTAGAGCGCAGGCTCAGTAGTTGTGGTGCACGGGCTTAGTTGCTCTGCGGCATGTGGGATCTTCCCAGACCAGGGCTCAATCCCGTGTCCCCTGCATTGGCAGGCAGATTCTTAACCACTGCGCCACCAGGGAAGCCCCACTTCCTTTGTTTTTGAGGCAGAAAGAGCAGTAAGTGGATTTTCAACTGCACAAGAGGTCCGCACCCCTAACTCCCTTGTTGTTCAAGGATCGACTGTACTTCTTTTATCACATGTCTACTGTTGTATCCAGCCATCAGCCCATCTTTTCTTTCTTTTTCCTTGTTATTTTTTTCTTTTTTGCAAAGTCAACTGCAGACATCAGTACCCTTCTCCCTAAAAACATCAGCATACCTATGGTAAAGTAGAGCAATACAGGCCTTTTATTACCCTGGCCTACAGATGAGGCAACCGAAGCAGTCAGGTCAACACAGCTAGAAAGTGGCAGGGCCACATCTCAACCTCAGGCAGCCTGGCTCGGGACTGTTCCCTGCAGCCATCCCTGCCTTTCGAGCTGTAGTTAAGGGGTGGGGAGCAGAGCTAGGTGCCTTGGGAGTGTTTCAGGCAATTGTCTCTTGGAGCTCTGGGGGAGGGGCCGGTGGCGAGGACGCCGAAGGCCAGGTCATCAGTGTGGGTTTGGGGATAGCCTGGTGATCATGGATGAAATATTGGAGCCGAGCACTAGGTCACAGTTTCCCTGGGTGGTTGGGTTTCAGCACGTATCCCAAGACCTGCATCCCTAATTGCTACACCCCCTTGCAAACCCGAGGAACACCAGTACCTTTCCCCCTTTATTCTTGGAGGGACCAGACTCATATGCCTGGCAGTAGAAATTGCCAAGACCTGCTCTCCATCCAGGAAATATCACACTTTACAGCTGCCCCGCACCGTGCTGGGAAGGAAGGCTTTAGGGAGCTTCAAAGAAGACAAAGTAATTGATTGCTACTTGCAGCAAATAACCCATAAGCTGTTGCTGGGTTGATGGAGAAACGGTTACTTAATTTTCTTCAAAGGATTGATTTGACTGTCAGGAGAAGCAGCCAACCTAATTGAGTGTGCTGGTTCACACCCTCAGTGGGAACCGTCACATCTCTTTCTCGTTTTGATTTCGGAATGTCATGGGCCATGCATGGAGTCTCCCCTTGGTGTTCACCAGGCTCCAGAAGGTCTGGGTGTCACCCGTACAGGACCATTCTCCTTTGCTGGGTCTGTAGAATCACCAGGGCCCGGTTCCCTGTCACCCAGCTCTGCTGGGTTACATTTGAATCAGCACAAGACTCCTTTACTTGGCACTCAGAGTAGCTCCCAAGGAAATGCATGTGACTTTCTCATGCCCCAGAACGGCTATCGTTTTCAGTTTTGTAGCAGACGTTGATGGAGTGGTGACATTTGGGAGATGGATTGCAGTTTCCCAGCGGGCTTCTGATTGACTGCCTTGTACCGCCTGTGCCTCCCTCTCCTCCCAGACCCCCCCCCGAGAGAGCCAAATGGGGCCCGATGATTCATCAGCTGCTTCCCAGCCCTGCATTACTGGTCAGTTAAGGCCTCTCCCCTCAGCTGCATCCTGTGATCAGAGAGCCACGCCAGGCTGGTTTTCCCTGGAGTGGCTGTTAAAGCTGTATTCAGTGCCACAGAGTACCTTCTCTGTCTCAAAGGGCTGCCGTCTGCCCACTAGTCTGAAGGCTTCATGAGGGCAGGGGCTCGGCCCATCCTGCTCCCACTGTATCCCTGCACCTGAATGGAGCCCCAGGGCGGCAGGTACCCAGCATGCCAGAAAGAGGAGGTCCCAGGGCTGCCACTAGAAGGGGCTGCCAAGTGCCTGGTGAAGGGGGACCTTGCCCAGGAGCACACAGCAGGTTCACGCCATCAGCCACCATGAGATCAGACCCCTGGGACCTGCCTGCAGAGAGCTCTGGTCATTTGACTGTCCCCCTGCTGGACCCAACCAGCATCCTTCACCCTTAAGATCTAGCCGGGACCAGGAGTGCCCCCTTCTCTGAGGGAAACGGGGGTCACTCCTCTGTCTGGCCCCATCCTGAAGACTAAAACCCCACGTCACAGTCAGCTTGTTCACGATGCTGTGAAGGCCGCATGTTCAGTCTGGCTTCATAGCTCATCATATTGTGTCAGTCACGTGCTGTTGGGGATGTTACTTGACATCCTGCAGTTTGTGTCCTTGGGAATCAGTGAAGCCCCCTCATAGGATCCCAGGAACTTGTCAAGTTGGAGCTCAGCACCTGGCCCACAGAAGCACCGGTTGTGGTGTCAGCACAGAACTGATGGGGGCAGGGGAGGGGGCCCCTGTCCAAAGACTCAGCCCTGACAGTCTTTCAACACGTGGTTTTTGAGAACCACAGGCCCGAATGGCCCAGCATCCCCACCAGACGCGGCCACCAGCTCCCAGGGAAGTCAGCCATCTCCTTGTCTTAGCTCGCCCTGCGAGGGCCCACGGTCCCCTGCGGTTTCTTCCTCACTAATCCCTGGCACACCTGCAGGTCTGGAAGAGAAACCCAGTCTGCTCTTGGATCCAGAGAGAGGCCAGGACCACACATTCCTTGCAGAAGGACTCATGCTTCTCTGCTCACAAAGGAAATCCTGGTCTCTTATTAGCTGTGAAAGGTCCCTGTGGGCCTGTTATCTTAGAATCCCAGGGTAAGCCTGCCTTTCTCAAGGAATCTGTACCTTGTTCCCAGCCCTTCCTGACTTCTGATTAACAGAAGGCACCTGAAAGACTTGGTAGTGTTTACAGAGTTGGTAATCTAAACTCCAGCTGTCTTGGTGTTCCAAGAATTGGCCCTAAAGCCCAGGGTATTGGATTTCAAAGCCCTGGAATTCAGCTGGCCTAGAAATCCCGCTGTAAGGATAAAGACCTCGATTCTAAATGTATTTGGAGCCACCAAGCCAAGAATTAAATTACGGTATTGGCATCCATATTTTATTATGAAGGGATCATTTAAATACAGCAAAAGTCAATCAGCCCCATTTATTGCTCAGTAATGAGCTATGACCTGTCAGAGGGAGCTGTGGAGGAGGAAGGCTTCAGCCCGGAGGGCTAAGAGGACAGCCGTTGAAAAGTCCTTTGCCTTCAGTAGGGGAGGACCAGAAGATGTTAGCATCTCTGCATCCAGTGACAAATACTTCTTCATCGTCTGCCACTGCCCAGCCCCGCTCCTGTGGGTACAGCAGTGAGTGAGACAGGTCAGGCCATGCCTTCC
Organism: Balaenoptera ricei; assembly: GCF_028023285.1. Classification (NCBI taxonomy): domain Eukaryota; kingdom Metazoa; phylum Chordata; class Mammalia; order Artiodactyla; family Balaenopteridae; genus Balaenoptera; species Balaenoptera ricei. Next base: position 59,749,117 of record NC_082653.1, read on the forward strand.
TGGGGCTTCTGTCCAGATAGGGAGCAGGCCCCAACCAGGGAGGAAGGAGTAAACGGGACCCTTGGAGGCTGGCAGGCATTAGGGAGCAGCGGCGGGCTAAGGTGGGTAGGTGTGGTGGAGAGTGCCTGGGTGGCTGGGCCCATCACCCCCCAGGAGTTCTGAGAAACAGCCAAAAGCCATGATTTATTTTCTCCCTCTGAAGAGCCTTAGTCTAGGGCCTGCATCCAGCAAGCGTGACTTTACCTCAGGCAGAAGGGTTCTGACCAGTGAGTCAGGGCTCCAAAAACAGTCAGGGCACTTCCAGGCAACAACCAGTGCTGTGCTGGGTGCGGCCCCACGCCTCTCTCAGATCCCTTGATGGTCCTGCCAGGGTTATAAGTAACCTGAGATGCAGAGAGGGAGGTGGCTTGTCCAGGGCCACACAGCTTTTAATGGCAGAGCTGGGATTTAAACCCTGGTCTCTACAGCTCCAAAACCCAAGCCGTTCTTACCCAGACAAGTTGCCCTGGTTCTGCACTTCATGGCACGGTGGCTCTTTCAAGCTTTTTCCTCTTCTCCTCCTCTCTCCCAGCATCTTAAACTTCTGTTGGAAAATGGCTGCACTCCTTTCCCTTCATTCTGCTAAACACTGCAGGACCTTTCATGCACCCAAATCAGCCCTGGGCTGTTTCTCCAGGCTGGCCCTCCATGGTGTGGTGTGCAGCCCCTTGGTGGTGCTGGAAGAATTTTAGAATTTTAAGTGTGCCTGGATACAGTACTAAATTACAGTAAATCACAGTTGCAATTCTCTATTGCTGAGTAACAAACCACCGTAAAATTCAGTGGCTTAAAACAACTACAGTCATTCAGTTTGCTCACAGATCTATAATTTGCCCAGGGCTCGGTGGGAATAGCTCATCTCTGCTCCACGTGGTACCAGCTGGGGACTAGAGGATCAGCTGGGGGCTGTGGGCCCAGGGCCTTGGTGTCTCTCAGTCAGTGTCTCCATGGCTGCTTGGGCTTCCTCACAGCATGGCAGATAGTTCCAGGACCATTTTCATGACCTTGCTTAGAAATCATACAGGATTGCCTCCACTGTACTCTGTTGGTCTAGGCAATCACAGAGGCCCACCCAGGTTCAAGGAGAAGGGACACAGACACTACCACCTGGTGGGAGGAGGGTCAAGGTCACACTGTAAGAAGAGCACATAGCGGGGGAGCTATTGCTGTGGCCAACTTTAGAAAGTATAGTCCACAAGAAAATACGTTTCAGTGCCCCTCGGGTCCTTTCTGTTACATCAAGGAGAAGGTCTCAGACTGCTACTAGTTTGTCTTAGAACTTCTCTAACTCCTGGGACTCCCTTTTTATCAAAAGAGCAGGCTTTACGCTATAATTTAATAAAAAGATCTTTTCAGTCTATTTTCATGGTCACCTTATTTATTGTAAGTAATTCTGGTTTTCCATTCATGGTAATGATAGGAAGTTAACTTTTAAAATAAATTTATTTTAGTAAAACATGAGTGCTTTCAAGAGAAAAATTAAGGACAAGTTCTACTTTGCTGCTCTAGATTTACTCTCACGTGAGCATATGAATAAGGAGGTTCCTTTGTCTGCTGTAGCAAAAGTTTATAAACAACCTGAATGGCCATCAGCTGGGGAGCTGTGAAATCATTTAGAGTCACGACTGCAGTGGGAGAGAATGCAGCTATGAAAAATAGTGAGGCGCGTCCCTGGGTGCTGATGTATCACCAAGACGCGGGCTTCAGTGGTAAAAGCAAAGGGTGTGTGTGGCATCTGTGAAAGACAAGGCAGGGGGTGGGGGGTACAGCTACATGTACACTTGGAAATGCAGAGTGGACAGACGACAAGACATCAGTAGTGGTTGCCTCTGCAGAAGAGGACTGGGGAGATTTACCATCCACTATAAAAAATTCCACATCTTTTTTTTTTTTTGAAAATTGACCCGTTTCGATCTCTTAAAAACAAAAACACGACACAACATCAGTTTTGTTTTTTTGTTTTCGTTTTGTTTTGTTTTGCTGTCTACAATTCAGTTATATCTAAATTCTAAGACCAAACAGAGCCCCCTGCCCAGAAGCAAAGAAAAAATTCCACACCTTTTAATATAGGAACATGCGAATGTGTTATCTATTCAAAGAGATTGATAAGCTTAATGTCTTCAAATAGAATAAAGTGACAAATCTTTCCCCCCTTCAAATAAATGAACCGAAAGAAAGGCAGTGCCTAAGGGTAGGAGGAACACATCACCTCTACCTGGAGGGAGGTTCCTTCTGGTCCTGGAGTGCAGTGGAGACGTCTGTCATCCCACCTGCTCTGCCCCTAGGGCCCGGTCCCTCCCCACATGGAGACTTGGTCTCCATTATGGTTTGTGGTCCAGAGCCCCAGCATCCCTGCCGGTCCCCAAGCCCCTTGCGGCAGTGCCAAGCCTCATTCTTCACGGTCTGGTTCCCTAATACAGGATCTAACACCCACACGTTTGTTGAACTGGACGCCAGAGCTCTCCAGCTCACACATCTGGCCAGTTTGGAAACGTGCACACCTGTGTACCAAGAGGCGCTGCCGGTTTCTTGCCGTTGCCCTGATCTCAATGATGGTCACTGCACTTCGGGATCAGGGAGAGCCGGCCAGCCGACAGCTGGGCCTGGTGCTGCTTCCCAACCCTGGCTGGGCCCCAGAAGGACCTGAGGCCCTTTGCGTAGGAGAGTCACTTTTCCTTTTATTTAAGTACACAAACAACATACCTCTTGGAAAAATCAGAACACTGCATATAAATTAAAACGACCTTGACCCCTCACCCGCAGTCCCACCTCCTCCCCTCCAGAGAGGTAATCACGCTGCACCCTGCCAGACGTTTTCTTAAATTTTTCTTTTACACACACATACTTGAGTCCATAGAAAATATACAGGGTCGTTTTGTGTGGTTTGATTTTATACAAATTGTGTCATACTGCGTGTGTCATGCTGCAACTTTTTCCACCCCGCAGTACGTTCTTGAGACTAAACCTTGTTGAAACATCTAGAGATCTCATTCCTTCCTTGTTATTGCCATATGTTTTTACACCAAATAAACATACATTTTTTTAAAAAGCTCTCCCTTCTCACTGGACATCTGGGTCATTACAGACCCAAATCCCGCTGTCAGCGTCCTTGTTCCTGTCTCTCGGCCCACGTGTATGTCTTCCTGGGAACATACCAATTGCCGGGTCATAGAGTGTGAAACTTTCAGTTTTAATAAATAATGCTGATTTGCCCTTCAAAATGGCTACGTTAATTAATTCTACAAGCAGCATTTGAGAATGTCAGTTTTTCTGTGGCCTCCCCAGTACCTGATGTTATCAGACATTTTTATTTTTGCCAGTCGGGTGGGATCCTGTTCTCATTTGTCTCCTGACTTAGCACGAGGGGGGCACCTGTGTGTGTGTTCATTCTCTTGTCTGTGAATGGCCTACGGAGTTCTTCATATTTTCTCCTTTATTCATCTTTTGCCTTTTAAAGGTATTTTGCAAATATTTCCCCTAGTCTGTTTATGAGCTCGTTTGTTATCCATGAGGTAAATTTTAATTTTGAGGTAGTCAGTTTATCAGCCTTACACTCATTTATTCATATGTATGGATCCTCATTTCTTTTTTAGAGAAATCCTTCCCTAAGGTCATATGGATAGTCTGATAAATTTCCGTCAATTTAAAAACTAAAGCCCTCGGCCCCACCCCTTTTGAAGTGAAGTTGGTGGGGGAAGGACGCAGGAGACCCAGGCGGGCCGAGAGATTTGAGCAGCGCCAGTGTAGGGGTGGCCCGTCACCTGCACTGGCCTCCCCCGACCGCAGGCCAGTCCTGAGAGGCCGCCACACCCCCCGACATAGCCGCCCGCTTCTGAGTCCTCCCCACAAGCCTGCATCCCTCCCTCCCTCCCGGTACCTGGGTACCCAGCACGCCTCCCCCCGGCTCAGGGTGAAATCCACAGGGGCCTGTGCGCAGACAGCAGGTGAAGGACTTGGACCGGGGGCAGAGCTGGGCCCCGTTCCGCAGCTCTCTCTCCTGGGTCCTCCTCCGACGGGAATGCTCACAGCCAGCGTGTGGAGCAGCCGAGTTGAGAGCCGAGGTGGTGAAGGCGTTACCTGAGATGCTGCCCCAGGGGCCCGCAGATGTCACCCCAGCCAGACTCCCTTGATCTCTCTGCAGGATGCCCATATGCCCTTCTGTTTAGTCCACGGAAGCCGCTTCATTTCTCCTTAACTGCCCCCACAGCTTCTGAAAAGCCAGGGGCTCCCTCCCTCTCGGAGCCATCCTGTCTCACTGGTGACGGTTGCCTTTTAGTTTTCTTATGAAATCTCTCACAGGGCTTTGATGTCTCAATTGCATTTCTGAAAGTTGTTCCACTTTGGGGTTTTGTCCTTCCTTTTTTGTTCTTTGTGGCAGAGGTGGTAGGTCTTTTTTTCCCCCTGAAGCCCCTAAGGCCCCTGGGCTTTGTAAGGGGGTTGCCTGCCGACAGACCCCGCTGACACCAACGCCCTGGCTGTGCCCGCTTTCCCGGCTCTCACCCGCAGATGAACCTCTTCTGTGAATGTGGGGAAAGAAGAGCCAGGTTGTCCTGTTGAGGGGGGAAGGGAAGGGGGAGAGAAAGAGAAAGGAAAAAAGGAAAGAAAAGGCATCCTTTATTAGTTTAGTTTTCTCTTTTTAAAAAGTAAAAGATTCTAATTGGGGAACATGTTTTAAGTATTGAGTAAAGAAAATAAACTCTGCCTACCACAAAGAAAATGTTTGTAAGAAAGAGTGTGAGGGCTTCCATTTCTGATAATACAGAAGACTAGTGTCTTCCACGTGGAACTAGAAATTCTGGATACAGTCATTTTTAGAACTCTTCTTAAATACTTGGCTGGACCCTTGGGAAAGGGAGGAAGTTTCTTGCCCTCAGTAAGAGAATGTGCAATCCAGACAGTTGAGCCTCTCTGGTGCTGGTGTTTGCCATGGGGTATCTGGCTGTGCCGGGTGGTCATATGCTGGGGAGAAAAGACAGAAACACAAGGTCTTTCAAAGCTGAGAGGATGGACCGGAAGGCATCCCATGAAGCCAGGATCTCAGATGGATTATGCTCTCAGAGGGTTAAACTGAGGTAGTGTGGGAGAGGGGGAGAGGGGGGAGGAGTAGGGAGGGGAAAAGAAGATGGCAGAGGAGAAATGTACTTATCATCCCTTAGATCTAAATGAAAAGTAAAAATGGAGAGGGGGGTGTGGCAAAACCTTGGCAAAATACCTGAGCCCAAGGGTTTTTTGTTGTTGTTTTGTTTGTTTGTTTATAAATTTATTATTTTATTTATTTATTTTTGGCTGCGTTGGGCCTTTGTTTCCGCATGCGGGCTTTTTCTGGTTGCGGCGAACAGTGGCTACTCTTCACTGCAGTGCGCGGACTTCTCATTGCAGTGGCTTCTCTTGTTGCCGAGCACGGGCTCCAGGCGCACGGGCTTCAGTAGTTGCGGCACACAGGCTCAGTAGTTGTGGCTCATGGGCTCCAGAGCACAGGCTCAGTAGCTGTGGCGCACGGGCTCAGTTGCTCCGCGGCATGTGGGATCTTCCCGGACCAGGGCTCAAACCCGTGTCCCCTGCATTGGCAGGTGGATTCTTAACCACTGCGCCACCAGGGAAGCCCCTGAGCCCAACTTTATCACATGTGCTTGGGGCCAGAATTGTTACTATCTGTGTTACCTTTCCCCCCAACCCGCCACCAATAAAATGAAGCCAAATATTAGGTCACAGAACGTATTGGGGTGATGAAAGTTTCTACAACTGGAGTGTCACAGTGCACAGCTGTAAATTTACTAAAACTCAAACTGTACACTTAAAATGGGAGAATTTTATGGTATATAAATTATCCCTCAATAAAGCTGTTTACGAAAAAAAAAAAAAACCCACCCACCATTCTTCTAATCAGGACTCTCTTTTAATGTTTCAGTATATTTATCTGTGCTTGTATTTCTTTGTAGGGATACTTTTTTTTTTAACATATCAACATCATAGTTATAAAGTTTTTTTTTATCACCTTGTTCATTTAAAATTGTAATGTCTTTTCCAATGCCATTGCAATTATTTGTAAATAGGATTTTTTACTTGGGTCTTTAATATGTATTTCGAAAGTACATGTTGAATACTTTCTCATTTTAAAATAATTTCAAGAAATACAGTGGTATAGAGGGCAAAAATTAAAGTTCTCCTGTTGATACCACACACACACATACACACACACACACACTCTCCCGCCCACCCCAGTTCTCACTTCCCTCCCCATTGGTAACCACAGTTCACAGTTTGGTTAAACATAATTTTTAAATGGGTATATAATTTTCCATATGATGGGAAAAAAATCATACTCAAGTGGTTCCCCTATTTGGGGGCATTTAGGTTGTTTCCTGGTTCAGCTGTTTCTTTTAAAACATGTTACAGAGGGTTTCACTGGAGGGAACTCAAAGCAGACTGTAGATTTAATGGTCCTGCGTTACTCTGGTAATTTCAAAGCCATCAAGGACAGGCAGTAAATTAGACCTCAAATCTGGGAGTAACTTCCAGCTAAGAGAAGGGACCAAGCATAAGCTGAGGACCCCCTGCTAAATGCTTTACCTACCTGTTCTCATTTTAAGGCATCAGACATCTCAAGATAGGGGACATTATTCCCATTTTACAGATGGGAAACCGTGGTTTAGAGAGGCCAAGTGCCTTGCCCCAGATCGCGCATCATCTAGTGTAGAGCTCGGCTCTAAGTTGTCAGACACCAAACTGAGGTCTTGGTGATTCTATAACCGAGCGAGGGGCTCTTCCTTTCCTGTCTTCACTTAATCTAGGTGAACACCATCACAGGTGTAAACCACCAACGCCTGCAGGGAAGCACTGAAATGTTACTGGGATTCTGGATTTGTTGGATATTTTTTTAGCTACAGGTGCAGTGCCTAATCCACAGCTAACATTGTACTGATGCTTTATGTACTTTATCTGAGTTGGTCCTCACAAACAGTGCTTTGAGTGGGAGGGGCGTGATCCCCATTTTTCAGCTGAGGAATCTGAAGCCCAGAGAGGTACAGTAAGTTGCCCAGCATGACTTGGAGGAGGGACTCAGACCCAGGTGTGTGTGACTTCCAGCCCAGGGTCCGGGGCCAAGCTGCACTGCCCGGCAGAACACAAGTCAGCTGGAGCGTGTCTGTCAAGCTGGGCAGCGGACCGCGCCTCACTCTGCTCTGTCCCCCTCTACCACAGACAACAGCGACCTGATCGCGTGCACGGTGATCACCAAGGACGGCAGCATGCTCCAGCGGTTCCTGGCTGTCGACATTTACCAGATGAGCTTGGTGGAGCCTGACGTGTCCAGGCTGGGCTGGGGAGTGGTCAAGTTCGCAGGCCTTCTGCAGGTACGATGGCCGAGAGCTCCGGAAGCTGTTCTCGGTTGGCTGTACAAACACCCACAAAAGTGTCATCTTTACGGTCAAGTTCTAATGACGTAAGGGCCACGTGAACAGATTATCACTGACAAAAGTTAGAATACCTCACAGATAAGAGCCAGGTCCCCTTTGACCAAAACCCAATTCTGACTCCTCTCGTCCATTATCAGATACGGTGCTTTGCCGAATACGTGTATGACTGTAACTACATGTACTGTTTTTAAAAATTGTACAACATATAGTTGGAAGGGGGGTGTGTGTGTGTGTGTGTATTTTTTATACTGTCACCTTGAATGTATTGTAAACTTTGCTTTTTTCACTCAGCGAAAGTTTTGGAGAACTGACTGTGTTAGTCTCTGCAGACTTACTGGTGTTCTTTTAACTGCTGCCTGACCACACACCAAGGCAGAGTTAGCCCGCACCCTGTGGCTGCTTCCAGCTTTTCACCTTTACAGACGGTGCTGCCGTGAACAGAATTGTCCTGACTTCCTTGTGCACTTGGGCCAGCATTTCCCTAGGGCAGACACCAAGAAGTTGGTCTGTGCCTATTTCCCCTCTAGAATGATTGTTGCCACTGCTGATTTATGGACGTTCCTGTGTCCTCCACCTCTCCAGCAGGCCTGGGCTCTAAACTGCCAAACGTCAAGCTGGAGCGTGGGTTTTCTCAATGTTTGTCTAAATGATGGGTGACTAATGCCAGCTAGTTGGTCGAACGAACCGTGGAACCAAATGAGTTGAAAACAGCCTCCAGCGCACGCCCTCCCCCACCGTCACCCCCGCCAGACCCCTGGGCCCTGACTTGCCCTGCGCTGAGTCCGTTTCCTTGCTGGGCAGTCCTGTTTGCTGGCAAGGCCTTGCCGGGGCGACCCACATCCACCTCTCCAGGGCGACCCACTCCCCAGGAGGACCACCCACGTGTTTGAGGGTGCTGTTGCAACCATTTCCCAGCCTTCTCTTTTTCAAGATCTTTCCATTTAAAAAAGGTCTTTTACAGAAGGTGATGTGAGAAGCAGCTATCTGAAGAACCTCTCATTTAGAAAAAGACTTCCACGTACGAGACTGTCCATTAGGTGACTTAGTGCTTCTTATTTATCTAGGTTTATGATCAATTTCCTTTAGAATTTAGTGTCAGGAAAGTGTTTTTCTCCCTCAAAGGATTAACACATGTCGTCCCTCAGACAATGAAAGCCACATAAACCTTTTCTTTTGGTTGTCTTCCAGTAGCTCTTATTCGTCAGGCCATTATTACGGGCCAGCCTCTCTCTGTGTCTTAAAAGCGTAATATCTCATCTAATCCCCACTGCAACATTTTGTGCCAGATTGAATGCCCGTGAACAGTATCCATCTTGCTTCATGAGCCTTTTCAACATTTTCCCCACCTTTCTGACTTTCATGTCTGTCTCCTGTCTCCTGCTTTTATCTCAGACCTCACTTAGTGGGAAGCAAATTCTTTGCACAGAATCCAATCTGAGGTTTTAGATTGGATTTGTCCTGAGGATACTTGCTGTACGTGAGTTCTCCTCTACCTTTCAAGTGTAACTTTCTTCAAACGTCTGCTAAGTGGTCCTCCCCTATTCCTTTCTCGGAGTTAGCTATTTCCTTTAGGGACCAGGAATTTGTCAGAGACATACATATGGGAGCTAAGGATGCCCCCTTCTTAAGAGAAGCAAGGAAGGAATTGTTACGCTGGAGGAGATCACACCGGAAAGGGCTAGGAACTTGGGTTTGTTATCTCTAGTTCTCCGAAGCAAGAATTGTTGGGAGTTTGTTGGGCTCCCTGAAGCCCCATGAAGAGGCTGGTGTCCCGTGTGTTTACTAGCTGCCTCAAGTCCTCGCGAGGACGGAACCGGCCACCACAGCCAGCATCAGCCACTTGAGCTCTCTGTGCTTCCCACCCCGTCGCTTCCCGCCAGGCCTGGCCTGGTTTGTGCCCATCCTTGACTCTCTCAGACTTGGGGGGCTGATGGTCTCCTCCAGAGCAAAAGCAAAGTTCAATCTGGGGGACCTCATTCTAGATGAGACGTGAATCCAGAGCTTCCGAGCAGCTACCTTCCCCCTGAACCTAACAGACACCCTTTCTTTGGCCTCCTCCCCCCACAGGACATGCAGGTGACCGGCGTGGAGGACGACAGCCGCGCCCTGAATATCACCATCCACAAGCCTGCATCCAGCCCCCATTCCAAGCCCTTCCCCATCCTGCAGGCCACCTTCGTCTTCTCGGACCACATCCGCTGCATCATCGCCAAGCAGCGCCTGGCCAAGGGCCGCATCCAGGCGAGACGCATGAAGATGCAGAGAATAGCTGGTGAGTGCAGCCCCGGCAGGTGTCCTCTCGGCAGCGGGGCAGCAGCTGCCGCAGGCCATCAACATGGCTCTCACATTGACCTTAAGAACCTTGTGACTCCTCTAGAAGAGGAAACGTACGGTTCAGGAATGAGTTGTGTTTTGGTGAGAGAATGGAGAACCCTGAGTGTTTGATTTCTACAAGTCTAGGGCTGCTTGGAAGAGGCAAGCCCTCCCTCCCAAGCAAGAGGCAGCCGTCAGTGTGGGACGACGGTTCTCCCTCCTGCACACGGACGTTCTCTAGCGTATCTCCGCAAGGCGCTTCGACGTTCCTCTGCCACCTCTGACCCTTAAAACAACCCTTGAGCTGAGTAGGGCCTATTCTGCCCATCTTACAGAAGAGTAAACTGAGGCTCAGTGACTTGCCCACAGCCACGCAGGCAGTTAGTTGGCAGAACCCAAACGCAGAACTTCCTACACTAAAGCCCATCCCTTCCTCCTCTCCGTTCCCAGCTCTCATGAGAGGCAGCCCTGCCTGGTGAGGGGCCCGTGACCCAGCACTGGAATCGGAAGTGTCGTTTCACACTGCACAGGGACTGTGGTGAATCTGTGAGGCGGCCCTACACCGCCCAGTGTCAGGAAGGCCCCAGCGTTCTTAGAAGTGAAGGCACTGAAATGAGGGCATTCCCTTCATCAGGGTGGAAGGCACAGCGTCCTCCTCGGGGAAAAGGCGTTCTGTCAACTCCTAAAAATCACGAACAGCCTTTCACAAGAAACCAGTGCCTTTCAGCTCAAGCACCAGTGGTCGTTCTGGTGTGGTCACTGGGAGGCTTTCCAGTCCTCTGGGGGAGAAGGGGAGCGTTCTCGAGGGGTCACCTAAAAATGAACACTTGGAGGGCGGGGTTTCTGGATATTGCGAACTCAGTCATTTCCTGCACGTGCCCCGTTGATTTGCGCAGGCCTGCATCCCATATAGTCCACATCTTATTTCTCACTTAGCTGAAACTTGGCCTCCAAAATCATTACAGAAGCATTTTGTAATGTGCAAAGTGACTTAAATCATTCAGTCCTTTCTCTTAAGATTTATTTCCAGAGGGTTTTTTTTTTTTTTTAATGTAAAGCAATTTCTCACAGCTGGCATGACGGCTAAATATTTCATTTGAAAATTGAGAATTATGCCATAAAGTGGCTGTTAGAACTAACGCCTCGGGTATTTCTCAAATTGATTTTAAAAAGCCCCTCCAAATTGCTGTATCGTGAGATTTCTGCGTGGAAGAGAGGACAGCAACAGAGACACACACACTCATAAGTACACAGGCACACGTGCGTGTAAGTTCTCGCTCACACACTCTTCCCCACACGCATAGATTTGTGAACTTTCACAGCAGAATTGGCCCCGTTTGCTTTGGGGTCTGAAACTGTACCCAAGGCTAAGCCTTGGTAGGGTCTTTTGTGTATGGAAGCCAAGAATCCGAGGTGAAGATGGGCCTGGCATTCATCTCTGAACCACTCTCTAGGCACTGCTTGTGTTATGAGCCTTAGGCGGGACCCTTGGTGTCACGCTGGTCTCCCCAGCTCGAGGCTGCCGGCTGTCTGCTTGGCATTGTCCGAGGGATGTGCCTGGCAGGGCTGTGGCCACACCTGCTACAGTCGCGCCACCCAAAGTCTCGTCGCCTACACTCCCATCCCACGCACGTGCTGAGCTTGAACCACGGGTTTGTTTGAACGCAGCCCTCCTGGACCTCCCGATCCAGCCGACAACTGAAGTCCTGGGGTTTGGTCTCAGCTCGTCCTCCACCCAGCACCTGCCTTTCCGCTTCTACGACCAGTGCCGCCGGGGCAGCAGCGACCCCACGGTACAGCGCTCTGTGTTCGCGTCAGTGGACAAGGTGCCAGGTAAGCCGGCCCCCACCCTGTGCCACCTCCTGTCCCCTCCGGGGAGCGGGAGAGTGGTGGTTCCAGGACCTTCTCTGTCTGGAGCCTGTGTAGGCTTTCCTTCCCATCTCAGAAACCCAGTTTCTTAGAACTTATCAAAGTGCAGCACAAGATTAAACACAAGCCCCAGAAAGAAATCTTGGCTTTCTCTTTGGTGTTCTGCTGCCGGGGTTTGGTTTTCCAGAGATTTGTTTGAGGGTGTGGAAGAACTTCTCAGAATTAAAACTGAAAATGTCTTGGAAGTTTCTTGGAAATACTTTAGATTATTAGTAACGAGGTTGTGGGAGAGTCATTTCCTCCATGTAGGATGACTAGAAAGAGCTAGTGCGTGCAGTTCCTGTTTAAGCCCCTGAAGAAGTGAGACTTCAGAAGAAGGTCCCGCTGCCCCCGGGGCGGCTGCCACTCTCTTCTTTCGGGAGCCTCTCTTCCCACTTTCCCCGAAGCGCATCTCTAACTTTCCTCCCCGCCTCTCCAAAAGAGAAGCATGACTAGAAAGTTCAGGGTCGCCTGGTGAAGCTGAAAGTACTGGTTCTCCAGAAGGGCTGGCAGGCTCCCCGTTCCTGTTCTGACACGTCTGCTTTAAGTAAATCCATATGCATCCCAACCGCTCAAAAGAGAACCTTGCCCTTGGTTACAAAACTAAAGAAAACTGGCCAAGCTGTCCCCTGCAACTTCACTCCTCCGCAGTTAGGGCTTGGAACCTCAATTGCAAATGTGGCAAAATGTTTTCAAAAGCAGTTACCCATTTAAGAACAAAATCCAGTGAAAAGAACCTGACCCAAACCAGGATCCCTGTTTCCCCTCCACCCCATGATTCACTCTGATTTCATTCTTTGATTTGATTAATTCATTTCAGAAATATAGTATATACTATAAGCATATGATTTCTTTAAACCCAAACAGGACATGATAAAATGAAAAATAAGACTACTTGGCCCCAGAAGTGACCATGGTTAACAGTTTCTTGCATTTCCTTCCAGAAATGTTTTGCTTGTCTGTTTTTACACCCGGGGTTATACCATATGTGTGATTCTACATCTTGCTGTTTTCACTTACTGACAAGTCAGTGTTACGTGTAAGCACATGTAAATCGACCTAACGCTCATTCACTGTTGTGTGGTATTTTATCATATGGACGGAACAAAAAAGTCTTTTATAACATTTTGTACTGATGGACATTTGAGTCGTTTCCAGTGTCTTGCTCTTCCATTGTCAAAGTGAACCTCCTCGGGGTATCTTTGTGTAAGTGTGCAAATCTCACATGTCTATGGGATAAATTCCCAGCGGTGGATCTGCCGAGTCAAAGGGGAGGTTTTTTCATCTTAATATATGTAGTCCCAACATGCGCTCTGGAAAAAGTGCGCCAGTTCACGCTGCCGCCCACTGCCTGCAACCGCTTTCATTCTTAAATCGAGTCTTAGGCTACAAGACTGATTGTAGCCCTGCCTCTGTTTTCAGCCATGAAATATGAGATGATTCTGCCTGCTCGGGGGTCTGGAGGCTTCTTTGTTAAAAATTCTCCAGATTGCTTTCTGCCCTGTAGAGATGGTTGCTAAGTAAATATAAATGATGACCATGAGTCTAGGTTAACTAAATACACACTGGCCTGGTAAGAAATCATTTCTTTCTTCCTTTTTTTTTTTTGTTTAACACACAGTTGTAATTTTATTATAACATTTGTATAAGCACCGCTTCGTAATTTTTTAAATTGAAATATAATTGACATTTAAGATTATATTACTTAAGAAATCAGTTCTTTAGGGTCATCAGGGCTTCTCTGAGCTCAGGAACTAATGGGTTAAGGAGAAAAGCTTGGTCCTTGTTTCCGCTCCCCCATCTTTGGAACAAGGCAAGTGTAAATTAATAAACAGAGCCGGATGTCACGTTCTTCGGCCTCTGCATAGCCACCCCTCCGTTTGCAGAAGGCTTTGCAATTACTTACTTCTCCCATCCCGCCTGGGCTCCAGGGGAAGAGTGAGGTTATCCAGTGCTGGGGGTGTCGCCCTGCCGAGAGTGGCCCGGGCCTGCTGCCTCACCGTGGGGGGGGCGCGGGGGGGCACAGCTGGAATGCTCAATGTCTTCTTGCTGGTCCCAGGGTCGGGATACATGAAACTGGGCCAGTTGGGACTGTGGAAGTCAAAGGCGGCGCCTGAACGCAGCCATCCACCCCTTGGCAGTGTCTCTCCCCCGACAGCCCCTGGCGGTGGGGACATTCTCTCAGCTGTGCCCCCGAGGGCGGCTGCTCTGGGGCCTTGGGTGAAGAGGCCTCGCTGCCCCCCTGTCCTCGCCTGGGCCAGAGATGTGACCTGAAGAGCGAGCCTTAGCATGACTCGAGAGAGGGAAGGGAACACCCCCCCCCCCCGCCCCGCTTCTCGCCACCTGCTAGCTCAGATTTGGCCCCGCAGATGCCCAGCATCTTGAGGTCATCGTTCGTTTTCCCTTTGCTCTCCCACACCCACGGGGCTGCTCTGCCTCCAGAACACACCCCGCCGTCTTCCCCCGCCACCAGCATCTCTTCCTAGATCGTGGCAGCGGCATCAGCGGCATTCCCTGGCTTCCAGCCTTGTTCCCTCCCTTCCATGCAGCCAGAGGCATCTTTCTAGAACATAAGTCAGATCACATCATGCCCCTGCCTGTAGCCCTCCAGTAAGCTTCCCGTTGCGCCCGAAACAAAATCCAGATCTCTCGTTCTGACCTTGTGTGATCGTTGTGGGATGGGCCCCAGCCGGGCCTCTCAGGCGCAGCCCCCCGCCTTCATGCTGTCCCCTGCCCCGGCTGTACCACCACTGCTGCTCCTCCAAGTCAGCGCTTCTCAAGGTGTGTTGGCCTCAGGATTCCTTCTTCTTCTTCTTTTTTTTTTTTTTTTGGCCGCATGGCATGTGGGATCTTAATTCCCCCACCAGGGATCGAACCCACGCCCCCTGCAATGGAAGCTCAGGAGCCCTAACCACTGGACCGCCAGGGAAGTCCCAGGACCCTTCATACTCTTTGAAAGGTATTGAGGAATTCACAGAGCTTCAGTGTGTATGGATTATGTTTATTGATATTTCAGGTATTAGAAATTAAAACTAAGAAATACTTTAAATATTTACTTACTCATTTAAAAAATAATAATAACCCATCCTATGCAAACATAAATAACATAGTTCTTTTTTTTTTTTTTTTAACTTTGGGTTTATTTATTTATTTATTTATGGCTGTGTTGGGTCTTCGTTTCTGTGCGAGGGCTTTCTCTAGTTGCGGCAAGCGGGGGCCAGTCTTCCTCTCGGTGCGCGGGCCTCTCATTATCGCGGCCTCTCTTGTTGCGGAGCACAGGCTCCAGACGCGCAGGCTCAGTAGTTGTGGCTCACGGGCCCAGTTGCTCCGTGGCATGTGGGATCTTCCCAGACCAGGGCTCGAACCTGTGTCCCCTGCATTGGCAGGCAGATTCTCAACCACTGCGCCACCAGGGAAGCCCAATAACATAGTTCTTTATGAACAATAAGTGTTTTCCAAAACAGAAAAAGTTAATATTTTATATTTTTTCAAGTCTCTTTAATATCTGGCTTAATAGAAGACAGCTGAATTCTCGTATCTGCTTCTGCTTTCAACCTGTTGTGAGAGCGTGGGCTCTGGAAGACTCCTCTGTGTACTCCTGGGAGAATGAGTGTAAAAGGAAAATGCCGACATTATTTTTATGAAAGTTCTGACCCTGGGAGGCCCCCCAGGGTTCCCCAGACCATGCTTTGAGAACCACTACCCTAACTCACTGTGCCCTCTCCTGCCCCAGGGCCTTTGCATTGAATGTTCTTCCCTAGATCTGTGTGTGGCTACTTCCTGCCAATCACTCAGGCTTCAGTCTGCACGCCACCTGCTCAGAGAGGCCTTTCCTGATCCCCATCGCCACCCCCAGCCCCCCGCATCACGTTAGCCTGGTTTATGTTCTCCATGGCCCTGGGGCTCCGTACCTGGCAGACGTATTTGTGTACCTTCCTCCCCCATGGAGAGGGTCACTTCCACGGGGACCTGGAGTGTCCCCTTCACCGCTGTACCGCAGCCCCTAGCACGGTACCTTCATTCAGTCTTCACTGAGTAAGGAGTGAGGCTTTGTTCTTATTCTCCGCACAGCCTCAGAGCAGATCCTGCCAGATGCCTTCTCCCTGTGCGGACACCAGGGAGACGAGCAATTCCCGCAGGGGCCCCAGACGTTGGGTGGTTTAGGCTGCGGCACTTTGACAAGGGAACACGAGGGAACGGCGGCCCCCAGATCTTCAGCAGCATTCCTCGGCTTAACTCCTGTCACCAAAGTGAGTGAGATGTGCATCCCGGGCACCCGGGTGATAAGACTTGGGTTGGTTGCACTTCAGTTTCACCGCGCTCACCTTACTCAGAGTTTGCTGGAGGGGTCATCGGAAGCCTGGCCCAGGTTGGCCTCCGATGCTGTGGCACCCGTAGCCGCCATCCGGGTATTGCTCTGTGTCCCTTGCCATAGGCCACACTGTTGCAACATCCCAGGCCGGGTGGGATCCTTGCTCTTGCCTGGGAACAGTTCACAGGGGAAGAAACAGTGCTGGCCACCTGCCTCCAGGAGACTGCGGGAAGAGGCAGCTCTACTGTGACACATCTTCCAGTTTTATCTGCAGGTCCAGGTAATTGTCACAGAGCCATTTGTCTCCCCCTTTCCAAGCTATACATGGTTATATTTGATGAAAATATACCTTTCATTTCCTTGGAAGAGATATTAAAGTAGAATATAAATCAGGACTAATAGGCGACTAGCCACTTTGGTGTATTTTTCTTCTTCCATTTGGCTTGGAAAGAAACCACAAATTCTGTTTATTGGCCGGTTTTATGTTTATGGCTCTCGCCCCCATGGAATGTTCAGCTCCACGAGGGCAGAGGCCAGTGTGCGCATGGCTGGGGAGGGAAGGGTCAGCAGTGACCAGCGTGTCTGGCGGGCAGGCGCGGCCGGGTCTAGAGTCCGGCTTTGAGGTGCGGCGCTCCATGGTTGG
Source organism: Balaenoptera ricei (assembly GCF_028023285.1). Classification (NCBI taxonomy): domain Eukaryota; kingdom Metazoa; phylum Chordata; class Mammalia; order Artiodactyla; family Balaenopteridae; genus Balaenoptera; species Balaenoptera ricei. The sequence goes on from NC_082653.1 coordinate 59,765,747, forward strand.
TGCCCTCGAGGATCCGTTCCACTGACCCACGTTGACAGCTGATTGCCAGAATCTGCCAAGGCAGGGCGGGGTGTTGAAAACTAGCCCACAGTGCAGTCTTCCCATGAACACCCATGGACCAGCAGACCCCAGAGCAGAGGCTGTTCCCGGAATTAACCCTGGGCATCAGGGGGCAGTGGGCTCCAGTCCACGGGCCGGGGCTCTGGCCTCCCTGACCCCTTCTGGGCTCCTTCTGGCCCAGAGGCTGCTCACAGGCGTTCACCTGGGGGTGGGAGGGCTGGTGACAGAACACCACCGTCCTCTGGCTCGGGTCCTACCCAGGCCCTTCCTAATTCTTACCCAAACAGAAGGGCTCTAGAACCCAGCATGTTACGGGGATCGGAGTGGGACAGCCAAGCAGGTTGACACCCACTGGCCCTCACTGACGGGGGCTCAGCGACATGTTTAAAAAAAGTGACCCTTCCCCAGCTGAGGACAATCAGCTGCCCCCCACCAGCCTTTTAGCTCCAGGGAAGGGACGGTCTGCCTCTTTCACTGCGCTCTACCCTGTTCAGGATAGTCCTGTTGCAGTCTGGCCCCTGCCCCCTTTCCACAATCAGCTCCTCTCTCTTCTCTGTCCTGGGCTCTCTTTGCAGATAATAAAACAACCCAGCATTTCATCCCCATTGGCTTTCTGTCTGCACCTCGCGAGGGCCAGGCGCGTCCTATTCAGGACCTCTGTCCTCGCGCTGCCCTCTGGCTGGAACCTGAAACCCTCTGTGAGGCTGGTGCCTTCTCAGCGTTCAGGGCTCCGCTCACATTCCTCTTCGGAGGCCTCCCCAGGGGCCCCACCCACCCCAGTCCCCCTCTGTGCAGCAGCTGGGTTTTAGTTTTTCAATTGAGGTGGAATTCATAGAGCGTAAAATTAACCATTTGACAGTATACAACTCAGTGGCATTTAGTACCTTAACAGTCTTGTGCCACCATCCCCTCTACTAGTTCCAAAACATTTTCCTCAGCCCCAATCAACCCTGTACCCACTAAGCCGTCACTCCCCATCCCCTCTCCCCCCAGGCTTCTGGCACTCACTCATCCACTCTGTCTCTGGATTTATCTCTTCTGGATATTTCATACAAACCCTACAATGTGTGACCTTTTGTTTCTGCCTTCTTTAACTTAGCATGATGTTTTGGAGGTTCATCCGCATTGTGGCATATGTCAGAGCTTCATCCCTTTTCATGGCCGAATAACAGCCCATTGTGTGGATAGACCTCCTTTGATTTATCCATTCTTGCACCTGTTGGTGGCCATGGGGGTTGTCTCCACCTTTTAGCCAATGTGAATAGTGCCGCTACGAGTGTGTGTGTATGAGTTTTTGTTTGAACACCAACGTTCGGCCTTTTGGGCCATCTACCCAGGAGTGGAATTGCTGGGTTGAATAGGAATTTAACTTTTTGAGGAGCTGCTTTCCCACAGTCTTCAGAGCCCTCACCTTTCACTGAAGTTGCCCACTTGTCTTCTCGTCTGCATCACTGCCCTGTGCTAGGATAGAAGGTTCTGGGGCCCTGTTCGTCCTGCCCTCAATGGCTGACACTTAATGAGCGAGCAGGTGCTCAGTGACTGTCGAAGGCGGGTGGGGACGTGGATTGGTAGCTGGAGGCTCGGACAGGTGAATTGTTCCCAGCAGACTGTGACTTGCCTCGCTCGCACCTGGGTCTGGCTCCGGCCCCAGTCGGTTGGGGCTCGGGGTGCCAGAGGGAGAGTGAGCTTCCCTCACTTCTTATCCCACTGGATTCAGGGCGCCATCTGTCTCTGGGCAAACATCGGAATCACTGAGCACGAGGGCCAGTGCTGTGCTTTCCATAGGTGTGATCTTTGTCAAAGACAAACAAAGCGGCCTTATCAGTCACTGACCCAGAACACTAAATAGTTCTGTGGAAAGGCAGTGCGGTTCCAGAGCCAGCCTTTGGCAGCTGAGTAACTGAGAAAGAATGCAAGATTACAGTGCACGGAGAGCCAGCCCAGCTGACCACAAAGCCTCCACTGACATCCGGGGGGGGGAAGACAGGGAGAAAAAAAAATCGATGTTTAATTCATAGACCTCAGTTCTGACTTCTCCCCTGCGGAGAACATACTAGGTGCTAATGTCATCTCATGGCAGTGTTCTCCAGAAACTAATTTTTTAGGCCTGTGATTTTTCTTGTTTCCGATTATAAAACTGGAGCCAGCTCTCTCCTACCAGCTCGCCCAAGGGGAAGAAATACCCTTTCTGGAGTCACATGGGAAGGAGCGCCCTCCCCCCCACCTCCCTCCAGTCTCCCTAGCCCCATGTTAACCCCTCCCAGCCCCCAGCTCCCTGGTCAGAGCCTCGGGCCACTGGGTTGGTGAGTTACAGAAACTTGAATCTGACCCCCGAGGCCTTTGTTTTTTTTATCTAAAGCAAAATATATAGAGCTGCTAAGCACTTTATGCAGGGTTCTTATTTGATCTGCCTCAGAAGGAAGGTTTTACCATTTTCCTCTTCTACATACGAGGAAGCCACCCACCCAAGGTCACACACACCCGATACCCGTCCGCAGCAAGGCTTTGAACGCAGGCCTGCCCAGGTCACACCCTGAGCCCCCACTGCCACCACCTCCAGTCCCTTTCATTCCTGACTCAGTTTTGATGCTCCCGAAGTGACTTCTCCCCACCCGCGGCCTCAGTGGTATCGGGCAAAACCACATTGCTGGCTCCAACCCTCAGCATGTTTCGGACAGAAAAGTCATCTATTTCTGGAAGTGTGGGGTACAGTTTGACTGGAAGAATTAACTGTGCCGGGCACTTTGTATACATTAATTCTATCCTCCGCACAGCTCTGGAAGCGAGTATCACTTGCTCTGCTGTACAGGTAGGAAACTGAGGCTCAGACCAAGCCCACAGAGCTCCCACGGGTGGCCGAGATCCCTACCTCCACTTCCTGCCTCTGAAGACCATTTGCTTCAAGGCTGGCTTGGTGATGGCTGAGCAGCTCCACCTGACGGCTCTGCCACGTGAGAGGTTGGTAGGACAGAACCTGAGGAGAGAGGGGACTCTTGGGTGGCCCTGGCCCAGGCAGAGCGCTCTGCATCCCTGTCTTCTGTGTGACACACCTGCTCCCGAGTCCTCCCGCTCCAAGCCCGCCTCCACTGGATCAGGGACAAACCTGCAAAGCTGTGATGCAGAAAGACACTCTTCTCCCAGAGCCGCCGCTTCCGAACCAGGCTAGGGGTCAGGGTCACTCGAAGGCCATCCTCGTACAAATTTGTTCCTGGTCTTTCACGAACAAAAAGCAGAAACGAGATTTCAGAATCCTGCCTGAGCAAAAGTAGCAGGATTTGTACTTCTTTCAAAGCTGTCTGGCAATTGTGTCTAAGAGATCAGCCTTCAAGTGGCTGAGCTGAGTCCATGGGGTTCCTGCTTGCCAGGCTGCATCTCGGAGTCCCCAGGGCAGCCGTGAAGAGAGAGCCTGAGGATACTGTCAGGCTGGGAGCACGCAGGCCTTGGCAGGAACCACGTTCCCAAACCAGGGCCCCCAGTGTTTCCCCCTGAAACGTGCACCCTCCAAAGACACTTTCCCAGTAGACACACCAGCACTTGTCTGAGGAGCCCTCTTGTGAAACGAGCGCTCAGTAGGCAGAGCCAGCCATCGTGCTCCAGACAGGCTTTTACGGGGACGCGGTGGCTGGGAGGAGAAAAGAGTTCCGAAGAATTGAGTGTTGCTTCACTTGTCGAGGTCATTACCCACCTCCGACGCTGAAGCAGCTGAGTGCCCTGGAGCCTTCTGGCAATGACGGTGCATCAGGGAGTGGGTTGCCGGCAGAGAAAAGCTTGGGAGCCCAGGCAGTGGGGTGTGGGAAGAGACCAAAACCCCAGCTTCATGCTGCCATTTGACCTTGGCTACACCTTGGATTGTTCTGTGGGCTCGGGCAGGCCCACACGGGGCAGCCTCGCTGGCAGCACAGGACAGGCAGGTGTGTTCCAGAGCAAGCGGCACAGCTACTCGTGTGCATGCCTGTCCCCGCCCCCAGAACGCAGCTCCTGTCACTTCTCGACTCCGGACTTCTTAGTATAAGTGAAGTACGTTAATTGCAGAACAATTGGAAAGATGGAAAAGTACCAAGAAGAGATAGAAAGGATAGACTGTCCGGTGTCCTGCCCCATTGTTCTTTCTGTTCATCCTTTGTGGGGTTTCTTTTCTCAGCAGCAGTGCTTGCCCAGGTGAGAGTCAGCGAAGGAGGTGGCTTAGCACAGCCCTGGAGCAGACTGTCAGGTTCAAGTCCTGGCTCCACCTCATCCTCGTTACGTGGCCTTGGGCCAGTTAGCCACCCCTCTGGGCCTGTTTATTCACATAAAAAATGGGGATGATTCTTAGCAGTGTGAATGTACTTAACACGACTGAACTGTGCGCTAAATAATAGTTAAGGTGGTACATTTTATGTTATGTGTATTTTACCACAATTAAAAAGGAAATAAAAGTGAGGATGGAAATGTCACCTAGCTCATTAAGCTCCCGTGAGCATAAAATGAGTTAATTCCCATCAGTGCCTGGAACAATTGCCTCCCCTTGTGCAGCGTGCAGTAAAGGTTATCTCAGTATTTTTTATGGTCGTTGTTATTAGTCAAGGCTGACCCTTGGGACCCCAAATGATAAGTTCCCTTTCTACACGTTAAATCAGTTTGCACAAACTTAATAATCCAGGGGCCCCTCCTGCTGTAAATAACAACCAAAAAAAAAACACCCCGCAGTTGTACAGATTTGCTCATTTCAGAAAGGCTTTTATCAGGTGCTGATAAAACACCAGGGCAGAATTTCCTTTCCCCTGCAGAAGGGCCATGAGAATTCTGGTCACATGATTTGCCTGAGGTCCCACAGCTCTAGAGGCAGAGCCAGGGCCAGAGACGAACAGAGACATGTCCCCTGCAGCCCCGGGCCCAGCACATACCCGTGCACCCCTGACACTGGCTGCCATCATTGACTCCACGCCTGCCTGAGCCGGGCAGTTCCCACTGAGCCTCGCAACAGCCCTGGGGGGCTGGCGCCTTTCCTCAGTGTGCTAACCAGGAAACCGGAGCTCAGAGAAGGGGAGCACCTGGCCCGTCGGCTTCCCACTCCACGAACCCCTGTGTCTTCAGTCCTGAAGATTATCCGGTGGCAGAACACCTGAGGATCAGGTGTGCTTCAGGAACCCTGGGAACTATCGCTGTCTCCCGTTCCAGGAGCACAGAAACCAGCAGAGAACGTGACTGTATTCTGTGGATGCAAGTCTCTGCGTCTAAAGGGACAGTCCATAAAGTTATTTGAAGAAACTTTCCAAGCCTTTTCCTATTGATGTTTCTTTTTTGCTGCTGAGTCATTTGTTTTATTAACTGCAAGTTATCATTAGCAGACAAGTGATTACAAATGCTAAGGATCGAAGGCTCGTTTGTGGGATAAAACTCAGAAACTGAGAAAAGTCTAGCCCTTAATTTTATCTCTGAATTGGAAAAAGACCCCTTTGATTTGATTTGAGCTTTTTTTTTTTTTGTCTTAAAATATCTCCCGACTTGCTCAAGGAACCCCAGGGTTCCCCCTGGAACAGGGTTTGAGAACCACTTTACCACTTCCCAAGAATCAGTCATAGTGCCCACCTTGAAATCTGAGAGGAGGAGATGCCAAGTAAGCGGCATTGCTTAGTGTACAGACGGCTGGAAGGAGAGTTGTTAATTCACGAGGACCTGCAAAGCGGGAGAAGAGCCAAAACAGAAGGTGGGGACGGGACACAATTATAGCACTCACAGGTTCACAGAGGCCTAAGTCATTGGGTCTTCCACATGTCCTCTCCTCTGTGCCCTAGACGGCCCCCTCAAAGCATGGCAGCTCCTAGGGGCCAGGGTAGGAGACCACCAGGAGAGAAGGAATTGGGGGCGGGGGGCAGGTGAGGGAAGAACTGGCATTTTTTTTTTTAAGGACTTTAAAAATTCCAAGGAAGTTACATGATGCATACTCTAACTAGGGTCGGGAAAGGGAGGATCTTTCTGAGGTCTCTCGTGAAGTAAATAAATGCTGTGCAGAGCTACATATAAAGAGGACCAGATCAGGGAGAAGGACTTATAAACAGGTCGTGCAGAGCAGAGAGGCGGGCATGGTGGGGATAACACGTGCGAAGGCTTGAGGGAGCAGGTAACATTTGATGTCACGGCCGTGAGATGTGATTAGACACAGCCTGGAAAGCTAGGCGGGGTCAGATGGTGAAGGGCTTCCGGCCCTGCTGAAGGGTTGTACGTTTATCCTGGAAGCAACAGGGAAGGGACTAAGGAAGAGGAGTGATGAGTCGGGAGGCTTGGGTTTTGATTGACTGGAGTTGGAAGGGCAGGGGAGACGGGGGTGCCAGAAAGGAGCGAAGCACCCTCCCTTGGCGCTCACCACCGGTGCAGTTTGAGGCTGTGCCCATCTTATGGATGAGAACAAGTCTCCACAGAGGTACCCTCTTCCTCAGCTTGGTATATATCCTTCGATACCTTTTCAGGGCATTTACATACTATACTTGTACTATAGTATTATATTGTCTTTTTTTTTTTTTTAACCTAAATGAATGCTATTTTCACTCAGCAGTATGTCTTGCATTTGTTTTATGTGAGTTCATAAGAGTGCCCTCATTCATTTTTGACTGCTGCGGAGCAGTCTGTCATGTGGGCAAACTGTTGTTTATTTAGCCAGTCTCCCATTGATGGATGTTCAGGTTGTGGCCAATTTTTTGTCTTCAGCGAATAGGAGCGCCTCCCTGGCCCCTTGCACAAGGATTTCCCTGGGGTAAGAAACATGAAGCGAGTCCAGAAATATGTAGGCCGTGGAACTAACAGGATTTGGTGACCAGTGAAGTGGGTGGGTGGAGGGCCACAGGGCTAGTTTCAGGCAAAATATCAAGGAGCCTCAGTTTCTCTGGGAATGTTCTCTGTGTATTTAACAAGGGCATTTTGATGGCCCAACTTCTGACCCAGGAAAATCCTCATTACTTGTGGATGTTTTTCTATCCAGAAGGCCTTCAGGAGCTGTGATGATTGGAAAAGTTCCCAGGGGCTGGCAGGGGTCTCCAAGGGCCAGCGCACCCATGGCTTGTTGTCGCAGACAGAGTGTGGTGGCAGGACAGAGCCACCAGGGGGGTCTGCCCCTACCTCCTGGCACCCTGCTGAGGGTCCAGCTCTCTGGGATGCTTCTCTGTCTGTAGCCAGCATCCCATGACTGAAATACAGCTTCCTTTATTTGTAGGCTGTCCAGCCATGGCATTTTGTATAAGTGTGCTTTTCTCCGAAAACACACACACAATTTTTTTTTTTTAACATCTCAAATCCCCAAAGGGCCAGAAGTCAGTATTATCCCAGCATAACGGGAATGGCTGTTTTGTGACATCTTTCACACTTAACCAGCCTACTTCCTTTAAGCCCCAGAGTAATCACAAAAACATTCCAAAGCCCATCAAATTGGGGCTGATGAATTGTTTTACTCTGTCCCTGTCTCTGCCTGCTGTGAACTCAGGTCCTTGAAAGCTGCATCCTTACAATATGATTTGAGAGTAGACACTTTAACTGTGTGAAATACTAAGCTCAGACTGTGCTTTGCAGTGACTCCCCCAAAATATTTGTGAGTTTATAAAAATTCAGGTGCGTGGTGTATGTGGTACGTACTTCTAGCGTCACAGGTTTTTTTTAAGGCCCCAGGATAAAAGTCCCTTTTATTGAATGCCAGCTATGTGCTAGGCACTAGGCCAGTTGCTTTACAGAAAATCAGGAGGTAAATATGTGAAAACTGTCCTGTGACTAATCCCACTTTTGCAGATGGGCAAGCAGAAGTCAAAAGCAGAGTCCCTTGCCCCGTGTCCCAGAGAGACTGAGCCTGGTTTCTGACGCCTGCTCTTTATAATGCTTCTGCCTGCTTCCTGAGAAAGAGATTATCTCGTGCTCGGTGTTCTTTCCTTTCCTGCTAAGTTGACTTGAAGCCTCTGTGGTGCTTCTGGGGTAAAGCTGCCCTTTGTTGTGGCTTTCTGAGTGTGTTGACTTCATCAGCTACGGTTGGGCCTCAGGTGCTGGGTCCCATGCACCCTCCAGCTTCTTGAATCGAGCAGGTCCCTGTCAATGTGATGGAATGAGCCTCCCCTAAACCGCCCCCCGCCCCCCCACTCTTAGTAAACTGGAGAATGTTCTGAAATAGTTGACGTTTATAAAACCTCGGGTGTTTTGGATAAACGCTTTGTGTGTGTGTGCCAGATTTCCTGCCCGATGCCCAAGGGAGATGTCCACCCGCTCAGAGCAGCATCCTAGTGCCCTGTAATAGTGCCCGGGCCTGGGGGAGGCTGCGGCCCGCTCATCGTCCCCTCTCTGATCTCTTCACTCCACCCTGAGCAGACAGCAAATGCAGAAACCACCCTGTACTGACTCCTGGCCCCACTGGGTCAGCCGAGGGGCCCTCCATGCCAGCTGGGACACCCACAGGAAGCTGCTGGCCTCAAGCCACTTAAAGGATACCAGCATTTGGGCACCAGTGTGTGCCACCATGCTGTTCAAACCTGCCACGTCCCTGCCAGGGAGCCCTTGCCACAAGGAAGTCAGGGGCACACGTCCTGGAGTCGGCCCATCTGGGTTTAACTCGGTACCTGCCCATCAACAGCTGTGTGATGTCAGGAAGTTCCGTAAGGCCCCTGAGCCTCAGTCTCCTCTTCTGTCAAATGGGGCTGATGATAGGACCTGCCTCGCTGGGGCAGCTCAGCCCTGTGGGTGCCTCACGCTGTCCCAGTATCTCAACAACTGCTTGTTGAGGGGCGGGGGGGGGGAGCCAGAGGGCTCAAGCAGCCCGCCCCCCTCCCCTCGCAGGGCAGCTGGCCCAGCTCCTCCAGGCCGCTCCACAGGGAGCTTGCATGTAATCTCCCCAGTGCCCTCAGGCTCTGCCAGGCAAGGGCACCTCTGGGCAGCTGCCCTGATAGAGCCACCAAAGAAGGAGCCCCCGTAGGCGGCATGCACTCTTCCAGCACCTCCTGCGGCCGACGGCCACGTGGGGAGCACACATAGAAATGGGGTGACCGTTGTACTAGAGATCATGGGGGCAGTCTCACCACAGGGGTGTTGCCTACAGGACCCATGCGCTGGAACGCAGGAAGTAAGGTGCGTGGGTAGGGGAGCAGGTGGCCGAGGTGGGACGGGGCCGGCCTGGGGAGGGCGTGTGGATTTCATACTGAGCGGTCCGGGGAGGGCTGCGCCTGATTGGTGTCTGTCTGCGCTTGCGTGGCTGCTGGGTGGGGAGTGGATTGGAGACAGCGGTGCGGGGGCCGTTGGGGTCCACCCAGGAACCTGGAGCCAGGCGGGCAGGGGTACACCCTTAGCTAGCATGGTCGGTGATGGGTTTGGGTACAGCTTGCCAGGTTGTGACAGACCTGCTCCTGAGGCTGGGGCTCTCCCCGCACGTCACGTAGCACCTCAGGGTTGGCAGAGCATTTCCCACTCGTGATCTCAGTAACACTACGAGGAGGGGGAGATGGAGAAACTGAGGCCGGAGAGGCGAGGTGACCAGCCAGCTCACACCTCCAAGAAGCAGTAATGTGCTTGGACCTCTGCCCCCCTGAGACGTTCCGAGGTTGAAATGTCTCAGCGGCTCGGGCAGCACTGAAGAGGGTTTCTTGAGGCTCGCCACGTTGCTAGCCTCAGGCTAGGTGTCTCCACACTCAGGGGTCATGGCAGCCTGCGGGGGAAGGCCCTGTACCACCCCCACCTAACAGGTGAGGCGGCTGAGGCCCCGAGGTTAAGTCACACGGTGACTACATGGTGGTGTCGGTCACTCCAAGGCCACCTCACCCCACAGTCTGCTCAGTCCAGTGTCCAGGGATCCTGCTCAGGGCTTGGGGACCTGACGAAATTCTTGGCCTCACCCTGCAAGAGTCACAGTTGGAAGCTGAGACACCATGATCTCAACTCCCACGTGATGTCCCCTCACACGTGGTTCCTGAGCTCCAGTTTTCACTACTGGGCCAAGAAGGGTTTTCTGAGCACACCTGTCAGAGCTTGCTGATAAATCAGGCCTGAGATGCTTGTGCTTGGCTGGCAGCACTAAGTGGTTGTCTGGGTCTCCTCAAGCCAACTGACATTTGCCCAATAGGTGTGATGTATCAACAGCTTTTTCTCCTACTTTTTGTAGCCCGGGCTGGCTCTCAGCCAGAACTCTTTAAAAGGTATATAATAAGGTGCTGACCTGCAATGGAAAATGCTGGTGCACCAGCCAAGCGCAGAAGCCTCTGCAGCAGAAATTTAAGGTCTGCTGGTCAAGGATACATTTAGAAACCTTCTGGAAAGTTCTGGGGCTGGCAGAATATAGTCAAGCCCTGCAGCAATGTGAGTCTGGGGACTTCTTTAGCTCTTTGCCTTCGTGAAGCCACAAAGATGGGTGGGTTTTGGGGAAAGCAGTGGAATTCACCTTTTCATTCATTCCTTTGTTCTACAAACATTTATCGAGCACCCACAGTGTGCCAGGTGCTGTGCTTGGGTTTGAGGTGACAGCCATGAGCAAACAAGACATGTGTGGCCCTGCCACATGGAGCTTGCAATCTTATAAGAATAGTAGGCGTCATTCATAGAATCCTACCAGTAAATAACTGGTTGATAATGGGGAACCTGGCCTTCTCTAATGGGGATCGGGGAAGCCTTCCCTGAGTAGGTGGTGCATGTTGACAGTGGAAGGTTTCATTGGACATACTGGATGGGGAGCTAAGAGGGTGTTCCAGGCAGGAACAGCATGTGCGGGGGCCCCGAGTCAGGAAGGGACTGAGCCACAGAGTGAGGGGGGCAGGCTCCCCTGGCTCCCCATCAATGGTCCACCTTCTGTGCTTCAAGGTCTGTTCCACGCATGTTCACGGATTCATTATCTCACCTTCAGAACCTCCTGGGGAGAGGTAGGCACGTGTTCATTTTGCATTTGAGGTTTTCTGAGGCTCAGGGTGGGTAAGTAACTTACCTGGATTTGCACAGCGAGTCAGCCGCACAGGTGTCCATCCTACCTCTGCCTGACTCTGACTCCAGCTCATAGCCTGCCTCTCTATGTTCTCGTTTTTACTCTTCTTCCCTATCCTTTGTTATTACTGACATGGCTCAGGGGCCTGCCAGAAGGCTCAGAGCCCCATAACTAACAAGCCCACTGGAGGAGAATTCCTTCTAAGTTATTGACCTCAAATCTGCAAACAGCCGGAAGCTCAAAACTGTGCCTTGAAAGTGTCTCCTGTCCCCAGCATGTGGCACTTTCTCAGCAGACCACTCAGTTGATTGACTCTCCACCTCACTTCATCCATCTTAGAGTAAGCACGTCCCTGAATCTCCGTCAGGAACCGCATCCAAACGAGGGACAGCGGTGCCGTGCCCGAGAAGCCGAGGGGGCCGAGCGCACTGTCCAGCTTCCCAGGGCATCCCCCCAGCCTCAGGCTAGAGAGTGGCCTCATTCTCCCACCGCCACCGGGGTCATGGGGCCTCCTGAGCTCAGCACAGCCTTCGGGTCAGCTCCTTGGTCCTCCAGGCACGTGGGCTTGTCCTTCCACGATCCTGTTCCTCCGCAGCTTCCGTGGGGTGGCCAGCTAGGTGATCAGGAAGTCAGTCGACTAGAACCCCTACGCTCAGCTGGAGAGGCACACAGGCACTGCCCCCACGGTGCCCGGGGCAGAGGCATAGCCCTTGTGGAAGCGTGGAGTCCCAGCCCAGGCAAGATCTTCTCCCGCCTGAGGCCCTGGCCCAAGCCAGTCTACCCCTGTGCCCTCCACCCTGGCTACGTGTTTCTAGAATCGCCTTGAAGAGCATTTGAGAAGCCCCAGTGTCCATGCCCAGTGCAGCCCAGGTAAAACAGTGAGACGAGGGTCACTGTGTTTGGTGACTCGCCCTGGCTCGTTCAAATGTCCACCCGGTCTTGAGAACACGATCAGAGACGAATTCCTCTTAGGTGGCTTTACAAGAGGGTTCTGGGTGACCACTGGGGTCAAATGCTGTGTCCTGATTGTCATTCCTTTAACCCTCAAATGTTCACCGAGCACCTACCATGGGCTTGCACGACACGGGGCCCAGCATGACCGAGGTCCCTTCTCCATGGACCAGCAGCCTCGGTGGTCGCCTAGAGATGGATTGACAGCTTGGCAGGCTGCGGGGTGCTCAGTCAGGAGCTCTCCTCCATCAGAGCAGCTGCCGCTTAGCGAGTTTGGGGGAACCAGGGGGTCTGGTATAGGAGCAGGATGTATGTATTCAATACCCTGGGCCCAGTTTCAGGAGAGGACAGTTCTTCAAACTTGTCCCACTTTCGGGAAACCTTATGAGCACTGCCCTGCGCCACGCTCTGCCAAGACTGGGGAGTGGAAGGTTCTAGACAGACCCTGCCCTCAGGGAGTTCACAGTGTCCTGAGGAAGACGACACCTTACCCACTCTTGCTACATAGTCTGGTCATGCATGATGGTGTGGGAGCCCAGGACAGGGGCGCCGGCCCTCCCAGAACTGGAGGGCAAGGAGGGCTCCTGAGGGAGGTCTTGACGGATGGGCTAGGTTAAATGTGGGGCGTCCCGGGCAGGCGGCAGTACCCAGGCTGTGAAAACCATGGTGTGCATGTGCATCCTGCAAGCAGCCTGAGCCATGCAGGCAGGAGGCGGCAGGAGATTAGCCCACGCAGGCATGACCCCCTGTGCCTGTCGACCGTCCTGGACTTCATCAGAGGGCCCAGGGAAGCACTGATGGGCTTCAAGCAGGGGGGCTAAAGGCCACCCACTAGATGACCACAAATAGCCGTCCCCAGGGGCCGGCCCCAGGCTGGGCTGCCCACGGGATCCCATGACCCACACTTAGCTGGAAGGAAGATGCAGCCGAAAACACGTCTTCACGTAGAGCAGCTGGAGACCAAACCACTTGTCCATTCCAGGGCCAGAGCTCACCCAGCCCCAAACGCTGTCTGGGAAGTGCAGCCCCAATCCAGTCCCCTCTCACCACTGCACCCCATATCCTAGGCCAGGGGTTCACTGACTTTTCCTAAAGGGGCGTGTGATGTCTGTCAGAACGAGGCTCCACCTGCAGCCTCGCAGGACAATATGCAAATGAGCAGGCGGGGCCTCATTCCAGCCACACTTCACTTATAAAACCAGGCCCATTGCCTGATTTGGGGATTTGGCCTTCCCGAGGTTGTTTGCTGCTTCCTGACCTTGGCCTTCAAAATCCGTCGTGCTGCTTCTCTCCATGGCCAATTTGGTATTCTCAGCACCGTAGCTAGAGAGATCCTTTTCAGGTGTAAGTCAGGTCACGTGTGTCTTCTGCTTAAATCCGTCACTGTCTCCCATTTTACTCAGGACGAAAGCCAAATTCCTCACAGTGGCTCCCGAGGTCCCACACAGTCTGCTCCCTCTGCTGCTCCTAAGACTGACCTTGCCTCTTCCCACTGTCCCCTGGCCGTTCCACGGCAGCCACAGGGGCCTCAGCTGAGCCTCCACTGTGCCACGTGCCTCTGCCTTGCAGCACCTGCACTGGGTTGGCCTCTGCTTAGAACACTGTCGTCCCAGGTACCTGCCCGGCTCTGTCCTCTGTCTCATTCCTCAGACCTCGCTATCTCCGAGGGGTCTTCCCTGACCATCCTGTGCCCCACTCCCAGCCCTCCAGACGCCCCCTGCCCGGCTTAACTCTCTTCGTCGCACTCATTCCCTCCCAACAGTTTCTGTTTCTTCATTGTCTGCCCACCACCCCCCCACAATCCCGTCCCATCCCATTATTGAACTGTAAGCTCCAAGACGGCAGACACTGTTTTGTTTACTGCTAAATGCTCAGCTCCTAGAGATGTACCGAGAGGCATATAGGTGTTGCTTAGAAAGCATTGGGTGGATGGATGGATACATGGATGGATGGATGGATTGATGGATGGATGCGTGGATCAATGGATCAATGGATCAATGGATCGATGGATGGATGGATGGATGGATGGAGCCAACAAGTCTTCAGTACACCTTTACATGCTAGACATTGTTCGCTGTGGACTCGGGGGTGAGCAAAACAGATCTGTCCCTTTGGAGCTCCCAGGCCCTGTGGATGTCATAGATAGTCCAGAAATGCTGACCGTGATTGGGGCCCTGAAGGGACCGGCCAAGAGCTGGGACAGTGTGCAACAGAGAGATCTGACCTGGACAGGGTTCCTGAGGGCAGGAATGCGTCCCAGACAGGAGCCCACACGGATGGGAGAGCCACTGATGCCTGGGCGCACAGACTGCCCAGATCCTCAACGAATAAAAACATCACTGTCCATGTGACACCTGCCGCCAGTTTGGCTGGACACACAATTCCCCTTTGTGATCAGTTTCCACCCTGGCCACATAAGTGGGGCCCGAGACCTCGGTCCTGCTTCCCAGGAAGGTGTTTAGCCCCAGGCCCCCAGCAACAGCCCAGCTCTTCTCCCCTCGTTAGTGAAGAGGAAGGAGAAACTGGACCTAGGACATTTTTCTGATGAATTCTGTTGGAAGGGATAGTTCTTGGCGCCGGGCCTGACGTGAAGAATGAAATGTTTTATACTACTCACAGAACAGATGGCAGAATCTGGAGTGGGAGTTTCTTGAAAAGGCCAGATGATGGGCTCATTCAGCATAGTCGGGGATACATGTGTTTGTAACCCCCAAGTTAATTCACAGCTAGTTACACAGGGGATGAAAATGTTCTAAAATTGATTGTAGTGATGGCTGTATAACTCTGAATGGACTAAAAACCATTGGATTATACCTTTAAATGTATAGATTATACAGTTATGTGAGTTATACCTCAATAGAGGTGTTGTATTTTTAAAACCAGTTCTAAACTAGTAGGACTGTCACAAAGCTGTCATCTTTTTCTGACGACCAGATTATCTCATTTGTGTCCCATTTAATTATAAAACAGTCCGATTTATGCAACATTTTCCTTAAAGCAATCCAACTGTGAAAAAAGAAATTGGAACCCACAAAACATTCTGGAATAATTTGGAAACCTTCATGCAATCCAGTCTCACCTGGCACCCTTCCTCTTCCCTAAAATTTGCCTTTTTTCCATTTCTTTTTGACTTTGAAGAAATGACTCTGTTCTTGCTGGTAAAATAGACTCCTGTTCCCTTTCCTGTAAATTATGAGATAAGTTTGCATTTCATACCTTTCCAGAAATCTCTGTTGATTGTGGTCTGACCTCAGAATCATGACTTCTGGGAAAGAAAGTAGGTATTAGAATCACTGCTGCAAGCATTTGTTGAAAACCTCTGAAGTAGCACGGGTTCATTTGCGTTGTGGATCCGAGACAGAAAACAGGTGAATGCTACCTGCAGGTCGCTGCAGGTCACTTCCTGGTGTTGGTAGATGACATGTCAGCCACTCTTTCCAGCTCACTCCAGTGACTTCTAAAATTTGATCCTAAGTGTCCCACGTTATTTCTTGGAGATGCTTAGGGCTAGTTGTGCTCCTCTTTTTTGTGTGGTTGAAACTGGCGAGGGGGTCTGGAGCCCTGGCTCAGAGCCATGCCTAGTGCTGTGACTTAATAATGCCAGCTCCTGTTAACTGAGCAGTTATTATATAATCAGCCCCTATGCCAAGCATGGTTGTATGTATTCTTCTCATTTAATCCTCACAGCAATGCATGAGGTAGGGATTATTTTCCTCCATATTGTACTCAGGGAATCCAAGGCTCAAGGCTCCACAGGAGGTCAGCATCCCAGGGTTGGGACTTGAACATGTCTGTTTCCAAAGCCCGCACTCGCACTCGGATGCCTTACCTCTGTTTCCCTGTCCATACCCTGGCACTTAGACCGCCCAGCCCGGTACTCCATCCTCCCGTCCCTTCTCTGAGGATAGCTGTGAAAGCACAGCGGTCTTGTAGGATGGAGCGCAGCTCAGGTACTGAAAACACTGTTGGCACCCGCCCCCCACGCATGGCAGTGATGGACCAAAATGCTCTCCTTCTAGTGACAGGTGATGTGCCCTTCACAGGCCCGGAGGGGCCCCAAAAGAGACGCTCCAGCAGTTCTGTTTAGGAGGCAGGATGTGCTTCTGTCCAAAGAAGTGCTCTTACGATTATTTATTAATTGTGAAAGGGAAGAAAAAAAGAATAGGGTTTCCTGGAAAGGGATAAAAGTTCAATATGATAAACTCCCAAAAAGCAGTCAAAGGCCAAAGAAAAATAAAGGACAGAGAGAGTAAGAGAGCTGATGAATCAAAGTGGCAAGTGTGTGAGCAGCGCCCCGGGAAGGGGCCGTATTTCATGGCGATGGAGGTGTGGCGGCCAAGCGGAGCACGAGCGAAAGGGGGTGGTGGTGGCAGTGAGTCAGGGAGAGTGGGACTCAGCCCCGTAAGGTCACCAGGGCCCTGGGGATGAGCTGGCAATGACAGGAATGGATGGAACCAGTCATGTGTCCGCTGTTGCTGCAGGCCCCTTGTATGCATTTGTGGCATTAACGCATGCATGTAGAAAATTGTCAATGGAAACTGTAAGGCTACAAGAAGAAGAAATCACCATGGTCCCTCCACCCCAGAAAAAACCATCACTAATATTTCAGTTTACTTCTTATCTGTGTTTTCTCTGTTTTTTATTCTCTTTCTCTTTTTTCCCTAATTTTTAGTTACCCAAGAAATGCATGAGTTGACTCTTTATTTAAAAAATAAAATAAAATGTTACAAACGGGACCTAAGTCCCCTTTGACTACTCCTCCCCATTCCCCCCACTCCCCGGACATCCACGGTTTGGCTCATCTCCTTCCAGAACCTTTTCTGTGCAGTTGCATCCATATGTGCACCCATAGCCAGTGGGCAGCGCAGGGCCTCAGCCCTTCTCGGCAGTTCTGAAATCCACACAGCACTGAGCACCAATAGAGTTTTTATAACTCACTTGGTGGCAAAACCTGCCCTGAACTATTTATAGGCTATTTATAAGACTTGCAGGGACTTCCCTGGTAGTCCAGTAGTTAAGAATCAGTCTTGCAATGCAGGGGACGCCGGTTCGATCCCTGGTTAGGGAACTAAGATCCCACATGCTGTGGGGCAACTAAGCCTGCGAACCACGGCTAGAGAGAAGCCCGAGTGCCGCAATGAAAGATCCCCCGTGCCGCAACTAAGACCCGAAGCAGCTGAAAAATAAATAAATATTAAAAAAAAAAGAGAGACTTGCAGATACCATTTATTGTGAATAGACTTGGTTTTTTCCTGCAGAAATTTAATAGGTTTGGTTTTTAGCTGCCTAAGACCCAGCTGAGGGTCTAAAGTCTAGAACATATCCAGCCTCAAAGGTTTAGGATAAGGGCTTATGGATCTGTGGTTGTCTTATGATTTGGGATGCTTTTTTTTTTTTTTAACCTAAACAGAATCATCGTTCTGCATACCCTTCTGCAGCTTGCTTTTCAGACACCACCGTGAATCACAGATCTTTCTGTGTCAATGTGTATAGATTTCACGCATTCCTTTTCAGGGTTGTGTAATATTCCATAGTGTGGATCCACGTATTCCTTTGGCTGGGCGTTTTAGGTGTTTCCTGGTTTTCGCCACCCCGGACAGTGTTGCTGTGGGCATCCTTGGATGCATGTGCAGCCTAAGATCAGAGCTGCTGGGTCATGGGGTGTTTTTTGTTTTGTTTGTTTGTTTTTCCCTTCTCCCTATCCCCACACACCTGCTATTCCCTATACAACAGAGGATTCCTTTTTTTAAATTTAACTATAGTTAATTTATAATATTGTGTTAGTTTCAGGCATACAGCTTCAGATTCTTTTCCATGATAGGTTATTATGAGAGATTGAATGTAGTTCCCTGTGCTCTACAGTAACTCCTTGTTGTGTAGGGGTTTTGTTTTTAACAACATTGCTATCATGCCAGAAGCATTTCCCTGTGCTGTCAAGTATCTCTTCCTAATACTTCACTTTTCATGGCTACATATAGTCTGGCTCTGAGTATTCATTTCTTACAGCTGCTATAACACAGTACCACAAACTGGGTGGCTTAAAACAACAGAAATGTATTGTCTCACAGCTCTGAAGGGTGGAAGTCTGAGATCAAAGTATCAGCAGGGTTGGTTCCTTTTGATGGCGATGAGGAGGAATCGGGCCTCTCTTGTGGCTTCTGGTGGTTTGCTGGCGATCTTGTTGTTCCTTGGCTGGTACACACATCAGCCCGATCTCTGCTTTCCACCTTCACGTGGTGTTCTCCCTGCACGTGCCTGTGTCCAAATGTCCCCCATTTTAGTAGAACACCACTCACATTGGATTAGGGCCCACCCTAATCTCAACTAATTACATCTGTGGAATGACCTTCTTTCCAAATAAAGTCACATTCTGAGGTATTTGGGGTTAGGACATCAACATAAGAATTTGGAGGAGACATAATTCCACCTGAGCAGTCTGGAGTTTAGCAGATATTTACTTAGCCAGGCCCCGTATATTGGCTACTTAGGTTGTTTCTATTGCATCATGAACCACCCTGTGATGAACCTCCTTACACAGAAATCTTTGTCCGGGTTTCCAGTGATTTCTTTAGAAAGCATTCCTTAGGATCAGTGAGAATGCCCATGTTTAAGACTCTTGATAGCCCCTTGCCAGGTTGCTCTCCAGAAAGCAGAGAGGGGGATGCCCATCTGGCCACACCTGGACCCCGTATGTTCATCCCCCGGGCTCTCCAGAGCTGCCAGCCTGCTCAGCACTTCAAGGCAAAATCCTCTCCACAGCATGTGTGCACATGCTGCCAGCATGGGCCCGTGCATCCTTTCTAGCAAGGATTTTATTTTATTTTATTTCTTATTACTGCCAAAAAGAGAGTCCACAGGTTAACAGCAAAATGGAAACCATAGCTCCAAATGTCTGTTTAGGGCACATTCTCTTGCAGCCACGTATACAAATAAAGATTTCAGAAATACTGGGCTCTCTGGGCATCAGGCATGAAATCAGTCAGTGAAATTTCACTCACAGGGCAGCTTGCCAAGAGAGACCAGGAGAGAGAAGTAAGTTCTCTGGTCAGTTCAGTCCGTAAGGCCCTCGGCGGTCTACATCACCTCACTCCCTCTAACAGCAATCAGATAACAAGCACTCAGCCACTTTGGGGTGCGGGGCTGGCCGGGGAGGGGGTGCTCTTGAGCCGTTCGAAGCCAGCCAGCCAACCTGAAGGCTTTTCCGGGTAGATTTTTGAGAGCTGGAGCCGGGTGAAGGCCTCGGATAGTTGGAGTTTAATACACAGGGACTTGAGGGAATGAGGCAGCAGAGGACTCTTGGAGGAAATTGGGGGCAGGGGGGTTGTATGCGTGATGAACAGCAGGACAGGGCCGGGTGCTTGAGTAGCACCAGCGAGGACTGGGAGTCCGAAGACAGACGCTTCACTCAGCAAGGTGAGGGCCAGCTGAGTGCAGAGACCAGAGAGCAGGAGGCAGGGAAGGATAAATTGAGCCGGCGTTTCAGGAGAAAACATCGATCTCAAACGTAGTACTGTCTTTTAAAAGAAAGTGGAAGCTGCAGGCCGGTCATCTGGGACAATTTCTCTTGAACAGATAAAAGCCCAGGAAAAAAGAACACTTGTAGCCGGCTTATTCCTACTGGCAGATCCAGAGGGTCTTCTTTTGACAGGAAGGCGGCTGGTTTCTGCAGGGGCATGATGGATGGTCCACCCCCAAACCCCCTTGCTCGTTCCCAAGAAAAGGTGGTGCTTTGCTTTCTGGCAAGATTTGAGGTTTCTGTTTCCAATCCCAAATGTTCATCCTCGCAAGGAGTGACGCACGGCCCAGGCTCCGAGTTTGCTTTGCCGCTGGCCAGGCTGCTGACATCCGATGTGCCTCGTGTGTCAGAGCAGGGCCACCGCCAGCCCCCGTCCCGGTTGTCCCGTCACTGAGCAAAGGACTTCTGGTGGCTGTAGACAGGCTTTGTTTTTTTTTAAACTGGACACCTCTGACATTCACGTGGCATCGCAGGCATCGCTTCTACCTGGGCCAAGCCGAGGGAACCGCGGTTCGTCCCAAGCGATAGAGCACCTGTCTGAATGACGTTTCCGCGAGCGAGCTCGCCCGGTGGTAACAGCATCTTTCATGCAGCCTCACTCTGACCCTGCTCCCTTGTTTGGAAGGGGAAGAGAGTCCAGTCTGTCAATATTTGGGGCACTAATCATCTGCATTCGGGCGCCAGGGGTCACTGAGAGGCTGAGACGTTTCCAGGAATTCGTGGCTCTAAAGACGTGGGGCTGACCGTAAAGGATATCCAGGGAGGATATGAAAGAAAGAAACCCAAATCTCAGCTCCACCCCCCACTCATTGTCCATTGTGTCTCAGATTCTTGAAAAGAAATGAAGTCAATGTACACGGTGATGTGGGTCCAGGTTAATAATAAATGTGGAAGAAGGAGAAAGGATGCTCAATATTTAAACATTGCGGAGCGCCTCGTTTGGTTTGCCAGTCACTGCCCTCTGCGCACTTCCTGGACGGGTCTGTAAAGCCGAGCATCCTTTCCCTAGCTCTACAACTGGCATCTGATGCTGGTGATTTAGAGAGAGAGGGAAACGGAGCCTTTTCTAGGCAACCCCAAACCGGCAGTATTTCTGCCTGTTTTCTGCTGGCTTTCTGAAGGGCGGGAAGAGAGATGACAGTGTGGAGACTGAGGGTTTTATGACTCTTCAGGTGCTCGAAAGGAGTTTTTAAGCTTTGGGGTCGTGTCTCGAGTTGTCTTTAATTTTCCCATACTAGCTTCTCTTGGAGCTGTCTTGTATTTTAACGTAAATTTTGTGCTTTGGTTCTTATTTCTGGCTTAACAGTGAGACACTGTGGTCATGTTTAGGAGGAGATGTCTGTCCAAGTACCCCCTTCTGGATACGTTCCTTAAAAGTTGCCTATGATGCAGAATTCTGTGAATCAATTCCTTTTTTCTGCTTGACACACATTACATAAAAGGAAAAGCATTCCTTTGGGGGGAGGCAAAAAACATTTGGCCCCAAGACATAATAAAATCATGCTTAAGGATGCAGCAAACTTTAAAGTCTCTTGGTTAAAGGAAATCAATACTTTTATGATGAAATATTAATAATACTAAAAAAAAATAAGTCAAAACTACAAGTGAAGAACAGCCAGGATGATTGTAACGAACGCATTAGCTTAGCATTTGCAAGGAAGCACAAAGGGGAAGCACAAAGGGAAAACCGGAGCCCACCTGAGAAGCCTCTCCAAGCCCCTGTAAGCCCCCTTTTCAGGCATCTTCCATCAAGAAGACACACACCTCTCCTTAAGTCCCAACATCATTGCCGAACATTTTGTTAAAGCCGCTGCCTTTTGGAAATGAAAAGATGAATCTGAGCTGGAGAAAGGGCCACACACATGTGAGCACAGACATACACACACACACACACACACACAGCTGTAATGGCAACTGAGAAGGGAGAGCTAGGGAAAGCCACTTGTTTGACTACACAGTACCCAGCCGACTGTGTTCCCCTCCCCTTCCTCCAGGAATCGCTCCAGTGGAGGTCTTTAAGAGGGACGAATTCATATTAGGTTGAACAATAGGAAATTTCTGATTTTTTTGGTCATGTTGGTTGAAATAGGGGCAATTTCATATGGTTCCACAACGCACTCAACTCTCCAGTGAAGAAATACTAACAAACAGAACACAGTCTTGTGTGTCTTGAACCCAAACATAACAGATGAGATTTTAAGAATCTAGGTGAAAGTAACAAGAACTCCATTTTTCATATACCATTTTCATATAAATCCCATAAACTCAGATATTCAAAGTTCCTTTAGAAAAGTCCTGTCTCGGGACGTCCCTGGTGGCGCAGTGGTTGAGAATCCGCCTGCCAATGCAGGGGACATGGGTTCGAGCCCCGGCCCGGGAAGATCCCACATGCTGCAGAGCAACTAAGCCCGTGCGCCACAACTACTGAGCCTGAGCTCTAGAGCCCGTGAGCCACAACTACTGAAGCCCGCGCGCCTAGAGCCCGTGCTCCGCAACAAGAGAAGCCACCGCAGTGAGAAGCCTGCGCACCGCAATGAAGAGTAGCCCCCGCTCGCCCCAACTTAGAGAAAGCCTGTGCGCAGCAATGAAGACCCAACGCAGCCAAAAAATAAAAGAAAGAAAAGAAGGAAAGAAAAGAAAGGAAGGAAAGAAAGAAAGAAAGAAAAGCCCTGTCTCTGTGAACTCCTAAAACCTTCATTCCTAACAGCTACCACGAGGAACGATTCTACTCTGTGTTGTGTTGTTTGCTCTAGCGAGCTGAGCTGTTTCTTCTGTCACATACCCCAGGGGTGGAGACCCTCATAGAAATGAAACTCCCCAGTTATTGCCTCATTGGGCCCAAACTCAAGGTACCATAAATGCCAGCCAAGTCGTCAGAACAGCTCACACTGACTGAACGCTTAGACCAGAGCAACTTGTTCCGTCCTCGTGGGCCCTGTGAGGTGGGCCGTTGTCACCCCCGCTTTACGTGTGAGAGCCACAGGCTTGTGGGGTAAGTGGTTCCCTCGTGGCCACGTGCCCACACGGGGTGGCCGGACTCCCGGCCCTCTCTTCGCGCCTGTACCCTGTGCGCGGAGCGGGAACTCCAGGCCCAGAACCAAGTATCTGCTCTCAAGGCTCCTCCTATGTAGATGACAGAGCTGTGTGTCCACTGCCTGGTGGCCTGTGTCCCACAGCTCTGCCAGGACAGAAGGTGACAGTCCCGTCCACTCGGTGACCTCAGTTGTGGCTTGTGAAGCTTGTTCGGGGCTGATAGCCGTCACGGTCTCTGTGTGGCTCCTCACACCACCGCCTGATCCTATCTGCCCCATGGAGTTCTAGATGGCGTCTCCAGGTCTCACTGCAGATGATGTGTCATCGAACGTCATCGTCTGTCCGTCTGGCCTAACCCCAATCTGTTAAGGCACACGGTCGGAGACCATGATGTGGCCCCGCTGCAGGCATGAGCCACCCCACTCTGCAGAGCCCCGGTCCTGCAGACACACACACAGAACCAGGACCACGGGTGTGCAGGATGCTTTGGGAGTGTGTTAAGTATGTGTGGGCTGCGCAGGCAGAAGATCAAAACTAGTCCCGTGGCCCCCTTGCACATGGCACCTTGTAGAACACATGAGGCAGGGCGCACATGTCAGGATGCAACATGTGCCCCCTGGCCTCACCCCCTTCTGGCCTGAGAGCACAGAGCAGGGCTGATGGGATGAGAGGCTTGCTGGAAAGAATCAGTGGTCCCTGGGCCAGTGAGAACGCCAGGAGGTTGTCCTTTGCAAGCAGCGCTGTAGCTGACCCACCCCAGCCCTGGCCAGTGGTTCCAGGTTCAGGCCTCCTCCTGGGGCCAGAGGAGTCCGGGGTCGGTGACCCCTGCCCTGCGTCTGGAAGCGCCCCCTGATCGCTGTCTAACCCGCCTCTCTCTCGCTGCTCTTTCAGCCCTGTTTCCTGCCTCCGTAAAGAGGCAGCCAAGATGGCCACTGGTGGGCTTTCTAATGCCTCAGCTGAGAGACTGTTGGCGGGGCTCTCTGCTTACTGTTGTACAGACGGTAATGCCATCGGAGGAGGGCAGGGGCTGGGCAAGGCAGGGGCCTGGTCCTTGGGGATAAAGCCCAAGTCCTGGCAACCTTCAGCTTATGCTACTCTTTACGAGATTCTCAGAGGTCAAGTCCAGCCGTGGCCCCCACATTGCCAGCCAGCCCCCCGTGTCCGAGGCAGCGCAGGGACACCAGCACATGAGGTGCCGACGTTCACATGGCCCTGACGGCCCCCCGGCAGCCAGAGGGCCACTTAGACCTTGGATCTTAGACACTTAGACCTCAGATCTCTCCCGTGGGTGGCAGCCCTCCCGGGCAGGCTTCACCCGAGGGCGAAAACACTTTGAGGGGCAGAGTTGGGACAGAGATGGCACACAGAAGACAAGATACCGAAAGAGCATTCCTGCAGGTTTTCAAGTATAGTCCTTAAAATCCAAGAGGGTTTATCCGTGGATAAACAGCTGTAGACTAAAAGATTCTGCAAGTACCCAGCTATTTTTATATAGTGGACATGTCGTCCCCTACAAAGCAACCGGAAATAAAAGTCTTTAAGCATTTTGAGGTGCAGCCAGTCAGTGATGGAGGCTCAGCCGAGGGAGGCAGTAGAAACGCCCTCTTCCCAGGTCAGCCCCCTGGGCCAGACGGGAAATACACACAGAGACGGCCAGAAGTCATGGAGGGTCACCAACGTGGGGACCGTGTGTTGCCCCTAAAGCCCAGAGTCTTGTGCCCACAGTCCTGAAACGGTAAATCGTGTGACCCACTGCGGGGAGATGGAGGAGGGTCCCTGTGCAGACACCCGAGTTTTCTGCCTTCACTGACGCTTCGGGGTCCTAGCAGGGAGTGAGGGGACTTCAGGGGGTCCCCAGGGTCCTGCCAGGCTGCAGGGTCTCTGCCATTCTGAACCCTGACCCATGTTGGTGAATTCCTTTATTTTTGTGCGAATTCCTTAGAGGAGGCCTGCGTGAGCACCTGGCCTCGCCTGGCCCAGTGGGTGCGCCGCTGTCGGGCTTGACGCTGAACCCTGCTTCCACGCCCCCCCTGTTCTTTGAACAGTTGCGGGTACTTTGGCTTTTCTGGTGTGGCCCCCGACTCCGTGGCTCCCAGCCCCCATCACTGGGCACGGCTGTCATCTTGCCGGAGGGGGATGGGCTCCAGAGCCAGCCTCTCGAGTCAGAAACGTGGACGAGAAAGCTCTGTGTCGCCTGTAGTCCCTGTGGGCTTCAGGCTGAGTCCCACACTCAGTCCCAGCCCAGCACCTCCTCTCTGGCCCCAGGGCCCAGGCAGGCTGTGCTGGGAGGTGAAAGGGC
Organism: Balaenoptera ricei; assembly: GCF_028023285.1. Lineage (NCBI taxonomy): Eukaryota > Metazoa > Chordata > Mammalia > Artiodactyla > Balaenopteridae > Balaenoptera > Balaenoptera ricei. Next base: position 59,790,515 of record NC_082653.1, read on the forward strand.
AGAGCCGAGGAAGGAGCCAGCGAGGGGAGAAATAAGACCACGGCTGTGCTTGCCGTCTTCGGCTTTGTGCGCGAGGTCACGGGGCCGATTGATTTTTTTACTGTTCCCAGCATTGAGGAGTGGTGAGAAAAATGTGAACACTGCATCCTCACAACCTGAACCACAGCCACGGGACGAATTTGCTAATGAAAGGCCAACCCGGGGCACCCCCCCCGCCCCACGGTCCTCATTCCAGCCGAGACTGTCGAAGTGCAGGGCCCGGGTTTTGTCAGGGTGGACAGCCCTCCCCTCCAAATCTTAGATCTTTTTCCTAAAAGAGGAGAAGTGGACTCTTTGAAGCACATCCATGTGAGCCTTAAATGGCTTGGGGTCATGTCCTTCAGACTCAGAAGGCACACACGTCAGGAGCTGGGCAGGGTGGCCTCAGCTGTGATGACCCTGGTCTCAGCCTGGAGCAGAGGCCCACGTGGACAGGAGACGTGCTTGGTTTGACTTGCCTGGGGCTACCTACTTCTTTTTTTAAAAAGGGAGGTGAAGCGAGTTGTCGGCCATTTAAAAGATCAGGAGGTTTTCCACCAAAATCCAGATATCCAGCTTCTCTTGAAGAACAGGGAGCCATGGCCACGTTCTCAGGTAGCAGCAGTCAGGAGAGACTGCGGAGCTGCAGTTTCCAGTTTTCTCCAGTCTCCACCAGTCCCTGTCACCTCCCTGACACAGGCTGAATGTCCCATGTATCGTGTTGATTTTCCTGATAGAAGAGAACGGTTTCTCAGTGCCCATGTCGCAATCCAACAAGGGGAAACAGATGGCGAGTGGGGGGACCGTCTGCCTTTCACCCCTGACCTCTCCTCTTTCACCAGTGTTACCCGTCCAAACTTGGTGCTCGAGTTTGCAGCCTGTAGGCTCGAGGCTTTGAGGTTCCCCCCGACATGTCTGTGATTTTCAAAGGTAGCCTCTGCAGAGGTTCTAGAAAAGACAGGGGAAGGGAAGCCCACCCTTGATCAGGCACCATGCGGCCAGGGCAGTTCTGTTTTCATCTTGCATGTAAACTAGAATTTCACTGTCGAGAAAAAAAGTTTGCAAAGTGCTGTGATGTGCTGTTATCTTTCCAGAACGAGGCCCCATCTCCAGCCAGGCAGCTGGATCTTCCGAGAAGCTGCCTTCAGGGACCTTGCCCAGGAGGGTGTAATGGGACAGGAATCTTGCACATGAGCTGGGATGTCACAAGAGCTAGGTCACTTGGGACAGCGTTCCTTGAGGTCTTGGCTTCCGGGAAGCGAGCGCCAAGTGGTGACCTCAGCTTCCCCTCCCTGGAAGTCGTTCTGGTACAACTTGTCACTTTCCACCCACCTTTATTGTTGGACTCTCACCGTTTAGTTTGTGTTTTCGTGGCTTTCAGCGTTTAGTATTTTCATTATTTAATAGCCATGGCATTTGGGTTTGGGTTTTAAAATGTCAGTCGCCTCAAATCCTTCCTGGAAGCGGGAGATCTGTAGGAGCGTCTGTAGGGGCGAGGCTGTGGGGTGACGTTCAGTGGTCACGGTCCCCAAGATGGAGTCTAAGCCAGTGGGGTTCCTTCCCCTTCAGCTCTCTAAAAGGTCCCTGTGGAATCCCCTACCTGCTCAGGTAGTTTTCACATTTTCCAGTTTTTAACCTGAAATAGTTGCACTTCAGTCACATAACCAATATCTGTTACATACAGTTATAGTGTGCAAAGCAGCACAAGCTCTGGACAGACCGCAGAGGTCAGCTGGGGCCTCCCTGCTCCTCGGAGGTTTAGGAAACCTTTGGCTCAGACCCCCAGTTCTCTTGCCTGCACACGTGCAAGCCTTCCCACCCTTTACTCTCTCGTGGTCCCGGCTGTTTCCAGGTCTTGGCCTTCACGTGTAGTCTCTGTGTGGCCTGGTGTGAACCCAGATGGAAACACAGTTCCTTCACTGTGTCCACCAAAAAAAGTCCACTTGTACCACACAAGGAAAGAATTGAAGGAGCATTTCCTAAAGATTTGGGGGGTCGTGGGGGTCACCGCCCCTATCTCAATTACCCCTTCTCCTCTTTCTCCTCACTCCACCTCTCCCAGATTGCCCCCAGGAAGTGCAGGGCAGCTTTCCCTACACTGGAAGCTCTGGGGACCGGCTAGTCCCTGTCCCTACAGAGCTCAGCTCACATCCCTGCCTTAAAAAAGCTTTTTCCCAATTGTCAGTTAAGATTAAGTTCAACTACATAATAGAGAAAAACCCCAAAGAGTTTTATTTCCCTCTCAGTGAGAGGAAGCCTGTATGAAGGTAGTCAGGGGCTCCACAGAGGCATCAGGGACCCAAGATCCTTCCTGCTCAGTGCTCTGCTGTCCCTAATATGTGATTCATCCTCGTGGGCCATGACAGCTGCTGGAGTTCCAGCCATCACATTGATGTTTCAGGAAGCAGAATGGAGGAAAGCGTAACTCCTTCCTTTTAAGAAGCCTTCCTAGAAATCAAACACGTCACTTTCACTTCTATCTCATTGGCCACAGCTTAGCCACAGGGTCGTGCCTAGCTGTCAGATTCTGTAATTGCAGATGAAGGGGAGAATGGGTATTGGGAGACAGCTCACAATATCAGAAACACCGTCTAAAACGCTCCGAACCCCAAAGGATTCCAGGTGCTAGCTGTTAAAATAACGACAGTTGTTTTGACAGGGCTACTCTTCGTTGCGGTGCGCAGGCTTCTCGTTGCGGTGGCTTCTCTTTGTTTCGGAGCACAGGCTCTAGGCACACGGGCTCAGTAGTTGTGGCATACAAAATAGCAAAGCATCTTTGCAGTCAAGTTTCTTATGCCCTACTTGGGTGTATGCCTTACGTGGGCTGACGGGGCCCCAAGACTGGACAGGGCAGGCTATGGGAGCACAGGGGAAAGAACCGTTAACCCCACTGGCTGCAGAAACTCTTGCCCAAGCTGGCCCTGAGCTGTGTGAGCCTTAAAAGATAGGGAAGGGATCTGTGAAGACAGGAAAGAGGCAAGAGGGAATTCCAGACCAAGGGAACAGCCCAGCTGAGGCCAAGAGCAAGTGGTTCTTGTCACACAGTCTGAGATGAGACCTGCCTGAGCTGCTAGAGGCAGGCGGCCCCGTCTCCACCGGCCCTCCCCTCACCCCCACTGATTGGGGCGGGGTGAGGGTAGGGTTTGAGGAGGGAGCTGACAAAACGTTGCTGGGGGTTGGAACGTCCCTGAGTCCTGTGGATCTGACCAAGAATCCAAGGATAAAGAGCAAGAGATGAATAACTGAAACGCCGACGACCACCAGGCGCGTCAAGTTGGGGAGGGGAAGGAACCGGCTCACCCCCGCCCTCCAGGTGCTGCCACACGCGAATGGGGCCCAGCGATGCCAGATCTTTCTTAAAGAAGCCAGAAATCCAGACTTGTGTATACAGTCTTCCAGTGTGTGAATGGCGGTGCCTAAAACAAGCAGACAAGCACAAACATGATGTGAGCAAAGCCAGACACATCTGCGAGCCTCTGGGCTGCGGCTGGCCGGCCCTGGGCGCTGCCTGCCGTGGCATCCTGGTTCTCCTGGGGAAAGCCTCGTGGGCTTTCCACCCAAAGACAACGGTGTGCCTGATGAATATTTGGGGTGCACTTTTCAGCGTCTTCTCCTTTGCCTACGTCCCAAAAAGGCTGTGGGGTTCAAGTCAAATTCAGATTTATAGGTGAAAAGAAAACTACTGGCCATTTAAGCCAGGAGACCCTCACTCACTGTACTGTGTTTCGCATAAAGACGTGAAGACTCGTGGAGAAGAGGGGGCTTGTCCAAGGTCACGAGCCCGGTTGGGCAGAGCTTGAATTCGAACTTGGGGCTCTGACTCCCAGCCCACTGCTCCCTCTAGCAGTGGACCTAAAATAGAAGGCTGACCTTCTTGTGGTATTTTTGTACTTGACAAACGCCAGAGAGTTACTCACGAGTTCACCTTCCCAAAATAACTGTCAGAATGGGGCCAGAGGGCAGCAGGAAGACCCCAGCCTGATCCTGTGAAGCCCAGGGCTCCTGGAAAGCGAGGGATGCATTTCACCGTTGGCCTGCCTGCTGTGGAGCTTGGCATCTGGCCTCAGCTGTGGGGAGGTTCTTAGTGGGTCCAGGGGAGAGAGCTTTGGAGGCCAGAACAGATCCCAGGGCTGTATTAGGGACCCAGCAGCTTCAACCTGCCCAGCTCCCAGACGGCTCATGTGCCTTCCTTCATCCTCCATTCTTCTTCTGGTTCAAGATACTATTTGTGGTAGGAGTCTTGGAAAATTCAGACAAGCATGAAAAAATTAAACTGAAACTCACCATAGCAAACCACCTGGTTCTCCCGTGACTTCTGCTTCAATCCCTCCAGTCTGTTTGCTCTGCTCCCTGCACAAGGAGGGAGGCAGAGCCTAGATTTTTTTTTTTTTTTTTTTACCTTTTATTTTTTCACAACAGTGGGAGCAGGTGGGACGTGCTCTTTCTAACCTTTTTTTATTTACTATGTCTTGAGTGTTTCCCTCAGCACTTCATCTGCTTTTACGCCAGCATGTCTAACAGTAGCCGAGGATTTGGTCACCCCGGCGTAGGAGACTCGATTTGGCTTTTCCCTGACTGGTGGATGTTCCGAGTGCCTCCAGCTCCCTGCCACACACACCAGTGCTTTGAACATCCGTGGACCCACCCACGGCGCCTTCCGCAGCATCAGTCAGGTTCTAGATGTGGAATCAGCCGGCTGGTGTGAAAACCCATACGGCCTTTGATGCGCAACTCACAGGCTGTTCTTGAGACATACTCGGGGACGGCCAAGAATTTTATCTGCTGGAGGAGCTCTCAGGGAGACCTGTTTGCCTGTGCCCTTGTCCCATGATCTCTGGCGCATCTGTGCGTTTGCAAGTACTTGGCAGCCCGTGTGTGTTTGACTCGCGCCCAGAAAACCCCTCGGCACCCCCGCCAAAGCTAGTTCATCGAGAACTGCCTCCCCGGGAGAAGAGCAGGGGGCCAGGTGCTTGTCTTGAGTTCTCTGCAGAGCCCCCCTTACCCCTGACATGTCAAACCGGCTCTCAAAGTGTTGCCACCTCGATTTGGGGAGGAACCCCATGAAATTGCAAGGGGAGTCTGGGCACTGAGCTAAAAAACAAACAAAAAACTTCGCTGAGCCTTTCTGAGTCCCCATGCCATTGGAAAGAAGGGAGGTGGATTTTTAGTAGCAGCAGACAAGGGAAAGATGCATTCAGTTGCCTCTGCTCAGCTAGACCCGCAAATGGGTGCTATCAGTGGTTGGTGATTTTTTTTTTTTCTCTCTAACTCTTAGCACCTACAGAAGGTGCACCATATTTTTTGTCAACCTATGGCTTGACCCTAATCCGTTCTCCAAATGAAGGAACTTGAGTATCCTGACCTCAGTCTCAGCATCTTGTCTGCTACCCCACGCACTCCACCCCACATGTCTTACAGTAATAAACCAGGGCGTTAAAGTTTGTGAGAGAGAAGATGTGTGTCTGTTTTTTTTTTTTTTTTTTTTTTTTTGCCTGCGTTGGGTCTTCGTTGCTGCGTGTGGGCTTTCTCTAGTTGCAGCGAGCAGGGGCTACTCTTCGTTGCGGTGCGCAGGCTTCTCATTGCAGTGGCTTCTCTTTGTTTCGGAGCACAGGCTCTAGGCACACGGGCTCAGTAGTTGTGGCTCACAGGCTCTAGAGCGCGGGCTCAGTAGTTGTGGCGCACGGGCTTAGTTGCTCCATGGCATGTGGGGTCTTCCTGGACCAGGGATCGAACCCATGTCCCTTGCATTGGCAGGAGGATTCTTAACCACTGCGCCACCAGGGAAGTCCCAAGATGTGTGTCTTCAGAGAAGGGGTGGGTGACCACCTTGGTGACTGCCACGTCATTCCTTCGTTCTGGCTGGGGCGTTTGTCGGGAGTGTAACAGGGTCGGCTTAGTCTCAACTCTCTTACCACACTCTCCGGCCCCTCTGTTCACGGTTGTGATAAATAAGCAGCTCAGGGAAAGCTATCCTGACATTTTGATTTGTTAAGGAGTGATTCATTTTCAAGGCAAGTAAACAGCTTGTAAACTTGGGGGTTTACCACTTCAAGTGATTAAGAAGTAAGCAGCTATTAAGCTGGTTCTGTGGGGCTGTGGCTGCCCGCCCCCTGGGAATCTTCCTGATTGGTGTTTGGATTCGCCTTGATGTTTGCCGTGCTTAATCTAAGGCCCTGCCACCACACACACAGTATATCACATGATGCCTTTTCCTGAGAACTCCAGCACGGTAATCCTGCTGTTCTCCGCCGTAGGTGGGTGCGGGGAATTTACCCACCGTGCTCCCTCCAGACCTCGCATCTGCATGCAGTCACATCGCCCGAAACCCGGGACGGCCTGGCTGGGGGTATAAATAGACCCAGCTTTTGATCCTTAGACAAAAATAATCTTAACACAAACATTAGTACAAAAGAGCTTCTCCACGGTGGCTGGGTGTGGGTTCCCCTAAGTCCTGAGGTGGGGACGGAGCATCGGGTCCCCTTGCATGCCCGCCCCGAGGCCTGCCCACCAGTGGGTGGAGGGAAGGAGGCTCAGGGAAGTGGGGAGATTTGCCCAGGACCCCGCCGCTGGTAATCGAGCAGATCAGGATGGAGCCCAGGCTTTCCTGGTGCCAGAGCCAGTGCCCCCATCCTCTTCCAGGCTGCGCACACCGTTTCCGTCGAGGGCCAGGGAGTGAAATATTTCAGGCTTTGTGGGCCGTGCAACCTCTCTTGCACTGGCTCAGTGCTGCCATTGTAGCTTGAAAGCATCCACAGGCAGAATGTAAGCAAAGGGCATGGTTGTGTTCCAGTAAAACTTTATTTAACAGTCAGAGGGCCATAGTTCTCCAACCCCTGCTCGACACCCCGCTGCCTCCCTGAGTTCTGAGAAAGGCGTGGTCAGGCCTGGAGAACCTGCTGGAAGAAGTGTCAGTGGGCTCTGGGCCGAGTGAGGTTCAGGCAGCGCAGGCGGAGAGCATGAGGTTTGGGGCCGGGGTGAGTGTGCTCGGGGTGGCGAGGCTTGAGGTGACTGTCCAGGAGGGTTGGGGCCCCCACTCTCAGGTGGGAGGAGGACTTGCCCCCACCCCTGCCCTGACTTGGTGCGGACACGGGGTGGGGCGCGGAGCACAGAGCTCCTGGGGAACCAGCACAGTCTGCACGGGCTCCTGGGAGCGCCGACGGGGAGTCGTTCCTTGGGAGCTTCCCCGTGTTTCGTGGATGAAATCAGAAGCCGCGGCCCTTTAGGAAAGCAGGCCGTACCAAGGGCAGGAGTCACGGTCTGGGAAGGCACATGCCTACCGGAGGAGGGGCTCCGGGGCGGCTCGGTCAGAAGGGCCTCCCCCCGTCATAGAGGACAGCCTGCTCCCACCGCGCGCCAAGCACCGAGCCGGCTGGATGGGCCTGCTTGCACCCCCCTTGCTCTCCCCTTGTACCCCCGCTGCAGCGGGCTGGGGAGAGGCCGGTGACACATGGCCCACCAGCAGCTGGGAAACGACACTGGGCACGCGGCCTAGTGCTTCTGCCGGTGAAGCAGGGTTTGCCCAGGTCTGCAGGTCTCCAACATGTGGGGCTCCTCCACTCCCCCAGGCTCTTCCCGGGCTGGGAAGGCCGCAGGCCCCAGAAATGTGCGGTCCCCGTCTCCAAACCTGGAGTTGCTCTGAGGCCCAAGTGAATCTCTGTGATTGCTAGCTTTTCACCAGAGCTTTCCTTCCTCCCACCAAGCTCGCCACCAGACCCGCCAGGGCAGAGCAGATTCTCTGGCAGGGAGCGTCTTCAGGGTCTCCCCTCCCGCCCAGTGCGGCGTTAAGAGCCCCTGGAAGAACTCGGGTGTGTGAGCAAAGGTCCCGGGGTTCGGCCGTGAGGATGCCCCGAGTCCCTCTGTGACCTTCACCAGGACGCCTCTGAGCCCCGAGGCTGTGTGTCCCCTTCAAGGGCGCAGCCGGCGCGGTGCAGAGCCAGCATCAGCACTGATTTACGGCTCAGCCACGCCCCAAGCCCCCGCACCCCGGCTCTATGGCAGCTGCACCCTTTCCCTCGAAACAGCTTCACAGCGTGTCCAGGTCAGTCCCAGGCCCGGCGAGCTCAGCTGATAACGGGGAGCAGACCCAGACTCTGAAGGGGCCGGCTCTGTGTCGCTTAGCGCCACCCTCACGCGGAGGCCCCCGGCCCAGCCTTGGCAGTGGGCGCTTGCCCCGGGGGGCCGCACACGCAGTGCCCGGGGAGGTGGCACCCCTCCCGCCAGGCCGCCTGTCCCTCCGCTGGGTCACGTCCCGCCTTGTCTTGCAGGCTTCGCCGTGGCCCAGGGCATAAACCAGCAGAGCTCGTCCTCCCTGTCCTCGCCGTCGCCATCCGCCAGCGGGAGCCCCAGCGGCAGCGGGAGCACCAGCCACTGCGACTCGGGAGGCGCCAGCTCGTCGTCCACCCCCTCGGCCGCCCAGAGCCCCGCAGGTACTGGCCACGGACACGGCGCAGTGGGGGGACTGGAGGGAACCCTGCGACCCCTCCACCCGAGAGCCCTGACCCCCGGCTGCTCCTCACCGCCGTGTCTGGGGACACTGCCACCCGGGGTTCCGCATCCGCTGGGACGTGCTGTTGGCGGCGGGCGGCTGGCTCGGCTCCCCGCAGGGGAGGAATCACTCCCTTTGCAGGCTGGTCCACTGGAAGGCCTCCGCGGCGGCAGGTAGCTGAGCCTAAATTCACCCCATTATCACCTCCAGAGTCTTAGGTGTCACGAGGAGGGGTCTCCCAGACGTGATTGTTTGAACTCTGGCGAAAGAATCGTGTCTCTGCTAATTTTTTTTTTCTCCTCCATAACACACCAGTTTCTTCTTTAAATGTTTGGTGCAGTCCAGTTGTCTGTGACGAGGGGGTGCATCTTGCCGCCCTTTTGAGAGTCTGTCGGGGTGGGGTAGAGTCACATCTTGCCCTCCTGTAACTGTCACAAGTGTAGATGTGGCACGGAGAGACCCCATGAGCAGGGAGCCTGGAGTGAGACGTGTGCGTGGTCCCCCTGTGCTCTGAGCTGCCGTGAGCCCCTCGCACGTGAGCACCTCGCCGCAGTGCCTGAGATCCCGGGAGTGAAGATGCCGGCTTATTTCCTGAGCAACACGGCCCCAAAATGCAGCCAGAGGAGCAGGGCCTTGAGAGTGCATGACGCTTTGCACCCCGGCGGGTGACGCGTGGGTCTGGAGGGCCCCGGACATCTCTGATTTGAGAGACCCCCCATAATTCTGGTATGCGCCCCCATTTGGGGACCCTCAGTGTCCTTTGCTGTTCCTGCAGGGTCCCATCCAGAGCCCTCACCCATCATATTTCAGGGACACCTGTGCAAACTCCTGTTAAGTGATGGATCGATGGGTCTTGACAAAAGTGGTGCGCCAGGGCACCGGGAAATCGGGGGCCCCTGGCCACCGTCCACTCGGCACCAGAGACAGAGATCCCCTTGGGCTCCCGCACCTCTCTCCAGAGTTTTCAGCTTCCGCTTTTCTCAGCAAAGGGTTAACCCCGCCTGGTCTCCATGACTGTGGCCCAGGGCACCTCTTGCCTGCAGCCCCTCCCTCCTCCTCCCACAAGCATCCATTACCTCCATCTCCGACTGACATTCATGAGGCCCCGGCAGCAAGGTGACCCTCAAGCCACCTCCCGTGGACCCCCGTCCACTCGACACCTGCTTCCCTCCCTGCCCCAGCCCGGGGAAGATGACTGCCCTGTCTGAGCTATTTCTGAGCCCGACTTAAGGTTGGCTGTGTATCCAAGCAGTTGCTGCTGCCGTTCCCAGGCTCGTAGCTGGGGGAAATTCAGACAGAGCTTTCTCAGAAGCCAAGATCAGCCCTCTGCCTCCCCCTGAAGCCTGGTCTCATGCTGGCTCTGGGGGCCAGAGTGCAGGGTTGTGTGTTTATGTGCTCACGTTTGTACCCGCGTCCTGCCTGCATGTGCACAGAGTTCTGTGTCTCTGTTGTGTGGACCCAAACACACACACGTACTTACAATTGCATTTTGGGTGAAAGGTCTCTTCCTGGTGCCGCTGTGTATGCCTTTTTTCACTTTTAAGGAGGCGCAGCCAACAGCTAAGCGAACCAATGAGCCATACACTTCTTTGCCTAAAACTGAAGCCAGCAAAGACCCACATGATCAAAATCATGCCTGGGTGTGCAGCTGCCCACCTGAGTGTGGCCCCTGGGGCTCTGCACCTTGCCCACCTTGCACCTTGTGCTAGTTTCTTTGTTCTTGGCCTCCCTCAGCCCCTCCATCCCTACCCCCACCATCCCCTGCTCAGTGCCAACGACATGTCTTCTCAACTCAGAAATGCCGGGGCTGTTAGCCTGGTTGTCAGGTCGATAAGTGATGGTCAGGCCCCCGGGTGTCTGCTCCCGATCGGTGTGTCCCTGGCAGTCCTGCAAGGCCTGCAAGCGTGCAAGGCCCCATTTTTTATGCTGCCTGACAGTAAAAGCCTGGGGCCCAGCCTGCCTGTCCAAATCTCCGTAGACACTGAAATAACTCACCTCCTGATGCAGGGCCATCCTGTTGGGCGGCTGGTGCTTCACTCTCCACTGAGGAGCCAGCTGTTGACCCCTGGAAGGAGAGAGCATCGGTGCCCGCGGTCTGGGGCGGCCGATCTCAGGAGGACCACCAGTCACTTCCTCTCAATGCCTAACTTGCAGGCTGGCCTTCAGCCACTGGGTGCATCCAGAGAACAGCACGTGGGGTTTCCATGTTCCCTGTAGGGCAGGTCTCCCCAGATGGTTCCAGCATCTGCCTGGTGTCCTACCGAGCCATGCTGGATGGACGAAGGGAGGCAGGTTCTTGTTGGGACGGGTGCCCTTCTGCCTGTTCCCTGGTTGACGTCAGCCCAGGGTGGTGGCCCAGTGTTCAGGCTTCTGATTTGGAAGCCACCAGACTTTCCACCGCAGGGCCTGGCCACCATCTGCCAGAGGCAGCATCCTCGGAGGGCCAGCCGGGCCACAGGATGGGCCAGGGCCTCTCCTCCACAGCCCACCCAGCCTGGATGGCAAACAGCTGCAGCCCAGCCACGGAGCCACTTGTCCTCAAAGTGGTTTTGGAGGACACAGTGCAGAATCAGAAGCATTCCTGACCCTGTGTTTGCAGAGCTTCCCGGAGTCCAGGAAGTTCTTAGAGTGGAGAGCAGCCACCAGGCCCTTTGCAGCCGGAATTAGCAAACTCCAGGGGCTTCTTTGCTCTTGAAGCCACACTTTGCACGTCAGGGTTTGGTCAGGAAAGCACCTGAGAGATACCATCTACCAGGGCATGAGACAGGCCTAGTTTTCCGTGTCTCTGCTCCATGGAGTCGAAACCTGGAATCGCGCAGGGACATCCGTAAAGCCAGGGGCAACCCTCACGCTCTCAGCCGTTGATGTGGCCTGGGCCCCCCCGCCCAGCCCTCTGGGTGTGTACCTGCCACGGGGCATCCCGGTAGGCACTGCTCCCAAAACCCACGTGTCAGGCACGGTGCTCACAAATACGTTACAGACACCCCCTTGTTGCGTCCTGCCAACCTCCACCTCACACTGTACTGTTGAAAACACGGGGGCTCGGAGAGGTCACACAGCTTGGCCATGCTGCTGCAGCTGGTAGCAGGGGGGCCCAGATAGGGACCCAGCCTTGGCAACCCAGAGCCCTGCTCTGCCTCCTGAGACAGCCCAGCGGAGCATCGCTTCGGTTCCTAAGTCTGTCCCAGGTACCTCCATGGGGCGTCCCTGAGACCTGGGCCTTGGGTTCCAATCGCGGTTGGGGGCCGCCTATGAAGGGCGCGCATCTCTCGTCCCTACGCGACGGTTGCTCTAGAGCCAGATGAAGAGCCTCAGCCCATTCACAGAGGCCCAGGTCGCTGTGCAGCCCCAGCCAGCGAAAGCAGGGCTATGCAGCTCCGGGGGGAGGGGGGAAGCCCAGTGGTCCCCAAATCAGCAGCAAAATGGACCCCAGACGGCCGCGTCTGCCAGCCCAGATGGGTTCACCCCCAGATAAGGGTGTGAAACTGTTGTGACGCTCGGTTGTGTTTTCCGCCTCCGCCCTCTGTCCAGCCCAGGGGACCTTAGCGTTCCCTGCCTGGGGTTGAAAGAGGCCCACGCTTATCCCTAATACGGATTTCCTCAGCTTCCCATGGGGCCTCCAGTCTGAGCACCTCGGGCCTTGTGGACACCAGGCCTGATCTCAGAGGGGTCCCTCTGAGCATGGCCCTCCACCTGCCAGCCCCGACACCCCACCTAAGAGGCTCTTCTCTCTGCATCTTACTACCTCGGCCTTGGTACCCCACACCACCCGCTACTATGCACATGTCCTGGGCACAGAGGGTAGCAAAGCATGGAAGGTACAGGCTGGCAGGCGAGGCCGAGTCTATCAGAGGACCGCACAGATAAGTGTCCAGTTTATAAGCTGTGAGCTGGAGGCTGCGGGCGGGGCCAGAGACTCCCAGAGGAGGTGTCACTGGAGCTGAAAACCCGAGGATGAGGGGGTGACTGGGCCAGGGCTCCCTGAAGAAGGTGGCCTTTGGGTGTCACACAATCCACCAAGGCCCAGCCCGGAAACTGCCTGGTGATGAGTTGATTCCTTTTCCCTATCTTTCTGGGATCTACCTATCAATTCCACTCTTCCACGTACAGACCCAGGGGGCGGTCTGTGTTTGAGAAACAGCCCCTATGCCCATCAGGGCCGAGGCCCAAGCGGCGGCTGCAGACCCAGCGCAGGCAGAGGGACCATCACCAGAAGGGGGGAGGGACCCCGCCTAGAGGCGTCACCACTTTGCCAGTCGCCCACAGACACCCTCTGCGCTGCTTCTGAGTCTCCTTCACACACCAAAGGCTCATGGTAGACTCTTGTGAGTGGCTTCTCAGCAAGTACAGGCCCTCAAATCGGGGCCAAGAGACACCCCAGACTGACAGAAAGGTCAAAACTGAATTCTGTGGTAACCAAAGGAACCAACCAGAAAGAGTTGGGGGCAAGGGGATTTTATTTTCATTGCCGACGATTTACCTGTTAAAGCTGTGCCCAGCAGGGTTTACCGTCTGGTTTTAGCACCTGATGCGTGAGCCCACCTGTTCCCACTGTCCTTTAAAGACAGTGCCCTGAAATCCTCTAGTCTTTCCGGGGAGAGCTGGGCGCCCCACGCTGTGGAGAAGTCCAGGAACCTCTGGCGGGCTCATGCGGCATAGCCAGCCTCGTGGGCCTCGGCTTGTTCCCCAGGGAGAAAATTACGGGGTTGGAATCGGCATTTTTTTTCTTTCCTTAAACATTTTATGGTTTTGAGAAGCTGAAATTGCATAAAACATATGGCGGGAAAGAGAAAATAGACCCAATTTTAGAACCAGGTGTAGGATCGGTAGGAATACTTTAGAAACATCTTCTGGGTTATGCCTGTACGCACGCGCACACACACACACGCGCGCACACACACACATGCACACACACGCACACACAGCCTGGAATTCTAGTAAGAAAGCCGTCTCCTCAGCTAAGAGCTCTGCGACCTACACCAGGTTCCTCAAACAGCCACTCTGCCTCCAATCTCCAATCTGTTGCGTTTCACAGGTGTTCTGGGCGAGCCACTTTGAGGAGGATGACAGAAAATCATTTGTTAAAAAATGAAGTCAGACTGAAGGCCAGGCTGCTCTTTCCAGCGTCCATTCTCAGACCCAGGGAGTTCTGAGCTGGGGCCACTCTGACTCTCCCCTAAGGGTTTATAGAAAGAAGGAAGAGCTTGGTTCCTGGTGGCCCTGTGCTGGGAGCCTGACACGGGCCCTCCCTCCCCCATCCTCACCTGCTCCCTGAGACGATTGTCTGAAAGTACGACCTTCACCCCAGAGCACCATCCCATTTGGGCCACCTGAGCGCCAGACAGCCCAGGGCCGACCTGCGTGTTACTGAACCCGGGCACCGTGGTCAGGTGGGACTTTTAAGGACAAAACCCCAAGTCAAACGTGTTCTCTTTTCTCCCCAGTTTTATCCATGATGTTAATTTTTTTTATCGTGGTGAAATACACGTAACATCAAATGTGCCATTTTAACCATTTTTCAGCCTACAGTTCAGTCCATTCGCCTTGTTGTGCTCCGTGGCACTCGTCTTAAGCTCTGCCGTAATCCCGATTGTGTCTCAGAGGTGGCAGTTCCTCCCCAGGGAGATGCTCCTAACATTTTTGTTGCAGCCGCTTGGCATCTGCCCTCAGATCTTGCCGCTGTGGTTCAGTCTTGGTTTCAAAGGTGCGGATCACCAGAGTGTGGCCGGGAGAGTGTCACCTCGTGGCTGGGGAGGGGGTGACTAGGGAGGGGGTCACGGGAGTCTCTCCCAGAGCCGCGCTGGTGGCTTCGGTGGCTGCCACTGAGAGCCCTCGGCCTCATCGGTTGGGGTCAGAAATCTACTTGTTTCCCTAACTGCTTTGGCTCCGATCCCCCAACCACACACCCTTCCCTCCTCAGACTGGCCCAGGGATGCAGGGTTTTCATCTTCACCGACAGACAGTTCTGTTCCTCCGCCCCCGAGGGTGCTCACCGAGACCAAGTGTCGCCGATGACCCCGAGAATTTCCTTCCCCACAGGACTGACCTCCGCCGTCTTTATCCGTCTTTAGTCCCACAAGCGGATGATTTGGTTCTTAGCTGTCCCAACACCGCCTCATCGTGGGGGGTGGGATGGGGGTGTCCTACCTGCATGGGGGCAGCGTCACCAGCACCCGCTGGCTCAGGCCCCCCGCCTCACGCTCTCGTCGATGCTTCGCGTCCGTCGCTGCTCTGTGTCCCCTCTCCGTGTCACCTTCTCCGTCCCGTTGTTAAAGGCTTTCTATGATCTGTCGCTGTGTTTCCCTCTAGTCAGGAGTGGCAGGAAAGGACGCCGGCGAGTGTTCAGCCTGTCGGAGGCCGACAGTCACGGCGGCCACTGGGTTTAGTGCTTCGATCGGCAGCTGTCACGGCACCTCTGGCACGGTCACTGCAGGCAGGTCTCCTCCGGTAGCCTCCTCGGCCCGCGACGCCCCTGCACGCTGCATTTCCACACCAGCAGGCTCCCAGGATGCCAGGCGAGGGCACGGGGAGCCCGGGCCACCGACCCGAGCCATTTCCTCCGCTCCAGTCCCTTTCTGGCCTCATCCCGCCTGAGGACCGAACCCGCAGCCCTTCACCCCATGTCAGCTCCTCCGAGGCAGCCCCGGGCAGCCTGGAAACTCTGTCCTCCGCACCAGGCTCGGCGCAGGCCCTGAGCTAGGGGGGTTCTCCAGCCCCATCCCCGCAGGGTCCCCCCAGTTTAGGCCACAAGGGTTGGGCAGTAGAATTTGCAAAAAGCCACAAAGAAGTCAACTAGTTGCTTTTTTTCTTTTCCTTTTCCCTTTATCCCCCAGCCTTGCTCGAAGCTAAGTGGTAGATTCCATCACGTTCCAGCCAGAGGCCAAGTCATTTCACTTGTAAGCGCGCTGGCGGATGTGACTCCATCATCTCCCCTTCTTGCATTTAGAGCTCCAAATAGTGGCCGCGGGTGGGCCGTGGTCACTGCCACCCTCCCGCGATGCTTCTCGTAGGGTTTCCCACCTGTGCCCTCCCGCTGGGCAGCTGCACTTGCCAGGCAGGAGCCTTTGCCTTCTCTTGCGTTTAAAAGCTGCTTCCTCTGAGCTTTGCCCTCCAACTTGCTGTGCTGCACTGTCCTTTTCTTCCCCATGTCTCTCAGTCCCACCTCCCCCCGCCCGAGTACATCCAATCCTCATTTTTATTGGAAACTGTCACTCACTCACCAGGGGTCAGCTGAGCCCCTGCCCTAGAGCCACAGATCAGCTTCCGAGGGTGCCGGCCAGGGACCCGGGACCCGCTGCCCTGGTGTCAACTTGAGGCAGCACCATGGGGAGGCCGAGCATCCCTCACGGGGACCTGGACGTCGGGCTTTCCCGCTCCAGCCTCCACTCGTTTCCTGGGTCAGGCCCCAACCTGTGCCCTCAGAGCTCGGAAACACCATCAGGTGAGCGAGGCCAGAGGGTCAGCGGTGACCGTTGCGGGTTGACCATAAACTGACCATAAACTGTGTCCTCGCTATTTCCCCCCGTGAAAACTTGGCAGAGTTCTTGGTTTTTTTCCGCCTCTTGAATGCATAAATTTGTAGCTATAACATTCAGGAAGCAGTTCTTGGTTTAAAAATAGGTAGGTAGGGGGCTTCCCTGGTGGCGCAGTGGTTAAGAATCCGCCTGCCAATGCAGGGGACATGGGTTCGAGCCCTGGTCCGGGAAGATCCCACATGCCGCGGAGCAGCTAAGCCCGTGTGCCACAGCTACTGAGCCTGTGCTCTGGAGCCCGTGAGCCACAACTACTGAGCCTGCGTGCCACAACTACTGAGCCTGCGCTCTGGAGCCCGTGAGCCACAACTACTGAAGCCCGCACGCCTAGAGCCCGTGCTCCGCAACAAGAGAAGACACCGTAATGAGAAACCCGTGCATCGCAACGAAGAGTAGCTCCGCTCGCCACAGCTAGAGAAAAAGCCCAAGCGCAGCAACGAAGACCCAACACAGCCAAAAATTTTAAAAAATTTTTAAATAGGTAGGTAGGTAGATAGATAGATAGGTAGAAAGAACAGTGTTGTAGGTGATGGGTAAGAGGAGGTTATTTTTCCTATTTAAAAAAAAAAATAGGAAGAGTCTATTTTTCAGGGGAAAAACCAACCCTTTTAATAAAGTTGTTGGTTCTTTTCCTAAAGAAGGAACCAGTTTTGTGTGTGTGGCATCGTTCGCTGGTTTATTTGTTTTCTAATATATTTGATAGCAACTTTCCCACACACTTGATCATTCTTATCACCAGAAACCCTGTTAGGGATCAGGGAAAGAGGTTTGTCGGCCCTTTTGAGTATCTGCATGCAAATGCAGACCCGAGCAAAGAGGGAATTCTCATGGAGAAGTCTGGAGAAAATGTGAAAGAAATGCTCTGAAGCTCTGTCTCCAGATGGCACAAAAGTGCCCTTGGAGAATCAGTCATTTCTAAACTGCCTCGGCAGCAGCTAAGCTGACACGTGGGTCCTTATGTACGTAAGTTCCTGGACACGCTTGTTTGTAGCAAGGTGAGCCTGTGCTCAGAGCCCCATGTTCAGATTGCGATGGGTCACAACCTGAGCCCAGGCCTTGAAACCAGCCCGTCACCACAAGGCATCCTGAGTGGAGCAAATTCATTGAAATTCAGAGAAACCAGAAAGTGTGTGGGGTGTTTACTCAGCATTTGTGGGCTGAGATCACACCTCAAATCATTTTTTCCACTGGTGCTCACCCGTGTCCCACTGCCACCCTCTCAGAGCGAGGACAGACGCAAAGCCCCATGCAGTGGTTTTCTCTGGGCCTTATTTCTCTTTTTTTTTTTTAAAAAAAAAAAGAAAGAACGGATAGAAGAAAAAAGGCCTTGTGAAGAAGTGACCTGGGGCCTTTCCGAGCTCACCGTGCCCGGGAGTCCTGTGGGAAGCTGCGACGTGTCCTTTGGGAGACTTGACCTGTTGCTTGAGCTTCCTCTCCACGCTGGGGATCCTCTTCCTCTCCTTCATCCCATTCTGTATGCCCTTTGGTTTTATTTTGCTCTTGGTTTTTCCATTCTTTTGCTCTGTGTTCAATTTGCGGTTCTGTTTTGTTTTGGCTTAACTTTAGAAAAAAAAAAAAAAAATACAACTAACTTAAGTGGAATCACATTGAACCAAAAAACGTCTGCCATCATCCCAGGGCCCAGAGTGCTTTCAGATTCGTTGTCCACACACACAGCGTCCTCAGCGCCTTGTTGGCCCCCAGATCTGTAACAGAGGAGATTTGCTTTCCAAGCGAGATGCCCACGGCCTTCGTACCCATGTTTTCAAATCACTGGCGCATGAAGTCCTGGAAGATGTTTCCCACGAGGAACCCCAGTGGCAGCTGGTATCTCTGTCCAGGCCAGCTCGTCTTTGGAAAGCAAATAGGCCACTTGTCTGTAATCTAATCACGGATTTTGAAAAGCACCAAAAAAAGAAATTGCCGCTCCTAAAATAACTGCATCGGGCCGCTCCTGCCTCGTGACATGGCTTCTCTCTGTGGCCCCTGGGGGAGACCCTCGGGATAAGAATGGCCTGAGCGATCACAGCCCCTTTCTGGGTGCTAACTCAGCACTTAGAGGAGGAGCAGGGGACAAAACCACAGTCCAAGGTTTTGTTTTAGCTTTGCAAAGCTGAAAAATTGTATAGAATTCCTTTTTTTTTTTTTTTTTTAATACTGCAGTGAGTTCCCTCTTGGGGAAATGTTACCAAATATAGACTCTGGGAATGGCCTGAGGTGATAAGCACACCCAAGCCTGTTCTCTCCCTAAACGCATATTTATCATCAGGCAGGTGGTTCACACACAGAGCCTGTCTGGGCTGTTTCCTGGCACCAGGAACTGGGCTTCTGGAACCCACTCGTTGATTCTGCACAAGCCCCTAATGTGTCCCTTGCATCACAAGTCAGAGTAACCTTGGGCCCTGACAGATATCCCCCAGGCCTAGGTAGGGCTGGATTTGCCAGCTTTTGTGTCCCCAGAAGGAGGAAGTGGAGACAAGCTATTCCCCCAGCACATCATCTCCCAGCCAGACCTCCCTGGGCCTTTGTTCAGGACGGGAACAGAGGGTGCCAGCGTGAGCAGAGCATCTCAGAGCTGAGCATACCTTTGCTTTTTCTCCGCCCCCACCCCCTGCCCAGATGACCCCATGACTGTGGGACAGCCTCAGCCTAACCTTCCCGACCAGTTGGTGATCGTCAGTGAAACAGAAGCAGAGGCCAGGCCCAGCAAGAGCCTGGCGAGGAGCGCAGATGTGGAGACAGTCAGCCTGTGCCCCAGCCTCATCCCCGCCCAGCAGCCCACCATCTCCCTGCTCTGCGAGGACACTGCCGACACGCTGAGCGCGGAGTCACTGACCCTCGTCCCGCCCGTCGACCCCCATAGCCTCCGCACCCTCACCGGCATCCCCCGGCCACCCACACCAGCCGTGGTGGGCACAGGGACCCCGGGCGAGGGGGCTGCACAGCCAGAGCCAGCGGGCCCCGCCGAGCACTGAATTGACCTCCCTTCGTGCGTGCGGCCCCGCTGGCAGGGACCCGGAGCAGCTGACACGACAGACACCTCGGGAGCATCCGAAGTTCTCCTCGGCCCCGGTAACCACCTCGAACCATCCTTGCAGTCCTTTGCTCCGTTTGAATTCCCCTTTTACTTCACACCTCTTTGAGAGCAGGCTGGGACCAGTGGCGACACCCCCAGCGAACCCAGATGACTGAGGCAGAGGAGGTTGGGCTGGTGTCAGAGCCCACGGCCCCAGGGCAGCAGGACCCACCGACAACACTCCCTTCATCAGCCAGCCCCTCCCCAGTCTCGAAAGTCCTCTGCCACCGTCCCCAGTGAGCACAGAAGAAGTGGACGTGGTCACTTTGTGTAGAAATTTGTAGAAAAGCAAACTTCGATAAACATCTCCTTTGGATATTTATTCCTGCTTCTGGCAGCAGATGAAAAACATCTATTTAAAAAGTTCAAAAATATCCTCCACCCTAAGGTTTGATGTCATGTTGGAAGTGTAATATTACTGTTGAGATTTCATTTTCATTTTGCCTTGAACTTCCCAGCGTTTTGGGTTTAGAGTTCTCAGTCTGGCTTTCTCCATTGTCTTAAGGGATTCTCATTTCTTTATTACGCACTAACTCTGCAAGCCTGTGGAATGATAAAAGTCCCTTCCTGGAAAGTTTAGAGTATTTTTTAAGCAAAAATAAGGGAGAGACTCATATTCTCAGGTACACACAGAGCTGGGAGGGCTGAAAGTTTCTCTGCCGTGGCAGCCCAGGGGCCTTGCGTTACCCAGAAGATCTTTCCATGAAACGGGGATAGTGCGGTCAGCTCCCCACTCAGGACCATCCCTCGTCTCTCCGGACTGAAACCAAACAGGACGGTTTTCCGGCATCACCTTCGGTCGTCGCCATCTCTCTATTTGTCTAAGAAAGAACGATTTGGGACTGCAGACACTCCAGCCCCCGTGGCCGTAATGGGAAGAAGGCCATGGAAACCGTCCTCCGAGTCCGTTGCCTGCTGCTAAGTGGTGTGGGTGCCCGCATGCAGGGACATCCCGAGAGCCAGCCCCTGCCCAGCTGCAAGGACGTGACGTCCGAGCTCACAGGGCCATCCTAGGAGCTCTGGGTTTGTCCCTCTTCCTCTCAGCTGCTGCTGTAAAGATGCAAGCTCGTTTTTAAAATGGAAACCCCCAGTTCCTTCTCCGTTTGGGTTGAGTGTGTGCAGGCCAGGTCTCCGCTATATCCGATAAAGCTCCCAAGATGTTCTTTCTACTCAGCCAGGCAAGGCCAAGCGACCCTCACCTCTCTGGTTGATGCTCAGACCTTCCAAAACTTGCCTCCACGTGTCCCACAGGAGTGCCAGCACCCGTGGTGTCAGTGTCGGCCGGTCTGGGTTATCAGGTGGCTTCAGGAAATGCTCCACACGCTTACCTCTTAGAGGACCCGGTCCCCAGTAACTCCCACAATCTGCTGTCAGGCAGGGCCTGCCCGGGCCAGACTTCAGCCTCCTGAAGGAAACACACTGGTCCCCTGAGGAAGGGGAGCGGCGCCTGCGGGACAGATCTCTCCAGCCTTAAGAAGCCCTCCGGGCAGGTGAGCCCAGCCAACACCAACAGGGGAAAGACCCAGCTCAGAAAGGCAGCCATTTAGGCAGAAATTCCAGGGGCCCTGGCAAGGAGGGACAAGCCATGACCTTCAGGAGAGCCCCCTGGAAAGGACAGGCAGGGGGAACGGAAAGAGGGAGAAAGTCCATGTTGTCAGGGACAGGGGCCCCACTGGTTCTTCTGCCAGGATACAGGGGCAGGCTAGCCCCAGAGCCACTCACTGCCGGTTTTGAAATGATTCTGGAGCAGTAGAAACGAGAGAAGGCCAGTGACCTCCCAGCCGGTGGCATTATCGTGAGGAACAAGCCGAGGCATGTGGACCCTGCCCTGGGACCACCAGCCTGCTGTCTGAAATCCAGCAGCTCCAGGGGGCTTCAAACTCTACGGGAGGAAAGTCTCGGCCGGGGGACAGCATGCCCAGGACAACCCGCAGCAGTACCACCCAGGCAGGAGAGCTGAACGCAGCCCAGCCTCCCTGGGCTCTTGAATAGCAGGTGCGATCAGGCCAAGCTTCCGCCCCACGTCTGGCCCAAGGGCAGGCCTCTCCCCAGGTGGGCTCGAGGGGTTGGTGGTGGGCAGCCCACAGCCGGCTGGCAGCCAGGTCTCCACCGTCTTGGCAGCAGTGGCACAGCTATGTCTTCAGGAGCCCCCAGAAAATCTAACAGTGGGGGCACTTCCAGAGGGGCCCATCCAGACAGCAGGTGCTGGGACTCTGGGGCAGAGAGGTAGAGCCAGGAATCCTTGGCGAGCCCGGGGCAGGGGCCATGGCCTGTGACACGCGAGTACCAGACTCGGATCTCTGGGATCGGCCTCAGCAGGCCCATCCAGCCCGCCATCTCCATGTCCCTGCAGAGACCCTCCCCAAGTCCACGTCGGGCCCACTGGGTTTGCCAAGTCAGGGGCAGGGCTGGCCACGTGAACCCCCAAACGTCAGCTTTGAAAGTTGCTGGGGAGAAGCACGTGTCCTTTCCAGTTTGGGAACTTGAGCCAGTGAGGGCGCCTCTCAAAGTCAGACAGGTACGTGCCCCCCCCCCCCAGGGGGCGGGTGGGAGGGATTGTCCTCCTGCCACCAGCAGGCCCTCTGTGCTGCCCTTCCCCCATCAAGCCTGCCCTGCTTGCTGCTCTCTGCATAGGGCAGCTCCCACCCAAGCACCTGCACTGCGACCCGGGGGTAAGCGAGGAAACGCACCTGTTTACAGGCATACACCAGATTTCTCTAAGGTCTCAAGATGCACTGTTCAAAAAGGCACAGGGTGAACCAATTCTCATCTTCTTTTCTAGACGCAATAAATAAGAAATATTTAATGTAGTCATGATGACATTGGACATAAACTGTAAGGGTTCCTTTAGTTCCTCTGAGTTGAAAATATGTAAATAATTCTTGTCCCAAGGAGGAGCAGGGCTGGGAAACCTCATGCTTCTGGGCTACGGGACCGTTCCAGGGAAGTACCTGCTCTCGCCAGCATGACTCATGTTTCATGGGTGCTGAACACAAGGGTGGAGATGAAAACTGGAACTTCCTTGTAAATCTGAACTTGGCAATAAAGAGAAAAAGTTACCAAGAACGTGGCTGCTGCTCCATGGCTCTGTGGCGGGAAGGCCACGGCCAGGCGAGGGGAAGGTTCTCGGCCGTCCGCAGCTGCTTGGCGAGGGGCCGCAGCTGGGCCCTCCCTGCCCCCACCCCGGCATCCCCACTTCCTAAAGGGAGGTGGCGTAGCTCCTGCCCAGGGCTGGGAGAGCGCCCCAGGTGCTCCCTTCAGAGAGGGCCCCAGCCCCAGGCAGGTGCTGTGAGCCTGGTCCGCGTCTCCGGCCCTCAGCTGGTGGGCTCCATCGAGCCTCAGGTTCCACGCCCGGAGAGCGGGCTCCTCACAGCCCTGTCTCGCGGGCCGAGCACGGCCGGCGCACCAGGGCGCGGGGAGCCCGGGCGATGTCGCTGCCGCGCCAGGGGAAGCGAGACAGGCTCCCCGCCAAGGACAGTGGGGTGACGTCGTGCAGGGGCGGCAGCTTTCCCGAGCACACCGACATGCACCAGCATGAGCTCTGGAAATCCCTGGAGATGGGATCACGGGTTCTTCCAGAAACTTCTGACTCTCCAGCTCAAGCCTGGCCCAGAAACAGCCGGACCTTCTGGGCCTTGAGGTAAAACCCGAGTTGAGTGCAAGACATGAATGGGGCACCCCACTCGTGCCGAGGGTTGCGGTGATGTCGGTGGAAGGTGTGGGCCGCTGCTCCGTGTCCAGCCTCGCACTGGCCGCCAGCAGGGCTCCCTTCCCCACCGGGCCCGGCTTCAGCCCCGGTAGGTTCCTCCGAAGTCTGCCCATGAGGCCTGCGGCTGAGGTTGGACCCCGCTCTGCACGGGGGTGGGGCCTGCTGGGGGACCGGCGCTGGGCCGGGACCGGCCTGCAGCCTCGCAGGCACACGGACACTCGTGTCATGACGACTTTGATCTAGAAAAAGGCACTCGCTGGAAGGATGCCCAGGGAGAAGGTGGAAGACCGGCCTCAGGACGGGTAGAACCAGGGACGGCAGCTGTTGGGGGTTCGGCTCCCTCCCTCCCCAGGGCTCCCTCCAGAGCGCCTGAGAGCCTCCCTGGGTCAGCTGAGGGCCAGGCCTGGCGTTGGTGCGGGGAGGGGGGGGTGACAGGTCAGGGGAGCGGGAGCGAGGAGCCGAGCATGCGCTCTCCTGCAGCACAGCCCTGCCTTCCCACAGGTGAGGAAACGGAGGCCCAGCAGGGCTCTGCAACCTTCCCACGGGCCCTGGAGTGCAGCCCGGCCCGCGCTTTGTGCTGCCCCCGGCTGCCGGGCCAGGCATCCCAGGCTGTTTACAGGAAGGAGGCAAGCAGCAGTTCTGGGACGTGAATGGCTGTCGGAATCATCTGGAACACTTGTCCACTGTCTCGAACCACGTGCTGCCCCAGACCTGGTCAGTGAGAGCCGAGACGGTGTCCGGTGGGAGACCCTTGCACAGCGCGGCACGGAGGGCCTCCCGGCTCTTAGGGAAATGCCGGCCTCTCTTCAGGAGGCAGTCTGGAGCCAGGTCACCCCCGCGTGCTTGGGTTTCCTGTCTGCAAAGCAGGGATGGGGACAGGCTGCCCCGTGGGCAGCTCGGATGGGGAGAGCCGCGCAGGCTTAGTGCTCGACTCAGGGCAGGCAGCCTGGGGGCTCTGGGCTCTTGGTGTGAGACCCTCAGTGGCAGCTTCCACCACCCCCTTCCTGGGAATGGCCTGTGGCCTGTTCAGTGGCCTTGGGCCAGTCACTGCCTCTCCTAGTCTCCGGTTCTTTGTCTGTAAGGCAGGCTGAGGAGCCCCCAGGCCACGTGTGCCCTCCCACTGGAAGTGGCCCAGTGTTTCCCTGGGACTCTGCCCGGGGGAGGTGCCGGCAGGCCTGGCCGAGCCTCCTCTGACGGTACCTAGAAAGTGGAAAGGCAGGTGAGGGCGGGCGGGCGGCGTCCTGCCTGCGAGTGACCTTGCGTCCCCCACAGGATGACCACTTCCCAGCCGGCTGGTAACCCCTCCCCCTGCTGTCCTGCCTCCTCACGGCCCTTGAGGGCAGTGGGAAAAAACCCCTCAACATCTGAAGTGCTTTTCTCCAAAGGAAGATAGGCTTGAATCACGAAACCGGGAACAGGCGGGGCTTCCTGGGAACTTACTAGAGTGCAGATGGGGCCGTGCAAGGCCTCCCCACAAACCCCCCGCCAGAACCTCCGCTCCACACCCCCCAGCTCAGCCTCCTCTGGCCCCGCCAGTCCTCCTCCTGGGCCACAGCCATCCGACCCAGCCTGGTTTCCCCCCAGCAGAGTAGCAGGTGCCCACCTGGACACACCAGGCTCAACACCTGAATGTCACGGCCACCTGAAACCACCTCCCTAGTTCATTCAATCTGCGTATCCATGCCGAGGCCCCTGATTTGCAGCGGCTTCTGTGCCAAGCTGGGCTCTGCATACATAGATGATGGTGAATAAGATGGAAAGAAAGGCAGGAGGGCATCCGGACGTCAGCCTCGGCCCAAGGCACCTGCCTGGGCGGCCACTCGAGGCCCCTGAAGCTGTTCCAGGAGCTTTAGCCTCGGTGCTGAGAGCAGTGGATGCAGTGGGGGTTTTAAAGCCAAAAAGTGATGTAATCTGATGCATGTTGCAAGAGATCGCTGGGCCTGCAGGTGAAGGATGGTCAGGAGAGGCCCATCGCAGTGCAGAGGGGTCACTAGGGAAGTGGGTGGCCCGAGACATATTTAGGAGGTAAGACCGACAGGTTTGCTGGACTGGCCACAAGGGAGAGAGCTCAGTGTCCCCCAAACAGCCAGCTGTCACCTCCTCTCTCCACTCCTTTCTTCTTTGATGTGTTTGCTTCTCTTTTACTCTGTTGCTTCCACTGATTGCCAAAGGATTGCAGGACCCTGGTGACAATTTGGCAAAGCATAGAAAAATAGTATTTTCCACAATCCCGCCATGAAGGGACAGCCCCTGTCGGCACGCTGGCAGATTTCCTTTCAGTCTTTTTTCTATACATTTTAGCAATTGACATAATACAGTGGGTGTGATTTCATGTCCTGCTTTTGACACTTAGCCCCCTGGCGTCAGCATTTCCCGTGTTACTGGAAGCTCCATTTCCAAAGAGTATAAAATGTGGGGGGATGTGTCCCTCGGGTTAGCTGTTGCCCAGGGGTGAACCTTAAAGTTGCTTCCACTTTCATTATTTTAAATTACCCTGCAATGAACACCTTTACACATAAACCTTTGTCCGTGTTTTATATTATCAATCCCTAGAAGAGGTTCCGAGCATAGGTCATAGAAACATAAATCACTTTAAGGCTCTGGCTGTAAACTGCCAAGTGGCTTTCAGAAAAGGTCGGCCCATCAACACTCCCACCAGCCATGTGCCATTTCACCACAGCTTCCTCTGCCTGAGTGTTGCCAATTTTTAAATCCTCCCCATTCTTACAGCCCAGCGCAAAGCTCACCTCCTCTGCACAGCCTCCTGGGATTTCTCCTCTCCATCCTCCACTTTCCGAGGCCAGTCGCTCGCCTCCCTCCACTTGCCCCGAGTCCATCCCAGCTGTGGTTGACTTTGGTCTGATATTCCCAGGCATCAGGCAGATGAGTTCTCCACCCACCCAGCTTCCTGGCCCCAACTAGCCAGCACATTTTTAGCCGCTATAAGATGCCAAGAAGCTTCCGAACAGCCTATGAGGTCAGCATTATGCTCTTTTACAGAGGAGGAACTGAGACCCAGCCCAGAGAGGCCAAGTGATTTACCCAAGGTTGCACAGCTGCTAAGTGGTATTGCAGGGGCTCGAATAGCAACAACTCCTGCTTAACGGACACTTCCTTCAGGCCAAGCACAGCTAAGCAAGGTACATGCCTGATCTCATGTACCTCAGCAACCCTACCCGACCGGCACAATTATTATCCCCATTTTACAAATGAGGAACCCGAGACCCAAGGTCACCCAGCTCAGGAGTGGTGGAGCCTCGAGCCGGAGTCTGTTAGGCTTCCAGTCACATTTCTCGCCTCTCAGAGAGCAAAGCCAGGAACCGCCACCCCACGTGCGAGGGGCCGGGCCAAGCAGGCCCCTCGCCAACTCCAGCGAATTCACAGGATCTGCTCGGATCCTGCCCTGTCTCCGCATCTTCTCTTGAACCTGCTTATCTCCTGCACTTTATTGACTTGACTTTCCTGCCAATCCACCTGGACAGGAACAGCCCTTTTGGGGCAGCCACTGCCAAATACCTTGGAAACTGCACCCTCTGCCTGGCCTTGGTGGCATCTGTTACTGAGAAGAGGTGACTCAAAGCCCCACCTCCCTCTGGCCCCTCTCTGGGAGGCCCCGGTGGGCAAGGAGGAAAGGTTTCACTTTCCCCATCGTTTGAACATTTATTCAACAAACATTGGTTGAGCACCTACTGTGTACCAGGCACTGGGGAGGCAGCAGTGGACAAGTCAGACAGAACTCCGTGCCTCTGGAGCAGACCTCCCAGGAGGGGGAGGCCAGCAATAAAATAAGTACAGAAATTCCGTAGTGACTAGAAAGTACTGAGTGCATGAGAAGATACAAATAGAGGTGAGGTAGGGGTCTCAGGCCAGCTGGTGAGAAGAAGAAAGGGGCTGCTGCAACTTAATCTAGGAGATCAGGGAAGGTTGTGCTGAGAAAGGACATGTGAACAAAGATGGAAGGAAGTGAGGAAGGGACAGACATCTGGGGTTAGAGTATCCCAGCCAGAGGGAACAGCCAGTGCAAAGGCCCTGGGGCACATTGGAGGAACTGTGAGCGCTGATGTGGCTGGGGAGGACTCAAGGAGGGTGAGACCTGAGATGAGTAGGGGTAATGGGATGGACTGGGGGTCCTGGGAGGCCACTGGGGGCCCTTGGACTTTTCTCTGAGGCAGATGGGGAGCCCTGGGAGGACTGTGAGGAGAGGAGGACGATGTCATGGCCTAGGTTTTAACAGGGTCACCCAGACTGCTGTTTGGAGAAAATTCTGGATCAGGGTAAGAATGGAGGCAGTTGCCAAAAATCCAGCTCACCAATCTGACGAGGCCCTGTAGCTTTGCCCCTAGGGCTACGTGTACACACGCTCACGTGTAAATGTGCACAAGTACACACACGTGCACGTGCATACACACACCCATAGACCTTGGGACCAGACAGACCCAGGCTCCACCCCTGACTCCACAACCAACTTTCTTTGTGACCAAGAGCAAGCAACTTCCCATCTCTGAGCCTCAGTTTCCCCTCCTGGAAGATGGAAGTTCAGACACCTTCTTCCCAAAGTACCAGTGGGCAAATCTGCAGTTTTCCGAGAGGAGGGGTGGCGAGTGGGTGGCCCCCAGCGGCACCCACACAATGGCCCTTTCTCCTTGAGGTGCCGTGGATGGTGAATGAACTGGTTACCCTGGCTTCTGACTCCAGGGAGTGGCTGCCAGAAGGTGCCTCTGGGCAGGATTGTCCCAGGCTGGGCAGGGAGCTGCAAGGAACCACCTCTGCCCTTAGGGAGCGCCCAGCCTCTGGGGAGGCAGCCCCATGAACAGCCCACCACAGGGTCCAGCCAAGGGTCTGGGACCCTCCAGGCTCACAGATCCACCTTGGCTGCTTCTAAATTGTGAGAAGGTAAACGTGAGAAACACGTGTGGAAGCATGTTCTGAAGGTTGAACCCACACTTCCCTGCCCTGCGTTAACTCCACAAACATGTATCATCATCCTCGTCATCTTTATCTTCACCTTCACCACCTTTATCCTCATCCTCAGCATCATCTTCTTCATTCTCATCACCTTTATTATCTTCTTCTTTCTCCTCATCCTCACCTTCTTCGTCTTCATCCTCACCTTCACCCTCATCATCTTCATCATCTTCTTTGTCTTCATCATCATCACTATCATCACCTTCATCCTCATCCTCAGCATCCTCTTCATCACTGTCTTCATTATAATCTTCATCATCATCTTCATCCTCATCTTCTTCGTCGTCAGAATCCTCATCCTCGTTACCGTCTTCACTGGCCTTTGCAAAGCGTCTCCTCTGTATCAGGCCCTGTGCTAAGCATATTGTTACACTCCATCTCATTTAATCCTCTCAATAACCTTGTGAGGTGGGTATCATGATCTCCCCATTTTCCAAACTGAGGCACAGACAGATTACAAGACTTGCCCAAAGTCACAGACCTGGGGGACAGAGCTGGGATTGATTTCCACGCTGATAGGCCTGCTTGAGTGCCCTGACCTTGACCCCAGCCCAGTGGGGAAGCCCCAGTCATGGCCTGGGCCCTGTTGGCAGGCTTTGCACGCAGGCCCTGCCCTTGCTGGGGTCACTGTACCTCGTCCACGTCTGCACTGATGCCCTGCCTCTCCTACAGGGCTTTCCCTTTCCCTGGGTCAGGGAGGATCGGCCCTGCTTCCCAGAGGGGGCAGCTGAGGTGGGGAGAGGCAGACTCACTCAGATAGTAAGCGCAGGATTCGAACCCAGGTCCCCTCCCCACACTGCACCCAGGGGGGGCTGGAGAGAGGGGGGCAGCCTGTGAGGCTAGGGACAGTGTTACCAACCACAGAGCATACCCCCCTCCACCGCAGCCTCCAGGGACCCTCTAAAACCACACCCCATACCCTCAAGTTCCCCCAGTGGCTCTTGATGTCCCCACTGGGTCCCCCCAAGTAAGAGAGATGCCTTGGGGGTCTCAAATAACCTCAGATCCCAGGAGAGAAAGTGATTCCCCTTTTCTTATTCCCTTCTGGTCCTTCAGGTGGAGGCAAAGAGAAAACCTCCATTGGGTGCTTGTCTATCTTTAACAGCCTTTTGAACGTTTCCTGATTTCCCCTTTTTGCAAAAGAAAGAACCCCCGCTCCTGCCGCCCCCAATCTTCAACAGGCAACCTCTGGAGCCAGAATTGTTTTATTTTCATTGTACTTGTTTACAGTTACCCGCTACTTATGGCAAGTTGGACTGGTGTTTCTCTTGTGGTGATATTGTGAAATGTCCTTTTTGATTAAAATTAGCTTTTAAAATAAATTTGTTAACCATAGTGAGATATCACCTCACACCTGTTAGAATGGCCGTCATCAAAAAGATAACAAATGCTGGAGAGGGTGTGGAGAAAAGGGAACCCTTGTGCACTGTTGGTGGGAATGTAAATTTGTGCAGCCACTGTGGAGAACAGTATGGAGGTTCCTCAAAAAAAATTAAAACTAGGACTACCATACGATCCAGCAGTTCCACCCCTGGGTATATATCCAAAGGAAATGAAAGTGCTGTGTCAAAGGGATTTCTGCACGCCCACGGTCCCTTGCAGCATTCGTCACAATAGTCAAGACACGGAAACAGCCTAAGTGTCTTGTCAGTGGATGAATGGATAAAGAAGATGTGTGTATGTTCACCATAGAATGTTATTCAGCCACAAAAAAAGAAGGAAATCCTGCCACAACATGAGACAGCATGGATGGACCTTGAGAGCATTATGCTAAATAAAATAAGTCAGAGAAAGACAAATACCGGCCTATCCCATTTATATGTGGAATCTAAACAAACAAATGAACTCATAGAAACAGAGATCAGATTTGTTGTTACCAGGTGAAAAAAGGGAGACCAGCTCTGGCTCAGCCCAGGAGGATGGGTGTGGGGCTGTGTAAACCCCGAGAGGATGGAGGGGGCACAGCTGAATGTGGGTGGTGTCTAGGTTGACGTGGCTGCGACACACACACAAGCTGAGGGAGGGCCTGAGACTGTGCCCACCCCGGTGCCCTCAACCTGTGAAGGGGCTGCAGAAACTCCCGAAGTTCCCACGCGCCCAGGTCCTAAGAATTCCGGAATCCAGCTAGAGGCTTGAGGGTTTGTGTGTCCGCCTAGCTCAGGTCTCGGCCTGGATCTGTCGAGAAACAAGTGGCTGAACGCAGCCAGGGTGAGGTCTCACTCGGCCACACGTCCAGCTTCAGCCTAGGCTCTCACCCCTTGACCGAGCGAATGGTCACCAGCAAAACGAGGATGGCCAGTGCTCTCTGCCCGTACGGCCCCGGCACAGAATGGCTCACCGTGGGGATGGTCATGATGGGCAGGACACCTTTGAAGGAAACCTTCAGGCAGCCTGTTCCTAGAAGGAAGGGCCTCACCCAGCGTTTACCTGCTGGCACCGGTGCCCGTTGCCAGGCGGGCCCTGTCACACGTCCCCTTCCAGGGGAGGGAGGGAGCAGTCAGGGCGCCTCGGGCAGGGTTCCTGTGAATCCGCCCTCCCGTTGGCGCCCAGGAGGTGGGAAAAGCAGGAGGCTCGGACTCCGAGGTCCCCTTCCCCCTCCACCCCTGCACCAGGCAGGCCTCCTTCTCCCCTCCCTGTGCCTCGGTTTGCTCATCTGATTCACGGAGACAGTAATACTTTCTTCCTGGGATTGTGCAAATTAAATGAAATCATGTGTAGGCTGGCGGGGCTGCTTCAAGGAGCCTGGACTTCATCATGAGCCCATGGGAAGCCCCGGTGGAGTTTTCAGGGGGATAAAATGTAATAAATAGAACAAATTTTAAAATACATATTGATAGGCTGAGAAGAAAGAAAAGCAAATCCCAGGGGCCAGCAATAAAGAGGGAATTCAAGGTAGGCTGGACATGACCTAAGGTGGACGCTGGAACTTCCTGCCCACCTGGGGCCGGCAGACGGGACCTTGGAACGGAGCCTGGAGGGGGCCAGGGATGGAGAACCAGCATGACGCAGGACCCTGTGAGGCCGCCCCTCCAAGAAAGGGGGCTGCACTCTGCCCACCCACCCAGGGATGCAGCCAAAGACAAGGAGACTGAAGCATCTGGTGAGAACTTCAAAGTCTGAGACTGGGAGGGTGGGTGTGGGGCAGGTGGGTCTGGGATCCGGACTGATGCTGCCCTGGGTCACTACAGTCTCAAACCAAAGCATCCTATGAACACCTGTCTCCCGCTGGCGAGCCCCCTGCAGCGGCAGCCAGAGCAGCCTCAACAGGCCTCTGGGGAAGCGTCCCATCTTGAGGCAGGTGGGACGCCCGCCCGCACAGGCACACGCAGGCTCGAGATCCTCCCGCTGAAGATGAGCTCACAGTGAACCTTAGAAACCACCAGAGGAATCCCACCTGGCGGGAGGAGCCTCACCTGGGCGGTCTTTACCCGCCAAGCAGTCAGCAGCTCTGCCATCCCCTGCCCCAAGCCCTCTGCCTGTCTACACTCCCAAACCTGGGAAACCACGCTTCTCACCAGCGCCTCGTGGGAGCCTGGGGTTCGTGTTGAGGAATTCCGGGGTGCGGGAGGGGCTGAGTGTCTCCCCTGGGTACACGAAGTGAGGACAGAGAGAGCCCAGGTGCAGTGTGCAGTGGGAAGACCACGGGCACTGAAGCCTCTAGAAGTCCTCAGAGAACTGGAGGCAGGTGTGGGCCTCCCGCAGGGGCTGAATGCAGGATGCGGGAGCTTGTGAATCTCCAAGAGCTGAGTGTGAAGATGCCCATGATCGGAGCAGAAACCCAAGGGGTCAACCAGGTCCCTGCCCTCACAGTCCCAGAGCGAGGCAGACAACTCGAGCTGTGTGGGGTGCCCTGGGGCTGGTACAGGAGAACAGAGGAGGGGTCCCCAACCCAGTGGGGCAGCCAGAGGCACGGCTTGAGAGGGACAGTGACATTTTTTTCTAGAGATGGTGGCAGGCCTGGATTCAAATCTGACTCCACACAATGGTGCTGAGTTTTCATGTGCCTCAGTCTTCCCCTCTGTGTAATGGGGGTAATAACAGCCCTCCTCCGGGGCCCTGGGAGGATTGTAAAAGATAACGCACTTGGCCGGGCAGCTGCCGGGAGGCCAGGCCCGCAGAAGGATAGCTGGGCTTATTACTAATGAATGAAGATGAGTCACCCAAATGAGCCACCCTGATCGATCTGATGCAATGAATGGGCAGATGAGAGAAATGAATCAATGAATGAAAAGTTCGGTACTTGCCTGCCGAGAGGGGATCTTAGCCCCGGGGAGGGGAGGAGATGCCCGCCCTGAGTCAGAACCTGGCCAGAGGTCGGATGATGGCTCCCCACGGCGCAGGGCGCACACCCGTGACACCCCAGTTAATCACTCCCCCGTGGTAACATGCCAGGGGCCTTAGCGGGAATCCCCCGAGTCACCTTTCCTGCAGGCCAGGCCTCCAGGCCTGCAACTCAACTGACCCCCACGCCCCCAACCCCAGGCCAGGCAGACACTGAATCAGGGCTTTTGTGGGGTGGGGAGGGGTGAAAATCTAGACTCAGCAAAGAGTGTCCCAGCAAGTCAGGGGCTGGCCCCTCCCTGGAGTAGGGGACCCCCTCCCATGGCTGCGGAGCTTGGAGGTCCCTGGGGTGGGACCGCGTGGTCTGCCTGCCGGGCTCTGCTCTGGGATGAGCCGCTGGGAGCTGAGGTCACAC
Source organism: Balaenoptera ricei (assembly GCF_028023285.1). Classification (NCBI taxonomy): domain Eukaryota; kingdom Metazoa; phylum Chordata; class Mammalia; order Artiodactyla; family Balaenopteridae; genus Balaenoptera; species Balaenoptera ricei. The sequence goes on from NC_082653.1 coordinate 59,822,996, forward strand.
CTCTCAGGCAGCCCTGCCCACCGCAGGAAATAATAGTAATGGCAATGAAAGGTTTATGGGGCCAGGCACGGGGCCAAGGGCTGCCGCTCATTTCTTCATCCAGTTCTCTTACCTACCGGGGGGGTGGGGGGGGGGGCGGGGGGGAGGGGTGGAAATGATGGAGCCCCACGGCACAGCCGACGGGCCACTGATTTTCAGCCGTAGAAACGACAGTCCCGGGTGTCCTTCATCTAGTGGTCTCGATAGCCCCATTTTGCAGAAAACTGAGGCTCAGGGTGGCCTAGCAGCCTGGAGAGGGGGATGGGAGGGGGGAGACCCTCGGGAGCGCTTGGGGAGGAGGGGCAGGAATAAGGAGGCCTGGGTGTTGACTCAGGGGATGGAAGGCTCCACCTGGCGATCCCCGCAGGGGAATTTGGTGCTGGGGATTTGAGCAGTTGGAGTCTTAGGCTGGGGCTTTCTGGCCCTTCCTCTGGGGCCCCTTGGGGAGTTGGGGTGCTTGTGCCTCCATCCCGCTGTCCCCCACCCCAGGGGTGACCCTCACTGAAGCAGTCTACGGAGCCTCCCTGGGGCATTAATTTGCCTAAGAAAAGGGGACCAAGGCAGAGGGGAATGCCAACCCAAAGGAAGGGGTTGGTGATGATGGTGCTTCAGGCAGACTTGAGTCCGGTTTCCTCTGTGGGCAGGGACGGTGGGGAGGCCTTTCTAGAACCTGGTGACCCTCTGGGCAGAGGGGCATCCAGGTAATTGGCCTGTGGGCCAACCAGCCCCAGATGGTTCTGGGAATTGGCGTCTGGCCAACCTCGAAGAGATGCAGATGCTTTCTGTGAAAGGGGGTGGGGAGGGGAGGAAGCAGCCCTGAAGCAGTTTCTCCTTCTGCTTCGAAATGTGGTCACAAGGGAACCCTTCACCCTCCAGATTGTGAACTCAGGCCCGGCTCAGGTACCACCACCACCACCAACACCAACACCCCTTACCCCGTGGATGGGGCATCCTGTGGCTACAGGGCACTGTGCTTAATTAAGTACCCCCTACACAGGGTCTCCAGAAGTCCCACCATAAGGCATGAGCAGAGGCTGCTCTTTCCCCATCTTCCAAGAAGCCAAGAACAACCAGAGAGGCTGAGAAACTTGTCCAGAGTCGCACAGCTCTGGGAGGTGGAGCCAGGATCAAAACACAGAACCAAAGGATTCTGGGCCCTTGTTCTTTTGGCCCCCACACCTCAGCTGCCTCCAGAAATGTTTGCTGAAATTACAGACCTGGTTAAGTTCATTACAGTCTGTCCATACCATGGACTCTCCACATTAAAACGATGATTTGGAAAATTTGTTTCCTCTGAGAAAATGCCCGTGGTCTTTCATTAAAGGAGAAAGCAAGTTGCAAGAGTTTGAAAACTACAACTCTGTTTTCGTTCATTTAGAAAGTGTTTGCATAGAAAAACAAGCAGAAAACAGTCGTGTGTTACAATGCTGGCAGTAGTGACCCTGAAGGAGGGAGAGAGGGGTCCCACAGGGAAGGATGGGGCCCAGCCCACCAGACATGGTGCCACCAAGCTGTTCTGCCTCATCTGTGACAAGAGCTCCCATGTCTTGGGAAAGGGGACATCCCCTTTAATGGGCATCTGAGGACCCCAGAGCAAGGGAGAGAGTGGCAGTGTCCAGGTGGGGAGGCTCAGGGGCCCTGTGGGTGGGGTGGGAGGGGCTTGGGGGAGGCACATTGGTGCCCGGGCTGACTCCTCTGCCTGGGCTATCTCCTCTTCCATCCTCATTGTCAAACCCGTCAGTCTTTGAGGCCAGCTCAGCTATCCCCTCCTCCAGGAAGCCTCCCTGGATATCCCCACTTAGCCCTTCTCTGGATTCCTCATGAGACTTGATGCTTCCAGCCCCCTCCCCTCAACCCTGACCTCTCTGAGAGCCATGGACGCAGCCATGTAGGGTTCATTTTTGTAATCTCAGCCCCTCCCATGGGGGCTTCTACAGAGTGGAGCTTGGTGGGCTCATGGCCACCTGGAATTGCACTTCTCCTCCCACCAGGCCCTTTTCATGCCTCATCTCATGCAGTTCTCACCACCATCCTAAGGGGCGGGTACCACTGTTTATTCCCATTTTATAGATGCAGAAGCTGAGCCTCAAGGAAACTAAGTAACTCTCCCTGGGTCACACAGCCAGCAAGTGGCAGAGCCAGGATCCAAACCTGGGTCGGGCTGTGTCTGCAGGGTGTCTCAGAGGGGGTTAACCTTCCTTCGCCATGCTACATCTTCAGAAAATGTTAGAATCTGGTTTCTTGTTCAATAGCTGCCGTAAAGAGGCCCAAAGCATAGCAGCCTAGGGCAGATGTGAGCTCTAGACTTGCAGTAACTCACGTGTCTGTGGTGCCCTCCCTCAGTTCTCCTCTTTGCCAACCATGAGAGGTAGGCATGTATATCCCCGTTGTACAGATGGGGAGATTAAGGCCCCGGGGTGGGGGCCATCCAGGGCTCCAAGGCTACCTGGCTCCGATGAGGATAAGCCCCGGCATGGTCCCTGAACTCCTGGCTTCTGAGTCTGGCTCAGCACGTGGAGTCACTGAGCCCCGCCCAGCGCCTGCTGAGGGGCATCTGAGAAATCGGCTTCCAGCTCAAAGCCCAGTTTGCTTTCGGGAAAGGAGCTGGGGGAATTGGGAAGGGATGCGGAGGGGGTCAGGTCGCAGGCAGGCATACTTCCTGCTGGAAGAAAGTCTACCCGTCACTTCTGGGAAACAGAGTGGCTCAGCAATAGCATGGTGCACTTTGACCCCAGAGGAGCACCCAGCTGTCACTGCTGATGGCACAGCTGGCCTGCTTGGAGTCTGTATGTCTGACATCCAGGTGTGCCTACCTGGCCACGTGTCTGGCCGCTTGTCTGACTGCTGGACAGGGCACTCAGCTGGGGCTTCTGCCAGCTGTCTGGGGAGCGGGGAGCTGGGGTGGGCAGCCCAGGCCAGGTCATCCCAGCTGAGCCCTGAGCTGGCTTTGCCGGGGCCCAGCCCCTGCTGATGAGGCAATGTGAGTCCTGTTTCCTGTTACTGTGGCTATGCAAATGGGGGGTAATCAGGGCCTCTCCTGGAGCAGGCTTCCCGGAATGATGGCATCGATTGTCCCGAGAAACCTGGCCCCAGTGGGGCACCCCCCGGGAGGGGGAGGGTGTAAATGGCTAAGATCCCTTTCTCTCCTGGTGCAGCTCTTGATGCAGGAGCCGGAGCTGTGTGCTGGGCTGCTGCCCTGCTGGGAAAGCGTCTTCAGCTCAGACCTGGGCGGATTAATCACGTGGCCAGCCCACCTGGCCCAGCCTTCCTGGAGAGCCGGGTGGCAGCTTCCACATCTCATCACTGCGTCCTCCGCTCGTGGGAAGGAGAGCAGGAAGCAGAGGTGGCCTCATTGGCTGTTGGTCCCTGTCCCAGAGACGGCCACAGCCAATCCCCTCTATTTACAAATGAGGAAACTGAGGACCCCAGGGTGGTCCAGGAACTTGCCCAGGTCTCTTCCCCTCCCACTCACCTGGACACATCCCAGCACCGTGGCAAACCTCTGGTTGCCACCAGAAGCCTACTGGGCCTCTGAATCTGTCTTCTGGTTTCTGCTGCCTCACCAGCCTAGCGGGCCAGCCCAAACCTGGCTAGCCAGGATTCTCGCCATACCCCTGGCTGCCCCCCGACCCCGCACCAGTCAGGCTGTCTAAGGGGTCCTTCTCAAGCTCACATCTGACCATTTCACTCCTCCACCCTGGCATCAAGTCCTCGTTCAAAGCCGGGCCCCACAGATGGCCCATCATCAGGCCCCTCCACTCTGTGTGGCCTCATCTCTCAGCACCCCTGCCTCATGCATACCCCGGGGGCTGCCAGAACTCCTCCGAGGTCCCTCTTGAGCCTCCGTAGCTTTGCTCAATCTGTCGTCTCTTCCTGGGATGGCATTTCCTCCACCATTGCTTCTCTAACTCCTATACATCCTTTAAGACAGCATTGCCACCTCCAGGTAGCCTTCCCAGATACCCCCAGCAGGAACAGTTGCCTCCTCTGGGCTCCCCCGACACTGCACGTCCCTCCATCACTGCATGTGTCACGCTGGGCTATCATGGCCCCTTTAGCTCCCGTCTCCTCCCCTGACCTGGGGGCTCCTTGAGGAGCTGGCATAGAGAAGGCAGGGAGACAGCCTACAGGTTTGATGAAGGATTGGACGTGGGGGGAGGTGGAGGGAGGTGTCAAGGAAGGAGTGACAGGATATTGCACTGTGCCTTTGCCAGAATGCTGGGGGTCGGGGAGACACTGAAACTTTGGTCACCTTAGAGCCCTCCACCCTCTGATCCCCCTTCCCACGTTAGGAATCTCGCTGTCCTGCGTACCATGGGCCTTGGGGCAGGACAGAGCCGCCTCCCATTGGAGGAGCACAAATAAGCCACACCCACTTTCCCATCGTCCCTTGCTGCAACCATGTGACCTGGGCTCAGCCAATCAGAGGCACCTGCTCTGGAGTTAGCACTAGGAGCTGGCCATGCGAAGGAAGGATCTGGAAAGTCTTTCTGGAGGGAGCCTGGGCAACATGGAGTTCCTGGGGCAGCTGTGAAGGAATGTGGGCATCGCCAGGCTGGCTCTGTGGCAGCATTGGAGTTGGGGTCTTGTCTCTTACCTTCTGCTGCCTTCTTCATGTGGGCTGCCTGCCCTCCTAGGCATTCGGTGAGCACCCCAATATCTGTTCAGTATGTTCTTCTTCTGTTTAAATGAGCCACCGTGGGATTCTGTTGTTTGTCACTAAGAACCGTGGAGGCCCCTGGGGGGACAGGGCACCACTGGAGTCAACTTGAAGGAGGAGTCAGTGTTTCTGAAAGGACAGGAAGTGCATTCGCGTGCAGGAACAGGTGACCAGCGTCAAGGTCAGGCTTCAGGGACATATAGGGAGTGTTAGGGGTGACGGCTCATCTGGGTTTGGAATGTGGGGTTCAAGGTGGAGGATGAGGTAGGAGATGTCAGGGATCAGATCCAAGACAGCCCCGAATGCCAGGACAAGAGGAAGCGTGGACGCTAGCTTGCAGGCAGTGGGGACCAAATGACTGCTTTAACTGGAGGTGTGCTGATCAGATCTGTGTTTTAGAAAACTCACTCTGCTGCTCGGGGGAAGCTAGACCAGGGGTGGTCTTGGGCATGCCCCCCCTTTCTCTGAGCCTTACCTGAACAATGGGGGACCCCCTCCCCACCTTGCACCACCTTGCAGGGGAATGAGCAAACCCAGGGTAGGGCCTGGATGTGGACACTGGGAGCTGTTACGGACTCCATTCCTTCTTGGATATTGAAGGGCTTTCTGGACCTTTTACCTCTTCCTCTTCCCCGCCTGCTGCACCGCAGAACCTGTGTGGGACATGCCTGACCTCAGACTGGACCAAGCCTGACTCCCTCCCACCCACCACAGGGAGCTCTGGGACTCTGGAACGCCTCTCAGATCCACCAGGAGTCCTCCTTGCCTGAGCACCCTGGGGGTTCCTGGAAGCGATGGGAAGGGCATTCTGGGATGGGCGGTCTTGGCTCTAAGCCTCCTACCCGAGATTTAGCGGTGGCTATTCCCCATCCCACACCCAGCCCTTCAGCAAGGCCTCCTGGCCATGTGTGTCCACCCCTCTCCATCCCTGTGGCCACCACTCTGGTCCAGGCACCCCCTCTCTCACCTGGACTGCTCGTGGCAACAGCCTGGTCTCCTGGACCCCACTCTTCCACTGTTCCACTTGCCATCCTGCTTTGCCTGCTGTCAGGACGAGGTCCAGGCCTGGGCCTGCAAGGCCAGGTGGAGGACCCCTGCGTGGGGCTCCCCGCCCACCCCTCTCCATGCTCCTACCCCACCTGCCTTCCCTGTCTGCATCTCTCAATCCTTGTGACCCCCCTGCCTCCTTCACACATGCTGGTCCCTCGGCCCTGTGGGACCGGTTAGTTGAAGTCAAGCAGGGGCTCCCCCGTTGGGCAGCCTGGGCCCTCTGCTCCCCATGTCTCCACCCCCCGATCTATCATGGCACTTGTTTTATCGTCTTCTTAGACATGAGGTGCATTTCTCATCCTTGGTCTCCATCAAACGGGGTATCTGGGGAGGGCGGTGAGCTGGTACAGGCCACTCTTGGTTCATTCATTTATGTCACTTCCCTGCACCTAGAGGCAGCTGAGTTTGCAACCTCCGAGGGCTGGGGACCACCTGAGAGGAGGGGGTTATCCACCAGCTCTGTGTGGACAGCAGGGCCAGAGGGAGGCCGGGACTCCCATCAGGAGGCCCCTGGGCATCCCCACGAGACATGAAGGTAGCTGTGGGGATGAAGAGAAGCAAACATTTTCCAGAAACAGGAGTCAAATCAGGAGCATTCAGCAGCAGCCGCAGACGCTGTGGGTGCCCCGTCCACATCCCCCAGCCCTTCACCGCCTCCTGCTTCCTCTCAAGGAACTTGCTCTGCAGCAGTCAGCACTGCCCTTCTGTCAGACCACCATTCACTGCCAGCACCAGCTTTGCCTGCACCCAAGAGAGCCGAACAGCCTGGGCATCCACTCCCACAAGGGGTTTGCCCCGAACAGTCACGGGACATGGAGGTAAAAAATCTCCACCTCGCTGGCCTGATCAGGTCCCCCGTGGGGTGACCCTCACTGCTCCAACGTGAGGCCCCCGTGGGGTCCGCCCCCTTGCCGAGCTTCCCCCCACCCATGTCTTTCCTGGGAACACAGCTGGACCCTCACCTCGGGTCTGCTTCCAGGGAACCCACACTGAGGACAGTCGCTGATCAGATATGGGGGCTGAGAGGAGGGGAGACGTCGAGTCCAGGCTACGAGGGCGGCCGTCCCGAGACAGGGCACACTGGTCTGGAGGCAGGGCAGGGGTGCAGGTTTCCTTGTGGACAAGTTGCTGTATTGGTCACGTTGCCAGAAGTGCACTGGGCAGTTCACCATCCAGAAAAAAGGTGCCCCAACCCAGTGAGGCTCCCCTCCCAGCGGAGGGCTGACGAGCCTTTTCCTGGCCTGGATGGGTGGGCACAGATGAGCCCCGGACATCTGCACAGGGCAGAGGGGGCCAAAGGGAGCCTTCCTGGAAAGTGCCTCCCAGGGGACAGGGCTGGTCCCAGAAAGCGTGAGTCATGAACAAAGCAACCCAGTCGGGCCCCCGCCCTCCCCCTCCCCGGGGCCAGGGCAGGCAGTGCCTCCCAGGCTCCTGCCCCAAAGGGACTCAGCCTCCCTGTCATCCTCAGATCAGGACGGATATGCGGACCCCTCCTCCCATCTCTGCCTTGATCCCAGGCAGCCCACAGACGCCACTGGGCCCAGAGGACGTACCCATCAGCAGGTGGGGTGGCTGTACCTCGGGACTCACCGGGCTCACACAGTGACACAGAGCCTCAGCCAGCTTCCTGACACCTTTCTGCTCGACCAAGCTGATGCTCCGGTTTCCCACGTAGGAATTCCCCAGGGCCCTTCCCCGCCCCCTGCGCCGGCACCCTGTAGAGTCATGTGGCATGTGGGTACCAGACATCCAAATGCCCTTCCCAGCACAGGACAGGGAGAGAGCCCAGCTCTGGGTGGACTGAAGCCCAGGGCACCCTGACCTCAGGACCCCTCAGCCCCTCCCTGCACCCCTAGACCCTCCCACTCCTCCAAGTGATGCCTTGTGATTGGTGGGCCTCTGCCCTGCCCCTCCCAGCTGTGAGTCCTGGGGGAAGGCCAGAACATGCACAGGGAGGATGGGGGGCTGGGTGGGCAGGTGATCCTGGAGTGGGGTCTCTCTCTCCCTCTGGTCTACCCTGGAAGGCTGGCTTGGCTGTCCCCTGTAGGCCACCTACCCTAGCCTGCCTCCAGAGCTGGGGGCAAGGGACTCAGTGGGTTCTCCAGTCTGCTGGCCCAGGTCAGGATCCTGGAAGCTTATTATCAATAACAACCAAATCTATTAAGTGTTTGCCCCATGCCTGGTCTTTGGCTGAACATTAGGCCCCTGTCATTGTACTGATGATCCCCATTTTTAAGATAAGGAAACTGAAGCTCAGAGAGGTTAAGCAACCTACCCCAAGGCACACAGCTAGTACATGGTGGGACTCCTGTGTGACTCTCAATCCCCGGCCTTTGTATTCTTCATAAACCCATGTTGTAGATTCAGCCACGCATGCTCAAGGGGGGCTTCTGGCAGCTTGAGAAATATCCATGGAATGAATAATCATAGCTGCTACTCTCTGAGGTCTGCCTACGTTTTTATTTACTTATTTGCCATTCAGGTGATCTTTTTGAAAAGATGGTTCAAAATGCCAAAGGGACCAAAAGGTTCCCATCGCCACCCCTCTGTCCCTCAGCCACCCTCTCTGATGCAAGTTCCTTAAGTTTCATTGGTGAGATAGTTAATGCATTCACCCCAATCCTTGTATACTGTACATACTCTATTAGTTATCTATTGCTGCATAACAAGTTACTCCCGTATTTAGCAGCTTAAAATATCAATAAATCTTTATTACCTCACAGTTTCTGAGGGTTAGGAATTTGGGAGCAACTCAGCTGGGAAGTTCTGGCTCAGAGTCTCACATGAGGTTGCAGTCAAGTTGTCGGCTGCAGCTACAATTATATGAGGGCTCGACGAGGACTGAAGGACCTACTTCCAAGATGGATCAGTCATGTGGCTGTTGGCAGGAGGCCTCAGTTCCCACCATATGGATACTTGAGTGTCCTCACAACATGGCAGCTGGCTTCCCCCAGGGCGAGTGGTCCAAAGGGGACAAGGTGGAAGCTGCATTCTCTTTTATGACCTAGGCTCGAAAGACACACATTTCTGCCATATCCTATTAATTACACAGGTCAGCCCTGGTTAATGTGGGAGAGGACCACACAAGGGCATGAATAATAGGAGGCAAGAATTATTGTGGTTCGCCTGGAAGCTGCCTACCACACATATTGTCGTGCACCTTCCTTTTTTTCACCGAACAGTGGTCTTCAGAATAGTTCCATATCAATACACATAGAGTGACTTCATCTTTTTAAATGCATGGTATTGCACGTGGGTGCCCCATGATTTATTGCCCCGTGATTTATTTATTTATTTATTCGGGTTTTCCCGAACGAGCTTTTTGGCCAACCCAATATTTACCCAGTCCTGTATTGAGGTCTCTGTTGCGGTTGTTCCTGATTTTTTGCTGTTACAGTCAGGGCTGCAGTGACTGTCTCTGTACAGGAATTCTTTCCAGTATATCTGGAGGATTAATACTCAGGGATGGAATGGCTAAGTCAAAGGGTGTGGTGCTTTGAAAATGTAGTCATAAAATTTTTGATATTTCTTGGATCGAGAGATGGGGTCCATAGCTCCTCCCCTAAATCAGAGTGGGCTGTGATGAATTGAACCAAGAGAGCATTGCAGAAGCGATGCTATGGGACATCCAAGGCTGGGTCATAAAAGGCCATGCAGTTCCCACCTTGTTTGCTGGAACACTTGCTCTTGGAGCCCTGAACCACCGTGTGAGGCTGCCAAGCTGTAAGGAGGCCCAAGATACATGAAGAGGCCACATATTGGCACATGAATCAACAGTCCCAGTGATACCCGGCCCTTGAGTCATACCAGCAAAGATACCACTCATGAGAGTGAAGAAGAAGCCTCCAGACATTGAGTCACCCCCAGCTGAAGCCTTAGACTTCATGGAGCAGAAATAAACCATGGAAAATTGGAATAAAGGGTATGGGCATTTTTTTTTTTAAGTGTTATTGAAATGAATCTTTTTTTTTTTTTAATTTATTTATTTATTTATTTTTGGCTGTGTTGGGTCTTTGTTTCTGTGCGTGGGCTTTCTCCAGTTGCGGTGAGCGGGGGCCGCTCTTCATCGCAGTGCGCGGACCTCACTGTGGCGGCCTCTCTTGTTGCGGAGCACAGGCTCCAGACGCGCAGGCTTGGTAGTTGTGGCTAACGGGCCTAGTTGCTCCGCGGCATGTGGGATCTTCCCAGACCAGGGCTCGAACCCGTGTCCCCTGCACTGGCAGGCAGACTCTCAACCACTGCGCCACCAGGGAAGCTGTATGGGCATTTTTTATTTGTGCCAAGCACTTAACACACACCTTAGCTCATTTCATCTTCCTAACAATCCTTCAGGGCAGGTATTATCATCCTCATTTTACAAATTGGGAGACTGAAGCTCAGAGAGGTTTGGCAACTTGCCTAAAACCTCACAGCAGATGACTCAAAGAGCTGAGATGCTAACCTGGGTCTTTCTGACTCCAGACCCACCCTCTTATGTGGTCACAGGGCTGTCTGCTGAAGGAGAGAAGCAAGTCACTGTGCCAAACTTGCCGTCTTAACCATATGGAATTTCTAGACCTGAAGAACACACTGGGTTAGATTAGAAGTTCCAGGCCTGGGACCTCTGGGAGCTATTTTTGGCAATAACCCCATGGAAATTGTGTGTTTACTCTCTCTGCCAATGTGGTTTAGTCAGGGAAGACTGTGTAAGCTCTCTATTATTGCCAGGAATTCTGTTCATTGAGAATCTTGACGGGTCAGAGGTTCTTTCTAGCAGTTAGTAACCCCTTTGATTAACAAACAAATGAAGATATTACTTCCTTTAGTGGGAGGAAAGCTCTCTAAACGGGGGATTCTATCTAAGCACTCTGCTGGGGAGTAGGTGGGAGTCCCCATCCCTGGGTGATTTCTCCCCTACTGGTGGTGGGTGGTATTGCAGCTCAGCTCAGACCACAGGGAGGTGAGAGCAGCTTACACAGGAGGCCCACTTCCAAGGAAGGCTCCACTAAGAAGCAGTGCTGCCTGATGGTGAAACCGGCCGCCTCAGGAGTCAGGTGTTCTGGGTTGAAATCCCCGCCCTGACATATGTCAGGAAAACAGAAACCACACCGGGTGTTTCTAGTAAAGGAAAATGGTGACCTGAATGATGGGGCAGATCAGGGTATGATGAGCACCAACAGGACGGCGCCCTGAGCACTCGCAAGATGGGGAGGGAGACGGGGAGACGGTTTTCCAGAGCCCAGGAGCCGGGCCCCCCGTGGGCGGAGGAATGGCTGTGGAACTGCTCGGGGGAAGGACTTTCCCACGGGAGCTGGTGCCACAGAGAAGTCCCCGCTGCTGCCAAAGATGCCACCTGATGCAGAGGGAGACCCCCCCCCCCCCGCCGCTTCTCCCCTCCTCCACCCTCCAGTCTCCTGCTGGCGGAACCCAGCTGAAACCAGGGCCAAGGCAGCCTGGGAGTGTCAGTTCTCGCCACACAGAGGTGAGCAGGAAAGGCTCCGAGAGCAAGCAGGCCAATGCCTGACACCTGTCTCTAAATGCCACGCCGGGCAGGAGACAGCCGCCCAGGTGACTTCCTGCTCTGGGCCTTGGCTTCCTCCTCTGAAAAGGGGGATAACATCCCACCTCACAGACTCACGTGAGGGTCAAGAGAAACAACCCAGGGAAATCTCCTGGCCCAGAGCCTGGCCTGGGGTCGGCGAGCCCTGCAGGCCTGGGGGGCTGTCAGGAAGTTGCCTGTGCTGCCCCAGTGGATTGTTCCCAGAGGACCCAGGTCAGATTTGAGGACAGGAGGGTCTGGGAAGGGGGGTCAGCTTTGCTTTGCAGCAATGTCCTGTCACCTGCCACCCGCCTTTTGTATGCAGATGTCCCAGACAAGGCTCGGCTCTCTAAAGCCTGTGTGTGTGTGTGTGTGTGTGTGTGTGTGTGTGCACGTGAGGGTATATGTGGTGTGTATGGGTATGTGACATGTGTGATGGTACGTGAGTATGTGTGTCAGGGTGTGTGGTGTGTGTGAGGGTATTCGTGTGTGTGTGTAAGAGTGTGTGATCGTGTGTGGTGTGGTATTTGTGTAAGAGTGCATAGTATGTGTGTCTTTTGTGAGCGTGTGGAGTGTGCGGTGTCAGATGTGTATGTGTGTGGTGGGTGGGTGGGTGTGAATGTACTTGTGCCAGGGTGTGTGTGAGTGTGTATGGTGTGTCAGATGTGTATGTGTGTGGTGTGTGGGTGGATGTGAATGTACTTGTGCCAGGGTGTGTGTGTGTGAGTGTGTGTGGCGTGTGGGGCCGTGTGGAGGGTGTGAGTGGGGCTGTGAGGTGAGGGTCGGGCACTCCATCCTTCTGAAATCAAGCTCCAGGGGAGCTCTTTGAGACACCCCCAAACCACACGTGCCATGCCCTAGTCTCAGGACAGAGTCGGGGGGCCTGGGGACTGGGATTCTTCGACTTGAGACTAAGCTGCCTCTTGCTGACTGTGTAACCTCGGTGGCCCACATAACCCCTCCTGTGCTTCAGTTTGCACATCAGTGAGATGGGGATAATACCCGGGCCTCATAGGTTGGTTGCGAGGATTCCAGGGGTTGCTGCTTAGAAAGTGCTGGGCCCGGGGCCCGGGTGGGGGAACCATGGAAGGCGATAACTGCTGTTATTGCCAACGCCTCGGTTTCAAATCTCACTCTGGAAACAGTTGTCTGTTTGCTTCAGTGTACGTGCAGAATTTTATCCTGTCATTTTCTCTCATCATTGTATGTATTGAATCTAAAGGAGTGATGACAGCCCCTAACCGAAGGACTAAAATCAGCAAGGCTGACCACACCGAGTGCAGCAGGGGATGCAGACCCCCAGGCACTCTCAGGCCCACTGTCGGGGGGGGAATGGAAGTCACTAACCACCCCCCCAGAAAACTGGCAACCTGCACAGCCCCCGGGCCCTAGCAATCCCACTCCTGGGGGTTAACCCCGAGACCCCAGGGGCCCTCCCCCACAGGCAGATGCACAGATGTTCACAGCAGCAGCGTCGCTCAGGGAACGTCCCTGGAGACAACCCACGTATCCCCCAGCAGGACAATGGATAAACAGTGTGATGCAGCCATCGGACGGAATACTGCTTGGTGAAGAAAAAGAACAAACTCCCACCTAACGTAACAGCGTGGATGGAGGTCACGGACACAGTGTTGAGTGAAAGAAGACCGAAGTAAAACCTCACACACCGTATAATTCCACTTATCTGAAGGCAAAATTCATCAACGGTGACAGAAACCAGAACCAGTGACTACCTCTGCGGGGAGGAGGGTCAGGGTGGTCTGAGGGAACCTTCTTGGGGACCAGAAATGTCCTGTATCTTAAGTCAGGTGGTAGTTCCACAGGCATCCACCTATGTCAAAATATATCAAGTTGGACACTTTGTATGAGCACACACTATGATTGTGTGTTTTACCCCAATAAACACTTTGGAAAATCATTTTTAAAAAATAATCGATGGATTCTAGGAATTATAGGAAAGAAGTACGGACACCTGCTACAACATGGACGAACCTGGGAATCATCATGCTAAGTGAAAGAAGCCAGACACAAAAGGCCACATACTGTATGATTCTTTTCGTATGAAACGTCCAGAATAGGCAAATCCACAGAGGAGGAAAGTAGGTTAGTGGTTGCCAGGGGCTGGAAGCAGGGGGGTGTGTTGAATGAATGCTAATGGGTACGGGGTTTTATTTGGGGCTGATGAAAATGTTCTGGAACTAAATGGAGGTGATGGGTGTATAGCTTTGGGAATGTACTAAACACCACTAAACTGCACACTTTAAAATGATGACTTTTATGTTATGTGTATTTATTACAATTTTTGATAAAGTAATTTAACTGATGGTAAAGCAAAACAATTGAACTTCACTCTTGATCCTCACCATGCTCCTGAATGTGGTGCCCTACTTTCTCCATTTGGCAGGTGAGGAAGCAAAGGCCCAGAGAGGTGAGCAATTCGTCCGGGGTCACACAGCCTCCCAGACCTTGGCTGTGAGCCATCACCCATTGTTGCAGGAAGGGTTCCTGGAAAGCAAGCTGCCCCGAGTTCCTCGTAGAGATCAGAGGAGCCACAAGAACCCCAGGCCAGGGCAGAGGTCCCCACCCTGGACACTGGTGACACTTCCCCTGGGGCAGGGGGGAGTGGGGGGTGGCAGGGGGGACGTGCAGATCTCAGTCCTGAACAGCGGGTCCTCTCGCCTGCGGTTCTCGGTAGGCTGGGAACAGCCTGTCCTGATGAGTTTCCTGTTGCGTCTCTCACTGCCTGCTGGCCCCACGGCTGCCACCCCTGCCGGGCCCTGGAGAGGCTAGTCTCTGGGGCTCCCAGCAGGGAGGGAGCCGTCTTGAGCTGAAAGCCATCACAGCTTGCAAGCCACCTCCCCTCTTGGATCTCCCTGAAAATATTTTTTTTCAATCCAAGTGGTGCATGGCGACATGATAAAAGATAAAATACAGAGAAACAGAATGGAAGCCCCACCCCTGGAAATACCTCCCTCCTTCCTTCTTTCCACACACATTTTTTGAGCACCTGCTGTATGCCAGGCACTGCTCCAGGCACTGGAGACACAGTGGTGAACAAAACCAAATCCCTGCTATTGCACCATTTACATTCTGGAGGGAGTGTGTGTGTGTGTGTGTGTGTGTGTGTGTGTGTGTGTTGTTAACTATAGATGTAGATGGTGGCGAATACAAGCTGAGATGTTTGTTGAGCACTTTCTCTGACCTGTTCCGTGTGCTTTACACATACGCAGTCAATTAATCCTCAGGACACCCCCACCAAGTAGGCGATGTCAGCAGAGGCCCAGAGAGGTGAAGTGACTTGCCCAAGGTCACATAGCCAGCCAGTGGCAGAGCTAGGATTGAACCCAGGTGCTTAACCACTGCACTGAACTGCCACTGGAGACAGTGGTAGTCGATGGTGGAGACACTGATAAACTGGTTTCTCTTTGCAGCAAAGGCTGGCGGTTCACAGGCTGTTTTGTCTTGATGGGTTTTACTGGTCCCCACAACCTCCAAGCTCATTGAAATAGGTGGAGGTCTGCGTAAAGCCAGCTATGAAATCCTCTCCTCCCCCAGACAGCCCCTTCACCCCCAATTCCTCTCCCACCTTTTGGGGCATCCACCCAGGCCCGCCAGCCAGGTGGGGGCTGGGGAGTGGGCGCCACCCTCTCCCTGGGGCGCAGCCTGGTTTCTCTTTCTGGCGGCATCTGTAGTCCCCTGCTTCTGTCACCCGCAACTATTCTCGGCCTCTAGCCCCTTTCACTTTCTGCTCTGCCTCTTCCTGCCTCGGTGGTTCCCCGACATCCCGTGCTCCCCCCTGCCCGCCCCAGCCTTCTCTCCATACCCCCCTCCCACCATGAGTGGCCTCAGCTCAGCCTGAAAGCCCGAGAGGAGGCCAGATGCGGAGTGTGGTGAGGTCTGGGTCGAGTCCCTGCCCTGTCCCCTCCCGGCCGTGTGGCCTTGGCAAGCCTCTTCCCTCTGAGCCCCCTGTCCCCACCTGGAGAGGGGGACGCTGCTTATGCCATGCCTACCTCGCAGGGCCGTTGGGAGGATGGAGGCTGCCAGGAGACCTTCCTAGGAATCCCACCCTAGCACAGGGCCTGGCGCATGGCAGGAGCGCAGGTAGTCCCCCCAGCCCCCTGACTGCCATGTCCCGCCCCCCACGGGACTTGAGGAAAGGAAAGCAGCAAAACTGCAGGTGGGGCAGCCGAGACAGCCCTGGGTGGGGCTTCGCTTGGCTCTGCCTTGGGCGAGCCACTTCTCCTTTCTGGACCTCAGTTTCCATATCTGTGAAGTGAGGCAGCTGGACTGAAGGACAAAGAGTCACAACGCAGAGTGATGAAGGCAGAGCTAGAGGGAGCCCAGGGGACTGTGGGAGCCCCAAGGGGACTCTTGACTTGGGTGGGAAGTGGTTCTGGGAAGGCTCCTGGGAGATGGGACACCTGAGCTGAGTCACAAAGGAGAGTAGTGTTCATAGATCATAGAAGGTGGGCCAGAGCAGTCCAGAGGGAGAAATCAGTGTGTGCAAAGGTCCAGGGGCAGAGGGTGTGGGGCTTGGGGACAGGCGAGGTGGGGGGGCGGGTAGGGGGGAAGGAATGAGGCTGGCCTGCAGGAACAGGTCACACAGCCTGTCAGATCCTGCTCCCCAGGCAGTGGGGAACCATGGGAGGTCTATATGCTTCAGCTGACAAATTCATTTCCCATCCAGACTGGGAACTTCCTGAGGCAGGGGCCAGGCCTTATCAGTCTTTGAGTTGCCTGCCTCAGAGTGGGCAGGAAGATGTAGTCAATCAATGAATGACATTTCCTGCGCCTCTAAAAGGACTAGCCTCCAGTGAGTAGTTAACTGCATAAGGTGGTCAGTTCCCTGTATCAGTTATCTATTGCTGCATAACCACCACCCCCCAGAATGAGTGGTTTAAAATGATCAGCATTTAC
The DNA here is from genome assembly GCF_028023285.1 of Balaenoptera ricei. Lineage (NCBI taxonomy): Eukaryota > Metazoa > Chordata > Mammalia > Artiodactyla > Balaenopteridae > Balaenoptera > Balaenoptera ricei. Next base: position 59,839,180 of record NC_082653.1, read on the forward strand.
TATTGCTCATAGTCCGTGGGTTGGCTGGGTGGTTCTTCTGGTCTGGGTAGGGCTCGGCTGATCTTGGCTGGTACACTCTTGCATCCATAGTCAGCTGGTGGATCAGCTGGGGCTAGCTGGTCTTGAGTGGTCTCAGCTAGGATGGTTCTTCTCTGCTCTGTGTGGCCTCTCATCAGCCAGCAGGCCAGCTTGGGCTTGTTCTCATGGTGGATGCAGAATCCCAAGAGAACAAGTAGAAGCCAGAAGGCATCTTGAGGCCCAGGCTAGGAAGCAGGACATACTTTCATCACCTTCATCACTGTCTGTTGGCTAAAGCAGCCCAGGTTCTAGGATAGAGACATAGATTTCTTTCTTTTTTTTTTTTTTAATTAATTAATTTATTTTTGGCTGTGTTGGGTCTTCGTTGCTGCGTGCAGGCTTTCTCTGGTTGCGGTGAGCGGGGGCTACTCTTCGTTGTGGTGTGCGGGCTTCTCATTGCGGTGGCTTCTCTTGTTGTGGAGAACAGGCTCTAGGCGCGTGGGCTTCAGTAGTTGTGGCATGTGGGCTCAGTAGTTGCAGCACGCAGGCTCTAGAGCACAGGCTCAGTAGTTGTGGCGCACGGGCTTAGTTGCTCCGCGGCATGTGGGATCCTCCTGGACCAGGGCTCGAACCGTGTCCCCTGCATTGGCAGGCGGATTCTCAACCACTGCGCCACCAGGGAAGTCCCGACATAGATTTCTTAATGAGAGGAGCAGCAAAGTCATATTGTCAAGGGCATGGATACAGGGAGGGAGGGAAGACTGGGGCTTTATTTTAAAAGCTCAGTTTGACCCACTCTCCAACACTCATTCCATATCAGTTAAGGAAGTTCTAGTCCCTGGTCAGTGATCGCTTCAACAACGGGCAGGTAACCCAATTCTGGGCAATGAGACAGGAGGAAAGCCTGCTGGGGTTTTCTGGGAAAGGTTTCCTTGCTCCTAAGGGGGAGCCCTGGAGAGAGATGGCTTCTATTTTCCTTCTGGATGGGACGCCTGTATTTGCATCTGCCATCCAAGGACCAGCCTCAGGTGAAACCAAGGCCGAGATGCCAGAGCAGAGAAATGAAGGAACCTGGCTCTGCGGAGGCCTGGTGGGACTTCTGAATCCACCAGTCCAGAAACCTACCCTACCTCTGGACTTCCTGCTGAACAACATATTACATTTCCAGCTTCTTTAAGCCACTTTACATCAGGCTTCCTGTTACTTGGACCAAAGGCATCCTCAAGGATGCCCTGGGGACTCTTTTGGTCTCTGGGAACTTGCTCTGCCTGATGGGCCAGGTCAGAGCTGGAGGCTCTAGGCTTTTCCCTTTGATGATGCTGGACAGTCCCAAATGCAGCCCCCAAGCTTCTGCCTTGTGTTTTGCACAGGGACCACCACCTGCCCACTGCACCAAGGACCCTCAGCCGCAACGGCCGAACCAGTGGGCATCAGCTGGATTCAGAAGACCTGGGTTCTGGTGAGTTGGGCTCTGCCATTTTTCACTGTGCAGTCAGGCAAGTCTCCTAACCTCTCTGAGCCTTAGGTTGCTCTTCCAGAAAATGAAATGAAACCTACCTTTTGCATGGTTAATGCTTAATGATAGCATTTGAAAACATCTTAGAAGTTCTGTCGGGCAATGAAGATTTGCATCCCTATAGCTTTTTATAGTTTCCAATTTGCTTCCTAGTACCTAAACAATAATAACAACAGTAATAATAACAACCAGCAATTATGGAGCGCCTACTATGTGCCAGGCACACTACTGAGTGTTTTACATACATGTCTCATTGAATCCTCCTAGCGGCTCCTAGGCTCAGAACCCTTCTATGCTCCCATCTCACTCTGAGTAAAAACCAAAACCCTTTCAAGAATCCACAAGTCCCTACCTGATCAGATACCACCCCCCACCTCTCTGACCTCATCTACTCTTCACCCCCTCACTCACGCTGTACCAGCTACACTTACCCCTTTCCTTGAGCATGCTGCCTCAGGGCCTTTGCATCTGCTCTTGCTTCTGCCTAGAATGCTCTTTCCACATCCAAATGGGTAGCTGACTTACCTCTTTTAGTTTCCTGCTTCTCAGAGAGGCTTCCCTGACCATCCAAATAGACTAGCAACCCATCCCTGGCATCTCCTAGCCCCCACCTGCTTTATTTTACTCCAGGGCACTTATCTCCCTCTCACATACTCCTTAGTGTGCTTCATGGTTATGGTCTGTCTCTCCACCTGCTAGACTGTAAAGTCCTGGAGGGCAGGGAACTTGGTCTGTTTTTGTCACTGCTGAGAACCCAGAGCCAGGGAGAATGCCTGGCACATAGTAGGTGCTCAATACATATTTGTTGAGTGAATGAACAAATGCATGCCCTAAGAGGTAAATGCCAGTGTTACTCTGATTTTCTAGCTGGGATACGTGAGCTCAGGGAAGAAAACGTGCTCTGGTCATACAACAGAAGGAGCCGTGGCAGGGCTCTAACTTGGAGCTGGCAGAACCCAGGCCTTGAACTTCAGGACCGGATTCACTCCCAGTACCTATCTCCGGTCACTCTCATCCTCACTCCTGTCTCTGCTCTTGAATCTGTCAGATGGAGCCTGATACAGGGCGGGACTCCAACAGTGCCGTTCCTGTTGGCACCTGTGCAAAATCTTGTGTGTCCTCTAATGGTGGCATGTGACAGGCAGAGCCATGGAGGCTTGGAGCAGAATCAGGAGTCACCAGGGGCCACCCAAGTGGACAAAGACATTTCTGAGCAGCAAGCAGATGACAGGAGGGAGCCCCAAGGGGCTGGACCAGCTCTAGAGAGGACAGTGTCCCTCACAGCTCAGGGCTCAGAGTGGGGACTGTTCCGTGATCAATTCAGGCCCCAAACCTTCCCTGAGCCCTGGGTCTCAGCCCCTCTTGCTTGGGCCTAAGATCCCAGGGATTATTTGGACTTGGATAGAAGAGTGGGAGATGGAGACAAAATAAGATTCCTCAGACCCAACAGCTGCATGCAGGGTCCTTCAAGGGGTATTATTTTTATTTCATCTCAGCTCTGTTCTTATCCTTCTGGTGGAGAGTATCTCCCCATTTCACAGATGGGGAAACTGAGGCTCAAAGTGGTTAAGGAACCTTCCCTGGGTCACTTGGCTAGGAAGCAATAGATCTGGGTTGATGACAATGATGATAATAATGTGACTCCCAAAGCCAGGTCATAAAATGCATGTGGCTTCTATGTTACCCCCTCTTGGCTCACTTGCTCTGGGGGAAGCCAGCTTCCATGTTGTGAGGGCACTCAAGCAGCCCCACAGCGAGGCCTTTGCAGTGAGGAACTGAGGCCTCCTGCCTACAGCTGTGTGAGTGAGCCCCCATTAAAGCGGGTCCTCCAGCCCCAGCTGACACCTTGACTGCAACCTCATGGGAGACCCTGTGCCACAACCATCCAGCTGAATCTCTCCCTGATTCCTGACCCACAGAAACAGTGCAGTGTGAGATAAATATCTGTTCCTTTAAGCAGGTCTATGGGTTTTCCCTTTTTTGCTTTTCTTTCTTTGTTCGTTCCTTCCTTCCTTCCTTTCCTTCCTTCCTTCCCTTCCTTTCCTTTCCTTCCTTCCTTCCTTCCTTCCTTCCTTCCTTCCTTCCTCCTTCCTTCCTCCCTTCCCCCCTTCCTTTCCTCCCTTCCTTCCTTCCTTCCCTTCCTTCCTTCCTTCCTCCCTCCCTCCCTCCCTCTCTCTCTCTCTCTTTCTTTCGTTCTTTCTTTCTTTCTCTCTCTCTCCCTCTCTCTTTCTTTCTTTCTTTTCTGTATAACAAATTATCACAAACTTAGTGGCTTCAAAAACCACAAATTTATTATCTCACAGTTTTCTCAGGTCAGAAGTTTGGCACAGCATGGTGCAGTTTGCTGCTCAGGGTCTTACGGGGCCAAAATCAAGGGGTCAGCTGGGGTTCCAGTTCCCATCTGGAGGCTCCAGGGAAAAAATTTGCTTCCAAGCTCATTCTTGATTTTTGGCAAAATTCAGTTCCTGTGGTTGTAGGTCTGAGGTCCCCGTTTCCTTGCTGAGTATCAGCCGAGGGCTGCTCTTAACTCTAGAGGTGACCCACATTTCATCCACACATGGCCCCTCCTCCTCCACTCCAGCGACACTGCATCACATCTTTCCTGTGCTTCAAATCTCTGACTTCCTCTTCTGGCACCAGCCAGAGAAAATGCTCCGATTTTGAAGGGCTTTTGTAAAACCAACCTTATGCTATAACCTAATCACAGGGGCAAAATCCATTATATACACGTCCTGGGGATTAGACAGGGTGGCGGGAAACGATGGGGACTATCTTAGAATTTTTCCTACCATAGCGCCAAGAGCTGGGGTGATTTGTACATGGATATAGAAAACTAATGCAGTTATTGATAAGCTTCTCCAATGTGGAAGCTCAAGTCCTTCAGTTTTAGAAAAATTTTTCCCTCCATTTTCTCTGTTCTCTCTTTAACACTTATGAGTCAGATGTTGTATCTTGTAGGATGATACCCTCATTTCTTTATCTTTTATGTCTTATTTTCAATCTCTTTGTCTTTCTGGGAGATTTTCCAATCTCCTCTTGCAATGCTAATACTGAAGTTTTTCTTTCTGTTCTCACCTCTCTAGTTCTTTCTTGGTCACTGAATGTTCCTTTACGCAGCCTCTTGTTCTTGTTTTATAGATGCAACATCTCTTATTCCTATGGGGGCTTTTGTTGTCTTGATTTTTCCTCCTCCCTGCATTGGCCCTGTTTTCCAGGAGTTCTTTTCTTCGGCTGATTTTGATCTCTGTCTTTCATTGTACAAGCCTGCCTCCAGTGTCCAGTGATCCTCGGCTATGAGTTCATATTGAAGAGCAGGAAACTGAAAACAGATCATCAGAAGCTCCCTGCCTGTGGGCAGGGCATGTGGACAGGTGAGTCTTATCCAGGCGACTGGGCAGGATCCGGCTGTCACCGTAGAATCCCAGAATCTGAAGTGTCCTCTCCTAGGCATGTCAGTTTCTCCAAAAAGCATCCCCCAGTCTCCTGCCTGGGGGAAAGCAGGGCTGCCAGCTTCCAGGGACCATACAGGGGGATGGGGAAAAAGGGCGTCTCGCTGATGGGCACATGGCCTTTCCCTTTACCCCTCGTGTCAGGCCTGACCCCACCCTCAATTCAGCCTCCTGTCCTCAAGTTCAAGGCCTTCAGCACAGTTTTTATTTAGATGGTATGTTTATTAGTGGCTGATAGAGATTGGAGGGCTAACAGCCTCCCAAATTATCCCTTTGCACCTCCATGATGCCAGGTGTTGGGGTATAAAAATGAACCAGGGACTTCCCTGGTGGCGCAGTGGTTAAGACTCCATGCTCCCAATTTAGGGGGCCCGGGTTCGATCCCTGGTCAGGGAACTAGATCCCACATGAATGCTGCAACTAAGAGTTCACACGCCACAACTAAGGAGCCCATGTGCCGCACCTAAGGAGCCAGCGAGCCACAATTAAGGAGCCTGCAAGCTGCAACTAAGGAATCCACCTGCCACAACTAAGACCCAGTGCAACCAAATAAATAAATAAATATTTTTTAAAAAAATGAACCAGACATGCTCTGCCATCAGGGATGAGGACCTACTAATTTCTGAGCACCTACTATGTGCCAGGCGCTGAATCTGGATCAGGGTTTTGTCCCTCAAAAACAGATGGAGCAGAATATCTGTTGGCTGGGAACAGTTGGCTATGTCTGGAGACATTTTTATTGTCACCACTGTGGAGTGGGTGTGGGTACTACTGGTGTCTAGTGGGTAGAGGCCAGAGATGCTGCTAAACACCTACAATACAAAGGACCATCCCCACAACAGAAAAGTCAGTAGCGCCGAGGTGGAGAGCCCTGCTCTGGAATGAAGAAAATCACGTTCCCTGGCTTCACGGGAAAGGAAAAAAGAATTTCTATCTCCTCAGCACCTACTACACGCTTTCACGAAACCCTTTGGCCCAGGGGTCATTTGCTTTCAGCCTGGGACAGGCGTGTGGAGGTGGGAGCCACGCACGCCTGCCCTCCTGCCCAACCCCTCCTCCCCTTCAGCCTCTGGGGAAGAGCACAGGGTGGCAGCAGCTGCCAGGGTGCAAGCTGGCCCAGACCTGTGGCCCTGCTTGACGTTGGTCCCCACCAAGCCATGTGACGAGACCAGGCCACAAGAAAGAGGTTTCAACAAGCATTATCGCTTCCTGGAACTCCGACTCCGCGACTTCCCCGAAGACCGGCTGTGCCTGGCGGGCGGGCTGTGCACGGAGGGGACCAGGCTGTCCCCTTCCTCCTCCGCTGCCCCCACAGCTGCCACTCTCTACCTCAGTCTGACTACCTGGAAATACTCCACCCCTCCGGGCCCAGCGCCCCTACGGTTTGGCTGTCAGGTCAGCACCAGCCCCAGGAGTGGCGGGGCAGGGCTGGTCCAGAAGGTCCTTCCAATGGCCTCTGGGGTGCTCGGGCTCAGCTGGACCAGGCTGGGGCCCCGGATGTCCAGAAACCCACCCTCTCTCCTCTCTGCCCCTGACGGGGGCAGTTGACAACCAGGTTGGGCACAGATTTTCCTCGGTGTTACTGGTAGGAAAATGGACACAGATATTCTGCTCCATTTCATCTGCCCACCAGACTGGGGACACTTGGTAGGCAGACATACAATTTCTGTTTCTGTCTGGCTGGTTTGAGCCTTGGAAATCCAGAGGGGGCGGGGGGGGAAGTCCCATACTGGCGGGGGAGAGGGGGACAGTCAGAAACTGAAGGTTCTTGGATGTCATTATCTCTGGGTGGCTGTGATGACTCTGGAATAAGTCACTTCCTCGAGTCCCCACTTCACAGAAACCCAGGCTGTAAATATAGACCTGGCCGCAACAGGGCGGGGGGTGGGGGCACGCGTCGCCAGAATGAGAGCGGGGGTGAAGAGGAGGAACCAAGGACAAAACCAGAGTCCTCCGAGCAGGCAGGCACCTCGGGCCCTGCCAGTGGGGTTCACTCAATCTGTAGAAATGAAGATGCTGTGAGGTTGAACCGTATTGCCAATTCTGTTGCGTTTTTGACCTACAAAAGCAGCAATTTCATGTGATTCAGCTTAACAGGATCCACCGCAAGACTGTTTCAAGAATTAAACGAGATAGTGTGAAGTGCTTAGCACCATGCCTGTATGTAATTAGTGCTAAATCAAGAATAGCCCTTATGTCATATGATAATACTTGATATCTCCTATCTAATGACATAACACCAATGATATTCCTGACGCTAAATGTTACCCATTCTCTCCCCAATCCTCTCCTTGTCAAATCCATGTTTATTGATCATGCAGCATGTGCCCAGGAGGGGTGTAAGCATTCTTCATTGTCACCGACGCTCGATGTCACCCCTGATTCCTGAGCATGTGCCCTGTGCAGGCATGAGGTGAGGGCTCAACATTTGTGTACACAGGTGCCTAAGCCAACACTGTCACTGTCACTACGTGTCACTTGTCATCCCAAGCACCCTTGCTGGGAAGGTCCTACTGCCAACTTGTGCACACTGCAGCTGGCTCACAGGTCGTCTTGAGCTTACATTCAACCGTGGTATTAGGGACAGAAGTCAACCAGTATTGGGGTGATTGCTTTTTCTAATCCCAGGGTAGGACTTTATATCAATGTCTTAAATGTCACCCTGGTGTCCACTCAATGTCTTAATGCAGGGCTCGTTTGGGATCCTGACTCTGTTGCCCAGGGGGTTCACGGTCTTTGCAATAAGCAGGTTGTCTGGATTCTCATGAAGGAAACTGGGAAGATGGAAGGAAGGATGTAGCTGCGGCCAGAGCTCTGTAGCACACCACTCAAGACCTCTTGGCCAGTTGGGGTGCGTGTGCATGTGTGTGTGTGTGTGTGTGTGTGTGTGTGTGTGTGTGTCTGTGTGTGTCTGTGTGTGGTTAACAATTTACAAAGTCAGAGACCCGACCAGGATGTTGATGCTTCTGTCTGGATTCAGACCTCACTGAGGTCCAATTTTGGTTTTACCACATATTAGCTGTGTGGCCTTTGGCAAGTCATTTCACTTCTCTGGGCCTCAGTCTCCTCATCTGAGAAATGGGGATGCTAACAGTCCTACCCTGCAGGGTGGTAAGAAGGACTAACTGAGACCATGTGCATGGCGCCCCCAGCGGTGTCCGGTGTACGACAGGTACTCAGTACCAGCCTGAGTATGAGAATTAGCCAGAGGCACAAATCTTTTCTGCACCGGACACATCCTGGAAAGTTTAGTAGCAGCATGGCTGAGGCAGGCATGAAGCAAGGCTGTCCCTCAGGGACACATCAGAGGGCTCCTCAGAGGACCAGCCTCCCTCCCCTCAGGACAGAGCGCCTAGAGCCCCTGCTGGTGTAGCCCTGTTGACCAGCAGCCCCTCCCCCTCCCCCCGCGCAGGGATTTGGGGACTCCCCTCCCTCCAACAAGAGTGACTTTCCCTCTCTGCACAGCAGTTTTTCCATCCCTGAAGAAGAAACAAAACCTCAGTGGACAGTTGAGAGCGTCCAATGAAATGTGCCTCACAAGGTCAACATGTGTCCCTTCCCGGCTCCCGCTGGACCTCGGCTTCCTTACTGATGAAACGGGTACCAACATCCTTACCTTCTCAACCAATGACCTGGAAGGCTGCTCACGAAATGCTCAGTGGAAAAAGTGGGTTACCATATGAGTCATAAAGAATGGTGTCTTTTTTTAAAAAAAAAGAAAAAATATATGTATCTGTGGAAATCAAGAAAATATAGAATGTATTTCATACTAACATTATTGGTAGATGCTTTTACAAATTTAAAATAAATGTGGAGATTAAAACATAATGTGGGGGCTTCCCTGGTGGCGCAGTGGTTAAGAATCCACCTGCCAACGCAGGGGACACGGCGTTCGAGCCCTGGTTCGAGAAGATCCCACATGCTGCGGAGCAACTAAGCCCGTGCGCCACAACTACTGAGCCTGCGCTCTAGAGCCCACAAGCCACAAATACTGAGCCCGCGTGCCACAACTACTGAAGCCCGTGTGCCTAGAGCCCGTGCTCCGCAACAAGAGAAGCCGCCGCAATGAGAAGCCCACACACTGCAACGAAGAGTAGCCCCCGCTTGCCGCAACTAGAGAAAGCCCGCACACAGCAACGAAGACCCAACGCAGCGAAAAATAAATAAATAAAATAAATAAATTTATAAAACAAAAAAAACATAATGTGAACTGATGCGGGATGTTGATAGTGGTGGGGGGAGGCCGGGGGGGGGGACAGTAAGGATATGGAAACTCTGTGCTTTCCACTCAATTTTGATGTGAATCTAAAACTGTTCTAAAAATAAAGTCTGTTTTTTAAAAAAAGGGAAGGAAAATTTTTTTAATGTGGAATTTTTTTTTCCAGCACAAATAGAAGTTATTAAGAGCAACCATGAATCAGGAGGTGTGAAAGTGTCTGCATTCCAGCTTTCTTTGAGGGCAGATATCAGCGAGAGAGGGGAGCATTGTGGGCCCCAGCTCCTGGCAAAACTAGTCTCGCTTCTTTCAGTCGGAGAGTTGTTTGGCCTCTTCTTAGGATGAGTGGTTCCATTTCACTTGCTTACCCTTCGTTCTAGCCAAACCTGACCCCTTGCTGCTCTTCAAACTCTGATTACCTTTGGGTTGCAAATGGCAGAAACATAACTCAGACAAACATAAGCAAAAAAGGAAACGTGTGTAACAGGTAAGTCCAGAGGTGGATTTCAGGCATGGCTGGATGTAGGGGCTCCCACAATGCATCAAGGCTCTGTCTTGTGCTCCTTCTCTTCCACTCTTTTGACCCAGTGGGCACAATGGCTGCCAGCAGGCCTCAGTTTAGAGGAACGAGTTCCTGTTCCAGCAAAAAAGTCCCAGGAGCGTCTCTGACTGGTCAAGCTTAGGTCACGTGCCTTCCCTGAACTGGGGCATGGGGAACTCTGGCCAAGTCTGGTCCACATCCACCTGTGGCCAGAGCACTGTGACCGACAGCCCCTTCAGGACCTTACAGAATGATGTGGGGCAGTTCGCTGAGAGCAAAGCTCTAGCTCACAACACACCCTGTGTGGATGCTGCTCTCCAGCCACTGAGCCTTTGTACTTGCTGCCCCCTCCACCTCTTCCCAATGTGGGGAAAGAGACCGTCAGGTCAGGTCTGTGTTCTGTGAGGGCCCAGATGCCTCATGTAGAGGAAGGAGGGGGCACTTTGGAATCCCACAAACCTGGATGTGAATCCCTGCTCTGCCCCAGCAGGCTGTGTGACCTAGGCAAGTCACTTTACCTCTCTGAGCCTTATTTTTTCTCCTAACCATGTCTCTCTACAGAGTGGTGCTGAGGATTTAAGTGAGGTGCGCAGGAGTCCAGGGCCTGGGGCAGAGGGCATGCTCCAGTGAGACAGCCATGGTAAGGATCTGGGATACTACTTGGGACTCAGTTAAGAGAGGCTAGGCACATGGGCTGCGTTCAGATCTCCACTCTAGCCGTGAGGTCTTGGGCAAATAAATCACCACACTTCTCTGAGCCTTAGTTTCTTCGCCTGCAAAAGCCAGAGAAACATGCCTACTTCAGTGGCAGTTATACGGATTATGGGAGATAACATAGGTCACTTTGCATATGCTGTTCCCTCTGCCTGAGATGCCCTTCCCCACCTTGGCTGCCCAGGTGAATTGGAGCCTCACCTGACTCCGCATCTCCCCCCCTCCTCCCCATGAGTCTTAAGCTAATTAGCTATTCTTTTCTTGGTGCCCCCCCACCAACCCTCCAGCCACCTGGGGCCTGGATCAGGTGATACGGAGACCCTATGTAAGTCCTTTTTCTCCTAACTCTCTGAATGGCTCAGATTCATCTGTTCCCTTGTACCCGGCACACATGAAGCATGAATAAACATTTGTGGGATGAATGCATGACTCCCAAGCTTTCTGGAGTGGTCCCCCCAACTCCAGCACAGGCCTTTGGTCCCATCTCTTCTGGGAGCATGGCACCCACCAGGGGAGGGGGCCCTTGGGTGAGGGAGGAAGTCCAGGCTGCAGCTGGTAGCCCAGGCAGCTGATTTCTAAGAAACCACTGAGGGACACGAAGGCTGGGCAAAGCTCAGGATGGCTTTTACTTTCAGTTTTCTGGGGCTGGAGCGGAGTAGGTGCCCAAGGTTCTTGGTTGGGAGGGGAGGGTGTTGCAGGCAAGGCTTTGTCAAATGTCAAGGACACAGCCACCACTTCAGGACATGGACCAGGCCTGGAGCCCAGAGAGGTCCTGCCCGGCCCCATCCACAGCCATGAGGGTAGGAGCAGGGGCCGCTGGGGGTAACAGCCTGCCACCCGGCCCGGCCGCCAATGCTTCCTCTTTATTCACTTGCCCTTTATTTTGTACATGATTTGGATTATTTATTCCTTCACCCACTCATTCACTTATTATTCATTCATGCACTCATTCATTTACTCACCCATCCATCCACAAGTCCTTTCTCTCATTCCTAGGCCCTCTCTCTATTTTCTCTTTCCTTCTTATTTTCCCTTCTTATCTTTCCTCTTCTCTCCCCTCCTCTCCTCTCCCCACTCCCCGCCTCCCCATCTCTGCCTCTTGCTCCCTCTCTCTGCCTGTCTCCATCTCTTTCTCTGACTCACTTGCCCTTTTTTTCCTGGGGGAGGAGATGGCTGAGCTGGGCTTTGAAAGTTGAGTAGGAGTTTGCCAAGTGACGAGCAAGCATGAGAAACATTAAAGACTTTCCCTGGGTTGCTCAAAAGGCCAAAGGAATGATGAGAAATTGGGGATGATGCAAGCAGATGAAGAATGTGAAGGGAACGGTGAGGGACTAGACATGTACGGTGGGACCAGGCAGTGAAGGCCCTCAGATCCCATGGGAAAGTGGTCATATTTTAGTATCTAGCAGTTGGGAGCCGCTAGAATGCTCTGGGGTCATCTAGCTTGGTTCAAATACTGCTTCTACTACTTTTATCAGCTGTGACATCATAGACAAGGAACTCAACCTCTCCTGGGCTAGGTTGCCTTGTCTGTGAAATGAGACAATAATGGTACCTCTTTAGAAAGGGCTAGATAAAAGGGAGCCAACAGCAATACTCATTTGCAGTGGGAGTGAAGGGGTGTATGTGACCAGGGGTGTGAGGTGATCAAATTGGTAATTTAGATGATCACACCCAACTGCCTCTAGTGCCTGCAAAGGGGCCTGAGCCCACATCTCTGGTCCTCAGTTTCCCCATCTCCAATCCAGTGAAGGGGAGGCCACTTTAAGGCTCAAGCCTGCATTCCTTGCCCCACTCCCACGCCCTGCTCACTTGGCTGGGGGAGCCCGCCAGGACCCCTCCTGCCTGGACCTGAGGTAGTTTCACTTTGACCCACCTTCCAGAAACGGTGGCCCTTCCTGTCACCAGGTTAGTACAGAGGGGACTTGGCAAAAGATCAGATAAACAGCACAGAAGAGCCCCAGGCTGGCCACACTGGGCTTTCATTTTCAGTGTCCCAAGCTGGAGACGGGGTTGGGGGGGGCAGGGCCCCCGATATAGGGCCCACCCTGCCCTGCCAACATCATGTCTCTTATTGAATACATACTGTGTGCTTAAAATTACTTCCTTTTAATCCCCCGTACCCTGTGAGATCCAGATGCTTACCCCATTTCACAGGTGAGGAAACTGAGGCTCAGAGTCAGTGCCCACGACACACAGCTGGCAGCCACGTTGGGCAGTGTTTCCAGGTATGGGATGGGTGCCCTGAAGGGTCCCTGGATGATGGTTTTTGGTGGGACCCAGGGACATTTTGATAAAGGATTGAGCTGCCGTGGAACAGAGATTTCATATTTTCCCCTTAAGACAAGGAGACAGTCTCATATGGCTGCTACTATGTGTTAAACACCTTTCTGACACTTGACACGTGCCTCTCTGTCTCTCTCTCTCTCCCTGCCTCCCTCCCTCTCAACCAAACACAAAGCAGACCTTCTCTCAGAGCAGAGCAAGACACCAATCTCTAGCTGGAACTTACTAACATTGTTTGAATTTCACTGCATTTTTTTAAGGGTTACCTCTTTGTGGCAGGTGATTCTGGCTTTCCATGTATAGTAATTCTATGTTTCCCTTTGAATAAAACTTACTTAAGGAAACCAAGTAACTTGATTTGGAGAATATAATTGAATAACATCACAGCTGGAACTTGAATAGAACTGGCAAAAATCATAAAAGTGTATCTCCAGCATCTGACGGTTTGGAAACCTCAGTTTAAAGCTTAAAATGAGGGAATGGCTGTAAAATCGGGCTGCCTGTGTTGGAACCCTCTAGGTTCTGCCACCTAGCTGCTGTGTGACCCTGGGCACTTTATTTAACCTCTCTGTGCCTCAGTTTCCTCATCAGCAAAATGAGTATAATAACCATAATAGTACCTGTTTCATATGGTTCTTGTGAGGGTTAAATGAGATACAATGCATGAATTATCAATACATAGACCAATGCCTACTGTCTAGTGAGCATTTGACATGGATGAGCTGGTAGCCACTGCTGTTCGTAGCAAATGGCAAGTTGGGAGTGAAACCAGGTCTGTCTGGCTTCATGGCTGTGCTGATTCAAATACATCTGTGCAGCCCGTGTGATGCAAGATAGTAATAATTATTACAGTTCCTATATTTCGGTGGTGATCCATTTTATTTCCACTTATAGTAAATCATTTGATCCTCATGACCCTTCTCAAGCAAGGCAGAGAGGCAGAGTGGGTCTAATTGAGTCTAATTCTTGTTTTATAGATAAGGCCACCACTACAGTCACACTGTTAACAGTCAGGACTCAAACCCAGGGCCTGGGTCCCAGCTCTTTCTGCCCCTCTGTGCTGCCTCCCACAGTGAAATGTTGGTGGGGAGGGGCTCTCCAAGGTGGACTTACCCAGGCCTTGCCCCCTCCTCTCCATTCCTGCCTCTGGATACCCCTCCCGCTGCACCAGGTGTGAGAGGTACGGAAGGGAGTATGTCATCACACAGGCCCCTGCAGGTCCCCAGGTGGGGCCAGCCCTGAACATCACCTTCCCTGCTCTGTCCTTGCCCGTCCTCATTTGCATTCATGGCCCCCCCCCCCCACCAGCTACCAGGGCTGCCCCAGAGCCACTCCCCCAGGGTCCCTTCTGATCAAGCAGCCCTGGCCATTCTCCTAGGCTGAATTCTGATGCAGCCTTGCAGGTAAGTTACCAGCCCACTGTCTCGCCTGGCTTCCCAGCCTGTGCTGGGGGAAAAGGGCAGGCGAGTGAGGTGCTCTGAGCCCCAGCTGGTTCTATGACTCTGAACAACTTCCAGGGTGGTCCTAAGTGTCAGAAGCACATTAACGCATGAACGCTTGAGCACTGTAGTGGGTAAGATGATGACCTTGGGCATCAAGCGCCTGGAGTCGAACTCTGGCTTTGCCATTTACGCATTAGGGGGGCAATTCCTTCACCTTTCTGAGCCCATCTCCTATGATGCAACCTAGGTGAAGTATGAGCACCCATTAGGTGCTCAGTAATGGGCATTATTTTAAAATAGCAGCAATGCAACAATCAAGAAGCAGAGAGGCCAGTCCCAATTATTGGATACCTATCACGTGTTAAGCACCTTACAGGCACCCTCTTACTTAATTTCGTCCATCGGGTGGGTACAGTGACTAATCTCATTTCCAGGTGAGGAAAATGGGGTTCGGGATCTAAGGGCTGTGTGAGTTGGGGCAGCAGGGTTCCGTGCGGACTGGGATGCGGTGGAAGCGCTTTTTGGTTTCTTAAGACTAGAGGGGGCGGGGAGGGCCCGCTATTACGCCCTTGACCCGACCGTCCTCTCTGGGCGGGTGGCGGGGTGGGGGTTGGGGGGCGTGGGGTCTTCCAAGTGGGCAGCACGCACAGGGCGGCGTTAGGACCACGCGGAGGCCAGAGGGGCCAGGTATCCCGCGGCGGCTCGGAGAGGCCTTGGGGAGCCGAGCGCGGCCGGCCGAACAGAGCCGAGCATTGCCGAGGCCCGCCGCCGACAGATAAGGAGTTCGCGTCCGGTGGGATCCGGGGCAGCGGCAGGGGAGGGCGGCGTGGTGACGTCATCAGCACGCGGCACGTGGCGGCCTGGGAGCTCCGGACCCGTGCGGAGCCCTTGGGCTACAGCACTTGTACCTGTATGAGCCCTTCACCTTGAAACTGCTGGAGGCGCGGGAACAGCATGTGCAAAGGCCCGGTGGCCGGAGGGAGTGAGGTGAGTGCTGAGGCCAGACGCGTGGGCAGGGACACCCTGCCGCCTCATGGGTCCTCGTGGGAGGTGGGCCTTCTGAGCGCGGCGGGGAGCCACTGGAGATGGGGCTTGGAGATGCCCGACCTCACATGGAGTGTGTGGTTTTGGGGCGGGTGGGAGGGAGGGTAGGCGGTTGTACTGGGGCCAAACAACCCGTGTAGATCGTGGAACCTGTTTCCCCTGTGGGCTGTCTGAGGGCCAGGACCAGGTGGGAGGGGCAGTTGAGCGCCCACCTTGGGCACTGTTGTCCCGCTGTGAATATGCTTTATTGAAGACTGCACTCCTCTCTGTAAGGGACCTTGAGACCCCCTAGAATCAGGCCAGGCCCATGTTATTCCCTAGAAGCCTCGCCCTGGGGAGTCTCTGGATGATGGGAGTAGACACCAGGTGAGGGGGATGCAAAGCAAGCCTCCAGGTGGCCGCACCCACCCTGTGTCAGGCCCAGTCCACCTCCTTTCAGGTCCTGTGTGTCCTTCCCCAAAGTTGAGGCCAGCTCCGCCCTGCACAGGTGAGCACTGCTCCAAGAAGCCCCTCACTGGAGTCTGGGGAGCTATGCCCTGGGGCTTTGTTCAGACCTAGGCTTGGGGTCTGATAATAAATGGGGTTTCTGACTGATGCCAGCCCCAGGGCTGGCCACACCAGGCCTGGCCCATACTTGGTCTCAGCATTGGACCAGGTAGGTCCTGTGGCTGTCCCTGCCTCTTTGTGGCCTGATTGGCTTAAGCTGAGGCGTTGAGGGGTCTGACCAAGAATGACACCCCCCACCCCAATCCCCAAATACACACATAACAAGGCAAGAAGCCTAAGACCTTCTCCCCAAGCCCCCCTGCCTTGGTGCACCTCTACCTAGGAGTCAGAGGACCTGGTCCCAGCACAGATGAGATCAGGTCATGCCCAGGCTCCCCATCACACTTCACATACACAGTCCTCACTAGTGGCTCCGCCCACTGTCCGCCCATTCCACCTCATGTCCTGCCGCTGGCCTTCACTCCATCATCTCCCCTCCAGCTCAGCCAGCGACTGGAACGGGCTGAACTTGCTCCCAGCTGACGGCCTTTGCACTTGCTGTTCCCTCTGCCCAGAATGCCTGCCTCCCAGGCTGGCGCTGACCTGTCATTCCAGGCACAATTTCAGTGTCACCTTAGAGGAGCCTTCCTGACCTTCTTTCTAAAATAGCCCCACCCACTGTCCAACCACCTTGTCGAGTTTCCATCTGAGTACTGTCACTCCTTGGTTTGTTCTTGTGCCTTTAGTTTCATATTTAGTTACTGTCTGAGGCCCTGAATGTGAACTCCATGAGAGCAGGGACTGGACTCCCTCAATTTTGTCCATTCCTGTATCCTTTGGGCTTAGAGTAATGCCTGGAACATAGCTGGTGCTCAGTGAATCTTTGTTATATGAACCTCATTATCATTTATTGGATACCACATCATTCAGAGACACACTGCCAGGCTCTGGGCTAAATGCCTTATGTGCATCACCTCAGGAAGAGGCTCAGCTCTCCACTTCCTGACTGGGGGACAGTAACAGTTCCACTCATAAAGTTGGGAGGATCAGGCAGGCTGAGGTGAGGCCTGGGAATATGCATCTTCACAGGGTTCCTCCCTCTTGCCTCCTCCACTCTTGAGGAAACCAATTGCCTTGAGAGTGGGGTGGACCTGGTGCAAGTCTTGGTTATCACTGTTGAGCTGTGTGACCCTGAGTAAGTGACTATACTTCTCTGAGCCCCCGTTTCCTCATCTCTAAAATGGGGAGCAGCGTCCCCAGCTCTGGAATGGCTTTGATGCAGGTCAGAGGTTGTTCCCACACCCGCACGCAGTCCCCACCGTTCTAAAGAGCTGCCCCTTTTCCATCCTGTTTGCCCTCCACTGCCCAGCTCAGCCGCTCCTGGGCCCCCAGCCCAGTTCCACACACACACCAACCCTCCTCTCACTTTTTATTCTTGTAAATTGACGTCAGCACTGCTGAATCATGAAGCTGAGGTTTGAGAGAACCTGCACCACGGGGAAGCCACACAGCCTGCGCTGCCCCCCTCCCCGCCCTCCTGCTCTGCAGTGTGTCTGCACTGGTGTATGCCGGAGATCTGTCACTCAGGGCCTGGAGTGCAGCTCCTGGGGGGCTTCTAGTTCACTTTAGGTCACAGTATGTGTGTTAATATAGCTTTTTTTTTTTTTTTTGGCTGCATTGGGTCTTCGTTGCTGCACGCGGGCTTTCTCTAGTTGCAGCGAGCGGGGGCTACTCTTCGTTGCAGTGCGCGGGCTTCTTATTGTGGTGGCTTCTCTTGTTGGGGAGCATGGGCTCTAGGCGCACGGGCTTCAGTAGTTGTGGCACGCAGGCTCAGTAGTTGTGGCTTGCGGGCTCTAGAGTGCAGGCTCAGTAGTTGTGGTGCATGGGCTTAGCTGCTCTGTGGCATGTGGAGTCTTCCTGGACCAGGGCTTGAACCCATGTCCCCTGCATTGGCAGGCAGATTCTTAACCACTGCACCACCAGGGAAGTCCGGTATAGCTTTTTTAAAAATGACTCACAAAGAGAAGGGGCCAGCTCTGGGAAGTGTGATTAGAGGAGCTTTAGTCTTAGCTGTTTTGCTAAGGGGAATGGGTTTGTGTATGAGTTTGTATAATGAAGATGTGATATTTAAGCTTTTTTTGAAAGGAGGAAAAAACCCTGGAAATATTGTAAACTAACTGCGATTCGTCCCTCTTTAGATGAGGACCTGTTTCCTCATCTGCAAAATGGGCATGTTAATAGTACCTAAATCCTAAGGCTCGGGTGAAGGTTGAATGCTTAACATAGGTAACTAGGTGCTCGGAATGGTACCTGCCCAGTGACGCTATATATAAATGTTAGCAGCTGCTACTGTTATTATTATTGCAACCATTAGGCCCTTGTGGGAGGCTGTGTTGCCTAGTGGTACCCAGCCTCTGAAGCAGTACTAAGTTTGAAAATCTGGCTCCACCACTTGCTGTATGCCCTACTTTGCCTCTCTGAGCCTCAGTTTTCCCATCTGTAAAATGGGGGAGAGGTTGCTAACTCACAGGCTGGTTGTGCGGCTTAAACAAGGTAGCACAGGGCCCAGCATACAGTAAGCGCTCATAAGTGTTTGCCGTATGCGCAAGCACTGCTTTCTTGGGTTTCTCTCGGCACTGCCCAAGCTGGGTAGGAGACAGGAAAGTCAGAACAAGGACAGGAGTTGGTCCACACAGTAGAGAACAAAGGTCAGGGAGATGGTTCAAAGAAGAAAAAGCAGTGATTCCTTGGAGGCACACAGACATCACCTCCTTTCCTCCCACCCCACTTCATTAAAGGATGAAATTGCCAAAGCTCTCTGAGATACAAAATCTCTCCTGGTCATTCTTAACCTTGAGGTCTGGAACCTATTTAATCCCTAAGACAAGCCTGGGCCGCTCCAGCTCTCCAACTATGAAGTTAATTTTATGCTGCACTTTCAAGTCTGAAAGGTATTATTAAATATTAGGACACTCCATTATAAGCATGTCCAAGGCTGCAGAGGGCCATTCTGACCTCTAAAAATGTGTCTGTAAAGCCGTTTAACCCTAAACCTGAAAATGACTCGATTCACTGGGTGCAGCAACACAGCCCTGAGTGGCCAGCAGACTGGCCACAGATACAAGGCGTAGCCATAAAACCCGTTTCCTGGGCACTCTCTGGTGATGCTGGCCGGCCCAAGCTCCAGAAAACATCACCGCCTCCGTCCCCTTTGCATCACTGCCTACTGCTGAGGGTTACAGCAAAGCACCTCTTCCAGCAAACCCATTTTAGAGGTAGTCGCTGAGGCCCCGAGAGGTAAAGGGAATTGCCCAAAGCTGCCAACAGGGCCCTTCTGACACCACAGACCACAGAGCATCTTTCTGGCTCCAAGTTGTGTGTTCACCAAAAAGTACACAAGACAGAACAGGGCGGGAAGAAGGAAGTTCAGACCCAACCCTGTATCCCCATCCCATATAAAATATGCCTTCCTATATGCTGAGTTTCAGAATGTGCCACGCCTCCTTCCAAAAACTCAACAAGCCCCCACCCCCACCCTCTTCCTGGAAAAAGTTGTGGTTATAGAATGAAAGAAGTTTCCTCTCTGTCATCCATTCAAACAGATTTCTGGGAGGACAGCCAAAAAAGGCCCCAGTATCTTCTCTGACATAAGAATGGCCACAGGCAAATTTACCCCGCCTCAGTTTTCTCTTCTGTAAAATGGGGATAAGAGCCTTGCTTCATAGGGTTGTCTTTATAGATTAAGTAAATTTAAGCATGTAAAGCACAGAACAGGGCCTGGCACACATTAAGTGCTCAAACATGAGCTGCCATTTTACACACAATACCAAAACTAGACCAACGGTTCATCTACCCCTGAGAGCTGAGGGTGGAGCCATGCAGGGTTCCCAGCCACAGAACACGGGCCATACACCATCTTCGGCCACACGGGTCAGTCTTAGGAACCTGGACGCACTCAGAACCATGGAAAACCTTTGCCCAAAGCACACGCTCTAGAAACCTTTTTTCTTAAAAATAAAAAACTTTCATAATAAAGTTTATTACCTAAACTGGTGGTAAAAAATATAAAATAGGATTCTGCACAGCAGAAAAATAAAGCCAGAGACCCTCCCCCAACCCCTGGTTTGTGCAAAGATACTGGGTATATGTAAACATGAAGAGGTAGGAGGTACGAGTTCAGGTCCTGGCCCCAGATACAATTAAGTTAAGCTGCTACGACAACCAGGGGGACCCAGAGGGAGCACCGGGAGGGGGCACCCCCACAAGAGGTGGGGAGGGGTCTGCGGCCTTGACTCCAACCCAGCGCAGAAGGCGCCTCGCCCCCTACACCCTCTCCCTCCAACCCAGGCGGGGAGGGCACCCACGTGGTTCCAGGGAAATAATAATAATAGAAAATAATAAGGCGCCCCAGTTAATGCTGCGTGCGCGGCCGGTCAGATCTGGAAGGGGAAGGAGCTCAAGTAGTCCCGGAGGACGGGGTTGAGCGGGATGCGCGCCAGGTTCTCGCGGCCCACGGTGGCCACAATGCGCTGGCGGCACAGCTCCTGAAGCGGCCGCACACGGCGCTGGCGCAGCGGGGCCCCCAGCATGCGGGGCGGCGCCGCCACGTAGTGCTCCAGCAGCTCGAAGAGGCAGTCGAAGCTCTCGCGGCTGCCGTCCAGGTGGAAGCGGCCGGCCTGGAAGTGCACGCGGATGCTCGTGGGGCCCGAGGCCATCTTCACGCTGAGGGCGAAAAAGCAGTTCCGCTGGCGGCTGTCGCGCACCAGAAAGGTGCCCACGGGCTCGGCGCGCAGCCGCTCGTGCGCCCCGTGCACGCTCAGGGGTCCCCAGTAGAAGCCGCAGGCGTCCAGGAGCGCGCTGGCCCGGGTGATGCGCCGGTACTCGGCGTGCGAGCGGAACGTGCGGAAGTGCGTGTCGCCCGGGGTCGAAGCCGGGGCAGCCGGGCAGGGCCGCGGGCGCGCCGGGGCAGCGGGCGAGGAGGAGGAAGAAGAGGAGGAGGAGGAGGAAGGCTCTGGCCGCCGTCGGGGCTCTGCTGCCGTGGAGATTGCATTGTCGGCTGCCACCTGGTTGTGTGCTACCATCCTACACGCGGGGCCGGCCGGAGGGGTGGGCCATAGCGTCCGGGGGTGCGCTGATGAGGGAGACAGGCTGTGAGCAGGGAGTCTGGGTGGGGCTGGGCAGGTGAGGGCCCGCGAGGCAACTTGGGAGGGGTGGGGCCCTGGGGTGAGCCGCTCCTAAAGGGCCGAGGGCTCAAGACCAAGTCCGCGCGGCCCTTTGAGCCTCAGTGGGCTCATCTAGAAAATGGGCTTCCCCGCTCGCGGAGCACTTCAAGGCGGGTGGGAGCTCGGTGGAGCGGAGTGCAGCCCCCGAGTCGCTCCGAGTTTGGGTACAAGAAGGGGGCGTGGAGAGGTGCCGGGGAGAAGCCTGCCCCGATTCCGGCCAACCGGCCCTCGGCTCACCGCCCCGCGACCGCCGCCTCCTGGCCAGGCCGGGAATTGGCGCCTTGTCCGGGCGAATTGGGGAAAGGCAGGAGAAAAGCTGCGCTGCGGGAACCCCACGCGCGGGGTCTGCCAGGGTGGGGCCAGAGGGGGCCAGGAGCGTGGCGGCCGCGACCCCACCACGCAGCCCCCGAGGCCGCCCAGACACCCGGCTGTCCTGTGCTTTCCTCCCCTCTCCCTCCCGCTTCCTAGCCCAGTGCCCCGCTCACCTGGCGGCGGGGCGCGGGGCGCCGCAAGCGGGGCGGCTAGGGTCTCCGGGGCTGCTCTCGCGCATGCTCCAGGGCCAGGAGCCGAGCAGCTGCCACGGCCGCAGCTCTATCTGCTGCGCGCCCGCCCCTGCACCAGTCTTTTAAACCGGCTTGGGGGCGTGGTCGGCCGAAGGTTCCTCCCCCTACAGGCCCCACCCCCTTACAGGCCCGCCCTTCCGCGCCACTTTCGGTTTCTTTTTCTGCGCGCCGCGGAGGCCAGGCCGGCTCGACCTTTTCCACGAATCAGGGAGCCCTACCCGGGGAAGCCCCCCGCCCTGACCTAGCCTCGCATCTGTCCTAGGACGCCCCCCCCCCCCCGTCAAGGTCTCTAGCACCACCTCTCAACCTCCTGGGCACTTCTCAGACGCCCCCTTCGGAACTGGCGGCCCTACTTTGCCCCCACGTAACTTCGGTCGCAGATTTCTGCAGGCAAGCCCTTTAGGATACTCTGGACTAACCGTGACACACCCCTCTTCCCCTCCAGGTGTCTCAGCACCCATCTCTGGTAGAGCTGTGTCCTCTACTCCGGAGCCAGACACCTCCACCCGACCCTGGGGTCCAACCTCGGACCCCTCGGGACTGCTCCCTCCACTGCCCTGCCCACGTAGTCTCGGAGCCTCTGGATGGCCGCCTCCGCACCCTTCCCTGCCTGTCGCTGTCCCTGGTCTTGGCGTGGGCTTCCCAGGAAGCGGCGGCCTGACCACAGGCTTCGGAGGAACCCTTTGGCGGTGCGGGAGGGGTGCCTCGGCTGCGAGCCCAGTTCCTCGGAAACCGGTTGAGGACCGGCAAGGTACCGGCGGCCTTGGCCAGCCCTCCCTATTGCACGACAGCTGGAGAAACTGAGGCCCAGTGGTTGGCAGAGGGGGAGCTCCAAACGAGGCACGCCCTCCTCGCTTTTATTTTGGGGAGAGGAAGGCGCATCTGGACACCCCTAAATGCACTTGGGAGCCCAGTGAAAAGATAGTTCATTTTCAGATGTGATAATTCCAAAAACCTACTTTGAGTTTTCCTGGCCAGCCCCTCCTCTCCCCCGACTTCTACTTTACAGATTCCCCCGCACTGCTCCCATCTGCCCCCTCCCCACACTCACACCTCCGCCTTGGAATGATGGGGTACCAGCTACGATTTGTACATTTGTGTGTGATGCTCTCTGTCGTGGAAAGGCACGGAGTAGGTGCCTGGCTGGTACATGTATTTTTGAATGAAAGAAAGAACAAATGAGCTTGGGGGCTGGTGGGTAGCCTGTCTCACAGTCTGGGAGGGGTCCCGGGGAAGACGCCAGGCTTGGCAGGGACTGGCCTCACGCTGGCACACACTGCCCTCTACCGGCAGCTCTCAGGCTGCAGCCCAGCTAGCTCCTCTGCTCGGAGCCCTGGCTGGAGCCAGGTCCTCCTGCCCGCCTTCCTGGCGATTTCCTTCCCTGGCCCTAGGTAGATCCCAGGACCCCCGTGTTTCAAAGGGGTGGCCCAGAACCAGCCTTGCTTAGGACCCCATTGTCTGCGTTAATTCGTGTTGGCAACAGCTGGTGTTGGTCATTGATGTGGTTGTCTTGGGGGGGGTGTGTGTGTGTGTGTGTTAGAGAGAGAGAGAGTGCTCATGCACTTGTGTGCAAGGGAGTGAGAAGATGCAGAGCCATGCATGTGTCAGTGGTCAGGCGCTGTGGTCATTCTGGAGCACCCGCGGGGGGCTGCCCTGTGGTAGGTGACAATATAAAGTATTGGACTTTGGACCCAATCTATCTGGTTTCCAACTCCAATTTTGCAACTCTCTGTCCTTGTGACCTTGAACATGCAGTTAACTCCCTTGCCTGGTTTCTTCATCTATGAAGGAGGTAATAATATCTCCCTCCTAGCGTGGGGATTAAATGAGTGATTATGGGTCAAATGCTTAGACCAGTCCCTGGTGTATAATAAGCGTTCAGTAGGTGTTTGCTGTTGCTGCTATTGTTTATCAGCGGCTGTCAGTGGCTGTGACAGCAAAATGGAGCCTGCAGACACGTGGCTTCATTTCAGAAGTTCTAGCCCAAGGAAAGCAGGCCATAGAAGGCATGGGTGGAGTAGGAGGTAAACCAGGCCCCTGGGTGCTGGCAGTGGGGAGGCATAGCACCTCCTTCTCACTTGAGCTGGAGGCGGGCGGTCCAGGCTCAGAGAAGGCAGCCAGGCTGGGCTGGCTCCTGCATGACTTGTCTTCCTGCCAGCATGTCTCCTCGGCAGGCCTCTGGGCAGAGAGAGATTTATAAATAGCTGATGGCCCATATGCCCCCCCACCCCCCATTGACAGACCGGATGGCCACTTGGGAGAGCAACCTCTTTTTCCCGGGCACCGGGGCCTCCTCCTCTCGGCGCCCTACTTGCTGCCACATGCCCACCCATCCCCCTGGAGCCCCCTCCATTTCATTTACTGATACCTGTGGTGTATTGGCCTAAACTGACTGGGTGATAAATGCTTTACAGTCCTTAGACCATTGGATTGACACAACAATCCAATCTGCCCATTTTACAGATAGGGAAACTGAGGGTGGGGAGTCACTTGCCCAGGGGCACACAACTCAGAAGGGGCAGGGCGGAGCTTCATACCCAGGGTGTCAGACCCCAAAGCTTTAGCGCTTGTCTACTGTGCTGTAAACTCCCTCTCCACCTTCTCCCCCAACCCCCACACCCTAACCAGATTCCTGGTGATCTCGAATCCCGGTCTGTTTTCTGGAAAAACAGTAGATGCCAAAGAAATCAGATTCATTTGCAACCTGAGCCTGCTTGGGGAGGAGTGAGGACCGTTCTGCCGACTTTCCTCTTTATAAGCTTGTGGAGGCCCCGGGTCTTGCCAGCCAAGCCTCTGTCTCCCACTTTGTGGCTTTGGGCCGTTCTGAGTCTTGGTTTCCTTGCCTGTACAGTGGGCCTCATCCTCTACCCTGAGCAGATCCTGGTTGTGCAAGCCATTGTGAGGCAGGCACAAGTTGCCAAGCACACATGGGCTCTCCTCACCACCAATAGTGACAGTTACTACAGCTTTGGTTTCATTTTCTGAAGTCCTGAGTTCAAAACGAAACCGAATCCAGATACAAAAGGGAAAAAGAAATACACTGATTGACAAGCATTTGTGTCCTGGGCTGTTCTCCCTGGAGGACCGGCAGTAGAGTCGCAGGAAGCTAGGCCACGTGGGAGCCCTGAGGAGCTCAGACTCCACAGCTGTGGAGACCATAGGCAAGCAACTTGCCCTCTCTGGGCCTCATTTGCCCCAACTGCAAAATGAGCTTTGGAGGTTTTGTGCCTCACAGAGCAGCATGGAAGCAAAGCCCAAAGCAAAGGGCCAGGTACAGAGAAAGTGCTTAGCACAAGTGACTTCTTGTCACAGGGCAGTTGGGTCAGCCCTATGTCCACAGCTTGCTGGGTCACAGCCAGACCTGTTGGCTGGTTCTCCTCCCCCCACCCCCACCCTCAGCAGCCCTGGCTGCCCCAGAAGTGAGGGGCTTAGCCAGCAGCTGGGGGGAGTCAAGATCTTGGCCCTCGGAGCTCAGTTTTTCAGTTTCTCTTTCTAGCTTTGGCAAAGTCCTGCTGGGAAAAGCAGCCCCTGGTCAGGTCGCGTAATCTTGAAACTGTCCTCTGCCCCGGCGCTCATCAGCCTTTCTTTACAGCCATGATTCCCATGGGAGTCTGTGCCTCTGGGGAGCCTCGAGCTGTGGGGCTTAGAGCAGGGGTCCCCAACCCCCAGGCCATGGACGGCCTGTTAGGAACCAGGCTGCACAGCAGGAGGTGGGCGGCGGGCAAGCGAGCGAAGCTTCAGAAGCTTCGTCGCTTCATCTGCGGCTCCCCATTGCTCGCTCGCATTACTGCCTGATCCATCACCACCCCCACCCCCGTCTGTGGAAAAATTGTCTTCCATGAAACCGGTCCCTGGTGCCAAAAAGGGTGGGGACTGCTGGCTTAGAGCATGGATTCTGGTTTCAGTCTGTCACTTAATGAACACATGGCCTGGGGCCAGCTTCTTAGCTTCTCTGTGGCTCGATTTCCTCATCTGCAAGGTAGGGGTAATGACATTTATTTCACTCTTTCAGTATTTATTCAGTAGGTATTTATTGAGTGCCTACTGTCTGCCAGGCACTGGGAACTCAGGGGTCTTCAAGCAGACATAGGGGAGACAGTGAATTCACATGAGTATTTCAGATCATGGTAAGTGCTATGGGAAAATAAAGAGGGAAAAAGGGAACAACAAGGTGTTTGTGGAGTGGGGGCAGGCGTGAGATAAGGCAGTCAGGGAAAGCCTCTTGGAGGCTGGAGTTGAGGCCTTTCTAAAAGTGGGGTGATGAGGATTCCAGGTAGTGAGAACAGCCAGTGCAAAGGCCCTGTGGTAGGAGTGATTGGCATAGTTGAGGATCAGAAAGGAGACGTGTAGTTGGTGTAGAGAGCCAGAGGGTGAGTGCAGGGGTGAGTTATAGAGGTTGACAGGGGTCCAGTTGATGGGGCAGGGCTTTGTTGGAACGTGGGAGGGGTTTGGATTTCACCCTGACTGCAGGAGACATTCCTTCAGGCCCAGGAGACACTACAGGATTGGGTGTGGAAAAAACCCTCTGGCTGCTGAAATTCTGGACAGCTGGGGTATTAGCCACAGAGACCTACAGTGGGGGCCTTGGGACACACCTCACAACTGTCCCTGACCTCCCCCTCCCTGGATGTTACCACACTAGCCCCCAAAATTGGTACAAAGACAGTCCTAAGGGAAAGCCAGGATGTTCATGCTTTGTAGTAGAGAACACTGCTTGAGGAGTCCAAGACCTGAGTTCTGGGGTCACCCCTTCCTCCCTGGAAGAGGAGTCACCATTTGCTGAGCCTGCTGTGGGCCAGGTGGCAGTGTCTTGGTATGTTGTCTTATTTACTCTCCCCCATGGTTCTGTGAGGTGGAAATTATGTCGCCATTTACCAGATGAGAAAAGGGGAGCTGATGGAACTTGGTGAAAGTGTTTTGGAGAGACCTGGGGCTTGGCCTCTGTGCAGAGAGGTTGCTGCATTACATGGGGTAGAACCTAGTCCCGGCTGGTCCCGACGGCAGGAAAGGTGGTGTGTTTCCGTGGAGGGGAGGGGACGCTCGAGCCCAAGGAGAAGGCTCTCGTCCGGCAGAGGAGGAGTGATGGCCTGAGCTGGTGGCTGGTCTTCCAAGGTCCTGGGGAGACTTGGTGGGAACATTCCAGCAGGCCTATTATCCCCGTGTAACAGGTGAAAAAGGAGAGATTAGGTCAGAGATTATGTGAAGTATCCAGTATTAACCGGCTTTCAGAAAGCAGTTGCTGGTACTGTGTTAATAACTCAGAAAAAGGAGGGGCGGGAAAGAGGATTTCTGAGAGCCCTGGTTGTGGCACACCAGGTCCTGGTCCCAGCTCCCCACCCCACCACCACCCTCCCTCCCACCCTCCCTGTGGCTTCAGGCAAGTTCCCTTAATGCAGTGGCCGATAGAGCTGTCAGAAAGCCCAAGCCTGGCAGGCCCAGTGCCTTTTCATCAGTAAATCTCCCAGGATCTTGCTCGGAGCCTATTTTGGGGCATTATTCTAATAGGCCGATCTGGTTCCCACCCTACCCCATCCCATAAGTGGCAAAGTAGGTGTCAGCAGCTGATGACAAGAACAATGGTGGTTACCTTTGGCAGTTGACACAGAGGGGAAACAAGAATTTGCAGAAGCTGGGCAACTAGACACGAGGGCTGAGCGTCACAGGCTGGGGACACTGGGGGCGGGGGCAGGAGGGCTCCTCAGCTCTGCGGCCGCCACACCGTTGGAGGGGCTGATCGCGCCTCAGTTCTTTCGCTTAAGGCCTGTTGCTTCAGGGCACACTGACCAGCAGGAGACTTGATGGTGGCCCGCGCCGGCCGCGTGGGAAGCCCGGTGCCTGCTGGCTGGAGAAGAGGGAGGCCCCTGGCCAAGCCGGCAGGGATGAGCAGCCTCTGGGAGGAGGCGACCCTTGACCCGAATTTTAAAGAGCGAGTGAGACTCAGCCCAGGGAGGAGAAGGGAGAGGACTCCTGGCAGAGCAGGGTGTCAGCAAGGGCCTGGAGGCCAAAATTAGAGGACCCGAGTGGCAGGTGGCAGGAGACGAGGCTCAAGGAAGCAGGAGAGGCCCTGGTGCCACCCTGATGGTTTATAGGCAGAGGCTTGGCTGGGGGAAGGCAGTGGGTGGCTAGCCTTGGCCTCTCCCTGCCCTGGGGTGGTGAGTCCCACTGAGGAGAGCCTTCTGGGTCACCTCGCCTGGACCAGTTTGCAGATGCAGAGTTTACATTCAGCATTCCTGTGCTATCTCTTTTCAGAGTCAACAGAGCTTTGCTGAGCGCTTATTAGATACTTCACTGATGCTCATGCCTTTTCTCCCTGATTTTCATTTCCTAGTAGAAAATAAAGTATTTCCCCTCCCCAGACATATCCCCAGGCACCAGCTTAGTCTATGTCCTTCCAGATCTTTTTCTAAGCACTTACATACCTGCATTTTCCCCCATAGAAGTACAGTGTTGCTTTGTGTAGAATTTTTCCCCTCCATCAATGGTATATCTTTCTCCATCTAGCCCTTTTCACCTGATAGCATATCCTGGCAATCTGAGTAGATAGCATAGAGATCAACCCCATTCTTTTAAAACCTACACGATGGTCCTCAGTGAACCTGCGTGTTCATTTAGCCATCCTGTGGGTTGTTTGCAGTTTTTTGCTCTTGCAAGCCATGTGGCCCTGGCACACATGAGAGAAATGCTTTGCACACTATAAATGTTCATAGACACTGCCCCGTTCGCCTGCCAACATGTGCGTGCACATTTGACCCCTTGGCAACTGCATTCAACTGTATCTGCTTCGCTGGGTTCTCCCAGTACTTGTTATTATCAAAACTTTTCTGGTTTTGCCCATTCACTGGGTTCAAAAGTGGCACCTCACTGTTGCTTTTCTTTTTTTTTTTTTAATAAATTTATTTATTTGTTTATTTTTGGCTGCGTTGGGTCTTCGTTACTGCGTGCGGGCTTTCTCTAGTTGTGGCGAGCGGGGGCTACTCTTTGTTGTGGTGCGTGGGCTTCGCATTGCAGTGGCTTCTCTTGTTGTGGAGCACAGGCTCTAGGCACATGGGCTTCAGTAGTTGTGACACGCGGGCTCAGTAGTTGTGGTGCCAGGGCTTAGTTGCTCCACGGCATGTGGGATCTTCCCGGACCAGGGCTCGAACCCATGTCGCCTGCACTGGCAGGCGGATTCTTAACCACTGCGCCACCAGGGAAGCCCCTCACTGTTGCTTTAATGCCTGCACATTCTTTCATTTATTCAGCAAATATTTGCTGAGCTCCTAATATGTGCTAAGTAGAGGGGATGCAGCGATCAAGAACAGCATGGTGCCTTGGACCTCTTGACAAAGGCTGAGGTGCAAAATAAGGCTCAGAGAGGTTAAGAGACAGCCCCAGGGTCACCCAGCGAGGGAATAGGGGAGCTGAATCTACAGAGTTTGAGGTCTTTTTCCTCCTGAATCATACCTCAAATGGGCATCTCAACGCAGGCTCTGTACCCTCTTCCCTGGCTGCTCCTCCCGCCACCCCCAGGACTGTTGGGTCCGCTTAATGGTGCCCGGGCAGCTGAGCGAGCAGTCCCACCACAGGCGGGGCTGTGTCTATTTCTCAGACCTCACTTCACCCCAACATCCCAACACGGGGTGGTGGTGGGGGGATGTGCAGGACCTCTAGGTGGCTGAATTTAGCATCTGTTTCTCTCTGTTTCCTGAATTTGGGTTTTCAGCAGGCCTGCCCCCAAACTACTACCGCCCCACCCCAAACCAAGCAAGTGAAAGAATGAATCTGTGGTTTGATTTTTGTCCTCTTGTCATCGTGTGTCTGACTGCAGGAGGGTAGCTGTGTGCCCGCATGTGCTTGCTTGTGTGTGTTTCGGTGTGTGGGAGGGGAGGCAGGTGAGAGCCTGCGTGTGTGTATGGGGGTGTGTGTATCTGGGAGTCCGCACGTGAACCTCGGGCTCTGCGTCTGAGTGGGTTTGAATGGCAATTTCTTTGTATATGTGACTGGATGTCTGTGTATTTGTACCACTTTTTTCTGAGTGTTGGTTTCAGGGAAATGTGGGGTTAAGATGGGGCCATAAACCACACACGTGACCCAGTCTGTCTGTTTCCCAGCTCACTTCCTCTATTGCAGAGTTGATGTCTCTACAGTAAGCTCCTGCCTTCAGTGATTGTATCATGAAAGGACACTGTCCAGGGAATAGGGAAGTCCTTTGGTGAGTGGGGCTCAAAGTCCCTGACCTTATCCTCTGACCCTCTGTCTCCACCTCCTCCCTTAAAACTGCTCTCTAGAAGCACTTCCCAAACTCTTTAGCACTGAGGTGTCAGTGACTATCATGACATTTTGTGGCCTTTTGTTTTTAAACAGGGAACCAGGAGGTCTGGGGGGAAGGAAGCATGAATCTCGGATCTCAGACCTGCCCTCCAAGAGGAAGGCCTCCTGTGCCGCCCTTGGTCCAGGCCCTGCTCCCTCCCTCCTGGCCATGACCTCCCACAGCTCTTCCCCTTGTCCCTTCTGTCCCCTACCATTCAGTCTCCACCCAGCAAAGACACTAGACCCTGTCTCTCGCCTGATTAAGACCCTCCCGTGACTTATCACACCAAATAAAATGTCCAAGCTCCCCACGGCCCTGCAAATCCTGTGTGGCCTGGCCCCCACCTGGTGCTGCCACCCCCTGGCGGCCACCTGCACATCTGTGCCAGCCACGCCAGTCTTTGGAACACCTCAAGCTCTTTCCTTCCTTGGGGCTTTGCACATGCTGTTACCTTGGCCTGGAATGTGCTCCCCTCCTCCTAGGCCCTCCAGGCCCAGGTCTCCTCCACTGGGCCTTCCTTGACCTCTGTCCCCACCCCTGCTGCACCAGAGTTGCTCTGCGTTACGTCCAGACCTTGCTCCTTTGATACTGCTTATTGTGACCAGCAAATCTTGTGCTTACACGTTTGTGTTCTTTCTGTGGACAGGGCCTTGTGTGTCCTCTGTGTTCCCAGAACCTAGCCCAGCCCCTGAAAACACTTGGTCCCTTAGTAAAGTTTGTTGAAACAAGTGAGGCTCAGAGGTTGATCACTAGCCCAAGGCCACGCAGGAGGGAAACAGATGAGCCAGGATTCAAACTCAGGATGCTCTGGACTGCAGAACGCACATACCTAACCCCTCCTCCTGCCTCTCGCCTGCCACGGTCCTGGGCTGCCTACTGCATGTGGGTCACATGAACAGTGTGTGGGCCCGTGGGCATCCCGTGTGTGAGTGTGTGTGTGTGCACCTGTGTGCACGAACATGGGAGCATATAGGACAAAGGAGGGCTCTGCCCAAGCAGAGTGTTGCCCATCTACCCCAAAGTCTTCTTGATGTCTCCACCTCCCATTCATTTGTGCCCCTGTGTGAGGATTTGTTCCTTATACTTTCATGAGATCCCATCACAAGGCATGTCCCTCCTCCCTGCCCAGCCTCTTCCCTGCTTTGTGCTTCCAAACCAGGCCCCCAAACACGTGACACGTTTAATGAAATCAAAATGCCGACTCAAGGATAAGTCATCCAGTGTACAAGCTTTAATCAGTGTTGCATAGAAATCACTGTAGTAACACGTTCCTGCAAAAAGTTCGACTTCTTCCTTCTAGCGTTCCACGCATGATGGCGTTTCTCATCTGGGTGAAACTGACACAGAAACAAAGCCATGGGGTGCCATCTTAGTTGTACTTTCATCCTAAGGGATAGGAATGGGAAAGGGGGCCTTTAATAGCTGAGTGCTTCCTAAAGTCACTTAACCGTCTCCTTTGGGTTTTGGATGCTCATGTGTATTTGAATATGGGGCATGGATAGAACTGAGACAATCATTAAGGTCCTTTTGACTTGCAAAGCCATCCATTTATCCCATCCATTTATCATACATCCATGAATGAACTGGATGGGTGAATGACTGGATGACTTACTGGGTAGATGACAAGAATGACCACATGGACTGACGGTGGTCCTGGGGCCTGCCTGGCAAGCCCACCTCCCCAGCAAGATTTAAAGCCAGGAGATTCAGAGTCAGGTTCAAAGCCCACTTTGTTCTGATGTCCAATCTCGGGTAGTTCGTTTTGGTTTTCAAGGCCCGGTTTCCTTATCTGACAAAGGAATGTCATCCCTTCCTTCCTGGTATTCTTGTGAGCCTGAGATGCCTGTCAAGCCACAGGAGGCCCTTGAAAACTGTTTTCCTCCCTCGATTCCTGCCTGCCGACTCAGCTCCCTTCCCTGCTAATGAGGGCCCTGCATCCCTGCTCAGACCTCCTGTGGAAGAAAGCCCACCTGTGTGCGCACACGGGGCCCGGTGGGAGCTCCCTAGTCTCGGGTGTTCTCTCCACAGCCACCCACCCCTCCATACGCCTTGGCCGAAGCCCTTGGTCTTCACTCTTGGCCACTCTCAGACTGCCCCTCCCCTCAGGAAACTCCCTCCATCTCCATCTCCCCTCCCACTGGCAGGCCCCCCAGCCCATGTTTACTTACCCCTCTCTGTAGCTTGTGCACAACTTTGCTATCGTCTGCTCTTATTGTAGTTTATTTCTTAATAAACATGTCACAGCACTCACGGTGAAAACCACCCTCGTTTACAGAGCACTTCCTACATGGCTGGGCTCCGTCCGGGCCCCACTCCTTCTAGGCGGCTTTAGTGACCCTTCATAGCGGGCTGAACAGTGGCCCCTCCAAAAGATGTGTCCACATCCTAACCCCTGAAACCTGTCAGTGTGACCATATTTGGAAAAAGCCTCTTTGCAGATGTAAGTAAGGATATTTAGAGCATCCTGGATTATCCAGGTGGGCCCTAAATCTAATGGCAAGGGTCCTTATAAGAGACAGAAGAGAAGGTTCAGGGAGAAGAGACCATGGGAAGTCAGAGGCCAAGATTAGAGTTGTGCAGCCACAAGCCACCGTGAGCTCGACAAGGGAGGGAGGATTCTCCCTTGGGGCCTCGGGGGACTGTGGCCCAGAGAACTCCTTGATTTCAGACTTCTGGCCTCTAGAAGTGAAAGGATACAATTCTTTTGTTTTAAGCCACCAGGTTTGTGATCATTTGTTACAGCAGCCCTGAGAAACTAATGTACCCTGTGAGGTGGGTACGATTATTACATTTTACAAAGGGAGAGCAGGCTCAGAGAGGCTGAGTGACCAGCCCAGAGTCCCACAGCTAGTCAGGGGTGGAGCCAGGACTCAGAGTCGGGCCTGGTCCCCTCTAGTCCAGTCTCGTGGTCACTAAGGCCTCCGAGGGGATTAAGGAGGCACATGCGGCTCTGTTCTAACGGCCCTGCCTGGTGTGGTCTCAGTAGGGCTGGTTGGGGGCCCCGCGGTGAAGACTGTGTCTGGGTCTCTGGACCCTCTCCACCACTCCCGCCGCCCCTCCACTCTGACTGCCAACTTCCCCAGCCTCGAGTGTGTAGTGGAACAGAGACTGTGTTTATTGATCCCAGGGCCCATACTGTATGACTGGCACAGTGCCTGGCATACAGTAGGGGCCCAACAAATGTTTGCTGGGCAGATGAATGGGCGGGTGGATCTGTAGGCCTTGGGCAAAAGGACAAAGCTGCTGACCGACTTGCTTGGTCAGGACAGGGGTGGGTGGTCACCTCCTTCAAGCCTCAGGTGCCCTGTGCCATCTGCAGGCCTCAGTGGTGGCCTCCTCTTTGAGTAGCCCAAGGCCTCTCCTTACCCCTCACCCAGCCCCCAAAGAAATAGAGACGTCCCTGGAAATACTGCCTCCCCACCCCTCCCAGCAGCCCTGATCAGGATCCTTCTCGGGCTCCGATGGCTGGTGCTTGGGGGCTATTGAGGGAAGAGGGTGGAGATCACATTTGTTATTTCTATTGGAAAGAAAAAGGTTAAGGGAGCCAGGGACAGGAGGGGCAGCAGACACATTGTGATGCTTCTTGAAGAAGGCCGGAGTGAGTGGATCCAGGGTCTGGGTCTTAGGTCTGTGTCTGGCCCCTTCTCTGGGCTTCCTTTGCCCATTGCTCTAATGAGGGCATTGGCTCTGCCCCCACAGCTGGAACCCTTGAACAAGGCAGAAGTGAGCCTCTCATGAGGGTACAGATGGTTACCTTGAGTGTAGGGATGGCAGAAGAATCAGTGGTTGAGAAGGACTCAGACCCCTCCAACCTGCTCAGCCCCCAAAACCGGGGCCCGTGAGTCAGATGGAACCACTGTGGCTCCAACAGCAGTGCCCGTCTTGGTGAAACACTCACCGCGTGCCAGGCCCGGTCCCACCCAGTGTTTCAGTCAATTCTCCCGACCCGCTGACCTGTGGGTAGCTATTAACATCACCCTTAGGCAGGGAGGGCAGACTGAGGTTCAGAGACAGACAGCGACTTGCTCAGTGTCACACAGCGAGCGCGAAGGAATTGGAAGCAGGTCTGCTGAGCTCCCAAGTCCATGCTCTTTAAGACCGTTTATGGTTAGAGCAGCAAAATGGGGGTTTGCAGAGGGAGATGATACTGTGCCATCGGGTGCTCTCAGCCTGCATCTGCTCGGACTCGGAGAGGAATCTTCCCCCGAGACGGGACTGGCTGCGGTGACTTTCTAGCCCAGGCTACCACATTCTCCACCCCCTGCAGCATGGGACGGCGGCTGAGAAGTCATGGGGAGTGGACCTTGTGAGGGCTTTTGGCTGGAGTTCAGGGACAGGGGTCAGTGACTCCTGTTCTTCAGCCTCCCTACACACACGCGCACACACACACACACACACACACACACGCACACGCGGTGCCACGGTCACGGGGTCGGGGGGTGGCAGCGGGGGGAGAGCAGACAGGAGGAGGAGGATTCCTTGGAGACTCTTTATTTACTCTTTTCTGAAAGTTCTTCTCTCTGGAAGAGCGACCGGCACCTCTTCCCGGGCCACGTCATGGGTCAGGACTGCGTCTGCTTGGGCTTGGGGTTCTGCTGGGCCACAGAGTCGTCTTTGGCGCCTTCCTCCTGCCACTCAGGCTCCATCAGCAGCAGCTTGCCCTGCACCGGGAGCTCCTCTTCCTCTCCCTCTGCCTTTCCCTCCTCCTTCTCCTCCTCACCCTCCGACGACAAGGAGAAGTTATCCTGACTCACGCAGGCCACGAGCTTCTTCATGGAGGATTCGTGGGCCCGGCCGTGGCCCGTGCCGAGCTTGGCACAGTGGGAACCCATCGCCCACTTTGGCTGCCTCTCTGGACTGGGAGGAAAGGCCACTGGTGGGGTATGGAGGGGCCGTCGAGGGTGGTAAGCAGAGCGCTGACATCACAAAGGGGCCCCCCAGAGCCTCCCACCCTGGGATACCTGAGTCTGAGCCGACACCCGACTCAAACCTAGGCCACCAGCTGTCCCACTGAGCCCCTGCCACATACGGGGGCAGGACCCGAGGCAAAGTGCCAGGCCCACGCCCGTGCAGCCTCTCCCTGCCATGTTGCCTCCTCCATCTGGCCTTGTTTGCCCTGGCAAAAGTCCCCCTTTTAGCTGGGCTGAGGGTTGGGGATAGAATTTCCAGAAGCAGGAGAGCACGCAGACTCCCCCCCCACATCCTGGAAGTATCCAGCCCAAGAGAGCTGTTGACAGTATGTGATGAAAAGTAGCCACGAGGGAGCCTTCCAGGGACACTGGCAATGTCTGGCTTCTTGACCTGCATACTTAAAACTTGTGCACTATACTTCTGTAAAACTAAAGAAAACCCTACTCACTCTCTCCTGTTCTCCAAAATCACCCTTTAAAGGCAGCGGCTCGTAAGCTTTTGGGGTCACCAGCCTCTAGCTACACATGCCCATCCAGCACAGTTTCAGCCCGGGAGGGGGTTACGTCTCCTTGGTCATTCCTGAGCACTAGGAATCTGTTTTCTGACATATAATACAGACATTGTCCCAGATTCTCAGTGGCTGTGGTAGGCTGAGAGGAAAGAAACTAATGTACCCTGTGAGGGAGGTACGATTATTACATTTTACAAAGGGAGAGCAGGCTCAGAGAGGCTGAGTAACCAGCCCAGAGTCCCACAGCTAGTCAGGGGAGGAGCCAGGACTCAGAGTCGGGCCTGGTCCCCTCTGGTCCAGCCTCGTGGTCACTAAGGCTTCCGAGGGGATTAAGGAGGCACGTGCGGCTCTGTTCTAACGGCCCTGCCTGGTGTGGTCTCAGTAGGGCTGGATGGGGGCCCCGCGGTGAAGACTGTGTCTGGGTCTCTGGACCCTCTGCACCCCTCCCCGCACCCCTCCACTCTGACTGCCAACTTCCCCAGCCTCGAGTGAGACGGGGAGATGATAGGGAGGTGATCCTGGATTATCTGGGTAGATGTGGAGTGCAACCACAAGCGTCCCTCTAAGAGGGAGGCAGAGAGATTTCACACAGGAAGCAGAGACTGGGGATGCGGCCACAGCAGAGGAACGCCAAGGATTACGAGGAGCCCCCAGAAGCTAGGTAGAGGCAGGAATGGACTCTGCCCGGGAGCCTCCATGGCCCTGTTGTGATAATGAGGGTCCCATCTCAGAATCCTAGCGGCCCACAAGGCCTCACCCAGTTCTGCCCTTTGCCTTTTGTTCCCCCCACGCTGGCCTTGTTCTTGCTGGAGCATGCTAGACCTGCTTCCCATCTCGTCACAAGTCACACTTTCCCCAGCTGTCCAACACCCCTTCAGGTTCTTCACATGGGCTGGGAGTTGACAAGGAAATGGAAAGGACAAGGGGGGCGTAGTATGGCCTTGGGCACCATGATGGCTCCGGGTGAGAGGACACGCCCAGTGTCACAGGGTAACACACCAGCCCAGTACTCAGGGATGAGCCCTGGCCCCCTCCTCCTCCCCTGACCCCGTGGTGAATAGAAGCCTTGTTTGTGCCCTTTGCATAAGGGAGACCCTTACAGGCCAGCAAGTTTCTTATCTCAAGCTTTATTTGGCAGATGACTTTTGCTCATTTTACTCAAGATCTTGTGGGCTCCTTGCAAACTCGGGGCTTGGGCATCCGAGGGGGACTTGCTATGGTCTCGCGAGGTGCTTCCTGGCAGGTGACTCTTTCTGGTGGGCCCAGGGAGGCTTGGAGCTGCCTTATGCATCTTCTCCTCCTCCCGATCCTTCTTCAGCCTTTTGGAAAAAGTTCTAGTTACGGGGCCATCTGGGGAATCTGGGTGGGGATGGGCTTGGGGGGCTTTCAGACAGGGTGGGGTCCCAGCACTGCACAAGCCGCCCGCCTGTGGCTCCTGTCTGTCACGATAGGGCCTCTGTGGGTCCTCCCGTAGATCGGGACATCCTCCGGCCTCAGCTCCTGCGCCTGGTGCAGGCGCTCGCTTTCGCCCTGCTGCCCGGAGCCCTGCTGCGGACTGGGACTCCTCAGGCGGCATCGGACCATCGTGCTCGTGGGTGGGGTGGCTGGGGCTGGGGCTGAGGCTGCAGCTGGCCTTGGGGCTGGGGGGAGGAGGCTGAGGCCTGCCCTCCTGCTCTTACTGTTAACGGTGTTGGTCGGGTCTGTCGGCAGCTCTCTGGGGCCTTGTGTATAAGGAGCCCCGCTGTGTGTAAGCCCCCCCACCTTGGCCCCTTCTGTGAAAGCAGCACAGAGCATGGCAGCCACCCCTCGCCCCGCCCGTAAAACGTGTCCCTGTGCCTCGTAACGGGGGGACTCTCACAAGAAGAGCGCCAGCCTTCTTGTCCAAATCCAAGCCCTCATTCCCCACCCCCTCCAGCTGGTGCAAATCCACACGTAGTCCTTCCGGAAGCTTCCTCACCGCCTTTGCAGCTGTGCCTTTGCAGCTGTGCCGGGGTCTCTCAGGGGATCGGGGTGGGGCTTTTCTGTCCACAGAGTTATCTTGTGCTTACTCTATGCCAGAAATTCCGGAAATTCCATACATTTACTCATTAACTGAGGCACGAAGAGGTTAAGTGACTTGCTCATGGTCCCTGCAAATAAGAGGCAAGGCTGGGCTTCAGACTCCATGCCCTTGGCCCTCCGCCCCCTCCCCCGCCCCGGGGACACTCTTCCCTCCTCCAAATGTGTCGTCTTCCCTCCACCTCTGGCCTCCTCCTGCACCTCTCACTGTACTTTTTTTTATTTTATTTATTTTTATATTTTTGAAATTTATTTATTTTTGGCTGCGTTGGGTCTTCATTGCTGCGCACGGGCTTTCTCTAGTTGCGCCGAGCGGGGGCTACTCTTCATTGCAGTGTGCAGGCTTCTCATTGTGGTGGCCTCTCTTGTTGCGGAGCACGGGCTCTAGGTGCACGGGCTTCAGTAGTTGTGGCATGTAGGCTCAGTAGCTGTGGCCCACGAGCTTAGTTGCTCCGGCATGTGGGATCTTCCCGGACCAGGGATCGAACCCGTGTCCCCTGCATTGGCAGGCAGATTCTCAACCACCGCACCACCAGGGAAGTCCCCTCTCACTGTACTTTGGTGACCCATTAAAATCCAGAATCGGAGTCATAGCAACTGCAGGGAGGATGTGGTAGACACATTAATGCCTCCTCCCAAAGATGTCCGTGCCCTAAGCCCTGAACCTGTGACTGTCACCTGACATGCAGAAGGGACTTTCTGGATGTGAGTGACTTAAGGAGATGGAAGATTCAGTGTGGGTTCAGTGTAATCACGTGGGTCCTTATAAGACGGGAGAGGGGGCTTCCCTGGTGGTGCGGTGGTTGAGAATCTGCCTGCCAATGCAGGGGACACGGGTTCGAGCCCTGGTCTGGGAAGATCCCACATGCCGCGGAGCAACTAAGCCCGTGCGCCACAACTACTGAGCCTGCGCGTCTGGAGCTTGTGCCCCACAACAAGAGAGGCCGCGACAGTGAAAGGCCCGCGCACCGCGATGAAGAGTGGCCCCCACTCGCCGCAACGAGACAAAGCCCTCGCACAGAAACGAAGACCAAACACAGCTAAAAATTAATTAATTAATTAATTTAAAAAAATTAACCCCATTAAAAAAAAAAAAAAGATGGGAGAGGGAGACAGGAGGGTCACAGGAAGAGATTTGAAGATGCTACGCCACTGGCTTTGACGGCGGAGGGGGGGGGCCCTGAGCCCAGGAAAGCCGGAGGCCTCTAGGAGCTGGAAGACAAGGAGAAAGGTGATGCTTCCCGAGAGCCTTCAGAACCTGCTCGCGCCTTGCTTTTAGCGCCATAAGGCCCATGTGAGATAATAAATTTGTGTTTTAAGCTATGATGTTTGTGGTAATTTATTACAATGATGATAGGAAACTAATACAGAGGCCTCTTATATTAGTGCCCTCAGGCTCCCCCAGGGCACTTGCTCAAAATACGAATGCCCAGGCCTTACCCCCAGACCCTACTAAGTCAGAATCTCCATGGCTGGAGCTTGATCTATTTGTAAAAGCCTGCCCGGGGATCCATGTTCAGCCATCCTGCCAGCATCTTCTGACTGGCTACGGAACCAATCTGGTAGTTGGGTCGTGGAAGCGAGTTCATCTCCCAGCTCAGTGGCCTCACCTGCAAAGACGAGGCCGTCAATACCTGCCTTGCAGGTTGGGTGTGAGGCCTGGAAGTGGCGAATGCCCAGTACCTGTGCTCCACGGTGCTCTATGAATGGAAGTCATGGCTGCGACGTTTCTGTGGCCCTGTCAAGGCAACTGGGTCAGGGTTCTGGTCACTGATGAAATGCCCTGGGCTTTGCTCTGCAATGAGATCGTGACCCAGGCTCTTGTGTTAAAAGATCTGACAGTTCCCTTTGAGGCCAGGGGACGGAAGTGTTTTGTGAACCACCTTCACATATCTCAGTGTATCCTATGGTTAGTGGACCAAGTTACCTTGTTTCCTCAGCCAGGGATGATATTGTACCCGAGGATTAAATGAAAGCTTAGCTCAACCACTGTCTGGACAAGTTACTCTCACTGCACCCAAACGGAGGCATCTTTTTAAAAAATGGGAATTTCGGCATCTGGCACCTTGGGGAATTGGTGGGATGTAGTGATGGCTGGTGACTCCAGCTTGAGCTGGGAAATGTTTACTGGCTCTCAGGGGTGGGGAGTAGGGGTGGCAAGCCAGTCTTTGATTGGTAGCATTTGCCAGTTTGTGGCCCATTTCAGGCTGCCAGCAGAAAGCCACTGAGCACAGAGCTGGGGAGCGTGCGTTCAGAAACCAGCACGGCCATGGGGCCTGTAAAGGGGTGGCTGGGGAGGCAGATTTGGGTTGTGACTTGGGAGTAGTCAAGAGTTTGAAACAAGATCCCGTGCAACAACCATCCCTCGCGTCCCCTCTTCCCAGTGTCCCCAAGCCCTCCTCGCCGCTGAGTCCATCAAAGCAAAGAGACAAGAGTGGCGTTTTTCCTTCAACGTTTATTGACAGGCGGCATTGTTCGCTGGCAGGCTCCTGTTCATTTCATTGGAACGGTGGCATGTTCGAGATGTGGCAAGAGGGTCTTGAAGGCTGGTAGTGGTTCAGGCAGGAGTGTGGTGGTCTTGCTACTGGGCGCTTACTGTCTTGCACACCTTACCGTGGTGTAGCGGCGGCAGCACACTGCGGAGAGCGAGGGGGCGAGAGCAGACTTCAGCACGGGCTGAACCCCCAGCTCCACCCCAGCTCCCCGGCCCCCACCCACGGAGCGGACCCCCTCACCTCTCCTGCGCCTCCGGCAGCACCGCCTCCTCTGGCTGCGACATCTTTGTCTCGGGCGGCGGCGTCTGCTCCGGCTCGGGCTGCGGCAACAACTGTTTCTGGCCATGGTGATGGATGGATTCGGCCTGGATGCTCAGAGCAGGGGATGCCGCCTTGGTTGAGCCAGCCAACCTGTGAGCAGGTGGAACGTTGTGGGCTGTGAGCCAGGGACTGACCCCCGGGCCTCTTATAGGCGCGGGGAGGGCCCTGGTCATTGTGAGGTCACAGAGGCCTGGACCTCACAGACCAGGGCCAGGGCCGGCCTGCATCACGTCCATATATGGGCATGTGGGAGGCCCTCGCTGAAGGAGGGCGGGGCCGTGATGCGTGTGGGCCTCCAGGTCATCAGCAGAGGGGAGACGAGGTGACCTCCCTGTAAGGACACTCACTCGCTCCTTCACATCACTGAACACCTGCTATATGCCAGATTCTGCCGAGGCCCTGGCACGCAGGGATAAACAAGGCAGACGTGTTCCTGCATAATAAACCTTACAGTCTAACTACAGGAAACGTGAATGAAATGACCACACAGAGTAATTATAATTGTGAAAAGTGCCGAGGAGAGGAACTTCAGGTTTTTATGAGAATGCATGTTGAGGGGGGCTTGACCTCAGGAGAGGCCCTAGGAAAGCCTCCTAAGGAGGATGAGTCAGAATGGGAGGTAGGAAAAGCATCTGGGAAGAGGGGACAGCTGTTGCAAAGCTCAGAGGCAGCACGTGTGTGTGATTCCACTCACGTGAAATGTCCAGAGAGGGAGAGCCAGAGACACAGAGATGGGTGGGTGGTTGCCTAGGAGTGGCTGGCATGGGAACGGCTGCTCAGCGGGGCAGGGTCTCCTTTTGGGGTGATGAACATGCTTGGGACCCAGAGAGTAGCGATGGTTACCCAACGTTGTGATTGTACTCAATGCCACTGAATTTTCACTTTAGAATGCTGGATTTTACATGATGTGAATTTTACCTCAATTGAAAAAAAAAAAAAGTTCTGAGGCTGAAGGGTGCTTGAAAGGTGTAAGGAATCAAAAGGAGGCCCAGGGGGAGGAGCAGAGACTGTGGCAGAGGGGGGCAAGACAGGGCCAGACCACTCTCAGCTTCGTCTAACCTTTCCCACATCCCCATGAACTTGAGGGATAAAGAGGGCAGCAGTTGGAATTAGATTTCATTAATTATAACAGGAAACCAAAATAAGTGACTTTGGCGTAGAAGTTTTGTTTCATTGAAGAAGTCAGAGGTGATTTGGATGGTCATTAGAGTGTCTTGTTTGGGGGATCTACACGCTGGAGTATTTGGGGATAATGGGTATCGTGTTTGCCAACTGCTCTCAGGTGATTCAGAAAAAGAACAGTAACAAGGGGTGCGTATCTACATAGAGAAAGAGGGAGAGGGAGGGAGGGAGGGAGGAAGGGAGTGGAGTAAATGGAACAGAATGTTAACAATTGACAGTCTGGATGAAGGGAAGTTCTTTGTGTGGTTCCTGCAACTTTTCTCTAATTCGAAGTTATTTCAAAATAAATTATTGAGATAATTAAAAACAAAACAAAACAAAACAAAAGGGAAAAAAGTCAGGAGGAAGGCCTTCCAGGGCTGGTATAAGGACTCCACCCTTAACAAGGGCCCAGACTTCTTTTATCTTTCGCCTCTGCCCTAGGCAAGTACTTTCCATCCTCAAGGTTGCCTCGGAGTCCAAAATCAGGGCTGCCATGGACGGTTGTTTGTGCAGTTCGTATACTGCTCAAAGCTCTCAGCCCGGGGATTGAATGGTGCAGGCCAGGCCCAGCACCCACAAGCATGCGTCTGCCCATGGGAGCCGTCCTCTTCTAATTAGACTGCTCACAGCGGAAGTCTTTCCTAATTTGAACAAAGGCACATTAAGGGCTAGCCTCGACCCTGCTGGAAATTCAGCTCTATCCACTGTGCAAGAATAAATGAAGAAGAAGAAAGGGGGCGGGGGGCAAAGGAGTTATAACTCTATAAAGAGCTTTCCCAGACACCCCCACCCAGCAACTTCTTCTGATCACTTGCCTTACCGTGAGAGCACCCTGCCCCTGAGGATAAAGCTGTGGTCCTTAGGAAGGAGAACGGGGCCAGTGGATAGTTAGTACCCAGAGGGGATGCAGCCAGAAACTTCCAGGACCCCACCCTGCAACCCACAACAAGGTGGGAAAACCACGAATTTGAAGCTGAAGTCCAGTAAGTTACAAGCGTGTTGCACTTGGCACATAGGAGGTCAGCAGTAAACTCTCAATTATTGACTCATGTCTAGACTGACTTAAAATTATCACCCCCGATCTTGTAACACTTAGTACTTTCTGAAGATAACCTGCATGATCCCGGAGGAACCCCATGAGATGACAGAGATGGGAATTTACCCTGTTTTGCTGATGAGGAATTTGAGACATCCAGGCCAGATCCCTCCCTCACTCAGGTTTTTATTGAGCATCTACTCTGTGCCAGGCACTCTTCTAGGCGGTGGGATTACAGCGTGAGCAAGAGAGGTCAGAGTTCTTGCCCCCAAGAAGCTTACATTCTAGTTGGGACAGACGGCGTTATTCAAGTGAACAAACAAATGAACAAAAGGCTTTGAATTTTATTACAAGTGTGCGTAGAATCAGTTGATATGACAGCAGCTGACTGGAGGTTTACTTTAGGATGCCGAGGACAGGCCTTCTTGAGGAGGCAACATTTGAGCTGAGAGCTGAGTGAGAAGAAGGAGCCAGCCGTGCCAACATCTGTCCGTGTGGATCTCCCAGGTGGGGAGGGAGCGAGTGGCTCTGTTCCACGTGGTCACTCAGGGACTCTGCTCGGCGGAAGGGACATGTGAGCAGAGACTTGGCTGGCGGGAGTAGCCCATTGGTTTGAGGACTCGGCAGGGGGACAGGAAAAAGTTTGGAACTGAAAGGAGGCCCCCTGTGGCTGCAGAGGAGGAAGCAGTTCTCGGCCTTACGGTTTAGTGGAGGAGACGGGTATGAGTCAAATCATCACAGAAATAGGTGAGGCGTCCTGGAAAGAGGAAGCCCTCGGAGTTCTGGGATGGGATGTTTGGCCTGCTCTGGAGTCGGAGGACTGCGGGGGCCACCAGAAATGTTGGGATTTTGGGTTCTAGCAGCCGCCTGTTACCCTAAATAATGCAGCACTTGCTTCTAACTCATACTTATTGCGTTTATTATTTGTCTCCAAGGAGAATATAAGTTCTGTGTGATCAGGAACTTAATTTTGTTCACGGAAACCATCCTAGCACTGAGTAATCAGTACATAAAAGAAATCCAAATATTTGTTGAAGAACTGAACAAATAAATGGATGCTTTGTGTGGTAAAGTTCTTTTATTGTCATTTTCCAAATATAAAATCATGGTTTCAGATTACGACTTTTTTTTTTTTAAAGAGCTCCTGACTTATTTATTTATTTATTTACTTTATTATTATTATTATTATTATTATTATTTTTTGCTGTGTTCGGTCTTCGTTTCTACGCGAGGTCTTTCTCCAGTTGTGGCAAGCGGGGGCCACTCTTCATCGCGGTGCGCTGGCCTCTCACTGTCACGGCCTCTCTTGTTGCGGGGCACAGGCTCCAGACGCGCAGGCTCAGCAGCTGTGGCTCACGGGCCCAGTTGCTCCGCGGCATGTGGGATCTTCCCAGACCAGGCCTCGAACCTGTGTCCCCTGCATTGGCAGGCAGATTCTCAACCACTGCGCCACCAGGGAAGCCCAAGATTACGACTTTTGAGATGTCACACACCCTCTCCCTGCCCGCTGCCCTAGCTCTGCTGAGAAATCCCCAAGACTCCTGTCATCTCAAACACAACCTGAATCTCAGAAGGACGTCCGATTCTGTCCTCTGAGGTCCCAGTTGGTCAATCACATGGTGTGTCCTGTGTCCCCCCCGCCCAGCCACATCCATGAAGTCACAATGGCCACCTGCGGCTGCCTGGATCAAGGGGAGATGTCACCAAAGAGATGAAGGGGGGGGTAGGGGCCACGTGCTCCCCTCTGCCTTTGAGAAGGACAGAGCCAGGCAGTTCATTCTCAGGGTAACGAGAGGACGATCAGCAGTAGGAAGACAATGTTTTAAATGTACCGCTGTGCCCACCATTCTGCAGCCAGGGGTCTGTCCTGCAGGACTTCCCACATGTGGGCATGAAGGTGTGTATAGGAGGGTGCCCACTAGAGCACTGTTTGTGGGAAGAAAATTGGCAATACCTTACTATTGACCTTAAGGAAATGGTCCATTGTTACATCCATATTGCAGCTGTTCAGGAGAACACTATATTTCACTCTTTTTAATGGCTGAGTAATATTCCATTGTATATATGAAATAATGCCATTTGCAGCAACATGGGTGGACCTGGAGATTATCATACTAAGTGAAGTAAGTCAGGCAGAGAAAGACAAATATCAAA
Organism: Balaenoptera ricei; assembly: GCF_028023285.1. Taxonomy (NCBI): domain Eukaryota; kingdom Metazoa; phylum Chordata; class Mammalia; order Artiodactyla; family Balaenopteridae; genus Balaenoptera; species Balaenoptera ricei. The sequence continues at coordinate 59,883,617 of NC_082653.1, forward strand.
TATCATGTGATATCACTTATATGTGGAATCTGAAAAAAAAAAAAAGCTACAAATGAATTTATTTAAAAAACAGAAACAGACGCACAGACTTAGAGAACAAATTTATGGTTACCAAGGGGAAGGGGGGGAGGGATAGATTGGGAGTCTGGGATTGACATGTACACACTGCTATATTTAAAATAGACAATCAACAAGGACCTACTGTATAGCACAGGGAACTCTGCTCAATATTCTGTAATAACCTAAATGGGAAAAGAATTTGAACAAGAATAGATACATGTATATGTATAACTGAACCACTTTGCTGTACACCTGAAACTAACACGACATTGTTACTCAACTCTACTCCAATATAAAATAAAAATTAAAAAACAAAAAAGGAACAGTAGAGTGATGTGCCCTGATACAAAAGGAAGTCCACAGTGTTATCAAACTGTTAAATAAGTGTTTACATAAGCTTAGGGAAAAGTCCAGAATATAATATATTGACTTAGCAGTGGGGAGTGGAATCATGGAAGGTTTCACTTTCTACTTTATTCACTTTTTTATTGTTTGGAATTTTTTACCTGTCTAAGGGCCATCGCATTGCTGAATACTGGATAAGTTATTTCCATCATGTGAAAAAAAATAATGGAATCTCATAATACACGTTACCTTGTTACCTGAGCAACTGCCATGTGCCGTGATCCCGTTTAGTTGTCAGGTTATTTTTCTCCCTTTAATACAGGTTATTTTTTTTTTCCTTTAATACCCTTTTCTTTTGGGGAAAGTTGAAAAGTTAGTTACAGAGAGTTCCCATTTACTTCTCACCCAGTTTCCCCCATTGTTAACATCTTATATCACCATGGCACATTTGTCACAACTAAGAAACCAACGCCGGAACGTTACTATTAACCAACTCCAGACTCTATTTGGATTTCACCAGTTTTTCCACTAACGCCCATTTTTGTTCCAGGATCTAGTTCAGGGTATCACATCCAATTTTCCTTATTATTAACATCTTATTAGGGATAGTGTGTTTGTCACAATTAATAAACCGATTTTGATACATTATTATTAACTGAAGTCTATGCCTTATTCAGATTCCCTTAGTTTTTCCTTAATATCCTTTTTCTGTTCCAGGATCCCATTTAATCATCGGGTCTCCTTCAGTTCCTCTGGACTGTGCTGGTTTCTCCGACTTGTCTTTGACGATTGTGACAGTTTTGAGGAGCGCTAGTCAGGTATTTTGCAGCATGTCCATTAGGATTTGTCTGATGTTTTCTCATGATTCGACTGGCGATTATATGTTTGGAGGAGGAAGACCACAGAGGGAAAGGGTCATCCTCCTCACCTCCTAACAAGGGCACATGCTCTTGAGCTGACAGACAACGGTTGAAGTTGACCTTGATCACCTGACTGAGGCACTGTGTGTCAGGTTTCTCTACTTTATTGAATACAGTATTTGGAGGTGCGTCACTGTGCATCCCACATGTAATGGCTGGGAAGTTATGCCCCACCTCCTTGAGGGCAGAGTATATACATAAATTATTTGAAATTCTTCTGCACTGGAAATCTGCCTGTGCTCCCTCATTTATTTATTCAGTCATATATTTACCTCAGTATAGACTCATGGATATTTCACACTGTGGGTTATAATCCAATACTACTTTTTTGTATTGCTCAAATTGTTCCCACTTTGGCCTTTAGGAGCTCTTCCATTGGCCCCTGTGTCCCTTTGACATGGCCCGTCATTGTGACTTTTTGAGTACCTCCTTACTTTCTGGCCCTGTTAGATACCCCAGGCCCATCTTGTGTATTTCCTGCTCTAAACCTAGAATCAAGCATTTCTCCAAGGAGCCCTAGTTCCTCTTATTGGAGAATGGTGTTGGGAACCAACGTCTGGATGCTAGGTGCGCTCGTTGCTATGGGGTGTTGTTTCTTCGAGGCTCTCTGGGGAATGTAATGTATATACTAACCTGTGTACGTATACAGATCTATAAATACTTGTATGTGTAGCCATCTGTATCACTTTTAAACGTAAGTCCATCCTGATGTCTCTAACTCTAATCCACCACCACATGGATCATTCCAGCCTCCAGCCTCCTCCCCTTGCTTAGCTGTTAACTTCTTACCCCAGCAGTGGGAGACCTGGCTCCTACCATCCACCGTCCATTTTCTTATGTTCAACTCCAGTATGCATGTATAGTGGTTTTAGAATTGTTAACCTTTACCCCGATACCTTTCCTTTTATAAATTTATTCAGCTGATATTTATTGAATGCCTTTTGTGCTGAGCACTGTTCTAAGCACAGTAAACAAAACAAAGATCCCTGCCCTCATGGAGTTTATATTCTAGTGCAGGCAACAGAGCAGTCAGTATGATAAATAATCATATAGTATGTTGAAAGGAAAACAGAGAAAGTAGAGCAGGATGAGGATGGCTGGGCTTGCTGCGGGTGGTTGGGATGAGTGGCAATTCAGGGTGATCAGGGCAGGCCTTGTTTTTTATTTCTTTTTTTTTAATATAAATTTATTTATTTATTTATATTGATTTTTGGCTGCGTTGGGTCTTCGTTGCTGCACACAGGCTTTCTCTAGCTGCGGCGAGCTACTCTTCACTGTGGTGCGTGGGCTTCTCATTGCGGTGGCTTCTCTTGTTGCGGAGCATGGGCTCTAGGCACGCGGGCTCAATAGTTGTGGCATACAGGCTCAGTAGTTGTGGCCCACGGGCTCTAGAGTGCAGGCTCGGTAGTTGTGGCGCACGGGCTTAGTTGCTCTGTGGCACATGGGATCTTCCCGGACCAGGGCTCAAACCCATGTGCCCTGTGTTGGCAGGTGGATTCTTAACCGCTGCGCCACCAGGGAAGTCCTGGGCCTTGTTGATAAGGTGACATTTGAGCAAATCCTGAAGGCAGTGAGGGAGTCGGTGACGTGGATATCTGGGAAGTGTACTCAGGCAGAGGGAACAGCCAGTGCAAAGGCTCCTGGGTGGGAATGTATCTGCTGTGTTCAAGGAACAGTAAGGAGGCCCGTGTGGCCGCAGCAGAGAGAGGCGAGGGGTTGGGGGAGACGAGGTCATAGAGGTGGGGGGGAGTAGCACAGTATGGATGGCTTTGTCGGCCATGCTAAGGATTTGGCCTTTACTCTGAAGGAGATGGGGACCCCAGGTATGACATTCTCTGACTCAAGGGCCCCCCTGCTGCTGCTGTGTTGGGAAGGACGTGGGGGACAGGGGTGGAGGCAGAGGGTCCAGTTCAGAGGCTGTGTCCATCCTGCAGAGGAGAGGCAATCGTGGCTCAGACCGGGGTGTTAGTGGCGGGCCTGGCGAGGAGTGGTCAGATTCTGGCTCAGTTTTGTAGATGGAGCCAGCAGGGCTTACTAGCAGCCTGAATGAGGGGAGCAAGAGAGAAAGAAGAGTCAAGGAGTCTCCAAAGCTGAGGCTTTTGGCATGAGCACCTGGAAGGATGGAGTTGCCATCAGCTGAGATGTAGGAGGCTGGGAGCAGAGACGGCTTGTGGGAAAAGGTCCAGAATTCAGACATCTAAGAGGCGGTGCTGAGTGGGCAGTTCAGTATCTGAGCCTGACGTCGGCGCTGGAGGTGATACATTTGGGCATTGTCTGCATTTAAATTATGAGACTGGATCATATCACTGTCTCGGTTTCCTGTTGCTGCTGTGACATAGTATTGATACTACAAACTTGCAGCATAAAGCAACACAAATTTATTACCTTACTGTTCTGCAAGTCAGAATTCCAAAATTGGTCTTATGGGGCTAAAATCAAGGTGTCCACAGGGCTGCAGTCCTTTCTGGAGGCTCCAGGGGAGAATCCATTCCCTTGCCTCTCTCAGCCTCTGGCCGCCCATGTTCTTTGGCTCACGGTGTTTTCTTCCCTCCATCTTCAGACATCTCCGATTCTGCCTCTCCTCCTCCCTCCTTCTTTCCCTTTTCTGGTTGCTTGTGATTGCATTAGTCTCACCTGGACAATCCAGGCTAATCGCCCCATCTCAAGATGCTTAATTTAATCATACTTGCAAAATCCTTTTGCCATGTAAGGTAACATGTTCACGGGTTCGGGGATTAGGATGGGGACATCTCTGGGGGCCCACTACGAGCACCAAGGGGGTGAGTGGAGATGGAGACGCAGACAGTCCCAAGCACTAGGCCTGGGGCCCCCCAGTGTTAGGAAGCTGGGGAGCTGAGGAGCAGCCGGGTCTGAGGGAGTTGGGAGAGTGTACGGAGTCCTGGGAGCCACGTGGAGAAGGGATGCCAGGGCGGAGGGAAAGGGCGGCTGTGTCAGTGCTGGCGGGAGGAGGGACGGCTGCCGTCAATTTAGAAATGATGACATGCTTTACCTTCTCTTTGTGCCAAGTCTGGGAAGTCTGGGTAGGTTCCCCCCTCACGGCACTTCTCAGTTCAGACAAGCCACGTTTCAGGTGTTCATCTGCCACGCAGGGCTCGAGGCTCCTGCGTTGGAAAGTGCGGCCCACGGTGATGAGCTGTGAGCAGAGACTAGGTCACAGTTCGTTGCAGCCCTGCTGGCCAGCGTTGGAGCCAATCTCAGTGCCCCTCACCAGGGGCTGGCCAGAAACTTACAGCAGGTCCCTTGCAAGGCTACCTGCTCTGAGAACACTCACCTGGAGGGTGAGGTCCACGTGTTACTGAGAGCTGCTTTGCATTTTACGAAACATTCAAACATCCATCATCAAAGAAAACATTCATTTTGGGGGTAAATTTATTTCTTTAAATGAATTGCTTTTTTTTATTAAGAGCGGTTTTAGGTTTACAGATAACTGAGCGGCAAGTACAGGGAGTTCTCATATACCCCCTCTCCAACCCCTCCCGGCAGCCCCCTCCCCACTTTCCCCCTGTTATTATTAACATCTTGCTTTACTGTGGTGCATTTGTTATAACTGATGAACCAATATTGATACATTATTATTAGCTAAAGTTTATGGCTTATATTAGGGTTTTGACAAATGTCTAATGACATGTGTCTCCAGTGATGGTATCGTACAGAATAGTTTCACGGGCCTAAAAATTCTCTGTGTTCCAACTGTTCATCCCTTCCTCCTCTCCCCTACCCCGGCAACCACTGATCTCTTTACTGTCTCCATAGTTTTGTCTTTTCCAGCATATTACATTCTTTTTTTTTTTTTTTTAAATTAATTTTATTTTTGGCTGCTTTGAGTCTTCGTTGCTGTGCATGGGCCTTCTCCAGTTGCGGCGAGCGGGGGCTACTCCCCGTTGCGTTGCGCGGGCCTCCCATGGCGGTGGCTTCTTTTGTTGTGGAGCACGGGCTCTAGGCACGCAGGCCTCAGTACTTGTGGCTCGCGGTTTCTAGAGCGCAGGCTCAGCAGTTGTGGCACACGGGCTTAGTTGCTCCGCGGCATGTGGGATCTTCCTGGACCAGGACTCGAACCCGTGTCCCCTGCAATGGCAGGCAGATTCTCAACTGCGCCAGCAGGGAAGCCCCCATTATTTTTTAAAGAATGCAGAGACCCAGTTTTGCAGGTGTATTCACCAAATATTCAGAGTAGCTGTGGGGTTGAAATGAGGGGCCCTCACTTTTAACTTTGTGTGTGTCTCGATGAATCATTTTTAAAGAGCATGTACTCATTAAGATTATGTTAGCGAAGCTTCTCAGGCCTGCAAAGTGTCTTCTCCCCAGTCCCTGGCTTAAACCTTAAAACGCTTTAGGCCGATCTGAATCCCCCCTTCCACTCCTTCCTTCCCCACCTCATTCCCTTTCCCTCTCTCTCCCAGAATATTGGTGTTTATCATTCCTGGGCCCATCTTTATATCCATACGTGTATGTTCCCAATCGGAACACTTTTGGGCGCCGAAACCTTTGCATGTATCTTGTGACTTGCTTTGTTTGCGGGGTTTTGTGTGTGAGACTCACCCCTGTGGACACGCAAGGGAGAGATCAGTGGGGCTGAGCCTCATTTGCACTGTTGCACTCCGCCTTTTCCCTAATGTCTTCATTTCCTCGTGATGGACACTTAGGCTGATTCCAGCTCTCTCTGTGACCATGCTCAAGGATTACTCTAGAATACATTGGTAGACTAGTAGTTCTCAAATTTCAGCACGCATCGGAGTCGCCTGGAGGGCTTGTGAAAACACCCATTGCTGCCACCCAGCCCAGGGGTTTGACTTGTTTTGGGTTTTGTTTTCCATTTTTTCAGTTTGTCTGGGGTGGAGCCTGCGGACGTGCATTGCTTTCTTTTTTTTTTTTTAACTTATTTTATTATAGTATAGTTGATTTACAGTGTTGTGTTAATTTCTGCTGTACAGCAAAGTGATTCAGTTGTACATATATATGTGTTCTTTTTCATATTCTTTTCCATTATGGTTTATTACAGGATATTGAATATAGTTCCCTGTGCTATATAGTAGGACCTTGTTGTTTATCCATCCTATATATAATAGTTTGCATCTGCTAATCCCCAACTCCCAATCCTTCCCTCCCCCACCCCTCCCCCTTAGCAGCCACAAGTCTGTTCTCTATGTGTGTGAGTCTGTTTCTGTTTCGTAGATAGGTTCATTTGTGTCATATTTTAGATTCCACATATAAGTGACGTCATATGGTATTAGTCTTTCTCTTTCTGACTTACTTCACTTGGTATGATCATCTCTAGAGGGCCTGCATTTCTAGTAAGTTTCCAGGTGATGCTGATACTGCTGGTCTGAGTACCACACTCTGAGAGCCCCTGCAGTAGAAGACTGTGGGGCTGCAGGAGAGACCCGTTTTGAACTTGACCCCAGGTGCTACCTGGCTTTGCAGGGTGCTTGTCCCACTTCACACACACACACATACACACACACACACACACATACACACACACACACACACACACACACTCCTGTTCTTTGTCCAAGTCCTCAATGGACATTTGGCATTGTCTGGTTTTACCTTTTTTTTACCAATCTGATGGGTGGCATGCTCTTCTTTTTTTTTCCCTTTAATTTATTTTTTGAAACCAAACCTCTTCTGTCTGAATAATTGTAGATTTACAGAAAACTTGCGAGGTTAGTACAGAGAGTTCCCATAAACCATCTCACCCGGTTTCCCCCATTGTTCACATCTTACATTGTCACATTACATTAATGAAAACTAGAAACACAGCATTGGTACATCACTATTAAGATGCTACCACCTTTATTCAGATTTCAAGTTTTTCCACTAATGTCCTCTTTCTGTTCGAGGATCTAAATCAGAATTCCATGTTGCATTTGGTGTATTCCTTTTAAAATTAATATAGTAATAAGCAAACCTGGGGAAAACCCCACAAGTGCAGATGTGTTCCATGAGGAGTCGGGGAAGGGGCAGTGCTAGAGGGCCAGGGGTTTGGCTCCCTTGGTGGGTCCCTCTCCTCTCTGGCCAAGGGACCTGCTCCTCTGGCCGGCTGGGGCTGGGGGGAGGCTTTGTCATCCCTGCAGGCCCTGGGGTGGGTGGGCTCCCAGGGCGGCACTGTAATTAGAGGGATCGGGGATAACCTGGGCTTTTACATCTTGGGGACGTGGGAGAGGTTGGGGAAGGGGACTCGGGTCCCCTGTGTAGAGGAAGCTGGAGAGGGGGAAGAGGCTCGGAGGGGGCTGGACTTAGAATCCAGGCCTTTCCCTCCTGTAGTAAGCGTGGGCCAGCACTGTGCTGTGGGGCGAGATGGCAGAGACCATGAGCCTCCCAGGGCCTCTCAGGTGGGGAGACCCTCGGTAAACAAAGACTTACACAAGTACACACATAAAGTAAATTGCCAGTTGTGTTAAACGCCACAAAGGAAAAGGTCAAGCTTGTAAGAGGGAGATTGAAGGGAGGACCTAGTTTAAGTTGGGGGTGCAGTCTGGGTGGCGTCTCTGATAAATGGTCTTTAAGCTGAGACCCGACAGGGCAGGTAGGCGTTGGCTGGGAGGAGCGCAGGGAAGGGTGTTCGGGGCAGTGGAACAGCCCTGAGGAGGGAGAGAGTTTGGGGAGTCAGGACGTGCTAGAGGACCAGCAGGCTGGGGTGCAGTGAGGGAGCATGGCACAGGGCGCCAAGGGCCCTTGGACAAGTCACTTGTCCCTTGTCTAATCTGCCACCCACCCAAAGGTGTACTTGGGTCGTCCTGATTGTACTTAGAGGCACCAGGCTGTCACCATGCCTGGAATCCCCGCAGCCCCAAGTCCCATGGGCCCCCAGAGCTGGCCTGAGACAAACCCACTCCCCTCCCCTGCACACACCCATCTTCACCTCCGCCACTCTGCATGCTGCAGACACCCGGGATCCCGAGGGCCACCTGGCTAGCCTTCCAACACAGCAAGGTGTTCCAGCCTTAGGACCGTTGCCCTGGCTGTCCCCTAGTCTGGGACACTCCGGCACGTAGCTTTGCTTGGCTGGCCGCTTCTTGTCATACAGGTCTTTGGCTCTTCAGAGGGGTCCTCCCTGACCTCCCTGTCTGACGTTCCTCCTCCTCCTCCTCTTTGTCACATCTTTCACATCTAAAGTCATCTTTCTTTGCTTACTGTCTACCCCTAGACCTTGTCTGTCTTGTTCCTGCCACATCCCCAGGGCCCAGTGCAGGGGCGATGGTGTGTTCTAAATGCTCATTGAATGAACCCTCTCTGTCCCTTCCTTCGTTCCCCATGGTTACAAGTCACCAGTGCCCTCTCCCAGGGAACACTCCTTCCAGGGCCATCAAAGATTCTCCCCCTCAATCCTTTGGGGGTCACAGACGGCTTCTCAGAGAATCGGAAGAAAACATGGTCTTTGCCCAGCCAGCACTTAGTATTTTACATACATGTTCAAGGTGGTACGAGCTCCTCTGCCACCGGACCCTGCAGTTCTGGGTAAGGGCACCTGACATACAGAGAATTCTGGAAAAATCAGATCAACAAACATGTGCCAGGCATCCAGGAAGGCGTGAGGCACTCCCTGGACTCCAGATACACGCCCCTCGGTGCACTAACTGTGATAGTGCCCAGTGCTGTCCTCCAAGGGAGTGTGCCATCGGGGTCACACATCAGGCTTTGCACTTGGGGTGGGGTGGGGGAGGAGAGGCTGCCATTGCCTATAACCAGAAGCCTTCATGGAGGTGTGGACCTTTGAGTGGGGTTTTGAGGGGTGCAAAGGAGTTCACAAATCCAATGAGAAAGGGAAGGACATTCGTGGGTTCTAAATGTATTATTCATAAAAACCTTAACTCTAAATGAAAAACAATTTGGGTGTTCGGTTATCTCCCTTGTCAGACTGCCCAAACGTGATTGCTGAGAAACTCCAGCAGACCCAACTGAGTTACTCAGGCCAAATTATTTAAAAAAGCAAAATTAGAAAAGCCCCTGAAAAAAACTATTTTTACTCCAAAAAAAAAAAGATGTTTAATGTGGCTCATGGGTCATTTTGTAGGTTTGCTGTGATGTGGAGCGGGGCCTCTGAGGTCTAGAAACAGCTCTGAGCAGCCAGCGAGGAAAACCATTTGGCAGTCTCTTATAAAGTTAAACATACACCTACCTTATGACCCAGCAGTCCCATTCCTAGGTATTTACCCAAGAGGAAAGAAAGCCTGTGTCCACGCAAAGACTTGTACACAAATGTCCACAGCAACTTTGTTCCTAACAGCCCCAGACTGGAAACATCCCAAATATCCATCAACAGGAGATTGGATAAACAAACTGAGGTATATCCGTGCAGTAGGACGCGTCTCAGCAATGAAACGGAGCAGATTGCCCATCATGCGACATCACACATGACCCTCACCCATGTCACGCTGGGTGAAAGAAACCAGAAAAGAAAGACTCGTACCGTGTGACTGCTTGCTTTGTACACAGTTCAAAAACAGGCACAGCTATTTCTAGATATTTCTAGAAGGCAGAGCAGTGGTTACCTCTGCTGGGGGGTGGGTGGGAAAGGGTATAAAGAAACCCGCTGGGAGGCTGGGAATGACCTTGATTTTGATTTGAGTGGCGAATATATAAAACTGTCGAGCTGGGCACCGACAATTTTTTGATATAGTTCATACACACGTTATGTAAATGTTATTCCTTAAGAAAATCAAAAGCAGCCCAGGTGACCCCACTGCACACATGGCCCAGGGGACGATAAGGCATTTGTGTGACAGGAAACAGAAACTCGGATGCCAGCCAGTGTTTATTTTCACTTTCCCGCCTGGTCTGCGGTTGGCCGGGCTGTGCAGCTGGTCGTGGGCCCTCACCCCCCCGGGGCAGGGGAGGCGGCACGTGAGCAGCTCCCCGGGGAGGACTGCAGGGAGCCCAGGTACCCCTGCTGGGCCGCCTGGTCCCCAGATCGCCTCCGAGGCTGCAGTGCCTCCGCTGGGACTCCCTCCAGGCGGGCCTCCGTTTCCCCAAAGCCCCCTGCTCTGTGCTCTGTGTGTCGACACTAGGGGCTGTCAAAAGAAGAATGCAGAAAACATGAATGGTTATGAGCCCCTGTTTCTTTAAATAAATTTTTTAAAATATCAGCCATAAAAAAGAATGAAATTTTTCCGTTTACAGCAACAAGGATGGACTTGGAGGGCATTATGCTAAGTGAAATAAGTCAGACAGAGAAAGACAAATACTCCATGATATCACTTACATGTACAATCTAAAAAATACAACAAACTAGTGAATATGACAAAAAAGAAGCAGACTCACAGATGTAGATAGCAAACTAGTGGTTACCAGTGGGGAGAGGAAAGGGGGGAGGGGCAACATCGGGGTAGGGGAGTAAGAGGTACAAACTATTATGTATAAATAAGCTACAAGGAAATGCTGTACGACACGGGGAATATAGCCAATAATCTATAACAACTATAAATGGAGTATAACTTTTAAAAATTGTGAATCACTATGTTGTACATCTGTAACATATAATACGGTACATCAACTATACCTCAATTTAAAAAAAAACTAGGGAATTCCTTGGCGGTCCAGCAGTTAGGACTCCGTGTGATCGCTGCTGAGGTCCCGGGTTTGATTCCTGGAAGGGGAACTAAAATCCCACAAGCGTGGCCAAAAAAAAAAAAAACCTAGAAGAAGGGAACCCAAATTATATCCAAATATGTTTGTCTGAGAAGAGAGAAAAGTGTGAAATTTGTATAACACCAAACTGTTACCCCTGTTTTTCCCCGAAGGTTGGATTAAAGGAAGGGAGATGATGGGCCCTTCAGCACAGCTGCCTTGTCCTGGGTGACATGATCCAGCACATATGGTGGTAGTTTTGTGGTTTAAAAAACAACAACAAAAAAAAACTAATAAGACCAGAGAAAAAGGTGCTTTGAGAACTATTTATAGCTGTCCCCAGATCCTTTGGGTCAGAACCTCAAGGACATCTGTTAAAACGCAGGAGTCTGGGCTTCCCTGGTGGCTCAGTGGTTAAGAATCCGCCTGCCAATGCAGGGGACATGGGTTCGAGCCCTGGTCCGGGAAGATCCCACATGCCGTGGAGCAACTAAGCCCGTGCGCCACAACTACCGAGCCTGCGCTCTGGAGCCCGCGAGCCACAACTACGGAGCCCGCGAGCCACAACTACTGATCCCGCTTGCCACAACTTCTGAGCCCGTGTGCCTAGAGCCTGTGCTCCGCAACAAGAGAAGCCACCGCAATGAGAAGCCTGCGCACCACAAAGAAGAGTAGCCCCCGCTCGCCACAACTAGAAAAAGCCTGCTCGCAGCAACGAAGACCCAACGCAGCCAAAAATTAATTAATTAATTAATTAATTTAAAAAAAAAAATGCAGGAGCCTACACGCATCATCCGATGAGGGCAGCTGTGCTGGGCACCTCCCACGTCTGCGCTCCAGGAGAAGCCCTCGGGGTCGGTGTCCTTATCCCCAGTTTAAAGATGAGGAAGCCGAGGCTGGCCCGCACTGGCTCTCTCATCCCTGAAGCCCCTCTTGGAAGGCCCCATTTTACAGGTGGATCAGAGGGATGAACTGACTTATCCAAGGTGAGAGCCAACTGGGGGAACTCGGGGCTGAGGTTCTTTTCATTCCCCTGGGGGAGCCTCCCCTGCCCAGACCCTTCTCTCTTGCCCCGCAGCCCGGGGAGACCTGCCCCTGAAATTCAGATGGTGGCCCTTTGGCTATCAGGACAACAGGGGTGGGCAGCAGCCAGCCCTGCCCCTGTCCCCAGGGCCGGCAGGAGCCCCTCCCTTGTTTTCCTGCTGGGATAATGGGCAAGGGTCAGCCTGCTCCGGTCGGGTAGGGCACCGGGTAAACACCAACGCTCTGCCGCCTGGATGGGCACTGCCACTTGCCCCTCCCCGGCTTTTGGACCAAAGGACACTGCAGAGGGAGGGGAAGGAAGCCACTTACGGAGTCAAGTGGAAATTGGACAGGCGTGTTCAGCCCTCTGAGCCTCTGTTTCCTCACCTGGAAACAGGGCTGGTAAGATCAACCTTACAGGATTAGAAATACCACCAGAGCAGGGCTGGCATGTGCACCGGAAGGCAGTAGAAGGTGGTGGTTATAGCTGAGGGTCTGGAGCAGGGATGCTTGGGTTCAAATCCCAGCTCTACCCTTACCAGTGGTGCTAGTTTGGGCGCAGGACCTTCTGTGCGTCCAGTTCACACTCAGCAGACATTTATTAAGGGCCTGCGGTATGTGCAGGGACTCTCTTGGCCTCAGTTTCTCCATCTGCCCAATGGGAGTAACAGTCCTCCCGCACAGGGTCACGGGAAGGATTAAATATTATTTTCCCCATGTAGCCTGGGCACAGCACCTGGTCAGCGAGCACTTGGTTTGCTGTTCCAGGAGCAGCGGCCCTCCCGCAATGGTGGCCTGATGACCAGTAGGGCAGGGAGTGCGGGCATGGCCGGCACCGCTTTCCAGATCAGGCCTCTCTGCTCCCTTGCTGGTCTGGGTTCTGAAACTTCTTACTTGGGCCGGCCAAGCCCTCTTGCCCCTCAGCTTCCATCCCTCTCCGGGGTCGTTTGTCCAGGGATGCTTCCATGAATACCTCCTCCATAAAAAAGGAAAAATAAAGCTGTATTTTATGACCACATTGTATGAAGTGACTATAATCTAGGCTGGAGTCATTATTACATATTCATTATTACCACATCTGTTTTTCCCTCCTATGTTAAAAGCACTCAGAACATTTCAGTGGGCCCCCAGAAGTATCCTGGCCACAGGGACTGTGCCTTCTGAGCCCAGCAGAGAGGTCACCCTGCTTGGGCTTTCTCAGATCATAAACCACCCCCCTGACCTCTTCTTGGGAGGCCTCCATTGCTGGACTGAAAACCTGGCCCAGAATTTTCCAGGGAACAATGTTCCCTCTGCAGAATCCCACCTGGAGGCTTTACCCCATCACCCCGAAACCTACTCCTTCTGCCCCTTTCCTGAAGGGAGGGGGATCGTGGGGCCAGACAGGGCTTGCCGAAGCGGAAGCCACCACTGACTCTAAGGCAGCAGCCCTGACAACAGAACTCCCAGCAGCTGGTGATGGAGATCCACTACATGTCCACACCGCATGAGCCTCATATCAGAATTTCATTTAACCCATTGGTTAATCTCTTTGGACAGATGAGGCAACTGAAGCCAGAGAAACCCAAGAACTTGTCCAAGGTTACAGAGTGAGGGGGAGATTCGAAATCAGACAGGCTAAGCGAGGGGTCCCCCAAAGTTTGTTTTTTTTTTTTTTTTTAATTTTTATTTATTTATTTATTTATTTATTTATTTTTGGCTGTGTTGGGTCTTTGTTTCTGTGCGAGGGCTTTCTCTAGTTGCGGCAAGTGGGGGCCACTCTTCATCGCGGTGCATGGGCCTCTCACTGTCGTGGCCTCTCTTGTTGCGGAGCATAGGCTCCAGACGCGCAGGCTCAGTAGCTGTGGCTCACGGGCCTAGTTGCTCCGCGGCATGTGGGATCTTCCCAGACCAGGGCTCGAACCCGTGTCCTCTGCATTGGCAGGCAGATTCTCAACCACTGCGCCACCAGGGAAGCCCTCCCCCAAAGTTTTTGGCCTCCGTTCCTATATCAATGTAAAAGATCAGCACAAAGCCCTGTGTATGTGAACCCCGTAATAAATTATATATGTTGTGTTAGTTTCCTCGGGCTGCTGTAACAAGTGACCACAGACGGGGTGGCTTCAAACTACAGAAATGTCTTCTCCCACAGTTCTGGAGGCCAGAAGTCTGAAACCAAGGTGTCCGCAGGGCTGGTTTCTCCTGGAGGCTCTGGGGGAGAATCCCCAGGCCTCTTTCCCCGCTTCTGGAGGCCACCAGAAAGCTTTGGTGTTCCTCGGATTGTAGATATGTCACTCCAAGCTCTGCCTGCATCTTCACATGGCCTTCTTGTCTCTGGAGTTAGGGCTCACCCTGGTCCAGGATTAGCTCATCTTGAGAGCCTTATTTTATGGTTTTTTTTAAACTGTTTATTTTATATTGGAGTATAACCAATTAACAATGTTGTGATAGTTTCAAGTGCACAGCGAAGGGACTCAGCCATACATATACATGTATCCATTCTCCCCCAAACTCCCCTCCCATCCAGGCTGCCACATAACATTGAGCAGAGTTCCCTGTGCTATACAGTAGGTCCTTGTTGGTTATCCTTTTTAAATACAGTAGTCAATCCCAAACTTGAGAGCCTTATTTTAATTACATCTGCAAAGAACCTATTTCCAAATAAGGTCATCTTCACAGGTTTTGGGGGTTAGGACAGGGACATATCTTTTTAGAGGCACTGTTCAACCCACTCCATGGGAGATGCAGGTAAATGCTGAAAGGACTCAGTAAGTGTCTGAAAATAACAACCAGGATATGAATAGTAGTTATATCAGCCTACAGCCCAGTGCCAGGCACATTGTGGGTGCTCAAAAGAATGTCTACATTTATTTCCATATATAAAATGTTCCGGCTCAGAGAAAACATTTGGGCGCTCCGGTTTTGCCCAGTTTAGAACTCTTAGCAAACGCCAGTGGGTTTGACTGCAGCTGGGACCCCTTCTCTCGGGACTTTGTTGAAACCACCTTTAGTCTCATTCTCCGCTTGGGAAACAACCACTATTCCAGCTTCAGGTCTGTGCAAGTCCCTCCTGTGACACTTTGCCTGCAAATGGGCCTTTGTTTGCCCAGCCTCAGGCCTCTGCTCCTGCCTGCCTAGACACCGTGCCCCGGCCCTCACCCTCCCGGCTGTTGAGATGTGTTTTGTAAAAGCGCTGGCTCTGTCCACCCCCAGCTCCAAGAGGACTCGGCCAAGTCTGGCCTGTTCACTGCCCCGTCCTCTTGCCTAGAAAAGAGCCAGACACAGACATTTGTCCACTGAATAGCTGGGACCTCTCCCCCTGCCCTGCGCACCTCTCTAACCCTGGCCCCTACCCACCTTCTTACCCGTTACGTATGGCCCCCTTTCAGTTCCCGGAATTCCAATCCTGTTCCCACCTCAGGGCCTTTGCGGGGCTGTTCCCTCTGCCTGGCATGCCCTTCTTGTCATCAGATCTCAGCAGAATGTCACAGGTCTGCCCTGCCCTCCCAGGCACAGGGAGCCTTCCCCAGCCTGCTCTCATTCTCTGTCGTCCACACACCTGGACGCTCCCGCCTCCTTATTTGTTTGCCGCCCTGTGTCAGATCTCAGTCCCCTTGAGAGCAAGGACGTGGCCAGCTCATGGCTGCAGCCCCAGCGCCTGGCGAATCACAGATGCTCAGAGAAGAATGTGTTCAGTGTATGGTTACGTTCTTACCGGTGGGCTTCAAAGGATGGAGAATCCCCTATAATTATAGGCAAAAATGTGGTCACCATAAAAGCATTTCCCATTGTGTCCATCAGATTCTCCATGGGGTGGGCACTCCCCAAGGACTGAGAAGCACCACTTGATTTAAAACACTGATGAACCCATCACCTGCCCTTGCAGTCGCTCTGCCTTCCCATCCTCATTCCATTCATTCTACTCGTGGTTAAACAGAGGCCAGGCTAAATAACTAAATAACATGAAGGAATGTCTCAGTCATTGGATCATTTGAATCTCATGGTGCCAGGCATACAGCTGGCACCTCATTAATGTTGAACAAGTGGAGGGAGGAAGTCAGATCCACTTCAGCAGTTCTGTCTGCAGGACCCTGGGCTGGTGACACAATCCCCTCTCTGAGCCCCGATTTCCTAGTCTGTGAAACGGTGCTCATAAGACCTGCCCTGGAAACTTTTTTTTTTAATTTGTTTTTTATTGCGGTAACATTGGTTTATAACATATGTTTCATGTGTACAACATTATATTTCTAATTTGGATACACTATAGTGTGCTCAACACCAAACATTTAGTTTCTATCCATCCCAGTTGATCCTCTTTACCCATTTCGCTCCCCCGCCCACCCCCCTGGTAACCACCACTCTGTTCTCTGAATTGAATTGTTTGTTCTTGTTTGATTTGTTCATTTATTTTGTGTGTGCGTTTCTGTTGTTGTTGTTTTTTCTATTCCACATATGAGTGAAATCATGCGGTATTTGTCTCTCTCTGTCTGACTTATTTCACTTAGCATAATACCCTCAAGGTCCATCCACCTCATCACAGGTGGCAAGATTTTATCTTTTTTTTTTATGGTTTGGAGTTTTGAAGGAGTGACAGCAGGGATTCTCCTGGTCTGTCCAGGGAGCTTTACAAATCCTGTCCTGTCCCCTCCCCTCCAACTAATTGTATCAGTCTGGGGTGGGGCGGCCACATCAGTATGTTTTAAAAGCTCCTGGGTGGGGACTTCCCTGGTGGCACAGTGGTTAAGAATCCGCCTGCCAATGCAGGGAACACAGGTTCCATCCCTGGTCCGGGAAGATCCCACATGCCGTGGAGCAACTAAGCCCATGCGCCACAACTACTGAGCCTGTGCTCTAGAGCCCATGAGCCACAACTACTGAGCCTGTGCTCTAGAGCCCATGAGCCACAACTACTGAGCCCACGTGCTGCAACTACTGAAGCCTGCACACCTAGAGCCCGAGCTCCGCAACAAGAAGCCACAGCAATAAGAAGCCCACGCACCACAACAAAGTGTAGCCCCCGCTCGCCGCAACTAAAGAAAGCCCGCACACAGCAAAGAAGACCCCCCCCCAAAAAAATCAGTCATCAATCAATCAAAAAAAAAAAAAAAAAGCTCCTGGGTGTATGACAGAATATCATTTGGCGATAAAAATGAATGAAATCTCTTTATCTGTGCCTCTATTTCTGCCCTGCAAACCAGTTCATCAGTACCATGTTTCTAGGTTCCACATATATGCGTTAATATACGATATTTGTTTTTCTCTTTCTGACTTCCTTCACTCTGTATGACAGACTCTAGATCTGGATGTGGCGGGGGGTAGGGGGTGGGATGAATTGGGAGATTGGGATTGACATCTATACACTAATATGTATAAAATGGATAACTAATAAGAACCTGCTGTATAAAAAATAAATAAAATAACATCAAAAATGAGTGAAGTCTGACACAACATTGTAAAGCAATTATACGCCAATAAAGATGTAAAAAAAAAGGGCTTCCCTGGTGGCGCAGTGGTTGAGAGTCTGCCTGCCAATGCAGGGGACATGGGTTCGAGCCCTGGTCTGGGAAGATCCCACATGCCGCGGAGCAGCTGGGCCCGTGAGCCACAATTACTGAGCCTGCGCATCTGGAGCCTGTGCTCCGCAACAAGAGAGGCTGCGATAGTGAGAGGCCCGTGCACCGTGATGAAGAGGGGCCCCCGCTTGCCACAACTAGAGAAAGCCCTCACACAGAAACGAAGACCCAACACAGCCATAAATAAATAAATAAATAAAAATTAAAAACAAACAAAAAAGAGCAAAGTTGTTAAGTCACTTAAAAATTACACATTTTGGAAAAAAAAAAAAAAGATGTAAAAAAAAAATAATGAAGTGCTGACACATGCTACACCGCGGATCAACCTTGAGAACATGCTATTTGAAGGAAGCCAGACACAAAAGACCACATTTTGTGTGATTCCATTTATAGGAAATGTTTAAATATGAATCCGTAGAGGCAGAAAGCAGACTAGTGGTTGACTAGGGCTGGCGGGAGGGGACATGGGGAGGGACCGTGAATGGGTACAGGGTGTCTTTTTGGGATGATGAGAACGTTCTGGAATTGATTGTGGTGATGGTTGCACAACTCTGTGAATGCACTAAAAACCACTTTAAATGGGTGAAGTGTATGGTTTGTGGGTTGTATCTCAATAGAGCTGTTATTTTAAAACTTTCTAGAAGAGAAAATCTTCTCGCCCTGGCCCAGAACCATACTGCTGGGGCAGGTGAGCATAGAGGACCCGGTACCCACGGGCCCCCAGAGGCAGAGGAGGCCAGGACGAGGTGGGCGCCGGGTAGTTCCAAGCGTGGACTGTGGCCTCTCCTGCAGTTTTATTAAAATGCAGGTTCTGGGGCTTTCCTGGTGGCGCAGTGGTTGAGAATCTGCCTGCTAATGCAGGGGACACGGGTTCGAGCCCTGGTCTGGGAGGATCCCACATGCCACGGAGCAACTGGGCCCGTGAGCCACAGCTACTGAGCCTGCGCGTCTGGAGCCTGTGCTCCGCAACAAGAGAAGCCACGATAGTGAGAGGCCCGCGCACCGCGATCAAGAGTGGCCCCCGCTTGCCACAACTAGAGAAAGCCCTCTCACAGAAACGAAGACCCAACATAGCAATCAATCAATCAATCAAAAAAAAAAAAATCTCCTTATTTCCTCCTCTTCCCCTTTAAAAAAAAAAAAAAAAAAAAAATGCAGGTTCTGGGGGTCCACCCCAGCCCCGCATCCCATGCTGTAGAGAGATGGGGCCGGGAATGTGGATCTTAATACACCTCCACATGCGAGGACTAAACCCTCTGGTTTAAGACAGCTGTGTGCGTGAGGGGGCCCAGCTGCCGAGTGCTAGGACCCTCTGCCCAGAAACTGCACGATGCCGAGATCTCAGGGGCTCGAGGACCCCTGGGCCCTGGGGACACAGGACACAACCATGAGCAGCTTGTAACTGAAGAGAAATCAGCTTGGTGGTAACAAAGGATTGGAGGGCAATAAAGTAAAGTTAAAACTGTCCCATTTTTAATGACCCTCCATAACTCACTCCGTTCCTAGTAAGAAGCCTCCCTCCACATCTCCACGGCCCCCGCCCCTACTGAAAAACAGGTAGGTCCTGGCCTTCAGGAAAAGAAGGCAGCCTTTGGATTTTCAATTGTTTTGGCACTCCTCGGGGGGTTCTCCTGGCCCCTGACCCACTCTGTGAGAATGACTGATCTAGGGAGATCAAAACCCTTTCTGGGGTCTGGGAGCTGAGTGCAGAGGCTGTGTGTGTGTGTGTTGCGGGGGGTGATGATGGTGAGAATAGTAACAGTAGCTGATATGCTCAGTGCTCTCCATTATTCACCCCGTACAGATGAGGACATAAGGATGGAAGCTCAGAGAGGGAAAGTGTCTGACCCAAGGTCACACAGTTTGACAGTGCCTGGGCTGGGTCTCCAACCCAGTCTGACTCCAGAACTCTGCCTTAGAACCTCTGTCCTGCCAGCCTCCATGCCTCGTCATTTGTGGGTGTGAAATGGTAAAACAAAATTGTGCATTTGCACACACGTTCATAGCAGCATTGTTCACAATGGCCAAAAGGTGGAAACAACCCAAGTGTCCATCACGGGGGAATGGATAAACAAAATGTGGTGTATCCATACAATGGAATATTACTCAGCTTTAAAAAGGAAGGAAATTCTGACATCTTACAGCATGGATGAACCTTACGGCCACTATGCTCAGTGAAAGAAGCCAGTCACAAAAGGACAGCTATTGTATGATTCCACTTGTATGTGCCCCTAGAGTAGTTATAACACAGAGACACAGTGCAATGGTGGTTGCCAGGGGCCGGAGGGAGTGGAGAGATGGGGCGTGGTTGCTTCCTAGGTGTAGAGTTTCCGTTTCGTGAGGGGGAAGGAGATCCGGAGATTGGCTATCAACAATATGAACCTACTTACCACTACTGGACGCTTAAAAATGGTTAAGGTGGTAAGTTTTATGTGTATTTTACTACAATTAAAATAAATTTTATTGTATTGTAAAATAAATTATTGTGGGAAAACGTAAATAGCAGAGTTCCCAGAACTTTGATGGAATGTTACATGTGCGCATGCCCGTGTGCACGCTCGTGTGGTGGCCACCAGACTGAGACAGAGGACGGGCAGCTCCCGGCAGCTCCCACCCACCCTGCACAGCTGATGCCCCTCCCCCAACAGGTCCCTGGCCATCAGACTCTGTCACCAGAGTCCCTCCCCTGTTCCTTGTAAATGCAGGCCTGCAGCGCGTCCTCTTTTGTGTCTGGCTTCTTTGTCTGAACGCTAGGTCTGTGTTCCTCACTCTGTTGATGTGTGTGGTTACATTAGTTCATCCTCATTGCTGTATAATATTCTGTTGTATGAATAGACCACAGTTTATTTATCTGCTCTATTATCGATGAGTTCTACGTCCCCAACTGGGCTGTTACGAATAGCGCCGATCCGAGCACTCTTGTCTGTCTTTTGGTGAACGCGCAGCTGCATTCCTCTGAGTCTCGCAAAGACTCAGAGGTGGGATTGCGGGGTTGCGTCCAGCCTCAGTCAATGCTGCCAAACAGATGTCTGCAGTGTTGTACCAACTTCACCCCAGCAGCAAGCAGTGGCTCCGCCCTCCCTCACCACGCCCAGTCTCTTTCTCATTTTGCACCTTCTGGTGGGTGTGTCCTGAGTGGCTCCTTATTTGGGGTTGGGGTCACTGGTGAAGCCCAGGCCAGAGGCCGTGGGGTGGGGGTGGGTGCACATGAGACCTTTCGTGAGGAATCCCTGGTCTGAGGGCCTTGATGACCAACTCATACCTATGGAGTCAGGAACTTGGGGGATTGGGGGCAGCACAACATGTTTTAACAAGCCCCCCAGGGGCTGCTGGAGCTCACCCACCCGTGAGAGCCACTTCCCGCAGCTTAATGGTGAGGACATGGTCTCTGCTCCTCACTAGCTGTGTCACCTCGATGTGGTTCTTACCCTGTCAGGCCTCTGTTTTCTCATCTGCAAAATGGGCATAATAACCATACCTACCTCACGGTATATTTTCAAGGATTAAGTGAACTAATGTCTACACAGTCACTGGAACTTGAAATAAACACTGGCGCCTAGCTAGCGCCCAACAAATAGCTGTGAAACTAAAAGAGGGGCTCTGCCTGGCCCAGGGAGGTTAGCACCAACGCAGCCTGGCGCGTCGCTGCCGTATGACTGTCGATGAAGTGAACACACAGAAAATCTTCCGCTGCCTTCCAGGCCCTGGTCCAAGGCAAAGCTCAGGTCTGAGAGGCCTCGAAGGATGTGAGTGGGGTGGGTGTGTGGCAGGGCTGTCCCCCAAGACGTTCAGGGAAAGGGAAGCTCCAGACCCTTATCTCTGGAGAAGTAGCTGCATAGCCAGGTCCCTCTCTCCCAAGGAGCTGCTAACACCTTTCTCTGGTTCCATTTTTGGTTTCTTGGAAAGCACTGACCTTCCCTACCCTGGGCCCCTCCCATAAGCCCCCACCCAGGATCTGGGCACCAGAGGCTCCAGGCATCTTGAGCCCGGTCCAAGGCTGGCAGATAAGAAATGCCCCTTGTATCTGCCAAACCTGAAACCACACACACCCAGGGCTAGGCGTTCCACCTCTGGCTGGCATCTTACAGAAATGCTCATTGGAGCTCGAAAGAATGGGAGTGCAAGGGGCCTGGCCACAGCAATGCTGTGGTCATAAAAGACTGGAGACGACCCGTGTGCCGGGCAATCTGGAGGCAGCGAGGTGAATTACAGCACAGCCATACCATAACCCAGGTTTTATGGGCTGATAGGAAGACGAAGTGCAGGGCAGTAAAAGCAAGGAGCAGGTCTGGATATAGAGTATGCCCCCATTTGTACAATATAAGTGAGAAAACACAGTATGTATTTCCATGTACTGTCCACGCAGAGCATCTTTGAAAAGGGGTACGAGAAACTGATCACAGGGATTGCCTCCAGGGAGGGCAATGGGAGGCTGGGGATGGCGTGGGAGGGAAGCCGACTTTCTCCTGCAAAGCCTTTGGATGCTTTGAATTTTTGTTTACATCTCCTGCAAAGCCTTTGGATGCTTTGAATTTTTGTTTACATCATGTGCATGCATTATTCTTGTGGTTGGGTTTTTCGGTTTGTTTTTGTTTTTTCCCAAAGGAAGAAAGAGAAGAAAGAAGCTTTCTTTCTTAAACTAGCTTGCTGGAGGGACATCCCATGTTGCTCACTGTGTGAGAGACTCAGGTTAAAATCAGTTAGGGCTCTGGATTCAGACAGAATGGGTTCAAATCTTGGCTGCACTGCTTTGTAGTGATCTCGGGAAAGTTGTCTAACCTCCACAAGCCTTGGTTTTCTGCCCTGTAAAATGGCCCGTTATTGAGATGATATATTTGTATCGATATGGTGTTGATATTAATAATAGTTCCTGCCTTCTAAGCTTGTTGGCTTAAGTGAGGCGGTGCACAGACATGCCTGAGAAAGTGCCCAGTGGGGCACAAGCCCCCAGTGTTACAAGGGTTCCCACGGCTGTGGGAGGTGGTTGGGAAGAGATCTTTATGCCTATTTGCAGATGGGTAAGTAGAGACGCAAAGTAGCAATGTCCAGGGCAAGAGGCCTGGTCGGGGCACCTGGTGCCCTGGACCCGTTAGTCACCTGCTGTGTGACTCCCTTCCCTCAGTTGGAAAGGCTCTCTGAGCAGTCGTGAGAGAGTAAGGCCTGGTGGGAGAGTGAGGTCCAGGCACGGCTGAGCCTGCTTCCAGACCCAGGACCTGATTGATCCCTTGGGGTCTTGTTCAGTGGAAGCAGACTCTGACCCACGAGATGCTGGTGGGGCCTGCAGTTCTGCATTTCCAAGAGCTCCCTGGAGAGGTGGATGCCGCTGGTCTAAGGACCACGCTTGGAGTAGCCAGGGCTCGAATCTTGATCTGGGTCTCGGTTTACAAATGTGTACGTACGTGTAAAAATTCACAAAGCTGTACACTTTACTGTATGTAGGTTGTATATACCTCGATGAAAAAAACCACACACACACACACGCGCGCGCGCGCGCACACACACACACACACACGATCGATTGTGGGTGCCACATGGACAGGGAATTAAACTGCATTAAATAACATTCAGAAAAAAATTCAGCCCAAAAATGGTCTCAAGAGGAACTCAGACAGGTTAAGGAACCCCGGCCTGGCCTTGGCCACCCACAGGGCCCCTCAGCCCTCCGCCTTCCATACCCCACCGCATTACCCTTCCCATCCACCCTTCCCACCAGGTGCTGGGGGGAGGGGAGCGCCTTACACCCAGCAGCCTCGCCTTTCTCAGGAAATGTGTGTGGTCCCCGGGCTGAGAGACAAAGCCACCCTCTTAGTAGCTTAGCCCCAGGAGGAGGAAGGGGAGAATTTCCTTAGGAGGGTTTCCAAGAAGTTGGATTACTGCTGTGAAGGGAGTGAACGGCTCAAGGCGGCTGATAACTGCCTTCCGGAAAGGCCCAGACAAGCCCTGCTTTGCTCAGTGAGGCCCAGGCAGGGGTGATTCTGCAGCAGGGCCCACTCTCCCGCTGTCCACCCCCACCCCTTGCTGTCGGAGACCCCCAGGGCTTTCTGCCCAGCCCACCTACCCCTACCCTTGGCCGCTCTCGCTGTGTCCTGCCCGGCTCCTCCAGACCCCACTGCCTCTCTCTATTCCTTCATTTCCCCACTGAGTCTCTGGTCCCCCAGGGCCACGGAGCTGAGGGGTGCCGAGTGTGGGCTCTGGAACCGGTGTGTGAGGTCAGAATCGCTCCACACTGACCTGCTGTATGACCGTGGGCCGCTACCTAACTTCTCTGTGCCCTGATTTTCTTGCCTGTTAAAAGCGACCTCGTGGGGACGTTTGTGAGAATGAAATGTGCAAATATTTTAATATTAAAATTCTAAGACTTCCCTGGTGGCACAGTGGTTAAGAATCCACCTACCAATGCAGGGGACACGGGTTCGAGCCCTGGTCCAGGAAGATCCCACATGCCGCGGAACAACTAAACCCGTGAGCCACAACTACTGAGCCTGCGTGCCACAACTACTGAAGCCCATGCACCTAGAGCCCGTGCTCTGCAACAAGAGAAGCCACTGCAATAAGAAGGCCGTGCACCGCAACGAAGAGTAGCCCCCGCTCACTGCAACTAGAGAAAGCCCGCGCGCAGCAACGAAGACCCAACGCAGCCAAAAATAAATTAATTAATTAATTATTTAAAAAATGTACAAAGTATGGAGTTTTGAAGAAACCAACTAATATCTACCATTTTCATCCCTTCCTGAAAGGAAAAATGTTCACTGGGCATACGTGCATACACACACACACACGTGCACACACGCATGCACACAAGGAAGCTCATAATGTCAAATGCAAGCTAGTCCTAGGGAATAATTACAGTGATCAGCGCTTGCACGGTGCCAGGTCTGAACTCACTGAGGTGCAGCCCCAGGAGCCAGACACGTCGTTTCCATCTGGGAAGTGGATGCTGCGGGACATGAAGGGATGTGCCTGAGGTCACAGAGCTCTTAGGTGGCAGATACATGACTCTAGCCCACGGGGGCCAGCTCTCCACCTGTGCTTTGCACCCCTAGGCCAGTGGTCCCCAACTTCAGGCATCAGTGAGAACGTGCATTCCTAACAAGTCCCCAGGTGACGCTGGCCCGGGGATCACCCTCTGGGAACCACTAGTCTTTGTCGTACTGTCCCTGTGGTTAGCTTTAACTCTAGGAAACACGTGCTAACTTGTTCTGCTTTTCTCCTTTTGTTTTGAAGATGTTGTCAGGGGTCAGACCTAGTCTGGGAGCCAGCACATGGTACCCTCAGTGGGGCCAGGATGCCAGATTTGGGCTGCCCCCCTACCACCAGGGCTCAGTGGTCCCATCTGACAAATAGGACTATTGTGACCCTCTCTGTCTCTCTCCAGGGGGCAGGGGAGTAAGGAGGGGAACCAGGAGATGATTGGTAAGGAATCCTTTTTACCAGGCGCCCTCAGATGAAAGTTAGCATTTACTGAGCATTCACAGTGTGCCAGACACGGTTTTATGTATTTAGTTATCAAACATTTATTGAGAGCTCTCTAGGTTCCAGGCAGGCACTGCTCTGAGGTTTTATGTTTATCAACTCAATTTCCATTACGAGAAGGATAATGGACTAGCTTATCCTCATTTTACAGGTGAAGAAACGGAGGGACAGAGAGGGTAAGTTACTTGCCTGAGGTCTCACAGCAAGTAAGAGGTAAGGTCAGGATTCCAAGCCAGGCTCGAAGGCTCCAGAATCTGTCCCTTGTCCCACCTGTGGTCTTGGTAACGATAGCCCAGATCAGGGCTGGGCTGTGGGGAGGGCTCTGCCTGGTACTAACCCTGGCTTACTGGGTGTAGTGGGTTAAACAGTGTCCCCCAAAGAGATAGGTCTGTGTCCTAAACCCCAGAACCTGTGAATGTGACCTTATTTGGGGAGCAGGGAAGGTCTTTGCAAATGTAATTAAGGATCTGGAGATGAGACCCTCCTGGATGTAGGGTGGGCCCTAAATCCATCACCAGGTATCCCTATAAGAGAAAGGCAGAGGGAGGTTTGAGACACACAGACATGGGGGTGGGGAGCGGGGAATGGGGTGGGCGGGGGCCATAAGAAGATGGAGGCAGAGACTGGAATCATGCAGCCACCTTGATTTGAGACTTCTGGCCTCCAGAACTGTGAGCGAATAAATTTCTATTGTTTTAAGCCATCAAGTTCATTTGTTACAGCAGCCCTAGGAAACTGATATGCTGGGTAACCCTGGGCAAGTCCCCTTCCCTCTCTGGGCCTCTCTATCCTCACCTCAGCTTCCACCGTGCAGCTGCCAGGTCCCCTGCTCACTGGCCCCTGACGCCAGCTGCCCAGGGACCCCTTCAGGACCTGCGGGGAGTGTGGCGGGCCGGGGAGCCTCCCCTGGGACAGCACTGGGTGGGCCCCGGTGGGTTTGTGCCTAGACCTGTCTCCCATGCAGACAGGCGAGGCTGGGGTCAGTAGATTGGGCTCCTCTGCTGACCTTGGTGACTTGGACAAGACACCACGACCCTCAGGGCCTCAGTTTCCTCTTCTGTGAGAAGAGAGCCCTCTGGCCTCCTGCAGTCACTGGGAGCATTCACAGGGCTCCTCTTGTAAACATGGCCAGCCCTCGTCTGCCACAAATGTCGTTCTTGTTCCTTTAATGAGCTTTTACTGAGCACCTACTGCCTGCTTGGCTGGCCATGCAACCCCTCTCAAGGACAAGGGTTCTTGTTATGATTATAATTATCTCAACTTTAGTAACCAGGGAGACTGAGGTCCAGAGAGGGTAAATCCTTTGTGGAAGGCACCAAGCCAGCAGAGAGAGAGAGCCAGGACCCCAGCCCAGGTCTCCCCCACTTCTGAGCAGCAATGATTGCTGGAGGGGGCTTCCTGGTGGGTGGGGCTGGTGAGAGCTGACCACTTGGATGGGTGGTGGTTTGTAGGGACAGGAGTGTGTGTGCCTTGCACTTGCCTGCCTATGACCGTCTCTGCATGTACCTGTATGAGGGGTGTGTGTGTGTGTGCACATGTGCATGTGCATACACATGTATGTGCCTGTGTGTGTGTGTGTGTGTGTGTGAGAGTTTTGCTTTCGCATTCAGTGCTGCTCAGAGGCCCCAATTCCTGTAAACCTCTTGGTCTGGTTTCCAGCAGACATCGTACAGCAGCGGCGGTGAGCACCAAGACCTCGGCTTGGTCTGATTTGTGGCTTCCTATTCTCACTCCTCTGGCTGCAGTGGGTGGAGGGGATGTAAATGAGGGCAGGACATCTGTCCCCACTGCCAGCTGCAGGCTCGCCGGCTGTGGCAACTGTGGCATGAAGCCAACTGTAAGAGCCCGAGGAAAGTCACACATTACCTAGGCTGGCCAGGGCACAGCTGCCTCAGGAAATGTGGGTGCATCTTGGGACCCCTTCTCAGGGGTCACCCGGGTCCAACTGGCCAGAGTGAATGACTGGTGAAGAAATCCACTATCAGCATATCCAGCCATATGGCCCTGGGCTTCAGTTTCCCCTCCTGTAAAAGAGGGGTAGTAAGTCCTCCGTGCAGGGGAACGTGCAGTCATTCATGCATCCATTGGCGAGACCTTGGAGACTCAGCCACGAATGGGACAGTCCTCGTGGGCGCCAGCCTCTTCATACACCCATACGTGCTGCCCTGAGTGAGCACAGAGGCCTGAGCACGGACGTATCAAAGAGCAGTTGCTTTCCCCCGCCACTTCTGTCCCACCTGGAAATAAAACACTGGCTAACCGGCGTTATGTTGGAGTGGCCGGATGAGTGAGTGGTCCTTTGTTAATCCTGCACCTACCCACATGTGGTGGGTACTTTTATTTTCAACCCATTTTGCAGATGAAGAAACTGAATCCCATTTAGGAACTTGTTCAGGATCCCCTGCTGGGAGGTGGTGAAGCGGGAATTCTAATCAAGTAGGGACTGGCTTTAGAGCTGCTGCCCCAGATAGCCCTTCAGAGGCCTCCGTAGAAGGGGGTGGGGCTTCCACTCAGTCCCAGGAGGAGGGAGAGCCCTCAGGCAGGAGGAAGCGGCTGGAGGAAGGGAGAAAGCAAAGGTGAGGGGGTGGGACCGAGCGTGAGCGTGGCGTGTCGGGGGAGAGAGTGGGAAGAGCGCCTTGTGGGGCAGCGTGAGGTGGGGATGAGGATGGAGAAGCCAGAAGGTCGGTGCACAGCGGTCCTTGAATGCCGCTGTGAGCACTCTAGGCTTTTCGGGGTGTGGGGGGGGAGCGGGTGATGGGGGTCACAGGGGGAAGGGCAGAGTCAGTTCCTGGCTGGGTGACTTGCTCATATCGTCCTTGTCTCAGTCACCCAGTTGCTCAAGCTCCAAACCAGGCCATCATCCTTGACTCCTCTCTTTGTCACCCCTTATCGGGCCACCAGGGGTTGGGCTGAAACCAGCCACTTCCCCTCATCTCCTCGTACCTCCTGCCCAAGCCTCGGCATCTCCAGTTACTGCAGGCCTCCTGGCTGATCTCCCTGCGCCTCTGCCCCGACAGCATCTGCGAACAATGGCAATCAGAGCACACCTCTCTTTCCCTCTCTCTCTCAACCCTCCAGAGAATCCCTGTTGCATTTAGAACAAAACGTGAGTCTCTGCCTGATCAGGCCCCTGCATACACATCACCCACACACATACACGGCCTCTATCTCCTCACCCTTCACGAAGCTATAAATTTCATAAACTCAGAGTCCTCGTCTGTTTTGTTTACTCCTGCATCCCTCTGCCTGGCATATAGCAGGCATTTGGTGAATACTTGTTTTTTATTTGTTCATTTGTCTTTGTTTGGCTGCGGCTGGCGGCATGTGGGATCTTAGTTCCCTGACCAGGAATCGAACCCATGCCCCCTGCAGTGGAAGCTCAGAGTCTTAACCACCGGACCGCCAGGGAGGTCCCAGGTGCATACCTGAAGTGGAGAAATGAGTAAAGAGATCAGACTCAGTCTTTCTGTCTGTAAAGTGGGGCCTCATCAGAGCTCCCTGACAGGGAGGTGTGGCTCAGAGGTAATGCTTGCGCACAGCCGGAGTTCTTCTCCCCTCGTCCAAGGGCTCCCTGGAAGGAAGGGCTGTCCTGCGAGCTCCTGGACTGGCACTGCCCAGTCCAGCCAGCTCTCTGCAGCTGGCTCTCTGCCCACAGGTCCCTGAGGGTGGCTGAGGGCTTGGCCCTCAGAGCCCCAGCCCCAGGCTCATGCAAACTCTGTCTCCCAGCCCAGCGGCTGTGGCACCCTAATACAGCCTTTTTAAAAGAAACTTTTGGGGTTGACTCATACTTCCTTTGTTCCCAGCTGGGTTCACTCAAGAGTGTTGCTGTTTTGCAAGGCTGAGGTTTGACTCTGCTGTCTGCCTCAGTGACCCTGTAATGAGGATCATACCCCTCCTCGAAAACCTCAGTCTCAAGACAGTTGGGAAACAACTCTTTCTGGCACTTGGGGCATTCCGGTGTGGAGAAACTGCTTTGAGGCTTCTGCGGGCAGTCATGTCCACCCCTTTGCCTCCCAGCCTAAGACTGCCTGAAACCCAGCAGAAAAAGGCACCTGCTGCCCCTGGAGGGCCATTTTAACATCACATGTCCCCTACTTTCCCTTCCTACCCCACAGAATAAGGCATTCCCATTCCCTGTCTTGCTCAGAAGGTTTTTTTTCTGTGCAAATGTGCACAGTGGTGCTCAGCCTTGATTTTCTAGAATAGTTCTACTTTCACAGAATTGTGATCCTTTTGGGAAAGGGGTTCCTTACAGTACAATATATTGGCCCAGGTTTCTTGTTTACAGCCCTGGGAGACTTTTCATGTAAATCAGGTCACACCATTCAGGGAGGAAGGAAACCTGGACTAGGCTTTGTGTCCCTGGTTTTGGTTTGAAAAATATGTTCTTTGAAGCCACACATATACTGATCAGAGGTTGTCCTTGACAAAGGAGAAAAGGTCAGCTAGAGCTTCTAGGTAATAACCACTCCCTTTTGGGGGTAATATTTAACCCATTCTATCACATCTGCCCAGGGAAAGGACTCAAGCTTTGGAGGCAGACTGACTCAGGGTCAGCTTCCTACTGGCTGTGTGGCCTTGGGTAAATTACTTCTCCTCTCTGAGGCCTGGCTTCCTTGGGGTAGATTTAGGGCACAGTTATCCCTAGACACTTTTTTCTTGTTTGAAACTTCTTAAAAAATAAAGATGAAATTCGCATAGCATAAAATTAACCATTTTAAAGTGAACAATTCAATGGTATTTAGCACATTCACAATGGTGTACAACCACCACCTTTATCTAGTTCCAAAACATTTTCAGCAGCCCAAAATGAGACACTGTACCCATTAGCAATCACTGTCCCCACTCCTTCAGTACTTTTAAGCATTAATTTGCATAATGCCGGACTTTCCTGGGTCTCCTACGCTGAGTCCCTTGAAGAAGAAATGGTGTTTTCCAGGTGGGCCACAGCCAGTGACAACAGGCAACCTGCTGTC
Organism: Balaenoptera ricei; assembly: GCF_028023285.1. Lineage (NCBI taxonomy): Eukaryota > Metazoa > Chordata > Mammalia > Artiodactyla > Balaenopteridae > Balaenoptera > Balaenoptera ricei. Next base: position 59,913,557 of record NC_082653.1, read on the forward strand.
AATTTCATGGAGTTGCCTATCCTGGGGCTAGGATTCTGCTTTGGGTGTGTATGTGTGTGTGTACAGTTCTTTGAATTTTAACACAGGTAGACACTGTGTGATGTAACTACCACCACAGCCAGCACACAAAATAATTCTAGCACCCCGAAAGTTCCCCCCTCATGCCCCTTTCTAGTCAGCCCCCTCCACCTCCCCCAGCCCCTGGCAACCACTCATCTGTTTTCTGTCCCTATAGTTTTAGCCATTCAAGAACGTCATATAAATGGAATCCTACAGTATGTGAACTTTTGAGTCTGGCTTCCTTTGCCCAGTGTAATGGATTTGAATTCGTCCAAGTTGCTGTGTGTCTTAGTTGTCCATTCCTGGTTATGGCTGAGTGGTGTTTTGTGGTGTGGATGTACTGCAGCTTGCTTCCCCATTCACCTGTTGAATGACATCTGGGTTGTCTACAGTTTGGGGCAATCATGAATAGACTGCCATAAACATCCGTGTTTTTGTGTGAACCTAAGTTTTCATTTCTCTAGGCTAGAATCTCAGGAGTGGGAACGCTGGGTTGTAAGGTGAGTGTGTGTGATTCTTCTACGTTTGACCCTGGGTAAGTTAAACCACACGGGGCCTCAGTCTCTCACATCTGTAAAATGGGCGTAATAACACTGCTGCCTCATCAGGTTATTGTGAGGATGAAATGCAATGACGTACATAAGGCATAGAGTAAATGTTCTAGCTCTTTTGGGGGTGTGTGGTCATCCATGTTTTTGGCCAACTTTTCACCTTCAGTGGGGGGGTTACCAGCCAATGTTGGCATGAGAGCTGAGATGTGAGGATTTCCTTGGGACCAGAAGATTTCCCTTCTAGGGCCAGATGTTGAATTCCTGGGGAATTCATTTTCAAGTCTGGCTGCAGACAGAGGTCCTATCTGCAGGAGAGCTGTGAGTTAGGATGACGTAGCTCCTTAAATCCACAGAAGGGGAAACTGAAACTCAGAGAGGGATGGAGTCTTGCCCAAGGCCACCCAGCCAGCCTGCGGCAGAGAAGGACCTGGCCCCAGGGCTCCTGATGTGCCAGCCCAGTGTAACCCCACCTTGATTCCAGGGCCCAGTGTTTGATAAATGAGTGAATGAGTGAGTGAGAGCAGTGTAACAGGTGTGAGCACAGGCTCTGCAGCCAGCCTTCCAGGTTTTCACATATAGCTCTTCCTCTTATAGAACTGTGTGACTTGAGCATGCGTCTTGACCTCGCTGAAGCTCAATTTATTTTTTTTAAATTTTTTTAAAAAAATATATTTATTTATTTAATTTATTTATTTTTGGCTGCATTGGGTCTTTGTTGCTGCACGTGGGCTTTCTCTAGTTGCGGAGAGCGGGGACTACTCTTTGTTTCAGTGCGCGGGCTTCTCATTGCGGTGGCTTCTCTTGTTGCGGAGCACGGGCTCTAGGCGCGCTGGCTTCAGTAGTTGTGGCACGCGGGCTCTAGAGTGCAAGCTCAGTAGTTGTGGCGCACGGGCTTAGTTGGTCCGCGGCATGTGGGATCTTCCTGGACCAGGACTCGAACCCATGTCCCCTGCATTGGCAGGCAGATTCTTAACCACTGCGCCACCAGGGAAGCCCCTAATTTATTTTTTTGAAGTATAGTTAATTCACAATGTGTGCTAGTTTCTGGTGTACAGCAAAGTGATTCAGTTTTATATATATATATATATATTCTTTTTAATATTCTTTTCTATTCGGTTTATCACAGGATATTGCATACAGTTCCCTGTGCTGTACAGCAGGACCTGGCTGTTGATCCATTCCCTATATCATAGTTTGCATCTGCTAGTCCCCAACTCCTAATCCACCCCTCCCCCCTGCCCCTTGTGCCCCTGCAACCACAAGTCTGTCTGTTCTCTATGTCTATGAGTCTGTTTCTGTTTCTGAGGTAAGTTCATTTGTGTCATTTTTTAAGATTCCACATATAAATGATATCATATGGTATTTGTCTTTTTCTTACTTCACTTAGTATGGTAATCTGTAGGTCCATCCATTGTTGCTACAAATGGCATTATTTCATTTTTTATGGCTGAGTAATATTCCATTATATATATATATATATATATATACACACACACACACACATATATACATATATATACACACACACATATATATACACACACACACACATATATATATATACAACATCTTCTTTATCCATTCATCTGTTGATGGACATTTAGGTTGCTTCCATGTCTTGGCTATTGTAAATAGTACTGCATTGAACATAGGGGTGCATGTATCTTTTTGAATTATAGTTTCGTTCAGATATATGCCCAGGAGTGGGATTGCTGGATCATATGGCAACTCTGTTTTTAGTTTTTTGAGGAACCTCCATATTGTTTTCCATAGTGGCTGCACCAATTTACATTCCCACCAACAATGTAGGAGGTGAACCTCAATTTCTTTATCTATAAAATGGGCATAATGATTGTGTCTACCAAATACAGTCATCAAGAGGCTTAAATGAGTTAAGTATGCAAAGGCTCGTAACAGTGCCAGGCACACAGTAAATGTCAATAAAAGCTAACTTTCTTAATGAAGGAATTAATGACAGGAACATGGCAGGGTTGCAAATAGACTTCAGGGCATTGATGGATCTGCCAGAGACAGAGCAGATCTGCTTCTCAGTGGTCTGTGATTTATTGAAAAGTCAAGGAAAACGTGGGTCAAGTCATGCCCAGGGCCCTGTGGCCAGTAGCTGAGAGCGCCCTGCCTTCTACTACTCAGAGCTGCACTGTCTAGCACGGCAGCCACTAGCCACATGAGATGACTGAGCACTTGAACTGTGGCTAATGTGAGTTGAGATGGGCTGTCAGTGTCAATACACTGTGGATTTCAAAGACTCAGTATGTGCAAAGGTCCTGAGGCAGGAGGGTGCCTGGCGTATTTGAGGCACAGCAGGGAGGCAAGTGGGGTTGGGGTGAAGGAAACGGAGAGAAAGAGAGAGGAGATGAAGGCAGAGAGGTGACCTTGTGGTGTCTGTTCCTGTGTCTGTCCCCCCACTTGAATGTTGCTCCTTTGTGGCAGGGGCTGGGTCTGCCTTCTAGGTCTTTATAACTCCAGAGGTCAGCACAGTGCCTGCCATATAGTAAGTGCCTATTATATGCCTGGTGAATGAATGAATGCATGTCAGTGGGAACTGAATGTAGCTGAGCTGAACCGAACAGCCAGGAGGGAGAGGACAAATTGCCCGTTGCAGTGGCGACTGTGGTGTGTGCCTGGATCCACCTTCTGGACTGAGGCGCTCACTCCTCGGCTGCTGAGAAAGTTGGTGGCTGGCTGATGGGACCCACCTGAATCCCTCTCTGGAAATGACCCAAAGTCATACATACCACTCCAATGACTGGCCTATGTGGAGTACAAAGGCCCAGCCCTCTTTCCCCAGGTAGGACACCCCTGTGGGGCTGTTCCAGCTGGACCAGCATTCATTCATTCAACAAATATGTATTGAACAACTACTATGTCCCAGACATTGTTTTGGTGTCCAGCAGCAACTCCAGACAGACCAGCACTGTTTGTTTGAGGGATGTTGGCAATCAGGTTTTCAGACTTCACCAAGACCAACTCATCTCCCAGCCCCACCATTGCCAGCCCCACCCCCTGCCACTGTGGCCAGGTGATCTGACTCTGCTTCAGCTCCCTGGGCTGGCCCGTAGAGGCCCTTAGAGGGTGTGAGCTCATGTTGGGGGGCGGTAAGAGAGCAGACCCAGGAAGCTCAGGGCTCTGGAGTCAGACAGATCCAGGCTCAAATTCTAGCTTAGTGCTTTTTTACATTTCCCTGATGACTAATGACATTGAGCATCTATTCGTGTGCCTATTGGCCATTTGTATATCTTCTTTGGAGAAAATTCAAGTCCTTTGCCCATTTTTTTTTTTTTTTTAATAAATTTATTTATTTATTTATTTTGGGTGTGTTGGGCCTTCGTTTCTGTGCGAGGGCTTTCTCTAGTTCCGGCGAGCGGGGGCCTCTCACTGTCGCGGCCTCTCCCATTGCGGAGCACAGGCTCCAGACGCGCAGGCTCAGTAGTTGTGGCTCACGGGCCTAGTCGCTCTGCGGCATGTGGGATCTTCCCAGACCAGGGCTCGAACCCGTGTCCCCTGCATTGGCAGGCAGATTCTCAACCACCGCGCCACCAGGGAAGCCCCCTTTGCCCATTTTTAAATCGAGTTGTCTTTTTGTTACTGAGTTGCAAGTGTTCTTGAATATATTCTGGATACTGGACTTTCATCAGATATACGATTTGTAAATATTTTCTCCCATTCTGTAGATTGTCTTTTCTTTCTTTATAATGTCCTTTGATGTGTCTTTATAATGTACTTTGATGTGCAAACATTTTTAATTTTGATGAAGTCCAGTTTGTTTTTTTTCTTTTGTTGCTTGTGCTTTTGGTACCATTTCCAAGAATCTATCACCATATCCAAGGTCATGAAAATCTATCCCTATGTTTTCTTCTAAGAGTCTTATAGTTTTAGCTCTTATATGTAGGTCTTTGATCCATGTTGTGTATGGTATGAGGTAGGGGTCTAACTTCCATCTTTTGCACGTTGTTCCAGCACATTTACTGAACAGACTATTTTTTCCTCACTGAATGATCTGGTCGACCCTTGTCAAAAAGCAGCTGGTCCTAGGTATATGAGTTTATGTCTGGACCCTCAATTCCATTCCTTTGATCTATGTCTCTCCTGTCAGTACCACATGGGTTTGATTGCTTTAGGCTTAGTGCCTTCTTGAGCCTCAGTTTCCTCCTCTGTAAAGTTGGGGTGGAGGTAGGTCCCCGGCAGGGGTTTGTGGATGAAATGAGCTGATTTAGATATAGCAGCTGGCACCGTGCCTGGCCTGTAGTGGTTGTGGCAGAAGCAGTTGCTTTTATTATTAGCCTGGAAGGATGGTTCTTACTTTCAAAATGTGGGTTGTGCTTCGGGGCTCCTCCAGGAAGCTGGAAAGCGGCTGGCCACCTTGAGTGTGCAGTGGAGAGCAGACATCACCATTGCTTCACAGGGCCCAGGAGTACCGGCCATCATGCACTAAGGCATGAAACTCCACCTTTTCCTCCTGATCTCCTCTGAGCCCAGCCCAGAGCTAGCCTGCACTGTGGCTTCTATGGCTGGGGCCTGTGGAAAGGAGGACCTCATGCTCTGGCGTGGAGTCATGAAAAAGGGGTGCCAGAGACCAAGAAGCGACCAGAGACGGTCCTGAGACCGTCTGGTGATATTCTGTGATGAAGGAATAGGAAGCATGCTGGTCACTGCGTGGGGGCTGGGTGTTGGCTGGGCCTCAGAATCGTTCTAGGTTCTCACTCCCCGAGATTCTGATGTAGGAAGGCTGTGGTGAGGCCCTGGAACCTAGAATTATCCCCCATCACTGTATTATTGAAAGAATTGTGCAGTGGACCCCCATTGCATCCACCACTTATAGATTCTACAATGAAATTTACTTGCCATATCATGTATCTAGTCTCCTGTCCTCCCCTCTGTCCACCCCTCAATCTATCTTACATTTTGCTGACCTTCAGAGCAAGTTGCAGACATCTATACACCCACTTATCCCTGTGTATTTTGTTAACTAAAGTTCAAGATATATCTTTATTTTTTTTCTTTTTCTTTCTTTATTTTTTGCCTGAGTCAGGTCTTAGTTGCAGCATGTGGGCTCCAGGGCGCATGAGCTCTGTAGTTTGCGGCACGCGGGCTCTCTAGTTGAGGCACCCAAGCTCAGTAGTTGTGGCACGCAGGCTTAGTTGCCCCACGGCATATGGGAATCTTAGTTCCCCGACCAGGGATCGAACCTGCATCCCCTGCATTGGAAGGCAGATTCTTTACCACTGGACCACCAGGGAAGTCCCCAAGATATGTCTTTTTGATAGAACCTATACTTAAAAAAATTTCCCCAGGGAATTCACCCTGGTGATGACCCAGGATAGTGGGTAAGATCCCACCTTATCTGGTGTCCTGATTATTGAAAGACATGGGAGAGGGACGCTTTGTTCCAGATGAGGATTGGAATCCCTGGCCCTACCTCTTACCAGCTGTGTGGTTTTGGGCAGGTCACATCACCTGTCCAAGCCTCAGTTTCCCCATCTATAAAATGGGCTTAAGAAAAGCACTTAGTAAAGAAGATGTGGCACATATATACAATGGAATATCACTCAGCCATTAAAAAGAATGAAATAATGCCATTTGTAGCAACATGGGCAGACCTAGAGATTGTCACACTGAGTGAAGTAAGTCAGAGAGAGTAAGGGAAATATTGTATGATATCGCTCATAAGCGGAATCTAAAAAGAAATGGTACAAATGAACTTACAAAACAGAAACAGACTCACCGACTTAGAGAACGAACTTATGATTACCTGGGGGGGGAAGGGTGGGGGGAAGGGATAGTTAGGGAGTTTGGGATTGACATGTACACACTGCTATATTTAAGCCCGTGAGCCACAACTACTGAGCCTGCGCGCCACAACTATTGAAGCCTGTGAGCCCTAGAGCCCGTGCGCCGCAACAACTGAAGGCCGCGCACTCTAGGGCCCGCGTGCCGCAATTACTGAGCCCGTGTGCTGCAACTACTGAAGCCCACACGCCTAGGGCCTGTGCTCTGCAACAAGAGAAGCCACCGCAATGAGAAGCCCATGCACCGCAACGAAGAGTAGCCCCCGCTCACCGCAACTAGAGAAAGCCTGCTCACGGCAACGAAGACCCAACGCAGCCAAAATAAATAAATAAAATAAATAAATAATAAAATAAAATAAAATGGATAACCAACAAGGACCTACTGTACAGCACAGGGAACTCTGCTCAATATTATGTAACAACCTAAATGGGGAAAGAATTTGAAAAAGAATAGATACATGGGACGGCTAGTGGGAAGCTGCTGCATAGCACAGGGAGATCAGCTCGGTGCTTTGTGACCACCTAGAGGGGTGCGATAGGGAGGGTGGGAGGGAGACACAAGAGGGAGGAGATATGGGGATATATGTATATGTACAGCTGATTCACTTTGTTATACAGCACAAACTAACACACCATTGTAAAGCAATTATACTCCAATAAAGATGTAAAAAAAAAAAAAGAATAGATACATGTATAACTGAATCACTTTGCTGTACACCTGAAACTATAACATTGTTAATCAACTATATTCCAATATAAAATAAAAAGTTAAAAAAAAAAAAGAAAAGAAAAGCACTTACATTTTAAGGTTGTTCTGAGGAGTCACAGACTCTGCACATGAGGCACCTGGCATGGTGTTTAGTACACAGTAAGCGCTTGGCTAATGACAGTTTTGCCATTTTGTAGATGTTAATGCGTGGATAATCTTCCAGAACAAACTCTTTTCCTTGGGCACTAGGGTTTGGTTTTGTTCCTGGCAATCAGAAGCGTTTTTGGCCTGATCTGCCCAGGAACTGGTGAATGTGTAGGTTGAGTGTGAGGCCAAGGCCCAAAATTCCCCTTGCCTTACCTTTGTCCCCAGGTGGCAGGAAACCCCCTTGCAGGAGTCTTTGATCTCACTGGGAAGCTGGGGCCCAGGAAGGCCCTGCACAAGTGTTGCTTCAGGCCTGGGTGTGGCAGGTGGGGAGGGAGATAGTCCTTCACGGAGGGAAGGCTCACCCAGCGTCTGTTGACAGACCCCAGTTGTCTGCTCATGACAATAATTTAAGACACCAATTTTGCAACTCTTAGAGCTGGTGAAATACTCAACCCCCTGGATATTTCACAGAAGGTACCAAGAGGCTTCCCATCACTGAACACACAAGCTGCTCAGGTGCCGGGACAAAAGCTCGAATTCTAGGGACCGCTCTTGCAGACTGGCTGCCCGTGGGCCAGGGTTACCCACAGGGTGCTTTCAAGGACACAAAGCCTTTGTTTGTTTTAGAATTGAGTACACTGCCAACACTTTTTTAAAATGTGGAGGTTATACATTAAAATGTCTTTAAAAATCAGATCTGGCAACACTGGACCCACATTCTCATGTGGCAACCATTGGCTGAGTGTGATTGGCCCCTTTATTGGGGCCTGTGAAGGCCAGTGTGTCACTGCTCCACCAGCGTCACCTGCCTGGCCGCTGTTGGCATCAGAGCTTGGACCCCTGATCTGCTGGTGAGATGGACTCAGACTCAGGTATTTACGGTTCAAGACAGAATGCAGTGAGTCTGTAGATGCGTGCAGTGGCTCTCAGCAGGCGGTGATTGCACCCTCCAGGGGACATTGGCCATGTCTGAAGCCACTTTTGATTGCCACCTTGAAGAGAGTACTACTGGCATCTAGTGGGTGGAGGCCAGGGATGCTGCCCAATGTCCCACAAGGCACACAGGACGCCCCCTCAACACAGGATTACCCAGCCCCAAACGGCAGTGGGGCTGAGGCCGAGAAACCCTGGATTAGGGGTGTCAGCAGCCTGGTCTGGAAGGGAGGGGTTGACTCCAGTTGTGGGCTCAAGAATGGCTCCGTGAAGAGAAGTGGTGTTGGTGGTGGCAGGCACGTGGTGACTGAATTAGCTGGGAGAGACTGGGGGAAGGCATGTCACGCAGAGAACAGCATGAGCAAAGGTACTGAGACATCCTTGATGGGGAGATGGGCGATAGTGTGGACAGTGAGATGGCAGGTGTGGTTCAAGGAGCATGAAGTTTGGGGTCAGATGGACTTGGGTTGAGTCCTGGCTCCACCCCTCACTAGCCGTGTGGCCTCAGCCTTGCCATTAGCCTGAACCTCAGTTTCATCATCTGTAAAATGGGGGTAAGAAGTGAGGTTATGTAGGTACAGCCTCCTATATCCCCACTCCTCTGTTTGCACTCTGTGTCCCAGCCGTTCTGAAATCCTGGCAGTTTGCTCAATGCTTCCTGCTCTCTCTCCTTTCTGGGCCCTCCTTGTACATTTTGCTCTGCCTGGAGGGATGCTCATATTCCAGGTGGAGGGATGACACCATAGGAGGTTATAAACTGGGCACTGGGCACTGATATGTTGACTTGTGTTGTGGAAAGATCACTCTGCCAGCAACACGCATGGAGCTTGAGGGGTGTGTGTGTGTGTGTCTGTGCACACACACACACAAATTTGAAGGCCAAGAGAATGGTGGGAAATTCCCAGGCCTTTACTTCAACTCCCTTCCCCATCACTTTTCTGGCCTTCAGGTGCCTTGGGGAAGGCCAGTGGGGACTCACCAGGCTTGAAGCGGGTGGGATTCTCTCTTGGTTAAAATCTCTGCTTCCTTCTCAAGTTAGGAGCCTGGTTACTCTACAACTTAGGGTTGAGGTATAGAGGCCAGGATCCCACGGAGGCTACTGCCAGAGAGGCTGTGGGCAAGCCACCTAGCTTCTGTGAGCCTCCGTTTCCCCCTTTGTAGAACAGTACTTACAGGGTGTAGGTACATGGGATACTCCCTGCAAAGCTCTTAGGTCAGAACCTGGCTCAGTATTTCTTAGCCGCTTTATAAAAATCGAGCTCTTGGTGAATACCCTCTGTAAGCCTGGTATTGCGGGAGGCCCCAGGAGGACAAAGTCTTCTGACAACTGGTCTTGACTTACAGGATTGCTTGGTTTACGATTTGTGGATTTGACTGATGGGGGACATGAAATTTTTAGGGAGCAATTCCATTTCTAGAAATTTATCTGAAACATGCACAAAGATTTAGCTCTAGGTAGGTTCACAGTAGCGACTTACAAAGTGAAAAACTGGAAATAGCCTAACGTCCACCTCTAGGATATTGGTTAGGTAGGTGATGAGACAAATAGAATCTTAACGCAGTCATTCAAGAGGAAGCAGAGGGATATTTGTTGATATGGAAAGATGTTTATTATTAAGTGAAAGTAATATACAAAACAATATTTGTGTATAAAAATATATATACACATGTATGTATTTTAAAACCTGAATGCTAATACACCAACAGTGGGTAGATATCTCTGAGTGATTTTTACAATTCTTTTCTTATTCTAGATTTCCTTTTCTAAATTTTCTACAATGAACGTTCATTCCTTTTGTGAAAAATATAGTAATGTATCTTATTAACTTTTAAATTATTTTGTTATTAAAATATAATAAATAAAAATAGTAATAAAAGGGCAATTTTACTAGCTGTCCCTGTCCCTCTTTCCAACCTTATCTCTCGACTCGATTCTTGATAACTCCCAATAAACATAGGCTCACCGTTGCTACAATCCATTTCAGAATTTGCACGTTATTTGTTAGCCTCAGAGAACCGTACTAGGCAAGGCGATGTAAAGATGAATACTCACATTCTCCAGATGATTTGCGTGCACGCCAAATTTTGAGGTGCCTGGAAACAGGGAGTTCTGTACCTCCCTCCTTCGTTTATTTTTTCTTTTAATTCATCCGTTCCTAGCTTGCGGGTCGGTTATTTACTTTACGTACGCCTGCGCACTCCTGGGGTGGGAGTGGGGCCGCTCTGTCCGGCGGCCCCGCCTCCCGACGCCGACCACTGGCCGGCTCCGCCAGCGCGCCCCTGATTGGTGGCTGCGGACCGGGTCTCGCGGCTCATCAAGGTTGGCGGGAAAGCGGCGGCGGGGAAGAATGGCGGCGGCGCCCACGGCCTCGTTCCCCGGCGGGTGCCCCACTTCCGTGAGGCTGCCGCGGTCGCCGCCGTTCAAGGTTCTGGCGGAGCAGCTGCGGCGCGACGCGGAGGGCGGCCCGGGCGAGTGGCGGCTGTCGCGGGCGGCGGCGGGCCGCGGGCCGCTGGAGCTGACGGCCGTGTGGATGCAGGGCACGGTGCTGGCGGCGGGCGGCGGCGAGGCGCGGCTGCGGGACCCGAGCGGGGCCTTCTCGGTTTGCGGCCTGGAGCGGGTGCCGCGCGGGCGGCCCTGCCTCGTCCCAGGTAACGGCCGGCTTCGACCCCGCGGCTGACCCTGGGTTTGTACCGCTCGAGGGCGGGGCCTGGCCGTCCCACCTCCCGGTGTTTGTGCTGCTGGTCCCCTGCCTCGATACCCTTTCTTCCCTCCCCTCCCCAGCCAAGCGCCACCCAAGCAGTTCTGATGATAAGCATCACCTGCAGCCCATTCAAAAAATACAGTTTCCGAGGGCTCCACCAGCCCTCCCAGCTGGAGTCTCCGGGGGAGGGACCCCCAGCATCTGTGTTTGTTAACAGAGTCCCTTCCCCACGGGTGATTTTTTTTCTCCCTATCAAGTTTTGGAAAATATCATAGTGGGGAACTTGGTTCATCCCTAACGACTCTACTCAAATGTACCTTCCTTTGGGAAGCTCTCCCCAGTTCCCAGGAATGGGGAGCCCTGGTGTACCCCTCCTTCGAGGGACTGTCTTAGGCTGTAGTTCACCACTGTTTCCTTTTAAACCAGTGGTGCGCAAATTTGAGCATGCATCAGACTCACCCCGAGGGCTTGTTAAAACTGACGGCTGGGCACCACCCCCAGAGTTTGAGTCTGTTGGTCTGGGCGGGGCTGAGAATTTGCATTTCTAACCAGCTCCCAGGTGCTGCTGGTGCTGGTGGCCTGGGGGCCACACTTTGAGAACCACTGGGCCAGACTACAGCAGGGCGGGCTCTGTGTCTTTCTGACAACTATTCTCAGCCTTAGGTTGAACTTTTCTGGCCCTGGCCCTTTCTGGCTGAGCTCCCAGGAGCACTTTTCTTAACCTTTCTGGACCTCTTACCAAAGGGACCAATAATTCCTGCCTGTTGTGTGGATTCAATACATTTAAAAAATGTCCTTAACACAGCTCCTAGGTCATAGTGACCATTGTTTTTTTTACTAGGCCGTGCTCCTGCACGCTTCTCACTCCACCCTGGCTCCATCCTTCAGCCTCCCTCTCTGTCTGCCCTCCATTGCAATGTTAGTCTAGCGCAAGATCGGCAAACTACAGGCTGCCACCTCTTTTTGCATGGCCCATGAGCTAAAAATGTTTTTTATGTTTTCAAATGGTTAAAAAAAAAACAGAAGAAGATTTCATGACATGGGAAAAGTATCAATATATGAAATTCAAATATCCGTGTCCATAAGGAAAGTTTTATTGGAGCACCGTCATTTAGGTATTGTCTAGGGCTGTTTTCCCATTACAGCTGCAGATCTGAATAGTTGCGACAGAGACGCTATGGCCTCAAAGCCTGAAATATTTAGTATCTGGCCCTTTACAGAAAAAGTTTGCCACCCTTGGCGTAGCATGTAGCACAAGCTGTTTGGTGTGCTGGTCCCCAGGCAATGCTCTTTGAAGGCAAGCTGGGGCTGTCTCCCATGTCTGGCCCCAGCCCTGGCATAAGGTTGGCACCAGTAGGTACCTGAGTGGGCATTGCACGTTGGTGAACCCATCTGACTTACCTACTGGCCTGTGTGCCTGGGCCATACCATTTCCTCTTGCTAATTAATACCAGGGCTTGATCGACAAGTCTGACACGGGCTTCAGGTAGGGAGCCTGAAGAGTAAGCAGGCCACTGAAATACAAAGTGATGTCATAGGCTTGAGCTTAAGCACAGGGTGCCGTGGGCGCAGAAGAGGGACAACTGATCCAGGCCTGTATGGTCGGGGTGAAGGCCTGATAGAAGGGAGGGGCGTGGTGGGGAAGGAGAAGGAGAGACAGTGGAGAGAGACTCTGGCTGGGGGAGAGGGTGTGGGTAGAATGAACCAGACTAGTAACCAGGTGGTCTGTTCTCGGGAGGAAAGAGCTCAGGCCTTTGAGTTCACCTGTATAGTTGTGTTATACGCCTTGATGTATGTAGGTTTTGAGTATGTGGATTCCGTGTTTACCTCGCCTGTTGGGACTCTGTGGGCTTGTTCTTCCTTTCCAGGGTCTTCAGTCATTTTCTGAGGGCTCCATCTCCACCAGCTTTTTAGGCCCATTCAGAGGGTATGGCAAGTGTATTTTTAGAAGCCTCCGTTGCTGAGGAACCCCACGTTACTTGCTCAGGTAGAATGTAGGGATGGGTTCAGGGAAACCTAAGTACGTCGTGCCAGGAGCTGAAGACTAGAGGGTAAGGTGTCAGCTTGCCTGGCTTCCTTCAGTCAGAGCCCCAGGCCCGAGTACAAACCCAGTCCTGATGCTGGAAGCAGTGTGATTGAAGCGGCCTCGCAGGGGCACGCAGTGGGGGCTGGCAACGTGCCTGCTCTTCCTGCTGTGTTTGGGGTTTTTTACACAGTTGAGTTTTGTGTGGTTAAGACTGGCCATTTTTGCTTTCAAGGAGAACCACTTCCCCAAGGGAATGGGAATAGAGTCGTTGTTCATATGTCATTAGATCATTGTGATGGCAGCCTGACCTCTTGTTGATTTGCTTGCGTATGCCCAGCTGGTGGCAGGGATTGGTCCCAGGCAGTTGGAATAACGGTGGCATGCGGGGGTGCTACCACCTGCCCAGCTCTTTTGGCAACATGAAGGGAAAATTGGATTTGCTTTGGGGCTGTCAGGGGTTGTCTTTGCAGAAGGGGGACCAGTCCTGGGCACAGAGACCAGTCACAGACTCTGGCATGGAGCAAGGAACAGGGAGAAGAGAAAAGCTCGGGTTTTCAGGCCCCGCCTTCGAGCAGTCTGTCTAATTACAACTCATCCTCTGATGTGAGCGACTCTTCCACTCCTTGGGCGTGATAGCTTTATGCACTGTGCTGTGATTTTGTTTTAGCATTTTATTTTATTTTTAAAAATATTTATTTATTTATTTATTTGGTTGTGTGGGGTCTTAGTTGCGGCTCACCGGCTCCTTAGTTGGGGCACGTGAACTCTTAGTTGTGGTATGCATGTGGGATCTAGTTCCCTGACCAGGGATCGAACCCCGGTTCCCTGCATTGGAAGGCGGAGTCCTATCCACTGCGCCACCAGGGGAGTCCCTGTTTTAGCATTTTAAAACCAGAAACCAAAGAAGAAACAAATGTCATTCTCCAGGTTAAATGTGGAATTTGCTGGTAATATACGTATTTTGACCACTAGCTGCCTTGGCACTTTGGTATCTACTCTCTGCTTTTTTTTGGTCTCCAGTTTGCCTCCCTGATAAATTTAAGCCCTCTCAAGGACTTAAGGTGTCTGTTTTGTTTTTATCTTCTCTATCATCGTGAACTTTACCACTGGGCTTTTCTTCTTCTAGGAAAGTATGTGATGGTGATGGGAGTGGTTCAGGCCTGCAAGCCTGAGCCATGCCTGCAGGCTGTGAAGATGACAGATCTTTCTGATAATCCCCTCCATGAAAGCATGTGGGAGCTGGAAGTGGAAGATTTACACAGGAATATTCCTTAGAGGATGTTGGAACTGTCGATAAAAACAACCGAAATTCAGAAACAACTTAGGTTCTTATACCGTATGGATTTCATGGACATCACTCAATATGTATTTCTCAAAAGTTTATCAGAGAGCTTTGCTCCAAGGAGTCTGGATGTAGGATTTCTAAATGTTGGGACACTCCAGTGAACTCAGCCCCTGCTGCCCCTTGCTTTGACTGTTTGCTGATGAAAAGCAGATGTTTTGTTCTTTCTCTTTTTCTCTCCTTTTTTTTTTTTTCTTTATGTGTGTTAATTCTCTCTCTCTAAAGCACACAGAAATCTCATGTTGCATTTTCCAAGTTTTACAAGTGATGATACTTTTTCCATTACCACTGCAACCCTACTTTACGAGGCAGAATTTGAACCTCACTCATTGTCCGCAGAGAGTAAAGTGTGTGGTTATGGGCAGGAAAAGAGGCTGCATAAAAAAGGAATGACCTCATGGCTCCGCAGTCTTCTCCATCAACAGCTTCCGTATCCAGTTTGCAAGTCAAACGGCATTTTCTAACTGCAGGCACTGGGGCCTCTCAAAGACACAGCCCTCTTTCTGCTTCAGACACCACTCAGCCCTAAATGTGTAAGGTCCATTCCCTGCAGATGTGGACGACGATGTCTGCCCGTCTTCCTTCACTTAGGGCTGTTGAAACACTTTCAGAATTTCTTGTTGAAACTAAAAATCAAGGCTAAGAACAACTTCCAGGCATGAACTAAACTTCTGCCTCGTAACTTTGGGTGAGACACTGCGAGGGGACAGCCTCCTGGAGTCTTTACGTTGTTTCTGGTAGGGAATGTCCTTTTGCTGTGATTGCGTTCAGTGTTGGGTGGCTGCTCTTCACTTCTTACACAGCCTTCGCTTTGCCTTAGACTGTAAATATCAAGGGGGTCAGGTTATGTTCCTCATTGCTATGGAGTTTTGCTGGATTATGTATCTCTACCACTAGTAAATTGTTTTCTATGCCGTATTTTTTTAAATAGATTTTATTTTTTAGGCGGCTTAGATTTCTAGGAAAAAAAAAAAAAAGAGCAGAACCTACAGAGATGACCTTTACATGCCCTCCCTCAGTTTCCCCTGTTATTTACATCTTGCACTGGTGTGGTACCTTAGTTAAAATCAATAAGCCAGCATTGATACGTTATTATTAAGTAAAGTCCATTGTTGACTTAGGGGTCATGCTTTGTGATGTACAATAGGCATAATATCATGTATCCACTATTACAGTATCATACAGAATAGTTTTGTTGCCCTAAAAGTCCTCTGTGCTCCACCTAATCATCCTTCCCTCAGCCGTAACCGCTGGCAACCACTGATTTTTTCTACTGTCTCCAAAGTTTGCCTTTTCCAGAATGTTATGTAGTTGGAATCACACAGTCTATAGCCTTTTCAGAACAGCTTCTTTCAGTTAGCAATATGCATTTAAGGTTCCTCCATGTAGTTTCGTAACTTGATAGCTCATTTCTTTTTATCCTAATCCTCCACTGGATGGACGTACCATAGTTTGTTTATCCATTCACTTATTGAAGGACATCTGCTTGATTCCAGTTTTTGGCAGTTATTAATAGGACTGTTGTAAACATTCGTGTGCAGATTTTGTGTGGACATAGGTTTTCAACATACCAGGGTAAATGCCTGGGAGCACGATTGTTGGTTACATGGTCAGCCTATGTCTAGCCTTGTAAGAAACTGCCAGACTGTCTGTCTCAGACTGCTATCACAAAACACCATAGACTTGGGGCTTAGAAACATCAGAAATTTACTTTTCAAAGTTCTGGAGGCCAAAGTCAAGGTGGTTCAAGGTGCTGCTTCCTGTTTCACAGGTGGCTGTCCTCTCACTGTGTCCTCACATGGTAGCAGGGGGCAAGGTTGCTCCCTGGGGTCTCCTGTAAGGGCACTGATCCCGTTCACCTCCCAAAGGCCCCACCTCTATACCATTACACTGGGGGCTAGGTTTCAACATGTGAATTTGGGTTAGGGAGAATACATATTCAGTCTATAGCACTTTGGAGGGGACATATTCAATCTGTAGCACTGTCTTCCAACGCGGCTGCACTATTTTGCTCTCCCATCAGCAGTGTATGGAGTTCTTGTTCTACAGCCTCACCAGCATTTGATGTTGTCAGTGTTTTGGATGTGCTATAATTTTAAACTCTAGCATTTTCTTTTAAAGGTGGGGAAATTGGAAAGTGCGCACTGTTTTTTTGTTTGTTTTTATAATAAATTTATTTTTGGCTGCATTGGGTCTTTGTTGCTGCATGTGAGCTTTCTCTAGTTGCAGCGAGCGGGGGCTACCCTTCATTGCAGTGCACAGACTTCTCATTGCAGTGGCTTCTTGTTGCGGAGCACGGGCTCTAGGCGCACGGGCTCAGTAATTGTGGCACACAGGCTCAGTAGTTGTGGCTCGCGGGCTCTAGAGCACAGGCTCAGTAGTTGTGGTGCACGGGCTTAGTTGCTCCGCAGCATGTGGGATCTTCCCGGACCAGGGCTCGAACCCATGTCCCCTGCATTGGCAGGCGGATTCTTAACCACTGCGCCACCAGGGAAGCCCCCAAGCCCTTCATTTGTCGTTAAACTTGCTGTGTGACTGTGAGCAAGTTACCTACCTTCTCTGTGCTTTAGTTTCCTTATAAAATGTAGATTATACCGAGCTCACAGCACTGTTGTGAAGGTGTGTGTAAATCACTTTTATATGTGTCTGGCACACGGTAGGCCCCAAATGATTGTTGCTGGGAAGAGCAGTAAGTTCCTACTCACATCCATCAGTTGCCGCTTAAAAATTTTATATATTTTTATTTTTATTTATTTTTATTATTATTATTTTTTTCTTGTTTTTGGCCACGCCACACGGCTTGCGGGATCTTAGTTCCCCGACCAGGGATTGAACCTAGGCCCTCGGCAGTGAAAGTGTGGAGTCCTAACCACTGGACTGCCAGGGAATTCCCTATATACTTTTAGAATAGCTTTAGATCCACAGAAAAATTGCAAAGACAATACAAAGAGTTCCCATACACCTGCACCCTGTTTCCCTTATTATTAACATCTTACATGAATATGACACATTGGTTACAATTAGTGAACCAGCACTGAGATGTTATTAACCAAACTCTATCCTTTATTCAGATTCCCTTAGTGTTTTTCCTAATGTCCTTTTTCTGTTCCAGGATCCCATCCAGGACACCCTATGACATGGAGTCATCTTGTCTCCTTAGGCTCCTTCTGGCTGGGACAGTTGACCAGTTGCTTTTGATTACATTGACATTTAATTTTGATGTACATGGCGTCTCTATTATAGGATTCTCAGGTCAACACTTTATTCCAAAACTAGTATGGGTTTCCCAATAGTAGCCCCTGAGCTGGGTGTGTGGTAGCCTCCCGAAGACCTTAAAACCGAAGTCGACCCTCCTGAGGTTCCCTTATGTGATGCCTGCTCTTCTGCTAGAAGACTGACCCGGGCTGCTGAGAACCATATCCTGCCCACTTCGTCCTCTCCTAACTTCTGGTAACAAATGCCTGATCGAAGATCGCTGACTGGGCCGATATCGTTGCCTGGTCAGTGAACAACCTCAGGAGTGTGGGAGGTGGGAAAGCGAGGGTGGCCCATGTTTTTCCGACAGTCCGCACAGACTGCCGACGGCTCCCGGTGGCCCCGAGCTGGCGGTGTGCCATCTCAGCATGTTAGCTGTTAGCTGAGCTGCCGCGGTTTCCCTGAATATTAAGAACTCTCACTGTTTCGGCTAGCGTTTCCTCCTTGACATCGCAAATGAAAATGCATCTCAGGCGGGGGTTTTAGTTTTCTGATGCCAAATCAAAGCTGGTTTATCAGCAAGCTCCCCTCGCCAGACAAGGGCAGGCTGTGTGCTCCGGCTGCAAAGCTTCCCTTTTGAAATTGGCTCTTTTCTAAGAACTGAAAATAAGCACCCTGGGCTGTGACTTCACTTTTCTTGGAACTGCTTTACATTATAAGAAAAAAAAAAACAAAAAACCTCATTTAGCTAGTTTTGGATCACTGAGTTCCCTAATTCTTTCTGTTGCATATTCTTGTAAAGCTGAAGTTTTACCGCAAAATTCTTATGCATCAGGTGAAGCAGGAAGGAGAAGCAATGACCACATGAAAAAGTTGAGCGTTTTGTCTCCTGGCCTGTTGTGTGTGATTTAGCGGTGAGGAGGCAAGGAACCTGGAGAACACACCGCGAACAGAATCATCTTCAAACCCCAGGGATCCAGCTGCAACTGCGCAGCCCCGAAATCTGTTGGGCCACCAAATGGGCTAGGCTGGTGTTACTAAACCTCAGGCCATGGTCCAAATTCACTGAGCAGCCGCCTGTGTGTCAGGATGAGGGGAAAACACACATCCTCGGCCATGGTGACCTACATTTAGCAGACATCGTGGAGCCTGTGCAAAGGATGACTTTCAGGGGCCCCTGCCTGCTGAGGATGAGGGAGAGAGAGGCTTAGCCACACCTGAGCAGTCCTGGTCCTGCCCTTGCCTATCTGACCTTGGGCTTGGAGGTCAGTCTGTGAAGTGGACGGTACCTGGTGGGGTCATGGGAACTGGATTAGATGCCCCTTCCCAGTGCGGTTCGTAGACAGGCACATAAATTGTTCTGAAATGTCTGTTAGTATCTCTGTCCCTGTCGGAGGAGCCTCTGGTGATGTGACTGCATCTTACTTATCTGTCTCCGTACACGCATAGCACACACGGCAGTCAGTAAATGTCCCGTGAACGGCTGGTTTTTAGGCAGGAAGGCAGAGGAAACGCACACGGAAAGGCACCATGCTCTTGAATTTACACTCAGCACTCCAGAGTTTCCAAATGCAAGGAGCCCCCCCGACAGGCCGTCTAAGAGGGCCTTTTGAATCAAGCTTCTTTGGTAGTTTATAATTGGCCTGAGGGCGCATGCCAGAATGTTTGAGAGCCCTCTGAAGTACAAATAGGGAAGACTTGGTAAAAAACATAAAAGGAAAAGGAGAGAGACAGCTGAGTCAAAATAAAAGATTCATGTGGTTTGGGCAGAATCTGAAATTATAGTCCTATGAGAATCATGGAACATCTCTTGATAAAGAATGCAAATTCAACCAAGGGTTGCAAGCCAGGGACTGGACTAGGAGCTTTCCCCTGTGTTACTTCATTCTGTGTCAGTGCCCCTGGGAGGTGCTTTCCCCCTCCTCTGGGAAAACTGCCACCAAGGAAGTGGAGCCCTTTGCCCAAGGACATCTGGCCAGCAGGCTATGGCAGAGGTGGGTCTCAGGCCAGTTGGTGTCCCTCGCCATGCGGGAAGCGGCCAGGGCCTTCATTCTGAGAAACTCCTCAGACCCTCTGGGAATGTTAGGTCTTTACTCTTGGGTGCTAGCACCCTCTGCTGGTCTGTCCCGGGCAGAGCTGCCCCATTCCATCAGAAACGGGCTGACAGCCAGTGAGTGACCAGAATGAAAAGCCACAGAAGGAAGCAAAGGAACAAACGGGGCCACGAGAAGTTTCGAGGCTGTCCACCCTGGGAGTTTCACCCATTATCGCCAAGCCCTAATGGGGTGGGTAGAGTTTGGCAACCAGATGGGTTCCGATGGTCCCACTTTTGAATCTCAGCCCTGCTGTTCGTTAACTGGGTGACCTTGGGTGAGTCACTTCACCTCTCTGAGCCTTATTTCTGTCATCTGTAGAAAAGGGATGATTTGGGGTCAGAGAGGTGAAGTAACTTGTCTACATGGCTGTTATAGAATCCAGTCTTAGCAAGTGCTCAAAAATTGTTCACTTCACTGGTCTTTCTGTCACCAAGCACTTCCTGAGAAGTTCCAGGCTCGGTGACATGAAAAGTCACATGAACAAAAGACATGTGGTTGTCTCTCTGCCCTCCCACTCTGCCTCATCTCTCCTTTTTACCGCCCAAGAAATTTCCCTACTTTTAAAGACTCCTGTGATTAGATTAGGCTCACCAGGGCAATCTCCCCATCTCCAATCATATCTGCAAAGTCCCCTTTGCTGTGAAAGGTAACGTATTTACAGGTTCCAGGGATTAGGACATGGACACCTTTGGGGCAGGGCGTTCAGCCTACCCAGCCTGCCCTCTGCCCCCCAAAGATGCACGTCCATCCCAAATGCAAAATACATTCACCTGGTCCCAAGGTCCCCGACGATCTCATCCCATTTTACAGCACAACTCAGTCCCACATCTCAGCCAAATCTCATTATCTAAATTATCTATGTCTGGTGGGGGGAGGGTCTGGACGTAATTCAGCCTGAGAACAGTTCCTCTCCATCTGTGAACCTGTGGATCCCAAGAAACAAGTTAATCTCCCCAAATACAATGGGTGGCAACCCAGAGGGGATGCAGTCTAACTCTGTCCCTGATCCAAGGGGACCAGAGATGTGTTATGGGCAAGAAAGATAAAGAAGGAGAAAGAAGAAACAATGAGGCTCTAGCACCTGAAAATAACAAAATACTACGTGAGCTTCCCTTCCACCTGGGCAAGAAGGACGAGGAGAGGAGTTTCTCCAGAGGGTCTGTTAGCACCTAATTCTGTGTCCACTGAGGAAAGAGCAGAACCAGAACTTCTCATCAAACAGGTAGGGCCTGTTTTAAAACGTCAGTCAGACTCAGGCCCTGCCCTGGGGTCTTCAGGGTACAACTGCGCTGCCTCTGGTTGCAGACTTTCCCAGAGAACCGCCCAGCCTGGGCCTCCTGCATGGCAGCGTCAGGGCTGTCTAATGTGGCTGATTATCAGCCCCATTGGGCTGCCTTTAACCTCTTCTCTACCCACATCTTTATTTATCTGTTTAATTGAAGTATAGTTGATTTACAATGTCATGTTAATTTCTGCAGTTATACATATGTATTCTTTTTCATATTCTTTTCCGTTAGGTTTATCACAGGATATTGAATATAGTTCCCTGTGCTATACAGTAGGACCTTGTTGTTTATCCAGCCTATATATAATAGTTTGCACCTGCTAATCCCAAACGCCCAATCCATCCCTCCCCCACCCCGCCCTCCCCTTGGTAACCACAAGTTTGTCCTCTATGTCTGTGAATCTATTTCCGTTTTGTGGATAAGTTCATTTGTGTCATATTTTAGATTCCGCATATAAGTGATATCATATGGTATTTGTCTTTCTCTTTCTGACTTACTTCATTTAGTATGATAATCTCTAGGTCCATCCATGTTGCTGCAAATGGAATTATTTCATTCTTTTTTTTAAAATTTTTATTTATTTTTGGCTGCGTTGGGTCTTTGTTGCTGCACGCGGGCCGTCTCTAGTTGCGGTGAGCGGGGCCTACTCTTCGTTGCAGTGCGTGGGCTTCTCATTGCGGTGGCTTCTCTTGTTGCGGAGCACGGGCTCTAGGCGCGAGGGCTTCAGTAGTTGTGGCTTGTGGGCTCTAGAGCCAGGCTCAGTAATTGTGGCGCACAGGCTTAGTTGCTCCGCAGCATGTGGGATCTTCCCGGACCAGGGCTCGAACCCACGTCCCCTGCATTGGCAGGAGGATTCTTAACCACTGCGCCACCAGGGAAGTCCTTTCATTCCTTTTTATGGTTGAGTGTTTTTCCATTGTATATATATACACCACATCTTCTTTCTCCATTCATCTGTGTATGAACATTTAGGTTGGTTCCATGTCTTGGCTACTGTATTGTAAATAGTGCTGCTAGGAATACTGGTCTGCCCACATCTTTAATTTGAATCCACATGGGTGGGGCTGAGGAAAATACAAGCATTAGAAAGCTCTCCAGGCAAGTCTTATAATCAACCAGGTGTAGCAGCTGCAGATCTACAGCTTCTTGGCTTGGAGGCACCTGGCGGAAGTCAGAGCCGCCCCTGCACTGGTTGGCTGCTGAGCCCTTTGCCTCCTCGGTTGGGGATCCTGCGTCCAGAGGAAATGGGCCTTGGCCAGAGGAAGGACAAATGAAGAACTCAGGAGCCCATAGGACCAGGACCAAGGGGGCCACTCACCCCCCAGCTTCCCTGAAGAGGAGGAGAAACAGAGGATGGAAAAAGCCAACAGGAAGGAACTGGGCCGGACCACCTACAGGCACTCTTGGACGTCCTGGGGCATCCTCGGTGCTGGGCTGCCGCTAATGATGTCGTAAGGTAGTGATATTCGGTTTCCTTTTTTTTTTTTCCTTTAATTTTATTTATTTATTTATTTATGGCTGTGTTGGGTCTTCGTTTCTCTGCGAGGGCTTTCTCTAGTTGCGGCAAGCGGGGGCCACTCTTCATCGCGGTGCGCGGGCCTCTCACCATCGCGGCCTCTCTTGTTGCGGAGCACAGGCTCCAGACGCGCAGGCTCAGCAGTTGTGGCTCACGGGCCTAGTCGCTCCGCGGCATGTGGGATCTTCCCAGACCACGGCTCAAACCCGTGTCCCCTGCATTGGCAGGCAGACTCTCAACCACTGCGCCAGGGAAGCCCTCCTTTTTTTTAAAGTGACCCCATTTGCAGGAAAATGTTAAGGGAACGGTAGTGGGGGCTGGTGCGTGAACAACCCATGTTTGGACAGCCCGTGTGCTTTGACTTGATGCTATCCACTATGGTAGCCACTGGCCTCAGGTAGCCACTGAGCACTTGACATGTGGCGGGTACCACTGATAGGGTGGACAAATTTAGTAAATAAAAATACAGGATGCCTCCCACTCCTTAAGCACGGGTGGTGTGTGGTAACTCCATTCCAGAGAGGACACCGTCGGGGGAGCGGGGGAGGATAAGGGTAAACACAGTGGAGGAAACCTGACAAACACACCTCAACCAGGTGATCAAGGTCAACATCAGCTGTGGTAAGTCATGTTGAAAGCACGTGCCCTTTGGGAATTCCCTGGTGCTCCAGTGGTTAGGACTCCGCGCTTCCACTGCAAGAGGCATGGGTTCAATCCCTGGTTGAGGAACTAAGATCCCGCCTGCTGTGCTGCGTGGCCAAAAAAAAAAAAGAAAGGAAGAAGGCATGTGCCCTCGGTCTGATGTGATGAGAACAGCACTTAACCTCTGTGATCTTCCTCCCCCAAACCCATAACCCCCGGTCTACTCGTGAGAAAAACATCAGACAAATCCCAGTTGAGGGACATTCTACAAAACATTCTGCAGAACTGTCAAGGTCATCAAAATAAGGAAAGCTTGAGAAACTGTCATGGCCAGGGCAAGCTGGACTGCTCTGGACCCACACTGAGCACTGCCACATGTGGCTGTTTAAATCCGGGGGCACCTAAGGAGGCGTGATGACTCAAAGTAACATGGGATCGTGGAACAGAAAAAGGACACTAGGAAAAAACTAAGATCTGAATAGAGTATGCACTTTCATTAATAATAACATATTAACATTGGTCCATTAATTGCAACAAATGTACCATACGAATGTAAGACAGTAGTAATGGGTACTGGGTGTGAGGTACATGGGAACTCTGCTGTTGTCATGATTTTTCTGTAGATCTAAAACTGTTCTGAAAAATGAATTCGTAAAAAAAATATAAGGCTGCCCAATTAAATTTGAATTTGAGAAATGAAAACTTCTTTTAGTATAAGTATGTCCCATGCAATATCTGGGACTTGGTTATACTAAAAAATGATCTATTTATCTGAAATTCAAATTTAACTGGGAGGCCTGTATTTTATCTGGCAAGCCAACTCACCAAACTGAATTTTTTTTTTAAAGATTTATTGATTGATTGATTGAGTGATTGCTGTGTTGGGTCTTCGTTTCTGTGCGAGGGCTTTCTCTAGTTGTGGCAAGCGGGGGGCCACTCTTCATCGCGGTGCGCGGGCCTCTCACTATCGTGGCCTCTCTTGCTGCGGAGCACAGGCTCCAGACGCGCAGGCTCAGTAGTTGTGGCTCATGGGCCTAATTGCTCCGCGGCATGTGGGATCTTCCCAGACCGGGGCTCGAACCCGTGTCCCCTGCATTGGCAGGCAGACTCTCAACCACTACGCCACCAGGGAAGCCCCTGAATTTTTAATTCTAGCTAATTTTCATGAATTTGAATTTAAACAGCCATTTGTGGCTAATGGCTATAGGTAGTCTTGGGCGGCACAGGTGTAGAGCTGTCTGGCTCACCCTGAGGTCAGCAGTTTAAGCAGGTGAGGCCCTGAGAGGCTCAAGACTTGCTCAGAATTTTCTAATTCCAAGAGCAGTCCTCTTCTCACTGCACTTACCTGGTTCCTGCAGAAAAGAATGGTGCTCTAAGGGCCTGTGGGAGCCCGAAGGGGCAGCGTGAGGCCTCGGAGGCCTGGAGAGGCATTGAGCACGCAGAGCATTTGGAAGGTGTGACAGCCGGGACTGGTGCTCCAGACCATTGGTCAGGGACTGTAGTGCCTCCTAACAAATCGGCCCAAACTCAGCAGCTTCTCTGATGCGGCACTGTTGCATTTGCAGGACTGAGGTCCCCTTCCCTTGCTGGCTGTAAGTTGGGGACTGCTCTTAGCTCCTGGGCCATCCTCATTCCTTGCCATGTATCCCTCTCCATCTTCAAGCCCCAAACAGTGTCACATTCTTCCCGTGCTTCCAATCTGATTTCATTTGTCCTCTCGGCCCCAGTTTAAGGGGCTCATACGATAAGGTCAGGCCCATCTGTCTCAAGGTCAGCTGATTTGGGACTTTCATTACATCTCTAAATTCCCTTCACAGCCACAGCTAGATTAGTGTTGGATTGAATGACTGGAGAGAAGATGTGTACACACCAAGGGTGGGACTCTTGGGAGGGGGCATCTTAGAATTCTGTCCATCACAAGGACCCGCTGGACGCAACAGCGTAAGGGGTCAAGCAGGTTCTAGAGACAGACAACATGGTTTCAGAGCCCAGCTCCACCACCACTCAAAGTGTGTGTGGCCTGGGACACACAGCCTCTTCAAGCCTGTTTCCTCATCTGCAAAATGAGAATCAGAATGACCTTGTTAGCTCACCAGGTGGCCTGTATCTGGCACTGATGCTCTGGCATTCCTGCTGTTCTCTTTCTGCTGCCAGAGCCGCCGTGTCCATTGTGAGACCTACTTTGTCTTTGTAGACGTGAGAATGGCGTTTCCCCTGCTTTCCCCACATTCCCTGCCTTTCTTACACGGCTCTTTAAGGAGAATGAGCTCATGGCTTGGGACCTTGGTCTCCCCTTCTTGGCAGGCTGGACCAAACTTGACAGGGGGTAGAAATGTCAGCAGGGAAAATCTTTCTAAAAACGTATGCGCATAGTAAAATGTATATCCAAATCCAAAATAAAGGTAATTGCATGCATTGGACTGTGTTAATAGCCCGAGTGGGGAACGCTTTGTAGGTAGAGGTTAATTTCCATCTCCTCCCTCGTTGCACGGCTCACGGAAGATGGGACTTTTGGCATTGGGATTCTGGTGTAGGCATTTTGCCATGGTTTATTCCATGTTTAGTCCATGGTTATGGGCCTTTAGTACCAAGTCTGCTTGAAAACCTTGTGAACTTATTAATGCAGAGAGAAAGAATGAGGAATCTTGGATAATGCGTAAGCAAGTGGCCAGTTTTGCAAAAGTTCCAACATGGGTGGTTTATAACTAATTGGAAAAACATGCCTCTTCTCGGTTGCCTTAATCCTTTTTGCAGTGCTCAGGCCTTAAGTGTTCCCAGAAGGTTTAAGGGGGGCTAATAGGCTCCCAGGGTGGTCATTACGGTGATAAAGGGGGCAGAGAGCTCATGCCTGCGTCTGAGAGTCCTGCAGCTACTGCCAGCGTGGTCTAGGGGAGCAAAGACCTGGTGGGTCACCAGCCTTCCTGGCGAGGGCCAAGGGATAGGTGTCAGGCATAGCAGAGAGTAGGGGTTCATTCTGGCTTTAAAGTTAGCCTTTGGAACTGAGAAATCTGGAAGCAGAATTTGGGACCCAGACAGGAAAAGGAAACTGCCAACAGTCCTCTCTGAGCTGAGAAGCCCCTGAGCCTTCGATTGTAAGCGCAGTGCTTGGCTCCTTCCATTCTTTTACGAAGTTCTTTTCAGAGATGCAGAAGTTGATGGTCCCACGGTCGCTTCCGTGCTGGGTTTCTCTGTAAGAGAATGTTCCCAGGGACAGATGGTCTGGCTGGGCCCTGTCCCACCAGTGTCCTTAAGAGGGGAACCTCCGTCAGCAGAGTGAAACTCAGCCCTGGCTGACACCACCGCTCCTCTGGTCCAGGTGCTGTAGAAACAAATGGCCCACCTCAGGCCCCCAGGTCAGAGAGACCCAGCATGTCCCTGTCCCGGCTTTGCTGGCCTCTCTCAGTGCCTGGGCTTCATCTCTCACAGCCACTATGGCGTTGCTTATAAGATGGGAGAATGACACCCTCCCCTCCCCAGGGTGGTTTCAGGATGAAATGCAGCACATGCAGCGCCCTCCTCCCCCATCCCTCCACCCCACCCCTGCCTAGCGTGTCTCTAGGAGGGGGCCGTGGACCAAAAGGTGACGCTGCTATTAGAGTTATAAGGGTTTGCGGTTTCCTCTCTTTGTCTTCACTTCCTTCCAGAAGAGGCTTCTCGGGAAAGGAAGGGCCTTTCAGATCCCGGCACGCAGCTGGGAACGGCTTGGAGCCCAGGGTGACTGGGCTGGGTTGTGGGTTTGATCCACCAGGGCCACTGAGGCACAGCTGGCCAACCGCTGGGTGCTGCCAGCCATCCTGCAAACATCGCCTTTGTACACCCCTGGGAGGTGCTCCAACACAGATGAAGAGGATGGTCAGGTCTTGTTGCGCTCAGGACATGCCACTTAGAGTAACACCGTAAGGACAGACTTGGTCCTGTGCCTCCCAGGAATTTTTAGCACAGAACGCGTACAACAGGTCCTAGTCCTTTGGCACTGGCCCCTCTTGTTACTATTAATGCCACAGCTACATGAAACAGACCTGCTCTTGCAGCGGTGGGCTGCCAATCTGAAAATAGTCTCGGGGTCGGTTACCAAGCTGTTTAAGGCTCCATCAGGAAGTGGCTCTGAGACAGTGATTCTAGAGCCAGGGATGGGTCTCCCTGTTGGGAGGGGTCCCGTGGCTGGCCAGCCCCTTGTTTTATGGACAGTCTGACCTGTTCCAGTCACCTGAGGACCTGCGTTAAACAGCTCTGAAGCAGGACCTGCTACGTAATTTGGTGGGCCCAGTATAAAATGAAAATGCAGGGCCCCTCATTCAAAAATTAAGATTCAAGGGACTTCCCTGGCGGTCCAGTGGTTAAGACTCCACACTTCCACTGCAGAGGGCATGGGTTCAATCCCTGGTTGGGGAACTAGGATCCTGCATGCCTCACGGTGCAGCCAAAAAAAAAAAAAAAATTAAGATTCAAGATGGTGACACAGAGCATGTAGGAAAGTGTGGGCGTCCTTCTGAGCACAGGGCCCTGGTTGTATACTTTGCTCACCTGTGAAGCCAGCCCTGGTCTAGAGAGAGCACAAGACAGGCAGCTGGTCCACAGTACTCGGGTGAATTTGGTCACCCTACCCTTTGGGTGAGTGGACACGCCTCTTTTCTAGACTGTTGGTTGGGGAAGGCTGGTGAGATGAGCAGAGCTGAGAGGTGGGCTGAGTGTGACATGCAGTGACAAAGAGGGGGCAGGGTTCCAGGCAGCATCTTGTCTCTAGAACAGAAGGTCCCTGAGCGTGGACACCTGGTCTGATCATCTGTCACAGGGTTCAAAGTAAAACCAGACAATGATGTGTTACAATTGTCACTCCCCAAGTCAACATTTTCCAAAACCACTTTTTTTTTTCCTAATTTGTCCTATCTGTGATTTTGGATTATGCATCTTTTTTTTTTTTTTTTTTTTTTTTTACTGCTACTGGAGAAAACAGACCAAATTGATGAACTTCGAAAGCAAATCCATCACTGCCAGACCTTACTAACCATGGGCGTGGAAGGATAAACTAAAACATGGTAAAAGCACTTACTCCTTGTTTCCTTGGCCTTTGGCCCTCAGCCCTGGGCATTCCTGCTAATGCTTTGCCCATGGCCAACCTTTGTGAAAACCTCAACTTTTCTGTCTTAAGTGAGATTTCAAAATAAACTTAGATTGGCTGGAAAAGGACAGTTCACCTGGAGAGCAATTTGTATCTGAAGAGACTGGGTCAGAGGTTGCTAAGGAAACCATTGTTTGCAAAGTTTGGCATATGTAAATTATTGGCGAAAAAGGAAAAACGAGTACCATTTTATTCTTTCTTGCAGATGGTAAACAGGAAGGGAAGGCTGTTACTAGGTAAAGTGAGTCATGGAGTATGGGAGACTCAGATCTAAGGGGGGCTGCGGGACTCCTCTCTCTTTACTTGGGGCCCATTTCTATTTTACCTGCTGGGCTCCAAATTCAAAGGCAAACAAAGGCCTTTTATCTGATTGGGTGGGAGCACACAAAAGATTCTCTGGGTGGGTGGATGGGGGGACGAAAGAAGTCTGCAGAAACTGAAAGATTTCTTTTTCTTTTCTTTCTTTTCCTTCCTTCCTTCCTTTCTTTCTTTCTTTTTTTTTTTTTTTTTTGAAAATCCCTTGTTTTATTATGAAACCAAAATACCATTTGCAGCACTTTCCTTCTCCTACTAGTCTTTCTTAAAGAATCGAGGTATAATTCACATAATATACAATTCACCCCTTTAAAGTGTACGGTTCAGTGGTTTTTAGTGTATTCATAAGGTTGTGCGACCATCACCACTAATTCCAGAACATTTCCATCACCCCTGAAAGAAACTCTATACCCATCATCTCCCCACAGTCCTCCCATCCCCCTCATGCCCTGACAACCATGAATCTACTTTCTGGCCCTTTGGGTTTATCTGTTCTGGACATATCCTGTATACGGAATCATATAACATGTGGCATTTTGTGTCTGGCTTCTGTTGACCTAAAACAATAAAACAGCCAATTATTTTACCAGTAAAATAGGTTTATTAGGGAACAGCAAAGAATTGCAATTCAGGACATGCAATCCATGGCAAACCACAGGCAAGTATAGAGAACAAAAGAGAGGCAGGTTCTTGTATAGAGGAGAAAGGAGAGTTGGGGGGTGCTGTTATAAACAAAGAGTCCATTGGAGGAAACTGGGAGTTTGAAGTGTAGTGGCTTTTCACTCGCTGAATTGTGACAGTCTCTCATTGGCTGGGCAGTTGCTGGGTGAGGAGAAAATCTTCCTTCCTCCTGCTGGGGTAGTAAAGTAGTACTGTGGAGATGCAAGGTACATCTCTTCCTATTGGGGTCTGGAATTGACATCCAGTAGTGGGGCATGAGAACTCCCCCTTCAGGCCTCCTGACTCCATTTTAAATGAGGTTTCTGTTTTAATTTTCACACTTCTTTCACTTAGCATAATGTTTTCATGGCCCATCAATGTTATAGCATGTGTCAGTGCTTCATTCCTTTTTATGATTGAATTATATTCCATTGCATGGAGAGACCATATTTTATTTATCTATTCATCAGTCAATGGGCAGTTGATTGTTTCTAGTTTTTGGAAAAAGGGACTCCTAACACCTAATGAAACTGCAGGAATCTCAGAGCTGTGCCTGGCTCGTAGGAAACAGAAACATTTACTTGGAAGTTAGGGAACAGATAGTATAGTATTTGGTATTCTTCATTAAAAAAAAACCATTTCTCAGTTTTTAACCGTTCCATCCAAAAGTACTGAAGGGTAACAGAATATGCCACCCCAAAATATGTTTCTTTGACATAGGATTATTTTGAGCTGATTATTTTGAGAAATAGCAGATACATGAGAAGCTTTAAAAACAGAGCAGAAGTTACCCTTTTGTAAGGGAAATTTACATTTTTAAAGGAAATCTCTATTTGTAAGGGTGCCTCCCTCTCTTACCCTTGTTAACTATGCTTTTCCTGGTAACCTCCCCACAACTGACTTCTCCACATCTTTCTTTTGTCTTTAACTGAGGATAGCATTTAAGCTGGTGGCTTAGGTCACCTTGGGTGTTAACTCATTTTTCCCCTGAGTATCTCCCATGTTTACATGAGGTAGGCATATTAATAAACTTCTATTCATTTTTCTGTTGTTAATCTGTCTTTTATTACAAAAGTCTCAGCCAAGAACTAGGAAGGATAGAGGGAAAATTATGTTTTCTCCCCTTCAGTTTCTGGTGACCCAGATGAGACCCACTGGGATGCCCTACTTGCTCTGGAGCCTGAAGATGGGATCCTGGGTAAACTGGCAGAAGCCAGTGGAGGATAAAAATTCTTACCAAAGTCAGCTCTCCCAGATCTCTCTGTAGTGCCCAGTCAAGAGAGGAGGGTAAAATTTCTTATCCTTTCCTTCCCAATTCAGATTAGCAGGAGTAAAACACTTTGTAAAAATCAGTTCTTTGGATTGTTTCTCATCCTGTTCTGCAGATTTGGGCTTCCACCTAGGATCATTTCTCTTAGGTGTGAACAACTTCTTTTAATATCTCTTTCACTGAGGATGTGGTGGTGACAATTCTCTCATCTTTGCCTGAAATTTTTCTTCTGCCTTCATTTTTGACAGATGTTGTCATTGGATATAGAATACCAGGTTGACAGTGTCATTCCATCTTCTTCTGGCTTTCACTGTTTCTAATGAATTCAGCTGTCACTATTGTTGTTATTCCCATGAATGTAATGTATTCATCCTCTAGATGCTTCTAAGATTTTCTTTTTTTCTTTGGTTTCCATTAGTTTCATTATGATGTGCCTTGGTGTGGTCTTCTTTGTATTAATCCTGTTTGGGGTTTACTGAACTTCTTGGATCTGTGGTTTGATATCTTTAATCAACTTTGATAAATTACTGTCTATTATCTCTTAAGGTATTCTTCTGCCCTATTCTCTCTCTCTTCTCCTTTTAGGACTCCAATTGCATTTCTCAGAATCTATTCTTTATTTCTTCCTTTCTTTATCTCTTTTTCCTCTTGTGATTTTTATTTTTAATTCTTGTTTATTTCTGTGCTTCAGTTTGGATAATTACTATTGACCTGTCTTCATAGTCACTGATTCTTTCTTGGGCTGTGTCCAGTCTGCTGTTAAATCCATTCAGTGGATTTTTCATTTCCAGTATTGTATCTTTCAATTCTAAAACTTCTATTTGGTTCTTTTCTAGAGTTTCCATTTTTCTTTTAATTTTCCATCTCTTCATCCATTGTCTTGTTTTACCTCTAAATTCTTTAACATATTTTAAAGTCCTTGTCTGCTAATTCCAACATCTGGGTCATTCATGGATCTGCTTTTATTAACAGTGTGTTACTGTTTCACATAGCTAGTAATTTGGATTGTATGCTGAGCATTGTGGATAACATGTAAAAATTCCAGATATATTATCTTCCTCTAAAGAATGTTGAGTTTTGTTCTTGCAGAGAGTTAAATTAGTGACTGATCACCTTTGAACATATCAAGGCTTGGTTTTCAACTTTGTTAGAATGGGTTTTCCACTACACCTCATAGAGTCTCATTGTATACAAGCACAGTTTAGAATTTGGCCAAGGATCTGAGGATCCTCTGTGCAGATTTCTGTGCCTCCTTCTGTGTGGCTCCTTCCCCCTCTGTGCCTTGTCCTGCAAGTCCCAAATACCCTAGCATCCTTGAACTCTGATCTCCATTTCCTCCAGTTAACAAGACTGCTGCTTTCTATTTGAACTATACATCCTCACTCAGCAGTTTGTAAAGTGCTCCTTTCCAAAGAAAGCCATGGTGAGATTTTATCTCAAGTACTTCCTTTCTCTCAAGGATTGCAGCTCTGTGCTGCACTGCCCAATTCCTGCAAACAATTGGTATATATATACTGTTTACTTTTAGAGTTGTTTATGATGAGGGAGGGATAATCCTTTGGGGCTGGCCATGAAGACTTTTACAACTTTTTATTATATTATATTATATATATATATATATATATATATATGTATATATATGTGTATGTATGTGTATATATATATATATATATATATATATATATATATATATGATTTCTGGGTTTTGAGTCATGGTTAGAAAGGACTTCCCTAACAAGAGATGGTTTAAAAAGTTTCTTCTAGTACTTTTACTGTTTAATTTTTTATGTTTAAATCATCTACTCATTCAGAATTTATTTTGGTGGAAGGAATAAGGTAGAGGGACCTAACAATTTTTATCCCAGACGCTACCCAGTTGTTCTAATACCAATAACTAGAGAGTGCCCCCTCTCCACTGATTTGAAATAAAGTCTTATTTATATACTAAATTTTTGAATGTATTATGTGTATTTGACTTTTTCTTCTGTGCCACTGGTTTGTTATACATATGTATACATATACATGCATAGATATTTGTTGGTATGAAATTGTTTTAATTACTGTAGTATAATCTGATTTAGTATCTATTAGGGTTAGTTTTACTTCATTATTCTTCTTTTCAGAAATTTTCTGGTTGTTTAAAATTTCATAAACTTAATTTTTTTATAAATTTATTTATTTTTGGCTGTGTTGGGTCTTCGTTGCTGCGCACGGGCTTTCTCTAGCTGTGGAGAGTGGGGGCTACTCTTTGTGGTGGTGCGTGGGCTTCTCATTGCTGTGACTTCTCTTGTTGCGGAGCACAGGCTCTAGGCGCACGGGCTTCAGTAGTTGCAGCATGAAGGCTCAGTAGTTGTGGCTCATGGGCTCTAGAGCACAGGCTCAGTAGCTGTGGCACACGGGCTTAGTTGCTCCGCAGCATGTGGGATCTTCCCAGACCAGGGCTCGTACCCATGTCCCCTGCATTGGCAGGTGGATTCTCAACCACTGTGCCACCAGGGAAGCCCAAAAATTTCATAAACTTTAGAATCAGCTTGTCTAGTTTAAAAAATATGCATGAACGTATACACACACATGCACGTATATCCCTGTGGGGTATTTTTATTGAGATCATGTTATTTGTATGTTAAATTTATGAAGTTAATTTTTTTCCTCAATTCTTTTTTTTTGAGAAGTTACTTTTATAATGGCTTTATTTTTATACTACAAAAATCACTCATTTTAAGTATACATTTCAATGATGTTTAGTGAATTTAGAGTTGTGCTGCCATCTTTACATATTTTAGAACATTTCCATCACCCAAGAAGATTCCCTGGGCCCATTTGCAGCCACTTACTCTACCCACATCCTCAGGCAACAACAACCTGTTTTCTCTTTCTGTCTAATTTCCTTTTCTGGACATTTCATATAAATGGAATCATACAATATGTGGTCTTTTGCATCTATCTTTCACTTAGCACCATGTTTTTAAGATTCATCTCTGTTCCTTTTTATTGCTGAGTGG
Source organism: Balaenoptera ricei (assembly GCF_028023285.1). NCBI lineage: Eukaryota > Metazoa > Chordata > Mammalia > Artiodactyla > Balaenopteridae > Balaenoptera > Balaenoptera ricei. The sequence continues at coordinate 59,946,935 of NC_082653.1, forward strand.
CATCCTGTAGTATGAACATACTGCAATTTGTTTATTCATTTAACAGCTGATGGGTGTTTGTGCACAAGTCTTTGTGTGAGTGTACGTTTTCATTTCTCTTGAGTAGATACCTAGGAGTGGAATCGTTGAGCCATATGGTAAATTTATGTTTAATTTTTAAGAAATTGCTAGTTTCCCAGGGTGGCCACACCATCTTACATTCCCACAAGCATGCGTGAGACCTCCAGTCCCACACACTCCCTAACGCTTGGTATTGATAGTTACATCTTTGTAGTGTTGAACCTTTCTAGATCATATGAACATAGAACATATGCAGTACAGCTTTCTTTGCATTTGTAGCATTTTACATCCCTCGCAGCTTTTAATAGATTTCTTCACATAGATTGTACACATCTTTGTGCATTTATTTCTGGGAGGTTTATGGGGAGGGGTGCTGTTGTAAGTGGGATATATTCTTCTGTTAACTTTTCCAGCTGCTTGCTGTTTGTACATAGGAAAGCTAGTTGTTTTGGTAGGTTACTTCTCTATCTGACCCCTTAGAGAAATCTCTCACTGCCTGCCATATTTTTGGTTGCTTCTCTTGGATTTTCCAGAGTAAACATAATTATTTCACCTCTTTCTTTCTCCTTAAATTGCTTATTTTTTCTCTTGCCTACTTTCATCAGTTAGAAACTTCCAAACAAAGTAGTGGTGCAGGGCATTCCTTAGTTCCAGAGTCTCATGGAAACTTGTTGCTTCCAGCCATCACAGATGATGCTGATTTTTGGCTTGATGTGTGTGCGTTTGTTTGTGTGTGTAATTTTATCACGTTAATGAAGTATCCCTTTTCTGATTCTGTGAAGGATTTTCTAATAAATGGGTAAATATTGTCAAATGCCATTTAACATCTTTTACAATCATGATTTTTCTTCTCTAATATATTAATATAAAGTGAATTAAAAGATGACCTAATATCAAACTGTCCTTGTCATACTGTACAAGTCTCACTTGGTTCTGGTGATTTTTCCCTTTTGATGTTCCTGTGGATTTTATTTGCTAATCTTTTATTTTGGACTTTTGCACTGATTTTTACATAAATGAAATTGGCCTGTGGCTTTCCTTTGTTGTGCTATAGTTGTTGGCTTTTGGCATCAATGTTCTACAGGTTCCTGATCAAGAATTTGGAAGTGTTTCTTCTTCTTCTAGGCCCTGGAGCAATTTAAATAGCATTGGAGTTAGCATTTAAACTGGCTGACTTCACCTGGGAGACTATCCCTGCCTGAGATCAGGCTCTCTTCCTCACTACCACCACCACGGGGGCTTGGGAGATGGTGGTAGTTTCTTCTGGTCTAGTTAGATACTTTCTGTTTTGGTACTTGTGGGTACTTTTTTTTCCCCCTAGAAAGTATCCACTTCCTCTAAGTTTTCAAATTTTTTTGCATAGAGAGTCAGCCTTGATTGTCCCCTTCTCGTCTTGATTAGCTCCACACCCCCCCACCCCCAATAAAACAACTTTTGGATTGACTTAAGGTCAGCATTTTTCTGTTCATTTATTAATTTGTGAAAACTTTTACATTCAGGAAATGCACACATGCTTCCAAGGAGAAATACACTAAGACACGCATCACATCCCAGACCCCCTGGGGCAGCAGGAACTCACTGGAACTCACGTGTCCCCTGCATTAGTAGGCAGATTCTCAACCACTGTGCCACCAGGTAAGCCCTGTTTTTTTGTTTCCTAAGTCTGTGAGTCTGTTTCTGTTTTATAAATAAGTTCATTTGTATCATTTTTTAGATTCTGCATATAAGTGTTATCATATGATATTTGTCTTTCTCTGCCTGACTTACTTCACTTAGTGTGATAATCTCTAGGTCCATCCATGTTGCTGCAAATGGCATTATTTTGTTCTTTTTATGACTCAATAATCCATTGTGTGTGTGTGTGTGTGCGTGTGTGTGTGTGTGTGTGTATACCACATCTTCTTTATCAGGTTGCTTCCATGTCTTGGCTATTGTAAATAGTGCTGCAATGAACACTGGGGTGCATGTATCTTGATTTTCTCCAGATATATGCCCAGGAGTAGGATTGCTGGATCATATGGCAACTCTATTTTTAGTTTTTTGAGGCACCTCCATACTGTTCTCCATAATGGCTGTACCAATTTACATTCCTACCAACAGTGTAGGAGGGTCCCCTTTTCTCCACACCCTCTCCAGCATTTATTGTTGGTAGACTTTTTGATGATGGCCATTCTGACCAGTGTGAGGTGGTACTTCATTGTAGTTTTGATTTGCATTTCTCTAATAATTAGCATTGTTGAGCATCTTTTCATGTGCTTTTAGGCCATCTGTATGTCTCTTTGGAGAAATGTCTATTTGGATCTTCTGCCCATTTTTTGATTGGGTTGTTTGGTTTTTTTTATATTGAGCTGCACGAGATGTTTGTATATTTTGGAAATTAATCCCTTGCTGGTTGCTTCGTCGGCAAATATTTTCTCCCATTCTGTGGGTTGTCTTTTTGTTTTGTTTATGGTTTCCTTTGCTATGCAAAAGCTTTTAAGTTTAATTAGGTCCCTTTTGTTTATTTTTGCTTTTATTTTCATTACTCTAGGAGGTGGATCCCAAAAGATATTGCTATGATTTGTGTCAAAGAGTGTTCTGCCTATGTTTTCCTCTAAGAGTTTTATAGTATCCGGTCTTACATCTAGGTCTTTAATCCATTTTGAGTTTATTTTTGTGTATGGTGTTAGGGAGTGTTCTAATTTCATTCTTTTACATGTAGCTGTCCAGTTTCCCCAGCACCACTTATTGAAGAGACTGTCTTTTCTCCATTGTATATTCTTGCCTCCTTTGTCATAGATTAATTGACCATAGGTGCGTGGGTTTGTTTCTGGGCTTTCTATCCTGTTCCATTGATCTATATTTCTGTTTTTGTACCAGTACCATACTGTTTTGATTACTGTAGCTTTGTAGTATAGTCTGAAGCCAGGGAGCCTGATTCCTCTAGTTCCATTTTAATTTCTCAAGATTGCCTTGGCTATTCCAGGTCTTTTGTGTTTCCATACAAATTTTTAAGATTTATGGTTCTAGATCTGAAAAAAAAAATGCCATTGGTAATTTGATAGGGATTGCATCAAATCTGTAGATTACCTTGGATAGTATAGTCATTTTCACAATATTGATTCTTCCAATCCAAGAACACGGTGTATCTTTCCATCTGTTTGTGTCATCTTCGATTTCTTTCATCAGTGTCTTATAGTTTTCTGAGTACTGGTCTTTTGCCTCCTTAGGTAGGTTTATTCCTAGGTGGTTTTTTTTTGACACAATGGTAAATGGGATTGTTTCCTTAATTTCTCTTTCTGATCTTTTGTTGTTAGTGTATAGAAATGCAACAGATATCTATGTATTAATTTTGTATCCTGCAACTTTACCGAATTCACTGATGAGCTCTAGTAGTTTTCTGGTAGCTTCTTTAGCATTTTCTATGTATAGTATCATGTCCTTTGCAAACAGTGACAGTTTTACTTCTTTTCCAATTCAGATTCCTTTTATTTCTTTTTCTTTTCTGATTGCTATGGCTAGGACTTCCAAAACTATGTTGAATAAAAGTGGTGAGCGTGGACGTCCTTGTCTTGTTCCTGATCTTAGAGGAAATGCTTTCAGCTTTTCACTGTTGAATATGATGTTAGCTGTGGGTTTGTCATATATGGCCTTTATTATGTTGAAGTATGTTCCCTCTATGCCCACTTTCTGGAGAGTTTTTATCATAAATGAGTATTGAATGTTGTCAAAAGCTTTTTCTGCATCTATTGAGATGATTATATGGTTTTTACTTTTCAGTTTGTTAAGTGGTGTATCACACTGACTGACTTGCAGATATTGAAAAATCCTTGTATCCCTGGGATAAATCCCACTTGATTATGGTGTATGATCCTTTCAATGTATTGTTGGATTTGATTTCCTAGTATTTTGCTGAGAATTTTTGCGACTATGTTCATCAGTGATATTGGCCTGTAATTTCTTTTTTTGTGGTGGTATCCTTGTCTGGTTTTGGTATCAGGGTGGCTTCGCAGAATGAGTTTGGGAGTGTTCCTTCCTCTGCAATTTTTTGAAATAGTTTCAGAAGGATAGGTGTTAACTCTTCTCTAAATGTTTGATAGAATTCACCTGTGAAGCTATCTGGTCCTGGACTTTTGTTCATTGGGAGTTTTTTTTTTTTTTTTTTTTTTAATTTTATAGCTACTTTATTTATTTATTTATTTTTGGCTGTGTTGGGTCTTCAGTTCATGCGAGGGCTTTCTCTAGTTGCGGCAAGCGGGGGCCACTCTTCATCGCGGTGCGGGGACCGCTCTTCATCGCGGTGCGCGGGCCTTTCACTATCGCGGCCCCTCCCGTTGCGGGGCACAGGCTCCAGATGCGCAGGCTCAGTAGTTGTGGCTCACGGGCCCAGCTGCTCCGTGGCATGTGGGATCTTCCCAGACCAGGGCTCGAACCCGTGTCCCCTGCATTAGCAGGCAGATTCTCAACCACTGAGCCACCAGGGAAGCCCTCATTGGGAGTTTTTAAATTACAGTTTCAATTTCAGTGCTTCTGATTGGTCTGTTCATATTTTCTATTTCTTCATGGTTCAGTTTTGGGAGATTGTACCTTTCTAAGAATTTGTCCATTTCTTCTACATTGTCCATTTTATTGGCATATAGTTGCTCATGATCCTTTGTATTTCTGTGATGTCCATTGTTAACTTCTTTTTCATTTCCAATTTTATTGATTTGAGCCCTCTTCCTTTGTTCTTGATGAGCCTGGCTAAAGGTTTATCAATTTTGTTTATCTTTTCAAAGAACCAGCTTTTAGTTTCATTGATCTTTTCTATTGCTTTCTTTGTCTCTATTTCCTTTATTTCTACTCTGAACTTTATGATTTCTTTTGTTCTGCTAACTTTTGGGTTTTGTTTGTTCTTTCTCTAGTTGCTTTGGGTTTAAGTTTAGGTTGTTTGTTTGGGATTTTTCTTGTTTCCTATGGTAAGATTGTAGTGCTATAAACTTCCCTCTTAGAACTGATTTTCCTATGTCCCATAGGTTTTGGATCATTGTGTTTTCATTTTCATTTGTCTCTAAGTATTTTTTGGTTTCCCTTTTGATTTTTTCAGTGATTCGTTGGTTGTTTAGTAGCATACTGTTTAGCCTCCACGTGTTTGTGTTTTTTACAGCTTTTTTTCTTGTAGTTGATTTCTAATCTCATAATGTTATGGGAGAGACCACTTTTTTTTGTTGTTTGTTTGTTTTGTTTTTATTTTTATTGGGCTATAGGGGATGGGTTGGGAAATATCTCTGTTAAGTTATGCCCTACTAGGGAAACGTTCATTCTAATTTTCCTGGGATAGCTTTTGGAGCTTTTTCTTTTTCTTGGAGCTGCTACTCTTGCTGGCAGCAGCCTCTTCAGGTCCACTGCTGAGAGGCTCCTCCTTGGAAGAGAATTTCCTCTTTTTCTTGGGGACCCTCTTGTTTCCTGACTCTTCAGGGGAGAGACCACTTTTTTAATCCATTCATTCATTGATGGACACTTGGGTTGCTTTCTTCCTTCTTCCCTCCTTCCCTCCTTTTTTTTTTTTTAATTTATTTATTTTATCCATTCATTTTTGGCTGCATTGGGTCTTCCTTGCACGCGTGCTTTCTCTAGTTGCGGTGAGCAGAGGCTACTCTTCATTGCGGTGCGCGGGCTTCTCATTGCGGTGGCTTCTCTTGTTGCGGAGCACGGGCTGTAGTCACGCGGGCTTCGGTAGTTGTGGCTTGCGGGCTGTAGAGCGCAGGCTCAGTAGTTGTGGCACACTGGTTTAGTTGCTCCGTGGCATGTGGGATCTTCCCAGACCAGGGCTTGAACCCATGTCCCCTGCATTGGCAGGCAGATTCTTAACCACTGAGCCACCAGGGAAGCCCCCTCCTTACTTTTTAATTTTTAAAAACTCTCTGGGACAAGAAGCATCATAATAATTATAAAGGAAATTTTAAAAGAAAAATAATCAGCTACAGTGTCCTGCCCTTCTTATATGAACTGTTTTCATTTTCCTCTATTCCCTACCAGCTTTTGTCCATATGCAGTCACTATTAGTACAGATTTTTATGCTGTCTTGTCTTCTGCTTTACTTGGAGGCTAATCTTTTTTCATGTTAATACATTGCCTCATGCTGAACTTTTTGACAGATGAGTTCAGGATAATGTTTGCAACTAATACAACTTTAAAAAATCATTTCCCTGTTGGCTGTTTTTAATTTTCCATTATTTTGAGTAATGAAATTATTTTGAAATCTTTTGGAATCATTTATGTCTTCCTTCCCTCCCTCGTTTTGGATAAAGGCCCAGGAGTGGGCTTATTAGGTCAAAGGAACAAATGGTCTTAAGACTTTCAAAACATGCTACTGAGGTTGTACTAATTGAAACTGCCCTTTACAGAATTTGAGGGGATGGGTTTTGCTGACAGCCTCACCAGTTCTGGGTATCATTATTTATATATCTATTTTGCAATAGATTAAGTTATAATCACTATTTTCATTCACATTTGATTACCAGTAAAATTAAATTTTCTGCCTAATGTTTACCCCTCAGTTGTGTTTTTCTACTTTTGAATTGCCTTCTCCCACCCTTTACCAAGTTATCTCATGGCGAGTCAATTTCAAAGAAATTTATCTGTACCTGCTCTTTGTTTGCTATAGGTATTTTTAATGGAATCCTTCCCCCTCTGTTTTTCTTTAAATGCCGTACATGTGCATGCACACCCACCCACACACCCCAAATTGCCAAGTGTTGATCTTAAGTCAGCCTGGAGAAGGGAGAACTGCTCTCCCTCCTGGGGCCCCCACCGTGCCCAGCCCACTGCTGGGTTCCTGGTAAGCATGTGAGGGACAGAGCCGGGAGGCAGGCTGGGAAGTCTGCAGTTTCCTTTCTGGGCCAGAAATCGCTGAGCCGTTGCACAGATTTAGAAACCTACAGGTGGTTGCAAACTGTAGGCGCATCTATCTCCGGCCTGCTCAGGCCCCTGCATTCCAAAGTTTTCTCTTCCATTGTCTCCTTCCCTCCTCCAGAGCCAAGTTCCCAGCAACAAGGCCTAGCACAGCACTTCAGACAGTTGTGGGTGCATTTCTGCTCGGGTGTCACACGGCTTATGGGCTGTTTTGATGCATATTAGGAAAGAATGAACAAGCACTACACATTATGGCTTGGGACAAGGCTAAAGTTAATTTGACTCTTTCTTAAAGTAAATGGCAGACTACAGGCACACCTCAGAGATATGGGGTTCAGTTCCAGACCGCTGCAATAAAGCAAGTCACGTGAATTTTTTGGTTTCCCACTGCGTCTAAGTTATGTTTATACTATACTGTAGTCTATTAAGTGTGCAATAGCATTGCTTCTAAAAAAAACAATGTACATACCTTAATTAAACCATACCACATATTATAATAATGAAAACGTCTGAAATAGTGTGAGAATTACCAAAATGTGACACAGACACGAAGTGAGCAATGCTCTGTGAAAAATGGCACTGATAGATTTCCTCAACGCAGGGTTGCCACAAACGTTCAATTTGTAAAAACAAAAACAAAAACGCAACATCTGCAAAGTGCAATAAAACAAGGTGTGCCTATAGATGGCACAATGCTGTTGAGAAAGTAGAAGGCAGATGGTTGTTGTTGGGCAGCTTTGGGGATCAGCGCCAGCCTGGCCCTCTGCTAGTTGTGTGACCTTGGGTACATCCCCTGGGCTCTCTGAGCCTGCTGCTTCTATTACATGGGGATCGCCCACTCCTCATTGGGTTATAAAGTCTGAGAGAAGAGCAAACGTCTTTCAAAGAGCAGTGCCTGCACTCTGGGATCGGCTGGTTGTAACCATGGCAACATGGCACCTGCTCAATCAATCACGACAGCCCTCCCCTCCCCCTTCCCTCCAGAGTGTGGGAATGAGCAGGACCGGCTCCCCGATTCCCATTCACTCCTAAAAACTCTAAAACTCTCTAGAGCTCCTTCTTCTAAACTTCACTGAGCATCTGCTGTGTGCCAGGCATTTACGTGTGGGGAGGCCAGGGACAGTCTGGCGTCTGGCCCTCTGGTGGCCCCGTGCCTCATGGCTGACGCTTCACCCTTTGCCCTGGACTCTGGACTTGGTGTAGAGAGGGCCCTGGGGGCCCCCTACTGGTGGGCAGGTTTCACAGCCACCCAACACCCCCCCACCCCCAATCTCTCCAGTGCATGGCTGACCCCAGCAATCTAATGGACACGTTCTTGGAATCCGCCTGCTTTATTTTTTCAGTTGAAAACTCAAGGGAAAAGCCTCCCCCCAAAGAAAGTGAATGACTTTTGGGGCTGTACTCTTGGGGTCTGAGTGCACAGAGCACACGCCTGTGGAAACCGGCCCCCTGGAGCATTCAGTCTTAGAGTCAGGCTCTACCCCAAAGAGGGAAGCACCCAACCAGGCTTGTGGTTAAGGGATTTGGGACCATCAGTTTCCCCTCAAGGAACCTCATGCCTCAGGGGAGACCCTGAAGAGGCCAGGGGAAGCCAATCCCAAGCTAGGAGACCCGGGGCAGCCTGGCTCATACAGCAGAGGCTTCCGAAACAGCAGCCGGCGAGTGACTAAATATCTCAGGCAGAACAGTTGCTGGAGTGGCGTCCGCTCTCCAGAGCTGGGCCCAGCGGGCCAGGCTGCCTCCTGGAATTACAGGGCAGGTGTTGAGGGAGGTGGAGCCTTATCCAGACCAGTGTGGGCTCTACTGCCCCCAGAAGCACTCTGAAATCAATGCCTAACAGCCCTTCTTTCCTGGATCTGTATCCTTCCTGGTCTTCTCTGAGCTTCTTGGCATTTCATTCTGCTTGTTCCGCCCCAGACAGGAATATTGACCTTGCTGATGAGATGGGATTGTGGTAGAAGGAGAGGGAGTCTGAAATCTTTGGCAGCCTGGTGCTGGCTCAGGCAAAATCTCAAACTGCAACGAAAAAAGAAGAGAAGAGGAGTAAGGCTTTGCTGTAGTCCCAGAGGACAGGGAGCTCCCTCTGTTTCCTGGAAGCAAGCTGAGGGCCCCTGTTATAGCCCCTGGCATGCTGTACGCCCAGCAGGGTCAGGCCTCGAGTGGCCCTCATTAAAAGGACATCTCCCCCTTTGGAAGAGCAGTGGGTATGGTTAGATGGTTCCCTGCACTTGTGAGACGTGCCCTCACCCCCACCCCAGGAGTTCCTGGCCTGGGAGAGGGCTGAACCCCAGCACGTGATGCTTTGGGAGCATGGAGGGTGCACCCAAAGTTGGGGGTAGAGGGGAGTTCAGGGGCTGAGTCCTGATGAAGAGAGGGTATCCAGGTCATGAAAGCAGCAGGGACATTCAGATGTTTCCAGAACATTTGGTGACATCTGAATGACTTCTCTGCACTTTCAGAAGGAGCCAGCCTTACCCCTTGGATATCCAGCTCACACTGAAGCAGGAACCTCTTCAACTTAGGAGTCACAGACCCAGGAAGACCCTTGGCACCTCTCTGGGCAAGGCACACTATCAGCAGGTGAGGTTTTTTTTGTTTTTTTTTTAATTTATTAATTTTTGGCTGTGTTAGGTCTTCGTTGCTATGCGCGGGCTTTCTCTAGTTGCATCGAGCGGGGGCTACTCTTTGTTGCGGTGAGAGGGGTTCTCATTGCAGTGGCTTCTCTTTGTTGCGGAGCACGGGCTCTAGGTGCGCGGGCTTCAGTAGTTGTGGCACACAGGCTTCAGTAGTTGTGGCTCGCGGGCTTAGTTGCTCCGTGGCATGTGAGATCTTCCCAGACCAGGGCTCGAACCCATGTCCCCTGCATTGGCAGGCAGATACTTAACCACTGTGCCACCAGGGAAGTCCCAGCAGGTGAGTTTTAATCTCTGTACTTCATTTCTTTTTCTGGTCTTACTGAGTGTGATGGGGTCATCAATACAATACGTAATAGAAGCAGAGAGAAAGAGTGTCTATCTCCTTGCAGACATTAAAGGGACTGCTTCTGATGTTTCTCCATCAACTGTGATGTTAAAGGCTGGATACCAAATACCTCAAGTTACCAGGTTAAGTAAGGTCCCTCCTAGCCCTCATTTGCTAAGAGAATTTTTAAAAAAGAAAATATGAGCATTAGACAATCTTATTAAATGCCTTTTCTGTCATCTGTTGATAATATCTTTGGTTCTTTCCAGATATGATATTATATTTTTAAAAATTCCTAGTTCCCTGCCAAAATTTTTTTTTAACATCTTTATTGGAGTATAATTGCTTTACAATGGTGTGTTAGTTTCTGCTTTATAACAAAGTGAATCAGCTATACATATACATATATCCCCATATCTCTTCCCTCTTGCATCTCCCTCCCTCCCACCCTCCCTATCCCACCCCTCTAGGTGGTCACAAAGCACCAAGCTGATCTCTCTGTGCTATGTGGCTGCTTCCCACTAGCTATCTGTTTTACATTTGGTAGTGTATATATGTCCATGCCACTCTCTTTGTCCTAGCTTACCCTTCCCCCTCCCCGTGTCCTCAAGTCCATTCTCTAGTAGGTCTACGTCTTTATTCCCATCCTGCCCCTAGGTTCTTCATGACCTTTTTTTTTTTTTTTTAGATTCCATATATATGTGTTAGCATACGGTATTTGTTTTTCTCTTTCTGACTTACTTCACTCTGTATGACAGACTCTAGGTCCATCCACCTCACTACAAATAACTCAATTTCATTTCGTTTTATGGTTCCTTTTGGTTTCATTTTATATTCCATATATACAATGGAATATTAAATATTCCTTTAATATTCCATTGTATATATGTGCCACATCTTCTTTATCCATTCATCTGTCGATGGACACGTAGGTTGCTTCCATCTCTTGGCTATTGTAAATAGTGCTGCAGTGAACACTGTGGTACATGTCTCTTTTTGAATTACGGTTTTCTCAGGGTATATGCCCAGTAGTGGGTTGCTGGGTCATATGGTAGTTCTATTTTTAGTGTTTTAAGTAACCTCCATACTGTTCTCCATAGTGGCTGTATCAATTTACATTCCCACCAACAGTGCAAGAGGGTTGCCTTTTCTCCACACTCTCTCCAGCATTTATTGTTTGTAGATTTTTTGATGATCGCCATTCTGACTGGTGTGAGGTGATATCTCATTGTAGTTTTGATTTGCATTTCTCTAATGATTAATGATGTTGAGCATTCTTTTATGTGTTTGTTGGCAATCTGTGTATCTTCTTTGGAGAAATGTCTATTTAGGTCTTCTTCCCAATTTTGGATTGAGTTGTTTGTTTTTTTGATATTGAGCTGCATGAGCTGCTTGTAATCCCTGCCAAAATTTACGGTCTGTGTTGGATAAACCCATTTCTGAATTCCTGTGGGTTTGTGTCTATTGTCTGACTATGCTGGTTCTTGCTCTTAGAATTTTGTCTCCTTAAGTGTGTTCGTTTTTTATAATTACAGCGGTTATAAGTTCAGTGTTTAGAGTTGTATCACCATGCCTAGCATATGAAGTAGGTGCTCAGTAAAAATTTTTTAATTAAAAAATTCTTAGTTGTGGCAAAATATACATAACAAAAAAATTGACCATCTTAATAAGTGCACAGGTCAGTAGTGTTAAGTACTTTCACTTTGTTGTGCAACCATCACCACCATCCATTCTCCAGAACGCTTTTCATCTTGCAAAACTGAAACTCTGTCCCCATTAAACAACTCCTATTATCCTCTTAGACCAGCCCATGGCAACCATCATTCTGTGTTCTGTCTCTCTGAATTTGACAACTTTAGGTACCTCATAGAAGGGGAATCATACAGCATTGGTCTTTTTGTGACTGGCTTATTTCACTTAGCATAATGTTCTCAAAGTTCATTCATGTTGTAGCTTGTGTCAGAATTTCCTTTTTAAGGCTGAATGATATTCCATTGTATGTATATACATATTTTGCTTATCTATTCAATTGCTGATGGTCACCTGGGTTGCTTATAACTTTTGGCTGTTGTGAATAATGATGCTATGATGGGTGTATAAATATCTTTGAGATCCTGCTTTCAATTCTTTTGGGGTATATACCCAGAAGTGGAATGACTGGATCATATGGTAATTTTATTTTTAATATTTTTGAGGAACTGCCATGCTGTTTTCCATATTGGCTACACCATTTTACATTGCCACCAACAGTGCATGATGGTTCCAATTTCTTCACATCCTTGCTAACACTATTTTCTAATTTTTTGATAGTAGCCACCCTAATGGGTGTGAGTTTATATATCATTGTGGTTTTGATTCACATTTCCCTAATGATTGGTGATATCGAGCATCTTCTCATATACTTGTTGGTCATTTGTATATCTTCTTTGGAGGAATGTCTATTCAAGTCCTTTGACCAATTTTTTTTTTTTTTAATCAGAGTATAGTTGCTTTACAATATTGTGTTTGTTTATACTTTACAGCAAAGTGAATCAGCTATATGTATACATATATCCCCTCTTTTTTGGATTTCCTTCTCATTTAGGTCACCACAGAGCACTGAGTAGAGTTCCCTGTACTATACAGTAGGTTCTCATTAGTTATCTATTTTATACATAGTATCAATAGTGTATATATGTCAGTCCCAATCTCCCAATTCATCCCCCCGCTTCCCCCTTGGTATCCATACATTTGTTCTCTACGTCTGTGCCTGTGTTTCTGCTTTGTAAATAAGATTGTCTGTACCAATTTTTTCAGATTCCACATATATGCGTTAATATATGATATTTGCTTTTCTCTTTCTGACTTACTTCACTCTGTATGACAGTCTTTAGGTCCATCCATGTTTCTACAAATGACCCAATTTCATTCCTTTTTATGGCTGAATAATATTCCATGGTATATATGTACCACATCTTCTTTATCCATTCCTGTTGAGGGACATTTAGGTTGCTTCCATGTCCTGGCTATTGTAAACAGTGCTGCAGTGAACACTGGGGTGCATGCATCTTTTTGAATGATGGTTTTCTCTGGGTATATGCCCAGTAGTGGGATTGCTGGGTCATATGGGAGTTCTATTTTTAGTTTTTTGAGGCACCTCCATACTGTTCTCCATAGTGGCTGTACCAATTTACATTCCTACCAACAGTGTAGGAGGGTTCCCTTTTCTCCACACCCTCTCTCCAGCATTTATTTTTTGTAGATTTTTTTTTTTAACTTTTGGGTTTATTTATTTATTTATTTATGGCTGTGTTGGGTCTTCGTTTCTGTGCGAGGGCTTTCTCTAGCTGCGGCAAGCGGGGGCCACTCTTCATCACGGTGCCGGGCCTCTCATTATTGCGGCCTCTCTTGTTGCGGAGCACAGGCTCCAGACGCGCAGGCTCAGTAATTGTGGCTCACAGGCCTAGTTGCTCCGCGGCATGTGGGATCCTCCCAGACCAGGGCTCGAACCCGTGTCCCCTGCATTGGCAGGCAGATTCTCAACCACTGTGCCACCAGGGAAGCCCTGTAGATTTTTTGATGGTAGCCATTCTGACTGGTGTGAGGTGATACCTCATTGTAGTTTTTTTTTTTTAATTAATTAATTAATTAATTTATTTATGGCTTTGTTGGGTCTTCGTTTCTGTGCGAGGGCTTTCTCTAGTTGCGGCGAGCAGGGGCCACTGTTCATCGCGGTGCGCGGGCCTCTCACTGTCACGGCCTCTTTTGTTGCGGAGCACAGCCTCCAGACGCACAGGCTCAGTAATTGTGGCTCACGGGCCTTGTTGCTCCGCGGCATGTGGGATCTTCCCAGACCAGGGCTCGAACCCGTGTCCCCTGCATTGGCAGGCAGATTCTCAGCTACTGTGCCACCAGGGAAGCCCCCTCATTGTAGTTTTGATTAGCATTTCTCTAATAATTAGTGATGTTGAGCATCTTTTCATGTGTTTGTTGGCCATCTGTATGTCTTCTTTGGAGAAATGTCTATTTAGGTCTTCTGCCCATTTTTTGACTGGGTTGTTTGGTTTTTTTTGATATTGAGCTGCATGAGCTGTTTGTATATTTTGGAGATTAATCCTTTGTCAGTTACTTCATTTGCAAATATTTTCTCCCATTCCATAGGTTGCCTTTATACTCTGTTGATTGTGTCATTTCACGCACAGAAGTTTTTAATTTTGATGAAGTCCAATTGGTCTATTTATTCTTTTATTGCTTGTGCCTTTGGTGTCATATCCAAGAAATCAATGCCAAATCCAATGCCATGAAGCTTTTCCCCTATGTTTTTTTGTAAGAGTTTTATAGTTTTAGTTCTTATATTTATGTATTTGATCCATTTTGAGCTAATGTTTTTATAGGGTGTTAAGGTAAGGGTCCAACTTCATTCTTTTCATGTAGATATTCAATTTTCCCAGCACCATTTGATGAAAAGATTGTACTTTCTCCATTGAATGGTCTTGACATCCTTGTCAAAAATTATTTGACCATATATGCAAGGGTTTATTTCTGGGCTATTTTATTCCTTTGGTCTATATGTCTGTCTTTATGCCAGTACCACACTGTTTTGATTACTGTAGCTTATGTTAAAAGTTTTGAAACCAGGAAGTGTGAGACCTCTAACTAACTTTGTTCTTTTTCAAGATTGCTTTGGCTACTTGGGGCCCCCTTGAGATTCTGTATGAATTTTAGGGTAGGTTTTTATATTTCTGCAAAAAAAGCCATTGGGATTTTGACAGAGATTGCGTTAAATCTGTAGATCACTGAGTAGTATTAATATCTTAATGATATTAAGTCTTTCAATCCATGAACATGGGATATCTTTCCATTTATTTGTATCTTCTTTAATTTCTTTCAGCAGTGCTTTGTAGTGTTCAGTGTATAAGTTTTTCACCTCTTTGGTTAAGTTTATTCCTAAGTACTTTATTCTTTTTGATGTTATTGTAAATGGAATTATTATTATTTTTTTAATTTTTATTTTATTTTTGGCTGTGTTGGGTCTTCGTTTCTGTGCGAGGGCTTTCTCTAGTTGTGGCGAGCGGGGGCCACTCTTCATCGTGGTGCGCAGGCCTCTCACTGTCGCGGCCTCTCTTGTTGCGGAGCACAGGCTCCAGACACGCAGGCTCAGTAGTTGTGGCTCACAGGCCCAGTTGCTCCGCGGCATGTGGGATCTTCCCAGACCAGGGCTCGAACCCGTGTCCCCTGCATTGGCAGGCAGATTCTCAACCACTGTGCCATCAGGGAAGCCCATGGAACTATTTTAATTTCCTTTTTGGAATGCTCATTGTTAGTGTATAGAAACACAATTGATTTTTTTTTTTTATATTTATTTTTGGCTGTGTTGGGTCTTCGTTTCTGTGTGAGGGCTTTCTCCAGTTGTGGCGAGTGGGGGCCACTGTTCATCGCGGTGCGCAGGCCTCTCACCATCGTGGCCTCTCCCGTTGCGGAGCACAGGCTCCAGATGCGCAGGCTCAGTAGTTGTGGCGCATGGGCTTAGTCGCTCCACGGCATGTGGGATCTTCCCAGACCAGGGCTCGAACCCACGTTCCCTGCATTGGCAGGCAGATTCTTAACCACTGCGCCACCAGGGAAGCCCAACACAATTGATTTTTGTGTGTTGACTTACATTCTGCAACTTTGCCAAATTTGTTTACTAATTCTAATAGGTTTTTAAATTTTTTTAAGCTTTAGGGTTTTCTACATATACATGGTTTTTTAGGTATATATGATTGTGTCATTTGAGAACAGAGATAACTTTACTTCTTTCTTTCCAATTTGGATGCTTTCTGTTTCTTTTTCTTGCCTAATTGTTCTGGCTAGGACTTCTGATACTACTTTAAATTGAAGTGGCAAAAGTAGGCATCCTTGTCTTGTTCCTGATCTTAGAGGAAAAGCTTTCAGTCTTTTACCATGGAATATGGTGTTATCTATGGGCTTGTCAAATATGGCCTTTATTATGTTGAGGTAGTTTCCTTCTATTCTTAGTTTGTTGAGTGTTTTTATCATGAAAGGGTGTTGAATTTTGTCAAATGCTTTCTCTACATCAGTTGAGATGGTCATGTTTTTTTTTTCCTTCATTCTTTTAATGTGGTGTATTACATTGATTTTCCTATGTTGAACCATCCTTGCATTTCAGGAATAAACCCACTTGGTTATGGTGTATAATCCTTTTAATGTGCTCTTGAATTCTGTTTGCCAGTACAGCTGTTCCTCAGTATCCACGGGGATTGGTTCCACAGATACGAAAATCTGTGGATGCTAAAGTCCCTTATATAAAATGATATAATATTTGCATATGACCTATGTACATTCTCCTGTATAGTTTAAATCATCTCTAGATTACTTATAGTACCTAATACAATATAAATGCTATGTAAATAGTTGCCAGAATGCAGCAAATTCAAGTTTTGCTTTTGGAACTTTCTGGATTTTTTTTCAAATATTTTCAATCCGTGGTTGATTGAATCTGTGGATGTGGAAATCATAGATATGGAGGGCCAACTGTATTTTTTTTTTTGATTTTTTCATCTATATGCATCAGGGATATTGTTCTGTAGTTTTCTTGAAGTGGCTTTGTCTGGCTTTGGTATCAAGATAATTCTGGCCTCATAAAATGGATTTGAAGATGTTCCCTCTTCAGTTTTTTGTATGAGTTTGAGGAGCCTTGGTTTCAATTCTCTAAATGCTTGGTAGAATTCACTAGTGAAGCCATCTGGTCCTGGGCTTTCCTTTGTTGGGAGGTTTTTGATTACCGATTCAATTTGCTTGCTAGTTATAGGTCTTTTCAGATTTGTTTCTTCATGATTCAGTTTTGGCAGGTAATATGTTTCTGGGAATTTATCCATTTCATCTAGATTGTCCAATTTGTTGTCACACAAGTGTTCATAGTACTCTCCCATAATCCTTTTTGGTTCTGTAAAAATCAGTTGTAATGTTCCCTATTTCACTTCTGATTTTACTTACTTGAGTCTTCTTTTTTCTTATTAGTCAATCTAGCTAAAGATTTGTCAATTCTGTTGATCTTTTCAAAAAACCAACTTTTGGTTTTGTTGACTTTCTCTCTTGTTTTTCTACTCTCTACTTCATTTATCTCTGCACTAACCTTTATGATTTCCTTCCTTCTGCTAGCTTTGGGTTTGATTTGTTCTTCTCCAGGATCCTTAAGGAGTAAAGTTAGGGTGTTGATTTGAGCTCTTTTTTAATGTGAGGATTTACAGCTGTACATTTCCTTAGTAGCACTGCTTTCTCTAAATTCCATAGTTTTGGTGTGTTGTGTTTTTGTTTTCATTTGTCTCAAGATATTTTCTAATTTATTTTGTGACTTCTTTGACCCATTGGGTGTTTAAGAGTGTGCTGTTTAATTTTGTACAATTTGTGATTTTTCCAGTTTTCCATCTGCTATTTCTAGTTTCTTTCCATTGTAATTGGAAAATAGTTTGTATGATTTCAGTTTTTAGAGGTTTATTAATACTTGTTCTATGGCCTAATATATGGTCTATCCTGGAGAATGTTCAATGTACACTTGAGAAAAATGGATACCCTGCTGTTGTTGGGTGGAGTGTTCTGTATATATCTGCTAGGTCTGGTTGATCTACAGTGTTTGTTGTTCAAATTCTCTATTTCCTTATTGATCTTCTCTTTGGTTGTTCTATCCATTATTGAAAGTGTGCTCTCTTTTGGTTACTATTTGTATGGAATATTTTTTTCCATCCTTTCACTTTCAACCTATGTGTGTCCTTAGATCTAAAGTGAGTCTCTTGAAGACAGCACAAATTGCATTTTTCAGCTCCAGAATTTGTTTACTGTTATTTCTACTTCTTTGTTGATATTCTCATTTTTCTCATATATTGTTTTCCTGATTTCACTTAGTTGTCTGCCATCTTTCTTCTCCTTCATCTGATTGATCATATTTAAGACAGTTGTTTTAAAGCCTGTCAATAAGAGGCCTATGTTTCTTGAGAGTTAGTTTCTGGAGATTTACTGTGTTCCTCTGAATGGGCCCTATCTCACTGTTTCTTTGTATGTCTTGTCATCTTTTGTTGGAACTGGGCATTTGAAAAGACATCCACCTCTCCCATGCTTTGCAGACTGTCCCTGTGCAGGGGAAGGCCTTCACTAACCAACCTGGTATGAAAGCTCAGGGTTCTCTCAAATACCTTCTACGGGTGCATCTTCCCTGGGCCTGAGTGTGTGCTTTAACTCCACATCAATCACCAGTAGACACAGCTGCTTTTAAATGTCCTAATTTCCCTAGCTTTCACCCCTGCTTCTTCTCAGGGGTTTAGATAGATATAGTATGGTATTCCTCTGTCCATAGTCTTGCTCCCAGTCACCTGCAGGACTGCAGACTCCCTGCAGCTGTCTCTGGCAGCAGCACCCACTCCTGCTTTCAGCAATCACCCACATGATATCCAAACTATGCCACCATTCTCATCATCACTAAGTCAAGAGAGACCTGTCCCTCTGGCAGGTCCCAGACAAGTCAGAACATTGCAAGCAAGTTCCACTCCTTTCCTTCCCTCCCAAAGGATGAGCCAGGAACTGGCTGGCTTCTTCAAAACTGTACTGTGGAAGGCAAGCACAAATGCCATGAAATTTCCTGCTGTTTAGAGTGAGACTTTTTCTCAATCAATCAGGCAGTCACTTGGTTGTTGCTGCTGCTTAACTGGTTTCTAGGGTTCTCACAAAGCTACTTTGGTCCATATATTGTTCTATATTCAGCATTTCCATGGAGGACTGAGGATTTGTAGGTTCCTAGCCTGCCACCTTGTTGATGTCACTCTCCTGTCTTCCCCTGGATTTTGATCCAGATATTTCCAATACCCCATTTTCTCTATCCTGTCTAACAAACATTATTAGATATCCCACCAGAAGGACTGTTCTGAATTAACTAGTTTAAATTGCCTACTTTAGTACACTGTTCTTAAATACCATCCTTGGGTTCCAGAGATTACTTCCAATTGGTTATGATGTTTTCTTAGCTTATGTCTCAACATATTTTTGAATTTCACTCACTAACAAACATATTAGTAACATCTACATTCAAGTTTGCAGTTGGGCTTCTAACTTAACTTTCCTCTTGTATTGTCCTTGGGTTTTTGTCTCCCATAAGATAACACTAACTTCATTAAAATGAGGTGGGAAGAGGAAGGTTTCATTTTTATACTCTGGAACAGTTATGGTAAATTATTACAACTTGCCTATAAAACTATGTGACTCTGATGTTTTATATTTAATTAATTTTAAAGACTTTTTATTTTAAAATAATTATAGAATTGCAGGTAGTTCAAAGATAGTACAGAGTGTCCTGTATATATTTCATCCCATTTCCCCCAATGGTTAAATCTTCCATAATTATACTACAATATCAAAACCCAGACATTGACATTGGTAGAATGTGTGTGTGTATAGTTCTGTGACATTTTGTCACAGGCGTGGATTCATGTAACCACTACCACCATCAAAATACAGAACTGTTCCATCACCACAAACATCTCCCTTTTTCCACCCTGCTGTAGTCACACCCACTCCTCCTCCCAGTAGCTACTACTACTAACTGTTCTTTTATGAGTGTCATGAATAATTGCTCCGTTATCAAGGGGTCCACTGCTGTTGTCTGTTGCAGTCGCCAACTTCTGTGTCTATGTAGTGGGACTTTAGCTGTGGGAATCATGCACAACATTGGTTTCAGGTGTGCCCAGGGGTTCCCAGACCTTGTAGGGCGTGTACATTCACATCCCCTAACAGCAAGTCTGTGGTTCTAAGTTTTCAGCAGCTAACTTCATAGCTGCCTGACCTCCTCGAGCTCTCATCTCCTGTGCTGGATGTCACAGGGCTCACTGGACTTGGGGTGGAGGGTGGAGGTTGTGGGCCTCTTTTTCTCTTTCTTAATAAGTACTCCTTTACACATAACTAACTTTGCTTTGACTCTTAGCTCACTGTACAACAGCTGAGTGCCTGCCCTCTTGGCGGAAGCTAAGAGAAAAGAATTGGTTTTCCCTCTGGGATGGAAGGCAGAGGTCAACCTTCCACCCCCAGGCAGGGGTCAGACTGCTTACCGCACTGTGGAGGAGGGTCCAGGGGCACGAAGCCCCGGGCACACAGGTGGATGTAGGCGGCCGCCAGGTTGCAGGCAGGTTGGCGCTCCTGGGTGCCACAGGTGTCCTGGACACATAGGCTGAGGAAGGGTGTGGGGTCCACCTGAAATCCAGCACCCACAGTCAGTGTCCTTGCCCACCACACCCTGGGGAGTAGCACAGAGGAGGGCTATAGGCTAGATCAGGGCAAGGGCCTTCTTTGTCCTGCGGTCCACCTGCTGAGTGGCCTCTGCAGCTGCACACTCACCACCCCGAAGCAGTTCCCCAGGCTGGAGCGGGGGTCCTGGAAGAAGGCCCGGCAGGTGGGGCTCTGTACCGGGCATGCCAGCCGAGTCTTCTCCACGGCCCTGCAGTCACCACCCACCTGGGGAGACGAACCCAAGACTCAGGCTCCTGCCCGGACCTCCTTTTTCCCAGGCAGCTCCACCGGGGGGCTGCAGCCCCAGGAGGGAACCACCACCCCCTCGGACTGAGAGGTTCCCTGCAGATGTGGAACATGCAGGCCCAGGAGCCTCGGAGATGGGGGCCCCACCCTCCTCAGGTCCACGGCCAAGCCACACAGAGGCTTCCCTCTCCGGGGCGCGCCCGGCTCACACCTGTTCCCCTCTCCATCCACAGCCACGGCATCCTAGCGATGACGCCCAGCCCCGAGGGAGGGAGGGCTGGCTAGCCAGCTCACCTGCCAGGCGGGGGTGAACTCCTCCAGGCTGCTGGCCACCGTGCCGTCCGGCAGCATCAGCTCATTGCCTGCCTCGTTGTCGTTGGTGCCCAGAAGGCCAGCGGACAGGCCTGGGGGGCAGGGAAGGCAGGACAGGCTGTGAGAGCCTGCTGGCCAGGGTTGGCGGGGGGGGCATGGCCAGACCCTGCGCCCTCCACACCTGACCCCCCCCAACACCGGTCCTGGCTCTGAAACTTCACCAGAGGGAGAGGAGAAAAAGGACTGAGAAAAGCATTTGTTCCCTCCCCGGGCCCTCCCCCATCCACCAGCCCCGTCCCGAGTGGTCAGGATGCAAGCTCTTTACAAGTGTTCCTGGGGCTGCGCAGCCAGATCAAGGGGAGCGGCACGTCCCAGAGAAGGGGGCAGAGCTCTGGGCTCCAAGCCTGGCCCTGATGTTCGTGGCTGGAGGAGTGGGGGGCCAGTAAATTAAGCTGGGTCATGTCGTGTGTCCCAGGGGACAACAGGGGGAGGATCACATGAGAAGCAGCAGACCGTGCGTGCTTGAGTGCCTGAAACCGGGCAGCGGTCACCCAGCCGGGCTGCATCCAGAGTTGCGCCGCCCCTGGAGTAGGGGCTGTCCCAGTGCTGGACGTGATCAAAGCCGGGAGAGATGGCCTTTGACCCTCTTCCAGTTCTGAGCTGTTTGGGCTGCTCTGATGCCCGCTCGGGTTGTCAGCCCCGAGGAGCAGCAGAGGCCCAAGAGTGTCCCTGGGCCTCCCGCCCACAGCCTCCCAAGGACTCAGAGTGCTGCCCACTGGGACCTGTCAATCTCAGCCCTGGAAGCTGACCGCGCTGGCTCGGAGGCCGCCAGTGGGGGCCCAGACCCACCGTGCTGCCAGACGCTCAGGGTCAGGCTGCAGAGGCTGGCGTGGAGGTCACAGACAGCAGACACACCGTCCTCACTGGTCAGCTCGATCCTGGGGACGTGGTCCCTCCTGGGCTTGGCAGGAGGCAGATCCAGGTCCAGACAGCTCTCGGCAGGCAGGGAGGAGTTATACAGCCTGTAGGTCTGTGGGCCAGACAGGGGCTGAGCAGGACAGGTGACAGTCTCCACGGGGCACAGGTGTGTGGACGTGACAGGAGGCAGGAAAGTGTCTGGGAGACCTGCCCACCCGCCCCCCCCCACCCTGCTCTTGGAGGCTCACCTTCAGGCTGGGGTAGAGGACGAGGGTGGTGTGGTTCAACTCCACGGTCAGGGACGTGAGCCCCGAGCCCGCCCGGTTTAGTGTCAGCGAGAATGTGTCGTGAGCGAAGTCCTTGGCCAGCAGCAGGCTGCCGCAGCCGGCACTGATGCCCCACACCTGGCCGTCGAAGGTCACCACATGCCTGGCACCGGCCACCACAGCGTGGTCTGCAGAGAAGAGGCCAGACGCAGGGGGAGTGGGGCCCGCTGTGCCCGGGCCCTGAGCCCACGGGGCAGCCCAGCCTGTCCACAGCCTGCTCCCTGGCCCATGTCCTCATGGGCAGCCCACGTGGGGAGTGGGGTCTGCCCCCAAGAACCTCTGGCTTCAAGATGACTTGAGCTCTAGGGGTCCCCTAAGGTGAATGAGGTGTGATGCCCGCTCCAACATGATGAACCTCAGAAACTTTACGCTGAGTGAAAAGCCCATTATAAAAGGGCACGTGTTACGTGATTCCATTCATACGCGGTGTCCAGAACAGGCAAATCCACAGAGACAGAAAGTAGACTGGGGGTATAGCTGAGGGATGGGGACACAGAGCTAAGGGATGCAGGGTGTCTTTTTGGGGTGATGAAGGTTCTGTAATTGACCGTGGTGATGGATACACACTAGCCACTGAATCAGACACTTTAAATGGGCAACCTGCAGTCTCCCGAGGCAACAGAAATAAAACCAAAAACAAACAAATGGGACCTAATCAAACTTACAAGCTTTTGCACAGCAAAGGAAATCACAAACAAAGCGAAAAGACAAGCTACAGAATGGGAGAGAATATTTGCAAAGGATGAGACCACCTAGGGCTTAATTTCCAAAATATGCAAACATTTCATACAGCTCAATGTTAAAAAAACAAACAACCCAATCGAAAAATGGGCAGAAGACATAAACAAACATTTCTCCAAAGAAGAAATACAAATAGCCAATAGGCACATGAAAAGATGCTCAACATCGCTAATTATTAGAGAAATTCAAATCAAAACTACAATGAGGTACCACTTCACACTGGTCAGAATGGCCATTATTAAAAAGTCTACAAATAAGAAATGCTGGAGAGGATGTGGAGAACAGGGAACCCTCCTACACTGTTGGTGGGAATGTAAATTGGTACAACCACTACAGAGAACAGTATGGAGCTTACTTAAAAAACTAAAAACAGAACTACCATATGATCCAGCAATTCCACTCCTGGGCATATATCCAGACAAAACTCTAATTCAAAAAGATACATGCACCGCTATGTTCACCGCAGCATTATTCACAATAGCTAA
Organism: Balaenoptera ricei; assembly: GCF_028023285.1. Taxonomy (NCBI): domain Eukaryota; kingdom Metazoa; phylum Chordata; class Mammalia; order Artiodactyla; family Balaenopteridae; genus Balaenoptera; species Balaenoptera ricei. The sequence continues at coordinate 59,970,105 of NC_082653.1, forward strand.
GACATGGAAACAACCTAAATGTCCATCGACCGATGAATGGATAAAGAAGATGTGGTACATATATACAATGGGATACTACTCAGCCATAAAAAAGAATGAAATGATGCCAGTTGCAGCAACATGGATGCAACTAGAGATTATCATGATATCACTTGTATGTGGAATCTAAAATATGACACAGGGACTTCCCTGGCGGTTCAGTGGTTAAGACTCTGCACTGCCAATGCAGGGGGCGCGGGTTTGGTCCCTGGTCGGAGAACTAAGATCCCACATGCTGTGGGGCGCAGCAAATGAAAGGAAATGAATGAAAAAATTTAAAAATATGACACAAATGAACCTATCTACAAAACAGAAACAGACTCACAGACATAGAGAACAGACTTGTGGTTGCCAAGGGGGTTGGGGGAGGGATGGAGTGGGAAGTTGGGGTTAGCAGATGTCAGCTATTATATAAAGGATGGATAGACAACAAGGTCCTACTGTATAGCACAGGGAACTATATTCAATATCCTATGATAAACCATAATGGAAATGAATATTTAAAAAAGAGTGTATATATGTGTATAACTAACTGAGTCACTTTGCTGTACAGCAGAAATTAACAAAACATTGTAATTCAATTTAAAAGAAAGAAAGAAAAAAAAGGACCACCAGGTTCCATGCTTTTGCCTCCAAATGGAACTAAGCACATCATTTTATTTATAAAGGTGAATACAAATGGTATTTTTCCATTTGTCTCTCATTTCTTGTCACCCTTGACTGAAGGTTAGAATTTGTTGAATTGTAACCACAGTTCAAAAAAAAAAAAAAAAGGGTGACCTGGGTGGTAGGTGGATTATACCTCAATGAAGCTACTGCAGAAAAGAGAAAAGAGACACATTCACTATTAAAAAAAAAAGTACGGGGGACTTCCCTGGTGGTCCAGTGGTTAAGAATCCACCTTCCAATGCAGGGGATGCGGGTTTGATCCCTGGTCAGGGAACTAAGATCGTACATGCCATGGGGCAACTAAGCCCATGCCCTGCAACTACTGAGCCCGTGCACCACAACTAGAGAGCCCGATTGCCGCAACGACTGAGCCCGCGTGCTCTGGAGCCCACGTGCCACAACTAGAGAGAAGCCTGTGCACTGCAACGAAAGATCCTGCATGCCGCAACTAAGACCCAATGAAGCCAAATAAATAAATATTTTTTTTTAAAAAGAAACAACAGAATGCCCCCACAAAAGTCAAATGTCTTCATTAAAAAAAAAAAAAAAAGGACGGCCAAAGGCTCCATCCAACAGGAGGGAGGTGCCACGTGGGCCAGGCCCGGCCCTCTTCACGGTGGGCAGGAGGTGGCCCAAGAGAGGGTAGTTTGGACCCCCTGAGCCGGCGCTGCTGCAGAGCAGAGGCTTGCGTGGGGGTCGGGTAAGAGAAGCCCCACCCGTTGAACACACGCCCAGGCCAGGTACCCGGCAGCTGCTGGCCCATGCCAGCCCATGATGGCCTCACGAGGAGAGTACTGGGAGCCCCTTGTCAGGTGTCAGAGCTGAAGGTCACAGGCCGGTCCAGGTTGCACACGTGGAACCCAAAGACCAGGCTGCTTCCAGTCGCCACGCTGCCTAGCAGACAAGTACCCCAGACTCTGGGGGGGCTCCCACCTGCCCAAGCCTCCGCGTTCCCACCTGTGAGATCACAAGACCCCATGCTACACACCAGTCCTTGCCAAGCTTTCCCACTGACTTGAGACCCTCCCGGGCACCAAAGGCACACACTCGTTACCACACAGTGAGCCACGTTGCCCCCTCCAGGTGACAGAGAGGTGAGGAGACTCACCAGATCGCACTCAGGGGAGCGGATGCAAACTCCAGGGGCTCCAAGCCCCCAGGGCCCCCAGAGCTGCGTCTGGTCCCAGCACTGCCTGTGGCTCCAGGCCTTGCCTGACGGACAGTCTGGACTCAATTAGTGGCCTTCCGGCTGCAACTGGAGGTCTGCCTGGTGCTTCTCCTGCAGAGTCCGCCTAGAGGGAGCTGGCCTGGCCCTCAGCCCCTCGCCACACCTCTGCGCTGGGTTCCAGGCTCAGGCTTTTACTTTCTGGACAAAAACCTGGATCTGCAGCCCAACCCTCATCCTGTTTGACGTTGGGAAGCCCAGTAACCTCTGGAATCAGCCTGGGATCAGATGGGCCCAGCACTACAATGCTAAGTCTTCCCTGTGCTACTGGGGGATGGTCCCACTGTCTATCTGGCCCTGCCAGGTTCTGCTGCCACGTTCCAAAGGGCAGAGGGGTCCCGGGGAGGAGGGCGGCGTAGGACTCACATCCAGAGGGGGCCCCCAGCAGACGGCGTTTGAGCCGGTGGTACTCGGCCAGCACGCTGGTCCCATACAGCTCTCCGAGTGGCCGCAGCAGCTTCTCCTCCACCAGGTGGCTGGTCACCCGGGCCACGTCCAGGGGCTCGTCCCCTGCAGGCAGCATCGGCAGTGTCACCAGCACTGAGTGGTCCCTGGAGGGAGCACAGAGGAGCTGGGAGACCCCAGCACAAGTCGTGCCTGTCGGAGCCTCACTTTCCGCAGCCGCAGGATGGCCATGTAAGGGTCCGGCGCAAGCTGACCTCCACGGAACGTCAGCCTCTTAGGGAGGGAACAGGCTTTGTTTGGGGAGGTGGCACAATGAGGTGGAGGCTGGGGGTAGAAGTGACTGTCCTATTTTAAGGACGCAGGCATCTGATCTCCTGCCAGGGGCCTGAACGTATGTGCCCTGGCGGGGCCTCCGGCCTGAGTGGGGAAGGGGCTCCTCAGGCCTGTCCCTGAGGCTGGCTCTGCTGCTCCGTCAGGGCCAGTGACTTCTCCAAAACCTCCAAATTGCTCTACGGCCCAGGCCTCAGAAAGCTGCCTCGGTGGGGTGTCCTGATGGCGTCTCAAACTCAGCAGGTCGGAAAGAGCTCCAGACCACCCGCTCCCACCACAGTAGGCTGAGCAACAGCCCCAAAGACGCCCAAGTCCCTGGAACCTCTGACTGTGTTATCTTAGGAGGCCAAAGGGACTTTGCAGGTGTGACTACACTAAAGATTTTGAGACGGATTATCCCGGTGGCCAATGGAATCACAATGGATCTTATAAGAGAGGCAGGAGGGTCAGAGAGAAGATATAAGGACAACAGCCAGAGGGGAGAAGATGCTGCCCTGTTGGCTTTGAAGATGGAGGCGGGGGCCACGAGCCGAGGCAAGCAGGCGGCCTGCAGGGGCTGGGAAGGGAAGGGTTCTCCCCCGAGCCTCTCAGAGGAACCTGACATTCATTTTGAATTTCTGACCTCCAGAACTACACGAGAACACATCTGTGTCGCTTAAGCCACTGAACTTGTGGTAATTTGCTGTGGCAGCCACAGGAAACCAACAAAGCTCCAAGCTGCGCCCTGCACCCCAGTCATCCCCATTACTCCGTAGATGAACCCTCCATCCTTCCAGTCACCAAAGCCAAGACCCTGGGAGTCATCCCTGGCTCTTCTCTTTCACCACCTCCATCCAATCTGTCAGCCAATCCTACAGGCTTGTCCTTACAACACCCGGAACCTGACCGCCTCGCACCCCCTCCGCGGCTGCCACTGCTCGGTGCAGCTACTCTCCCGTCTCGCCTGGACCAGTCTAAACTGGGCTCCCTGCTTCTATCCGCCTCCCTGCCCCCAGTCTTTATTCTCAACACTGGGGCCAGAGGGATCTTTTTAAATGAAAGGTAGATCATATCCTTCTTCAGCTCAAAACCTCCTGTGTGTTCCCATTTCAGAGTAAGAGACAAAGGCCCCAGGCTGCCTGGAACCCTGTTACCCCGCCGACTCCTCTACTCTCCACTCCAGCCCCCCTGGCTTCCTTCAGATTCCTCAAGCAGGAAGTGCACTCCCACCCCTGGGCCTTTGCACCAGCTGTGCCCTCCGCCTGGAACGCTCTTCCCATGATGTGCACCCGGCTCACTCCCTCACCCGTCAAGCCCTTGCTCAAATGCTACCTTCTCACTGAAGCCAACCACAGCCTCACTCTTTATAATGCCCCCCTCGGGGACTTCCCTGGCGGTCCAATGGTTAAGACTCTGCGCTTCCACTGCAGGGGGCACGGGTTGGATTCCTGGTTGGGGAACTTTTTTTTTTCTGTAGCACTTGGTACCTAATATACTAGCTCAGAGGTCGGTAGACTGTGGTCCATGGCCAAATCCAACCTGTGTCCTGCTTTTGGATGGCCTGCAAGCTAAGAATGGCTTTTACTGTTTAAAGGATTCTTAACAAAAACAAAAAACAAAGGCTACGTGAGAGACCATCGGGCTACAAATCCTGAACACATCACTCTCAGGCCCTTTATAGGAAGGCCTGCCGCCCCTGAGGGTAGATAACCTGGTCACTGTGTTCAGTGAACGTCTCCCTGCTCAGCCATGGCCTTCGTGAGGGCCAGGATCTATCCCACTCACCGCTGCGTCTGCACACCTAAAACAGCGCCTGCTCAAAGAGAGTGCTCATAAAATATCCGCGGAATGAAGAATAAGCCTCAGTTTCCTTATCCGTAAAATGGGGCTGAAAATGTTTCTATGGCAGGGCTGTCAGGGGAGCAGATGAGACGGAGGGTGTGCCTGGCGTGGGGCAAGACCGCAGAGGGGACAAGTTACCTGGCTGAGAAGCTGTACATGTCCAACAAGGGTTTGCAGAGCCGCCTCAGTGCCTGTGAGAACACAGCTTCAGCCCAAGACAGCATCTGGTGGGTGGCCTGGAGCAGGTGGGGGCAGTGAGAGCCGTCAGGGCCATCCCTGCCTGCAGGGCCGCCTCCCTCCCCCTCGCCCCACCTCACCAGCTCCAGGGCGCCCCTCGTGGCCTCCAGCGCTGCCGCGATGGGCCCGGACCCCCAGGTCCCCGGCGTCCCGGACACCCAGGCCTGCAGCCGCTGCACGGCCTCCTCGGCCCGCTCCTGCCACACCTCGTCCAGGGGCTGCACTGTCACCTCCAAGTAGGCGTCCTTCAGCGTGGCCAGGGGCTCTGCAAAGGCAGCCACCACGCACCGTGAGGCCTCCCGGCCCTGGTGGCAGGTGAGATGCCGCTACCCGCATCCCCGGCCCACACAGGAAAACCAGCCCCCCGACGACCCGGGCCTCCAGGAAGGAAATAGGGCCTGTGACCTGGAATGAGGTGGTGGCACTAGAGACTGGAAAAGAGTTAGCCCGGCAGGCCTGAGACTGCCCGACTGCAAGGCCTGTTCACAGGTCAGCCCTGGCTGGATTCTGGGGGGTTCCCACCATTCCCAGACCTGATAAGAGGGCCTCACTGTGCCTGGATTGCACGAGCAAAGTGGTTTATGCTGAACACCCCCTTTCCTTCTGCGAGTCTGGAATGTTGGTCTGTGCCAGGCAGAGGCTCCTACGTGACCAGCCTCCAGTGAGAAGCCTGGGCGCAGGGTCTCTAACGAGCTCCCCGGGCAGACAGCGTTTGACACATGTTGCCACAATTCAAAGCTGGGGCAGTGGAGGGAGTCCCGTGTGCCCCCACTGGGAGAGGAGTCTGGAAGCTCGTGCTTGGTCTCCCTAGAACCTCCCCTGCACCTGTCCCTCTGCCACCTGGCTCTGTATCCTGTCCCTGTAGCAAATCATAGCTGTGGGTGCAACTACATCCTGAGAACTGTGAGTCCTAATGAATCACGAGGCTGGGGGTGGCCCTGGGATTCTGACAAAGGGACACAAGCAGGGGTGAGAGGACATTTAATAGCCTGTCTGGCCCGAGCACTGGCCAGTCAGAGGGATGGCCGCCCTGGTGCTGGGCAGGGTCCTGGGGCTCCCTGCTGGGCCAGCTGTCAGCCCTGGTGCTCCTGGCCCTGGGAGAGGCTGGAGGGTCCCAGCACCGCCAGGAGGGCGTTCGGGACAGCAGCCTTCACGACCCGCACGGTTTCACTGGTGCTTATCACAGAACCAGAAATAGGCCCTAGAATCTATGGCAGTGGGCCTAATAGAAGTAAAGCTGTATGCCCAAAAGAAATCGGGCGGGGACTGAAGAAACTTGGGCAGCAGTCCCAGAAGAGATAAGGCAGCGGGCATGTGGGATATGAGCTTGGAGACTGACAAGAATGGACACTGTTCCAAAAGTCTGAAGGCTATAGGTCCGTGAGAAATAAGGCAGAGGGTCTAAATGAAGTTGGGCTGCAGGCCTGCCAGAAATCAGGTGGCCTTTCTGGTTGAACCAGTACCCCAGGCCGAGCGTGAGGGGCCTGGGGTCGGGGGCCCTGGGATCAGGCGTGGATTTGGGTGCAGGGTCACGCCCTGTCTCCTGCACTCACGTTCCAGCTCAGCCCGCAGCTGCTCCAGCCCTGCCTGCAGCCTCTCCAGGTAGAGCGGCACACGGTGTGTCAGCCCCTGCCTGGCCCGGCTCTGGTCCCACAGCGCGGCCACCGCCCGGCCACTCTCCCTCACGGCCCCCAGCCCCGCCTGGCACAGCTGCAGAAGGGGGCCTGCCGCGCCATCCAGGGCGCCCGCCGGCTGCACCTGGGCAGGGGAACGGGGGCAGGATCAACGTGAGGGTCTGGGGCACAGAAAGCTCCAGAAGACCCTCATGTCCGTGAGGGAGGCCCAGGACGAGCCAGAGGGGTGACGCCTCACGCTCCCTCCCATTCTCCAAGGGTGCCCCCGACATCCCAGTGCACTCTACCCACCAGGCGCTGGAACCGTCTCACGTAGGCGTCCAAGCCATGGATCTTCTCCTCCAGCCGGGCTTGCACCTGGGACCCAAGAGCGGCCACCCTGGACTGCGGACACAGAGGGACAGGCTGGGCCTCACGGGGATGAAGTGGACAGAATGCTCTCGGTGCCAGCAGCAACGCCCAGGGATGTGTTGGCCACGCTACGGGCTGTCTGCCTCTGGTTTCCTTGGTACTCCTGGACTTAGGGATCCTGGTCCTGTGGCCTCTGCCCGGGCAGGGTGGGGGTGGGGGGGTAGGAATAACACCCTTCCTCCCCCCAGCCCTCAGCCCCCTCACCTCCACGTGGCCCAGCAGGGTCCCCTGGCAGCCGTATGCAGCCAAGCGGAGGCTCTGGTTGGCAGCCTGCAGGGTCAGGCGTCCCAGGGGCTGGACGGGCTGCCCGCTGTCCTGGAGCAGGGCCTCTACCTCCGCAGTCCGCCTGTGGGCACACGCCCGCAGCACCACGCTCTCCTCTTGGCTCCCTGGGGCCAGGAGGGGACCTGCTGTTGTACCCAGGACTCGTCCATCTGCCTCCCAGCTGCCCACTCCTCCCGCTCTCCACAGCCTTCTGTAGCTCCCCACTGCCCACAGGCAGAGTCTCAAAGGCCCTAGGATTTGAGGGCCTTGAACTGAGCTGCGTAAATCAACCTCCAAACCCCCCGAAGCCTGGTTTCTTCCCCATCCCCCAGCCCACACCCACCTCTGGTCCAGACTTATCCCAGCCTCTCCTGGCACCACAGGTGACCACAGGGAGCTTATCATCACCTCCAAGCTGGGGGTGCCACCAAGTTCTACCAGGGTTTCCTTTGACTTCGAGCTCTCAGCACCCCAATCTCTGTCCACTCTTCGGCCAAGCTGGGGCCTTGACCAGGCTGCTGAGCCACACCGGTACCTCCACTCACCTTCCTCGTGGGCCACCGAGGCCTGGAAGCAGTTCGGGGCCCGGGACACCAACAGTCTCACTTTCTCGTCCCCGTCGTCCACATTTCCCTCCAGCTGGACCAAGCTTCGAGAAGCTGAGGTGGAGACCCGGCCCAGCAAGCCAAACTGCTGAGCCTTGGGGCCGCGGAGCTGGGAGGCGAAGGGCAGAGGCCTAAGTGCAGCCTGGCCTCTGCCCTCTGGCCCCTGTTGGCCCCAGGCCCGGGGAGAGGTGGCTGAGGAGGGTGAGGTTGAACCTGCAGGGAAAAGGCAATGCCCACCCCCCACCCCCCACATCTTCAGGGGCACTGGGTCCCCCCACCTTACACCCCTGCCACAGGGCTCAGAATCCCTACCAATTGCAGAACATGCTTATTAAAATCCACATCCAGGGACCTAACCAAGCGCGGCGCACAGCATCCAAGTAGCTTAAAAATTCCTGCTGCCGAGGCCTCACCCCAGAGATTCTGACTTAACTGATTGGGGGAGGGGCTGGGCACTGGCATTTTTACGTTCTCAGTGCCCAGGTGTCTCCACCTACAGGCCAGGTTTTCCATGTTTGCATGAGAACCACTGCAAATGTCTCCACAAGTTCAAGGAGACATCGTGGGTAGCACCTGGCATAAAGGCCGGCACTGAGCAGTTCATCCCAGCCCTTGCAGCCACCAGCCTTGAGGGAAGGGGTCACAAGACAGGAGGGTTTCGAATGGGGTGGGGCAAAGGCAGGAAAAGCCTCCGAGGCCTTAAGAGAAGGAACCCTAAGGAGACCTTGCAGGGGGGAAGCCAACGGGCTGATTGAGAAGCCGTTGTAGGGGAGGGGAGCTACCTCTGGCCTGAACTCAGCTGCTCTGTATTCTAGTCCAGATATTGCGGCTAACAAGCTGTGCAGCCTTGAGTAAGTGTGTTACCCTCTCTGGGCCTCAGTTTCAAAATCTATAAGATCAGATATAGAATGGTGGTTCTCAAAATTTATCAGGAATCAGAATGTGTGCGTGTGTGTGTGTGTGTGTGTAGGAGGTGTGTTATGGGCTTATGTTCCTCAAAAAGATCTGTTGAACTTCTAACCCTTGGTACCTGTAAATGTGATGTTATTTGGAAATAGGTTCTTTGTAGATGAAATAAAATTACGATGACGTCATACTGGATTAGGGTGGGCCCTAAATCCAATAACTGGTGTCCTTATAAGAAGGCCATGTGAAGACAGAGACAGAGATTGGAATAACGCAGCCACAAGCCCAGGAACGCCTGGATTGCTGGCAGCCCCCAGAAGCTGGAAGAGGCAAGGAAGCATTGTTTCCTGGAGCTTCTGGAAGGAGCATGACCCTGCTGACGCCTTGACTTTAGACCTCTAACCTCCAGAGCTGTGAAAGAAGGGATTTCTGTCGTGCTAAACCACTGAGTTGGGGCTAATTTGTTACAGCAGCCCTAGGAATCAAATTCAGGGTGCTCACTAAATATGCAGCTTCCTGAGTGGGTGGGAAGGGTGGAGCCCAGGAATCCTTAGGAGATTTCACAGTGCATGAAGTGATCCTGAGGGGGGGCGTCTGCAGACCACACCTGAGGTGTCCGTCTTAGTCACTGTCACTGAGTGGTGAGCGCCCCAGCAGCCGGGGTGAGTGCCTGACCTCCTGAATCTGTCCCTCTTCTCCACCGGGTTGGTGTAGAGACCAAACAAGGCTGTAGAAAGGCCTCTCTCCACACCACAGACCCCAAAACGGGGCAAGCAGAGAGGGGGTGGGCAAGGGAGAGGCGGTCAGAACCAGCTGCCCACGTGCTCGGGATGGAAGCAGGAGGACCAGCCACTCCCTGGCCGCCCACCGCGGGCTGGGCCCCACGGGGCTCACTCCCAGGCCTCCGATTCTGGGGAAGTGAGCCTTGGGGCACCGGGATTACAGGTGCGGGAGTGGCTGGGGGCCTGGCTGGCAAACGGGGAAGCGAGAGCCAGCCTTGGCGAAACTCAGAAAGGAAAACTCTTTTGAAACTGCCACTGCTCCTGGGCTCGGAAACAGGAGCTGAGTGAGCTCCAGACACAGAAATGCCTCATCCAGCTCTGGATGCTGGAAGGAAACTCCCATCTCATGAGCACCTACTGTGTGCACGTGCTGTGCAAACTCTGTTTCTTTTCCTCCCAACAATTCTGCAAAGGACATGGGATTCGTTCCCATTTGACAGAGAAGACTGAGGCTTGAAGAGGGTAAGTCACAAGGTCAAGGTCACCCAGCCAGGGAGACACAGAGATGGGTGGATGACAGCACTTATGGAGCACCTCCTGTATGCCCGTGCTGTGTGGGTGGAGGGGAGGGGTGCCCAGAACCCCACTGACCACCCTGTGAAATATACCTGATCCCCAATTACAGATGAGGAAATGGGGCTCAAAGAGGTCCCTTCTCAATAGCCCTTGGCCAGGTGGGAGCAGAGCAGGTATTGAACCCAGCTCTGCCCCCTTCTACCTCCCTGGGCTGCTGGGAGGTGGAAGGGGTAGGAGAAGACTCGGCCAATAATAGCTAATAATAATAGCAGCTAATACTTACTTAGTGGCTGCTTTGTATCAGGCACTATTCTAAACAATCTATACATATTAAAATAATTAATCCCTGCAATATTAATGCCATGGGAGGTAGCGTAGGTGCAATGATTATCCGCCACTTTACAGGCGAAGAAACTGAGGCACAGAGGGGAAGTACGTTGCTAGCCAGGAAGAGGTTGGGCTGGGATTCAAACCCAGGCAGTCCAGCCACTGCCTCTCAGTTATAGGAAGGGCTGATGTTGGGGCAGCAGAGGAGCTGTTCAGGGTGGGGGGCCAGCCACAGGGGGTCCCACCTACAGTTAAGCTCAGGTCCCCACTAGGGTGCCAGTCTGCAGTTCTAATACTGGCCACTAGATGGCAGGGCCACCCAGGCAGTGGTGGTCCACTGGGCAGAGAGGAACAGAGGGACATCAGGGTATCCTGCCTATGGGGTGGGCAGCCCCGACCCAGCCACCTTACCTCTATCTCCCCGGAGAAGTCAGGCATCCGGGGCCTGCTGTGGTTGCGGAGGGTCAGGCTGAGGTGCAGGCTGTGGTCTGGGTCTGGGGCGAGGCCCAGCTGGCATTTGGAGAGTAGCAGGAGCCCACCGCTGCCCAATGTGTGCTCCCCGGAGACCGAGAGGGCCTGGAACGAAAGGGTGGGGTGTCAGTGGTCAGGGAGGTGCAGGAGCACAGCTTCTTCTCCCTATGCTCTGGTCCAGGCTACTATCCCTCACACCAGGACTGTCACAATAGCCTATCAGGTCTCCCAGCCTCCATTCCTGCCCCAGCCCACAGCCCCTCCTCCACTTGGCAGCCAGACCAAGCTTTGAAAAAATGCAAATCAGACACTGTCCCCCCTGCTCAAAGCCTCTGCCTTCCCACTGCACTTAGAGGAGAAGCCGGTCTCCTTGGCAGGTCCTATGGGTCTGCGTTATCTTCCTAACCTCGCCCTCTTGCTCTCTCTATAAGGGCCACCCTGTGTTCCTCAAACACTCTAAGCATGCTCCTGCCACAGGGCCTTTGCACGGGCAGTTCCCGCTGCAGTTTGCATTCGTCAGCAAGGCCCCCTGCAATCCCCTGTCCACTCTCCCTGCTTCATTCCTTCACAGCATTCACCACACCTGACTGCATATCATGCGTCTTGTCTGTTTTTTCTTCTTCTTCCCACTGGACTGTGAGCTTCAGGAGGGCAGGCACCTGGTCTGTCCCTTTCCCCATCCTTGCCCTTGCACCTAGAACAGCCTGGCACAGGTAAGACCTACAAATGCTTTCTGAATGGATGAACAGATTGGGGGTTGGCAAACTATGGATCATGGGCCAAATCTGGCTCACTGCCTGTTCTTGTAGATAGATTTTTATTGGGAATGGCCATACCCATTCATTTACATGTCATCTATGGTGGCTTTCATGACACAATGCCAGAGTTGCAACAGAGACCATATGGTCTGCAAGACTTAAAATATTTGCCATCTGGCTCCTTACAGAAAAAGTTTGACCCCTGGGATGTGGGGAATGGGAGGATGGATGGATGAATGGATGGAGGGATGGGAGGGAGGGAGGGAGCGAGGGAGGATGGAAGGGAGGATGGGAGGGTGGGTAGATGGATGGATGGATGTTTGGATGGTTGAGAAGATGGGTGGGTGGGTGGAAGGAAGGGTGGAAAGAATGCAGGAAAGACCAATCAACCAGCTAACAAACTCGGGGGAATGTTGGGGAGATAGGGGTCCCAACACCTCCCCCTAACAATGATGACGAAAGCAGCAGCTTTTGTTTACGCGTTGAGCACTCTCCCAGTGTCTCATCTTAAATTTCACAGTCACCCTACATGCTGGAACCAACTGCATCTTCCATCCTTCAGATGAAACACCGGATGTTCAGAGAGGAGAGAACCCTGCCCAGGGTCGCCCAGTGGCATGTGCAGAGCCGTGGTGATGGCACCCAGCTCCCTCACTCACACCCCTGACCTGGGCGGGCACCCTCCTCTCTCCTCACCACCAGGGTCCCTGGGCCTTTCCCTGGGACAGACTCACCCTGGGCAGGTGGCAGAGCCCCAGATGCAGGGAATGGCGCAGCCAGTGGGCATAGTCAGTCTCCACGACTCCCTGGAAACTTTGCGTGGTGCAGGAGGCCGTAAGGACGCGCTCCAGTGTGGCCTCTGCACGGATCTTGTCCGGGCGGGACGGCTGGTGCCTCTGGAAGGAGAAGGCACCATGGGATGGGGGTTCGTCCCGGAAGAGAGAGTGCCCATGGCCAGCGGCAGTCAGGAGACCCTCACGAGAGGAGGGCAGGTGCCAGAAATCCCACCATCAGAGCCCTGGTCAGCCCCACAGCAGCCGTTTACACTCCGAGCAGGACTTTTGTTGGGAGACTGAGGGGGGCTGGGCCTAAGGAGACCCAGAAGGGGCAAGGGGACTTCCAGGGCTAGCTGTCCCTGTCTCTCCATAGCCCATCAGGAGCCCCAGGCAGGCAGTGCTGCTGGAGAGACCTTGACCCTGACGCCTCTGGAAACCTGCCCTCCTGACCTCCTCCCACCCCTCCCCAGAAGCCCACTGGCATCACCAGCTCCTTCCCCGTCTGCTCCCCAGGTGCTTGCCTCATGCTGGGCGCCTTGCTTTCCTTACCTCCCAGAGCTCTCACTACACTCCAGTCAGGGAAGGATTACTGCACCCATTTCACAGATGAGAAAACCAAGGTTCACAGTGGAGAAATGAGTTGCCCGGGATCCCCAGCACAACTAGCACTTACACCCAGGACCCTAGGGCCCCAGAGCCGGGCACTTCCTGAAGCAGGTGGGGACCCCCAGCGCCCCAGGCCTCACCTCATACGTCAGGTTCTGCTGCACCCGGCGTCCATCCCAGGACAGATCGAGCCACTCGCTGAACACTGCTGGGGTCTGTGTTAAGGCCCCACAGGCCCTGAGGGCGCCCAGGCCCCAGGTGTCCCGGAGCTGACGGGGAAGAGGATGGAGGACGTGACTGGGGGGAGGGAGGGCAACACAGGGCCCAGAGTTAGCGAAAGGCCTGTGCCTGATCAGCAGGGCAGCCAGTGCCTACCTGCCCCGGGGAGGTGGCCACGCAACCATCCCAGGAGGTGCTGTGCGCCAAGGACCTGTCGGCCCAGGTGAGCTGCAAAGTCGCAGGCTGCCCTCCATTCCAGGCAAGCTGTACCTGCAAGGAGATGGGGCCAGTGGCGGGCGGAGGGGAGAGATGGGGAGTGGAGACGGTGCCTCCTCTTGCGGCTCGTGTTTGTAAGAGCTTAGAGCCACGCTCGGGCTGGGAGGCCAGAGGCGTTTAGATGGAAAACTCCTCATTCTCAACACCCAGACTCATCATTCCCAAAGACAGAATGAAATCTGAGTCCCTCCCTGGGGTTTGTGGGGCTGCTGTGGACTGACTCACATCACCCCACAAGTTCATATGTTGAAGCCCTCATCCCCAATGTGACAGCATCAGGAGGGGGGGCCGTTGGGAGGTGATTAGGGTTAGATGAGGTTTGGGGCGGGGGGGGGGGTGCGTCACGATGGAATTAGTGTCTTTGTAAGAAGGACCCCGGAGAGCTCTCTCCCCGACACGTGAGGACACAGTGAGACGGCTGCAGGCCAGGAAGAGAGCTCTCACCAGGAGCTGACGGTGCTGGCACCTTGATCTTGGACTTCTAGCCTCTAGAAGTGTGAGAAATAAATGCCTGTGGTTTAAGCCACACAGCCTGTACTATTTTGCTATGGCAACCAGAGCCAAGAGAGGGGCCCTGCGTGGTCTGCCCCCTCACCTGACCTCATCTGCCCCCTCATCTGCCCCTGCCCCATCGCTTCCTTGGTTCTGGTCCTAATTGCCTCTGGCTCTTCCTGAAGCACCCAGCCCGTTCCCACCTCGGGGCCTTTTCACTTGCTGTTCCTTCTGCCTGGACTGCGCTGTTTCTCCAGCTTGGCACAGATAGCTCCTCCTCATCCGCGGGTCCTCAGGTGACAAACCACCTCCTCCAGGAAGCCCTCGCTGTGCACCCCATCTAAAGTAGCCCCCCCCAACTCCAATGTTTCTCTCTCTTAGCACCCTCCTTACTTTCTTTATGGTGCTTACCACAGCTCTTAATTTCTTTATTCATTCCTTTGCTTGAGTTTTGGTCTTTTTGCCTGTTTTGCCTGGCACACACTGGCCTACTGTCTTCCATTTCAGAGAAGAAAAAAACCGAGGCTTAGGAAGGTGCTGTGAGCTGCCCAAGGCCTCCCAGTCAGATGCAGAGTCCAGCTGCCCTGCTCAAACCCCTGCAGTGACCGACTAAACAAACGAGCACTTCAGTGATGAATTGGACATGCTTGTAACTGTTTCTCCCACTAAAATGTGAGCTTTATCAATGCAGGGACTGTGTCCGCACCTCAACACTGCCTGGCACACAGTAGGTGCTTAATAAGGTACCGATGAATGAATGAATGAATGAAGGTCCCTTTGGGGTTCCAAGCTTCAGGAATCTGTGATTCCAGAGATGTCCTTGTCTCTGATGAACAAATGGGATCCTCCTCCCCCCACACGTGGTCCCAGATGCCCCACCCGTGGGCTCAGCCACGCAGCTCACCAACCCCCAAGACCCCTACACCCAGGCCCCCTCGGATGCTCCCTGCTCACCTGCCGGCGCTGCCTGCCACCCCTGCTCTCAGCAAGGCCTCTGGCCTCGGCCCGCTGCCAGGAGAGGCTAAAGGGGTGAGCCAGGGCCACGTGGGCGGCCAGCTTGCCCTTCCCCAGCCGAAGAGAGGAGGACAGCACCACCTGGGGAGGGGACAGGCTGAGGGGGAGGGCTCCCCCAGAGAGGCCAAGCCCCTCCCCACCACCCAGTGCAGGCAACCTTCTTCATCAAGGTCACGGGAGTGAGGGCTGCTGGCCCAGCACTGTGGGAGGCCCTCCGGGAGCTTCAGCCCATTTTGCAGAGGAATAAGTTGAGGCTTGGAGAGAAGCAGATGGGGACAAGCATATGACAAAGATGGGACTGGGAGTGACACATGTGGTGGCTGGAGGCATTTCATGGGTTCAAATCCCAGCCCTGCCTTACAGTAGCTCCGTGACTCTGAGCAAGACCCCATGCCTCTCTGAGCTTCAATTTCATCTAGAAATGGGGCTGATGTGCCTGGCACACAAGAGGACTGCAGTATGCGTCAGCCACTGGTCTTCCTGTCCCAGGTGGTGCTGGGACCCAGGTTTCCTCCTCCCACCCAGTGCCCTTCCTATGGTCCCTTGGGGACTGGGGCCCAGCCCTGTTGGCCCTGTAAGGCTCCTCGGGCAGGGCAGGGCCCCAAGTGCCCCACTCAGGCCACAGGGTGGGCTTCCCAGGTATCCTTCCAGCCCCCCGACGCCTACCTGGTCTTTGCCATCCCAGCCCACAACCAGGTCATCGTGGTGGCCGCGTCGCGAATGCTCGGAGGCCAGGCGGAGGCTGCAGTGCCGAGGCAGGGGGAGCGGCAGCGGGTGGGTGAGCTCCACTGGAGGCGGGGACACAGGGAGGGGCGGGAGCGTGAGCTGACGACATCGGCTCGAGGCCGAGAGGGTACAGGGGGCCACTTTGGGGCCACACGCTCAGGTAATCTGCACAAAATTCAGAAGCTACACCCTCACTTGGTCCCCATACCACTCAGTATAATCCCTCAGTGTCCCCATGAGAACCCCAAATCTCCACTCCTGCAACGAGGCTTTGTACCTCCTCCATCAAGAGGTGGAATTTGTTTCCCTGGCCCTTGAAACTGGGCTGGCCTTGTGATTTGCTTGTAGAATTTGGTGAAGTTGACACTGGCAAACCCCAGCCTAGGCCTAAAGAGTCCTCAGCTCCCACTGGCTCTCTGGGATCCCTGCCCAGCCACTGTGAGAACAAACCCAGGCTGGCCTGCTGGACGGTGACACCACACAGAGGAGAACCTGAATGTTTCAGTCGAGACTCTCCCAGACCAGCTGACACGCAGCCAGCCCCCGAACACGTTAGAAAGCTCAGCCAAGATCAGCAGCACCACCTACCCAACTTGGGGCTGACTTTGATGTGTGAGTAAGACCAGAAGAGCTGCCCAGCTGACCCACAGGCCCATGAGCAGTGATAAATGCTTATTACTATAAGTCACTGAGTTTGGGGTCATTTGTTACACAACAATAGCTGACTGATACAGTCTCCTTCTTGTATCACTCTCAGGTCCCTCACACTCATGGTTGCCCAGGCCTCTTTGAATGTCCCACACCTACCTGGCCACACTCACCTGCCCTATGCTCTCATTCCACCTTGGGGTGTGACACAGGTGGTATATGCATAGCTGAGGCCTCACAGCAGACAGTCTCCTTGCCCTAGATTTTCTTCCTTCATCCCTTAAGGCTGAGTCCAGCTGCCCTGACCTCCTGCACCACTTGATCCCATCCTGTGAGGCCACCAACTGGTCCTGCCTTCCTAGACCCCCAGAGCAGGAGTCCACCCAAGACCCCATTGCAGACAACGGCCACCATGCTGCCCTCTGAGCCCTCTGGAAGGGGTGCTGCCTGTCCCCACACAGACTCTGGGGAGCTGTGCCCAGAGACGGTGGCACTAGCTGGTTCTCAAGGCATCATCTGGTCACCAGTCCAGGGAGCACTGACCACATTTGCATGCTACATGCAGAGCCACACCCCTCCTTCCCTCCACCCCTGACCTGCTGGCTCCTATGCTCTGTAACCACATGGCAGGGCCCACGGACTGCTCAGCCCACCCATGGGCCCCCGAGCGTGCACACGCTCACACATGCACACAAGGGCATGCACGTACCGCCTTGGCATGCTGAGGATCTTCTCATTTCCTCTGCCTTGCAGGGCACATGTGTGGCAACCGTGACCATGGGGAACTCCACTGGGCCACTCAGCAAGCCGTGCCCCCGGGGCCAGGGTCTGCACCGTGTCTCCCGCTTGGCAGGCCAGCAGGTCGGCTCTGCTCTGCGTAAGGGGGCTCCTCAAACACTAACTGACAGTCTGTGTGTCTGCACAGCCCCTTGGGGACGGGGCTATTTCCTGGAGGGCCTCAGGGGTCACGGGTGCCACTGTTGGGGGTGCACTCACCTCCCCTGCCAACCTTCAGTCTGTCAGCCTCAGCTCTGAAGCCTCTCAGGGATGCTCAGAGTTGGCACACCTTCCACGCCCTGGCCCCACTCTCCTGTCTTAACACACTCGGTTAAAACCCCAACTCCTTGTCCGGGCCTGGGATCCTGTGTCACCCGGCTCCCCTGACCTCTCCCACCTCATCTCCCCGCTGCTCCTCCCTTCAGTCCACTCCAGCCACACTGCCCTTGCTGCTGTTACTCCAGCCACAAAGCTTGTTCCCACCCCAGGGCCTTTGCACCTGCTGTTCCTTCTGCCTGCAATGATCTCCCCAGAGCTTCGCCTTCTTGTCACTCGGGGCTCAGCTTAAACATCACCTCCTGAGACAGGCCTTCCCCAACCACCCCACCTGGAGGAGCTCCAGGCCCCCAAACCAAGCCCTGCTTGTTTTCTCAGCCCTTCTCTCTCGGAGACACCCTGACGTTATGTTGTTCAGTATGTGTCCCTGCTCACAGCCTGCCTCCCTGAGGGCGGGGACCTGGGCCATCTTATTTCCCAGTGGATCCCCAGCACCTGGAACAGCACCTGGGATAAGCAGGTGCTCAATGATGGTGCTCTGAGTGAGTGGGTGAACGGGCCACCCCTGCTGCAGCCGCTGGGAGACTCACCCTGCAGGTTGAGGGTCCTGGTGGGCTTGAGGAAGGGCCCGGAGAGGCTCCCGTTGATGGCCATCTCCTGGCCGTCCCACAGCACCATGTGGTGCAGGACACGGGTGCCACGGGCTCGCTCGTATGAGGTCTGCAGGACCAGCACCCCAGGAAGGGTGTGGAGCTGGAAGAGAAAGATGGAGTTGCATCACAGGGGAACCTGGCCCATGTTCCTGCTGAGGATAGGAAAGGAGAGAAGCTTTCAGAAGAAGAAACATAAGAAACAAAGTTCTAACAGTTTACTGGGCTGGGCAGATAATGTAAGGGAGGGGAGTGATGGGGTGGAAGGGGTGTGACATAGGAGACTGACGCCCCCTGTAAAGAGGACAGCCGCCTCTCAGCTCCACTTCCAAGCTGTGTGGCCTTGGGCCAGTTTCCCAACCTCTCTGGGCCTCATTTCCTTGCATATAAAATGGGGTAAGAATAACAGTGCCAACTTCAGTGATATAATGGCTGTGAAGTGCTCAGCCCAGGGCTGGACCCATGGACAATGCCATGTAGGGCTGCTGCAGTTGGTAGTAGGATTTCTCAAACATTTAGTGAGCAGGTATTATGTCCTTGACCCAGTGCTGGGGGTTGGGGTACAAAGATAACCAAGACTGGCCCTGGCCCTTCAGGGGCTCCAGGCTGGTGGGGAGACAGTCACAGAGACAGAAAATGGTGGGACAAGGTGACAAGAGTAGCCACAAAAGATATTCAAGGGACAAAGGAACACAAAGAAAATAAGTGGACAAAGCAGGGAAGGGCATTCTAGGCAGAAGGAACAGCCTGTGCAAAGGCTCAGCAAGGAGCACTCTCCCTGCTGGTGGGTGCCACAGGAGGGGACTTTTGGTGGGACGAGGGGAATTAACTCTTAAATGTCTCTAGAGCCCATCACTACTGCCCCCACCTCGGTCCAAGACATCATCATTCTGGCCCTGCTCACTGGCTTCTTCACTGTTGTCTCTGCTGCCCCCTGTAGGTCCCTCCCCACACAGCAGCCAGAGGAATCTGAAAGCATCCCTTGGATAGTGTCCTCAAAAGGCGTCCAATTTCAGAGGAATAAAATCCAAACTCCTCCCTCCCTGTGGCCTGACATGCCCTGCATGATTGGATTCCCACTACTGCCCACCATTTCCCCCTCACTTACTCTGCTCCAGCCCAGTGGCCATTCCTCAAATATGCCAAATTCATTCCTGCCCAGGCCCTTTGCATGTCTTGTTCCCTCTGCCTAGAATGCTCTTTCACTAGATTTTCTTTTCTTCTTTTTTTAAACATCTTTATTGGAGTATAATTGCTTTACAATGTTGTGTTAGTTTCTGCTGTATAACAAAGTGAACCAGCTATATACATACATATATCCCCATATCCCCTCCCTCTTGTGTCTCCCTCCCACCCTCCCTCTCCCACCCTCCCCATCCCACCCCTCTAGGTGATCACAAAGCACCGAGCTGATCTCCCTGTGCTATGCGGCTGCTTCCCACTAGCTATCTATTTTACATTTGGTAGTGTATATATGTCAGTGCTACTCCTCTCACTTAGTCCCAGCTTACCCTTCCCCCTCCCAGTGTCCTCAAGTCCATTCTCTACGTCTGCGTCTTTATTCCTGTCCTGCCCCTAGGTTCATCAGAACCATTTTTTTTTTAGATTCCATGTATACGTGTTAGCATACGGTATTTGTTTTCCTCTTTCTGACTTACTTCACTCTGTATGACAGACTCTAGGTCCATCTACCTCACTACAAATAACTCAATTTCGTTTCTTTTTATGGCTGAGTAATATTCCATTGTATATACGTGCCACATCTTCTTTATCCATTCATCTGTTGATGGACACTTAGGTTGCTTCCATGTCCTAGCTATTGTAAATAGTGCTGCAATGAACACTGTGGTACATGACACTTTTTGAATTATGGTTTTCTCAGGGTATATGCCCAGGAGTGGGATTGCTGGGTCATATGGGAGTTCTATTTTTAGTTTTTTAAGGAACCTCCATACTGTTCTCCATAGTGGCTGTATCAATTTACATTCCCACCAACAGTGCAAGAGGGTTCCCTTTTCTCCACACCCTCTCCAGCATTTATTGTTTGTAGACTTTCTGATGATGGCCATTCTGACTGGTGTGAGGTGATACCTCATTGTAGTTTTGATTTGCATTTCTCTAATGATTAGTGATGTTGAGCATCCTTTCATGTGTTTGTTGGCAATCTGTATATCTTCTTTTCACCAGATTTCCAAATGGCTGATATTTGCTTGTCATCTCCGGCTAGCTCAAATGTCATCTCCTTAGTGGGGCCTTTCCTGGCCACCTAAATAGCTCCCCAGTAATTCCCACTCATTTCACCCCATTTTGTTTTTTCTGTAGTATGTATCATCATCTGGTATATTTTCTTATTTGATTTTTTTTTGTTGGTCAATCTCCCCACTAGACTGTACACTTGATGAGAGGAAGGACGCATCAATCCTGTTCTAGGCAACATCCCCAGTTTCTGGAATAGTGTCTGGTCTGGCACCTAGTAGATGCTCAATAAATAATGCAGAAGGAAGGAAGGAAGGGAGGAAGGAAGGGAGGGAGGGAGGGAGGGAGGGAGGGTGGGAGGGAGGGAGGATGGATGGATGGATACAGAGGCCAGCTGAGAATCCATTCCAGCAAATTTTGCCCACATCACGGCTCTGCCTGCGTTGGATCCTCCCAGGAACCAGGACAATTCCTCTTTTCTCAAAGGGCTGCCCCCGGAGCCTCCCAGCCTGCCCCAGCCCTGGCTCTGGCCTCCTGCACGCACCTGGGGGAAGGTCTGTTCCAGCGTGACGATGTTGGTGAGACTGTCCTTAGCAGCCACCAGCCTGGAGCCCACGTGGAAATGATGCTCCTCCACCGTCAAGGCAAAGGTGCTCTCGGCTCCACCCTCAGGGTATCGCAGCTGGGCCAGAAGAAAAGCAAGTCAGATCTCCTCATCCAAGTCTCTGACGGAACACTGAGGAAGATGCTGGCTCCACGCTGAGCAAGCTCCGCCTCCCAAAGCCCCGGGCCCGAAAGACGCCCAGCTCCCTGGATGGGACCAACTCTGATGACATGAGGGTCCTGAACCTCAGATTAGACCACCAGGTGTGGCCATGACAACAATCTCCCCATGCCCTTCATGCTGTAACACTGACTTGTAGATAGCTACCAGCCTGGGGCGGGCAGGCAAGAATTCTAGTTGTATTACCATTGTGAACAGCAGGGGGCAGTCTACTGCAGAGGACGACACACAAGCACTGCATTAAACAGACCAGGCCCCAGTTCAGGCTCTAGCAGGTATGGGATAAATGACCTCTAGCTAGTTCCATAACCACCTTCACTTTCTTATCAGATAAATTGGGATAATGATACCTACTTTATTAATGGGTTGGTATGAAAACTATATGAAATAATGTGCTAACTTCCAGGCTGGCTGAATAGCAGAATCACTTAGGGCACCTGCCAAAAATATAGATTCTGGGCCCCCACCCAAGACCTGTAAAAACAGAGCCTCTGGAAACTGGGTCAAGAACTGGTATTCTTAAGAGCTCTCCAGAAGCATCATTAATTTAGTGATGCCCCTGTCAAAAATGTTCAACCTGAATCATGTCTCACACAAACAATCTGACAAATTCAAATGGGGGAGTTTTGCAAAACAACTGCCTGAACACTGCAAAATCGTCAATGCGGGAGTTCTTTTAAAAACTTAACTATAGCGTATTTACAATATTGTGTTAGTTTCAGGTATACAGCTTCAGATTCTTTTCCATTATAGGTTATTACAAGATACTGAATACAGTTCCCTGTGCTATACAGTAAATCCTTGTTGTTCAATGCAGGAGTTCTCCTTTAATGTGGTTAATGACAATGAAATGCTTAGGGGGATATCACTTTCGGCTGATATCAGCTGATATCAATATCAGCAATTTACTTTGAAATGCATCAAAAATTAGGAAGGATGGAGAACTATGTGATACAGTAGAGCAAAATATGAATGAAAAAAATCTAGGTGATGGATACGTAGGTGTTCACTATAAAATTGTTTTAATTTTTCAGTGTCTGAAAAGTGTAATAATAAAATATAGGCGGTGGGAAGAGAATTTCTAGATCAGGGGTCAGTCTTTGGGCCAAATTTGGCCCACAGCCTGATTTTGTAAATAAAGTTTTATTGGAACACGACAATGCCCATTTTATTTACATATTGTCTATTGCTGCTCTTTTGTTACAATAGTAGTAGATGCAACAAAGAGGGTATTGGGTGTAAAGGCTAAAATATTTATTATCTGGCCCTTTACAGTAAAAGTTTACAGACCTCTGTTCTAGATTAAGAAACTAAAGAGATTTCAGATTAAGAAACTGAATTTCTAGATTAAGAAACTGAATACCCTGGATGATCCTGAACTGCATTCTGGATTTAAAACAAACAAAACAAAACCGCTCGAAAGAACGTTATTGCAAAAGAATGACTGCGACACTGGGAAATTTTATGATGAACCATATATTCGATAATGGTTTTATGTCACATGTTAAATTTCCTGAATTTTGTAATTCTGTTGTGTTATACAAGAAAATACCCTTGTTATTGGAAATACTTGCTGCAGTATTTAGGAGTAAAGAGATGCCTCCAGAAACAACTCAATATTAACTCACAATAATACAGAAAATACGTGTACGAATATACAAATGTATATAACATATGTAAGTACAAATAGAAAGGTGTGGTAAGATATTAACACTTGGTGATATAAGATAAATACCAGAGATGTATGTACAACAGGATGACTACAGTTAACCCTGCTGGATGGTATATTTGAAAGTGGTTAAGAGAAGAGAAAGGTACAAATGAACCAATTTACAAAACAGAAACAGTCACAGATGCAGAAAACAAACTTATGATTACCAAGGAGGAAAGGGGGGGAGGGATAAATTGGGAGATTGGGATTGATATATACACATATATAAAATAGATAACTAATAAGGACCTACTGTATAGCACAGGGAACTCTACTCAATGCTCTGTAATGACCTACATGGGAACAGAATCTAAAAAAAAGTGGATATATGTATATGTACAACTGATTCACTTTGCTATACAGCCGAAAGTAACACAGCATTGTAAATCAACTATACTCCAATAAAAATTAATTTTAAAAAAAAGAGAGGAGATTCTAAGAGTTCTCATCACAAGGAAATAAATTATTTTTCCTTTTCTTTTTCTGTATCTCTATGAGATGAGGACGTTAACTAAACTTACCGTAGTCATTTCACAATAGATGTAAGTCAGATGAGTATGCTGTACATGTTAAAGTTATACAGTGCTGTATGTCAATTACATCTCAATAAAACTGGGGAAAAAACCGATTGGTAAATGTCCACTGTCCTACAATAACTTTTCTATAGGTTGGAAATTATTCAAAATAAAGATTAGGGGGAAACTAAGAGGTTCCCCGAATGATGGTGCAGTGAAATCTGGGGAGCACTGAGATTCTGTGCGATGTGCGGGTACAGGGCCTGGCACACAGTAGGTGCTCTATAAACAAAGGCAGCCTGGCCCAGGGCAGGGAGGGCTTTTAACAAAACTGGGTGGCTGGTGGGATAATGAAGTGATCAGTTGGTGATTGTAATCACTCACTCATTTACACATCCTGTCATTCATTCATTCATTCCTTTCATTCATTCACTACACGCACCTACTATGTGCTGGGCCCTGTGCCAGGTGCTGGGCATACCCTCCAGGATCTCCTGATTTGGGGAAGAGGGGCAGACAGAAATAAACAATGGCAGACGGAGGGAGAGGGAATCATGGGTCTCATGGGTCCTCCTGTCTTCCCCCAGGACCTCCAGATGCTACACGCAGGGCAGATGCATGAGTGCGGGAGATCCTGGGGGTTCCAGGTAAAAATGGGATTTCTGGACACAGGGCACGAAGACACGCAAAGACCCGTGGGAAAGCAGACGGGACACCTGGGAGGTGATGCTGGCTCAGCTCAAAGGCCGCGTCATCTGATCCAGCGACCGGGAGCGTGCCAGGCCGGGTGAGGCGGCGCCAGGCACCAGGCGGGCAAGCCTCTCCTGGCTCCTAAGGGTCTCGTGGGCCCAGCTGGGGGCCGCAGGGGCTAGCCCAAGAATGTAAACCTGGGCCTGTTTGGGAAAGCTGGAGCCAGGGGTTTCCGAGAGTCGCCCACGGGGGCCTGTGCAGACGGCAGACAGATGTGGATGTGTTAACACTCCCCATACCCGCCTCGGGCAGGGCATCTGGAACCAGTTAGGAGCTCAGGGGAGGGCGGGACACAGTTACCTTGGCTGAGGCTGAGGCTCTGCTGGGGCAGCAGCCTAGGAGGATGGGGAGGTGATGCCGGCCTGAGAGCCGCAGCTCCTTGCTGGAAAGAAAGAGGATGTGAGAGGCCTGGCTTGAGGGCAACCTGTCCGGGCCTCCAGGGCCGGGTCAGGACCAAGCCAACCTCCCCAGCAGAAGGGTGGAGACGCAGGAACACAGCAGCAGAATAGCCGATGAAGGGCTATTCACACGCCCCGAGGCCTGAGGGTCATGGGGTGTAATGGTCGGGGCTGCAGCCTGCCCCCAGGCGACCTGAGTTTGAATCCCAGCTTGGCCTCTGCCTGGTCCTGGGCAGGGACATTGGGCAAGTCCCTCAGTT
Source organism: Balaenoptera ricei (assembly GCF_028023285.1). Lineage (NCBI taxonomy): Eukaryota > Metazoa > Chordata > Mammalia > Artiodactyla > Balaenopteridae > Balaenoptera > Balaenoptera ricei. The sequence continues at coordinate 59,994,579 of NC_082653.1, forward strand.
TCCCCTTCAGCCCAGGGGCTGGGTGGTACCAGGCGGCATGTCTTCTGTAGGCCCACCGATGGGCCCCCTCGGGCTTGGCCAGTGGCGCCTCAGCAGAGTGGACGGTGGGATTTAAACCCGGGTTCCCTCCCAGCAGCCCTGTGCACACAGCACCCCTTCCCTGCCTCTTCAGGCTGGGGTGTTCATGGCTCCCCACTGCTGCCAGCCCTGGGGGCTGCCCTGGCCTGGTGGTGCCTCTACACCAGGGTGTCTCAACCTCAGCACAGCTGACACCTTGGGCCACACGATTCACTGTCGTGGGCTGACCTGTGCGTTATAGGAGTCTGGCAGCACCTCCGGCCCCCACCCACTAGGAGCCAGTAGCACCCCATGCAGAGTCGTAACCACCAGACATTTCCCCAGACATTGCCAAACACTCCTGGGTGGGCACACTCGCCCCCAGGTGAGAACCACTGGCCGCCTGACTTCATCTGATTGTAAGACCCCCGACCCCGGCACCCAGTAGGTCCCTGGATTAAAGAGCCGTAATAGTTACTAATATGTACTCGAGGCCTGGGATGCATTTAGTTTGTGAGACCAAGAACTCCTCATCTATGTCCTGCCCCCAGAGGTCAAAGATATTTTATTAGCTGTGTGACCTTGGGTAAGTCACTTGGCCTCTCTGAGCCTCCCTTGTCACACCTGTGCAGTGGGGCTGTAGGTCAGGAGTGCTCAGCTGTGGTCTCCCTCACCCATTCCTCTCCTCTCAGGGCCCCCAGAGTGTAGAGAACCCCTCACCTGAGCGCCCGGTTCTGGCCACGGACGTTGAAGACCAGGCAGGCTTGAGAATCACAGGTCAGCTGCAGGGAAGAACTCATCTCCTCCTCTGCCCAGAGCTCCCAGAACATGAGCTGAAGAGGGATGGTGGTGGGGGGGGAGCAGGCTGTGAGGTGTGGGGAGGGTAGGGGGCTGAGGACCCTCACAGGCCAGGCCATGCTCCACAGCCCCAGGATGTCCCTGTCCCCGCAGCCTGGCGTGGCAGACGCCCATCAGGCCTGGCCCCATCTAACAACCTCTTGGACGGTGAGGACCCTTGGGCAGGGCCTGGACCGGCTCCCTCACTGCAGCCCAGGTTGCCTACTGTGGGCCCCCAGTGCAGACCTGCGCCCCTGACGTCGGCAAAGAATGACCTCCCCACGGGTCTCGCATCACCCGTTCCTGAGGCCAGTAAAAGGGGATTCAGATGAAGTCAGGGGAGAAGGGAGCTCGGGCTGCTCCGCTGTGGGTTACAGTGACGCAGACCCTCTGCGTGAAGAGTGACATCCTGGCCCTCCAGGACTCCTCCCACGGCAGAGTGGAGTGAGGGGCAGGGGGATTGCTGGATAATCCAAAACAGGAGGTTGGAAAAGAGGCTTTGATGCATGCGCTCTGTGACTCGTGGGGGAGTGGGAGGGCCCAGCCAAGCAAGGTGAGTTCACACCAAACGACAGTGGCTGGGACATGGCCCCATGCAGTGGGGCCACAGCACATTTCCTTTCTCAGAGGTTGTTGGCGGGGAGCATCTCAGGGAAGGGCCCCGTACCAAGCCTGAGTCCCTACTTTGATGTCTACTTGTTATGTGACCTTGGGCAGGTCACCTAGGCGCTCATGTGTGACCCAGAGATGATGATGATGATTACAGTTACCACCATCACCACCACCACCAGAGCAGCAAAAGCTTCTAAAGCATCTGCTCCGGCCACACACCGTCCCAGGTGCATTACTGGTATTCCTCACTCCATCCTCACAACCCCCATATTATCGATACAATTATTATCCCCATTTCACAGATGAGGAGATGGAGGGCACAGAGAGGCTAAGGAATTTGCCCAAGGCCACACAGCCAGCAAATGGCAGAGCTGGGACTGACCTCCGGAGACGGCATTCCGTAACACCTGTGCCGCTCTGCCTCTCGCTGGGGTGTCAGGAGATGAGTCAATGCATATAAAACCCTTAGACTGGTGCCGAGCACGCAGTAGGCGCTCTACAAATGGAAGCTGAGCTTTGATTTTGATTAAAAAGTGGAAGGGCGGAAAGGACACAGCACCAGGTACTGGAACACAGAGATGCAGGGGGCCAGTCCACACCAGCCCCACAGCTGGGAATACAGAAGTCACTCAGTAGACACTGGTTACAATTATTACTATTATTAATAAAGCCTTTACAAACTGTAAAGTGCTGGAGAGACACAAGGCAAGAGCATCCCGGTCAATCGTGCACACAGTGGTCCTCTGCTCCCGGGAACAGGATGGGAGTTGAGAGAATTAGGAGGGAGCCTGCCCCTGCCCAGGCTGGCCACCCACTCCTCACCTGGCTGGCGAAGGGCAGGCCCAGCCTCCGGAGAGCGGGTGCCGTGTGGCTGACATTCACCACCAGCTCCAGAGGGCCGTTCATCGGCCAGGCCACCAGGGCTGCCACGTCCACGCTGATCCCACCATCCCCACCTCGGAGGACCACATGGGCCTGGGTCTGGGTCTCTAAAGGCAGAGAATGGCAAAGGCTGCTAGGGACTGGGGTTCACCTCCCTTCCCAGTTTAGGGTCGCACCCTGAGGATACCAGCGGGATTGACCCTGGGCAAGTCTTTCACCTCTCTGAGTCCCAGTGACTTCATCTGTCATGAGGCGTCCCCCAGTCTTGGCCTGGCCAGCTCCTTCTCTCATTGGAGTCGCTGCTGATAGGACAACTCCTCCAAGGAGCCTTCCATGACTGCCCATCTAAAGTACCTCCCAGCCCTTCCTGCTCCCACCCCTGCCAGAAGGTCAGCTCCATGACGGGAGGGCCTTTAGTCTGTTTCATTCCCTGCTATAACCCCAGCACTTAGTACAGCCCCAGCCAGACACATCACAGGTGTCCAGTACTTGTTGAGGGAATGAACAAACCAATGATGCTTCTCTTCAGGGTTAATCAAATATCAAATCAATATCAAATAATACTGACCTGCAGCTTGCCTGGCCCAGGCTGGAGGGTCTGTGTCCCCTCCCATCCCACGGGGGCATCTCTTCCAGTCCCCTGCCTCTCAGCTGGGCTGCCCCTCATCTTCGCAGCAGGTAAAAACTCCCCAGAAAAGGAGAGTCCAGGATCTGGCCCAGCCCCATCACCTGCCACTTGGGCCCAGCAGGGTGGGTGGCCCTCTCTGGCAGACACAGACAAGCCTGGCAGCTCTGAGCCTCAATCTTCTCACCTATAAGGTGGGCACAGCCCACCCACCTGGAGGGACATTGCCAAGATCAACTGAGATACCACATCTGCGAACACCTGTGCGTGGGGCACATAGTAGGTCTCAGGAAGGGGTCGTTTCCTTCCTTCATTATGCAATGTTCAACCACGTGCACCTACTATGTGTGTGTGGGGGCATGAGGAGCGAGGGGACACACATTGAAGGGGACCAAGTCCTCTTGCCCGGGGAGGTTCCAGATTGTGGGAAGTCACCAAGAATGTTGATGCCCAGCAGAAAACGCCCCCCGAGGGACTGAGACGGCAGTGGGTAGGGGGTGAGAGGTCACCCTGGCTGGAGGCCAGCACACCAGGCCTCCTGGCCCCGGGGAACTGGAGTGTGGAAATTATCCCTGGGACGACTGTCCTATTACTTTCCCCCCACACCCCCTACAGACCCTTCCTCAGAGCAGTCTGTGAGGTCAGCGCACACTGAGACAGTCCCCTGTCTGATCCAGACCCCGCTCACCCCACAGGATGCTGAGAGCCGAGGATGGAAGAGTTTGAGACCAGAAGAAGATGACCCAAGGGACTTGGGGACACACAGGGATCCTGATCTCCGCAATCTACACAGGGGTCAGAGGGTGGCTCTGGAGTCATACTGCCTGGATTCATCATTAACCAGCTGTGTGGCCTGGAACAAGTGACCCAACCTCTCTGCACTTCTGTTCCTCCCTTGAAGAATGGGGATGGTGTTACTAACCCCTCTCTCATACGTTCACACATTCACTCAACAGATGATTAATTGAACACCTACTATCTGCCACTCTGCAAACAAAGATCATCCCTGTCCTTGTGGAGTGTACATTCTACTGTGGGGTGAGTGGAAGGCAGGCAATGAGAAATAAAGATATTTAAAAAGTAAGTTAGGGGCTTCCCTGGTGGCGCAGTGGTTGAGAATCCGCCTGCCAATGCAGGGCACACAGGTTCGAGCCCTGGTCTGGGAAGATCCCACATGCCGCGGAGCAGCTAGACCCGTGAGCCACAACTACTGAGCCTGCGCGTCTGGAGCCTGTGCTCCGCAACAAGAGAGTCCGCGACAGTGAGAGGCCCGCGCACTGCGATGAAGAGTGGCCCCCGCTCGCCGCAACTAGAGAAAGCCCTCGCACAGAAACGAAGACCCAACACAGCCAAAAATAAATAAATAAATAAATACATACATAAATAAAATAAGTAAGCCACGGGGATGTGATATACAGCATAAGAAATATGGTCAATAAAAAAAAAGTAAGTTACACAGTATGTTAGAATGACAAAGCCAGGGAGAGGGATGGGGAGAGCTGGAGAGAGGTGGGGGTGCAAATAAATAGGGGGAGCAGGCAAGGCTTCACTGAGGAGACGACATGTGAGAAATACCCAAAGGAGGTGAGAGAGTGACTGTGGAGAAGAGCATTCCAGGCAGAGGGAACAGCCTGTACAAAGGCCCCGAGGCAGGAGCAAGCCTCATGCGTTGGAGGAATATCAAGGAGTGGAATGAGCAGGGGCCAGGAGAGAGGTTGTAGAGGTTAGGGTGTGGATCCTGAGGGCCCAAAGCCCCCACTAGGGGCTTCAACTTTCCCTTGGTGTGCATGGCATGGTTGAGCAGATTCCCTTAGCTCCTGTGTATTGAGGACTTGCCTGGTATGTATGCAGTAAGCACTCAATCAATGGTGGCTCTTATTACTGTCATCTTCCCTTCCTCCTCCAATATGGGTTAAACTGTTTCCCCCTAAAAATTATGTTGAAGTCCTAAGTCCCTGACCTGTGAATGTGACCTTATTTGGAAATAGGGTCTTTGAAGAGGTAATCAAGCCAAGATGAGGTGCTAGATTAGGATGGGTCCTAATCCGATGACTGGCATCCTCATAGAAAGAAGAGAAGAGGCAGAGACACAGGGGCAGAGATTGCAGTGACGCAGCCACAAGCCCAGGCACACCTGGGGCCACCAGGAGCTGGAAGAGGCAAGGAAGGATTTTCCCCTGAAGACTTTGGAAGGAGCGTGGCCCTGACAACACCTGATTTCTGAGTTCCGGCCTCCAGAACTGCGGGAGAATAAACTTCTGTTGTTTTAAGCCACCCAGTTTATGGTACGTTGCTTTGGCAGCCCTGGGAAGTGAACAGACTCTCCCTTAGGAGTGAGGCTCCAAGGCCAAGGGTGTCCTGGTTAGTCCTGGAGCTCAGGGTCAACTGGGCCTGAGGCTGGCGGGCAGTCCCCACATGGGGGAAGCCAGCTCTCATCCGGGGGCAGTGCCTGGCTGTCTTACCGCGTGTCTGCAGCTCGGCGCTGATGCGGGCCTCTGCCGGGAACCCTGCCTGCCACAGGGCCTGGCTGTCGTGCTCACTCCAGCCAGAAAGCTCCAGGCGCCCATCGCGGTGACGGCAGCTCACGGAGTAGTTCAGAGACGTGGCCCCTGCCGAGACGCGTCCCGAATTCTCAAAGCCAGAGTCACTGTCGTGAACGTCCACGGAGACCTGGAATGACACCCAGGAGATGCTGGACCACCCTTCACAGAGAGCGTCAGCCCAGCCCAGCTGGCACCAGCTCCCACAAACCCTGGGGGTTTGTACCACCCATGCCGCTGGGATGGGAAGAACCAGGACCCCTTCAAGGAAGCAGCTTGGAGGAACAACTGGGTTACACCTGGCCAACTGCACGTGTGCTGTTTTGCTGGTGGCGAGGGGCTCTGCCTGCTGAGGAGTGACTGCTAACAGGTACAGGGTTCCCATCTGGGGGGACGAAAACGTTCTGAATTAGAGAGTAGCTGCACAAATTTATGAATGTACTAAATGCCCCTAAATTGTACACTTTAAAATAGTTCAAATGGTCAATACATATTTTGCCACAATAAAAAAGTTAACAATAAAATTTTTTTTTAATTTTTTCAAAAAGTTAAAAATATACAACTTGGCCCTCAAAGGCCTTTGAGTTCACAACCTCCCCACCATAGGTACGTAAGTTAATCACTGAAGCCACAACAGCACAGCCGCCATCACTGGCCGAACACGCAGTGCGTGGCAACAGGTGGCGAGGCCCCTCACTGCTTTATGTCACCCACTCTATAAAGTGGGAAGTGTCACTGCATCATTCAACGATGCTGACTGAGCACCTACTACATGCTGGGCCCTGTTAAACCTAGGGATTCTGTCATGCACACGACAGACAGAAATGTCTGACCCCGTGGAGCTTAAACACCAGCAGTGGGAGACAGACCAGGACGAGGTCAAAGGCGTCACGTGTCAAACAATGGGAAGATGATGGAAAAGAGAAAGCTGGGAAGAGGCTAGGAAGGGTGTGAAATAATAAGAAAGATGTAGATATAGATGTCTCTGTCCCCGGTTCCTGCTAATATTTGGTCTTTGACCCCAGTTCCTGACTCAGAGCCCCTGTACCCTTGTAAATTCTTGAGTGATGGGGGTGACAGGAGCATCTGACATGGAGCTCCTAAGTCCCTTAGAATTTCCTGGGTGATAGGAGAGTCTTTTGTGCTTATGAGCTGACTCTTGGGGGGCTCCTTGGTGGAGGCTGGTCAATCCAGGTTGACTTCAAGGGTTTGACTGCACGACTGGAACGATGGACGAGGTGCCATTTGCCAAGATGGGGAGACGGGGAGGGGCAGGTCGGGGGGCGGTCGGCCTGTCTGGTTTGGAACAGTCAAGTCGGAGGTGCCTGCCAGGCATCTGAGTGGAGATACAGCAGGCAGGTGGGTCTACGGGTCTGGGGTTCAGTGGAGGGAGAAATGGGGGACATGGCAGTGCAGAGATGGCACCGATGTGAGACTGGATGAGCCCATGAAGGGAGTGTGTGTGGAAAGCGGGGAAAAAGAGGGCTGAGGACAAGCGCCAGGTCTGCTGGGAATGCGGGGAGCTCTGGAGGAGGAGAATGTGTGACAGCCCCGGGGGGCATGGCTGGGCAAGCAAAATGAGTATTAGCATCCCCAATTTCCAGATGAGGAGACTGAGGCTCAGAGGGAGGTCTGAACCTTGTTCTACCATCCCCTCGTCTCCGAGGTATTTCCAAAAAGGTTTGTTGCATGAATGAATGAATGAATGATTTCCACTATCACTGGTACTTGCCGAGGCTGACCTGCAGGCCCAGCTTGTCCTCCACCCACAGCGTCTGCAGCGTGGGGATGTTGTGCTGGAACGTGCAGTCTAGGGAGATGTGCTCCGGCCACCTAGTGAAGGTCAGCTCCTCAGACACCTGTCAGGGTGGATGACTGTGGGACCGGGGCCATTGGGCTGGGCCGTCCCCACAGCCCCCAGCCCCCCAAGGCCCCGCCAGCAGAGCCCCCACCTGTCTGCCATCCACTCCAACCCGCAGGGTGTGTCTGTAGCTGGGCCCGAGCCTCTCGGCGGTCAGGTCCAGCAGGACCCGGGCTGGGAGGGCCAAGGGCTGAGGCAGGTTGTGTGTGAGCAGCAAGTTCACCTCCTGCTGGGTCTACAATAGAGCAAGAGAAACCAAGACTCGTGTGAGATATCATGAAGAGATGTTTGTACACCCGTGTTCACAGCAGCACTCGTAACAACAGCCAAAGGGTGGAAGCAACCCAAGTGTCCACTGATGAATAAATGGATCAACAAAATGTGGTCCATCCACCCAATGCAATGCCATTCAGCCTTAAAAAGGAAGGAAATCAACAGAGCTCAGGGGAGGGGAAAATGAGGAGTTATTGTTTAGTGGGTATAGAGTTTCAGTTTTGCAAGATGAAGAGAGTTCTGGAGATGGATGGTGGTGATGTTTGCACAAAAATGTGAACATACTGAATACCGCTGAACTGTGTACTAAAAAGCGGTTAAGATGGTGAATTCTGTTATGCATATTATACCACAATAAAAACATTTTTAAAATAAAATAAAAAACATGTATGTGATTAAATAAAATAATATACAATAAGAAACTGGACACTGTCCAAGTGCTAATGGATAGGACAGATAGATGAATTGTGACAGAGGCACACCATGGAATACTATACATCAGTGAAAAAGGATAATCAACACAGCGTGGGTGAATCTCACAAACATAATGTCAAACAAAACAAGGCAGATGCAAAAGGGAGCACGCTGTGTGCTTCCATGAACATGACATTAAAGAAGTCGTATGAGCTGTGGCTCCTGGGGAGTTAGGAAGGGGAAGGGGCAGCTGAGGGACTTCTCCTTGGAAGCCTCATTCCTCTACTCATGGACCTTGACGCTCTCATCTGCCAGGGTCCTCTTTGGAGCTCAGCGGGTATCCAAATGCTTCTCCTCGGGCCTCGGGAGCACATGGCCTCAGCACCCCTTCCCAGGCCACCCTGGGTACCCTACCCATCCACACCCTCACCTCGGTGGTATTGAGGACGAGCAGCCCCCGTAGTGTGTTGGCATCCACGATGACCAGCACCTGGGCGTCCACGGCCATGGAGTTCACCATGATGTAGCCAGAGCCATCCACTCGGCCCGGGACCCCCAGGGCCTGGAGGGGTTTAAGGAGATGGAAGCAGGGCTTCTTAACTAGGGTGGGGTCCCAAGTGGGCATCAGGGGTCCTATAATCCCCCTTGAACTGACCACAAAATGGGGCATGTGCCCACGAGAGTCTCTACAGGAGAGGGTTTGTGACTTTGATCAGGTTCCCAGAGCGCCCAATTTCCCCACATCGGTAGCCCTGCACTGTTCAACGAGCTTCCCCCACCCCCTTCCACCTCCCCAGACTACGAGGATCGCATCTTTATACCCAAGAGAACCACATCCTGTGAAACCAACTGGCCAAGAGTCTTCCAACCACTGGCAGCTGCGAACGTGCATCTCCCCACCTCTCCTCCCCCATCCCCTCCGCCTTCCCAGGCGCACAGAACTCAACACCTGCTGCCAAGAGGCAGACGGGAGCCTGTCCAGGAAGCAGGCTGCAAGGCTGGCCCACGCGGGCATCTCCCTCGGCTGCTCCCGCCAGCACATCCCAGAGCACGTCGGCAGTGCGGTTTCATCTAATCCTGAGACTGGAGGAGGCCTTTGCACCCCGTTTATGATGATGAAACTGAAGCCCAGGGAGGAACAGTGATTTGCTCAAGGTCACCAGAGACAAGGGGCAGAACTGCCATTCAGAGTCCGGCGCTTCCTGGCCTCAAAGGTGGCCTTCCCAGCACCCAGATCGGCTGCCCAACTCTCCACCTGTCTGACACAGCGTTTGACCCTGGTAACCCTTCCCTCCTCTTGGAACCCTTTCCTCCCCAGCCTTCTGCCTTGGGGTTTCTCCTCCTCCTGGCCTGTTCTTCTTGGTACCCTTGGCCACTTCCTTCTCATCCGTCCAGCTCTGCAGCCTGATCGCTTAGTCTCCACCCACCCCACAGCCATCTCAGCCAGTCTGTGGCTTTAAATGTGACCACCTAGAGGTGGAGCCCTCCCGTCCAGACCACAGCCGACCTCCTGACTCGAGAGCTGCCCCCAACATCTCCACTTGAGCGTTTAAGAGCCCTGTCAAATTGAACACATCCAAAATAGGCCTGGAGTTGGTGACACCACTTCCACAACCCTCCTCCTCCATCCACCATTCTCCCCACTCGGGGAACAGCAGCCCCAGCCCTCTCATCACCTACGACAAAAGCACAGTGCCGTCCACTCCCCTCTTTTTCTCACACCCACATGCAACTTCTATCCGGTCCTCTGTGATGGATCCTGAATCCAAGTGTGCTCCCACCCCACGGGCTTTTTATAAAACAGGAGTCAGCCAACAGTGGCCCACGGGCCACATCCAGCCCACTGCCTGTTGTAAATAAAGCTTTATTGGAACACAGACACGCCCACATAGTGCATATTGTCTATGGCGCTTTGTACTACAATAGCAGCACTGAACAGTTACAACAGCGGCTGAATGGCCTGCAAAGCCAAAGATATTTACTATATGAACTTTTATAAAGATGGTTTGCTGACCCCAGTCCTAGAGAATGCCCTTCCCTCTCCAGCCCTGCCTCAGGACCTTTGCACTGGCCATGCTTAGAATACCCTTTCCCCAGACACAAAACAATGCTACTCCCTCCTCTCCTTCAAGTTTGTGCTCAAACGTCATCCTGTCTTTGGGGCCAATCTTGACCGACTATAAAATTGCAATATCTGCCCTGTTTTTTATGCCCCCCTTTCCCACTTTCTCTCTCCCCTTAGCCCTCACCACTGTGTAATACACTCCACAGTTCAGTGATTTATTCTGGGGGTTGCCAGTCTGCCCCAGGCAGGCATTCATCTCTGCTTTGTTTATGGGTGTACATCCAGGGCACAGAGGAGATCCTCAATAAGTATCTGAGGAGTCCATCCCTCCAGGGTTCACCCGATCTCTCTGGTTTTGGCAGTGGTCAGAAAGGAGGCCCCTGTCCTGTCCCCTGGAGACCCTGGTGCCCACCCCCCGCGCTCACCCCTGGCACACCTACCTGCAGGGCCTCGCAGGAGCTCTCGGACAGCACCCGCCATTGCAGCCAGGGGTCCAGCTGCAGCTCGCCGCTGCCCCAAAGCTCGCAGGCCCCAGCGTGCAGCTCCAGGCCCAGCTGGTGCCCGGCCTCCCACCCCAGCTGGACGGTCAGCGAGGTCTCTGGGGGAATGGAGTGCAGTGAAGGCAGCGTGTGCCTCATCTTCGCTCGAAGTGTGGCCTCGGATGGGTGCAGGGCCACCGCCAAGGTCAGGGAGGCAGTCTGGCCGGCCGCTGCGAGGACCCCTGAAGCTTCTGCTTCCCTACCTGAGGCCTGCAGAGAGCCGCTGAGCTGCATCCCTGCTGGGAGGCCCAGGCCCTGCAGGACCACAGAGAGCGGGGTCGGAAGGTGGTCCCACATCAGGAGTGACCCTGATTCTCCATCTTCTACCCTCTTACCCCTCCAGCCCTGCCTACCAACTTGTGCCCCTCCCCCGTTACGGTAACAACAAGACTGCAACAGCAGTCATAATACATAACAATTGTCCATCATAGAACACTCAGTACACGCACAGCCTCATGTTAAGTAATTCACAAGAATGTTCTCTTTTCATCCTATTTGATGGCTCTGAAATAGGTAGTTAATATCCCCATATTACAGATGGGAAAACTGAAGCTCAAAGAGGCGAAGTAATTGCCCAGGGTCATATAGCTAGTAAGTAGCAGAGCCAAGGTTTGAACCTGATCTGTCTTCAGTCTATGCTTCAGACTGGGGCTGGTTCAATTTAAATTAAAATCAAGTAAAAGAAAGAATTCAGGTTCTTCTGTAGCACTAGTGAGCTCATTTTAAGCTACACATGGCTGGCAGCTCCTGTCCTGGATATCAAAGAATGAAACATTTCCATCATCATAGAAAGTTCTAGTGGGCAGGCCTGTTTTATCCCGTGATGCTCTACTCTCTCATGGCCCAATCCTGTGTTGACCTGATTAACACTGACAGAGCATCTGTGGGCGCCCAGCCCTATGCTCAGGGATGCCGAGTGGACCAGACCCTGCCTCTGTGCCCAGGAAGCTCCGTCAGGAGACAGGGGAGGGACCCATCCCACTCAGACGAGGGCACCAGTCCTGTCTGCTGACCCAGACTCCAGCGTCAGGGATTCCCCTTCCCCAAACATCACGGGACAATTCTCAGACCATCTCTCCGCTCAGATAAAACCAGCCTGTGGTTTTTAACAGGTTATGAAACCAAGATGTGACTGTTCCCCACTGTCAGCTGAGGACAGCTTCCCTCATTCCCTTCCTGCTCTCAGAATTTTACTAAGAAGAAGGACTTTTATAAAAATTTATATTCAGAATTTGTATTCTGAATCTGTGGTCCTTTAGTTTCACAGCGTGCCTCTAATCTCCCAGCCTCGATTTCCTCATCTGCCGAATGGGAATGAGGGATTAGAGATAAGAGGAACCAAGTATCCGACAGGGTTCTTGGGAAATAGTAGCTGGGGTCTTGGGAAGCCCCTGGAGGGGAGCGTCAGCCAGGCCCAGGCCTCACGCTGACAGGGGCTCTGGAAGCTGGCTCTCCAGTCACCTTGCTGGCCCGCCATACGCACCTCCAGCAGCGGGCAGCCCGGCTCAGTGGCCAGTGTCCACGTGCTTTGGTTCTCAGCTTGCTGCTCCAGCGCACCCCGCAGCTGGCACGGCCCCATCTGGAGGGCCAGGGAGCCGCGGCTGGTGGGAGGGCCGGGCCAAGCAGTCAGGCTGACGGTGCTCCCGGGCGGCAGGCCCAGGCGACTCAGAAGGGGCACGGAGTGGGTCAGGTGCCCCAGGGCAGAAGGCTGGGCCCCGCAGGTGCGGGCCAGCTGCAGGTGGGCGTCTCCGTGGTCACTGCGGAGGCCTGCAGCCAGGTCGAATTCACAGGGTCCCCAGCTCAGGCGGCCCTCGGAGTGCAGGGCCTGCGGGATTCCAGTTGCCTGGAATATGCGGAAAGTGGTCGGATTTAGGGGGAGCTGGAGACGGGCCTGGGTGGGAAGAGGGCAGTGGTGGACCCACGGCTTGAACTCTATCAGCACCTCCCTCTGCAAGGTGACTGATACCAAGGGTATCCCATCGAGAGGTGGGGGCTCAAGTTCTGGCTCCACCACTAACTCGGTTGTTCCAACCTGCAACCTCAGCTTACCCATCTCTAAAATGGGAGTTGATTTATAGCATCATAAGTTGCTGGGAGATGTAAGTAAGTTAATACTTGTGAGCCCAGAGCCAGGCACCCAGAAAGCACCGGCTATTGGAAATACATCACTAACATCAATGTTCACTGGCTGGAGGGCAGACACCTTAAGCAACTTGCTCCCCTGGGACCCAGGACGCACCCCACATGGGGGCAGGGACCCAAGATGGGGATGAAAGGAGGGGTACAAGCAGCCCCTTCCTCCCGGGGGTGAGGATTTAAGGGGCCTCAGAGGGCACTCAGCACATGTGCCTGATGAACATCAGCTGCTGCTTCGTGCTATTCTCATTCTTACTCCGGGAGCCTTAACCCCAGGAATGGGGGAAGTGAGAACAGAATCAACTTGAGCCCCAGAAAGGAAGGGAACCAGTGTCTCAGGAAGGCCCTTTGCAAAAGGGGAGAAAATTCAGTTCTGGTCCCATTTTTGGCTCAAAGCTTTGTAGTCAACGAGTCCCCCAATTCAAGTGACAACGGCAAAAAAAGACTAGTTTCTCATGCTGAGTGCAGAGCTGGGCATACAGCAGGCGGTTAATAACTTGTGGAGGGAGGTGGAAACCTACATTGACCGGTGGGGGGCTTACCTCCAGCAGGGGGCAGTGATTCACCAGGGCCAGGGTCCAGTTGCGTGTGGCGTTGGCCTCTGTCCTGACGTCCCCATGGGCAGTCAGGGTGCATGGGCCCAGGGCCACCTCCAGCTGGGCCCTGGGGGGTTCGTCTCCCCCCACGGACACTCGGATGTGGTTGTTGGGGGGCACCCCCAGCGCCTGAAGTGGAGGCCATGTGTGCTGGAGGCTGGTGTCCAGGTAGGCATGGCGGCCGCAGGCTGTGTGGACGTGCGCCCGGGCGAAAGTGCCCCCAGAAGACACCTGAGCCGCCAGGCTGGCCCCAAAGGCGTGGACCAGGAAGGAGCCATTCAAGATCAGCACGGCTGGATTCTGCCGCCAAGAAAGGCCAGGTGAGCCCGAGCAGGTGTCCCTACAACACCCCACCAAGCGTGCCCACCGTCTGCCTGTCCACAGGTGGTCAAGGGAGCCCCCATCCCCCAGGGGCACCCACCACCCCCCTTAACAGGTGATGCTCCCGTGAAGCACTTCTCTCTGAAGAGCTGAAACCGGCCTCCCAGGGAGTCAAGAAATTGGACCGTTCAGAGCACTTTCGGGCCCCTGATGCCCGCTCCCCCGCTCCCCATGAGGCCTCTGGGTCCTCCCTCCCGTTTCCTCCTCTCTTTTCCATAATGGAACCTTGGGCCTCTCAACCTCTCTGGTCTGGACACGTCCCTCTTAACGCCTCGAATGGAAGTCACTGCATCTCTAAGTAGTGTACCTGGGGGTCCTGGAGTGTCTGCACGCCCGTGACAGAACCAGGAGCTGCTCTCAGCCCTTTCCCGTCACCCAGTGCTCTTCTGTCCACCTGGCGTGGGGACAGCACCACTGACAACAGGGTGAATGCACGTATCACCCCCACCACAGCTAAATGGAGGCCACAGAGGAGCCACGGAGCTCGGGGTGGCCGCCCACGGAGCGCAGCCCACGGATTCTCCTGCCTGGATGTTGCTGACCTGCTCTAGGACTAAGCAAAGCCCGATTTCCAGCCCTTTCCTGGAATTCCAGACCACGGCTCTCGGAGGGAGGGGCCGTCCATTCATGGCTCTTGTCCTAACCCTCCCGCACAGTTAGTCTTTGCAGAAGTCACCCTCGCGCCCCAGCCCTGAGTCTTTCTCACAGGTGTAGCTGCTAACTCCACGTGCCCCCTCGGTCTTAAGTTTCCTCTGTGGGGGAGGCAGCCCATCTGTCTAGCTCATTAAGACCCTTTCAATCCTGATCCTCAATTCTCTTGGCTAACCCTCCTGCCATTCAGGCCACTGTGTGACCTTGGGAAGGTGACTTCACCTCCTTGAGCCTCAGTGTCCACATCTGTAAAATGAGATCATGATTCCCTGGTAGCTGAAACCATGCCAAAAGAGAGGATACCAAATTGAGATGGCACCTGACATGCGTTGGCCCATTTCATGCTCGACAGTGTAAGGTAGGTGTTGCCACCTGCAGTTTACTGATGACGAGGCTGAGGCTCAGAGAGGTTAACGTCTGGCTAAAAGTCACACAGCAGGTGAGTGGCAGGTCTGGGCAGGAAGTTGTGTTGGTCTGATTTTCTGGTCCCTGTACTGGGTGGAGCTGCTACCACTGCCAAGCTGGAGGCATGAAAGTACTGCATCTTTTATGCTCACAGAGATGAAGCTGGCAGAAACAGTCCTCCCTAAGGAGGCCATGCTCCCTCTATCTGGACAGCCAGGCGGTGAGCCCACAGCACCAGCTCCCAGGGCCTCCAGGCAGTGCCCCAGGCCAGACACCCTGCAGCATCCACTCAGCACCTCCAGGTTCATGTCTCCTTGGTCCCGGAGCAGATCCTCAGGAGCAGAAAAACCTCTGTCCTTCTCCTCCCCCCGGCCGTCCTCAGGGCTATGCTCACTGGCTGGCCCCCCAGAGCCAACTGGACTGAGAGCTCAGCTGAGCCAGGCCTACCACAAGCTGCCCACCCAGCTGCCCACAGGGCAGCACTGACAAGGTCTGCAGGCAACCTCAGTGGTCGCCCCATGTCCAGTTCACCCACAGCTCTTGGCCCAGGAGCCACAGGGCCCCGCTGGAGATCAGGGAGTCCAGGCCCTGTGCTCAGGTCTCCCAGTCATGCCTTGCCTTCGAAGGAGAGGACCTACTATCCACCTGCACCCTGGCCCGGGAGAGCTCGGAGCTACTTAAGCTGTGCTGTGCCCCAGCCTGGGCAGCATGTGTGCCTGTGAGCCCCACAGTCTGTCTCCCTCGAAAGACCCAGATATGCCTGTCACCAGCCCAGCTCCCCGTGGCAGAGGCTGGCTTGAAACACTTGAATTCTGGGTCACTGTCTAAGCGTGCTTACAGAAGGGACCATCCATCTGCTGTCAGGTTGGGCTGGGTCCCCTCAGGGCTGGGAGCCCAGATGCATGTTACTGGGGACATGGAGGGCCTGGAGGAGGGGACCATGTGGGTCGGCCTGGCAGTGGCCACAGGCCCAAGCCATCCAGCAGGCAGCCCCTGGTGCTCACCCTGTGCCCACCCCACCCCCCCGGAGGCAGACCACCATCTCCCACCCTGCCCTGCCTGTGACAGAGACCCTTGTACCTCATGAGGCCACCCAGTGACGTCCCCCCAGCAGAGCCCTGACAGCTGGGCAGGCGAAGCGTCTCCACTGCAGTTGACCTAGGGAGACCAGCAGGGTGGGTAGGAGGCATGTGTAGGCATGAGGTGTTTCTCCCCGATCTTAACCCTGGACAGAGTACTGAGATCCAGCTTGACCCCATCTCCCTTTGTGAAGGCCTCCCTGGGAAGATAACCCCCAAAGAGAAGTTTGTGCAGACCTAAGTGCTAACCCACAACCCACAGAATCGTCAAAAACAGAAGTAACCAGAAAAAAACAGAAGTAACCAGAAAAAAACAGAAGTAACCTGTGTGCCAGGTTCTAACTGGTTCCTCCTCTGATCCTCAAGGTAAACATGGGAGGCAGGGATTACTAACAGTCCCATTTTGCAGATGAGAACACTGAGGCACAGAAAGAGTAAGCAACTGGACTAAAGTTGCACAATTGCTAAGTGATGAAGCAGGCTGGATTTGGGCCGCACGCCTGGCTCACTCACCCTGACACACACACTTTGGATGGTTTAGCCACACCTGTGCCAGGCCCAGAGGTGGTTTCCTGCTTTTTGTTGTTGAGAACAATGCAAAAGACAGCTGTGTGTGTGTTTCCTTGTCTAGTGTTCCAGGTTTCTCCAGGGGAGGTAACCCAGAACACGAGCTGAAGGGTGAGAGTCTCAGCAGTTTTCATTTTACTAGATAGACCCAGAGCGCCTCTGAGGGAGTTGCCTCAAATACACTTCCATTTATGAGGGCAGGGGAGGGAGCGTTGACAGAAGGACAGGAGGACAAGTGGACAGAAGACAGAGAAGAAGAGTAGAAGGCAGGGTGGGGAGGAAGGAAGGGAGGGTGGAGGAGAGGGTGGGAGGAAAGGAGAAAGGATGGATGGGAAAGGAGGATGGGAAATTTGGTGAGAGGCTGGGAGGGAAGGTGGGAGGGGCTGGGATGGTGAGAGGGGCAAGCTAGTGGGAGGGGCTAGGGAGGTGGGAGGGGCAAGCTGGTGGGACCTGGGAAGGTGACTAGAGAAATTGCATAGGCAGTGGGCCCAGCCCAAATGGGGACCTTGGGTCACTTACCTGGAACCTTGAGAGGCCACGGTGCAGCCCCAGGGCCAGCCCCCAGTGGCCGCCGGCTCCGCTTCTCTCCAGGGCTACACGAAGCTGATCGCCATCCACGTTCACCACCAGCGCGACCGCCAGACTGGGTCCCACGCTCTGGGAGAAGCAAAGCTGTGGGTGTCCCTCAGGCCCACTGCCCCCACGGGGCCCGGGCCCAGCCCCCTCACCCACCTGCAAGTGCCCGCGGCCGTTCACGGAGAAGGGGAGGCCCCAGCGCCTGAGGCCGGGCACCGTGTGGCCAAGGCTGGCACGGAGCCGGCTGCCCGGGGCGCTGGTGACCGGGCCCTCCAGGCCAAGGGCAGCATCCAGCTGACGCTCTGCACCACGCAGCGTCACACGCACTGAGAGGCTGGAAGCCACGTGGCTGTGCAGTAGGAGAATCTCTGCCTGGGACGGGAGTCCTGGGGATGAGAGGAGCCAGAAGATGGTACACTCCACGGGAGCCAGAACGGGGTCACTGACAGCCCTCCTTCTCTCTGGAGGGGCCCCTGAGCCCTGAGGCAGACTAACCCCCCAGCTCCCACCTAATACCTACAATGGCCACACCTAGCAAGTTATAGGCCCCGTGTCCCCTTTGGATTCCTACCTCCTCAAAGACAGGGCATGGGGTCTCAGAAAGCACGAGGGGAACAGGGGTCTGATCCTGTGCTCTCCTCTTGTCGCTGCACCTTTGGGCGCCCCCACGTCCCGTGGAAATGTCCCCAAGAAGCTAGAGCTGGGGGTGTCCGAGCTATTTCTTAACCACAGTGCCGAGAACATCCTGGAGGCCCTGCTAGACCAGGCTTCCAAGCTGGAGAAGCCAGACTGGGGGTGGGGAGTCCTGGGGGCGGGGAGTCCTGGGGGAGGGGCCAGTGGCAGGGGCGTCTGCCCTCCAGTTTTGAGGTGTGTCTGTACTGGGTAGCAACCAGTGTTCTGGCTGAATAACAGCCCAGGGAAGGTGGAGGCACTGGGAGAAGCTGGTAGGGGGAGGAAATAGAGCTGGAAGTTGGGTTTGGGGACTGGGGGCTCCTTTAACTCCCTTGGCTTCAGGCCCTGGGAGTCTTTGGGGGAGGAAGCCATTGGACCCTATCCACCCCTCCTACCTGCCTCACTCAAGGTGCTGATGTTGTGACTCAGTCTGACCGAGAGCTGGCCGTGCCCAGGGCCCCAGATGCAGACTCCACCCAGAGCTAGGCTGGCCGTGTCAGCACGGAGGCTGGCCTGGCCCTCAAGGCTCCCCGTCTGGGCCTGCAGTCGCCCCCTCAGCTGGAGCTCTCCTGGCAAGGCCCGGCTGCCATTCTGGCCAAGGATGCAGGTCACACTGTGCACAATGGTGCTGTTCCCTGCCTTCTCATGCTTGTCCCGCAAGAGGAATCCCAGCACAGCTGAGTCGGCAGTGACCTTGATGGTACCTGCAGAGGATGGGAGAGAGCCCATACAAAGAAGGGGGTCAGCCCAGGGTACTGGGCTGCTTTGGGAAGGAAGGCAAAGAATCCTGGGGCAGGAAGTTCCTAGATCCATGATATAATTCTAATTCATGTCGGAGAGAACATATCTAGGAAATAGACCAAATTAAACCACCTCCCCTGCAGGATGCTCCGAAGACCAAGCAAGCTAATTCACAAATAAAAGAGCTTTGGGAAAAAAGCAGCAAGCCTGATAAGGCGTGTCTGTTAATACCAGTGCTGAATCCTGCTCAGGAGAGTCACGGATCAAAGTGATAGAAAGCCCCCATTTTACAGACAACAAAACTGAGACCCAGAAGGCCTCGAGGGGTCCAACCTGGAATTCTACAGAGAGAAATTGCTCAGAGGTCTCTTCCACCCACTGGAGAAAAAGATTCCACACCCTTAAGCTAGTCCCACACACCCTTAAGCTAGTCCCATCCCAATACGTAACTCATGCATTAGAGAAATTCTTGCTCTTATCAGAACCATTTACATCTCCTGACCCCACTGGGCTCCAGTAGGGTCTTGACGTGGTTCAAGTGCCCTTATACTTCTCTCCTTTCATTCAAGGTTTGACTCGGGGGTCATCACCTCCAAGAAGCCTTGCTTGGCCTTTCTGCACCCCCAGGCTGGGTTAGACACCCTTGTTCTGTGCTACCAGACATAGAGCTCTTGCTAACCTCTATCACAGAGTCCAGAGCACTTTCTATACAGATGGAAATTTCTCGCAGAATCTTGAAATCATCTTTTTACAAATTCCTTACATTGTAGGGCCCAATGTCACCATGCCCTACAAGATGTTAACCAGTGTGAAATAATGTCAATGGAACAGTGTGGAATCGGGGAATAGACCCATACACAAATGGTCAATTGATTTTTGACAAAAGTGCAAAGGTAACTAACCGGGAAAAGGATAGTCTTTTTAATAAATGTGCTGAATTGTTTGGAAATCCACATGTGAAAAAACTACCGTGAACTTTACCCAAACATATACACAAATTAATTCAAAATTAACCACATAAGAAAAGGGAACCCTCCTACACTGTTGGTGAAAATGTAAACTGGTGCAGCCATTATGGAGAACAGTAAGGGGGTTCTTGAAAAATATAAAAATAGAGTTACCATATGATCCAACAATTCCACTCCTGGGCATATATCCAGGAAAGATGAAAATTCTAATTCGAAAAGATACAGGCACCCCAATGTTCATTGCAACAGTATTTACAAAAGCCAAGACATGGAAGCAACCTAAGTGTCCATCAGCAGATGAACGGATAAAGAAGATGTGGTACATATATACAATGGAATATTAGCCATAAAAAAAAGAATGAAAATGCTATCTGTAACAGCATGGATGGACCTGGAGATTATCCACATTATATTAAGTTAATTAAGTCAGACAGAGAAAGACAAATATCATATGATATTGCTTATATGCAGAATCTAAGAAAAAAAATGATACAAATGAATTTATTTACAAAACAGGAACAGATTCACAGACTTAGAGAACGAACTTATGGTTACCAGGGGGGAGGGTGGGCGAGGGATAGATTGGGAGTTTGGAATTGACATGTACACACTACTATATTTAAAATAGATTACCAACAATGACCCACTGTATAGCACAAGGAACTCTGCTCAATATTCTGTAATAACCTAAATGGGAAAAGAATTTGAAAAAGAATAGATACATGTATATGCATAACTGAATCACTTTGCTGTGCGCCTGAAACTGACACAACATTGTTAATCAACTATGCTCCAATATAAAATTAAAAAAATTTTTAAATAAATAAAAGAAAAAAAGAAAAGATACATGCACCCCAATGTTCATAGCAGCATTATTTACAATAGCCAAGCCATGGAGGCAACCTAAGTGTTCATCAACAGATGAATGGATAAAGAAGATGTGGTATAACAGACGTAGAGAACAAACATATGGACACCAAGTGGGGAAAGCGGGGGGGTGGGGGGTGGTGGTGGGATGAATTGGGAGATTGGGATTGACATATACATACTAATATGTATAAAATATGTAACTAATAAGAACCTGCTGTATAAAAAATAAATACAATAAAATTCAAAAATTCAAAAAAAAAAGTTGTGGTACAGATATACAATGGAATATTACTCAACCATAAAAAAGAATGAAATATGCCACTGCAGAAGCATGGATGGACCTGAAGATTATCATACTAAGTGAAGTAAGTCAGAGAAAGACAAATATCAATATCATATGATAGCACTTATATGTGGAATCTAAAATATGACTCAAATGAACTTATTTACAAAACAGAAGCAGACTCACAGACATAGAAAACAAACTTATGGTTACCAAAGGGGAAAGGGTGAAGGAGGGATAAATTAGGAATTTGGGATTAACAGATACACACTACTGTATATAAAATAGATAAACAACAAGGTCCTGCTGTATAGCACAGGAAACTGTATTCCATATCATGTAATAACCTATAATGGAAGACAATCTGAAAAAGAATATATATATATATATATATATATATATATATATATATATATATATATATATATATATATATATAAAACGGAATCACTTTGCTATGTAATTGAAACTAACACAACATTGGAAATCAACTGTACTTCAATAATAAATAAATAAATAAAATTAACCACAGACCTAAATTTAAAACCTAATATCATAACACTTCTAGAAAAAAAATATGAGAGAAAAATTTGTGGCCTCAGGCAAATATTTCTTATATGACATCAAAAGCATGATTCACAAAAGAAAAAAAAAAGATAAATCGGACTTCATCAAAATTTAAAACCTCCACTTTTCAAAAGACACCATTAAAAAAATAAACAGACATAGATCAGGAGAAGATATTTTCAAAACACATATCTGATAAAGGACTTGTATAAATGATTCCCAAATTCAATAATAAAAAACAAGCAACTTGCTTTTTTTAAATGGGCAAAAGGTTTGAATAGACACTTCACCAAAAAAGATTTACAAGTGGCAAATAAGCCAATGAAAAGATATTTGACAAAATTAGTCATTAGGGAAATGCAAATTAAAACCAAAATGAGATACAACTACAAAAACAATTCGAATGATAAAAAAAAAAAAAAAACCCCAAAGCCAAAAACTGCCAGTACAAATTGCTAGCAAGAATGCAGACCAACTAGAATTCTCACACATTGCTGGTGGGAATGGAAAATGGTACTGCTACTCTGGAAACAGTCTGGCAGTTTCCTATAAACATATACTTGCCGTACAACCCAGCAATCCCACTCCTAGGTATTCACCCAAGAGAAATGAAACCGTATGTTCCCACAAAAACCTACAGACCGATGATTATTGAAGCTTTATTCATAATTGGAAATTACTGGAAACAACTCAAACATCCTTCAGCTGTGAATGGATAAACTGCAGTATATCCATAGAATAGAATATTACTCACCAGTAAAAAGGAAAAAGAACTACTGATACATACAACTTTGATGAATCTCAACCACATTATGTTGGGCAAAAGATCCCATACTCAAAGCTTACGTGCTGTATGGTTCCATTCATGTGACATCCTGGAATAGCCCAAACTATAGGGACTGACAACATCTCAGTGGTTGCCAGGGACAGGGGGTGGGGGAAAGGTTGGTGACAATGAGCAGCAGAAAGGAACTTTTTGGGGTGATGGAACTATTCTGTATCAAGACTGTGTTGGTGGGTACACAACTGTACGAGTTTATCAAAACTTGAAGGGGTTTTCCCCATATGTAAATTGTACCCCAAGAAATTATACCTGAATAATTGCCTTCAAAAATGAAGCAGTTGGGACTTCCCTGGTGGTCCAGTGGTTAAGACTCCACCCTTCCATTGCAGGGGGCACGGGTTCAATCCCTGGTCAGGGAACTAAGATCCCACATGCTACATGGCATGGCCAAAAAAAAAAGAAGCAATGTGTGTTAAGAGATCAGCATGAGGGTCTGTTAGTTATCAGCTGCAAATGATAAACTTCAGAAAAATGAAGGGGAAGACCATCAGTGTAAATCAAAGTAAACTTGAGAAGAACAGTACACTGCTTGATTGTATTTAAATTTTTTCAAACCTATGTCATTTGATCTTTAGACAGGTATTTTATTATGCAATTTGGTTTTGCCACAATTTAACCAATTAGGAATTAGGAGGGTCAGTGTTAATATTACTGCAAGATTACAGAATGATACTATTCCCCCAAGGTAGGTGGGAAAGCAGAGTCTTTAGATTCTGAAACACAGGGCCCTGGACAGATGTCCAGCTAGGGTGCTACGGTCAAGGATGCTTGGGCGAAAGATCCCATTTTGTATAATTCTGACTTTTGGAAACTTGTTAATGTTTCACATAATCGAAGAATAAATACACAAAATCAATAAAGATAGGGGAAACTTGAAAATGGAATACAAACAGAAACCAGTGAACCAATTGTACTTCAAATGATTTACAGCATCACACGGGGTGGGTGGGAGATTAACCCCAACTAATGTTTAAACACCGCGTTTGCGGACTTCCTTAGTGGCGCAGTGGATAAGACTCCACACTCCCAATGCAGGGGGCCCAGGTTCGACCCCACGTCAGGGAACTAGATCCCACATGCATGCCGCAACTAAGAGTTCTCATGCCACAACTAAGGAGCCCGCCTGCTGCAACTAAGGAGCCTGTGTGCCGCAACTAAGATCCAGCACAACCAAATAAATAAATATTTAAAAATAAATAAACACCGTGTTTAGATTTATACCCTTAGGCTAAAGACAAGAAGAACTCTAAACAAATACTGAATTCTAGCTAAAAGGGTTTATTTCCTCAAAGGTATAGGTTAGTAATTCTGACTACTTTCTATGTATCCTAGGGCTGAACAAATAACTAAATATGTTGTGAATAATTGGAGCCAGGCTTCTTACTGTTGAAGAAGGGAATAAGAAATATGAAAAGGGGGAAGAAACAGAATGAGCTTTTTGATGATGGATTGGAATTAAGGACTAATGGTTGTAAACTTATATATCTGTAGATAGACAGATATAGGTGTGTGTGCATGTATGTACACATGCATCTATTTTCTTGGTCTGTCCACTGAGAAGGCCTAGAGAGACAGATACTTCAGTAGGAATAAATACACCTAGAACCCAGATCTTAGTTTCTAAATACCATTTTGCACAAAAAGGAACCAGGAATCCTTGCAGAAATGACTTATTCCATCTCAGGGAAAATATAATGTGAGATTGAAACATCTTTTTGGTCATAAAGGAAGGAAGTGGTCAAGGAATGATAGGGACATGTCAAAAGGACACAGGAGGAGTTCTATTTCCATTAATGGTGGAGACACTTAAATGGACAAACCCTCCCAAGGTAACAAGTGTACACTCTGGACAAAATATATGAAACAGTTACCTGAAGTGGCTGGAGACTGACCATAAACAGTCAGACAGTGGAGGGGAGTTAAAACTTGGAGGAAAGGACCAGCAATAGTTGAGTTGTATGTTTTTACTCTTTTTTGGTGCCATGCAGGGTGAAGAAAATTCACACAGAAATCTATGGTCTTACTGATTAAAGAATCAAAGAACAGAGTTCAAGGTGACAATAGCAAATGGAAAGTGAAGTGGGAAATTCCAGAGAGAGCCACATGGGGGAATCCCAAATTCTATCTATAAACTCTGTCCAAAGCTAATCCTTGAACTTCACAAGGGTGGTACAGACTCCAAGCAGACCAGCTAAGATAAAAGAGCTGAAAATTATTTCCACTGCAGCCCACCAGAGGAAAGACAGAGTTTGGATTTTGAGCCCAGCCAATTTAACTGCATGCTAAAATTTTTAAAAATAACAATACTCTTCAGAGAAATATAAAAGAATCAGAGTCTTAACATCATTCAAAATGTCTAGAATACAATCTCAAATTACTAGACATACAAAGAAATAGAAAAATGTAACCTATATTTAAGAGAAAGGGCAATCATCAAGGGAGATCAACCCCAAGATGACCTAGACACTGGAATTAGCAGATAAGGATTTTAAAACAGCTCTTACAACCATGCTCAAAAATATAAGGAAAATATTTCTGTATTGAATGAATAGATAAGAAACCTCAGCTGCAAAATATAAATTAATAAAAAGAGCCTAGTGGTGATTTTAGAACTAAAAAAAAGTTCATAGAATCTGTGATTGAAAAAGAATTATTGGATGGTCTTAAAATTTTTATTGGCTGGTGTTTGGAGAAGAAAGATTAAAGAGCCAGCGAACTGGAAGATAGATTGATAGATATCTGAAGAAAAGAGAAGAAAGACTAAAAAGGTCAACAGAGCTGCAGAGATCTGTGGAACAATACACAAACTTCTAAAGCACGTGCAGTTGGAAATCCCAGGAGGAGAGGACAATGAGAATGGGACAGAAAGAAATCTTTGAAGAAGTAAATATGAAAAACTTCTAAATGTGTTAAGAGATATACATATGTATTTTTTAAATATCCTTCAAGAATCAGGGCAAAATAAGACATTTTCAAATAAATGAAAACTAAGGGAGTTCATTGTTGTAAGCCAGACTTACAAGAAATGCGAAAGGTGATTTTTTTTTTTTTTAATTTTTATTGGAGTATAGTTGCTTTACAATGCTGTGTTAGTTTCTATAAAGGTGATTCTTTATACTGAAGAGAAATGATACCAGAAACTCTAAGTAGAATGTGAAAGAACATACAGAAACATAGTTGAAAGAGCAACAGATAAATTAACACTGAGTTCTAAAATTTTTTAAAAATCAGCCAAAAGAAGGCAAAAAAAAAGTACCAGAGGAACAAAAAAATATATGGGAAAGTAGAAAAAAAAACAGCAAAATAGTAGACACAAATCTAATCATATCAATAATTACATTAAAGATAAATCAAGTAAATACCATAATTAAAAGGCAGAGATTGTCAGACTGGAAATAAAAGCAAAATCCAACTGCATGTGGGCTACAAGAAATGTACCTTAAATATAGGAAATATATATTTGAAAGAAAAAGGGTGGAAAAATACATACAGTACAAATTCCAATAAAAAACAAAAGTGGCAACATTAATATCAGACAAAACAGACTTCAAGACAAAGAACGTGTGTGAGAGATAAACAGTCCATTTCACAATGATAAACAGGTCAATTCATCAAGAATGCATAATAATCATATTTGCTTATGCACCTAATACTAGTACGTCAACATACGTGAAGCAAAAATTGACTGAATGAAAGCAAGAAATAGAGAAATCCACATAGTTGGAGAGTTTAACACACTTCTCTCATTAATTGATACAATAACCAGACAAAAAAAATCAGTAAAGATATATATCAGAGCAATACAACCAAGCACCTTGACTTAACATTTATAGAACATTACACCCAACAACAGCAGAATACCAATTCTTTTTAAGTGCATAAGGTATGTTCACAAGATAGATATAGACTGGCCCATAAAACAAGCCACAACAAATTTTAAAAGACTTATCCTACAGAAGAGATCCTCTGATCACAATGAAATTAAATATTAAAAAGCTATCTAGAAAAATCTCAAATATTTGGATATTAAGCAACATACTTCAAATACATGGGTCAAAGAAGAAATCACAAGTTTGAAAATATTTCAAAATAAATGATAATGAAAACACATGACATAAAAATTTGTGGGATGCAGCTAAAGGAACTTAAGAGGAAAATGTATGGTTTTATATGCTTATATTAGAAAAGAAAAAAGGTCTAAAAATCAATGGCTTGAGGATCTGCCGTAAATAAACTATTAAAAAAAGAGCAAAAGGGTCTTCCCTGGTGCTGCAGTGGTTAAGAATCTGCCTACCAATGCAGGGGACACGGGTTCGAGCCCTGGTCTGGGAAGATCCCACATGCCGCGGAGCAACTAAGCACGTGTGCCACAACTACTGAGCCCGCACTCTCTAGGGCCTGCGAGCCACAACTACCGAGCCCACGAGCCACAACTACTGAAGCCCGCATACTCTACAGCCCATGCTCCGCAACAAGAGAAGCCACTGCAATGAGAAGCCTGCGCACCGCAACAAAGACTAGCCCCACTCACCGCAACTAGAGAAAGCCCGCGCAGCAACAAAGACCCAATGCAGCCGAAAATAAATAAATTTATTAAAAAAAGAAGAGTAAAGTAAACCCAAATTAAGTGTAAGAAAGGAAATAATAAAGATAGTGGCTGAAAGCAATGGAATTGAAAAGAGACAAGAGAGAAAATTAACAGAACCAAAATTTGGTTCTTTGAAAGGATTAACACAATTGATGAAATCCAAGTTAGACTAATAAGGAAGAGAGAGAAGGAACACAAGTAACAACTATTAGTGATGAAAGCAAGCGTATCACTATAGATCCTGCATACATGAAAAGGATTATAATACATATAATGAACTATGCCAATAAATTTGACTACTTAGTGGAGATGAACAAATTCCTTGAAAAATATAACTTACGCAAACTGACACATGATGAAATAGAAAAGCTGAATAGCTTTATATACCTATTCATTTTCAAAAAAAAATTTCCACAAAGAAAAGTCCAGATGGCTTCTCTCCTAGAGTCCATCAGACAATTACGGGAGCATTCACACTAATCTTATACAAATTCTTTCAGAAAACAGAAGGGAAGAAAGTACTTCTCAACTTGTTTTATGAAGTTAGCATACAAAGGGGAAAAATGCTTAACAGTGAAGAAACTTTGCAGACATTACCTTAATCAAGTGATCAAAACTGATGTCACCAGTAGCACCGGGACAAACTGACATCAGGTGGTATTCTGCCAGCAAGGCTTTTTTGAAAATAGTCATGAGGAAGCATCCAACAAACCCCAAATGAGGGATATTCTACAAACTGACTGCCCTGTACCCTTTGAAATATAATCATGAAAGAGAAAGAAATACAGAGGAACTGATTCAGGATAAAAGAGACCAAAGAAACAATACAACTAAATGTAATGCACAATTCAGGATTTTCTTTTACTATAAGGGACATTAATGGGACAATTGGTGGAATCTGAATAAGGTTTGTAGATAACAGCATTATATAAATGTTAATTTTCTGATTTTGAGAACTGTATTGTGGAATGTAGGAGAATGTCTTTATTTTTAGGAAATAAACATTGAACTATTTAGGGGTGAAGAACTATCATGCCTGCAGCTTAGTACAATACAGTTCAAGAATAAAAAAATTTAGGGACTTCCCTGGCGGTCCAGTGGTTAAGACTCTGTGCTTCCACTGCAGGGGGCGCAGGTTCAATCCCTGGTGGGGGAACTAAGATCCCGCATGCCACATGGCTTGGCCAAAAAAAACTTATATGCAAATAATAATGTCTTATACACACACACACACACACACACACACATATAGAGGGAGACAGAAAAACAGATAAAGAGAGAGAATAAAAATAATAAAGCAATTGTGATAAATGTCAATAATTGGTGAAGCTAGGTAAAGAGCCTATGGGATTCTTTGTAATATTCTTGCAAGTTTCCTGTAAGTCTGAAATCATGTCAAAATAAAAAGTATTAAATGTAGCCACTTTGAAAAACAGTATGGAAATTCCTCAAAACGTTAAAAATTGAACTACCATATGATCCAGCAAATCCACTCCTGGGTATTTATCTGAAGAAAATGAAAACAGTAATTAGAAAAGATATATGCACCCTTACGTTCATTGCAGCATTATTTACAATAGCTAAGATATGGAAGCAACCTAACTGTTCATTAATAGATGAATGGATAAAGAAGATGTAGTGTGTGTGTGTATGTCTATATATATATATAAAATGGAACACTACTCAGCCATAAGAAGAATGAAATCTTGCCATTTCCGACAACATGGATGGACCTAGAGGGTATTATGCTAAGTGAAATAAGTCAGACAGAGAAGGACAAAAACTGTATGATTTCACTTATATGTTGAATCTTAAAAAAAAAACAAAAACAAATAAGCAAACAAACATAAAATAGAAACAGAGTCACAGATGCAGAGAACAAACAGGTGGTTGCCAGAGGGGAAGTGAGGGGGGAGGGGAGGAAGAGAGAAATAGGTGAGGGAGATTAAGAGGCACAAACTTCCAGCTGCGAGATAAATAAGTCATGGGTATAAAATGTACAATGTGGGGAATAGAGTCAATAACTGTGCAATATCTTTGTATGGTGACATATCATAATTAGACTTATTGTAATCTGTTTGAAACACAGAAATATCAAGTCACTATGTTGTGTAACAGGAATTAACATAGTGTTGTACTTCAATTATACTTCAAAATTATACTCCAGAAACAAACTCATAGAAAAAGAGATTACTCTTCAATAAGTGGTGCTGGAAAAACTGGACAGCTACATGTAGAAGAATGAAATTAGAACATTCTCTAACACCATATACAAAAATAAACTCAAAATGGATTAAAGAACTAAATGTAAGACCAGAAACCATAAAACCCCTAGAGGAAAACATAGGCAGAACACTCTGACATAAATCGTATCAATAGCAATATTTCTTTGGATCTGTCTCCTAAAGCAAAGGAAATAAAAGCAAAAATAAACAAATGGGACCTAATTAAACTTAAAAGCTTTTGCAGAGCAAATGAAACCATCGACAAAACAAAAAGACAACCTACTGGATAGGAGAAAATGTTTGCAAATGATACGACTGATAAGGGGTTAATATCCAAAACATATAAATCGCTCATATAACTCAACATCAAAAAAAAAACCCCAAAAACCCACAAACAACCCAAGTAAAAAATGGACAGACATTTTTCCGAAGAGGATAGACATTTTTCCAAAGAGGACATGCAGATGGCCAATAGGCACATGAAAAAGATGCTCAACATCATTAACCATCATGGAAATGCAAATTAAAACCACAATGGCTATCACCTCACATCTGTCAGAATGGCTATCATCAAAAAGAACAAATAACAAATGTTGGCGAGGACATGGAGAAAAGGGAACCCTCGTACATTGTTGGTGGGAATGTAAATTGGTGCAGCCACTATGGAAAACAGTACGAAGGTTTCTCAAAAAACTAAAAATAGAATGACCATATGACCCAGCAATTCCACTCCTGGGTATATACCCCCCAAAATGAAAACATTAATTCGAAAAGATACATGCACCTCAATGATCATAGCAGTACTATTTACAATGGCCAGGATATGGAAGCAATTCATCCATTAACAGATGAATGAATAAAGAAGATGTGGTATATATATATACAGTGGAATACTACCCAGCCATAAAAAAAAAATGAAATTTTGTAATTTCCAGCAACATGGATAGACTTGGAGGGTATTATGCTAAGTGAAATAAGTCAGACAGAGAAAGACAAATACTGTATGATATCACCTATATGTGGAATCTAAAAATTAAACAAACTAGTGAATATAACAAAAAAGAAACAGACTCACAGATATAGAGAACAAACTGGTGGTTACCAGCGGGGAGAAGGGAGGGGGGACGGGCAAGAATGGGGTAGGGGATTAAGAGGTATAAACCATTATGTATAAAATTAAAAAGCTACAAGAATATATTGTACAACACAGGGAATATAGCCAATATTTTATAATAACTTTAAATGGAGTATAACCTTTAAAAATTGTGAATCACTATATTGTACACCTGTAACTTATATAATATTGTACATCAACTTTACTTCAATTTTTTAAAAAAAGATCAGATTTGTGGTTACCAGGGGTGGGGGATGTGGGGGGGATTGGATGAAGGCAATCAAAATGTACAAACTTCTCGGTGGGAATGTAAGTTGGTGCAGCCGCTGTGGAATACAGTATGGAGGTTCCTCAAAAAACTAAAAGTTACCATATGATCCAGCAATCCCACTCCTGGGCATATATCTGGACATAACTCTAATTCAAAAAGATACATGCACCCCTATGTCCACAGCAGCACTATTCACAATAGCCAAGACATGGAAACAACCTAAATGTCCATCGACAGATGAATGGGTAAAGAAGATGTGGTACATATATACAATGGGATACTACTCAGCCATAATAAAAGAACGAAATAATGCCATTTTCAGCAACATGGATGCAACTAGAGATTATCATGCTAAGTGAAGTAAGTCAGAAAGAGAAAGACAAATACCATATGATATCACTTATATGTGGAATCTAAAAGATGACACAAATGAACCTATCTTTGAAACAGAAACAGAATCATGGATATAGAGAACAGACTGGTGGTTGCCAAGGCAGAGGGGGTTGAGAGAGGGATGGAGTGGGAGGTTGGGGTTAGCAGATGTAAACTTTTATGTATAGAATGGATAAACAACAAGGTCCTGCTGTATAGCACAAAGAAGTATATTCAATATCCTATGACAAACCATAATGGAAAAGAATGTTTAAAAAAAGAATGTGTATATATGTATAACTGAATCACTTTGCAGTACATCAGTAATTATCACAACATTGTAAATCAACGATACTTCAAAAAAAATTTTTTTTAAAGGTACAAACTTCCAGTTATAAGATAAGTAAGTACTAGGAATACAATGTACAACATGATAAATATAATTAACACTGCTCTGTGTTATATATGAGAGTTGTTAAGAGAATAAATCCTAAGAGTTCTTACCATAAGAAAAAATTTTCTTTCTATTTCTTTAATTTTGTGTCTGTGTGAGATGATGGATGTTCACTAAACTTACTGTGATAATCATTTCCTGATGTATGGAAGGCAAATCATTATGTGGTACGCAAACTTATACAGTGCTTCTTGTCAATTACATCTCAATACAACTGGAAGAAAAAAAAGTGTTAGAAAAACTTTGTTTGGCGAACACTGAACCCAACTCTCCTTCCTGGTTATTTCCAATGTCCATTAGCATGTTAAGGCTCTGACAAGTCCTGCACAAGGAAGCCTGTTTAGTATTTAGACAGCAGAAGATTCACTTTGTCTGAACGGGTATTAATTTCTGACAGAGGGATTTCACCAGTGTGTGAGACACCGGAACAGAGCATCAGTGGACTTGAAAAAGTGTAGGATTTCATCTACGCTGTGGACCCACAGAAAGTGTTTGCCAGATCCCCACTGTCCCTGCCCCGTGGCGTTCCCCAGGCTCTCACCTTCTGTGAGTGTCTCCTTCTGCTTCAGCACACCTGTGAGGGTCAGAAGACGGGGCACGGCTGCCCAGGTGTGCTGGGCTCGGCTCTGCAGGGTCAGGACCTGGCCTCCCCTCTGCTCTTCAGATGCCTTGAGAAAAAGCTGCACTGTGTTGTGGTCTAGCAGTGCCTTGGAAAACAGCCAAATCCTAGGAAGGAAAGTGATGGGGGCATGGAAAACGTTGGCATCCATCCCTGCAGGCAGATGGTATTTTTCCCCTTCAAATAAGCAGGCCAGGCCATAAGAGGTGCATTCCTGAACCCCACTGTCCAGACCCATCAAGGGACTGCCTTACTGGCCCTCAGCCCACAGGGATACAGGGTAATAGGGGGTTAAGGTCATGGGCCTTGAGGTCAAACGTGGGTTCGAATCCCACTGCTGCCACTCACTCACTGTGTGGCCTTTGCACAAGGACATGACCTCCCTGAACCTCAGTTTCGTCTTCTGTAAAGTGGAGGCAAAAATGGAACTACTGATGTTGATGAGCTGACATTGCCAGTGAGGTATCGATGTATGTTATTATGGTGAGGGACAAGGGAAAACAGTCCCAGGGAGCCTGCTGTTACACCTCCTGGAGAACTGGAGCAGGGGACCTGGTCCCTACCATCCCTGTGGTGTGTCATTGATAGGACACCATAAGAGATACTTCCCTCAAGTACCAAGACCAGGAACAAGATCAGCCATGCTTTCCCTGGTGAGTATTCACACAGGTATGTGAGGGTGTGTGTGTGTTTTCCCATAAGGAAAGGCACTGTTTGCAAAAATGCCATTGGTTGGTTTCTCTTTTTTTGCACTGGCTACTAGGAAGCCCAGAGCCAAATCTTCAGCTCCACTCTAGAAAATGGCATGCATTTTGTTTACCAATGCCACTTTGAGCACCTTCCCATTTTTCCTTCCCTTCACCCTAATTTCCTTATGTGTTTTTTTAAAACCCAGAACAAGGGTTGGCAAGCTATGCACCTGTGGGCCAAAACCAGCCCAACCCGTTTAGTAAATAAAGTTTTATTGGAACTCGGCCACACCCATTCATTTACATGTCGTCTGCGAGTACTTGCAACAGAGACCACATGGCCCACAGGTCCAAAAGTATTTACCATCTGGCCCTTTCCTGTAAGTTTGCTAATTCCTGACCTAGAACAATATATATTTTCATAATCTGCCTCAAACCCTTTTTAGATTGGGAATAAGGTTGCGCAGTCGGACAGATGGATGAATAGGCAGGCGGACAGACAGCCGTAGATGGTAATTCCGGGTCAGGGTTATCTAGGACCATGTCCAAAGCCTTAAATCTCCTTGAATTCAAAAAAGCTGCCAAAGCTAGGACTGCAGACGAAAAAGGAAACTAACATTTAACAGAGACCTAATATGTGCCAGAAAGTGACGTACTCAAAGGAGCAGCTCTATGGCAGCTGGAAGTGAACATTCTCGCTGGCCAGAAGCTGGTTTGGAATTCACACGTGCTGTCCAGTTAATTCTAGGACAACCCTAAGAAGCAGGTTGAGAAACTGAGGCACAGAAGAGCACAGTGTCTCACCCAAGGTTCCCGAGGCAGCAATGGCAGAGCTGGGATTTGAACCCAGGCTGGCTCCCTATCCCAGGCCATATCATAATGAACATGTCATTATGTGAAAATATAGTCAGAGATGACAAACTGGAGGGAAATACACCAACATATTCCCCATGACTGCCTCTAGTGATTTTTGTTTTACTCCTTATTCATTATTATAATCTTTCAAGTCATCTAAAATGAATACTGTTGTAACTAAAAAAGAAAACAGATCAAAGTGGAAAAATTAATGCCTCCTCCCTTCCATTCCCTCAAAGCCTTAAAAATCAAGAATGGCACAAACGGGGGTAATTCAGGCATGGTTCCAGAAGGCACCTCTGGGTGATGATTTTCCATCTCCCAGGACGCCAGGCCTTTGACCTCGGAGGCCCCCTCACCCCTCACAGGCCATTTGGGGACGGGCACCTGTCTGGGGCGACCTTGCCGGACAGCTGCAGCTGAACAGCTCTGGGGCCTCTGAGGACCTCCTGGTGGAGGAGGACGCCCATGCCCCAGCCCCGGCTGCTCCTCCAGGTATCCTGGCTGGCGGTGGCCTCCAGCAGAACAAGCACCTCACCAGACACGTGCACAGACAGGGAGCCGTTGAGGCTGCGCTCTCTGTAGCGCCCAGCAGCTGCCTGCACCTGCAGGGAGGCAGGAGAGAGCTCAGAAGTGGAGGGGGGACAGGAAGGGTCTGTGGGAGCTGGGAATGCAGGAGGGCCCCTTCCTCCAGGAAGTCTTCCTGAGCCACTCCAGCTCTGAGCATCATCCAATGTAGCGGACTGCAAACACTCAGGAAGAGAAATGAGACAGAGAGAAGAATGGGGGGACAGCCGTCCCTGACCCCAGCTCCTGCCCCAGGAACAGAGTCTCATCTTGTCCTTTCCACCACATATGAAGTGGGATTACTTTCTTACAAATGGGGAAACTGAGGCTCAGAGAGGATCACATATTCAACCTGGGCCTGCCTGGCTCTAAAACTCATGCTTGTGCCTGAAAAGGGGCTGCTGGGGAAAGCAGAGGACCCCTGTGCAGCTCAGTTACAGAAAAGCATGCTCCTAACAGTGTGCCCTGGGGCCCAGAGGACCCCTAGAAGCTCTGGAGGTCAAAGGGGAGAGTGCCCAGTGCATAAGGAGAGGGCCACACCTGGGGTCAGGCTGGAGCAAAGGCTTGACCAGGGCAATGGTCGGGGGGCGGGGAGGAGTGGGGGTGGGAGCAGCGAGGCCCACTCCTCCACCAGCTCTGCAGGACCTGAAGCCCCTTTCCTGACCTGGGCCTCAGTTTCCCCATCTACGGGGTAGAAACTGGCCTAGCCCGGTCTGCACATTACAATCACGTGGGAAGCTTTTATAAGTATGCCTGGTCCCTCCATATTTGAATTGATAAACTGTAGATCCATGCAATGCAATATTATTCAGTGATAAAAAGAAATGAGTTATCAAGCCATGAAAAGACATGAAGGAAATGTAACTGCATATTCTAAACGAAAGAAGCCAATCTTTTATTTCAAGGCTACATACTGAATGAGTCCAACTATATGACGGTCAGGGAAAAGGTAAAACCAAAAAGACAGAAAATGGCTCAGTGGCAGCCAGAGGTTAAGAGAGAGGGAGGGAGGAATCGGTGGGTTGAGAAGGATTTTTAGGGCAGTGAAACTACTCTGTGTGATACAGTAAAGGCTGATATACGACGTTATGCATTTGGCAAAACCCACAGAACGTACGACGCAAAGAGTGAACCCTAACGTGAACTATAGACTTTAGTTAATAATAAATTAACACTGGTCCATCAATTTTAACAAATGTACCGCACTAATGCAAGATGTTAATAAGAGGGGAAACTCTAATGTGGGGAAAGGAGGTATATGGGAACTCTCTGTACTTTCTGCTCAATTTTTCTGTAAATGTAAAACTGCTCTAAAAAATGAAGTTTATTAATTTTTTTAAAAGTGTGCCTGTGACCCCCTGACTAATCAACTCAGCATCTCCAGGCTGGGGTCCAGGTATGTTCTAAAAGCTCCCCAGGTGATTCTAACACACAGCTTGGGTTGGGAAGGTCCAGGGTACACCGTTCTTTCTCTGATTGGCTTCTGTGGGCCTGAGGGGTCCTACAGAGTGTGCGTTCTCAACAGGGGCAATATCGCCCCAAATGCATAATTCGTTCTCAGCAGGTAGGTTAAAAAAAACAACAACGTCTTATATAAGGCATAGGTATGCATCAGCACATAACAGAAATACAGGACATCTGTGGACTTAAATTTTCATAAAAGGGACGATTAGAGGAAAAAAGTGTCTAAAAAGTCTCCTTGGGCAGGGAAGCAATAATGAAAATTAGGTTGTGAAACACCAGTGAAAAGATACCCCGGAGGGATTTCAAGAGGGAGGATGGTGTTGAGAAGGCCAGGCTCCTGCCCCCAGCCCCAGCCCCCATTCAATCACAGAGATAATGTGAGCAAAGGATTCTGCTGCTTTAAAAAGTAATAATAAAGTACAAACCCATTAGGTGACCCAGCATCCATGCTTCCAGCAGGACCACCCACGCACCACCGGCCTTGAGTGCCGGAGGCTGCATGGGCTCTGCAGCCAGACTGCCTGGGTCGCCATACAAGATCCTGCACTTATGCGCTCCGTGACCTTGTACAGGTCACGTCACCTCTCTCTGTCTCAGAGTCTCATCTGCAGAATGCCGAGACAGCAGCACCACGAGGCGTCCGTGAGATGATCCACATAAAGGGTTTAGAACAGATCCTGGCACACAGTAAACACTCAACGGACATCAGCTCCCGTTACAACTGATGACAGCGACGGCACGGTTTCAAATCCTAGATGCCAGCTGCCCTTAGATGTGCCATGATTTTATATATCTCCTTGAAAGTGAAAAGGCTGCTAATGAAACAATGAACCAGCGTGGATTTGAAGACACATCTGATTTCACAGATGCCGACATGTGAAAAAACGTGCCTCTGAGAATGATCAGTTTCCATAATTCAGAGCCCTTCTCAGGCTCCACTCAAGTTTTCAAAACCCACAGGCACAGCAGGCATTTAAAAATTGCTATCGAATTCCAGTCCTCACCCCCGCTGGGATTACCCATCTACACCTCCATCTCCCAAGCCCACGGCCTAATTCCTGCATACACAGTACACACGGGTTCCTTAGGGAAGCAACTGACATGGGGGGCTTCCTAAGGAGCCAGCCCTGGGAGAGCAGAGCACAACCTTCCCACCTGGTCTCCTTTCTCTGCCCCTTTCTTTCCTTGTAAAGTGAAACCCTTTAGTGTTTCTACCTCACACTGGGCAAAATACTCTGGGGTTGAAAAAGCCATTCTGAAGGATCATACAGCTTCTCCCAAATCCAACTACAGGACAGGGTTTCAGGACAATTCTGCTTCTCTCCATTTTCAAGGGTGAAATGTGATCCTTTCACACACACACACACACACACACACACACACACACACACACACGCCCTGCCAGGGAACTGAAAACCCTTCTTGCCTGGACAATCACTTCCAAATGATGCATTTGGAAACCTCCCTGCCATCTGTTCTTGATTCTGAAGGGGCTGTCTGGCTAAGCTTACATCGTGATGTGGCCCTCCCTCTGCTCCCTCCCCGGGGTCTCCATCCTCCTTTCCTTCCGCCCCATCTCCCAGCAAGCTGGCTGCTTGGAGACAACACTTGGCAGGTAGTTGAGGTCATCCCAAAGGGACCACCATCCATACCTGTAAGTTTGGAGGAAATGTTGGTCTGTGGGGATGTCTGAGCTGGAGGGAAAACACCAAGTGGGAGTCAGACCCGTTCAGCTGGACTGAGACCTGTTGGGAGGGGGAGTTGGAGAAGCAGGGTCAGAGGGAGCAGAAGAATGAGATGCAGAATCCCAGAAGGTGGCTGGCTGGCACGGAGGAGAGACAGGTCATCCCAGAGTCTGCCCCAAACCCGGGCCCCATGGCAGATGCCAGAAGCCACCACCCTCCCTGGATGGTTCTCAGCCTAAATCTCACTGAGGCTGCATTACTCGGAAGCTTGAGAAGTGAGGCCCAAGACACAGGGCTGGGAGGACAGCTCTGGGACCTTGCACCCCCTCCTTCCCCTGCCAGGGTGCCTGCTCATGCCTCGCATGTCCACGGCTGCCATTTATTTGACCCTGGCCATGAACTAGGCACTGGGAAGCTGGCTTTACAATTATCGTCTTATTTAATCATCACCCCTGCTCTCATATGCTGGTATTACTATTCCCATTTCACAGCTGGAAAAACTGATGCTCAGAGGGGTTAAGTAATTTACCCAAGGTGACACAGCAAGTCAGCAGTGGAGCTGGGATTTGAACTTGAAAGTTCCTTGGAGATGGGAATAGAAACACAGTCATCTGTGCAGCCCTGGTACATCACACAGAGCCTGGCACACAGCAAAGACACAATCTGTATATGGTGAATTAATGAATATACCTACAGTGGCTGCTATATATTTACCAAAATGTATTTCCTCTCCCTCCAGGACACATGGCTAAAACTACATTTCCCAGCCTCCCTTGCAGCTGGGTGGGGTCATGTGATGAGTTCTGGCCAATGGACTGTGGGCAGGAGTGGCATGGACTACGTATGGGCCTGGCCAATGAAAACCTCCTGCATAATTCTCACCCTCTTTCTCACCATCCACCAGCTGGGCAGAGCCACAAGGTGGAGGGAGCCTGGGTCCCTGATTGACTGTGGAGCAGAGCCACACTGAACTGTGACGTGACTGGGGAATAAACTTTCACAGTAAAGCAAACTTTTATTACAGTAGTGCATCCTGATTCATCACATGCACGCTGCCAAAATAAGGGCTGTGTTGTCAGTTTGCCAGGGCCACCCTGCCACCTCCTGTGCTGTCCCATACAGGACATCTGCTCACTAACATTAAATCCCTTCCTCCCTCAGCAAGGAGGCAGAACTCAGTCTTCTGACCTGGGACATGACGTTGTGGTTGATGGCAGCCCGTGCATCCACACCGCAGTCAAATGCTCCCTGGTGACTCCGCCTGAAGACAATGTCCCCATCCAAACTCAGGGCCTGGGGGAACCTCAGCTAGGAAGGAACAGACAGTACCCTTTACTCTCACCAACAGTCAAGTTCTGCCTGGAGGCCACCAACCAGCATTTGCCCGATGCGGGGATGGGTACCTGGGAGGAGTGAGCCACATCCACGGCCAGACTGTGCCAGACTTCCCCACGCCGAGATCGGTCATGGTGCAGACCCTTTAAGTGCAGCAAGACTTTCTGGTTGACTTTCAGAGTGACCTCGACGTCCTTGTTCTTAGCCTGGGTGTACAAGAACCAACGGCCCTGAGAGAGGGGACTTCCCATCACTGAGTGCCTGCAGAGGCCACCCTTGGAACCCAGCAGTTAAAGTGGTTCCCAAGATTGATGGGTGAAGGCACAGTCTACATTGTCCTGCTCACAGGAGAGAAAGTGCAGGGCAGGTACACATGGAGTCTTTGAACAGGTATGGTAAACTCCAGAGCCCACAGGTAGGATTAGTGGGGTGGGCTTGAGGGCCTGTGTCTCATTCACAGGGAGCACCCTGGTATTAGTCTGTTCTATTCACTGCTATATTCCTAACACTCAGCACAGGACCTGGCACATAGTAGGTGCTCAATAAATATCTAGAAGAACACAGAATCACTAGTTGTAGTTGTAGCCTGAAACCCCAAAGCCAAAGCCATGCTAAGTGGAAGAATGTTTAACTCACAGTGTGGCAGGCAGAATAATATCCGCCCTCCCAAAGATATCCATGTCCTCAACCCTGGAACCTGTGAATTTGTAACCTTACAGGGAAAAAGGGACTTTGTGGTTAAGGATCTTGAGATGGGGAGATTATTCTGGATTATCCAGTGGGCTAATCACAAGGGGTTTTTTTTTTGTTTGTTTTGGGGTTTTTTTTTGGCCATGCCATGTGGTTGGCATGCAGGATCTTAGTTCCCCGACCAGGGATTGCACCCGTGCCCCCTGCAGTGGAAGTATGGAGGCTTAACCACTGGACCACGAGGGAATTCCCATCACAAGGGTTTTTATAAGAGGGAGGCAGGAGGGTCACAGTCAGAGAGAGTGGAAGATGCTACTCTGCTAGCTTTTAGCAAAATGGACCATGAACCAAGAAACATGGGTGGCTTTTAGAAGCTAGAAAAGGCAAGGAAACAGATTCTCCCCTGGAGCCTCTAGAAAGAATGCAATCCTGGCAATACCTTGATTTTAGCCAAGTGAAACCCATTTTGGATTTCAGATCTCCAGAAGTGTAAGATATATTTGTGTTGTTTTAAGCCGCTAAGGTTGTGGTAATTTGTTATAGTAGCAATAGGAAACGCATACACATAGCTAATCACTTATTCACTCAACAACCATTTAGCTTCTGCCCATGCAAGGTACAAGTAGCAGGTTGCCATCTTTTCCCATCTGTGCTGACTGAGAAGTTAAAAATTTCTTGCCACAGAATTTTATCATTGGTGTACGTCTTTAAAAGAATACACGGCTTTATTTTACAGCCTGGATGGAGGAAGAATAAACAAAGGTCCAAGAGAAGAGAAAAATGTGTGTCATTAAACAAAGACAGGGTTTTAAAAACAACGGACAGCCAAATTAAACTACAGTAAAGGATCCCCATCTACTTGTTTCTAGCCTGTTGTTGGCGGGTGGGTCAGATCTTCTGATTATTTTAAATTAGGAGCAGAGATCCGGGTTTTACTCCCAGTCTTCTGATTTTAAATGTTGATAATTTATTATTTTTTTAATTTAAATTCTGACCGGGCCAAACAAACCACATCTGCAGGTTGGATTCGGCCCACGTCACCATTTTGCAATGTCTGGTTTAGAAACAGTACACATCACTGGGAAACATTTCTGCAGGTGTTCTGGGTGGCCGTCCTGCCCGCTGTTTCCCCTCAGGAGCTCCAAGGACTTCAGCTCCCAAACCTGGGGACTGCTTACAGCCCACTTCAACAAGCGGGGAAGTGAGGCCCCAGAAGCACAGGTCTCCATGCTCAACAGCTGGCCCGGTTTCACCCTCAGGCCTTTGGATATCCCACAAGGGAGAAACCACCACTATCTTCCTTGTCCAGGGCCCAGCATACAGTAGGTGCCAATAAATGCTTGCTGGAGAATGGAGTCACCTCCCAGAGATGCCACTCCTAGAGGGATCAGGAAGGAGACTTGGATGAGGGCCTATGGCCATGTCGTAAGTACTCGAGAGAGATCACTGTACTACACTTTGATCCTCACAACCACTGTGTAAGAGTGTTGCTGTCTCCATTGTACAGACGAGGAAACTGAGGTCCAGAGACATGAGATAACTTGCTAAGGACACAGAGGCAAAATGAGTTTCACTCCTAGGAAGACTAATGTCAAGTAGGTTGGATCAGGCAGAGAAAGTGGAACAGAAAACTCAGGCAGGGGAATGTTTTGTTCATCCAGCTGAGAGAAGATGACAGCTTGAACTGGGGACCGCTGGGGTGAAAAGGTCTCTGGGATCCTCACTTACGATGTGCCGGTTCCACGTAACCACGCACCCCTCCACGTTCCTGGGGATGGCCTTGCCGTTGTATGGGTGGGTCAGGCCCGCGCAGACCTGGGAGGGACAACCACACACACACACACACACACACACACACACACACACACACACACAGAGATGGGTCAGAGGCACATGGGGCCCTCCCTCCCACTCTCAGGCCCCTTCCCACTGCACCCTGGAGCCCACTCACGTATAGGTGCCCGGCCTGGTAGCCCAGGACTACGGTCTGCAGGGTCTCCTCCTGGCCATCCAGGACAACCCTCGTCTCCAGGGAGTAACGCTGGTGCTGCCTGTCTGCCGTGAAGGTCTCCTGCAGGAGGATGCTTTGCGGGACGGGCAGAGTCCAAGGGTGCCTGGCGTGGAGAGGGGGAAACAGGCTGAAGTCATTAAAGCAGCTGGCAGGGTCAGGGGACAACTGTGGCCCAGGGGCTCAGACTGGGCCTGTCACTGTCTTGCAGAGTTAAGACTTTGTCACAGACAGGAGAAGAACATCAGGACACACATCAGCCCTGTGCGTTACATTTGCCAATCAACACCCATTCACCATCCCGCTGTGCCCTCTCGACAACCCAGTGAGCTGGACACAACTGGGGTCACCACTTGGCAGCAGAGACTCAGGGTCCAGGCCGCACATGGGGTCTGGAGTCACACAGACTGGGGCTGGAATCCAGGCTCAGCCTTTCACTAGCTCTGTGACCTTGGGCAGCAAAGGACTTGACTCCTCTGTACCTCAGTCTTCCCATCTGTCAAGTGGGGGCTAAAATAATAATACCCAACTCACACAGCGGTGGGGTTATTAGGGATAATGTATGTGCCACGAATGCAAACGCCCTAGGGGCAAGGATTTCTGTCCTTTTTATTCTCTTCTGTTCTCCACAGGCCCAGAAAAGTGCTTGGCACATACTAGGTGCTCAATAAATATACATGAAATAAAGAAATGAATGAGACCTTTGCAAATGACAGTTGCTGTTACTTTTGGGTTATTGCTGTTGTTTTGACAGTAGATGGCTAAGGTCCCTCAGCTGGTCAGTGCACA
Source organism: Balaenoptera ricei (assembly GCF_028023285.1). Classification (NCBI taxonomy): domain Eukaryota; kingdom Metazoa; phylum Chordata; class Mammalia; order Artiodactyla; family Balaenopteridae; genus Balaenoptera; species Balaenoptera ricei. The sequence goes on from NC_082653.1 coordinate 60,036,345, forward strand.
GCCTGGACTTCAGGCTGTTGACTCCAACCCTGTGCTGTTCGCCCCCCACAAAGAACAAGCTTTTTAACCCCTGTGCCTCCAAGAACTGAAATGGTTCCCCAGAGCAGCTTTCAGGCTAGGGTGAGGAGACTGATTTCTGTGCCCACCGTAGCACACTAATGGAAGGGGGTGAGGGACATGGGGGCTTTCGGGGGGGCAACTCGTCTCTGAGCTCTGGATTCTGTCTGGGCCCCTCCAGGCAGCACTGCACACCCTGCTGCCTGGTGACCCTCCACACTGGAGAAGGGGAGAGCCAGGCCGGCACCACACCTCAGGGGAATCGGCCTGGGGGAAGGGGCCAAACATACCTAAGGAAGAAAGTCCCCTGCTTCTGGTACAACCTCCTGTCTTGCATTAGCTCCTCCAGTTCGCCCTCCAACTGCAGGCCCTGAGGCTGGCCCCCGGCACTGGCCCCCAGAGCCGTCAGCAACACGTGGCTCTTCCATGGCTGCAACGAGGACCAGGCTGATGCAGAGGGATGCCCGCAGGGTCCAAGCTGCTAAACATCCTGCCCTGGGGGTCACCAAGGGCAGCTCCCACTGCCCGCTCATCACCCTGGGAATGACCACCCGAGAAGGGCTGCTGCCTCCACCTCATCAGACCACGAGGTGGCACAGGGACACTGCCATGGCCAGACCTCCGCAGGTGCCCAGCAGGAACGAAGGACTTGGGCTTCCAGCTCCAGGTGTCTGACCTTTGCTCTGGGGTCTGTGCTAATATGGCTGGGGTCCATTTTACAGATAAAGAAACTGAGGCTCAGGGAGGCCCAAGGTCATAGGCCAAGCTAGTAGCCCTTTCCCATCCCAGGTGATGGATTATGGGGTCTCTCGATGGCAGAGCCTCCAGCACGGGCCGCCTGGACCCTTACCTGCTCTGTATGTCTGTAGGCCACCGTTAAATTCAACTCCTGCTGGGGGCCTTTCAACCAGCCGTGAAGGATCTTACGGTCCTGGCTGTTCTCGGCCTGGATCTCACCCTGCATTGCTGCACTCCAGGCTGATTCTACTTCACTCCAGCTGCGAAAGATGCTCTGTGCCACGGCTGTCACTGTGGAAACCTGCAGTGAGGGTGAAGAGGCTGACCAATGCCTTTGCACACCCTATTTCCTCCTCCTGGGATGCCCTTTCTCCCCAGTCCCACTTGGTGAACTCCCACTCATCCTTCAAAACCCCTCCAATGCCATCTCTGCTAGGCCTTTTCCGATGGATCCAAGCAGAATTGTTCCGTACAGGGTCATGAGGAAAGAGGAAAAACTGCTCTCTCTCTCAACCCTGAACAGAGAGAGAATCTGAGTTATCAGAGAAGACCATCCCTTCCCCTCTCTCCCCTTCAGCTCAAGGAGGGAATAGGATCTCACTGAGCCACTGTTATTAGCAGGCAGGGTCTCCGTGTCTTGAAGGGCACACGCTTGCAGGTGGCCTTCTGTCCCTGCATCATCGTCATGGTGTTCAGAGCCCTGGGAGGAGCTGGGTGGTACTTTGGTTTGCACTGGGGCTGGGGGAGGCACAGCACTTCAGCCCTGTGCTGGGCTGTGGGCCCCAGCACACCGCCCTCGGCACAAGCCCTACTAGGAACATCAAGGTGCCTCGTGCCCGGCTGGTCTCTGTCCCTTGTTCACGCAGCTCCCTCAGGGGACTCACGAGGAGAGGTGACAGGGCCAAGATGGGCTTTGGGAATTACTGAACCTCCTGACAAATACTAGAACTCCCCAAGACCTTACACCCTATGTCACTGACCTCAGGTCACCCCCAGAACCTGCAGGCCCTTCACTGCTGGCTTCCCCATTTCAGCAAATGGCACCTGCTTCCACCCAGCTGCTTGAACTAAAAACTTGGGGTTACTTGTCTTTTCTTCACCCCCTCCCCCAACCAATCCATCAGCAAATCTGTCAGCAAATCAGTCAGCTACACCTTCAAACCACCTCGGTTGTCATCTCCCGGGCCAGGCCACCATCTGCCCCTCCCTGGGCTGGGTCATCTGAAGGAACGGGCTGGTCAACCCCACCTTGTATCCTGTCCTGGCTCTATCTGTCACACAGTGGCCTCCTCAGGGTCCCTAAGCTTGCCAGGAGTCACCTGCTCCTTCCGACTCCACTCTGGTGCCACCTGGCCCCTGCCTCAGAGGGGACTGAGCTGTCCCCTAACACACCCACCGAGCTGCCTCCTTCTGGGCCCACGTCAGGCCTGGACCACACCCTGTGTCCACTGATCATCCCAACACAAGGAGAGGCTTGATGTGCCAGGTTCCCATGTGTGACACCAGGGAAGTCCTTCTCTGGTTGGTTTTCTTCCAAACTCTGTTATGCTTCTACGGTCAAACGATCAAACGTGTGCAAAGAAGCAGACTTACACTGAGCAGGTGGTGGGACACTGACCTACATCCTTGAAGTTTCCATTCTGGATTTAAGGCAAAAGCCTGATGTCTACTTGTTTCCAAGGTACCAGTTCAACCTACTTTAATATTTTACTTTATCAGCTGCTAAGCATGAATATGGGAAATTGAGATTTATTTTGTTTCCCTCTCCCAAACTCACTTGGCAACAAATTCTGAAGAATGTTAATAGTGCGTGAGCCAGACTTCACACATCTGTGACCTGTTATCGACCCCGGACCTCGGTTTTAACCCTCTGCACAGAAGATCTAAACTGCAGGAAATCAGGCTCCCTGTCTGCGGGGGCGGGAGTGAGGGGCAGGTGGTGTGGCCCAGCATGCGCACCCGGAGGTAGGTGGTAGCTGGGGTGTAGACGTGGATCTTGCCCTCCCGGTGGAGGCCCTGGATCTTGCAGGCCATGTTCATCACCAGATTCTTGAGGGTCCAGGCCTTGCCCAGCGTCAGCTCCAAAACAGCCTGGAACATGGCTCGGTGGGGCCAGTACAGCCTGTGAGCCGCAGAGACCATCAGCCATGGACTATCCAGGTTCAAGGCTCCTGAGAGAGGCAGAGAGGAAGAAACTGGTATCCCCGGCAAGAAGGGAGCTTTTGAAGAAGGGAGCGCAGGCAGCGAGCTAGAGGCTCCCATAGTCTCATCACAGTCACTATGGGCATATCTCAAAACTTGGGGGCTTCCCTGGTGGCGCAGTGGTTGAGAATCTGCCTGCCAATGCAGGGAACACGGGTTCGAGCCCTGGTCTGGGAAGGTCCCACATGCCGCGGAGCAACTAGGCCCGTGAGCCACAATTACTGAGCCTGCACGTCTGGAGCCTGTGCTCCGCAACAAGAGAGGCCACGATAGTGAGAGGCCCGTGCACCGCGATGAAGAGTGGCCCCCACTTGCCGCAACTAGAGAAAGCCCTCGCACAGAAACGAAGACCCAACACAGCCATAAATAAATAAATTTAAAAAAACAAACAAACAAACAAAAAGAAATACAACCAAATTAATTTAAAAAAAAAAAAAACTTGGAATGACTGGGACGGAGCATAAGGGAACTTTCTGGAATGATGGTAACGTTCTGAATTTTGGCAGGCGCTTGAGTTTCATGGGTCTGTGCACCTGTCGAAACTCATCAAATGGTACCCTGGAGATGTGTGCAATTCGCTCTAGCTAATGATATAATACTGAAATGTGTAGGGGTGAAACTGTACTGAAGTTTACAACTTAATTTGACCTGCGCCAGCAAATGAGATGGATGGATAAGTGGGCAGATGTGTAAGAAGGCAGGTGGAGTAAACTGTTAATGGTAGAATCTAGGTTGAGATTATGTTGGTGTTCACTGCACAACTCTTTGCACTTTTCTGTATGTTTGAAATTTTTTCATGATGACATATTAGACAAAAGAAATGCTGGGACAGTTGGAGAGGGGGCACTGGGGTGTGGCGATCAAGAACATGGCCTTTACTCTTCCAAGCTGTGTGACCTCTTCGAACCCATGCTTCCATCATCTGTAAAATGGGTACAGCAGTACTGATCCCTGGGTCTTGGGATAGAGGAAGCACCCATTCAGAAGAGTAAAGACCAGTCACCACCATCATCAAAAAGTTGACATTCTGCATAAACTTTTGCCCTTCCATGATGAACTAAAACCAGGTTGCTGGACCCCTCTCATATTTTGTAATGAATACTCCCAATCACTCAAGGACTAATTCAGTAAATATTGCTCGAGACACTTGGGACTTGGCAGTGAACAAGGAGGCATAGTCACTGCCTTCATGGAACTTGCAGTTTGGGGGTGGTAGGGGGATGGGGGAAGAGATCTCGAACAAATAAACGTATAATGAGACCTACCTAAGGAGAAAATGCTGAGTGCCAGGAAGGAAAAGAAAGAGGGAGTTAGACTAAGGCCAGGCAGGTCAGTGAAGGCTCCCATGAACACATAACCACTGAGCTGAGCCCTAAATGAGAGGCAGCGGAGTCTGTCAAAGGGAAGAAACCCTCCCCCACCTCCTGCTGGAGACGGGAGATTCACTATGTGGGGAAACTGAGGCGGAGAGGCCAGGATGCAGGGGGATCCAACACAGAGAGGGCAGTGGGTGAGCTGCCAAGTTGAGAACAGGGAGATGATACTGAATAGAGAGCAGCCCAATGCCCTGCCCTGAGGTACCAGTCCCACAGGAGATGGGAAGATTGCTCCACAGAAGAACAGAATAACTGAAAAAAAAAAAAAAAAAGGTCCACAGATATGGGCCCCAGGTCCTCAGGGAGAGCCAGGACCCCACCCAACCACACAACAGGGAAGCCCACCAGTCAGCAAGAGCACCTCCACACATACATATATGCGACGGAATATTACTCAGCCATAAAAAGAATGAAAGAATGCCATTTACAGCAACATGGATGGACCTAGAGATGATCATACTAAGTGAAGTAAGTCAGAAAGAGAAAGACAAATACCATATGATATCACTTATATGTGGAATCTAAAAAAATGATACAAATGAACTTATCTATGAAACAGAAACAGACTCACAGACATAGAGAACAGACTTGTGGTTGCCAAGGGGGTGGGAGGTGAGGGAGGGATGGATGGGGAGTTTGGGACTAGCAGATGCAAACTATTATGTATAGGATGGATAAACAACAAAGTCCTACTGTATAGCACAGGGAACTATTCAATACCCTGTGATAAACCATAATGGAAAAGAATACGAAAAAAATGCATATATATGTATAACTGAATCACTTTGCTGTACAGCAGAAATTAACACAACACTGTATATCAACTACACTTCAATAAAATAAATTTTTTAAAAAAGAGCACCCCCCCACACACACATAGAGCATCCTTCCAAACAAGTTCCAAGTGACCGACTCTTAAACAAAAGCACGTATCCAAGTCTTGCCTGGCATGTGGGAAAAGCCACTAACAGGAACTTCAGAAATAAAAAGAAAGATGAAACTCAGGGAGAACAGACCAAAGCCCCCCAGTTCTATAATTTATGCTCTCAGAGGAGAGAAGATAATGCATTCGTGGAGCAGGACACTCTAAGAAAAGAATTTTCAGGAACAAAAAATGAGCTCTTGGGAATATAAGCTAGCTAAAATGAAAACAACAGTAGAGGAGCTGGCAGATAAAGTTGAGGAAATCAGCCCTCACAACAGAACAAAAGGACAAAGAGATGGAACAAAGGAGAGAAAAGAAAGAAAATTAAAGGCTTAGTTTCTGAGGAAAACATCTGACCAACAGGAATTCCAGAACACAGAAGGAGGGAAATTACCAAAGAAACTGTACAAGAAAATTACCAAGACCCAAATGGTGTGTCTCCAAATGGAAAGGGCCTAAGTTCTCAGCACGGTGAATGAAAAGAGATTCACACCAAGGCTCATCATCATAAGATTTAAAGACACTAGGAATAAAGAGAAGCTCCTGGAAGCTTCCAGAGAGTGAGAAAAGGGTCATAGACAAAAGATGATGGATCACAAATGGCACCAGACCTCTCAACTGATTCAAATCAACAGTGGAGCAATGTCTTAAAAAATCCCAAGGGAAAATAATTTCCAGCCTAGAATTCTCTATTCAGCCAAATCAAATAAAGACAGTTTAGGGACTTCCCTGGCGGTCCAGTAGTTAGGAGTTTGCCTTCCAATGCAGGGGGTGCGGGTTCCATCCCTGGTCAGGGAGCTAAGATCCCATATGCCTCGCGGCCAAAAAACCAAAACATAAAACAGAAGCAATATCGTAACAAATTCAATAAAGACTTTAAAAATGGTCCACATCAAAAAAAAAAAAAGACAGTTTAAACATTCAGGGTTTCAAAATGTTTACATCCTGTTATAGGTTGAATTGTGTCTGTCAAAAAGATATGAAGTCCTAACCCTTGGTACCTCAAAATGTGACCTTATTTGGGAATGGGGTCATTGCAGATAAAATTAGTTAAAGTAAGATCATACTGGAGTAGGGGAGGCCCTAAATCTGATATGAGTGGTGTCCTTATATGAAGAGAGGAGTTTGGACACAGACACAGACACACACACAGAGCACCATGTGACAACAGAGGCAGAGATTAGAGCAATGTAGCTACAAACCAAGGAACATCAAGCATCAGTGGTCACCGCTAGCAGTAGGAAGAGGCGGGAAGGATTCTACCCAGGGTCACAGAGAGCAAGTGGCCCTGCTGACGCCTTAATTTCAGTCTCGAGGACTGTGAGAGAATAAATTTCTGTTGTTTAAAGCCACCCAGTTTGTGGTAATTGGTTAAAGCAGCCCTAGCTAATGAATATATCTCCCATGCACCCTCTCTCAGGAAGCTACTGGAAGATGCACTCCATCAGAACAAAAGAGTTAACCAAGAAAGAAGATGACATGAGTGCAAGAAGCAGGGGCTGTGACCCAGAGAACTGGAAGGCACTCCCAGGATGATAGTGAGGGGATGCGCTAGGACTACAGCTGTGCAACTGGTCTACATTGGAGCAGCAGAACAGAGGCTGCAGGAAGAGGGTCTACAAGAAAAATATGAGAACTGATTGAAGCTGATAAGTAATCTGACGTGTTCAACCATCTGGAGAAGAGTTTTGCATTGTTGCTAAAAATTCTGGGAATAATCAGTAGGAGGAAAATAGAAAACTAATCAAACAGGGAAAAAAGGCTATTATAACTCCAGGAAAAACAAAATGTTAGAATCCTAGTATACCATGTGCCTCAGCTGTGAGGGACATTTATCATCACCATGATGTAAACATTGAATATTAACAAATTATAACTCTTTTAGGGGGATGGAGGGAAATAGCCATGTGAAAGGGGGCTGGTGTAAGAGTTAAATTTTCTTCCTCTCTAGCAAGAAATATATTGAGAATGCCTATGAAAGAAAAATCAAGAAATAAGTGTGATTATTTTAAAAGATGGAGGGTCTGACAAGAAACAGCAAAAAGAATTTACAGTGCTTGCCATTTTCAGCAAAATCTGGGATTGGAAGACGTGAAGCAGAAAATTACTGTATTTGTTATAACTTTAACTTTTAAAAACTTAAAATTTTTTCAAGTACATATTACATGAACACAGAGAATATTATGAGCTCCCATATAACACTCACCCATCTTCAACAATTACCAAGTCATAGTCTAATTCACTTTTTAAACTATGTATTACTTCAATAAAAATAAAAATTAGTTCAAAAAAATTAATTCAAGGATAAAACCATGGTAAATTCATTTTTTAAATGAGAAAAAGAGTGTTCCAGGGAGAAAGAACAGCAAGTGCAAAGGCCCTGAGGTATGTCTGGGGAACAGAAGAGAGGCCAGTGGGGCTGCAGGATGATGGGCAATGGGAAAAGTAGGGTGAGATAAGGTTGGAGAAGTAGGCAAGGGCCTGTAATGTAGCGTTCTGTCGGTGAGGGTAAGAAATCAGGATGTGATTTTAAGTTCCCTGGGACGCATGTGAGGTCTGAGTCTTGAATTACCCAGGCAAAGAAAAGGGAAGGGTGTTCCAGTTATTGGGCAAGGCTTGAGCAAAGGCCTAGAGGGCAAAAATCTTCACCACTAGCCAAGGACACTCCCTAGATGACACTCACCTTCCCACTTCCACAGGGTGGCCCTGGATGTGTCCTTCCACTGCAAGCCTGCCACAAAGGGCACCCGCCCATTGTACTGCACCTTCAGGTACGTGCTGCTCTCCACGTGGGGCTGGCGGAGGCTCAAGTGGTGCAGCTGAGTATGGTAATCCACCTGCCTCGCAGGCACCTGCAGCACAAACTGGAGGAGACCCACACCCAAGATGCAAATCAGATCACGCTGTTCCTGACCGAGAACATTCCATTGGCTCTCCACTGCAACCTGAGCTCCCTAGCTACCAGGAATTGCCCCACCCCACCCCAAAAAGAAACCCTGCACTCATTAGCAGTCACTCCCCATTGCCTCCTTCCCATAGACCCTGGAAACCTTTAACCTACTTTCTGTCTCTACGAATTTACCTATTCTGGACATTTCTTACAAATAGAATCATACAGTATGTGGCCTTTGGTGTCTGGCTTCTTTCACTTAGCATGATGCTTTCAAGGTTCATCCATGTTGTAGCAGGTGTCAGAACTTCACTTTTATTACTGAATAATGTTCTATTGTGTGGATAAATCACTTTATCTATTCATCCACTGATGAACATTTGGGTCGTTTCTACTTTTGGGTTATTATGAATAATGCTGCTATAAATGTTTTGTGTGGACATAAGTTTTCAATTCTCTTGAGTACCTAGGAGTAGAATTGGTGGGTCATATGGTAACTCTGTGTTTAACATTTTAAGGAAACACCAAACTCTTTTTCCAGTCACAGCATTTTATGATCCCACCAATATGAGTTCTAATTTCCCTGCATCCTCACCAACACTTGTTATTGTCTCTTTTTTTTTTTCCGTTTCAGCTATGCTAGTGGATTTGAAGTAGCATCTCACTGTGGTTTTGATTTGAATTTTCCTAATGACTAATTAGGTTAAGCAACTTTTCATGTACTTATTGGCCACTTGTGTACCTTCTTCAGAGAAATATCTATTCAAATCCTTTGTCTTTTTCTTGTTGAGTTGTAAGAGTTTTTCATATATTCTGGATACAAATCCCTTATCAGACATATGATTTGCAGATGTTTTCTTCCCTTCTGTGGGCTATTATTTCACTTCCTTGATGGTGTCCTTTGAAGCACAAATGTTTTTAAGTTTGATGAAGACCAAAGGATTTTTGTTATTACTTATACTTTCAGTCTCATATCTCAGAAACCCTTGCCTAATCCAAGGCCATAAAGATTTACTTTTATGTTTTCCTCTAAGAGTGTCATAATTCTTAAATTTAGGTCTACAACCTATTTTGAGTTAGTTTTTATATATGGTATGAGGTAAGGGTCCAACTTCATACTCCTACACGTGAGTATCCATTGTCCCAGCACCATTTGTTGAAAAGACTATTCTTTCCCCTCTTCAATTATCTTGGCACCCTTGTTGAAAATCAACTAACTGTAAATACAAGGGTTTATTTCTGGATTCCCAATTCTATTCTGTTGGTCTATATGTCTATCCTTACACCACTACCATAATACTGTCTTAATTACTGTAGATTTGAAGTAAGTTTTGAAATCGATAAAAGTGAATCCTCCAACTTTGTTCTTCTCTTTCAAGACAGTTGTGTCTACTGTGGGTCCCTTGAAATTCCACATGAATTTTAGGATCAGCTTGTCAATTTTAGCAAAAAGATAACTCGGGTTTTGACAGGAATAGATGGGGACCATTGAATCTGTAGATCACTTTAGGAAGTATTGCCAACTTCACATTAAATATTCCAATCCAGGTACATGGGATGTCTTCCCATTTATTTAGGTTTTCTTGAATTTCTTTCAACAATGTTTTGTAGTTTTGAGAGTATTAGTTTTACATTCTTTTGTTAAATTTATTCCTAAGTATTATTCTTTTTGATGGTAATGTAAATGAAATTGCTTTCTTAATTTCATTTTCAGGTTTTTCATTGTTAGTGTAGAGAAATACAACTAATTTTTGTATATTAATCCTGTATCCTGAAACTTTGATGAACTCATTTATTAGCTCTAATAGATTTTTTGGTGAGTTCATTCGGGTCTTCTATATACAAGATCATATCATCTGTAAATAGAAATAGTTTTACTTCTTGCTTTCCAATCTAGATGCCTTTTCTTCATTTCTTTTTTCTTTTTCTTTTTTTTTTTTCTTTTTGGCCTAATCGCCCTAGCTAGAACCTCCAGCACAATGTTAAATACAAATAGTGAAAGCAGACATCCTATCTTGTTACTGATCTTAGTGGGAAAGTATTTAGCCTTTTGCCATTAAGTATGATATTAGCTGTGGGTTTTTCATAGATGGCCTTTATCAGGTTGAGGAAGTGCCCTTCCATTGCTAGACTGTTGGGTACTTTTATCATGAAAAGGTATGGTGTTGTGCCAGATACTTTTCTGTGTCTATTGAAATGATCATCTGGTTTTTGTCCTTTATTCTATTAATATGATGTATTACCTTGATGGATGTTCAAATGTTAAACCAACCTTGCATTCCTGGGATAAACCCCATTTGGTCATGTTGTGTAATCCTTTTTATATATTGCTGAATTCAGTTTGGTAGTATTTTCTTGCGGATTTTGCATCTGTATTTATAAGAGATAATGGTCTTTAGTTTTTCTTTTCTTATGATGTCTTTCTCTGGTTTGGGCATCAGGATAATAATGGCTGCATAGAATGAACTGGGAAGAGTTTTCTCTTGACAGATCATTTAGTCAATTATTTTATAGTAAATTTATTTTATAGTAAATTAATTCTGGCACTATCCAGTCCAGCCAAGAGGCTAAGGGCCTGAGGTTTGAAACGAGGCAGACTGGACTTTCAATCCCAATTCTGCCACATAGTAGCTGTGAGACCTCGGCTAAGTCTGTTTACACCATTTCTCTTCTGTAAAGTGAGAACAGATAATTCTTGCCTCACAAGGATTAAATGAGATAATACAAACAAAGCTTCTGACACATGGTCTGGCAATAATTAATGGCTCACCATTGATCACTCTGCCTTTCCCTCTTCTACTCACTGTCAGCTTCTTAAAGATAAAGATTATTTTACTCATACCTGTCTCCCCAGAACCTAGCATGGTGTCTGCCACACTTATGAAGGCTTGCAGAAATGCTGCCACAAACCTCTAATCTTTTCACTAAAACCCTCGGGGCCAGATGTTTTCCAGAAAAAAGAAACTTCTTCTGCTTCTGTTGACAGAAGCAGGGCGTGATCAGAGGTAGGTAAGGTTATCCAAGGACGACTTCAATCAAGAATATGATTCAATAGGGGCTTCCCTGGTGGCTCAGTGGTTAAGAATCTGCCTGCCCAATGCAGGAGACATGGGTTTGAGCTCCGGTCCGAGAAGATCCCACATGCCGCGGAGCAACTAAGCCCATGTGCCACAACTACTGAGCCTGCGCTCTAGAGCCCGCGAGCCACAACTACTGAAGCCCGCATGCCTAGAGCGTGCTCCGCAACAAGAGAAGCCACCACAATGAGAAGCCCGCGCACCGCAACAAAGAGTATGCCCTGCTCGCAGCAACTAGAGAAAGCCCGTGCACAGCAACAAAGACCCAATGCAGCCAAAAATTAATTAATTAATTAATTAACAACAACAACAACAACACGCGAAGTTCTCCAAGATCCACTGCTAAAGGACATACAACATGATTCACCAAACAAAACTAAGTGCTTGTGACAGCTCCACAGAGCAAATGTATAGACAAAGATCTCCTTTCCAGTTCTCCAGACTATAACCATGGTTCTCTCCAGGCAGCTGAGGAGGGGACCAGGAAAAGGGATGGTAACTGTGAAAGGGAATTTTAGCCTTACTTTAAATGTTATATGTTTTCACAAGGAGAATTTATCCATGGAGTATTGGTATGATTTAAAATCAACGTAATACTTAGGAATGAAGTTAAGCAGGGAGGCAAAAGACTTGTACACTGAAAACTACAAAACATTGCTGAGAGAAATTAGAGAAGACATAAATAAATGGAAAGACATCTTGTGTTCATGGATTGGAAGACTTAATATTGTTAAGGTTCAATACTACCCAAAGCAATCTACAGATTTAATGCAATCTCTATCAAAATCTCAATGGTATTTTTTTGGTAGAAATAGAAAAGTCCATCTTCAAATTCATATGGAATCTCAAGGGACCCCCAAATAGCCAAAACAATCTTGAAAAAGAAGAACGAAGTGGGAGGTCTCACAAAGCTACAATAATCAAAATAGTATGTTGTGACATAAAAGACAGACACATAGACCAATGGAATACAATAGATTGCCCAGAAATAAACTCTCACATTTATGGTTGGGGGAAAGGACTGTCTTTTCAACAAATGGTGCTGGAAAAACTGTATATTCACTGCAGAAGAATGAAGTTGGATCCTTATCTTATACCATATACACAGTTTAACTCAAAATGGATCAGAGACCTAAACATGAGAACTAAAACCATAAAACTCTTAGAAGAAAACATGGGATTGAAAAGCTTCGTGACATTGGATTTGGTAATTGATTTATTGAACATGACACCTAAAACACAGGCAACAAAAGTAAAAATAAATAAGCTGAATGACATCAAAATTAAAAATTTTTGTGCAACAAAGGATGCTATTCATAGTAAAAAGGCAACCCACGGAATGGGAGAAAATATTTGTAAACTACATATCTTATAAGGCGTTAATATCCAGAACATATAAAGAACTACAATTGAACAACCACAACAACAACAAAATCAAACAACCTGATTCAAAATGGGCTAAGGATTTGAATAGACATTTCTCTAAAGATGATAATTAAACAGCCAATAAGCCCATGAAAAGATGCTCAACGTCATGAGTCACTAAGGAGATGCAAATCAAAACTACAAGAAGATCCTCATACGCATTAAGATGGCTACTATTAAAAAAAAATCCAGAAAGTAAGAAGTGTTGGTGAGGATGTAGAGAAACTGGAACCCTTGTGTACTGATGTTAAGATGGTGAAATGGTGCAGCTGCTATGGAAAAGAGTATGGCAGTTTCTCAAAAAATTAAAAGTCGGATTATTGTATGATCCAGCAATTCCACTTCAGGATATACACCCCAAAGAATGGAGAGCAGGGACTCATACAGATATTAGTACACCCACGTTCATAGCAGCACTATTCACACAAGCCACATGTGGAAGCCAAGTGTCCACTGATAAATGAATGGATCAAAAAAACGGGGTCCATCCATACAATGGAATACTATCCAGACTAGGAAGGAAATTCTGACTCATGTTACAATGTGGATAAACCTTGAGGACATTATGCTAAGTGAAACAGGCCAGTCACAAAAAGGCAGATACTATACAATTCCACTTATATGAGTTTACCTAGAGTAGTGAAATTCAGAGAGACAGAAAGTAGATTGGTGGTTGCAGGGCCTGGGGGAGGGAAGAATGGAGAGTTACTGTTTAATGGGTACAGAGTTTCACTTCTATGAGATGAAAAAGTTCTTGAGATAGACGGTGGTGATGGCCGCACAATATGAATGTGCTTAATGCTGATCTGTATGCCTAAAAATGGTGAAAACAGTCAACGTCATGTTACGTATATTTTACCACAATTAAACATTTTTAAAAACAATTAGGAAACTCAGAAAGGTAACATGTGCCTTATAAGAGCACATACCTGTTCAGGGGCTAAGCACTAAGTTACTCCTGATTTACCAAAAAGAGCTCGCCCTGCAGGAAAACCTGCAAGTGAACCGTTTCCAAAATACATTTTTACACTGGAAATCTGTATTTCCCAAGCCCCTCTTGCAAACTGCCCCTTGGCAATCCTTGGCACACCAGCAAATGTTTAACTGCCCCAGGGGTGTGGGGGCTGGAGGTGCCAAAGGTAAGGTCTCTGAGCCTGAGTTTTAGCTCCTGCGTCCTTGCAACCGAGACCTGCAGGGACAGGCAGCGGGGCTGCCCAGCTGCCATGTGCAAGCTGAGCCCCAGGGACGCGGCTCTGCGGAGGCTGGACTCACCTCCACGAAGTAATTGCTCAGCGCTGGGCCCGAGTCGTTCTGGAAGGTCTGGCTGATGCGGAGGTGCCTCTTGTTGCGGCTGTCATCCCAGTGCGTCCCATAGCTCGCCTCCAGCTCCCAGTGGAGGTGGCCTGAGCCCTCCTCATGCCGGAGCTGGACCTGGAACACCCCACCAGGGAGACCCCCAAGGAAGCCTTGTGTACGCAGACCTGAGCCTCCTCACAGCCACCCACCCTGAGATGCAGGCTTGCTTATCTGGGGTGACAGTTCTGTAGGAAGCATGGACTTTTTTGCACTGGTTTTGATTTTGTAAAATATTGCATTAGAATAGGATTCATCTTTGCAGTTTCTGGTGTCCCCTTAAATTCTGGCCCCCGAGGTGAAAAACTAACCTGCCCCATGCTGGTCCATGCCCTGATAAGGAGTAGAAAGAGCCAGCTGCCATGGGAAGATGACTCCTGATCTGCTTCGTATAAACCCAAAATCTCCCCCTCCTGCCACTCTCCCACAGCAGCCTCCGGCTCCCTGGACAGATCCTCTGTGGACCAGGGCTTCCCACCTGTGGGCTCCTGGCAGCCACTGTCTCCTCCTACCTCTGAACCACAGGTCGAGGCAACACAGGCTCATCCATTTATTCACTCACTGAACACGTTTTCCCCCAAGTACCAAGTAGATACTTCGCTGGGCACTAGACAGCCAGGAATGAAGAAGCCAGAAGCCCCCTCCCTTGTGGGGGCAACAGTTCAGGGGGAGAAGCAAACTTGTAACAATTAACAAAGGAGCAGTCACTTCTCCCTTTTGCTCACCCCACCAGCCACTCTGATAACTACCAGTTCTTTAACCGCTCCAATCACCCTCCAGCCCCAGGACCTTTGCACTTGCTGTTCCCTCTGCCTGTGGCACACTTCCATGGGAACAGAACTACCTCATATTTTAATTTTCAGCTTAAAATTCATTTCCCCCAAAGAAGCCTTCCCTGCTGCCCTGTCCAAATTAGACTCCCCTGTGCTACGCTCTCTCAGCCTCTGCCCTGTTTACCACCCATGGCACTTACGTCTCCCTTGATTTGGTCCATGTCTCTTGCTCTCTGCCACATACCCTCCCCCAGCAATGGAATGGCAGAGACCAGGTGCTGCCTTAAGCACAGCTCTCCCCCAGTGCTGGGCATAGAGTAGGTATTTAATAAACACCAACTGAACAGGGGAAAGATGAGACTAAAGTTCCAATCTCTAATCCGTTCCCATACACGACCTTGAGTAAATACATCTCTCTGAGGATGGGCTCAGGGTGCTCACCCACCACTTCCCTAACCCTGGGGGCTCCCTCCAGACACCCTGCCCGGCCCCGGCACCCACCTTGTGGCTGAACGCTGGGATCTGCGTGCAGTGGAGCTCGTGGTCCAGCTCCAGCTTGTACGTGGCCTCTGAGCCGCTCTCCACCCGCAGCTTCTGGCTGGTGCTGCACTCCTGTGCCAGCTGCTTCGCCTGACCTGTGCAGGGCAACCCAAAGACCCCTGCCCTTCCTCTGCCAGGTAGCCCTCAATCCTCATTCCAAGCAGAGGAGCGTCCAGTACAGCCCAGCTTCAGCCAGCCCCCTGGATCTGCCTCACCTAATGTCACTCATTGGAACCTGCCGATGGGGAGGTTTTAAGAGACAGATTTATGTCCCCCCCAACACACACACACACACACACACACACACACGTAGTGTTTTTTGTTTGTTTTGTTTTTTAACTGGCAGGTGCTCAGCTCCATACAAAGCCAATGGAATGACTCACTAGCTAAGGAGCCTCATGGTGAGGCCAAAACACCCGAGGTGACAGTGGCACCTTAGCCCTCGGAGCCACAGCCCCAGGAGACGGTGCAGGTCCGGCCACTCCCCACCTCGCCCGCAGCCAGCATGCGGTGCCGTACCCAGGAGGCCATACTTGATCCTCAGGGAGCTTGTCCAGAGGCGGCCCCGCTGCTGCAGCAGGCCTAGGGTACGCAGCCCCACAAGCCCTGGCACGAAGAGCTCGCCACCCAGGGCCACCACCTGCTGCCCTTCCTCCGCCTTCTTCTCCAGCAGTGCTGCGGGGAGAGCAGGCATGGTGTGGTCATGGCCTGCGCCCCAGAGACTGACACCCTACCCCCAGCACCAGGTGAGGAAAGGAAGTGGGAACCGCCCAGGGGGGTGTCCCGATAGAACCAATGCCTGAGTCTCCGCCGAGGAATGCTAACATCAGGGCCACTGGAAGTGTTTTGCACTGTCCAGGTGGCAACCCCAAAAGTCACTTTTGTGGGTCCAGACCAAAAGGTTTTAAATAAAGTAGAACAAAACAAAATAAAATGGACCAGAAGATAAATGACAGTGCATCAAGGATCATCAGGTAAATTTCACCTTCTGATACTTGTTTCTGCTACACTGATATTCAGCCAGATCACACAGGTATAGCCACGCTGGTTAAAATATCAAAAATGCATAGGCCAGCTAGTCAACAGCCCTAGCCACTCACATCACTCTCCTGGAATCTCCGAGAACACCCCACAAGCGGCATCGCCAGGAGGGCTCCACGCCAGCTCCAGCACCAGGGTGGGCATCTGGTCAGACTGGTCAGTACCCAGGCCAGGCCGTGTGTTCAAGATACAAACAGCGCCCCATGCAATTCGGGTCAAAATGCAAAATGTGTTTTTTACACATTGTGTAACATGTAATGTGGGTCAGAATCCAAACACCCCAAAAGGTGCTGGTTGATGGTTCATGCAGAGCAGTCGAGCGCATTGGAGGGGCATCTGGGGGACTCGGGCAGAAGCTGCGAGCAGATACAGAGCCTGGATTTTCCTTGGATGGAATGAATACTGGGGTATCGGGTGATGGGGACTCCGAGGGGGCCATTCAGCCCTCCCCCCTCCCCAAGCCTGGCCACTGAGGAAACGTGGCACAAAGGGGTCCCTCCTCCTACCTGACACGTGGGCCGGGTCGCTCAGCAGGTTGCTCAGTGACATGGAGAAGGCCAGCCTGCTGCCTGCCTGCCGGCTGAGGTTCCCGGCGAGGACCACAGGGCTGCCCGACGTCACCAGTTTCACCTCCAGCTGGGCCTCCATCCGCTGAGCCCCACCACCTGCTGCTGGCCACAGGCTGCTCTGGCCCTGGAAAGGCCCCATCATCCCTTGAGGGGACAGGCTCTGCCAGCAGGCTCCGCCCGGACCGCAAGAACCAGGACCGGACAGAGGGCAGGAGACACAGCCTGGTTAATGGGCTTCTAGGCTGATCCTGCTGCAATTTCTTAAGCTCGATATTGTTCAAGATAGGTCATCTCTGTTACAAATTCAGACATAAGTCTGAAGGACCCTTCCTCCCTATCCCCCCAACCTCAACGTCCCATCCAATCTATCAGGGACTCTGGCCAGCTCTCCCTGCAGAATATTCTGGGACCCGACCACTTCAGCCACCTCCACCACCGCCCCGGCTTGAGCCTGTTCATCGCCACTGTGTTCCTGTGACATTCTTCTCCCGGCTCTCCTGGCTGCCACCCTGGTGACCAGGGCAAGCCCTTCCAGACTCATAGGATCACAGCACACCTCTCTTCCTCAGGGTAAAAGCCAAAGTCCTTGCAAAGGCCAACAAGGCCAAGACTTTCTCCAGAAGTCAGCAGTGCAGCCCTGGCCAGACGAAGGCAAAACTGCCCACAGACACCAGGAGGCAGGACGCACAGATGGCCCCAAACATGCTCTGTGTCTCCATCATTGAGGTTTTCCAGAGCAACTACAGCCCATAGCAATGGCAGCTGTCATCTCTGACGGCCACGCCAACTGTAGACCAATCCTACAGACCTCTCTGCTGCTGCCAGCTGATCTGTTTACCCAAAAGATGTAAAAACGACCTCACTATTTCCAGACTGTCCACTACTTTATACTCTCTTGTAAATCCTGTTTTTGCCTTTGTTCCTTGGCAACAGTCACAAATCACTCTCTTCTGATTACTCTTTGGCAAAGCCTTGCATGATCTGTCCTCCCACCTTTCTGTCCCTTCTCCTATTCTGCTCCAAGCACATGGGGCCTCAGGCTGTGCTTCTAACACTCTGTGCACATTCCTGCCCCAGGACCTTTGCACATGTTGTGCTCTTTACTTGCAATACCCTTCCCCCAGAGAACCACATGGCTCTCTTCTGCACATGCTTTATGTCTTAGCTAAAAGCTATCTTCTCAATCAGGCTTACCCTGTCAGCCTATTTAAAACTGAAGCTGTGGGATTTCCCTGGTGGTCCAGTGGCTAAGACTCCATGCTCCCAATGCAGGGGGCCCAGGTTCGATCTCTGGTCAGGGAACTAGATCCCACATGCCGCAACTAAAGATCCCACGTGCCGCTACTAAAGAAAGATCCCGCATGCTGCAACGAAGATCCCGCGTGCTGCAACTAAGACCCGGTGCAGCCAAATACATTTTTTTTAAATAATAAAAATTGTAAAAAATAAAATAAAACTGAAGCCAACCCTCAGACCCTTCTTCTCACATAATTTCAGACCCCTGGATCCAGCTCACTGATCCCCTTTTCCTATAGTGCTTACACTCACCTATCACCACGATTTGCTTATTTATTTTACTGATTATCTCTCCTATGAGAATGTAAGCTCCAAAAGGAGAGAATTTTGTGTGTGTATCTCTTTTGTGTGCTGTCTTCCCGGCACATTGTAGGTGCTTGATAAATAGTCGTTGAATAAATTAATAAAGACAATGAAAAATATAGGTTTCGTTCCCCTTCTTGGTCTCCCAGTCTCCCTCAAGGCAACCACTGTGTCCACTTCTCGGGCATCTTCCAGAGACAGCATGGGCCTATATGTATGTGTGAGTCTGTATGTATGTGTGTATATGTGCATGTGCACGCACACGTGTGTACGTGTGCACTCCATCACACACGTGCACATTCCCTCTTGCTCTACACAAAAACAGATGCAGGCTCTCCACTCTGCTCTGCTTCTCTCACTTAATGGTGTGTCTTGGAGATGATTTTCTCTGGTTTGTATCAGAAGCTTCTTGGCAGTAGCTGTAGTTGTTCTCAAAGTGCAGCCCATGAACAGGATGATTGCAGAATTTCTCATCCAAACCAGGACATTTAATGGTTAAAGAGACCACTAATCATATTGAGCTTGGTCAATGGTAAACTGGGGCTCTCCAGGTAACCTGGGACTTGGGGATGCTCTATCATTGCACCCAGGGGAGGGGGCACTGAAATCTAACACTTTCCTCTACGCCATCCTTAAACCCCATAAACACTCAGCTGAGTCGAACCCAGCTTTGCTGCTTTGTATTCCTGAGCTCATCTGCCTTAGTTTCCCCATCTCCTATGGGCTTACCAAGAGGACTAAAAGAGACCCGGGGTCAAAGCCACCCGTGGCCCCCCCCCCGAGAACAGGCTTTGGAAAGTTCCAGAGCCCCAGCTGTTACCATTAATCATGATGGGTCTGAGGCAGCTAGAACTAGAGTTTCTCTAAAGGCCAATGTTTCCAGGCTGCAGACAGCCCTCTGGAGGGCGGCAGGCAGGTCTGCAGGGAGGTGCAGGCAATTAGCACTCGTGCACTTAGTGAACAGGGATTGCTTCGAGGGCTCCCGGGAGCTCTGAAAATGATTCGTAGTCTCAGCCGTCAAGCAGCTGGGGCTTGAGGAGGAAGATGGTCTCCCCTGATACTTGGTCTTCCCACCCGGACAGGAAGCAGACCTGGGAGCTGAGAGTGTGTTTACGCAGCAAAAATTCCAGCCCTGGCTCCAGATTTTCAACCCAGACCTCTCTGAGAAATCACTGGAGACCGAGGCAGAATCACCAGACTCATGGCCAAAGGGGCCCAGAGGTCCTGCTTGGCAGGAGCGAGTCTACAGCTGCTGTTTTTATCCTTTTTGGAGTCACTGACCTGCTTGAGCATCAGATGGAAGGTCTAAACCCTCTCCCCAGAAGGGGGACAGACACAAAACTTCTGCACAATTGCAGGGGCTTCAATGGACCCAGTGAGTCCCATCCAGGTCCTCCTGGTTGAGAACCTTAAAAAGTACCTATAACGAAGAGAAAAACGCACACACCTTTGCTCCAGGAATTCCACTGCTAAGAATTTACCCTGAAGATGGAAGGGTGATTTGTAAGACCAAAAACACGGGAAAAACTCCAGAGCCCTCCACTACGGAACCAGCTAAATAAATTCCATCCCACTGACTATTATGCAGCCATTCAAAATACATGGTAGACATTCTTGTTTTTAAAATAAAAGATGGGGGGGGGAAATATATTGATATCTATTTGGGGATTGTGGGCATAGATGATTTCTAAGAGGAGTCACAGAAAATGAACAATGATGGGCTTTGAGGAGGGGTGTAAGGGAAAGTTTTTAACTCTATGCCTGTGCTGACCAATAGAACTTTCTACAATGATGGGAAAGTTCTAAAAAGTGGCCAGTGCAGCTGAGAAACCATATCTTTAACTTTCTGTTACTCTGACTCACTTAAATAGTCATGTGTATAGGGGCCATCGTACTAGACACTCAGTTCTACGCCCTTCTGTACCTTTTGAACTTGGGATCATTTAAACGTATTACCTATTTTTTTAACTAAATTAAATTGTACCAGTATGTGCTGGTACAAAAAGACATATTTTTGACTGAAAAAAAAAAAAAAAGCAACATGCGAAGAATAGGATGTGATCCTTTCATATAAAACAAAAACTAAACTCAAAACTGAAAGGTTTTATAAATCTGTAGTATTATGGGTTGAACTGTGCGCCCCCTCAAAAGATGCTGAGGTCCTAACCCCCAGGACCTGTGAATGTGACCTTATTTGGAAAAAGGGACTTTGCAGATGATCCAGTGAGGTCATTAGGATGGGCCCTAATCCAGCATGACTGGTAAACTTACAAAAAGAGAAATTTGGACACAGATACCTACAGAGTTCAGACAATGTGGAGATACAGGGAGAAGACAGCCATCTACAAGCCAAGAAATGCCTGAGGCTACTAAAAACTTAGAAGCATGGACTAGATTCTCCCTCACAGCCCTTAGAAGGAACCAACCCTGCCAACACCTTGATTTTGAACTTCCAGCCTCCAGAACTGCGAGGGAAAATTTTCCATTGTTTATGCACCCCCAAATTTGGGGCACTTTTTTAAGACAGCCCTGGGGAACTCATACAGATTTCTTGGTGTGTGCATTGACATTTCTTCTGGAAATTTGGGGAGTGGCACTCTTTCACTTACCTTTTTATACCTTTCTCTACTCTGAATTTTTTAAAGCATGCTCCTGTGTTACTAATATTATCAATTTATGACATCAATAGTGGTGAGATTTGAGCTCATTTTCTTCTTCATACTCTTCTGGGTAACAAGAAGTCACAAACATTATTGGTAGGTGGAAGGAGAAGAACAGCTAAAACGCCAAAGGAGGTGGTGATAAGTAAGCAAGGACTGGGGCTTGAAATGCCCAGGGAGGTGGCAGGAGCCAACACCTGTGGGCTGAGGACAGGGAACAAACCTTGATGTAGTAGACGTCCCTGTCATCCAGTATCAGTTCCAGGTGACCCATGCAGGCACTTTGCAGAGTGTCAATCTTCCCTGGGAGACAAAACGAGAGTTTAGAGACCAGGGTTCAACATCCTGGATCCGCCCCTGTGTTCACCAGGGGATGTCCTGCTGGTTTCCTAATCTCTGAGCCTGTGGCTCCTCGCCCATAAAACGGGGCTCTATGTAGTGCCGACCTCAGAAGGTGGCTGAGGAGTCCACAGTGAGCGCGCTGCATCTGGCACATGGCCGAGGGCACGGTGACGGGGAGGAGCGCTGTCATTACCGTCCAACTCAATTTTCTTCTTGGGATGGACGAGCTTGAGCCGGAGCTTCCTCTGGGGCCAGCTGTAGCTGACATCCACCCCGACGTCCCTGGGCACTTCCGACCTGGGCGTGCCCATGAAGATGTGGGCTGAGGCTTCTTGAGGGAGCCAGGAGTCCTTCTGGAAACACAGCAGAGTCCTCAAGATCAAGAACCCATCCAGGCCCCCCCACCTTCAAAAACTTGAGTTCTTATGCTCATCCTTGTCCTCGCCAGATAAGAACCCCCAAACCAGGAATCTGGGGATCCGTATCCTGGAGGGGAGTCCTACAGGACAACTCAGGACCACAGGGACAGGATCTCAGTTTGTTCAGCAGCCAGGGAAGGAGGCTTATCGCACACCATCGGCACCCTGCCCAGATCCCCTCGGACCCCTTGACTAGCTCAGCATGCTCATGTCCCAGCTTCTGTGCACTTTGCTCTTAACCCCTGGTACCTGGGACCTCCAGAGCATTGCCCTCTGGCACAGGAGGGAAAAACATCCCGGCTCCTTAGCCTCAAGGGGACCAAACTCTGAGATGTAACTCCTGCTCCAGGGCTGCCCAGGGATCACGCTGAGGCTGCCACCGCACCTGCCATCACTCCTGCTCAGCTTCTTCCCCTTCCCTACCCTATTTTCTCCACCCTCTTCCTGGGTCCTCCTGGAGTCTTTTCTTCATCCACACTTTTACCCAAATCCTTGGCTCCAGTCTGCTTCTGGGAAAACACAGCCTAAGACACGGGCCCCCTTTAAAAACCTGCATCAGGGGCTTCCCTGGTGGTGCAGTGGTTCAGAATCCGCCTGCCAATGCAGGGGACACGGGTTCGAGGCCTGGTCCGGGAAGATCCCACATGCCGCGGAGCAACTAAGCCCGTGCGCCACAACTACTGAGCCTGCACTCTAGAGCCCGCGAGCCACAACTACTGAGCCCACGTGCCACAACTACCGAAGCCCACGTGCCTAGAGCCCGTGCTCCGCAACAAGAGAAGCCACAATGAGCAGCCCACGTACTGCAAAGAAGCCCCAACGTAGCCAAAAATAAATAAAAATTAATTAATTAATTAAAAAAATAACAACCCTGCATCATCGTCATTCATTTAGTACCAATAAATGTTGACTACTGTGTGTGAGGCACAGTTGCAGGCATGGGGAATGCAACTGAGTGTTAGACACAAAGTCCCGCCCTCTTGGCACCTACATTCTAGAGGGGGAGGCACAGGACCTCCAGACACAGAAGTAGGTAAGATGGCAGCTGGTGGTGGTGAGCGCTCTGCTGACAAACTCAGCGGGTCAGGGGCCCTGACAGGGTCATTGTTCTGCACTGGGCGGTCAGAGAGGGAAGCTGTCTCTGAGGAGGGGGCATTGGATGAGACTTGAAGGAAGCAAGGGAAGGAGTCGAGTGGATGTCTGGGAAAGACTGTTTCAGGCAGTGGAAACAGACAGTGCAAAGGCCCTGGGGCAGCAATGCACTTGGCATTTAATAAAAAGGAGGTCAGTGTGTCTGGAGAGCGGTGAGCCTGGTAAACATTTGGGGAGATGGGGAGGAGAGGCCGGCATGGCTGGATCACTGAAAGCCTATCGGTCAGGGCGAGTGGGTCCTACTCTGAGAGGAATAGGAGCCATTGGAGAGTTCTGACCAGGGGAGGGACACAGTCCTTTTGGGATTCTGGAAGGTCTGTCTGGCTGCTGGTGGAGAACATATGGTAAGGAGACAAGAGCGGGAACTGGGAAATCAGATAGGCGGCTGCTGAGTGCCCATTCTGTGCCAGGTGCTGGGAACACAGGGGTGAGAAAAACAGGCACTGGATCTGTTCTCAGGAACGGAGTGACTAGTGGGGAAGACAGATCTTAACCAACTGGTTTCAGTAATGAACACAAATGTGATCTAAAGGGAAGGAACATAATCCTACTAGAGCACGTAACAAGGGAATATGACCACTTCGGGGTAATCAGGGCAGGCTTCACTGAGGAGGTGACCCCCCTAAACTGAGCTCTGAAGATTGATTCAGAGTTACAAGTCATCAAGCCAGGGACAGAAGATCAGCATGTGCAAGGGTCCTGAGGCAGGAGGGAGACTACAGCAGGACCAGCCCAGCTGGTACAGCTCCAGGGAGGAGGCCCATGTCTTTATGAGTGATCCCCAAGGCTGAGGCCTGAGTAGAAGACCTAGGGAGACCCAGAACCTGGCTGGGAAAGAAGGAGCCATTCCGTAGGGCCTACCGGGGGATGGAGGGTATAGGCAGCTTCCAGCAGATAGTGTTGGAGCCCCCGGTCCTGCTTCTTCAGCATCACAGCCGCAAACACAGGCACCAAGAGCAGGTAGGGCTGCCCGGCTGGAGGCCAGCTCACTTCAGTGCACAGCTGCCAGCCCCAAGTGCGGGACGCTGTGAGAAAGGGAGCAGGCAGCATGGTCAGTAGAGAGCCAGAGGGCTCGAGGCAGGGCCATGGATGCTCCCATCAGCAAAGAAGGAGCATCTCTACATTCTTTTGAGAAACAGTATTGGGTAGACATTAATTGTATGAGGTGGTACCGTGTAGACCAGGTTTTCTCAGCCTTGTCACTATCGACACACTGGTCTGGATAATTTCTTGCTGTATGAAGCTGTCCTGGACTCAACCCACTAGATACTGGTAGCACCTCCCGCAACAGGATGACACCCAAAAATGTCTCCAGATATCGCCAAATGTCCCGAGGGGCCAAAAATTGTCCCCAGTTGAGGACCGCTGGTGTAGACTATCACAGTGTCAGGCAGTACTGTGTAGGACACAGGCTCTGGAGCAAGAATGCCTAGATTCACATTCCAGTTCTGCCACTTCCCAGCTGTGTGACCTTGGACAAGTTACTTAACATCTCTGTGCTTTGGTGTTTCTCATCTGACAGCTGGGACTGAGAACAGTTCCAGCCCCATGGTGTAGCTGTGAGGATTAACAGCTCAGCAAGCATTTATGACAGAATTTAGCCTAAAGAAATCATTTAAGGAGGCCCCTCCCTCACCTCTAACATGACTGCAAGATCTGTGACTCTTTGGTATACCTCCTTCCCCCCGTTTTCAATTTTGTTGCCTTTCACCTGATGTTATTATCAAAAAATTTTCTCGTGCTATTAAAATATGCCCTTCATTACAGAGCTTAAAAGTTATGGGATATCTCAGTACTTTACTAAACCTGGAGTTCACAAACGTTTTCTGTATATGGCCAGGTAGTAAATATTTGAGGTTTTGCTGGTCACACAGTCTGTTACTCAACTCTGCTGTTGTTGAAGAAAAGCCACAGGCAACGGGCGTGGCTCTGCACCAATAAAGTTTCATTTATGGACACTGAAATATGAATTTCACAAATTTCTCATGTTATGAAATAGTCCTTTTGATTATTTTTCTGAATTTGGAAATGTAAAAGTCTATTCTTAGCTCAAAGGCCCTTATAATAAGCCATTCGCCTACTGTTGGATATTTGAGTTGCTGCCTATTTTTTGCTCTGTAAGTAATGATGCAACGAACATCTTTGGGCACAGGGCATTTTAAAATGATTTTGGTTTATTTTCATAAGGTAGAGTTCTAGAAGCAGCATCATTGAGTTAAGGGGCGTAAGTACTTTTAGGGCAGAAGAGTAACTCTGGAATTTGGATCTGGCATCTTACCACTCAGCCCCCAGGACAACCATCTTGGGACAATGACACGGTGGCCTTGCTGGCACCTACCTTCCTTGTCGGTACAGGATTGGGCCTCAGAAGGGATGTGAGCGTGACTGAGCCTCCTCATGCCATCCCCAGTGATGAGAAACAGCTGAGAGCTGGGTGGGAAAGGAGGAAAGTGCCAGGCGAGTTGTTTTCATTCATCCATAAAGCCACCAGGGCGAGGCACTGGGACAAATCCCACTATCAACAGAACAGGCCTCTGGGAAGTCTGCACACTGGTAGGGGAGACACTCCATGAACACAGAGGGTGACAAGCACTATGAAAAACCTAAAATGGGGCACGGCATGGGCATAGGGTCTGTCTTGGAGACAGAGCAGGACGTTCTTCAGCTGGGGGTTTGGAGAGGACTCTCTGTAGGGGTAACATTCGGTCAGAGAATCAAAGGATGAGAAGGAGCCAGCACTCCAAACAGAGGGAACAGCAGGTGCAAAGGCTCTGGGGTGGGAGAAAAGGGGGCTCTTTGGGAGCACAGAAAAAAGGTGGTGAGAGGGGGTCAGAATGGAAGGGGGGAGTGAGGGGCAGGAAGTAGTGACAGGAGACAGGTGAGGGGGGTGGGCAGGGCCTCGATCGGGCAGGAGAATCATGCGGAGCTGGGTTATCCTAGAAGCAAGCAAGGGATTTTAAACAGGGGAGGGGGGAGCATGATAGGACTTAACTGACATTTTAAAGGACCCCACTGGCTGCTGCCGGCAGAGGGTCAGGAGGGCAGCAGTGCCTCCAGCAAGGGTGGGACACAGGGAAGGAGGCAGGTGGAGGTGGGGACAGCCTGGCTTCTCCTGTTTGCTTGGAAATCACTGTTCTCCAAGTGTCACCTCTCCAGGGGGCTGGGGACAAGCAGGCCCCAGGGGGGACCCCCGTAAACTGCTGAGGAGTGTGGGAATCCCCACCTCTAGGCTGCCCTCAGTCCCTGTCACAGACGCACCCACCCCACCTTGACACACGTGCACACACACGCACGCCCACGTATACCCCACTGACTGACACGTGCACGCACTCTCACAAACATGCCCACAGACACACATTCACATACACAGACTCACAGGCACATCCTTAGGCGCACACACTCACAGATACACGTGGTCAGACAGAGGTGCACACGCACGGGCGACCATGCACACACTCTCACAGACACATGCACCCACACCTGTGCCCACCCTGGCTCGCACACAGGTGCACTCACGGGCTCCCCCCCCCAGGTGCGGGAACCCACCTGAAGCGGAGCAGCTCCACAGCCTCCTCGGGTGTGTTCAGATGCACCTTGAGGTCCTGGCCCTTCTTCATCCGGATCCCTCCATCCAGGCTGGCGGTGCCACGGACGCCGGTCACCCACCTCAGCCCAGCCTGCCCCAGGGTGCCCACGGTGCCCATCTGCGCCGAGATCTGGAGCAGGGCGCTGAGGAGGAGGCACACAACTGCATCCTGCAGCCCCAGGCAACAGCAAAGCCAGCACCAACCCACCCGGCTGCTCTCCGTGGTCCTGAGCCAGAGCAGCCCCTCCAGCACGGACACCACTGACCATGCCCTCCGTGTGTGCCAAGCACTCTACACGTCGCCATCGAATCCTCACCACCACTAGTCTCATGTCACAGATGGGGAAACCGAGGCTCAGAGAGGTGACAGCAGCTGTATGGGTCCCACAGCTGGGACATGGAACAGCCAGTTCTGGAGCCCCAGCTGACTGAGCCCAAACCCAGGGTCTCCATGCCAAAGAGCAGCCAGCACAGGACACCCACATACCCCACGTCAGACCCAGAAACCAAGCACAGGTTGGCTTAGTGGCTGGGACAGTCACCCAGCAGGCCTGGGAAGGTGAGCACTGTCAAATTCTGCTCAAAATCCTTCGTGCCATGTGGCCCTGGGGGAGCTGTGCACTTATCCTGAGTCTCAGTTTCCTCAACCCTTAGTGAGAAGAAGAAAAGTGTCCACCTCGTGAGTGGCCATGTGGGTTCAGTGGGCTCAGAGCCCATGTGCCTTAAATGCTTTTCCCTCTCTCCCATCTCCCCTCCCCTCAGAGGCAGAGGGGGCAGAGGGAAGAGTGGAGTTGTGGCATGAGACAAATCCCAGCTGCCTCACACTGCTGTGCCACCTCGGGCATGGGACCTCACCTTGCCAAGCCTCAGTCTTCTCACCTGTAAAGTGGGTGTAGCCACCCAGGTTCTCCTCAAAGTCTCTTGGCACAAAAAAACACCCCATCAACAGTAGCTGATATAACAGGTGGTCAGCAGAGCGGGGCTCCCCTCCAGCCCACGCTGATGCCCCAGCTCTCTGCAGGGGGAGGCCCCCACCCACCCACCTCCCCCAGCTCTGAGGAGCCAGCTACCTGGGCTTGACATAACCATTCACAGAGAAATCCGAGCGCTGCTGGAAGTTGGCTGTCCCTCCGACCTGGATGCTGATGGCAGCCGAGGCGTTTAGGGTCAGCCGGGCTAGGAGTCCAGACATGGTGGGAAAAGTGAGCTCCTCCATGGCCAGGTTCAGCCTTCGGTTCAGCTGCACTTCCTGCCCCTGCAGTCAGAGAACCGTAACAGTGCATGTGACGGCCTCACTTACCCCTCACACAGCCCTCAGAGGGGACCTTATCATTGTCTGCAGTTTCCAGATGAGAAAACAGAGCCCACAAAGAGATAAAATAACCCAGCTGAGCCCATGTAGCTAGAAACAGGAAGAGCTGGGGTTTGAACCAAGATAATTTACCTAGGGACATGGTCAGAGGTCAAGCATCCAGGGTCAGCCAGGTAAGGAGGGGTGTGGGCCCTGCCTGTGGTACAGAGCACTTAGTATGTGCCAGGCACACTCTAAACGTGTTGTTGCATTTTTACTGCATTAAGTCACTTGATTCAACAGCTCTATGAAGTAGATATTATTATACTATTACTATTCTATCATTCCCATTTCACAGATAAAGAAACTGAGGCCGTGGCAAGTTCAGCAACATGCCCAAGGTGGTAAGTGGTGCAGCCAGTTTTTGAACTTGGGCAGTCTGGCTCCAAATTCCATGCTCTTAAGTCTGAAAGTACGTTAGTATTTCCCCAAAGCATCAAACGAAACATCTTCGGACCAGAGGGCAGGGAGGGGCCGAGCCCAGCCTGAGGTACCTTCAGGAGCTTGACAGCAAGCTCGGCCAGGTTCAGGGACTGGCGTGTCACATGACTCCCCATCGCCCCGCAGTTCACAAAGCTCAGCTCGTGCCCAGACACCTTCATGCTCAGCTTACACTGCAGCGCCCGCCGCTCCCGATGCCTCTGGGCCACCTGTGACCAGGAACAGGTCTGGGTTAGCCGGGCAAGGTACCTGGACTTTGGGAGGGGGAAGGGGCATCTGGAGAGAAAAGTCAAGGGCTTGTGCGGTATAGAACAGGGCTTGCAAAACTCATGGTCCAGAGGCAGAACCTGCAGATGTGTTTTCTGCACAGTCTACCCAATGCCCAATGCAGTGTGTGTGTGTGTGTGTGTGTGTGTGTGTGTGTGTGTGTGTGTGTGTGTGTGTGACAGAGAGAGAGAGAGAGACAGAGACAGAGACAGACAGAGAGAGAGAGAGAGAGTGTTTTAGCAAACTTTATTTTGGAATAATTTTCGACATACAGAAAAGTTACTTCCCCAAAGAAGACATACAGACGGCCAAAAAGCACATGAAAAGATGCTCAGCATCACTAATTATTAGAGAAATGCAAATCAAAACTACAATGAGGTATCACGTCACGTCTGTCAGAATGGCCATCATCAAAAAAATCTACAAACAATAAATGCTGGAGAGGGTGTGGAGAAAAGGGAACCCTCCTGCACTGTTGGTGGGGATGTAAATTGATACAGCCACTATGGAGAACAGTATAGAGGTTCCTTAAAAAACTAAAAATAGAACTACCATATGATCCAGCAATCCCACTCCTGGGCATATATCCAGAGAAAACCATCATTCAAAAAGAGTCATGCCCCCCAATGTTCATTGCAGCACTGTTTACAATAGCCAAGACATGGAAGCAACCTAAATGTCCATTGACAGATGAATGGCTAAAGAAGATGTGGTACATATATACAGTGGAATATTACTCAGCCATAAAAAGAACAAAATAATGCCATTTGCAGCAGCATGGATGGACCTAGAGATTGTCATACTGAGTGAAGTAAGTCAGACAGAGAAAGACAAATATCATATGATTCGCTTATAGGTGGAATCTAAAAAAAT
Organism: Balaenoptera ricei; assembly: GCF_028023285.1. NCBI lineage: Eukaryota > Metazoa > Chordata > Mammalia > Artiodactyla > Balaenopteridae > Balaenoptera > Balaenoptera ricei. The sequence continues at coordinate 60,066,001 of NC_082653.1, forward strand.
AGTACAAATGAACTTATTTACAAAACAGAAATGAGTTACAGATGTAGAAAACAATCTTATAGCTACCAGGGGGGAAAGGGAAGGCAGGGATAAATTGGGAGATTGGGACTGACATATACACACTACTATATCTAAAATAGATATAACTAATAAGGACCTACTGTGCAGCACAGGGAACTCTACCCACTATTCTGTAATGACCTATAAGGGAAAAAAAAATCTAATAAAGAGTGGATATAGTTATAGGTATAACTGAGTCCCTTTGCTGTATACCTGAAACTAACACAACATTGTAAATCAACTCTATTCCAATAAGAAAATATTTTTTGAAGTTGCAAAGATAGTACCGAGAGCTCCCATGGACCCGTCACCCTGTTTCCTCCATTGTTAACATCTTACATGACCAGGAAACACGGTGAAAACTAAGAAATCAACACTGGCATGTTATTAACTAAACTCTGGACTTTATTGGATTTCACCAGTTTTTCCATTCCATCCTCTTTCTATTCCAGAATCCAATCCAGGTGCCACATGGCATTTAGTGTTGTGTCATGTCTCTTCAGTCTGCCCTTGTCTGTGACAGTTTCTTGGTCTTTATTTTTCATGCAGTGTGTATTTTTAAATTTATTTCTAATATTTAAAAATTGGGAGATTTTCTATAAAATCCACACAGCCAGCGTCTCAAAAAAGAGAAATATTGGCCTGTCTCCTGCTCCCTCCCAGCCCACACTCACAACAAGGGGCAACAAGGGTTCAGAGCTGAGCAGTGACTGCCACTCTGAGCTGAGGCCTGTGCTACATGCCTGACTGCCATACTCCCCACCATTCCCTGCTGTCTCTCCAACACTCAGGCCAAGGACTGTTGCCATTCATCACTGTGTTTGTGCAAAATACATCTTGGGATGTGAGTCTATCACAGGGAGAAAACAACAGACCAAAGGGATTGTGGATTCTAAGAAAAAACATTTATATCCAGCCCACCACCCTTATTCAAGTTACTTGCGGCCCCAGATCTAGTCCAAGAGGCTTTTGATGGTAGGGACCACGTCCTGATCATCTTTGTGTTCCTGGGCCCTGGGGTCACAGTTGGTGGTTAGTAAACATGTTAACGTTTGAACAAATGCCCCAGACACCACCTTGATTACCCCCAGATGTATGTGGAAATGACATTTATAAGAGCAAAAAGATGTAACAATCTCAATGTCTATTGTTGGGGCAATGGTTATGTAAAGTGAGATCCACACCCACAGAATGGGTGTTAAAATGTATGCGTACAATGAGTTTTCAGTAAGAAAATACTCAAGTAACAATATGAAGTGGGAGACCAGGGAAAGCACACACACACCTTAGCAATTCCACTGCTAGGTACACACTGGACAGAAATGTGCACATATATTCACCAAAGAGACATGCACAAAATGTTCACTGTACTACCTGTAATAAGCCAGAAACTGGAAACTACCCAAAAGCCCACCAAAAGTAAATGGATAAAGAAACTGTGTTACATTCACACCATGGAATGCTACACAGCAAGGAGAATGAACAAGCTGTAAGTACACACAGCAACATAGATGGATCTCACGAACACACTTTAAGCAAAAGAAGTCAGACACAACAAAGAGGATGTGAGCAGCATTATTCACAATCGTCACAAGATGGAAACAAACCAAAAGTCCATCGGCAGATGAAGGGACACACAAAATGTGGTCCATCCATACAATGCAATTGTATCCAGCCTTAAGAACGAATGAAGCACAAAAACAGACATACAGATCAATGGAACAGAATAGAGAGCCCAGAAATAAACCCACACACCTACAGTCAATTAATCTATGGCAAAGTAGGCAAGAACATACAATGGAGAAAAGACAGTCTCTTCAGCAAGTGGTGATGGGAAAGCTGGACAGCCGCATGTAAATCAATGCAGTTAGAACACACCCTCTCACCATACACAAAAATAAACTCAAAATGCCTTAAAGACTTAAACATAAGACATGACACCATAAAACTCCTAGAAGAGAATATAGGCAAACCTTCTCTGACATAAATCGTAACAATGTTTTCTTAGGTCAGTCTCCCAAGGCAAAAGAAATAAAAGCAAAAATAAACAAATGGGACCTAACCAAACTTATAAGCTTTTGCATAGCAAAAGACTATAAACAAAACAAAAAGACAGCCTACGGAAAATACTTGCAAATGATACAACCGACAAGGGATTAATTTCCAAAATATATAAACAGCTCATATAGCTCAATATCAGAAAAACAACCCGATCAAAAAATGGGCAGAAGACCTAAGTAGACATTTCCCCAAAGAAGACATACAGATGGCCAAGAAGGACATGAAAAGATGCTCAATATTGCTAATTATTAGAGAAATGTAAATCAAAACTACAATGAAGTACCACCTCACACGAGTCAGAATGGCCATCATTAAAAAGTTTACAGATAACAAATACTGGAGAGGGTGTGGAGAAAAGGGAACCCTCCTACACTGTAGGTGGGAGTGTAAATTGGTACAGCCACTATGGAGAACAGTATGAAGCGTCCTTAAAAAACTAAAAATAGAACTACCATATGATCCAGCAATCCCACTCCTGGGCATATATCCAGAGAAAACTCTAATTCAAAAATATACATGCACCTCAATGTTTACAGCAGCATTATTCACAATAGCCAAGACATGGAAGCAACGTAAGTGTCCATTGAGAGATGAATGGATAAAGAAGATGTGGTATATATACACAACGGAATACTACTCAGCCATAAAAAAGAATGAAATAATGCCACTTGCAGCAACATGGAGGGACCTAGAGATTATCATACTAAGTGAAGTCAGAGAGAGAAAGACAAATATTGTATGCTATCACTTATATGTGGAATCTAAAAAAAATGATATAAATGAACTTATTTACAAAACAGAAACAGACTCACAGATATAGAAAACAAACTTATGGTTACCAAAGGGGAAAGGGATTGGGGAGGGATAAATTAGGAGTTTTGGATTAACATATACATACTATTATATATAAAATAGATAAATAACAAGGACCTACTGTATAGCACAGGGAACTATATTCAATATCTTTTAATAACCTATAATGGAAAAGAATCTGAAAAAGTATATATATGTGTGTGTGTATATATTCAGTTATGTATGTATATATACATATATGTGTATATATACATACATGTATGTATGTATACATATACGTATGTGTGCATACATAAATGTATGTGTATATATATATAACTGAATCACTTTGCTGTACACCAGAAACTATCACATTATAATCAACTATACTTCAATAAAAAATTTATTTGTGCAGTAGAAAAAAGAAAGGAATGAAGTACTGATACATGCTACAATACAAATGTACCTTAAAAACATGCTCAGTGAAAGAAGCCAGACACAAAAGGCTACATATTGTATGATTCTGTTTATACGAAATGTCCAGAATAGATAAATCCATAGAGACAGAAAGCACATTAGTGGTTGCCAGGGGCTGGGAAATGAGGGAATGGGGCGTGACCACTGATGAGTGTAGGGACTCCTTGGGGTGATGAAAATGTTTGGAACTAGACAGAGGTGGTGGTTGCACAACATTGTGAATATACTACGTGTCACTGAATTGTATACTTTAAAATAGTTAATTTTACGTTATGTGAACTTCACCTCATTTTTTTAAAGAGTACACAGTGAATGATTCCATTTATATTAAGTTCACAAAAGAAGCTGGATGTGACCTCTGCTGCCAACCAGATTGAAGTAACAAGGACTGGATTTACCTTCCCACGTGGAGCAACCCAAAACTCAGATGAAACAGATTAAACAAAAGTTCCCAAGACACTAGACATCAGGTAATGTGAGACAAGGAACCCAAGAGATGGGAAATAGCAAGGTGAGCCCCAGCTTACTGCCTGGAGAGAGCTCAGGCTGAGGTGCAGGGAGGGGAACAGAGCGGGACATGACAGACTCTCAGGGTTGAGGATCTGGGAGTCCAGGGAGACCAAGGTAGCTGGACTTTGCAGGGCAGAGTACAAGAGGGGAAAGAGCCACACAGAGAAAGAACTCTGGAAATCTCCAGAGGGTCCCAAGGATCTCTGTAACAGTGCATTAGGCAAAGATTTCTTAGATGTAACACCCAAAACTTTATGCATAAAAGAAATGGATAAACTTGACTTCATTGAAATCAAGAATATCTGCTCTTCAAAAGACACTGTTAAGAGAATGAAAAGACCATGCCACACACTGGGAGAAAATATTTGAAAGTCACATATCTGATACAGGCCTTGTGTTCAGAACAGAGCAGGAATTTTCAAAACTCAGTCATAAGAAGCCAACCAAATTTTTAAAAAAGGACAAAATATTTGAACGTACACTTCACCAAAGAGGTATGGATGACAAATAAGCACCTAAAAGATGCCCAACCTCAGTAGCATTAGGAAAATGTACTTTAAAGCCACAAGATACTACTACAAACTATTAGAATAGCAAAACTAAAAAGTCTAATCCTACCAAGTGTTGGCGAGGATGTACAAGAATTAAAACTCTCATACACTGCTGGTGGGAATGCAAAATGGTACAACCACTTTGCAAAAGAGTTTAGCTAGCTCTTAAACAATTAAACATACAACTACCATATGATCTAAGCCATCCCGTCCTTAGATATTTACCCAAGAGACATGAAAACATATATTTATATGAGGACTTGTACACGAATGTTCATAGCAGCCCTACTTGTAACAGCCCAAAACTGGACATAACACAAATATCCATCAACAGGTGAATACATAAACAGACTGTGGTTCATCCATACCATGAACCACAACAAGGCCATAGGAAGAAATAAACTATTAGTATACTCTACAATACGGATGAATCTCAAAATAGGTATGCTGAATAAAGGAAGTCAGGCCAAAAAGGAGTACTTGCTTTAAAAACAAAAGTATATGCTGCATGATTCCATTTATGTAACATTCCAGAAAATGCAAACATCTATTTTGACAGAAAAAGCCTATCACAACAGGGGTCAGGAGGAAGGGATGAAGAAGCATGAAGAAAACTTTGGGGGTGATGGATATGTTGATTTAGTTGGTGATGGTTTCATGGTATATACATACGTCAAAATTTATCAAATAGTACACTTTAAACACATACCATTTATTATAGTTCGATTATACCTCAACAAAGCTGATTTTAAAGTAGAGTTCATTGATGATTTTAGGGGTCAGAACAGTGGTTACCCTTGGTTATGGGTGGGTAAACCAGAAGAGGGGGGCCGCAGGGTGTGTCTGGGGAGCTGAGGGTCTGGGCGCTGGTTGTAAAGATGTGTTCCACTGGGGGAAACACACGAGGTGGGCATTTCTCTATGTATGTGATACTTTAATAAATCGTTTTTCAAAAGAAGCCAGGCTAACAGCTCACTACTGAGATCTGGACCAGAAATTTGCTTCTGTAAGGGGGTGGGAGGGCAGGGTCAGAGTTCACGGACACCTGGGTCCCCCAGTCCCAAAGCCCAAGCTGACACCTGACAGCGTAGAGGAGTGGGCGTGAGGTGGGCTTGGGCGTTTCCCTTACCTTCCGCTGCAGGTCTCTCATCTTTCTGGACCTTTCTCCTGGACAGGCGGGGTGGGCCGGCTGCGGTGTAGGTCCTGGTCCTGGCTCTGGGGGCTTTTCTGCTTGGGCCTGTCTCTCCTCTTCCTGCCCCCAGAATGACTTCGGGCCAAATAGCCTGCGGGCCATTTCCTCGGCATTTTCCAGCCGGAGCCCCAGCTAGGAAGGAA